>NW_027223754.1:173213386-174478029 GCF_028538775.1 Myotis yumanensis
GGTTTGGGTAACTGGGAAAATGATACATTTGCTAAATGCAGCAGCTGATCGAGTGAAATGGACCAGGTCGGGTGCTGCTAAAAGGGCCGCCTGCCTGGTGGCTGCGGCATATGCTATGAAAACCCTCTACCCCATCCTTAGCAAGCATTTAAAGCAAACTGGCCACGGGAAGAAAAAAGAAGCTCGCGGGGCTGCAGAGAACAGAGAAACACTGCATTGCACCGAGATTACTTGTAAAAACCCTTCGCCTGGAGTGAATGCAGATTTTTTCAAACAGCTACTAGAACTTCGGAAAATCCTCTTTCCAAAACTTGTGACCACGGAGACAGGGTGGCTCTGCCTCCACTCGGTGGCTCTCATCTCAAGAACTTTTCTGTCTATCTATGTGGCTGGTCTGGATGGGAAAATCGTAAAAAGCATTGTGGAAAAGAAGCCTCGGACTTTCATCATCAAACTGATCAAGTGGCTTCTGATTGCCATCCCCGCCACCTTTGTCAACAGTGCGATAAGGTACCTGGAATGCAAATTGGCTTTGGCCTTCAGGACTCGCCTAGTAGACCATGCCTATGAAACCTATTTTACAAATCAGACTTATTATAAAGTGATCAATATGGATGGGAGGCTGGCAAACCCTGACCAGTCTCTGACTGAAGATATTATGATGTTCTCCCAGTCCGTGGCTCACTTGTATTCCAATCTGACCAAACCTATTTTAGATGTCATTCTGACCTCCTACACCCTCATCCAGACTGCTACATCCAGAGGTGCGAGCCCAATTGGACCCACTCTGTTAGCAGGACTTGTGGTATATGCCACTGCTAAAGTGTTGAAAGCCTGCTCTCCCAAGTTTGGTAAATTGGTGGCCGAAGAAGCGCACAGAAAAGGCTATTTACGGTATGTGCACTCCAGAATTATAGCCAATGTTGAAGAAATTGCCTTTTACAGAGGACATAAGGTAAGAGAGATTAAGGTGATGGGTGAAATGTGAGCATGTTCAAGCTGCCACTTCAGTGCTAGATACCATCTGTTGTACTATTATTGATGGACCCACTTCTTTAGGGTTTTAGATTCCTATAACATCTTAAACCTTCATTGAAATACATGCTTCATTACCCTGTTTAATGACAAGCTGTTAAAAAATTACAGAGTGCAAACTTTTCTGAAGTTTCATGAGAATAAAATATTCAACACTGTAGAGAATAGTCTACTTCACCCCTCTTACTCAAGTATGCTGAGAATTAGCTCTAAAGCATTTTCTTAAAACTTAAATCCTAACTTAGTCGGTGGTTCTACAGAATTAGAAGAAAATATATGTTTGGAAACTAAGTGAACATGTTTCTATTGAGATGGAAATTTAGGGTGGTATTTTATTGTTGTTTTTCAAGGGGGGAAAACATGCTTTCATATGAAAAACAAGTTTGACAGTTTTGCATGCCTGGTCAATGATGGGCTGTCCTAAGTCTTAAGAATTTAGGGGAGTGGGGCTCACCAATGCTTTTCCATTCCTCTTAGTACCATATTTTGACACAAATAAAAAGAGACAGTGAAATGAAATTTTGTCTAACTTTGATAGAAAAACTAAGATTAGAAATGAGGAGGAGGAAAGAGTTCCAGAGTGTTATTTTAAATATTAAAGATTTTCAACCTTAAGCAGATCCCTAAAATAGTTAGCCTAATTACCTAAAATTGCAATGCATGACAGTAACTTCATAATATTAAATATGGCAGGAATTTTAAGGTGATGCATCTGAAATCCTAATCCAAATGTCTCGCAAATAAAATATTAAGGTATTCTAAAGTTGAAAATGGTATTTTAATTACCAGGCAGAATTATTTAATTTTTAAAGCATCATCAATTATCAAAAAAAATTTTTTATAGCAATACCAATCTGAAGAAGAAACTTTAAAGCAAATTTAGAACTTCTACTCCCACTTGAAAATTGTCCTCATATGTTGTATTAATCATATTGATGTGTCAGTCTTCTTGAATCATTGAACTTAGTGATGTAAATTATATCATGCTGTAGGCTTCTTGAATTTAAGACAAAGTCCAATAAATTGAGTTAGTTCAAAACTGGAGTCTAATTGCACATATATGTATCATATACTTATTTTCAGATAGTTTTGGTATAATCAAGAAGGATAAGATCTTAACATTGTTTATTCATGTCTTACAGAATATTTGGTTTAAACATCTCATACATATAATTTTAAAATCATGCTTAGAAATCACTTACATATTTTACACTTACATATTTTATACTTAGTATTATATTTACTGAGTATTATTTTTTTAATATTACAGGTATGATACATCTAAACAATAATGACTACATCTGATATTAATCTGTATTTATTGGTTGTTAGAATCATAGATAATACAATACTAAATAAAGCAAGCTAATATGTAACTTATATTTAAAGTCCTCAAGCATACAATATTTATTTTGATAGCTCATGCTAAGTTAATTCTTAACTCTTTTTCTCTCTATAGGTAGAAATGAAACAACTCCAGAAAAGTTACAAAGCTTTAGCAGATCAGATGAACCTCATTTTATCGAAACGTTTGTGGTACATTATGATAGAGCAGTTCTTGATGAAGTATGTTTGGAGCGGCAGTGGACTAATTATGGTGGCTGTACCTATTATCACTGCAACTGGCTTTGCAGATGGTGGTAATGGCATTTATGCTTAATCTCAAATATATGCTTAAGGTTATTTCTCTTGAAAGTATTACTGCTTGTTCTGTGTGAGTGAAACTGTATGTAGCCATTGTTCTATAGTCATTAATAGTCAGAAACAATGGAAGACTTTGCAATGTCCAAAGATAAGACCAGTAATATGAAAAAAAAAAAGAGACAAGTTGATCAAAAGAACTTTCCAGTTCTGAAATATATCAGAGATCTCTGATGCAGTGTTTCTGGGAGTGGAACTTGAGCAATTTTAATTATACTGCCTTATATAAAATAATTCTCTAGTTTAACATTTAAACTCAAAACAAAATACCTTCAAAAAGAGTATAGGTTTTGTCATTGCCAACTTCAGTTGTGCACATCCAATGCATTTAATCTATAAATGTTCTATAACTGGGTCTGCTCTAATTTTATTTAAAAAGTTAGGCAACAAGGAATACTTTTTCACAAAGTGCTTCATGCCACGATACAAAGTCTGCTCTACTTGTAGGTAACATAGATAACCTCCTGTGTAGCATGATTTGGTGGTATTGTGGGGGGAAAGGTTTACAAGTAGCAAGTGTCTAATTCTAGCCTATCACCATCTCAGTGGTTTTTGTCAACATTGTCATCCTTTGGAATAACAAAGAAAGATAAGGGCAAAAGGGGCATTAAAATGTTGTGTCTTACTTGATTGAGGTGGGAGTTTGGATCTTAATTGGCAGGGAGATAGGGGAATTAAAATAAAGAAGCAGCATTTCCTGGTCTTTCTGAAAAATACAATATACCCCCTCCTGTCTGAAAACCACTTGACCAAATTGGCCTTTGTGTTGAAGGAGCTAGACAAAAGCCTGGGCCTTTCTCAACTCTTGGCTTTCCCTCTATTTGCCCTTATATGTGTTAGTCATATTAATCAAACTCTCCACACCTCCTCCGTTTCCTCATCTATAAAATGATCATCAGAAAGGCTACTTCGGAGGGTTGTTGTGAGGATTTAATGGAGTCATGTTTTGAAAGTACAGAGCATGCTCTGGATGTTCTCGATACAGGGTGACATTTATTATGTAAAAAACAAAAGGCAACACTAAAAATAATGTAACAGAATTCACATTATTTTGTGGTTATTTTTGGTGTAGTTATTTGTTTTAAGGCATCTAATAAAAACAAGTAAAAAATTACCACATGCTTTTACACTTTAACTGTACCTAAATACTTTAACCAATTCTTATAAAAACACTTGTCAACCTACAACTGTGCATTTTAGTAATTAGGATTTGTCAAACCTTTGTGATAATGCTATGCATATACCAAATTCAATACATATACTCCACAATTCAATAGTAGACACTGTGTTTAGACCTCTGGGAAAAAGAATTTTATCTGTTTTTATATTTTCAAATTTTATTTTTAAAATGTCATTTAAAAAGCTTATATTGAAAAAGTCATTGTTATTAAGAGTATTCTTGGACTAAATCTTTTCATAATTAAATAAAAAATAAATTGCCTTTTCAAGCATATTAATGAAAAAAAGACACTTAAAAACCTATGTTCTTAAGATCAGTTTTATTAAGAAATTTGACAAAATTATCAGATATTCATGCTATATTGAATCTTTTATATTAAAAGATTCTCTCTAAGTATATGGATATTTTTTAAGTTTCGTATATAATGTATACCAACAGCAACCCCAATTATAAGATTATGGGGTAGTTCTGTTAGTCCTTGGAAGCACTGGTCTTGTTAGAAAACCCTGGAGTAAACACAGAACAGGGAAAATGCAGCTATTAATGGTGACAAATTAACCCCACAGAGACCACTAAGACATAAACAGTGTATGCAAAGAATATAACAATCTTACTTCTGCAGGTGATGCAATAAGATGTTCAAAATACATCCTATGAATCCTGAAAACACCATATTAATTTAAAGAAACAGCATTAAAATTTTAGATGGGAATAATAACATTGATGCAAATGGAACTGATTCTTAAAACTTCTTTTCAAAAGAAAATGTTATACAAAGAAAAACAATATAAGAATTTCATAGAAGAAGAAATTCATAGGAGCTATCATCTCAATGAATTCCTATGACAAGATTATTATGAGAGTATGCCTCAATATCTTCTGTAATTTCTAAGGTTACTATATTTATGCTTATAATGTTTACATCTACGTGTTTACTAAATATATTTGACCAACAATGACTTAACACATGAAAATATTATCATTTTACTCAGACAAAATTATTTATTTTTAAGATAATGACATATCTTTGAGGTTTTAGTTCTTAGAATTGCATACCAGATAGTCTAATCTAGTCTTCCATCTCAGTTTACTCTTATGCCCTGAGTTGTCCCTTATGTTAGAGAGGAATTAAGTGTATGACACTGTATATATATGAAATGGGGGAGTGAGAGGAATGGCAAGGAGAACAGGAGGAAAAAGGAAGATAGAGGAAAGAAGCAGGTCACTTTAAATCTAGACTCTGCTGTTTATTAATATTCATCCTTCAGAAAGTTACATAAACTTCATATGCTTCAGTTTTCCTATCTTAACTGTAAAGATGATAATATATCGTTTAAAGAATTATATGAAATTACATATATTGTATTAATGTGCTTTTACACAGTCCTTGGCAAGTAGTAAGAACTTCGGTGGAAGCAATTGTTAATATTTATTTATATTCTTACCATGTAGGCTCTGGAGTCTAGAATCTGGCTCTTTTGTTTATTAGGCTGTATCTAAAGACAAGTCGTTTCATCTTTTTGTGCTCTCATTTCCTCATTTTCAAAATGGGGGAAATGTTAGGGTAGTTAGGAGGATTAAAGAAGGTCACATATATAAAACTTGTAACAATACCTGCCCCATAGGAAGTGCTCAATAGATATTTGCTGGTATGATTATTATTGTTAAAGGAGCAAGGCATTTGCAAGTGATTAGGACATCAGAGTAACATGCAGATAGGAGGACGAACCTACATAAATTTTGTGGGGGGAAGAGAAAAGAAAAATAGTTCTATAGTACAACTTTAAGAGAAATCTTGTGGTTAAGGGTAGGATCATGTTAATATTCATGTTCATGTTACAAAATTGCATGTGGAATTATGCCATCTTCACATCAGAAGAGGACCTTACAGGTCATTTAATCTGGAGCCTGGGATTTACTCAAGTCACACAGACGGTCGAAGCGTTAAGGCTAGAAAACATTATGTAACTCCTAGAGCTTTGCTTTTTTCCCCTTCATCATGTTGCCTCTATCTGAGCTCTTTGGGAACTTGATCTATAAGGAACTTCACTTAGTTTGAGACCAACTAATCACGGGACCACCTAGTTGAAAAAGCATTGAAATAGTTTTATATAGTTTCTATTATATATTTTTAGAGGACATTGCCCCTTCGTTTGCTTTGCAGTAAGAGAAAAACTGAAATTATATGAAAGAAAAAATAGTTACCTAGGAGCTATAATCTCAAATTTTTAACATTATAAACCACTGTTGATATCATATCAAAAGCAGTTCTGGGTAAGGCCAGAGAAAGCTACCTATAGATCCCTCCTGCCAGACATTACCCCAGACACCTTCACAGGCAGGGAAGAAAGCATCTCAGCCACTAGCATGCCAGTATTATCTGCATAGTTTATATCAGGGTTTATTCTCTATATTGTATAATTATACGGGTTTGGAAAAATAGATAATGATACAACCTTAGCTTTTTTAATCCTTTCTTGCCTTTTCAGTGAAATAACAAGATGTGTCCATGGCTGAATACACACTTCTTATTAGCAGAGCTGAACAGTGTCAGTAAAATAAGCAGATGTAATACTAAACATTAAATCCTTAAATGAGGAACTTTTGATAAAATATTTAAAATATTTGGTAGGACAATAAATATTTGGTGACTGCTTTAGGTCATGAATTTATATCTCTGACACTAAGGAATCTGGCCCTAAAGAGTTTATGCAGTTGACTGTTGTGTGCATGATGAAATAGTACTGGCACTGCTTTCACAGTACCTACCAAAGAACAACCAGTAGAATAAAAGTCAAATGAAATCTGTCCAGAGCTATTGGTAGTTTTGTTGCTGAAAACATGAAGAAAACCCAATACACATTAACCTGCCAAAGCAACGTGGG
Source organism: Myotis yumanensis (assembly GCF_028538775.1). Lineage (NCBI taxonomy): Eukaryota > Metazoa > Chordata > Mammalia > Chiroptera > Vespertilionidae > Myotis > Myotis yumanensis. The sequence goes on from NW_027223754.1 coordinate 173,220,188, forward strand.
AAGTACCATGCCATATCAAACACAAGTCCGTCTGTGCTAGTTTCTTCTTCTTAACAGAGGTTGTCAATGAAAGCTACTATTCAAACCCTTTTTAACCCAAATTCATAAAAATATTATAGTTATTTTCAATCATCAGCCAGATTCTTTGTGAGCCAATACTATTCTTAGTGCTTTAACTGATCCAGCATTTTGCTATTTTTGGTAGCTTGCTGAGAATCCTTTGGTAATTTTTTTGTGTGACTTATCTAATTTTTTTTCACACATTTAAATGTGTTTAAGAGTATCTACACTCTGTCCCTAGTCTATTTATCTAATATCTTTCACTCTTCAATTATACCAGTGCTCAAAGCTTTCCTTTTTACATACTTCAAGGAAACTAACGTCAAGGGAAATAATGATAGTTCTTTAGAGCAGTGTTTAACAGAATAGACCAAATTAGATTCTCATAAAAGGTCCCCGTGAGCTCATGGTGATTCTGATACTCAAATGAAATCAGTGCCTGACACTAACCCATATATTATTTTGCCCAAGCTACTTGTTATTCTGTTGGTATTGCTTAAAATTTCCCTTCATGTCATTGCTTACGCCATACTTGTGATGTGTTAAAATTGTATGTGGCTTTTAAGGCCTCCCTCACCATCTACTTCTCCATAAAGCATTTCCCTGTCTCTTGCAGCAAGAAATGATTTTTTGTGGGAGCATTTGAGATCTTGTTTCCCTGAAATCATCAGTTTGGCTCAACTAAACTCTTATAAAAATTCCAAAAAAAAAATAATAATTTTTGCCTCCTCCAAATACCTCATATTAACTCTTACCATAGACTGCCCACAGCATAGTTATTTGGGAACTTGACTTCTCTCTCTTACCAAACTGCAAGTTCCCCAAGGAAAGAGTCTGAAAATAACACTTACCTTTGCATGTCTTATGGCACATTACCTAATTTCTTATACATCTACGTGTTCAGTAAATGTCTGCTGAGTGAATTTTACTTATGCACAGACGCCTTTCAAATTCAGCTGAGCTGTTTATAAGCAAGTAAAGGTGAAAGTATCTAGTAGTCATAGTAGGGCACAAGTTAATCATATTGTTATGGAGAAAAAACCCTTCACATTGAGATAAATCAGAGAGAAATAAATATTAAAGTGTTCCTATGAGTATCTTATCATTCTAACATTTTCACTAATTTACAGCTTTTGATTTAGAATTTTTTAAATAACCTATAGAAGGACAAGATAGATAATGAAATAGATGGAAAGATTAAAGTAATGACCTGGAGAGAATAATTTTGAAGAATAAGACTAAATTGAGTAGATATGCACTAATAACTATAACTAGAGGAAATAATAACAGCTAACATTTAGAGCATGTATTATTATAGGCCATGGATTAAGCTAGCAGTTCCTTTGTATTTAACCTTTAAACCTCACAACAACTCTTCGAGATAGACTTGTTTAAGGTAGTACTATTATTTCCCTCATTCACATGTGAGAAAATCAGCGAGGAAGGATAAGTGGCTTACTCTACTTACCTCAGTACTTGCCAATAAGTAGGAGAGCCTGGATACAAACCTAGTCTGACTCCTGACCATAATTTTGCATTGACAGTGAATTTGGGATGTTCATCCATCCATCCATCCATCCATCCATCCATCCATCCATCTATGCATCCATTTAATATACATTAAGGAGTATTATGTGATAGACACTTAATCTGAGTACGAAGAATAAGGAATAAAACACACAGTCTTGCCCCTTAAGGAACTTACAGTCCATTAGAAAAGCTAGAGCAGGGTTTCCACTGAAACCTGTACTAAAGAATTAACTCTAGCCTGGCTGGTGTGGCTCAGTGGTTGAATGTAGACCTATGAACCAGGAGGTCACAGTTTGATTCCTGGTCAAGGCACATGCCTGGGTTGTGGGCTTGATCCCCACTGTGGAGCATGCAGGAGGCAGCCAATCAATGATTCTCTCTCATCATTGATATTTCTATCTTTCTCTCCCTCTCTCTTCCTCTATGAAATAAAAAAAAAGAATTAACTTTTGAAGAGCTAGCAAAAAAAAAAAGAATGGAAGTATATTAAAGTCAGACGAAATCATATATACAGGTATCAGAGGGTAAACAGAGTATTGCAAATTTGGGAGCTGCTGTACTAAGGTGAAGGTTGATTGAAACTGGTAGAGGCTAAATTATGAGGGTTGGCTAATTTGCATTTATATTAAAGGAACCACACTAGAAATATTTGCTTATATTAGTTAGTTGGATTTCATTGACCAAATCAATAGTATTTTCTTCCTGCAATAAGGGTAGGGTGTTGGATTTGGAAAGGATTGAAAGAATGCTCAATGAAAATAGTTCTTAATTCTTATGGATTTAATTGTTCTAGCTCTTTTTCTAGAAAAAAAATGAGACAAAAGGGAGCTTTCAATAAAATCTGGTACAATTATTATATTTTCAATAATTCATTAAATATCTAGGAATTTGCTAATACTATTAAACACTTTACATATGGCTGTAGTAACCACAACTTCATTTGTATACAAAAAAACATTTAGTTACCTGAACAAAACTAAATAGTTTTGTAATTTGCTTTTATATTTAGAAGACGGCCAAAAACAGGCTATGGTTAGTGAACGGACAGAAGCCTTTACCACTGCTCGGAATTTATTGGCCTCTGGAGCTGATGCCATTGAACGGATTATGTCTTCATATAAAGAGGTACTTGCATTTCTTGTCAATCTTCGAGATATGTGAAAACAAGCAAAATGTAAATTACCAGATATGCTTAGTATTTTGAAAACATATCCTTATCAAAAATTGCAAAGAGGCCCTGGACAGGTGGCTCAGTTGTTGGAGCATTGTCCTGTACATCAAAAGGTTGCAGGTTCGATTCTCAGCCAGGCACATAGCTAGGTTGTGAGTTCAATCCTCGGTCGGGGTGAGTACGGGAGGCAACAAATCAATGTTCCTCTCTCAAATCAATGTTTCTCTTTGTCTCTCTTCCTTCCTCTCTAAAAATCAATGAAAATATATCCTTGGATGAGGATTTAAAAAAATTGCGAAGTGTATAATAAAGTTAAGGGAGAACAATTCCCAAATGTACTGCTGCTAATACCCTTTAATTTTGACACTATCTATTGTAATTCCTCTTTTTTTCTGTCTATATATGACATATTTGTTTTTAAACTAAAAAGAAAAGTCCTTAGGTGTGGATTCTAGAGACAGAGTGCCTAAATTTAAATTCTTGCTCCAGTATTTACTAATTATGTGACCTTGATCAAGTTTCTTAACCTCTGTATGTTTCCTCATCTGTTAAATGAAAATAGTGATAGCATTGACTTTGTCAGAAAACAATACATATTATGTGCTGAATAAATGTTACTCAATAAAATTATTTATATACCTTGCAAACTTATACTCATCCTTCATGACAAGTTAAGCCTCACCAAACACAAATAAATGTGCTTGTGATTCCACCCTCTTCCTACTTTCCCTGTAAAGTCTGGGTCTTCCTTGTCTGTGTTCACAGTACATCTGGTTTTTTACCACTTTATAATTGTCTATCTTCTGCACCAGACCTTGAGTGGAAAGTAGGAACTATGTTACCCATCTTTACATTCTTAATATTCATTTTAATAGTTGGAATATTATATGTGGTCAATAAATATTTGTTGAAATAATGGTAATAAAACCTGCAGACATGACAGGGTTAAAATTAAAAACCACTTTATTCAATTGAGATATTACTGATAATATTCCCATGGACAGTCAGTCTCATTATTAATTACTCATGTAACTTTTATATTAATATAAATTGCCAGATCAGCAGTATAAATTTAGGTGCCTATTAAATCAGCCTTGAATTAAATTAGCATTTAAAAGAGTTATAAATTTTGTAATTTGCTGACAAAATTTTTCAGTTTCATGAAACAATTGAATTGAGTTGGTTGTTTTTTTTTTAAACCAACAAAGTAAAAGTTATTTAGGGCCATATACCAAAACAACTCAATTAAAAATTTTTTTTCAAATAGCAATTTTTATAATCTGAGACAGTTTTAGGGATTTTTTATATAACATGTATCATTAAAATTAAATGACAAATAAAAATTTTATCTATCTCTCATTAACACTTTGCTATCTAAGTCACAGAAAGAATATCAATTGGTTTTTCCAGATCATCTCCAACACAATAAATAATTGCATTTTGCTTTATTCTGCCTGAATGTGCTTTGAGTCATAGAATGGTCCCTGCCACACAATCTTACTACTACTGTGACAGCATATGAAAGTACTATGAATCCTTTGCTAGCTCCAGAGGTAAAAAGGTTCCTTTTTAGAGACCTTCTCTTGTATTCCAAAGTAATTAACCCACAGTCACATTTTCAGTTTTTGTCAGACACTCTTTGCCCACTCCACATTGCAGCTTGGTCTACTAAGTCATTGCCTCCTGCCTTTCTTTAATTGACCTTTACATTTGGTTTTGGATTTTTTTCTATGCAAATATATTTACCCAGATTTCCTTTGAATCTGTATTTTGTTCATCTTTAGCTCTGTTTTCCTCTACTTGGAAACTCAAGAAATTCTTCTAGATAAAATTTTAGAAATTGCCCTTTAAATGTTTATAACATTAACATATAGAAATGCAATACTAATCTAATTACAGACTCACACCCAGTAGAGACATGTGGTAGAGGCTTTTAGCAATAACACCTACTTATTTACTCTTAATCTTTGCACACACAAAAAATCTTACCTAAATGTCAGCATTGTTGAATTATTTCACAAATTATTGTTTAAGAAACATTCATTAGTGGCATGCCTTGCTTATTAGTACCAATTTCCTTATAAACACTTCTACAAGGAAATGGTTTTTGTGCTTTCCTTTTCACTGAGAAAGATGGTCTTGACAGGAGATGAGTCACATTTTACAGTACCTTGATAACAAGATGTTCTTTTAATAGAAAAACAGCTGGAGATTCCATCAAAATTGGACAACTGGCTGAATAAAAGCAAGACACCACTGGACTGAAGCAGAGATTTTATCTTGTGTTATTTTACATTCTCTCCTAGAAAAAAAGTCATATTTAATGCTTTTCTTTGGCCATCTAAATCATGCTTTGCCTGAAAAGATCGTGAATTGTGGGATTTGGACTGAAAATGATTTAAAGTTTTCATTGAGCTCACTCCCAATATTGGCATCCTCTAGCAGGGGTATTTTCTCTGGCCAAGCTTAGGAATTTTGATAATCAATTTGACTCAGAAACATTCATTTTATAATGAGAAAAAATGTATTTTTCTTCTATTTAAAATCTTCCATTTTATATTGAAGGAAAAAAAATACCAAAATAAAGAATTTTTATTTCCTTGAATGAATTTAAGCTTTTCACAAAATTTCTAACTTTCTGGAAATGAAATTTGTCATGTAAATGGGCTAAATAAGAAATTTGACTGAAAGGTTTTTAAGTTTCACTAATATTCAGAAATCTCTCATAATGAACCCTGACTTAATGAATAAATTTTAATGTATTTTATAATTCCAATCAATCTTACATTGACACCTTGCTATGTTGCGCGCTCTCGCTCTCTCTCTCTCTCTCTTTCTCTAAATTGATCTCAGAGAGGAAGGGAAAAGGAGAGAGAGATAGAAACATCAATGATGAGAGAGAATCACTGAATGGCTGCTGCCTGCAAGTCCCACATTAGGGATCAAGCTCACAACCCAGGCATGTGGCCTGCCCGGGAATTGAACCGTGACCTCCCTGTTCATAGGTCGACACTCAACCACTGAGCCATGCTGGCTGGGCAGCTATGTTGCTTTCTTGGTAACATTTTTACTGTTACTTGTTTTCGTTATCAGATGTATTATCTATTTTTCATGAATAATAAAATAGGACCTTTGATGTTAAATCAAGAAGCTTATATGAAGGTACATTTATTTAAAAGTCTATCTTGGGTATATTAACTCTATATTATTTCTCTGCATTGGTTTTAGGTCACTGAATTAGCAGGCTATACTACTCGAGTGTACAATATGTTTTGGGTATTTGATGAAGTTAAAAGAGGCATTTATAAGAGAACTGCTGTCGTGCAAGACTCTGAAAACCATGACAAGAACGGAGCTAATATAGAATTACCTTTCAGTGACACACTGGAAATCAAAGGTTTTAAACTCAGTTTTTTAATTGTTGACAGTATTATAGATGTCCCCCATTTTTTCACTTTTTGCCCCCTTCCACCTAGCTTCCACCCCCCCAGGCCTTCCCCAGACTACTGTTTGTGTCCATGGATTATGCATGTATGCATGTATGTTCTTTGGTTAATCTCTTCTCGTTCATCCCATCCCCCTATCCACTGAAATTTGTCTAAATGCTTTTAGTTTTTTTTTTATTTTTCTATATATAAGTGTTTATCAACAGAACCAAAGTTTTTTAGATGATATCCTTTAATTGTTACAAGGAACCAACATTTAATTATTTAAACAATTATTCCCAAAGTTAGTGTTGCAATTTGAGGAGTGGTGACTAACATTAGAATAAAAAATATTATGCTACTTTTATTTAGGACAAAATTTCTAGAATTAACTTTGGAAACTGCACATATGGCAGAATAAATTGTTTGCTTTTAAAATTAACAGAACTAGAGCTGATATCACATTGTTCTTCATTCTGTGTTTTAAAACTTAAGTTTGGTTGTCCTATTTTTTAAAATTGGTTATTCTGTATCTTAATTCCTTGTTGCAGGACTGTGTTTATTCAGAAGAAAGGTTAATTTAGAGAAATAGTGGTTATAAAGACTATGGCTATGTTACATCAGATAGAGTTTGCCTTTGCTCTCATGATTTTGACATCAGATTATTGCAAAATAAAATTTCTGATAGAGATTTTCTAAATAGATGTGTCAAAATATCCCAGTATGCATTAAACTTTGCTTTAAACATAACATATATATTTCCATTTATTTCTATGATTTATAACTGTGAAGTATCTATTTAGATACTTAATTAGCAATAACATGCGATGACTTTTCTAACTTAAAATGTTCCTTAACTCACAGGAAAAGTTATTGATGTGGATCATGGAATTATTTGTGAAAATGTTCCCATAATTACACCAACGGGAGAAGTGGTGGCTTCCAGTCTAAACTTCAAAGTAAGATGATATTCAAGAATCTTCTGATTGTTGCCATCACACTAATACAAAACAACTCAGAATTCATATACCTTATGTTAAATACTTGGAGGAGCATATGGACAGGAGGGGAAATCAAGAAAGGTATGCACAGTGGCTCAATTACAGAAGCAGTTACTTCCTCAGAAAGCAGAGAAAAAGAGAAATTTGATTTCTACTGCTTTATTGTCAGGTTATATATCAAAATTGTAGTACACTGAGAGCCTTTGCTAGGTAACTTTTGAGAGCAATAGGAAATTTCCTCAAAAATTATTATCTGGAAATAAATTTTAATTTTTTTTTCTTATAGGAATTACTCAAAAACTACAAGCCTGAATTATAATAAATTTACTAAAATATGAGGTTAAAGGTCATTAGCAGGTTTACTTCTGTTATTACAGATTCTCTAAATTTAATTGTGCTTTAAATAATCACATCTTCTGTTAGAAAAACATCAGATTTGTGGATTGGAATTTAGTTTCTAATAACTCTGTTGAGAATAAGAGTTATTATTTAACATTTTACATCTTGATGATGTAAAAACAGTCAATAAACCTAAGGCCTTTATTTAAAGCACTGTAAAATTCAGATATTTTGGAATTTAAGTACAAAATAATTTGCTCATAAGCATTAATGACTGTAATGAAGGCGTAAGAGCTTTAGTTCAAACAAAGAGACGATTGGACTTGAAAACAGAATTAAAAACATGACAATACATGTGCTAAATGCTTTTAGTATGGACTTTGTAGTCAAGTTTTAATTATTAAAGATGGTATTTACCAATGAATAAGGGAGCAGGAAAAGGATAAGTACTGAACAAGGAAAATTCTGTGTTAATAAATATAAGAGAAATTGTGTTTTAACTACAATTGATGAGGCTTCACTTTTCCATTTATAGACCTATAGAGTTCTTTAATTATTTGGATCTGAGCATGATACCAATTAGGTGCCAAAGGTGCACCATAATCTTAAATAAATTTGAAATAAAACATTTGAAGAGGCATACATAGAATATTTAATTACTTATTAGTAGTTCAGCAATTTATAATTTATAACTTTTTGTATAGAGATTTTCTTTCTCTTTTTTTGGTCAGGTTCGGTTTATTTTTTTTTCTTTATTATTATTATTTTTTATTAAATTGGGGTGACAATGGTCAACATGAACAGATAGGTTTCAGGTGTGGGTTTCTATGTTACAAGATTTATATATTGCAGCGTGTGCCCACCATGCAAAGTCAGATCTTCTGCTGTCACCTTATTTTAGGATCCTCTTCTCCTCTAACCCCCTTCCCTCTGACAACCACCACACTGCTGTCTGTGTTCACAAGTTTCAGTTTTATATCCCACATATGAGTGAAATCATATCGTTCTTAGCTTTTTCTGACTGACTTATTTTACTTAGCATAATATTCTCAAGGCTCATGCATGTTGTTGCAAATGGCACTATTTCATCCTTTCTTATGTGTGAGTAGTATTCCATTGTATATATGTACTACATCTTCTTTATCCAGTCCTCTATCATAGAACACTTTGGTTGTTTAAGTTCATAATATCAATTTTTATTGTTACACTTATTAAATAGAGTAAAAGTCTTAAATTCTGCCACCTACTAATTATATAATTGTGGACATCACCCTCTTTCTTTTCTTTAATATACTTTTATTGATTTCAGAGAGGAAGGGAGAGGGAGAGAGAGATAGAAATATCAATGATGAGAGAGTATCATTGATCAACTGCCTCCTGCACGCCCCCTACTGGGGATCGAACCCACAATCCGGGCATGTGCCCTTGACAGGAATCGAACCTGGGACCCCTCAGTGTACAGGTTGATGCTCTATCCACTGAGCCAAACCAGCTAGGGCCATCACCCTCTTTCTGTAAAAACTTCAGAGCTCAGTTTATTTTTATATGAAATAAATTTTTAAATAATATAATAAAAGTGTTACATATTTTAAAGTGCTACAAAGATGTTATTATAGTACACTTTTATAATAATTGTTTATTTTTTACTCAGACAGGAAGTTTTATTTGAAGTCTCAGGTCCCTAAAATATAATAGAAAGTTGTTTCCTTTGCATGGATTGACAAACAGGTTTTTAAAGGAAAAGGTTCTCTTTTGTTGGCCTTTCAGAATTTGAAAAACAACAACAAACATTTGGAGAATAAAATTTAATAAATGTGGGAATTCTTTTTTAATATAATTTTTATTGATTTCAGAGAGGAAGGGAGAGGGAGAGAGAGAAAGAAACAGCAATGGTGAGAGGGGATCATTGATTGGCTGCCTCCTACACACCCCATACAGGGGATTGAGCCCACAACCCATGACTTCCTGGTCTGTAGTTCAAAGCTCAACATGTAGTCAGCCAAGCAAGGAATTCTTTATACTTCACAATCTCTGTGTGCTAAATATCAGAAAACATGCTAAAAATATAAATGTAGTAAAATCTCCTATTATGACTCAAAATGCGTTACATTTCTAAGAATTCCTAACAGAGACTGACCCTATTAAAATATTTTGTGAGCCCTAACTGGTTTGGCCCAGTGGATAGAGCATCAGCCTGCGGACTCAAGGGTCCCAGGTTCGATTCTGGTCAAGGGCATGTACCTTGGTTGCGGGCACATTCCCAGTAGGGGGTGTGCAGGAGGCAGCTGATCGATGTTTCTCTCTCATCGATGTTTCTAACTCTCTATCCCTCTCCCTTCCTCTCTGTAAAAAGTCAATAATATATAGTGAATGTGCCTTTTGCCATGACAGATACTTTTAAAAACATCATTTGTGAAGTATTTATGCTTCTACAACATTTAACTTCCTTAGTCCTCTTTCTAGTCAAAGAGCACAGCAAATCACAAATTAATTCTTTCTGGGTTTTCCCCAGGATTTTTCTTTGAACTTTATTGTATCAAAATAGCATTTTAGTTTGGTTACAATTAAAGAGGAAAAAATATCTATATTTTTTTAGAAAAAAAAATCTGTACATTTTGTAGACTCAAGCTTGCTTCTATCTTATATCCTTGTGATGGTATCTTTGCTGCTTAGAATGCTCTTCCCCCTGATCTGACTAGTTGCTTCTCATCACCCAGGCTCAGCCAAAATGTTACCTCCTCAAAGAGGACTTTTCTGACCACCTAGTCAAAAGAAGCCCCCACACCAGACTCATGACGCCACCATCTTTCCATAATAAACTTTCTTATTTTGCTGTCATCCTAGCATTTATCACTACTTAATTTTTGTTTATGTTCTTATTATTGTCTTTCCCATTGGAATGTAAGTTCTATGAGAACAAGGACTTTGTCTTGGCCAACACTGTAACCACTATGCCTAGAAGAATGTCAGGCACATGGTAGATATTCAAACAATGTTTGGCAAGGAAATGTCTAATTATTTAGACAGAATATGAATCTGAACCATTTTTGCTTTACATATACTTATTATATACATTCCTAGTTCCTTTATCTAACCTCCATCCCAACCCTTCTTTTTTCTTTCCCTTCCCCCCTTCCTCCCTCTCCCCACTACCTTCTTTCAACAAAAAGATTTCAGCTTATGGTATACACAGCAAATGAATCAAGGATAGACATTGAACTGGTTGGTCCCTTATACTGACATAATGCAAATAATATGCTCTTTCATTTTTGAGTTTTCAATATGATGTATTCTACATCATTGATACTTAGATATTTGTATCCATACTATACAAAGATATAGCTACGCATATATTGTACTTTCTTTCTCTCATACTTTCATACTATATTCATTTTTAAATCACTAATTAAAAAATAGTTGTTCTTAGAAGTAGATGACATTTTTAAATGGTGTTTCTTTTCCTTGTTCTTCACAATACCCTTTGAATACCACATAAAGATAACTTCCCAATCCTGAGTAGAAAGGTAACTCATGATATTTAAATGTTTAAATTTAAATGGTAAATAAGATGAGAGATTCTAAAGAGAAATGTCCAATCAATAATGGATAAATAACTTTTGTTTTATTGTTATACCTATATAACTGTGTGTATATATATGTGTACATGCACACACATATGTAAAATATATATACATATATATATATATATATATATGTGTGTGTGTGTGTGTGTGTGTGTGTTTTAATGCATCCCTAGACATGACTAAATTACAACCCTCTTATTTTCTTCTGTCTTGGTTTAGTAAACATATTTTATTTATCTTTGAATAAAGCAGAACTGAAATAAATTTATCTCTCTGATTATGAGCTTTTGTGATTTCTGTAACATTTCAGACTGCTGAAGTACAAAATTAAACAACCCAGCTGGCTCTTAGAATAACTTGTTTTATAGCTAATAACTCCAACTGACAAATACAATGAAGTTGTATTTTCATTCAATATAAAGTTAAATAAATATTAATGTAAATAAAATGAAATTGAATATATTTTAATTTAAATTTTAACAGTGTCTTATTTTCCATGTGATTATGTTTCTACATATGTGTATAGTATCTGATTACAAGGTCCCAATTAAAATTTTGGAAAGCCGAATGCTCATTTCAAGAAGATTCATTGTCTTTGAGATTGGATTAATTTATAATACTTTTAGCTTCAGGGCATAGTCAAAGCCAACTTTGAGGCTGTTGATTCTGATTTATTTTTCTTTGATTCCTTGCCCATCCTAGGTTATCATGTGTTTGAAAGGTTTTTTTTAAATAAATCACTTTTAAATGCTGCCAAAGAAATTATTTTGCAGTTTGTAATTTTATTTCTTACTTTAGGTACAAGAAGGAATGCATCTTTTGATTACTGGTCCCAATGGTTGTGGGAAGAGTTCTCTCTTCAGAATTTTAAGTGGGCTCTGGCCTGTGTATAAGGGAGTCCTCTATAAACCACCTCCCCAGCATATGTTCTATATTCCACAAAGGTAGGTAAAATTTTTTATATTACAAGAATCAATTTTCTTTACTTTTTAATTCTCTTCATTCCTTAGGCTCTTCAGTTTGTAATATTTAAGCATGTTTCACTAGAGAAACTATTAAGGAAATAAAAATTCAGTTCTAAAAGGGACCATGCCACTTTCAGGACAATATCACTTCTGTTCACTTTAACATTTGACTGGATATAATGAACATTCAAAGGCTATAGATGTTAATGTCAAGGAATAACAGGCTAGTCCAAAGAATAATTAGATCTCCTTAGATGTCAGATTATCTCTTCTCACAGAAAAAATTGCACTTGGATAGTATACTAATCCTTTCATCAAGCTGCTTACATTCCTATGTTCTAAAATTGTTCCATTATGTTTAAAGAGCCTCTATAAAATAGTTTTTGTTACATTTATGCTATATGATTAATTAATGATTTGAAAATATGCAAAGTAAGCATAGAAATATTAAAAAGGAACATTATTCTGAAGTTTTTAGTCATCTTCATAAAAAAATTTAAAAATATCTAAACACAAAGTTATACTTGCAAATTTGCATCATTCATTGGGAATAAGAGCAAATGAAATCTGAAGAAGAGATATACCTTATACTCATCTGACCCAGTAATTTTTCCATCTATCCTCACCCTAGGTTAGGTAGATAACACAGAGTACTCTTATTATATTAAGAGGACTATTGTGTGGAAGCCAATAGAGCACCTAGTGTATAGTACCAGAGAAAATATAAATGTTACATGATGTGGTGCTATCACATGTCTCCTTTGCCCCTTTTTCTTTGTCAGAAAGTGTTTGTACCATCCTGCCCATGGGTCTAAATTTTAGACCATATGTTATAGTTAGGCAGATGAGGTTTTGTGGAACTTTTCTTTAAAGTAAGATCTATGGTAGTAGCAGGAAGCTACCTGACATGTAAGAGGATGAAGAAATGCATTGACAGTAAGAAAATATTAGGTATAAGCAATATCATGGATACTCATGTTTAACAGAAAATAGATGACCATCTTGTGATACCAGAATCATTTTCTCTTTTTGTCTGTACCTTAAAGCCTTTGGGAAACCTTCTGAAACAGAAAGCTAAATTATATCCCCAAAGTTTAAATTTCAGACATTATTGTGTTAAGTAGACTGATTCTAATTTTTTATTTGAGGAAAATATTGTTATACCATAGAGTTCTACTTTCTTAATAAAATTATGTACATAAATCTTATGTTTTTAGCTATTTTAAATTTCATATGTAAATTGAAGGATACAGTTCTCAAATATAGCTGTGACCTAAGCAATATAAGACAGTCCAAAGACATAGGAAAGTACATAATCCAGGGAATCATCCTTCAGAACTGAAGAAGAAATAAGGACTTTCCCAGACAAAAGCTGAGGGAATTTGTTCACTAGACCTGCCTTACAAGAAACGCTACAAGTTCTTCAAACTGAAATGAAAGGATGCCAATCAGTAACATAAAAATATACAACATACTGATAAAGGTAAACATATAGTCAAATTCAGAATACTGTAATATGGTGGTGTGTTACTCACTTAACTATTAGTATAAAGGTTAAAGAACAAAAGTATTAACAATAACTATAACTAGTATAATTTGTTAATGAATACTTTATATAAAAAGAAGTACTTGCCACTTTAAAAACATAAAAGGGGGAGAGTAAAATGGTAGAGGTGTTTGTATGCAATAACAATTAAGTTATTATTGTAAAACAGACTGTTATAAGATGTTTTATATAAGCCTCATGGGAATCATAAATCAAAAGCATGTAGTAGATTCACAATAGATCAAGAGAAGGGAATCAGCACATACCACTACAGAAAATCACCAATTCACAAAACAAGGCTGTGAAGAGGAAGAAAGGAACAAGAGAAGTACAAAATAGCCAGAAAACAATAAATGGGATGAATAATTCCTTAACTCTAATAATTACTCTAAATGTAAATAGACTGAATTCTCTAACAAAATCCAACTATATACTACCTACAAGAGGTTCACTTCAGCCTAAAGGACAAACATAGACTGAAAGTGAAGGGATCCAAAGATATTCTATGCAAATAGAAACCAAAGGAGAGCAAGGAGAGCTATTCTTAGACAAAATAGACTTTAAGCCAAAAATGGTAACAAGAGACAAAGAAAGTCATTATATAATGATAATGTGATCAATTCATCCAGAATATATAACAATTGTAATATGTACGGACCCAGTATCAAAACACCTTAATATATTAAGCAAATACTAACAGACCTGAAGAAAGATCATTGGGGACTTCAGCACCCCACTTTCAACATTGGATACATCATCCCAACGGAAAATTAACAAGGAAACATTAAACTTGAACCACACTTTAAACAGAATAGACCTAACAGACATATACAGATATTTCCTCCAACAGCAGCACAATACACATTCTTCACAAGAAAAAGCATTTGACAGAATAAAACATGGTTTCATGATAAAAAAAAAAAAAATCTCAAAAAAGTGGGTATAGAAGGAACATACCTGGACATAATAAAAGTCATATGCCACAAACCCACAGCTAATATAATACTCAACAGTGCAAAGTTGAAAGCTAGGAACAAAACAAGGATGCCTACTCTCACAGTCTTGTTCAACATAGCACTGGAAGTCCTAACTGGAGTGATCAGGCAAGATAAAGAAATAAAAGACATCCAAATCAGAAGGGAAGAAGTAAAATAATCTTCATTTGCAGATGATATGATCTTACATATAAAAAATTTTAACGTCTCCACCAAAAACATTTAGAACAAATTTAGTAAGTTCTAGGATACAAAATAAACATACAGAGATCAATCATGTTTCTATGCACTAGCAACAAACTATCTGAAAAGGAAAGAAAATAAAGAAAACAGTCCCATTTATATTAGCATCAAAAAACAATAAAGTTCATCATCATAAATTTAACTAAGGAGGCGAAAGGTTTATACATTGAAAACTATAAGACTTTAATGAAAGAAACTAACAAATGGAAAGATACCCCATTTTCATGGATTGTAAGAATATTGTTAAAATATCAATATTACCCAAAGCCATTTATAGATTCTGTGCAATTCTAATGTCCTTGTTGACAGAAATACAAAACACAAAACTAAAATTTTTGTGAAACTACAAAAGACCTGAATAGTAAAAGCAATCATAAGAAAGAAGAACAAATCCAGAAACATCACACTTCCTGATTTCAAACTATACTATAAGCTTATAGTCATCAAAACAGTATAATACTGTAATAAAAAATAGACATAAACCAGCGGTTCTCAACCTGTGGGTCAAGACCCCTTTGGGGGTCGAACGACCCTTTCACAGGGGTCGCCTAAGACCATCCTGAATATCAGATATTTACATTATGATTCATAACAGTAGCAACATTACAGTTAGGAAGTAGCAACAAAAATAATTTTATGGTTGGGTCACAACATGAGGAACCGTATTTAAAGGGCCAGAAGGTTGAGAACTACTGACTTAGACTAATGGAACAGAATTGAGGGCTCAGAAATAAACACCTGTCAGTTAATATTTGACAAGGGAGCCAAGTCTACTTAATTAAGAAAAGATAGTCTCTTTAATAAATGATGCTGGGAAAACAGACAACCACATACAGAAAAATGAAATTGTTCCCCTATCTTATACCACTATCAAGAATGAACTCAAATTGATTAACGACTTGAATGTGAGACCTGAAACCATAAAACTCTTAGAAGAAAACATAGGAAATAAACTCCTTGGCATTGGTCTGGGCAATTATTTTTTGCATGTGAAACCAAAAGCAAAGCAACACAAGCAAAAATCAGTAAGTGGGACTACATCAAACTGAAAAGCTTCTGCACAGCTAAAGAGGCAATAAAAATAAAAATAAAAGAAACAGCAACCCACAGAATGGGAGAAAATATTTGCAAATCTTATGTCTGATAGTGGTTTAATATCCAAAAAAATAAAGAAGTCATGTAACTCACATTTATATATATAATGGAATATTATTCAGCCATGAGAAAGAAGGAAATCCTGCCATTTGTGACAACATGATTGAAATTTGAGGACATTGTGCTAGGCAGAATAAGTCAGACAAAGGCAGATGCTGTGTGATAGACTTATATGTGTGATCTAAAAACATCAAACTTGTAGAAACAGAGAAATGAAACGTTAATACTAGGGTCTGGAGAGTGGGGGTAGAGGGAGATGTTGATCAAGAGTTAGAAGATATATAAGTTCCAGAAATATAGTGCACAGCATTATGATTACAGTTAACAATGACATATTATATATGTGGAAGTTATTAAGAAAGTATATCCTCAGTGTTCTTACCACAAAAAAAGAAATGGTGAGGTGACAGAGGTGTCAGGTAACACTAGGTGGTAACCATTTTGCTATATATGTGTATCCAATCAACATGTTGTACGTCTTAAACTTATATAATGTTATATGTCAATTTGATCTTAGTGAAATCGGAAAAATAAAGAAAAAATACCACTGAACTGTACACTTAAAATGGTTACGATGCAAATTTTATGTTATATGTATTTTACTACAATTGTTTAAGGGGGGGGGGGTTGTAAGAAAGTGCATAAATCCAGTCTTTGTCCTCAGAGAAACCTGTTATTTTGCAACAGACATAAATCACTGGGAAATTTTTTCTTAGTTATGAAATTTACTCTTGCCTAAGCAAAAGGTCAACTACAACTTAGTTAAGGAGAAAAATGAAAAGTATTTTTGAAGACTAACAATTTTTCTTAAAAATTACTGTTAAAGGTCATTTTCTCTTGATTACATAGCTTTGGAAGCATGACAATGTGTGTTTATGTTTAGAATCTTATATCTTGCAGAAAAGCATAGAATTTATTTAAATGTACATGTAAGCTAAGTGTCTAAATGTAGCATTTATTTTTATATTCCAAAAGCTGCTGAGTTTTTTAAGTAAATTTGAAAATAATCTTTTAAGTTTTTATTATTTAAAAGGAAGCTGCTATAACTTATTTCAAAATATTTGTCAGTATCTAATCTTAAACATTTCAACTTAGGATATTCTCACTAATGAATATTATCTGATATTTTATTGCATTAATTGATAGCAGTGAAATATTGCTTAAATACTAGGTTGGCAAAAAAAAATCCTATAAATTGAACATAGAATTGAGTCTATATACCTACATAATAAACTTCGTAAGTCATAAACAGACCTTTATTTTAAAAAACTCCCTGATTTTCCTTTTTGTGATTGAAAGACTTCCTTGTAGAGACTAGATCTCTTTATGCACTAATTAAATATACATTAAATGTTATTTTTATCAGGTAAAAGGAGTGGGATTTGTTAAAGTGGATTTCTACTAATGTCATGCAATGCACAGAAGAAAAAAATAAACTACTGAGGGGAAAATATTTTTATTAAGCATATTAGGCCACTTATTTATTTATTTATTTATTTATTTATTTATTTTACCATATCTCTAGAGAATGGCTCAGTTTAAAATCTGGGAAACCTGAATTCCTAAGAAATTATGAAATCTTTTTAGCAATGTTAATAATGAGAGCCAGTTAGAAGAAATCTGGGCCAGAGTTCAAGAATACAATTAAAAAGTTGTGGTAGATGAATTAGTTTCAAAACAGTTTTATTTTTGCTCATCTCATCTTCATTAATGGTTGCATATGACAGTTACTGGAATAGTTCATAAGTTTGAGCAAAGAAATATTTCATCTAAAAAATAGATTTAGCCACTCTAAATCTATGGTAAAATTCTTAGTCTTGCTCAGATTGTACTTTAAAAAATATTTTTGCAATTTCAGGCTGTTTGAGACTGAATTTCCTAAGCAATGAAACTGATGATCAAAACTCATTATTCCCCACTGACCCTCAGGAAAAGCCTTCCACTTGGATACAGATCTTGGATTTCTTTTGTCAATTCTTGGTGCCGTTTCTCTGACTTTTTAACTACCTAGGGGTAGACTTAAGATCTCTTGTTTTCACCAATCCACTAATTTATGGCTCATTAGTCACTTAGTAATTCCCTAGTATGTCTCTGTCTTCAGACATGAAAACCTCAAAACCCCAATCTTTTATTGAGTTGTTTTGTTCACCTGCTATCAAAATATTATTATTCTAACACTCACCAAAATGAGAAAATGAAACATTTGGTAGTGGTTGGGAGGACAGAGAGTGAAAGAGAGAGAGGAGATGAGGGAGAGAGGAAGCAAAAGGAGGAAGTGATAGAGGGAGAATAGAAGGGATGGAGAGAAGAAAGACAGAAGATAACAGGTGTTTACTCACAAAAGGTAGCAGAGTCTAGGGTTCCTTTTTACTGCCTTTTTTTCCCCCTAAATCCTCCAGAGGATCATCTGTATACATCACATATCTCTCCTCAGAAAGCCTTCAGTTGGGCATCAACCCATCATGTAATTCTGTTCCCATATTGATTATGCTCTGCATAAGTAATCTAAATAGATTATTTTAAATAATTAAATTGGAGTTTAAAGGAATTAGAGATTTTAATACTTAGAGTTACCCAGCAGTTCAGAACCAGGGTTATTCTTTACCAAATCTTTTGATACAAACCCTCTATACTCTCCACCTCTTATTTTCAGATTAATGAAATAATCATATTTAAAAACCTACCTGTGATTTTTAAAAAACACTATTTGACCTTGAATATTTTATCAGACAATCATAATCATTAAAGCCTCTCTAGCACTGTATTCCCCAAACATATGGGGAATAACAAACTATCATTCTTTTATAATTTACATTACTTTCAAAAATTGCTATTTTCTTCAACTGTTTTTCTTAGTAAAATGAGCTTATGACATGAAATCTTAGCTTTTAGAAGTACCGGTATCTTTTAATGATAAAAGTGCCAGTGATCCATGTTTTCTTTTAATGATGTAGTCTATATATTTTAAAAATAAACTGAATTAAGATTGATTTTTTATTTTGAGAATCTTATGACCTCCTGAGGTAATTGATAGATTCGAGGGCAACTTGAGCAAGGGCTGAACATCTCTGGCCTATTTTTTAAATTAATTTACAATGTGTCAAGCAACTATTGTGTGCTAGTCACTATTTTATACATATTACATGTTTCCATTTTTTTTTATCTGCATGATAACCCATAAGGTTGGTGTTGGTATCCCTAGTTTATAGATGAGAAAACTTAGAGAGGTTGATAAATGTTGGAACTAATATTTGAACTTAGGTATGTCTGACTCTAATGTCACTTTGTCTTGCCTGCAGCAAGGGACACAATCTCCGAAAAATTCCTATTCTCTTGCCTGACCTTGCAAGTGAATATCACCAGCTAAGGTTGTTTGCTTGGTATGCTTACAATGCACTAATATCAAGCTGTTGTTTGAAAGCAGAGTCCTTTTAATGCTGAGGGTGAAGGCAATCTAAGCCAATTTTAGCCTAAAGTTTAGTATAGGTACTTGGCTTTCATTCATTTATGTTAATGTGAAAGAAGCTATATTCTTGTATAAAAGTGAAATTCCTTTAAATTAAACTATGTTCAAATCACTTTCAAATTTTAATATGTTCTCTATTTCCTATTCTTCTAAAACCCATGGCTCTATAAAATTTTAAACAATTTCTCAAAAATATTCCCTTAATTTTAAAGCAGACCTTATAAAACAAGCAAATCTTAATTTTTATGAAGTATTATGCCTAAAAATAAAATCATGATTTACCCTATATGTTGCCAAAAGAAGAGATTGTCTTTGCAACAGAGCAAAGACTATGTTTTGTTATAGGAAATTCAGCAGAATGGACAGAACTCTCAAGTAACACCAATAATACCAACATTGGCACAACCACACTGCATGCTAAGACGTGCGTGTGTCAAATGAGCTTTGTAGATATTTAAAAACCCGAGCTTCCTTTTGAATTGTGTCTGTATGAATGCTTTCCAAATCCAGGATTTTCTCTTTAAAGGGATAGGAGAACTGTGTTATATAACAACATGTTTAATCCACGAATGTAAAACCAGATAATGACTGTTAAAGAACCAGGAAACACGTGAGATCAGAGGGAGGTTAGAAGACCTAATTTGCCTCCTTTCTCTATGCTCTTCTTCTTCTGCCTTAGATATCAGGTTAAAGAATGAAGACGTGGTCTAAGTAAGAATGTGGAGGAATGCTAGTTTAAATATCTCGATCACTGTTTTTCCCTGGATCTCTAGCTTTTGGGGACTTTTTGCTTCTTAATGAATCTCTAGGTGCCAGAACACAAATAGAGAGGTCCTCTGCAGGCCAAGGAAGATTCAGGCCAGCAGGGCCATTACCTGAGTGGAATGTTAGTCTGAAAGGGCCACTGGAATAAAAGAGGAATGCAATATGGGGCTTAATCCAGGCCTACTTGTGGAGCCCCATACCTAGTAGGTTACACAGACACTGGTCTCACTGTCCCCAAATTAGACAAATCTGGGCTTCGAGAGTGGGAGTTGTTACTGGAACAGATTGCCTGTTATGTGGGAGTCACTGTTGAAGAGATTTTTATAGAATACTAGAGGCCCGGTGCACAAAACTCATGTACGGGGGTTGGTGGGGGGAGGGATCCCTCAGCCTGGCCTGCACCCTCTCACAATCCAGGACCCCTCGGGGATGTCTGACTGCTGGACAAATCTCTCACAATCCGGGACCTCTGGCTCCTAACCACTCACCTGCCTGCCTTGCCTGATCACCCCTACCCACTTGCCTGCCTGCATGATTGCCCCTAACTGCCTCTGCGTTGGCTTCCGCCACCACAGCTTCGTCTGGAAGGACGTCCGGAATGACGTCCAGAAGGTCGTTCGATTGTTCGGTCTAATTAGCATATTACACTTTTATTATTATAGATAAGCTAGAAAGGGCATCTGCATGTCTCTTTTTAAAAAAAAAAATGTTTTTATTGATTTCAGAAAGGAAGGGAGAGGGAGAAAGAGATGGAAACATCAATGATGAGAGAGAATCATTGATTGTCTGCCTCCTGCATGACCCCTACTGGTGATCGAGCCAACAACCCAGGCATGTGCTCTTGACAGGAATCGAACCTGGGACCCTTCAGTCCACAAGCCGACGCTCTATCCATTGAGCCAAACTAGCTAGGGCCTGCATGTCTCTTTATGCATTGGTGGTATCCTACTATACCTATAACATATCTATTGGCATATTGTGCCATGAACCTCTGATGAATAATTGAATAAATTAATGAATATCTTCACAGACTTGGTTTCTGCCAAATTAGTTTGGCTCCTTATACTAATTAGGGAGAAAACTTTATTTTGTTGCTTGCACTAGATATGTCACATAATGCTCTTTAGGATGGGAATAAATGTTTGTCATTTAACATGTCTTTCTTAAAAGAAATATTTTTAGCTATAAAAAGTTTCAGTAGTATTGCTGTAGCAAATTCACTTCTATTCCTTTGCTTTATGACCATTAGACTCAAAGAAGTAAACTGCATAAATATCTTTGGACAATTGTCTGACAGAATTGTAATTTATACATTTTAGTACATCCTGTGTAGTAATTGTTAACAGTCATTCTTAAAAATTTCTTAAAGGGATCTATAAACATAAACATGATTTTCTATTGCTTTCTACTGTTTGGAAAAATGTTGCCTTTTTTCATATGTGACTCTTCTATGGGCCAATTTTTAAAAAATAGTAATGGAAAAAATCTTTCATTGCATCTGTAAGTTTTTTCTCATTTCATGAATCAATTATTAGAGTAAGCCATGTGGAATTGGTAATTTTTAAAGATCAAAATATCAGAAATTTTATACAGTAATCTAATATAATGATAAATACTCTTAACAAAGTTGACTCTTAAAAAAAATTGTATTCTCATTAGCTTACTGATACTTTGATAATTCCACTAATATTATTTTTATTAGTTGGAAATGAACACAGTCCCTGCTCCTAAGAGGAAGCGCACATTTCTGCTCTGGCACCTAGAAATATCTTATCCTAAAAATATAATTTCAGTAATAAGTAACTATCTCTTTTCAGTTGAGTATTTCTTCTTTTTGCTACATACTTATTTTAAGAATATTAGAAATGGCTTATGAATTGAGTACTCAAATCTTATTTTTGCTGTTCATGAAAAAAATTTGATGACAGATCAGTTCCAGCATGTACATTTATATGAATTATTAATAGCTAGATTTTTTATGGCTTTCAGATTGCTAACTTCTTATTACTATGGCAGCATAGTAGTTCTTAGCTGTACCTTATTCTTAAACTTAGCACATGCCTTAAGTATAGTTAAATTGCAGTGAAACTTTTATCAGGATTGTTCACAATTAAAACCTAAATGACTATGAAATATTTAGCATTTTGGGTAATGATTCCAGAAACTCCAAGCACAGAGTTAGCATTTCTGTATGCTTTTTCCTTCTTTCTGCCTTTGTCCCTATTAATTAGAAAAATAGAGAATAATATAAAAATATACAATTATAAACCCTAATAAATGTCAGTACATTTTACCAAAACAACCATAAATTGTCGATATTTAAGGACAAAAAGGTGGGGAATATAAAACCAATTACAAATGTACCTTGAGACATTTGTAATAACTATAAAAAGCCATAATCACTGGGAATAGAAGTGATCTCAAACATTTTTATTTTAACTTTACTGTTACAATGAACAGCTTTAATTATACATACATTTGACGGAATTTTAGATCACATAGAAAAACAACTATGATAGCTGTTTAAATAATAATAATTATTTAAGTTATAATGTGATACCTATGGGTTTACTTCAGTGTTTTTTTCACAACAAATAGAAGTGATTCTGAATTTTAGTTAGAGAAAGTAAATTAAAAGTAGTTAGTGTTTCTTTGTTGATAGCTACTAATTATAAGCAATATATTTTTTGGTTGTTGCTTATACTTTGTATGTTGCATGATTCTCTTCCTGATGAGCCAGAGCAAGTAAGCTAATAACATTCTGATATGATCATTGATCTACCTGAAATAATTAGAAGATAATTTGGATAGGTCTATATAACTAGAAAGGAAAGTTTAGTACAGAGTACTTTAATTATGTATAACTTTGGTAGGACTAGAGAAACTTGAGCTAGTTAACATGTTAAATTCCAGGCTTTTGAGTTGGAAAAAGGATCACATGCAACTAATCATATAAACATTGGATATAGGGTCCTCCATTCCCTTGTGCTTTCAAAATAGATTCAACATTATACCACATTTTCTTGACATAGCCTTTCTAGAGGATTCTGTGGTAACTTTAGCTTCATAATAATATTTTTATTTTTTTTTTAATATATTTTATTGATTTTTTACAGAGAGGAAGGGAGAGAGATAGATAGTTAGAAACATCAATGGGAGAGAAACATCGACCAGCTGCCTCCTGCACATCTCCCACGGGGGATGTGCCCGCAACCCAGGTACATGCCCTTGACCGGAATCGAACCCGGGATCTTTCAGTCTGCAGGCCGACGCTCTATCCACTGAGCCAAACCGGTTTTGGCTCATAATAATATTTTTAAATAAATATATTAACAAAACCTATTAGAGTACCCTTAGTTTCTGTTTACCTCATTAAACACATAGATGATGTACTGTTTTTACCATTTTACATAATATAAAACAATGATTGAGAGAAAATGGCACTTTAATAAAGCAATATTTGTTATCTTTGATGAATATATAATTTCATAAAGTACTAGAGGCCTGGTGCACAGATTCACAATCCAGGACCTCTCGGTGGAGTCAGAGAACCAGTTTCAGCCCAATCCCCACAGGCCAGGTGAAGGGTCCCCACCAGTGCACAAATCTGTGCACCAGGCCTCTAGTATGCATATAAGATCTTCAGTTAATCTCTTCCCACCCTCCCACCTCCCCCCTTCCCTCTGAGATTCACCGGCTGTTCCATGTTTCCATGCCCGTGGTTTCCGCTGTTGTGTTGAGCATCTGCTCCCTGGTGGTAAGTGCACGTCATAGCTACCGGCCGGTCGGATGGTCGCTTAGGCTTTTATATATACTAGAAGCCTGTTGCACGAAAAGATTCGTGCAATAGGCCTTCCCTTTCCCTGGCTGCCAGCACCGTTTTCCTGCTGGAGCCGCGTATGCAAATTAACTGCCATCTTTGTTGGCGGTTAATTTGCATATCTCTCTGATTAGCCAATGGGAGGCGTAGTGAAGGTATGGTCAATTACCCTGTTTGTCTATTATTAGATTAGATAAATTTTTGTATAATTTCATCAGCCTTTTCTCTTTTAAAAAAATATTTATTATTGAAAGTATTATGTATGTCCCTATTATTCCCCCATTGACCTCTTCTAGCCTGCCCTCACCCCCTTCCCCAGGCCTTCACCAACCTATTGTCTGTGTCCATGGATTATGCATACATGCATACAAGTTCTTTGCTTGATCACTTCCCAGCCACCCACCCTCCCCCTGCCTCCTCTCAGAGATTTCACATTCTGTTCTATGCTTCTATGTCTCTGGATATATTTGGTTCATCAGTTTATTTTGCTCATTAGATTCCACATATGAGTGAGATCATGTGAAACTTGTCTTTTTCTGACTGGCTTATTTCACTTAGCATAATACTCTCTAGGTGCCTCCATGCTGTCTCAAAGGGTAAAAGATCCTTCTTTTTCACTGCTGCATAGTATTCCATGGTATAAGTGTACCACGGCATATTTATCCACTCGTCTACTGATGGGCATTTGAGCTGTTTCCAGTCTAAAAGTAAAAATTATGTAGAAAGGATTATTTGGTCACTCTTCCCAAAATCCAATCTGACTTGGTCCTCCCATCTTCAGCAGGTAATCAATTTCATTAGTTTCTGATTTACTGCGTTTCCTTTTGTAAATATAAGCAAAACCTTCTTGTGTTTCTCCTTGTAAAAATAAGCAGATAAATATGTATTTTATTTTTTCCTTTTAATCTTTATTGTTGAAAGTATTACATAAGTCCTCCTTTTCCCTCCATTAACCTCTTCAAGCCCTCTCCCATTGCCCCCTCCCCCAGGCCCTCACCACCCCATTGTCTGTGTCCACAGGTTATGCATATATTCATACAATATGTATTTTCTTAATTTTATTTTACATAAAGGTGGTATATTACAGTCAGCCACCTGTACCTGCAGGTTCCACATCTGCAGATTCAACCAACCGTGGATCAAAAATGTTTATAAGTGTTATGTTGTTGCTCATGGGTATTGTATGTCATTATGCTTGTCTGTACTGAACATGTACAGACTTTTTCCTTGTAATTACAAGGAAAACAATAGTGTAACAACTATGTACATAGCATTTACATTGTATTAGAAATTACAAGTAATCTGGAGATGATCTAAGGTATACAGGAGGATGTTTGTAGGTTATATGCAAATACTCCATTTTACATAAGGGATTTATGCATCTGAGGATTTTGGTATCCACAAGGGGCCCTGGAATTAATTCCCCCTCTCCCCCCGCAGATATCAGGGGATGAATGTATAGATCAATAGTTCTCAAATGGGGATGGTTCTGTCCCCCCAGGGAACAATATCTGAAGAATTTTTTTATCATTACTGTAGTGGATGCTACTAGTGTCTAATGGATAGAGACCAGGTATGCTGCTAAACATCCTACAGTACACGGGATAGCCCTCAACAACAAAGAAATACTAGTATGTAGTTCAGTATATTCATGATGGAACTGTTGAGAAAACCTGCTATACATCTACTTTTGCGCTTTTTTTTTGAACTTCACAATAACTTATGGAAATCATTCTATCAATTTCCAAAGGTTTCCACATCCTGTTTTATAGCTACAAGAGGCAGATATTATAGTTTACTTAGTCAGTCTCCTCTGTGAGCATTTTGGTTGTTTTCAATCTTTTGCAATTACAAATAATCTGAATGGATAACAGTATGCACTTTTTTTAGTTACTGTTGGTGTTTTTGGAAGTATATCTTTAGAGTAAATTCTTAGAAGTAATCAAAAGTCAAGTGATATGTTGGTTTGCCAAATTCCCTCCAAAGGGTTGTACCATTTCACACCTTCACCACTGTATGAACGCACCTATTTCTCCAGAGGTTGGAGTGAGTTGACGAGCTTTTGAAACTCTGCCAATCTGATAAGTACAAGTACGTAACTCAGGGTAGTTTTAATTTGCATTTCTCTTATTTTGAATACCATTTTTTTGAAAGAAAAGTTTTGTTTGTTCACATTGCTGGGTCAAAATCTTAAATTTTATAATAGTTAACCTAAATAATATTTGATGAAATATAGAAGCAACATTTATAAAATAAAGTGAAACATGCATGTGTTTCTGCTGCTGAAACTATCCAACTATCTCTTGTTAGATTTGAAATAGAACTTTATTTGTGGCTAAGTTTCAGTAAATCTGTACATGAACATAGCAGTGTATTATCCTACCTTGCCCGAGAGAAGAATACTCATCACTAGGCAACAAATACAACCCTAGAAATGTGGTATGTAAGGTCTGCAATGGCGTTTTCAGACCACAGGGATGTCACACTGAGTAAACTGAAATGATGTTGTACTAGGATTCTTGTGTGCTTGGTGTTTCATAGGCCATACATGTCTCTTGGAAGTCTTCGGGATCAAGTCATCTATCCTGATTCAGTGGATGACATGCGTGATAAAGGCTACACAGACCACGACCTGGAATGTATCCTACACAATGTCCACCTCTATCACATCGTTCAAAGAGAAGGCGGTAAGCTCTGTCATTCTTGTGTTTAATGTACTTAACTTTGCTTTTTTTTAAATAAATGGGTAAATTGTCTGTGGTTTAATTTGAATATATGCTATTATTGGAATATACGCACACAAGAAAAGAAAAACAGCTTTTAGGGCTTTTCTATTATTGACATCCTTTTCTGCTTATGTTATATTTCATGCAGCACACTTGGCTTTTTATTAAGTCTGCTGCTGGCACTTTAAAACAGTTATTATTTCATATTTGGATGTACAAGTGTCCCTGAGGCCACTGTCAATCTAGATATATGTAAAGTTTATGACAGATATATTTTCCTGTCAAGTTTGGCTTATATTAAAATTAATAATTTGAGAGATAATTGTCCTGAAACTTCTTTTTTGGTTTTAGACCCACAGTCTTACCAATACATTTTTTTTCTCTCAAACAGCATATAGAGAATTAGATAAAATATAGAAACTTCTGCACTGTGGTTTTTCAGCATAAAATATTTTTGAAAGAATAGGAATAAAAGTCATATATATGAGCTTAAAAAAGAATTGCTTTATATTGGTCAGACTGTCAAATAACTTGATAACATATAACTTGATAGCCTAGAAAAACTACTGAAATAACAAGCTTTATTTCTAGGTTTGATTTTGCAAAGATTTTATTTTCTAGCCCTTTTCCATGATCAGAAGAAGCAGGGTAGTACAGTGATTAAGCATATAAGCTTTGAAGTCAAAGTTTTGGAATGAAGTCTTAATTAACACGGTTATCTCTACCTTCAACTGTAAATATCTACCTCATAAGGATTCTGAAAAGATTAAATAAGACTATGTAAAGCATTTAGAACAGTAGCACATGGTAAATGCACAAGAATTAGTAGCTAATGGCACTATTACTAGTTGTAATATTGATGCAGTATTTTGTCTTTGTGTGATGGTACTTGATATTTTACACAGAAATTTCTCATATATTATTTCATTTGATCTTAACAAGAAGCAAATGAGGCAGATAACAGAGGTATTATTATATTTACTTTTATATTGTTTGTAATATCATAATTTATAAATGCTACACATATAGAAAGCAGGTTGTCTTTTTGTTTCATATGGTCAACTCCTACCCAGTTCTAAAACACTGTGCCAGAATATACACTGCCTGTTAATCTTGGGTAAGTTATTTTGGATAAGTTTGAAATCCAATAATCCAAATAGAAGCATATGATAAATGTGGGGTATTTTTTAGAAGTCATCAAGAAGTTCTAGAACTGTTTTTAATAATGTCCCAACCTTAATAATGAAATCATAATTATAATGGTTTATTGAGTGCTTACTATGCAGAATACAACATATTAAGCAATTTACATTTTCAACTTATTTCATGTTTATAACTTCCAAATGATGTGGGTTTGACTAACGTTTAATACATTCCCTAGGGACCTATAGCTAGTGGTGAGACAGGGATTCAACCACAGACCATACTTGAAAGTCAATGTTCTATAGACTATGCTATTCCACTGTGCTATGTTATCTTCTAGCTTCCTGGGTACTAGTGATAATTGTTATATCCTTACACATCAAAAAATTCCAAGGAAACCTACTTTACTTGCCTAACCCTTAAAACATGAAATGTGTTTTTAAGCGAAGCAAGAAAGCACTTTCATTTGCAAGGTCATCACTTACTTGGAAGAAGCCTATTGAAGGTCTGTTTAGACTACCTAATATTTTGCTTAGAGAAATGTTTTGCTTTAGTAAAAGATGGAATTAAAAACTATGTTTCATTCCATCAAAGAGTTTACAAAATAGAAAGAAGAAGTGTTAACAAATGGACATGAATAAAGCAGTTTGTACATCTCTAGGTAGCAGGAAAACCATTCTCTTCTTAGCTGTCTTAGTCTCTCTAAATCAATATCAGAGGTGATAATATGACTTAAGTTCTGATTTAGCTGTTCTGAGATTAAGCAGTATTGCCTGCTAAAACTTTTGGGTTTAGTGGAACAAAGGACATGATTTATTTAAATATGTAAAACTAAAACTTCTCTTGACCCAAATACTTTTGTCTTCTCAGGTGGCAAGGGAGAAATATTTTTAAAGCCCAGAATATTTATCCACACGGTAGTAATCTGAACCTAGTTTTCAAATGCTCACTTATGTTTCATAAATACTATAAAATTCAGTCAGAGAGCCCAGCTGGTGTGGCTCAGTTGGTTGAGCATTAGCCCACACACTAAGAGATCGCCTGTTTGATTCTCTGTTAGAGTACATGCCAACATTTCAGCCTCGATCCCAGTTGGGGGCATGCAGGAGGCAGCAGATAGATGTTTCTGTCTGTCTCTCTTTCTCTCTCTCCCTCTCCCTCTCCCTTCCTCTTTCTGAAATCAATATAAACATATTGTTTAAAAGAATAAGAAAAATGTTCTAAAAATTCAGTCACAGAAGAAATATTATGTCAACAGTTTTCACTAGATGCAAGAACTTCGAATTAGATGGCATTTTTCCTAATTTAAGGATATAGTTTTAAATAAATAGAAATTTCCTGGAAGGAAAATGGCACACATAATTCTGCAATTTGGTTTTTCATATAAAAAATTCTGAGTATATTTCTATACCAGTATGTGTAGATATAAACTTTTTTTAAAAAATAGAAGCATTGCTTTTTTTGAATAAATATCCAACAGAAAGTCAGTAACTAAGAAGTTGTAGGAGATGTGGCATAAATAAACTGTACAAGCATGAAAATAGACCTGCATATAAATACCAACTCTGATATCTGGCTGTGTAAAATTAGACATGTCAATTATTCCAGGAGTTTCAGGGTACCCATCTATAATATGCAACTAATAATATCTACCTTACAAGATTGTGGAATATTAATGAGAAAACTCATAAAGTGCCAGACACATGGAAGCATTTACGTTAGTTCCTGCCTTACTCTTGGTAGACTTTGCAATAGGCCTATGCAAATGTGTTGGTCTTTTCTCCCAACACCCAGCAAAATAAGTATAACTATACCAACTCTTTGGACATATTCAGAAACAAACAAATTTTAAGAGTGTCAGTATTTCAAATTCTTAGAAGATGATTTGTCAGCAAAAGGAATTATTATCATTTAAAATATCATATCTAAACCAAATAGCTTATACATGAGGCTCTCTAGTTTATCCAATCATGTGTTCTGTGTAAAATACCAGGTTCTTTGTGTTAATAAACTTGCCAGAATCACCTGTCCAAAACTGTAACCAACGACTGCTTTATAAAATATGTATCTTTATTTTTTTAAGGATGGGATGCTATTATGGACTGGAAAGATGTCCTATCAGGAGGGGAAAAGCAAAGAATGGGCATGGCTCGAATGTTTTATCATAGGTGAGTATGCTATTCTCAGGAAATTACTATTCCATTGGTGTAACAACAACAAAAAAACCTTCACTGTCCTCATCTTTAGTTTAAAAATTTCTCACTGAAAAATGAGTGCTTAGACTTTACAGTTTGAATGTTTTTATGTGACAGAAATTGCCAAGTCCTTTTTTTCTATTTCTTTTATGATGACTAATGTTAGATGACAAAATTAAATTTTTATGTATTCTAAGTTTGAAAGTAGGATTGGTATTAATTTTAAAGTGTAAAGAATACATAACCACTGTTTACTGTTGTGAACACAGTAGGTAGGCATTCAGTAATATTTCTGAATTAAATTGTTAAACTCAAACTAAATTAACTTTTCAACCACTTAGTATCCTATTACATTTAATAATGTTCCCCTCCTCAAAAATCAGAGGCATATCCAGTGGAAAAGGGAACCAGCCAGTGTAGGTCTTAGTGGACTCTGATAAAAAGAGATAGAGAAAATAATTTCTCCTGATAAAATTTTTTTCTTTGCAACCAGTGTCAGATTCATAGGACTTCAAAGATAGGACACTAGAAAGAAAGGACACTAGAAAGAAAAAAAAAGCTATTCTGCTTTATCCATCTTGTCTGTCCTATTCTTCCCTGAAAAAGAAATATCTTTTTTCCCCCTTAGACTTCTGATAATGAGAACCTGAGTTGTATGCAAAGCAGGAGGTCATCAGAAAATATGTAACTCGCTTTTAGTCCTTACATCTTGGTCAAAAAGGACCAAGAATTACATTTACATATGTGAATACATGAATGGGCCATAAGCTGGGGCAATGCAATACTCCTGAAGGAATTGCAGTGGAAGCATTAATACTTTTGTGGAGAACTTTATACTTTGGCATCAGTACCAGAAATCTTAGGATACTTTCATACATAATAACATACCATATTTTGTACCTAATAAAATTGATGATAATTATTTAAAGTCATCTGATTCATATTCAAAGTTTAACATTGGAAAAAGCACATATTTAAAAAAGTCCACTAAAATATGATTATACATTCAACATACATAGTTATGATGATGTTATCAACTTTACTCCTTATGCCATAGATTACATCCTCATGACTTATTTTATAACAGGAAGCCAACCCTCTCTCTTATACTTCCTTTTCATAAAAGTAGAAAATATAGATAAATTAAAAGAAGAAAAAATCTGTCATCTCATTAACTTATAACACTTAAAATTTAGAAATAGTTTCTTCTCAATCTTGTTGATGCACAAAAGCTGGTCATTATCTTGATTTTTTTTTTATTTTTTTTCGTTTGTTTTTCTTTATCTTGATTTTTTAATGTAACTATTTTCATAAAGTATATTAAATTATTTATTTATTTATTTATTTATTTACTTACTTACTTACTTATTTATTTTTTAATCCTCACCCGAGGAATGAGGATTTTTTTCCCATTGATATTTTAGAAAGTGGAAGGGAGTGGGGAGGAAGAAAGAGAGAGGGGAGAGAGAGAAAAACATTGATGTGAAAGAGACCCATGAATTGGTTGCCTCCCACATGCACCTTAACAGTGGGTGGGGAGCGAACCTGCAGCCCAGGTACATGCCCTTGACCGGGAATCGAACCCAAGATCCTCCAATGCGCAGGCTCACACTCTAGCAACAGCGGTCAGGGCTCTCTTTTTATTTTGCAAACCTTTATGTGTATTATTATGCAATAGCTAGCCAGGATTTTTAAAAATATATTATTATTGTGATACTTTATGTACCTAATGCACAGACAGACCTTAAGTATACATTCAATGACTTTTGCTAAATGTATGATACATTGTGTAACCAATACCTCAGTTAAGATAGAGAACATTTCTGTCACCCTAGAAAGTCCCTCATTCCCATTTCCAGTCAGATCCCCACTTAGGTAATTTCTGTTTTGATTTCTATCATCATAAATTAGTTCTTCCTGTTCTATAACTTCATATAAATTAAACCAGCCAGTATGTGTTAATTTTGCATCTAGCTGGAATTTTTAATGGAAAAAAATTATTGTGTTAAAAATATTGTATTTATATTAATGTACATGGTTAAAGAACATGACAAGTTCAAAAAAGTGAACCAAAATTTGCTAAGTTAGAATTTTCAGTGAAGTATATTTGGTAATGCCCCTTTCTCAGCTGATGTGGTAAGATTCAAATGTAAACTTTATGGTTTGACATTTATGACCAGCTGTTACCCACTATCACCCTGAATCTGTTTGCACTCTGTCCATAAATATTCAGTAATATGATCACCAGCATAGTTGATGAAATGTAATATAATGGAATGTAAAATGTGACCGCAAATTTCTCACTGCATCAGTTTGTTAATAAAATAAACCGTGTAATAAAGAGCAAGAGGCATTAATGAAAGATGCCAGCCAAAAGAGGTTTCAAGTACCCATAACTTGAAATAAGTAGTTGATACTTATTTGTGTATCTAAAATATTTTGGATATGAGACTGAATAAAGATTAAGTTACAAGTATACCAGTGGAAAAAAATTTAGTGATCATGAAGATGATGAAATTGTTGAAAAGCAGAACCTATTGAGAAAAAATAAAATGAAATGGAAATATTAAACAGTGAAGGAAAAGTATAATAATGAGAAACTGCCTCCCCTCATTATCAAGGAATTAATAAAAAGATTTGAATTGCAATGTGAAAGAATGGAGCTAGCTAAAATGGAGAACTTTGGCAGGGAGTATTCAATATCACAATTGTATACTCTTTTTGAAAGGATTTTTAATGTTTAAAGCATGATCAATATAGTTCTGTCTTAACGGGGATAGACTAGATCTTTTGCAAGGCTCATTCTTCTGATGACACCAAAAGAAAAAGGAGGAAAATCTGAGAAACCAAATTATCTAATGTTTTACTTAGTTATATCAGTCCCAGATTCCAGCTATTGCTTACTATATTTCAGTACACCACAAATACACACACACACACACGCACACGCAACACACACACACGCAAAACACACACACACACACACACACACGCACAGCAGTCATGCCACAGAAACAACAGTGTGCAATCTATCTTACATCTGCTAGACTAGGGGTTGCTATGACAACAGAGTATAAGATATATACTTTTTTCTAATTCTAAAATGGCTTCTCTTCTCTGTTTAGCTCAAAGCACTCTAAAAATAAGACATAATACAATAAGTAGCTTACTCAAGAGATTTCCAAGAAGAAAATTTTATCCCAATCCATCTCTTTTTTTATAATTTTATTAAATCTTTAAAAAGATTAATTTATTTTAAAATTTTAATTGACATACAGTATTATATTAGTTTCGGGTGTACAACATAGTAACTCAGCATTTACATACCTTACAAAGTGATCACAACAATAAGCCTGGTAACCATCTGACAACATACATAGTTATGGCGATATTATCAGCTTTACTCCTTATGCCATAGATTACATCCTCATGACTTATTTTATAACAGGAAGCCAAACCTCTCTCTTATACTTCCTTTTTCCCTCTCTTCCACTTAAAAAAATGTCATCCATAAAACAGTGATCAATTCTGAGACAAAAAAGTAATGCTTAATACTTAAACCAGAACAGTAACCAAAAGCCAAGAAGCAAAACTGCATCTGTTGATGTCATGGGGAACTTGCAGTGATCTTTTAGTTCTTTGCATGGAAAGCAGTTATTAAAGTAAAATGGTGGTGTCGGGTGGCATATCTCAGTGGTTGAGTGTTGACCTATGAACCAGGAGGTCATGGTTCGATTCCCAATCAGGGCACATGCCCAGGTTGCAGGCTCAATCAGGAGGCAGCTGATCTCTCTCCCTCTCATTTCCTCTCTGAAATCAATCTAATATAATAAAAGACAAACATGCAAATTGACTGTACCTTTGCTACACCTTAAGCCACGCCCACCAGCCAATCAGAGCGACTATATGCAAATTAACCTAACCAAGGTGGTGGCCGGCAGCCATGGAGCTGGAGCGAGCAGGAGGCTTGGTTGCCCCACTGATGGAGGAAGCCAAGCTTCCCAAGGCCGGCTCTGAGCTCCACTGAAGGCAACAAAGTTTCAATTATGGGAGGTAAATAAATCCCAGAATAAAAAGAAAAAAGAAAAAAAGGAGAGGCTGGGAGCTTCCATCGCCAGGGGGCTTGGCCAGCCTGAAAACGGCCCTCAGCCCCTCACCCAGACTGGCCAGGCACCCCAATGGGGACCCCCCACCCTAAAGGGGGTGTGGCCAGCCTGAAAACAGCCATCAGCCCCTCACCCAGGCTGACCAGGCACCCCAGTGGCGACCCACACCCTGAAGGGGGTGTGACCAGCCTGAAAACACCCATCAGCCCCTCACCCAGGCTGGCAAGGCACCCAAGCAGGAACCCCACCCTGATCCGGGACACCCTTCAGGGCAAACCAGCTGGCCCCCACCCATGCACCAGGCCTCTATTCTATATAATAAAAGGGTAATATGCAAACTGACCCTAACAGCAGAACGACTGGGAATGACTGGTCACTATGACACACACTGACCACCAGGGGGCAGATGCTCAATGCAGGAGCTTCCCCCTGGTG
Source organism: Myotis yumanensis (assembly GCF_028538775.1). Taxonomy (NCBI): domain Eukaryota; kingdom Metazoa; phylum Chordata; class Mammalia; order Chiroptera; family Vespertilionidae; genus Myotis; species Myotis yumanensis. The sequence goes on from NW_027223754.1 coordinate 173,254,858, forward strand.
GTCATTGCACTCCTACAGGGGGAGCTCTTCTCAGCCACAAGCCAGGCTGAAGGCTGCCAGTACAGCGGTGGTGGTGGGAGCCTCTACCGCCTCCTCAGCAGCACTAAGGATGTCAGACTGCAGCTTAGGCCTGCTCCCTGCTGGCAAGTGGACATCCCTCAAGGGCTCCTGGGCTGCCAGAGGGATGTCTGATTGCCAGCTTAGGCCCAATCCCCCGGGGAGTGGGCCTAAGCCAGCAGGTGGTCATCCCCCGAGGGGTCCCAGACTGCGAGAGGGCACAGGCCGGGCTGAGAGACTCCCCCCCCCCCCCCCCAAGTGCACAAATTTTTGTGCACCAGGCCTCTAGTAAAAATATATTTAACAAAAATAAAATGGAGTGTTAAAATTGCTTTGAATACTCCCCCTTCCAACAAGTAGGTAAAGGATCTTATTAAAAAGCAAATCCATCATAGAAAACGACTTTACAGTGCTAAGTAACTATGCTGAATGAGAAATTACTACTGGTTTCAATTTTTACCTTTCCATTGTTATTTATTTCTAAAAAACAGAGTTTCTTCATGGAGGAAATTGTCCTGGTAAATACTTGATACTGATTTTCAGCCCTGAAGTAAATAATAAATGACAGTGCATTAGTTGATCTTTGGCTCTCTCCCTCTCTCTCTCTCTCTCTCTTTCTTTAATCCTCACCCGAGGATATTTTCCATTGATTTTTAGAGAGAGAGTGCAAGAGAGAGGGAAAGACAGACAGAAACATTGATGTGAGAGAAACACATTGATTAGTTGCCTCCTGCATGAGCCCTGACCAGGGCCCAGGTAGGGCAGTCTGCCGGCCTACGCTCTCTCCACTGAGCAAAACCGGCTAGGGCTCATCTTTGGTCCTCTTAACAAAGCTGAGTCATGTTTCTGAGTGCCAAATACATACCTAAAGTCCAGATAGGTTTGAAATAAGGTAAAGGCAAAAGAAAGAGTAGGGGAGTAAGATTAAAGGAAGAGAATAAACAGATGAAAATGGTGGTAAGTGATAGGTGCCTCTGATAGGAGTAGAAAGTCATTTCCCAACTAAAAATTGAGCTAGCAAAAAACAAAATTGTTGAGTACAATCAGAAAAATATTTACTGATTTTTCCCCCCTAAGAATTTGATTGTGAAGCATGGTCACAATGTTACCAAGTTAAATACCTACTCTAAACTTGTCAAATTAGGCATACTTACTTTTGCAGAATCTTATAGCAATGAGATTCTTATTAGTAAGTGATTAGGTACTCACAATGTTGATAAAATTATCTTCTTAGTAAATCTTTTCTAACAGGGCTGTGGTTTGTTTGATAATTAGCTACTGTAATGTATTTTTCATTTAATTTGTTAGATTAGAACCTTGTCACCAAGAATGAGCCTGCCTTCTGTAGAAAAAGCACTCCATGACCAGCCTCATCTTCCTACGCCTCCCATATATGACTCACCCATCTGCGTAACGATAAAGCTTATTGTACTGTGAGCAGGCTTCAGAAAATCTATTTAAAATTTAAGAAGAATATTATATTCTAGTCCAAACAGGGGGGTGGAAGGATGACTGCTCTTTTGCTTTATCATTTATCACCGTTGATATGTCATAGACTATTTTGCTCTTTTAAAGGTAACATCGCAACTCATATTGTTCAAATAAAGATTTCTCATCCAAATAGGAAAATCATTCATTTATTTGTGTTTATTTTTTAAAGACCAAAATATGCATTGCTGGATGAATGTACCAGTGCTGTCAGCATTGATGTTGAAGGAAAGATATTTCAGGCTGCAAAGGGGGCTGGAATTTCCTTGCTATCCATAACACACAGGCCTTCTCTTTGGTAAGTGTTTCCAATTTGTGAGAGATGGTTTTTCCTTATATTTCTTAATGATTAGCTTTTCTAAACTTTCCACTATAAGCATAGGACGTTTCATCTACTTTCTACCTCTATTTTTGTTAAGTTGACACTAGTAATTTACATATCTCAAACCTAGCATTAATGTGCTATTTGGAAACTATCATCACATTCCAATAATCCTTAAAAGAAGTTCAAAAATTTGGTGATTATTTAATATTCATAATTTCATAGGGTATACTAGTAAAGAATATACAAGAGTGGGAAAAAGTAGCTTTATGGTTGTATGTGAAACACAGAGTTTATTCTTTTGAGTTAATAAAACTATTATAATAATCATAACCTGCATGTGTTTTTTCCACATGAACAACTATAAACCTACTTTTGTCCAACTCTGTATTTGCATAATTTTACATCATCTTTTAAGTTTGTTTTTCAAAATCCAGGAAAATGTCAAAGTTGATATTGCCCAAATGATTAACTCGAAGGAAACAGGAAAAAAAGTTTTTGCTTTGTTTTGTTTCAAGGAAAAATGAATGAAAATGTTTTATGAATAATACCTCATAAAATGAGATTTCCCATTTTAAAAAAATGATGTCATTTTTACCATTACTCTCATATATATATATTAGAGCAAGAGGAAGGGAGAGAAAGACAAACATCAGTGTGACAGAGAAACATTGATCAGTTGCATTATGCTATCTTGCCATTCAGTTCCTTATTCAAGTAGCCTAAAGAGGCATTGGAAAAAGCCATTTTTCTCAATTAAAGGAACAAATAGGTTGTTTTGTTTTTGTTTAAACATATTTTTAATGATTTCAGAGAGGAAGGGAAAGGGAGAGAGAGAAACATTGATGATGGGGGAGAATCATTAATCGGCTGCCTCCTCTCACGCCCCTCACTGGGGATCCAGCCTGCAACCCAGACATGTGCCTTGACCAGGAATCGAACCATGAACTCCTGGTTCATAGGTCAACACTCATCCACTGAGCCACACCAGCCAGCAGTTGTTGTTTTTAAGACTTTATTTTACAGAGCAGTTTTAGGTTCACAACAAAATTGAGAGGAAGGTACAAAAATATTTCATATACTTTCTGCCCCTATACATGTATAACCTCCCCATTGTCAACCTCGCCACCCCCCCCCCCCCCCCCGCAGAGTGGTACACTTGTTATAACTGATGAACCTATATTGACACATCATTATCACCAAAGTCTATAGTTTATCTTACAGTTCACTCTTATTGTTGTACATTCTGTGGGTTTGGACAAATTTATAATTACACTAGAGGCCTGGTGCATGGATTCATACACCAGTGGGATCCCTTGACCTGGCCTGCGCCCTCTTGCAATCTGGGACCCCTTGGGAGATGTCAGACTGCCAGTTTCTACCCAATCCCCGCAGACCAGGCCGAGGGACCCCACTGGTGCACGAATCCATGCACTGGGCCTCTAGTATGCATATAAGATTTGGTTAATTTCTTCCCACCCTCATCTCTTCCCCCTTCCATCTGAGATTCATCAGTCTGTTCCATGTTTCCATGCATGTGCATTGAGTGTCTGCCACCCTGGTGGTCAGTGCGGATCATAGCTACTGGTCAAATGGTCGAACAGTCGCTTAGGCTTTTATCTATATACTAGAGGCCCGATGCATGAAATTTGTGCAAGGGGCTCGGCCCTCGCAGCCATGGCAGCTTGCCTCAGCCCTCGCATCCCGGCTTCGTCCGGAAGGTCATCCAGAAGGACATCCAGAAGGTCATTTTGTTGTCTGGTCTAATTAGCATATTATGCTTTTATTATTATAGATATAAAAACCTAAAATGCAAAGTGTCTCCTCAGGAGTTTGACTGACCAGGAGTTTCATTGCTTGCTATGATGTGCACTGACCACCAGGGGGCAGCGGGGAATGAAGGGAGGCCCTGGCTGGCAGCTGGCAGCCACTAGGGACCCAAATTTCGTGCACTGGGCCTCTAGTATATATAGATGTCTCCACCATTATAGTATTATACAGAATATTTTCATTGCTCTAAAAATCCTCTGTGTTCTGCCTGTTCCTCCCTCCATTCCCCTATCTCTTAGAAACCACCGAGCTTTACTGTCTCCATAGTTTTGCCTTTTCTAGAATGTCATATAATTAGAATTGCACAGTTTGTGGCCTTGTCCATTTCTTGCTTTCACTCAGTAATATTCATTTACATTTCCTCCATCTTTTTTCATGGCTTAATAGCTCTTTTTAGCACTTAATAGTACTCCATTGTTTGGATTTACACACTTTATCTATTCACCTACTGAAGGACATCTTGGTTGCTTCCAAATTTTGGCAATTATGAATAAAGTTGCTATAAACATTCATACACAGGTTTTTGTGTGGTCAGTGTTAAAGAGTACAGTTGCTGGATTGTATGGTAAGAGTATGTTTAGTTTTGTAAGAAACTGCAAAACTATCTGTCAGAGTGGCTGTACCATTCTGCATTCCCATTGTCAGTGAAATAGATTTCCTGTTGCTCCACAGCTTCATTAGCTTTTGGTATTGTCAGTGTTCTAGATTTTGGCCACTCTAACAGTTGTGTAGTGGACAAATAGTATTTTAAGCAAATAACAAAATCCATAATTTTATACCTTTTAACAAGAAAAACATGTTTGTTTTTTAAATATTTTTTATTAATTTCAAAGAATAAGGGAGAGGGAAAGAGAAATAGAAACATCAATGATGAAAGAGAATCATTGGTCAGCTGCCCCCTACTAGGGATCAAGCTCACAACCCAGGCATATGCCCTGAATGCGAATTATACCATGACATCCTGGTTCATAGGTTGATGCTCAACTACTGAGCCACGCCTGCTGGGCAAAAAACACATTTTAACTGCAGCTACCCACACTATATTTATTCATGAAACTAAAATCATTTTAGCTCTGCTCTATGAATTAGTTTAGTCAATTTATGATTGAATATCATTTATGATTATTCTTTCTCCCTGGATGAAATTCTTATTTCCCTTGAAAAGATTTCAGAAGAGGGAAGAGATACATTATATTTTCCGCCATAACAACAAATGGGTAATTTTTGTTTGTAGAAATTAAAATCAATACTAGTTTCAGAAGTGTTCAAAAATTAGAGAGACTTATTAAATTATTTGGTTCCTGGATAGAATTACAGCTTTTTAATTACCACTTTCCTGTGCTTTATCCTATTTGTGCAGGAAGTCTGCCGATTATTACCCATGAGCCTCAGTTAATACAGTAGCTTCTTTTAAATTCCTCTAAGATAAACCCTGAAATACTATTTTAGCCTATAATCTAGAACACACTTTTGAAACTATATAGTTTCTTCCTTCCATGTAGAAATCAAATAATGTTGTAGGACTGGAATAATGAGCCAAATCTTTCTTATAAATTGGAGATACAAGTTGCCCAAGATCTGAACTACCTACATCCTAAAATTGCTCCCTGTTGTGGATCCAAGGTTAGGAAGGCACAAGAAAAGTTGAGAATGAAATTTTAAAAATGATATTTTTACCATTATTTCTCTTTCTTGTATGACAATCCTTCCTTTGCTTTTTCATTACTTTTATTTTAGCTCTCATCTTTTAATAGCAGCATTTTCATGTTTTTCCCTTTGACATAGAACTATATTGTTTACCATTTAATTTTTGTGAGGTCCCCACCTGTTGGGAGGTCGAAGTTTTGAAAACTAAAAAACCTAAATATAGCATGTGAAAAACCTCAAAAGTATGTGAAAAAGATCATTAATCCCCGCCACATGTTAACAAACATTTGAACTTCAACCTTCAGCTTGAGAGTGATTTTAGTCTTTTAGACATAGTTTAACCTAGCTTAGTTTTTCCATCTTCCACCATGTTAAAATCATCAAGCCAACGTGGGATGAAAATCAATTAATGAATAGATTTTTTAAAATGTGCAATAACATACAATGGAATATTATTCAGCCATAAAAACTAATAAAGTACTAACATATGCTACAATTAGATGAACTTTGAAATCATTTTGTTAAGTAAAAGAAGCCAGTCACAAACAGGCATATATCATATGATTTTATGTATATGAAATGACCATTATAGGCATATCCATAAAAAGAAAGGAGATTGGTGATTGGCAGGGGCCGAGCAGAATGGGGAAGGTCCACTAATGGGTATGGGGTTTATTTGAGGGGGGGGGGGTGAAGAAAATATTCTGGTATTGGATAGTGGTGCTGGTTGCATGAGCTTGTGCATATACTAAAAATCACTAATTTTACACTATAAAGGAATGAATTTATGGTATGTGAATCATAGCAATTAAAAAAAACATAAAAGCTACTAAAATAAGTCCACTGATCATAGTAAATAATGACAGATAAGACCCTAGGAGGAATAAGAACTGAGAAAAACTATAAGGGAAAGACAGAAAAACTGAGGACATGTAAGAACATGGGCCACTTCAGCATAGTGATAAAATTCAGTGGCTCAGCCATGTGAGGCCAGCTCTGCCAGCAGTACTCCTCCAGGCAGCCCCACAGATCCCAGAGACTGGTGACCTAGCCTATTTGTAGGAGAGGATGGAGTGTCTGCTGGCTCATTAATAAAATCGTCTCTATACTTCTCTAAAGTTCCTAGGTATGAACCTGAGCCATGAGAAAAGAGATTAAATTATATGGAGGCATAGATATAGCTTTAAAAGATTTATATCAAAAAGTTTGGTTTTTTAATGTTTAAAAATTTTAATTATTGAGAAATGTTTACTTATGTAGAATAATGAATAATTCATTCTCAAAGGATTGTATATTAATGAATTGGAATAGTATTTTCTTTTATCTTTCTTAGTTTTTTTCTGTATAAACTTTAAAATGTTTACTTTTCCCCCCTCAGCATCCTTTCCTTATTCCCATTCTAAGTATGTTTTGATATTTATTCAGGAGCCATAGTAGGTTATGAAAATAAATTAAATAGATGCAACAGCATGTTGCAATTCATAACTATTCAGAATATAAAATAAATTTAACATAAACAGTAGAATTTCCTAGAGATTAATGAGTTTTGGAGTAAAAAAAATCACAAAATTTAACCTCTTGAGGGATTCTTGAAAATCAAATGTAAAATAGGCATCTTACATAAAACTTACTTTTGGAAATCAATTAGCATGATAAATCTATAACTAAAATAGCTTTTCACAATTATTGCTAATAATATTATTTCACTTTGATTATACAGGAAATACCACACTCATTTATTACAGTTTGATGGTGAAGGAGGTTGGCGCTTTGAACAATTGAATACTGCAGTCCGTTTAACACTGAGTGAAGAAAAACAAAAACTAGAATCTCAGCTAGCTGGAATTCCCAAAATGCAGCAGAGACTCGATGAACTATGTAAAATTTTGGGTGAAGACTCAGTGCTGAAAACAATCAAAAATGAAGATAAAACATCATAATTTGTTTTGACATGTTTTAAGAGTTTATTTTTAGGTAAAGGCTCAGAGACACTCTGTTGTAAGTGCATGCATTGTGTTAAGCTAAGCACAGAGAAAAAAGCAGCAAGAAATATTTTGTAAGATTTTAGCATCAAGGAAATATATGACCTGACTTTTCAGAAGAAAATAAGCAAATGCATTATGTAAGATTAGTCAACATGGCTTGTACTAATTCCTGGTGAAAACCTATTTCACCTGTAAACCAGGGTTTTCTAAGTGAAATAATGGTGAATACCCAATTTACTATGTGTATGTGATGTGCTTGAAATCCTTTACAAATGTGGCAGATATCTTCAGAACAGAACTTAAGAGCAGCATTTGGGTTGAAATCAGATGCATAAAATTAGAAGTTTGAATAACATTTCAGTCTATTTATGGTTATTAGGTTTAATAGCTACAATTCAGTTTCATTATTGCTAGAGGTCAATTAAATCTGTGCACAAAATAGCTGACAGTTTGATCAATAATTTTAATATGAAAAAACTCTTTTAATGGCAGTGGCTAAAAGGAAGAAGCTTGGCTATATATGTATACAATGCCATATTTTTAATTTAGGTTATGAGTGCCTTAATGTGGGCACATACCAAATTAGTTTTCATGAAACTCTTACATATTTGTTAATCCATTCTTTCATTTTAAAAAGAGAATTGCCAATACAGAAAAGGAGTATCTAAGTGATGTTTGTCTCAGCCTGTTACTTTACTTGGCAGCATTATCTATCACAACTTCTGTTCAGAAATACTTAGTTCGATTTTGTGCACAAAGGAGTCTACCACATTTTAAAAACAGCACTATAATAATAGAATATAGGAATCTCTAAATCACAATAGTAATAGCATCCAATGGAATAACACTTTATAGTTTACAATTCTCACATCATTTTATTTTCATCCTGTGGCAATCTTTTGAGACAGATACTGTTTTTCTTAATTTGCTCTGAAAAAAATGACAGACTTGCCCTAATTATGCATTTTATTTAGGAACAGATCTAGGGATCAAATGAAGTTCTCCTCATTCCCTGGTTCAGTGCTATTTCCACTTCTTATTATCCTTAAAATCTAACTGGGCTGTAATACCAATAAAAGTTAGATGAGATATGGGGAAAAAATAAATTTGGTAATGTTAACATTGTTATTTGATTATTATTTACAATGTATGGACATTAAGTCATTGGTCTGTGGTTTAAAATGAGCCAAGAAAGTTAGCAAATCTTTCAGCAACTATGCACTCATAATATTAAGTTACCTCCACAGACAGCAATCAGAAGGGGAATTAATAGTGTTGTAGGTAATGTTAATATTTATTGAACATAATGAGAAAGAATCTGTGTAGAATCGTCATAGGAAATAAATCTTATCTATTCATGTGCCCTGGAGTTTGAAGTACAAAAGCCAGGCCTGGCATTTTCATCTTACTGTCTATACCACCATGTTGCTAGGCCAGGGGACAAAAAAAGAGTGGGAGTGATCAGCTGTTAGTGGTTTAGAATCTTATTTGCATATTTAGAGACAGGCCTAATAGTTGCTAAGTCAGTGATTCTCAGACTTTTCAGGCGTTAAGATACCTGGAAGTCATTCTTGATTATTGAGGGAGAACATCATGACATTTTCAATTTCTGCCATGCTAACTAGGACACTTGAAATCATCAATAAATGTAACTACCTTATATGAAGGAATGCAATATAAAATCATAATCAGTACCTCTAACCTTTTCTTTTAGTATAGTTAGCTACTCACTTATTCACTTGTCAGTTAATACTACTTCTTTTATAAAAGTGAGGCAAGTATCAAAGGTTTAGGAATAAGCACAGAACCAAAATTTAAACTTAATAAAAATTATCCACTAACGATAATTTCTATGTTAGCAGTTATCCAGTTTATACTACTTTGGGGGGAAATCTGAGGCAAGCATCCATAAGTTAACTTTTAAGGGAAAACGAAAGTCCTCATTTGAAACATACGTATAATTTTCATGCCTTAATTTTCATAATTTGAAAAATAAAGGCTTTAGGACCCAATATATTATGTTTTAAAACTTTGAGCAAAATGCCAAAACAAATATTAGATTTGTAATTAGCCCTTATGTAATATATCCTACCAATGAGCTGAAGTAAATAAGACTCATTTATATGTACAGGATTCAAGGATGTTTAAAATTTTGTACTAAAAATTACACATACTATAATTTAAATGTTAAAGTTGAACAGAAACATGTTTTCCATGAACTTTTTGTGCCTCTTTATTTTCTGAATTTTTTTTCTAGGACCAATATCCTCTAATTTGGAGAGGAAAAATATCTGTGATTTGAATTTCTATTTATGTACTATATAACATATACCATATTTTACTATTCTTATATTTTATAAAAAATATGAACAAGATTAAGAAACAAAATAACCATCTTTGAATATAACAAGGAATAGATGAGGAACAGAAAAAGAAAATATACTTTAATTTTCAAACTACTTTGAAACCATGTTATCTATTTTCCCAAACTATTGACTTCTTTGTTTGTTTGTTTGTTTTATTTTTGTTTGTTTGTTTGTCAGAGAAAGCTGCAAGTTTATGAAGCTTGATTCTTAATGTGCACTTTTGGTTAATTTTTAAACTTGGAAAATAACTTGCATTTGGTGAAAATGTTGCATTCTATTTCTACAGCATGTAGTGTTATGCCAAGCATGAGTTTAAAATAGTATGTGTTCTTGCAAACAAGATATTGTGTAAAAATCCCTTCCCAGTAATCTCAAGGAGAATGATATATCTTGAAATTCAACCCAAGTTTACATTTGTTTACAATGGGAATGGTTTTCCCTTGATAGTAATTTGGTTTTTGTGTCAAATTTTGCTCTGCCAATGAAGGTAAAAAATGAACATTAGTTTTTTATTTGTGACTTTGGTTCCAAGTATGATTCCATATTTGGCAATAAGGAATCTGTTAAGACCTGGAATAGTTTTTGATTCCATAAGCCTAGAAAAATTGGTTACACATTGGAACCCAAATCCAGAGAATGTTACATACTTCTGATGTGTGCAGAAAATGGTCATGATCATTAAACCATTGATGGAAAGAGATGCCTTTGATACTTCATGAGCAAGGTTTATCCGCATGTGGAAGTATAAGGTCCTCTCACCTAACCCAGGGTATTTACATTTCTGCTCATGCACATTTAGGAATGTCCAGTATGTTCTAGAGTTGGACTTGTGCTGTTTGCCACATGAGAATTTTCAGGTGGGTGTATAAAATATTTTTATTAAAAACAAATCCCTTCTTCACTGTTGGTGTCTCCTGATGACTAAGTACAAAACTGCTTTACAGTTTTTAATCTGAAAATTTCAAAACCAGTTATCTATGCTTATCAGCAGGGGTTGTGTTAATGAAAGCACATGAGAAAAAATGTCCTTAATGGTAAAAATCACTACGTAGCTAAACTAGAATGTGTCTGGGTGTAAATACATTATAATATAGTCTCCATCCCATGTGCAGTTACTTAAGCTCAACATTCCTTGTGAATTTCTTAAGCATCATGCAAAAAAATCTTGATTAATCAAAGGAATTCCAGGGGTTGAAAATGCCCTATTTTTGTATTTTAAGTGACTCTGTCAGGTATCTGTCTCCATACACCTCAGTTACAAGTTGAATATTGTACAACCTTATCTAGGACTAGGTGCAATAGTCACCAAGGAGTTGCTTAAATATTTATTTTCTTTATTAATTCAGCACACATTTATTAAGTGTCAACCTATGCCAGTCACTGTGCTAGGATCTAGGAATAAATAAAATATGTTCCCTGTCCCAAGAAGCTTACAGTGAAAATTAGGAAAATGAGCACCCTCAGAGAAAAAAACCAACAGCTACTAATCTATTATTTACCAAAAAGGCACAAAGCATTGTATATACAATGAGAGGAAAGTCGAGACAGAAAGGCTAAGTAAGTCATCTAACCTCATACAGCTACAAAGTTATAGAGCTGAAATTTGAACCTAGTAATATTTGATTACAAAGCCTATGGAACTCCCCAACACCTTCCTTTTAATTAGGTTAGGTCAGTTTCATTATTTGTTTTTAACCCTAAAATTGTAAGTATATTTTTAACTGGTTCAAACTTTCTGGTTAACCAAACAGATGCATTATTTTTCATCTAAAAGAAATTTAAACATTACACAAATTGTATTTTTCATTGTTTTTATTCTAAATGATGGAAGCGGTCCTGTAGGAGGAAAACAAAAAGCAAATTTTAACATGTTTTGAGGAAAAAATGTCCAGATTGGTTAACATTCATTTAGTAAATATTTACTAACATTTTCAAGATCACCAGTTATTGTGCTCGGGACTCAGAAGTGAACAAGGCAGACCTGGTCTCAGCCCTCATGAAACATTTTAGTACATCAATACCAAACAATTGTATTCCTATTAGATTGTGCGGTCCCATCTAAATGACATATTTGTTACGCAGTATCTTCTCAATTCTTGTATTTCCTGCCCTAGCCCACTCTGGTGCAACATTCAAGCAATAAGCAGGGTTCCCTTGACTACACACTTAAAGGCTTCATAATTCTCATGCCCCTCAACTTGGTCTAAATTATAGGTCCAATAAAAGCTGTCTTTAGGACTGTATCATCCTTCACCAGTAGGTGCTCCCACACATTAGCATATTATCTTAAAACCTGAGAAACATTCATTAGCGTCTCAAGTTCAGATTGCATAAAGTGAGCCAGTTTTGTACAAAGAAAAGCATCTCTCCTGTGTTAACACAAAATGCAGATATCTGTAGTAGGAAAGCTCTCAAAAGCAAGAAAGTTTTTTTAAATCAATACAAAAGTGACTACACAAGGCTTCCAAAATTAAACATATTTAAAATTATGTGCTCTCTCTCAGTACTTGTGACCCAGTGTAGAAGATAAGGTGATTAATTATTCACCTTGTGTGTTTTTATGAGATTTAATACCTATAAAATAGAATATGCAGTAATGAGACAATGAAATAAACACTAAATAACATTTGCTTGCTTATATCATTTAATTATAGTTATTTTAATCCATATAAATAGGAGGCAAGCTTACTAGTATATATCAAATATTTAATTTTCATATGTTGAATATATTAAATTTAATAATTAATATGTATTGGGCCTAGGCATTATGTAAATGTATAAAATTAGAAAATCTTACACTAGAAAAATGTCTCAGGACTCACATAAAGATGAGGCACAAGGGTCCTATGATCAGATGGCATTTTATTGGGAAGATAATATAGGGTGTTCCCAAAAAATATATACACACTTTAACAGCTGATAGCTCAATTTTGAAAATGAAGTGTATTTTAATAAGCACTGCCTTTATAATTATTCAAAGTGTGTGTATACATTTTGGGGGGACACCCTATATAATGGGATCTCTTGCAACATGCAGATAATGATCATTCAAGAGTGATGAAGACTGATGAAGCAAGTGTCAAAGTCCCCTTGGTTAGACTAGCTTATTACTTAATATGGGACAAGTTTCAAGGATACATATAGGTGGGGTTTAGAGAAATGGGGTTAATGTAGATCCAAGCAGATACATATTTTCCTGCAACCTAACACACATTCTCACATGCACATACAACTTCTTGGAAGCTTAATACAAAAGTAGCATAACAATTTTGAGAAATTAACTGAATTTTTTTATTGCTAAACATATTAAATTTACCCTCCGAACCATCTTCAAGTGTATGCTTCATCAGTGTTGAGTACATTCACGCTGTTGTGAAACAGATCTCTCAGAGTTTTTCATCTTACAAATCTGAAACTCTATACCCATTAAACAGGCTCCCTACTTCCCTCTCCTCCACCCCTGGTAAACACTATTCTATGTTCTGTTTCTATTAATTTAACCACATTGGCTACCTCATCCTAGGGGACTCACACAGAATTTGGTGTGTGTGTGTGTGTGTGTGTGTGTGTGTGTGTGTGTGACTGGCTCATTTCACTTAGCATAATGCCTTCAACGTTCATCCATATTGTGGCATATGATAAGATTTTCTTCATTTTTTAGGCTGAGTAATATTTAATTGTATGTATATACCACAGTTTGTTTGTCTTTTCTTGTGTTGATAGAATGGGTTGCTCCCACCTTTTGGCTATTATAAATAGTGCTGCTACGGACATGGATATACAAATATCTCTTCAAGACCCTGCTTTCAATGCTTTGGGATATATACTCAGAAGTGGGACAGCTGGATCATACGCTAGTTCCATTTTTAATATTTTTGAGGACCCTCCCTACTCTTTTCCATAGAGATTGCACTATTTTACAATCCCACCAACAGTGCATAGAGTTCCAATTTCTCTTCATCCTCACCAACACGATATTTTCTGTTTCTTATATAGTAGCCATCCTAATCAGTGTGAGGTGGTATGACATTTTAGTTTTGATTTGCATTTCTCTGATGATTAGTGATGTTGAGCATCTTTTCATATGCTTGTTGGCCATTTGCATATCTTATTTGGAGAAAGGTCTAGTCAAGTTCCTTGCCTGAGATAATTTTTTTTAATTAAAACTTTTTTCAAGGCCCACCATGAGATGGCCTCAGTCTGTTTCCTCTGCTTCCAAAAAGCTGCCTCCCCTTACCCAGCCTCCGCCTCTCTGCTCCTTATTCCCTTGGCTGTATATGGCAGGTGTCCCCTTTTACTTTTTTTCTTTTCATTTTGTTTTCTCAGTCAGAAATGTCTTTATCATATTCATCTCTCAAAATCCTATCTAGCTTTAAGAATGTTCTAAATTCGAGTTACATATGTTTTCTTCATTTATGCTTACACAGCACTTTATTTGAAACCCTATCATTAGCATCTCTCGCTACCTTTTATTACTCACTAGAGGCCCAGTGCACAAATTTGTGCACAAGTGGCCGTTCGGGGCCATCTTGCCCAGTCCCAATTGGGCCTGGCCTGGGGGAGGGACCGCGAGAGTTTGGCCAGCCCTGAGAGGTTGGCTGTGGGAGCACACTATCCACCAGGGGGCAGCTATGAGTGTCTGCCCCCTGATGGTCAGTGAGCATCATAGTTACCGGCCAGTCATCCAGTCATAACTGTCGCTTAGGCTATATATATAATATATAGATTTGTGTACCTATTTTCTCCATTCATTCATTTATTTATCCATTTGTCACATAATCATCTCAGGCTATTCAAATAAAAGACCCCCCTTAACCACTCCCCTCTATCACATCCATCAGTTTTAGTTATGCAACTTATTATTTCTCCACTTATCATATTCACTTATTAGTTGACTAGAGGCCCGGTGCATGAAATTCGTGCACTGGGGGGAGGGGGCCCCTCAGCCTGGCCTGCACCCTCTCCAATCTTGGACTCCTTGGACTCCTTGCACTCCAAGGCCCCGCTCAGACTGCCCGTTTAGGCCCGATCCTTTACCAGCAGTCGGACATCCCTCTCGCAATTCAGGACCGCTGGCTCTTAACCACTCACCTGCCTGCGTGCCTGCCTGATTGCCCCTAACCACTCTGTTTGCCAGCCTGATCACCCCCAACTGCTGGCCTTATCACCCCCAACTGCCTCCACTGCCAGCCTGTTTGCCCCCAACTACCCCCTGCCACCGGCCTGATTGCTCCCAACTGCCCCCCCCCTCACCAGCCTGATTGGGGTTGGGGGGCCGATTAGGGGTGGGGCTGGCCATGGGGAGGGGCTGTGGTTGGTGGGCTGGGCAACCACCCCCCCCAAATGGGTTGGGGGGTGACGATCAGGGCCAGTGGCCTGGGGGAAGAGCCATGGGTGGTTGGCCAGCCAGCCCTGCCCCTGATTGCGGGCAATCTGGGGTGGGGCTGGGCAAGGGGAGAGGCTGCAGGAGATTGGCTGGCCAGCCCTGCCCCCTTTTGGAGTGGGGGGATCAAGGGTGGGGCCAACCTGGGGAGGGGATGCAGGACATTGGCAGCCCAGCCCTGCCCCCTCTTGGGGTACGGGGGTGCAATCAGGGGCAGATAGCCACGGGGAGGGGCTATGGGCCTATTGTGGTGGGGCAGGTTGGTCAAGGATGTGGCTGGCGGGGGGGGGGGGGGGAAGAGAGGGGGTATTTGGCCAGCCAGCCTGCTCTTTTTTTTTTTTTTTTTTTTGGCAACTCCACAATTTTAATTTGTGGTGCCTATGCTATGTCTGAAAAAGACCTTCTCCCCCTGCCCAGGAGAGCGATGGGGAGGGGGCAGCAAAAAATAGAAGACATCCCTCCCTATTGTACACAGAACCTATTTACAGGCTCACCTGGCCCAGGCCGGCGGGATGCTTGGCACATTCTCAGATCCCTGCTCAGGGCCTGGAGGGGTGACTGGTGGCAGCACACGTGAGAGGGGACCTCTGGGTGACCACTCTGGTCCTGGCTACTGGTTTTGGCACTTCCTGGTCCCCAGTTCCTTTCTGTTCCTGCTTGCAGCCTTGGTCCCCCTACCTGGCCTCAGATGGCCCCCTTGGCTCCTGGGGGCTCTGTCCTCACCTCCTAACCTGGAGATCTCAAGGAAGGTTATGGCTTCTCAGAGACTCCTCGCCAGCCCTATCACTCATGTTCACACAGGGAAGGGGTGCATGTGGCAAAAGCAGCTGTATAAATGCGGGTGCAGGAGCAAGTCCTCCGGGGTCACTTGGACAGTTTGCTGATGACGCAGATCAGGGCCACATTCTCATCCTTGAGGCGCTGGTTGTCAGCTCGGAGATTGAACAGGCCCTTCAGCTCCTCTTCCAGCTCAGCGGCCTTGCACTCCAGGGCCCTGCACTCAAAGCTCGCCAGCTCCAGGATGGTCGGCCTCTTTGCAAAGTGCTCTTGCCTCTGCATGGCGTGCTCCAGCTCCACCTTGAGCTGCTCCAGCCGCAGCATGGTCTGGGTCAGGGCCTCACGAAATCTCTCATTCTCAATGTGCAGCTTTTCGTATAGTTTCCTGAAGCTCCCTCAGGCTCTTCCAATTTTGCCTGGGGTTTGGGGTTTAGGTCCTGCTGCCTCTGGAGGGGAAGGGCTGGATTCTGGGCTGATGTCCACTGGCTTCACCTTCTCCCCCTTCACAGGCCCTCTCCTCTCATTGCCAACTCTGCGGTGCTCCCTGGAGGCCTGTGGTCCCTGTCCCTGCCCCTCAGGCACCTCTACTCTCTGGGCAGGGCCATCAGAATTCTTAACCCCAGAGACTCGGGGCTGCCAGGAAGGGTCCAGGCTCTGAGCACCCTGCTCTCGATGTGGATGGGAGAGTCTGATCAGGGGAAGGCCTGCAGGGAGGAGGGGCTGCGAGGTTGGCTGCTGGCCCCCTGATCAGGCGGTGTGCTGGCTACAGTGGGCATCATAGCGACTGGCCCAATCAGGGCCATGTTCTGCCTGCTCACCACTCCCCAGTCCCAACACAGCCTCCACTGCCCGGCTATCAGGCCTTTGGGATCACCAGCTCAGGGCGCCTGCTTTCCCACAGGCCTGAGCCCCTGCGGGAGGCCCGGATGAAGCAGGCGCTGGTGATTTCACCTGGATGCGTGTGCGCCAACCGTGGACTGATGGAAAGCACTGCAGCTTGGGGCCGCTCAAACCTGGGCGGGCAGGTCGGGGGCACTGCCGCCACTGCTATTGCCACTGCCGCTGCTGCTGCTGGGGCTTGAGGCACTGACTGAGGCTGCCAGGCATGCCCGTGACTTGCCCACCCGAGTTGGGTAGCACATGGGATGCGCCAGCGGGCAGATCACTGCTGCCGCCGGGCAACACAGGGGATACCCAGGCGGGTACCTGATAGCTGCTGCCCCACCGCCAACCCCAGGACCCCGAGGTAGGCCCGGATGAGGGTGGAGTGGGTGCCGAACACCACGGTCCCACCCGCCAGCCCCGCGTTCCCCGCGGGAGGCCGGGATGAGGGTGGAGCGGGTGCCCAGTACCGGGGTCCCACCCGCCAGCCCTGGGTTCCCTGCGGGAGGCCCGGATAAGGGTGGAGCAGGTGCCCAGCACCGGGGTCCCACCCGCCAGCCCCGGGTCCCCCGGGGGAGGCCCGGATGAAGGCTGAGCGGGTGCCGAACACCTCGGTCCCACCTGCCAGCCCCAGGTTCCCTGCCGGAGTCCTGGATGAGGGCGGAGTGGGTGCTGAACACCTCGGTCCCACCCGCCAGCCCCGGGTTCCCTGCGGGAGGCCCGGATGAGGGCTGAGCGGGTGCTGAACACCGCGGTCCCACCCGCCAGCCCCGGGTCACCCGCGGGAGGCCCGGATGAGGGCGGAGCGGGTGCCCAGCACCGTGGTCCCACCGCCAGCCCCGGGTTCCCTGCGGGAGGCCCGGATGAGGGCTGAGCGGGTGCTGAACACCGCGGTCCCACCCGCCAGCCCCGGGTCACCCGCGGGAGGCCCGGATGAGGGCGGAGCGGGTGCCCAGCACCATGGTCCCACCGCCAGCCCCGGGTTCCCTGCGGGAGGCCCGGATGAGGGCTGAGCGGGTGCTGAACACCGCGGTCCCACCCGCCAGCCCCGGGTCACCCGCGGGAGGCCCGGATGAGGGCGGAGCGGGTGCCCAGCACCGTGGTCCCACCGCCAGCCCCGGGTTCCCTGCGGGAGTCCCGGATGAAGGCTGAGCGGGTGCTGAACACCTCGGTCTCACCCGCCAGCCCCAGGTCTCCACGCAGGCCCGGATGAGGGCAGGGACCTCTGCCGCCAGCCCTGGATGGAGGCAAGCTGGCAGTTGGCACTGTCGGGCCCTGCCTGCAGTATGCAAATTAGCCGCCATCTTGGCTGGTGGTTAATTTGCATATCTTGATAATTAGCCAATGGGAAGGGTAGCGGTTGTACGCCAATTACCATGTTTCTCTTTTATTAGTGTAGATTCTCTCTGCCTATGACTCTTGCCCTCTTTATACTATAAACTCTATGGGCCAGGATTCTTGCTTATCTTATTTACTGCAGTATTCACAGCACCTAGAATAATGCATTACTAATGGGGACACTTAAAGAGTATTTGTTCAGCCAAGCTGGTGTGGCTCAGTGGTTGAGCATTGACCTATGAACCAGGAGGTCACAGTTCGATTCCCGGTTAGGGCACATGCCCAGGGTTCAGGCTCTATCCCCAGCAGAGGTCATGCAGGAGGTAGCTGATTGGTGATTCTCTCATCATTGATGTTTCTATCTCTCTCTCCCTCTCCCTTTCTCTCTGAAATCAATAAAAACATATTTAGGGGTGGGGGGAGTATTTGTTCAATAGGTGCATAAATGAGTGAGTGAACAAATGAAGAAAATAGAAAAAAATAAAAAATATATATGAATGAAAATGAACTCATGAGAATGAATGAAATCACCAAGGGAGAGATAAAAAGCACATACTCTCCTTCATATCCTTGTTATTAAAGGCACACTGATGTATAGCTTTAATTTTTTTTCCTTTCTGCTGAAAGAAAAATTGAGCATCTCAAGAATCTCATACTATTTCCTCCATTCACTCTTTTTCCCTCCTTTCCAAAACAAGCTAGGAAGCAATGCATTTGTTTACTCCTCCCAACAGGATGCTGATTATAAAAGTTTTGGAAACTTTTCTTCTAATTCATTGATTCAGTAGAAATTAGATATCACATCGACTGTCTACCTGGCCACATGTTTTCTCTCTCTGATATTCCAAATGTATATATACATCCTTCCTTCTCCTGATTCTCTGGGTATTTCTCAACTCTCCTGAAGTCACATAGAACAGGCCCAGTAATTCATAGATCTTTTACCTTCATTTTTATCCATCTCAATGGCCGTAAAGTAGTCTTTTCTCAAATGAGAGTCATCAATAGATTTTTTACATTCGTTCATGTTTATATAAAATTCAATACCAATAGCATAACCCTAACCTAATAACCACTGGAGACCTTCCTGCCCATGAGAAACAAAAGGATCATTTCAAAGCAGAAAGCAGCCCAGCCAGCATGGCTCAGTGGTTGAGCCTCGATCTGTAAACCAGGAGGTCACGGTTTGATTCCCTGTTCGGTTCCCAGACTGGGCACATGCCCAGGTTTCAGGCTCAATCCCCAGTATGGGGCTTGCAGGAGGCAGCCAATCAATGATTCTCTTTCATCATTGATGTTTCTATCTCTCGCTCCCTCTTCCTTTCTTTCTGAAATCAATAAATAAATTAATTTTTTAAAAAAGCAGAAAACAAATTTCAACTCCAGCCCATATCAGAGCCTGTTAGAATGCAGCACCTCTTCTCCTCTACCACATGCCAGAGGTGTAGGCTCTGTTGAGTAGCAATCACACACACAGGCTCTGGAGAAAGACTCCTGGATTGAGTCCTGCGTCTGCCACCTCCCTGAGAGCATGTTACTCAATGTCTCCATGCTTCGGGTTTCTCATTTTTGAAGTAATGATAATCACAGAGTGGTGGTGAGAATTAAATGTATTCATATTTATGAAGTGCTTCGAAGCAATCTCACCATATGTTTATAGTTATTACCATTTACACATATATCAGTATGAGTTATTTAAATAAAATCTAATCACCGCCCCTTAGGAAATGGTTGTTTTTAATTGGGTCATGGGAGAGGGAGGAATAATTTAGGGGAGAGGAATGGTCCTTTCTTTTGGGTTGAGAGACCCCAAGTGTGAGTGGCTAAAAGACAACTAGCTCAGGGTCTGATGCATAGTAGTTACTCAATATATGTTTGTGGAATAAATGACTGAATAAAGAAATAAATGTGGTATGAGCAGCAGAAATGGAGATAAACACATGTCAAAGATTAAACTGCTTTCTTAGCAATTTTGCCAAGTGTCCAAATGCTAGTCCGCATGTCACTGAAACTGTATGAGCTTGCTGTCTTATGTATAAACCAATATATCAAAAAAGCTGAAGCACACATCTCCTTCTCAATGTATTTTCTCCAGTCCCAAATCTGCCAGGGCCCGTGCCCAATTATCGTGTGTCCACTTCATGCTTACCTTTTCCTACACAACGCAAAGGGGAAAAGGACCTGAGGAAAAGAAAAGGATTTGGAGAAAAAAGACAACAAAGCAAAAAATAATAAGAGGGAAGAGGAAATGCTAATATGTGACTGTGTTTGCAGTGACAGCAGAAAGTATACTGGCAGGGAGAGGGTAGAGTAATTCTGGAGACTTATGACCACCATGCTGCCTTCCTCCTCCTCTCCCTTCCCTTCTCAGGTGAATTTCCATATTCCCAGGGAACTCCAGGACAGGTGCCTCCTGAACATCATCTTTCTTCACCATGAAGATAGAAAATTGGGATATGACAATCTCTTATTGATCTACTTTGAATTATCATATTACCCCAAAACGATACTGATCACACCCATCTGGCAAATCTCCAATCATGCGTGATCCTAATCACCAGCTCTCTTCACGCCTGGACAAGAGCAGCTGCGTGCTGGTGGAGCAAGTCACTCTTCAGGGTACAAAGTTCACGCTAAATTGATGACCAACTTCGAACGCTGTCTCAGTACCACTCCCTCTTCCACTCCCCACAGCCACTTTCTCAAATTTTCACTGCTCTCTGAACAAGACCAACCCTCCCTCCTTCTTTCCTCACAGGGGGTCTTTGTCCGGCTCCTTACGTTTCTGCTACCAAAGAGAACTTATACTTCTCCTCACGCATGTCGACCCTTCTCACAGAGGACTGCTTCTTTTTGCTTCTTAAATCAGTTGTTCCTAGGAATCATCCTTGCCACCTCCTCAATCCTCACACTCCATACCTAATTTACCACGAAATCCTGTACATTTTCCCTCGTTATTAATTGCTCTCAAATAAGTCTCCTTCCCATCTTCACCACATTAGCAAGGTTCAAGGAGAAATTGTTTGCTCCCACCTGGACTAAGCTATTGCTTTCTAGCTGACCTTAATATATCCATTTACTGAGATTCCACCAATCTATTCTTTTTCCTTAATCCTCACCAGAGAATATTTTTTCCATAGATTTTTTTAGAGAGAATGGAAGGGACGGGGAGAGACAGAGAAACATTGATGGGGGAAAGGTACATTGATTGGTTGCCTCTGGCACATGCCCCAACTAGGCCGGGGATGGAGCCTGCAACTGAGATACCCATGCCCTTGACCAGAATTGAACCCAGGACCCTTCAGTCCATGGGACAAGGCTCTAACCACGGAGTCAAACCGCCTAGGGCCCATCAATCTATTCTTTAAAAAAAATTTTAGCATGTGGTGGCACAGTGGTTAGAGTGTTGGCCCAAACACCAAAGGATTGTGGGTTTGATTCCCGGTCAGGGGCACATACCTGGGTTGCAGATTCAATCCTGGCCTCTGTCGAGGCACGTGCTCTGCTCTCTCTCCTTCCACTCTCTAAAAATTAATGGAGAAAAAAAAATTTTTTAATGCTTTCCAGTGAAAATTGCACAAAACATAAATATACATCACAATACATGATCACAAACTCAACACCTGTTTAATCACCATACAAGTTAATAAATAGGGCATTGCAGGTACTACAAAGCCCACCGATGCTCCTTTCTAATCACTAATCCCATTTTTCCCACCCTCAGTATAACCACTATCTTGACTCCTTACACCACATATTGGTTTTGCCTGCAGGTTAATAGGTCTCTCGAAAGGAAGAAAGAAAGAAAGAAAAAAGAAAAGAAAGAAAGAAAGAAAGAAAGAAAGAAAGAAAGAAAGAAAGAAAGAAAGAAAGAAAGAAAAAGAAAGGAACTCAAAACCCCTCCTCCTTCCCACCTCTATTCTACTGTCTATGTGGATTTATTTTAGACTTTAAATAGGTAAAGTTGATTTTAAAAAGTATCTACAAACTAGCTTTGTTGCTAAAAGTATCTGCAAACTGGCTTATTTGCCCTCACATTTGTCTCCTTTTTTGTAGAAAATGGTTTGAAAGTAAGGGAACTTTCAAAAGAAAATGAAATTTATTTATAAATATAGATTGGTAGAGGTACAGATTTAAAAATATAACAATTACGTGTTCATATTTGTTTAAATATCCAATGCCATTATTTTAAAATTGTGTTGTATTAGATGTTTTCTAATTTCTCTTCAATAGTCTATGATTATTGGATTCCCCCAGATTATTTCATTTTTATCCTGATTTCCAATATAGTCAGTGTGAGTGGAATTGTATCTTATTATGTAGCCCTCTAGTGGCTAAATTTTAAAAAGGGCACAATATTAAGGAATAAGAATTATAATTGTTTAAGAATAAAGAACATCTATTTAGAGAAGAAAAAGGGCCAGGAAGGGCAGAAAGTAAGTGAAGTAGACAAAGAGAGGAAATTAAATGAGAGGTCAGGGTTAGGCAGTGTGAAAAAGATAGATGAGGAGATAAGGAGTCAATATTTTCTTAGCAGACATTGCACTAGAAGCTTTTCATATATTTTTTCACTTAATCTTCATAAAAATTAGATAGAAAAGGTACAACTGCTATTTTATAAGCAAAGAAATTGAGGCTCAGAGGATGAAATAGCATGGCCAAATCATACAATTTGAAATTTATATTACATGGTTTGGAATGTTATTCCAAAGTCTGTGCCCTCAAATATCAAGTGAAGTTGGAAACATTCACAATTAGTCAGATGACCCTGGCCCGTGTGGCTCAGTTGGTTGGGAGTCATCCCAGGCACCAAAAGGTTGCTGGTTCAATTCTGGTCAGGGCACATATTCGAGTTGTGGGCACAGCCCCCTGTAGGGGGTGATGTGCTGCTCTCACATCAAAGTTTCTCCTTCCCTCCCCCTTCCTCTCTCTTTCTCTCTCTGAAAGTTAACAAAAATATTTTAGAAGAAATTTAGCCTTTTTTTCTTTACACGATTGCAACTTCCTGTTGGCTCAACAACTGGACAAGCAGGGATATGATGGATGGATGTGACAGAGCCACCACCCTACCACACACCTATTTACCCACTTATGGTTCTTGTGGAACTGGAAGTAAGGGGTGGAGTTCACTGATGACACCCAGATTCATAGTTCCAATCATGATGCATTTGCTCAAATGGGTGGAGGGAGGCAAAAAAAGAAATAGCAATAGCGTGACAATTTGGGCTAAAGAAGTCGCTTCTATATCCCAATTCTGCAAAACAATATTCACATGCAGCAATTCCTCAGGACCTTGGGTTAAGAGAGAATTTACCTGCTTTTTTTAAAAAAACAAACAAACCAAAAACCTATTTTCATGACTTGTAATAGTATAACTATATTTAAAGGCTAGGGGTAGGCCGCGTTAGGTAAACACTATACTGGTTCCAGGCAATATAGAGACACTGAATAGTTTTAAGGATATGTCTCAGGCAGTGACAAGATATGTGCCTGGGAATGTCTGTTAAATTCTAAATACTGTTTGTCCGTTGTTACCAAACTGAAGATTACTAATTTGTAAATTAAATTTTTAAATGTTTGCCCCTGATACCTATAAAAAAGGACATTTCCTGTAAGGTAGCTCTCACTATAATAAAGCTTCTACATGAATATCTGAATTAAAAATTTGAATAGGTTGATTTTTTTTTCTTAGGAATACTATTAGGCATGAGAGAAATTCTTGGAGTTCTTTGCATAGACTATGCCCTCAATAGATTGTTGATTGATCTTTCAAGGCCCATCAATTGTTCTGCTTCTTTATGCTATTTATATTTCTCTTATCCCTTTATAAGATTGCAATTTCTTTTGAGGAAATTGTTTTGCTCATCATAGTAGTTTTATTTTTAATGGTAAAAGTAATCATACTTACAGTAAATCAAAAAGTCAAGGTATAGCTCCACGTGTGTGGCTCAGTTGTTGGCGTCAACCTATGAACCAAGAGGTAATGGTTCCATTCCTGGTCAGGGCACATGTTCAGGCTTAAGGCCTCGATCCCCAGTATAGGGTGTGCAGGAGGCAGCCAATCAATGATTCTCTCTCCCTCTCCCTTCCTCTCTCAATAAAAAAAATATACATTTTTTAAAAAGTCAAGGTGTATAAGGAGAGCTTTCATAATCAGTCTTCTCCCTTCAATCCTATTCCATGATATATGCCATGTGAACAAATTGCTAGGTAATCTACACACTTTCTCTATTTTCATACAAATATATGTAGGATTTATTTCCTTTTTATTGCTTACTCCATATAAAATTCTATAACATTGTGGATAAAGAAAAGGGGAGGGCTCTGTAATAAATCTGACTGACGGTAACCTCACAGGATGGATGATCTGATCACAAATTCCAGACTGGGCAGATCGTGGTGGATAGTCACCCCCCAGGTCTATAAAAGGTTTATCTTTCCCTTCAGCAAGTCTGTCCAGTGTTCTTGTGCATCTAGGTTAACACACCTTTGAAATGCCAGAAGTAGTCAGACCCCTCAAAAAATGTAACCACCCTCACGTGTTGTCTTGTTAACTATCCTGTAACTTGCTTTCTCCCACCTTCATGTAATCACGGGTTCCCTCCTTTATTCTAAACTAGTGGCCCAGTGCACAGATTCCTGCACAGTGAAAGGAAATCGGGAGCCCGTGCCCACATGCCCTGGGAGTTTCCACATCCCGTGAGCTGCTGGGAAGTCATATGGGGAGTCTCCAGCTTCCTGAAGAAATATTTCCAAATGTCCCTTCTGCGGCCAGGGTCATATCTTGCCAGTAGGGAAGTCCACAGTGGAAACCCTGGGCTGTGCTGGATGCTTTCTACCACTCAGAGTCAGATAAGAGACGCTCTCAGGTGCACAATACAAAGTTGGGGATCTTGCGGGGGGTACTCTGTTGCCCCCCATCCCCCAAGATCCTCAACTTTGTATTGTTCGGTAGCACTACTGTGGAGGTGGGAGAGGCTCTCACCGCCGCAGCTGCACTCACCAGCCACAAGCCCAGCTTCTGGCTCAGTGGTGCTCCCACTGTAGGAGCACACTGGCCATCAGGGGCAGCTCCTGCATTGAGCGTCTGCCCCCTGGTGGCCAGTGTGTGTCATAGTAACTGGTCAACCGGTCATTCCAGTTGTTCGGTCATAACAGTCACATAGGCTTTTATATATACAAATATATATATATATATTAAAAACCTGCAAAACTGTCATTCTCTAGAGCATTTGAAGTCTTGCTTCCCAGTATATCCTTAGTTTTGGCTCAAATAAACTCCTATAAAAATTCTCTATAGGTTTGAACATTTCTTACATTCACACTTTTAAAAAATTAACTTATTGGAGATATATGTTTTTTAAACACTTGTTTCTAAATTGTTCTTTTTAGTACAAGCATATCATTTCATACTATGGATGTATCATCCTAATATTGATAGATATTTTGTTACCAGTGCTTTTGACACCACTGGTACACTGCTATAAACAGATTCCTGCATTTGGCCTTTGTATGGTGACTATGTTCCTACAGAATAGTTTCTCAAAAGTGTGATGGAAGAATTAATAGATAGTTCCCAATCTGTAACCAAAACGACAGTAGCATTCCTTTCAGGACGCATTAGAATATCTATTTGCTATCCAGTCCCCAGTGCTGAATAATATCAATTTATTAATATTTACCAAACTGGTGAAAAATAGTATCTGACTATTTTCTAATTTTTCCTATTAGAGATGTCAAATATCTTTTCAAATGTCAAATGCCAGGACTTTTTAAAGCTCTATTACCTAATAGAGTTTCCCTCTCAGCCCGTATCCTGCCATCATCCTGAATCTTCTCAATGTATATGTGAATAACTCACCCAACAATATGGTCATTTTGTCCCTTGACCTCTTCATCTCTGATGACATTCACCTCCACCCACATAAGCAATCCACTTCCATGGCCACAAATGAACTTGTCATCATCTGGAGTCACTTAAACTTCTGAACTTATATTCAGATATATCACATCCTGACTACCGCCTTCTTTCAACTCTCCTGCTTCTCTTTCTCAGATACACCCACAATACCTGTTAATCCACTGAATTGAGGTTTCCAGTCCCATCTATTCTCTGTAAGAACATCTTGTAAGCAAGAAAATCTCTTTCAAAAACAAAGCAATCAAAGCTTTGGAAAACAATGTTTCTTAATCTCCTTGGGGTTAGGTAATATCCAGTGATTTTCAACCTGAGGAGCTCTAGGGAGTGTTTGTGAATACCGGGATTGTTTTGGGTT
The DNA here is from genome assembly GCF_028538775.1 of Myotis yumanensis. Classification (NCBI taxonomy): domain Eukaryota; kingdom Metazoa; phylum Chordata; class Mammalia; order Chiroptera; family Vespertilionidae; genus Myotis; species Myotis yumanensis. The sequence continues at coordinate 173,281,209 of NW_027223754.1, forward strand.
GTCACAAAGACTAAGGGTTCACTACTAGCAATTATGGACAGGCTTGCAGGGATGGTATATGTTCTTCAAAACCTGGAACAATCTCTCACAGAGAAGTATTATCCTATGCAAAATAGCAACAGTAGTCCTAACTAAGAAACACCAAACCCCCTTAATAATCTGATTAAAAGGAGCAATGTAGACATAAATACAATTTTCTTTATGATTTAGGGGTTCCACTGATCCCTAACGCTCAATAGTAAGGCTCATATTAAATATTTATTGGGCCTGGTCAGTGTGGTCCAGTGATTGAGCTTTGACCTATGAAGCAGGAGATCACAGTTCAATTCCTAGTCAAGGCACATGCCCAGGTTGTGAGCTCGATCCCCAGTAGGAGGCGTGCAGGAGGCAGCCAATCAATGATTCTCATCATCGACATTTCTATCTCTTTCTCCCTCTCTCTTCCTCTCTGAAATCAATAAAAATATATTCTTTAAAAAATTTCTTGGGACATCTGTAATACTTTCAACAATAAAGATAAATTAAAAGAGCCCTAGCTGGTTTTGCTCAGTGGATAGAGTGTAGGCCTGCAGACTGAAGGGTCCCAGGTTCGATTCTGGTCAAGGACACATTCCCAGGTTGCTGGCTTGATCCCCAGTAGGGGGCATGCAGGAGGCAGCTAATCAATGGTTCTCTCTCATCATTGATATTTCTATCTCTCTCTCCCTTTCTCTTCTTTTCTGAAATCAATAAAAAAAAATTTTTCAAAAAAGATAAATTAAAAGAAAAAATTTTCTTTATAGGCCCTGGCCCGGTAGCTCAGTTGGTTAGAGAATTGTCTCAATATGCCAAGGTTGTGGGTTTGATGCCTGGTCAGGGCACACATGTCTACTGATGAATGCATAGATGAGTGGAAAAACAAATCGATATTTCTCTCTCTCCCGTCATATCTCTCTCTCTCTCTCTCTCTCTCTCTCTCAAATCAATCAATAAGTAAAAATATTTTAAAAGAGTTCTTTAAAAGATTCCTTTATAAACTAGCTACTTTTAAAAATATGGTTTGCAGCATTTGGCTGTTTCAAACTTCCTCAAGTTGATCTTTCTGCCGTACTTGAAGCCCACAAAATAAACCTCTCCTCTTTTTCTGTCTTTTGGGAAAGACTAGTTTAGAGTGAACACAATAACCCTTTCACTTTCATTTTCCACAGAATAGCTGAGATATCATTTTCACAGGAACTTCACTAAATCCAAGGATAATTTTTAAAATACCACACAATGCACATATTTTATATACCAATGTCACTATTAATCATAAATACCCTCTTTTATTTCATATTCTGCCTAAAGAATTCATTATTAAGAAAATTCCTTTTCCTTGGGTGCCTTAAAAGGGGATTAGGTAGGACTCACAGCTCCATGGACAACCTGTATGAATAATGGGTGTAAAGAGGTCCTTAATCTTCATAAGAAACACATCAACATCGAAAAAAGCATCAATGATTGTACTGAACTTTTCCTTCTCCTCTAAATTGGGAAGACTTAGTTCTTCTTAATTACATAAACAAAAATTGCCTTCAGCTCTAATATGGTTTAGGTTCCATTTACTATGTCATCTCCTTTTTATTTCTCCACATGCCTTCACTCTGTGCTTCTATCATATTAGACTAGTCACCATTTCCTGTATTTGGAGTGTAATTTCATTCTTCTCTGCTTTTTGTCATATTTTTTTTTTACTCATTAGTCTATCAGTTAGCAAAAACATATTCATCCTTCAACCCAACTCAAACATTACTTTGTTCATAAATGCTTCCTGAATAACTCCATTCAGAATATTTAGTGATCATTCATTTCTACATTACATTAATCTCTTCTAAATATGGTTTTTATTTGATTCAGTCACATGTAGTTATTTTTATACTTACCTCATGCCTTTCACTGGGTAGTAAACTCCTAGAGATCAGAGCTGTGTCTTTTTCATCTTCGGGTTTATGTCCCATAGGACACAGCACCATGCCTTGACTACATCTTCTAAAACACCTGCCTTTTTATTTCTTTTACAGTGCCTTATTCATAAGCTGTAATTATTTTCTTTATTTATATACACATTCACTGCCTAAATCCTTCAATAGAATGTAAAGTCCAGCCCTAGCCGGTTTGGCTCAGTGGATAGAGCGTTGGCCTGTGGACGAAAGGGTCCCAGGTTCCATTCTGGTCAAGAGCACGTACCTTGGTTGCAGGGTTCTCCCCGGCCTGGGCCCTGGTAGGGGCATGTGCAGGAGGCAACCAATCAATGTGTTTTGCTCACATCGATGTTTCTCTCTGTCTTTTCCTCTCTCTTCCAGTCTCTCTAAAAGATAAATGGAAAAGTATCCTCTGATGAGGATTAATAAAAAAAAAGAAAAAAAATGCGAAGTCCATGAGGGAGGGTCTATCCTATTCATCATTGTTTCTCCAGATGAAACAGGAGCTAATCAATAACTGCTTGATTTTGGTTTGGAGTTGTTTTGTTTTTTGTTTTCTTGTTTTGCATAAATTCAACCACTAGATGGTCAACTTCTTGAAATTATGGACTATTGCACAATTCATATTTGGATTATTCCCTAATGTATAGTAAATAAATGCTAATTTCAAATCACATATAAATTTTAAATACCATACAAATGTAATCAAAAGGAAAGAGAGACATAAACAGACATAGTGCTTAAGAAATAAATGAGGAGTGGTTTAAAAAAATTTTTTTAATTAAAATGTTTTTTGAGTTCTCCAGTGTACTATTTGACAAAGAAAAGGTCAGAAGAATGAAGCATGGTGATTTAGATGCTCAGAGAGACTTACACATGTTCTTGCTTCTAATTCTTGTGAACAGGACAGTATATTTCTAAGACTTTGAACATAAACCTCAGAACACATTAAGGAATAATCACTTCGTGCAAATTCTTCTTGTAAATAACTTTGGGTTATATAACCTGTAATTTCAGACTATAAGCCTTTGCAATATGAAAATAATAACATAATGCAATGTTATTTATACACATGGAGAAGTACCAAATAGTGTGACTTTCAATTGTGTTTTAGTTATTTTCAAGAATGATTGGCTAGGCCTCCAAAGGCAAAGTTGTATGAAATATGAGAAATAATTTTACAACTCCTGCTTATTCAAAGGAAAAGCCAGGTAACCCCTAGTACACGGTTACCAAGTTCTTTAAATTAACCAGAAGAAACAAGCTACAAGTACAATGGGTGGCATGGTTTTTATAAAAACATTTAATCAGAAATGATAACAATCCTAAGTCATAAAGAACAACCTGTTAGCATAAAAACTGGGAAAGGAGAATAGCAAGTTCTAGAAATAACAGAATCTGAGCTGTGGGTTCTAATCTCAGCTTCACCATGACTCACCTGTATGACTTTGGATGCATCATAGAACTACTCTGCATTTTTATTTCCTCATAGCCAAAACAGGATGGTAATACTCACCCTACCTCATATGGAAGATGTTTGGACTATCTAATTAGTGATCGTACAGTGTTATTACAACACACTATGTAATTATTGGATCTTAGTCTCATCCTATGTAATTCAATGAGAATTTTATTATTACCCCTTTAATTATAGCTGAAGATTTTATATAAGGCTTCCCATTTCCTCTACTTTATTTCTCATAAAATAAACTTTCAACGTGATCTCTGTGCTAAATATGGTAGTATCCTTTTTCTAACTATCTGTTGGAAAAAATCGTTGAAACCAATAAATAATACTTCTGTACGGACACAGAAGATATTATGAAACACTAAGGACTGTGATAGGAGGTCATCTCTTACCTAAGGATTCAATAAATTAGCTCTTTGATTCAACTGGTAACACCTTTTGTAAAGGAACTATCATACTTGATTTTAGATTCATCACTAAAGGTTGCAATGAGCTAATATTTCTTTACTACATACAAACTCTGATGGATGAAGTCAGCCTTTTACAGTGAAAATGTGGGATGTGAAGTCATGATCATCAATTAGACAATAGAGCATTGGAAGTAAATATCCCACCCCAGCAGTTAATGCCTGTATATATTTGGGCAAGTAATTCTTTAATGCTGCTCCCTTTCTTTTATTTTTGATTACAGAAATCAAACTAAAAAGATAAAGGTTCTCAAAACTTAAAATATAAGACAACATTTGCAGAGCCTTTTTCTAATTTGTAAAGTGTTATGTAAATGTTACATTAATATTATTATTATTATTATTATTATTACTACTACTACTATTACTAGAGGCCCAGTGCACGGATTTGTGCACTGGTGGGGTCCCTCTGCCTGACCTGTGGAGATCAGGCTGAAACTGGCTCTCTGACATCCCCCGAGGGGTCCTGGATTGCGAGAGGGCGGTTCTTGGGTGATGCACCCTGGAATCGGGCTCCCTCCTCTCTGGTTCTGGGTGCATACTCAAGAACCGCAGCTGCCAAGTCACTGCAGCTTGGCAGCTCCTGTGTTTAACATCTTCCCCCTGGTGGTCAGTGCGTGTCATAGCTACCAGTCGGTTGGTCGAATGGTCGGACAGTCACTTAGGCATATATATATATATATATATATATATATATATATATATACTTGTCTATAGATAGATAGATAGATAGATAGATGATAGATTATTATTGTCTAGTCATTGATGCACCCCAAAACATTCTGCAAAAGTGTTATTTTCTATCAACTCTTTAAAAATTGTGTCATATAATAGAACTTTTGGCCTAAGTGATAAGCTTGAGTGTATCACAGTAGGTAATAGTCTTGTATAGAATATAGGGTGTCCCAAAAAATGTATACACACTTATCAACTAATAGCTCAATTGATGTTTTCTTTTTCTTTTCAAATTTAACTCATTGGAATTAGTAATTATTCAAAGTGTATATACATTTTTTGGAACATCTTGTATATATCAGAACATGTGACTGACTTGAGTTCTGAGAATAAAAATTGTTGCAAAAGTACCTAAAATAAATACATTCCATGAACTCTGGATAAGGAGCAAATGCATAGATTTCAGAACATTTTTTAGTCATTTTTAATAAGTGAAGCAATTTCATTTGTTTTCTCTATTTTAGAATTCAGTTAATATTCATTGATATTCCTGAGTCTTTTTTTCTAGCTTCATTGAAATATAATTGGCATAAAACATTGTGTAAGCTTACAGTATACAATGTGTTGATTATATTCATTCATGTATTGCAAAATGATTACCACCATTGCATTAACTAACACCTCCATCTCATCACATAATTACCGTTTCTTTTTTGTGGTGAGGATATCTAAAATCTATTCTCTTGGCAACTTTTAAGTATATATAATACAGCATTGTTAGATATAATCACCAATGCTATACATTAGATCAACAGGACTTGTAAATCTTATAACTGGAAGTTTCTAACCTCTGACAATATCTCCTCATTTCCACCACTCCCCAACCCCTGGTAACCACCACTCTCCCTTCTGTTTCTACAAGTTCAGCTATCACCAAATGATATGTTTTTATTGATTTGAGAGAGAGAAAAGGAGAGAGAGAGAGAGAGAGAGAGAAAGAGATAGAGAGCGAAATGTGAGAGAAACATCCATCGGTTGCCTCCCAGACATGCCCCAACCGGAGATCAAACCTGAAATGTAGGTATGTGCCCTGACCAGGAATCAAACCCAAAACCTTGTGGTGTACAAGATGATACTCCAACCAACTGAGCTACCTGGCTAGGGCAAGTGGGGCTATTTTAGATTCCATATGTAAGTGACATCACACAGTATTTGTCTTTGTCTGTCTGACTTACTTCACTTAGCATTATGTCCTTAAGGTTCATCCAAGTTGGTGTAAAGGGCAGAATTTTCTTCCTTCTCATGGTCTACATATACCACATCTTCTTTATCCATTCATCTGTTGATGGATACCTATGTTGTCTTTACACCTTGGCTATTGCAAATAATATTGCAATAAATATAGGAGTGCAGGTATCTCTTCAAGATCCTGATTTTGATTCCTTTGGATATATACCTGGAAATAGCATTGCTGGAGCACATGGCAGTTCTACTTTTAATATTTTAAAGAACCTCCATGAAGTTTTCCACAGTGGCTGCACCAATTAACATTCGCACCAACAGTGTGCAGGAGTTCCCTTTTCTCCACATCCTTGCCTTCACTTGTGATCCTCAGAGCATAGTCTCCTCCACCTAAGAATGCAGAGAAAATGTTTATGGGTCCCCCGTACCTGTCAGGGCAGAAAGGTGTGGGGTCAGAACTAGGGTTGCAGCCCCCTGGTGACACTGAGCTTTTGGGAGTAGGATTAGAGGACCTCTAATAGGAACATGAAGGCAAATGGGGTTTGGAAGCTCCGCCACAGGTTTCATCTGAGGCCCAAACAGCTGGTATCTTCAGTGGTTAGAGCTGTTATTTATGAATTAACATAGGCTTAGCTACTTACTTTTTCAATGTGTTTATCAGTCTTAAGGCTTAACATCTGTTAGTTTATTTACATATTCTTTAATGGCTGGGATGATTTAAACTAGCACACTAGCTTTGCATGTAGCTGGAGGGTAATCGCACCCAGGCCTACAGAGCCAATGGGCATAAAGAACAATGTGAGCTCACTTAATGATTCACTCACAGTTACTTCTCTGGTTCCTTTTAGACATTCTGAGGTTGTGGTTCCCTTCACACCACAAAAGTCAGCAAGATGCCAGCAACCAAATTTCACTGGTCCACAAAATTAGCCTAGGAATACAGTCACCAGGAGTTTTTTTTAAAATACACATTTCTAGGTCCCATCCCCTGAAGCTCTGCATTGGTAGGGCTATGATGCAGTGTGAGAACTCAGCCAGTTGTAGAAAACACTGCCCCCCCACTTGCCTTGCTTTCTTCAAAATAGTACCATTATCATCTTCATCATTACCACCATCTTCACCGTTTTTGACAGTTTATTATATGACATGCTCTATGCAAAATGCTTTTTATGTAATGCCTCAAGTTCTGAAAAGTGAGTATTTTATACATTTAACAACATGGAAACTAAAGAATAGAGTTTTGTTGTTGTTGTTGTTGTTTTTTAAAATCTTCACCAGAGGATATGTTTTTATTGATTTTAGAGAGAGCGGAAAGGAGAGGGAGAGAGAGAGAGAGAGAGAGAGAGAGAGAGAGAGAGGGAGAGAGAGATCAGTTGCCTCCTGTATGGACCCACAGCCTGGCCCACAGCCTGGGTAAGTTCACTGACCAGTAATTGAACCTGTGACCTTTCAGTGTATGGGACGGCACTCCAACCAACTGAGCCACACCGGCCAGGGAGAGAATAGGGTTTTAATTAACACAGGGAGCAAATGGTGGAGCTAGGATTCCAACCCCATCTGTTGAACCACAGAGCTCTTGATCTTCGATGTTGCTTCATACTTGACTGTGCAGAAGTCTTTCAGCAGCATTGCTACCACCCGTCTTTCCCTTCCAGCTCCTTGCTTAAGAAACATTACCGTAGCTTTTGCAAGCAATGTTGCAAACACTTCAAAGACATTTTGTTAAAAGCAATTTTTAAAATGCCCTCTACCTCAGAACACTGGTCAGTTTTTTGAATTGGCAAGATGCATTTTACCCTATTTCCTTATTTTCACTGCCAGCCTATCCCAAAGCTCAGAGTTTTCTATGGGTACTCTCCCCCTCCCCCACTCCCCAATTTCCACATGGAATTGGACATGTATCTTAAAAGTGTGGTGATGCATATAATACTTAAATTCTGTGTGTTGCAATGTTAAGGCCAAAAGTTTTTGTTCATAAGTGGCACCAAAATTCATTCTTTGCTGGTAGAAGTTATTATTGTACAAGTTGTTAATGAAAACTTACCTTAAACGTCATAATCATGAAGATTAAAGTCCAAACTTTAGTTACTGGTATTTCCTAATCTGCTCTCTTGGGCCTTGGAAGGCTTAAGCCGGGTTTCAAACACTTTCTCACTTAGCAAATTATATTATAAGCAAAAGGTAATATGACTCCTCCTAAACTTTTGCTTCATTTTTCAGAATTAAGAACAAAAATACTGGTTCCAGCTTTTTAAAAAAGGAAACATACACTTATACACATATTCATATAGAATACAAATTTTAAAATTACCTTTACTGTGTACATGTTAATGATCGGAATGTTTGTTTCTCACTGCAATCCTCCCAATATGTGAGTTCAACAGAATTCTTGAAGCAGTGACGACATAGCAAACAGCTGCTGATAGAAAGACCCACTGATTCAACAAAAACTTCTTTAAGACAGGAAGACAGCTTTCCCACTCTGGCTTACATGATCCTGTGACAATTTTTAATCTGAAATGGAACCAGAGCCCGGCCAGTGTGACTCAGTGGTTGAGCACCAGCCCCTTACCCAGGAGATCACCGATCGGTTGCCTTCAGGGCACATACCAGAGTTGCAGGCTCGATCCCCAGTAGGGGGTGTGCCGAGGCAACTGATCAATGATTCTCATTCATCATTGATGTTTCTATCCCTCTCTTCCTCTCTGTTGCTCTCTCTGAAATCAATTTAAAAAATATTAAAATGGAACCATAGGATATGAAATGGAGAATCTCACATTGTGCCTTCAGAAGAACAGAATTTAAGAACTCAGAGTCTCATTTCCCATAAATGTGTGGTTTACAGAAGACCGAGACTAACCTCCTTACCACTGAACATCCACCAAGAATCTCCCCCAACCCCCAAGCCAATGAACTCCGGCTGGACTTTCCCCTCTTTGCACTCAGGGCCCATAAATAAATACAGTCTGCCCTGAACCCTTGAGGTTAAGCCGGGTTTCAAACACTCCCTCACTTAGCAAATTATATTATAAGCAAAAGGTAATATGACTCCTCCTAAACTTTTGCTTCATTTTTCAGAATTAAGAACAAAAATACTGGTTCCAGCTTTTAAAAAAAGGAAACATACACTTATACACATATTCATATAGAATACAAATTTTAAAATTACCTTTACTGTGTACATGTTAATGATCGGAATGAGTTTCCCGAGTTACATTTCCTCTGCTATTCCCGAATTAAATCAATTTCTGGTCATTTGAGCTTGCCTCAGTTTACCTCTTTATTTAGAGACAACCCTGAGCTTTCCTTACTAAGCTATTTATTCTTTAGTTAAAAAGTATTTTTTGATCTCTGTATGTAAACCATTATAAATTCCACTTTTGTATTAGTTTCATTTTAGCAACATATAGAAAGCAAAGGACAAAGAAGTGAATCTCTAAATGTAAAAGTTTACACATCAATAAGCTTATTGCAATGGTATTTCTAAGGGCAGGAGAGAAATTTCACTACTCCTGAATTCCCAGCAAATAGTCAATCTCTTCACTTGCCTGTTCTATTTTTTTAATTAATGTTTTTAGTTTAAAAATAAGGCATTTTCAAATCATAAACTTAAAAAGATACCAAAAAACTAAAAAATTATACAACAAAGCTCATCATAATCTTACCACCCCAAATATTCACTGTTAATATTTACTTTAATCTTAGTTTTTTCTTATGCACATATTTACATACATAATAGAAAAGCTAAATGGCACTCACTTTAAAAGAATATAGTTTCATTGTTATAGTAATGATGCTAATAATATCTCATTAAAGTTTGATTTTTAGTTAAAGATTATCTATAGTATGGATGTGCCATCATTTACTAAAGCAATCTTTAGTGTATAACTTTAGGTTATTTTTTTTTTATATATTATAAATAATGAAGCCCAGCCAGCCTGGCTCAGTGATTGAGTGTCAACTTATGAACCAGGAGGTCACAGTTTGATTCCTGATCAGGACACATGCCTGGGTTGTGGGCTTGATCCCCAGTGTGGGACGTGAGGAGGCAGCTGATCAATGATTCTCTCACATCATTGATCTTCCTATCTCTCTCTCCCTCTCCCTTCCTCTCTGAAATAAAATATATATATATATATATATATATATAAAAAATAAATAAATAATGAGGAATCAATGTGACTACATTTCTGAATATTTACTGAGGTTAAACTCCTAGTAGCAGATTTCAGCCTTGAAAGATTTGTACATTTAAAATACTCTGTCTTAATTTTAAGCTAGTTTGCTATCCACTCATATACTCTAAGAATTAATCTTCATTGATATTCATCCTGTTAGTTATATCAATAACTGATACCTTTGAAGGAATAAAGAAGACCCATTATTTGCAATTTAAAAACTATAAGTCTGTCTTAGCTATTTTCTTTAGTCTTTGTAGTCAGTGACAAAGAACTCTCCATACATATACACAGTCTTGAGTAGGGTTCAGATTTCAGAACAAATAGTCCATTTGCTGACATTTGAAATGTGATTAATAACCAAATATCAAAGGCAGTCCTAAAGAGTAAAGGAAAAAACACACACACAAATCCTCTACAATCAACTAAGATGGTTGTATGAAAAGGAGTGTGGTTGCTAAGCAACTATCAACAATCTAGAGCTCTTTGCAGGGGATGGGGTGGGATGGTATGAAATGCCTCTGTGGTTGTATTTAGAAGCTCTTATCTATTTTAGTGCCAGCTGGTATTACACCTCCTTCCTACTCTTCCTCCAATTTCTTTCCTCACTGAGTTCCAGGCTAGCCTCCCCAACTTTGAAATGACCTGCCCCTTTCAAGTTCAGGCCTCAGATAATCTTCTATGGGCAGTGTCAGTTTTGCTTGCAAATAGGAATTCTGCTCATTGTCCCCCAAAAAATATTCAATAATTTATTGGAACCTATCTTTATTACTTTGATATATGAGACCAGTATCTTCTATAGGCCTTACAATTCCCTATAATCTGGGACCATAACAGAAAAGGGATGGTTTCTTTTGAGGCAGAGAGGAAGAAAAGTAGCTGCAGTTAGGGAAAGAGCAAGAAAACAATTATCACAGAAGAGAAAACTGACCTTATTAATGTGTAGTATCAGTAGCATTTTCTCTATATGGGAGGGATTTGAAAAACATTCATTTATTTATTACATTTTATTCATTCATTCATTGATTCAGCATTTGTTAAATAGCCTTAAAGCATCAGTCACTGGGAGGTCAAAGTTAAATATTTCATAGTCATTGCCCTTAAAGAGCTCACAGTCTGAAAATCTGCAATATTTTTAGTTACATCTAAATTTAGAAGTGGGGAGAAATGGTATCATTTCCAATGTAAAGCTCAGGTTATGTTAAACAAGTAGCATGATTGGCCAGAGTTGTGGCTAATTAACATGTTATGGTGACTGTTGGGTGCCCAAGATATTAGAGAGCCTGGAATTGCATTAGGATGCACTCCTCACGCGTGCTTACGGGGTCAGCATTTAATGGCACATCATAGATAAGTCCTTGAACTAAGTGCTGCCAAGTGAGAACAATCATGCCTTGATTTCCTGAGGTTCACATCTAAATCAGTTGGTCTTTAGAGACACAAAGAGATTTATTTGACATTTGGCAAATGAGTGAGAAGTTAAGCTGATACAAGAACTTGTATCTATGTAGAATTTTATTTTTTGAAAATGATCTTGTCTCCTTTCTTTCCTTTTGATTCAAACTGGCCTCATCTAGCACCCTGACTTACCTGCCTCCTTCTTCCTTGAATGACCCCTCCCTTAATCTTTTAGCCCTTAGGACAATGAGGTTCTGATCAGCATGAATAATCTTAGGGAACAAAGCCTCAGGTCTGTTGACCACAGAGACGGAGTTTCTTTCAAACTAGAGATAACTTCTAGGCCTCAATTATGTTTCAGCTCCAGGCCCAGAAAAGCAGTAAAACCAGATGCAGCAATTCCATGGCTGACATCAGGATCAGATACGTGATCAACTAACTATCCCCAACCCGAACGTTGACCAATCAGCAGGGACCATGACCCTGACCCTGACCCTAACTCCCTTGGAAGCTGTGGGTGCCAGGTGTGTGAGCATTAGCTCACTGGTCTCCAGGCATGGCCACTTCCTAAAAATAAACGCTTACTTTCTTTGCTGCAAGCTCCTGTTTGTGTCTTATTAGGTTCTGATATGCGCAGGCAAATGGACCTCTTTAGTTCGGTAACAATTTCTTAAGAAAGTTTATCAGAATGGATTTGGCCCAGTGGATTTATTTCAGAAGCCACCTACCTGGGTCAAGAAGGAGAGCTACATAAAACACAGTTAAGAAGCAACTCACTTAGATAAGTAGGTTATCTTCCTCAAGTTTCTCAGTAGTTCCTCCAGATGAGCTGTACCAACTAGTTTGAATACACAGTATGTAATGGTTAGTCAATTCTGGAAAGAATGATGGTGACAAATCAAAGGAAAATGCAACAATGGAAATTGCATTGCAAAAACATGATAAGAAACAGATTACCCAGAGAAGATTGTGCCACCAAAATCCAGATACAAAAAAAAAAAATCTGGTATTGAGGCAGGATAGTGAGAAGCTAGGAAAGTTCCCTGGTAAGTGGAAACTGAGACAGATAGTTAAACAGCAGTTTGCAGCCACCTAGAAAATCCTATTTTCCCTAAATCAAGAACATTATGCTGAGTAAAATAAGACAGTCAGAGAAAGACAAGTACCATACAACTTCACTCACATGTGGAATTTAATGAACAAACTGAACTATCAAGCAAAATAGAGACAGACTCATAGATAGAGAGCAAGCAGACAGCTCTGTGAGGAGAGTGGAGGGATTGAGCAGAAAAGAAAAAGAGAGAGAACTCATGGACATGGCCAACAGTGTGGTGATTTCAATTGGAGGAAGGGAGGAGGGGAGTGGAGGTGGAAGAGGGCATAGAGAGAATAAATGGTGATAGAAAAAATAAGAGTAAATGGTTTATAGTATTTCTCCTCCTCCCCTACCTGAGGGTAAATAGCTTAATTCATAGGGCTCAGGGAGACAGCAGAAATACAAATTAGTGCCATTTGCCAACCACACCCAAAGACAGATGAAGTTAAGGGAATCTCATTTGGTACATCAGCATAAAGCTGATGAATATGCTATTGAAATTCTCCCCCTAAGACCTCCCCTAAACTCCCAGCCTTTAAAACCCTCAAAAAAACAATGGTCCCAGTGCATGCTCTCCCTCCCAGGAGCACACCTGTGCCTTTTCCTCCCCTAACCCATTTCAACTCCCGTGAGCACGCATCTCCTAAACTCTAAGGGACCCCATGAGGCTGCAACCAGGTTTACAATAGGCAGTGGCAGTTTGTCTGGACAAACTCCTTGAACCTGTCTCCAAGGCGCTCTTTTCTCTGACTTTTTAGTGAGCCAAAGCAACCCAGCCTAGTCTCATTTCCCCATCTGGTCCCTCTCCTGTTATCTCAGGCCCTTCCTTGTTCCAGCTTTAATAAACGTCCTCTAAAATTCACCTGGACTCATGCTATGAAATCTTTCCTGCAAGAAATCAAGAACCCACACACTACCAGCCACCCTAGGCAGACCCCCTCAGGGCCAGGCCTCCTTTCCAGTAACAGTATCAGCAAAGCACAGTACAAAATTAAATTTTTAAAATTTGAATTAAATCTGATGCTTCTCTTTGGCCATGAACCCAGCCCTTATTTGGGGATAATCCACATGTCTCCAGCTATCTCAAAAGATATTATGAAACTTTATAAACAAAATTAATTTCACTAAGATAACTAGGTGTAGGAAAATATACTTGACTGGAACTCATGAGATTTGAATCCTATTCTAGCTTCCAGTGACAAGTGTGAGTTTGAACAGATAAATTCTCTTTCTGACCAATAATTTCTTCATTTTAAGTTAGAGAGACTGACAGATTTATACAGTTTCATCTACTGGCAAAATTTTGTCTTCTTACACCACCCAGGTATGTATGTATGTATATGTGTGTGTGTGTGTGTATATATATATATATATATATACACACACACACACACACACACACACACGCATACATACTAGAGGCCCGGTGCACAAAATTTGTGCATGGGAAGGGGGGCACCTCAGCCCAGCCTGTACCCTCTCACAATCCCAGACCCCTCGGGGGATGTCTGACTGCCGGTTTAGGTCAGATCCCACAGGAATCCCTGTGGGATCAGGCCTAAACCGGCAGTCAGACATCCCTCTCGCAATCTGGGACTGCTGGCTCCTAACTGTTCGCCTGCCTGCCTGCCTGCTCAACCCTAACCACTTGCCTGCCTGCCTGATTGCCCCTAACCACTTGCCTGCCTGCCTGATCACCCCTAACCACCTCTGTCTCGGCCCCTGCCACTGCAGCTTCGTCCAGAAGGACGTCCAGAATGACATCTGGAAGGTCGTTTGGCTGTCCGGTCTAATTAGCATATTATGCTTTTATTATTATAGATGAGGTGGAGGTGGGGTGGTATTAATGATTTGGAAATCAGAGTTTTGCAGTTCTCAAAAACTGAGGACTCATTTCATGCTAAAGAAACTCACACTTTCTTTGGGAAAAACTGGGATAAAAATTTGACTTGCATCTGAGAAGACACACAGAGTACTCAACAGAGCACAAGGAGAGGGAAGAATGATACTTATTAAAGGCTTGAATCTGGCTGAGCAGACAGAGGATGGGCCAAAGAAACCCAAATGGGACGTTGTATTATTTATTTATTTATATTATCTTTTTACACTATTATCTGGCTCAAGAAAATACCAGAATGTTCCTTTCCTGGGATCTTGTAATCCCTAAAGTCATGTTGCTGATTGCTCTACTTTAGTCTTGGCAGAAGGTACCATACCCCTGCTTCTACATGGTTTATAGCCAAACAAAGCCTTTTGTTTCCCCCACTCAGTTCTGAATAGGGAAGAACAATTGTTTTTTTGTGTTTTGTTTTTAATTTGAAGGAATCATTCTGAGCAGCAGTCAACACCCATCCCAGGCATGTAGAGTCAAGTGTTTTGGCCAGTCAATACGTCAATGGACAGGGGAAGGTAACTTTGGGGTCAGGTATTAACCATGGAGAGGCATTCAGATATTTGACCAATTGGGTCTGAAAAGACTTATCTGTTGTGAAATACTTAAATATGGGGCCCGTGGAAAGAAGTGTGTAAATGTTTAGGTTGCCACCACTTCAAGTGGTTGCTCACAACACAACCGAGGTGTGGCCGTTGTACCACACAGGTCCTATCTTGCTGATTATTTATGGTAATTACACAGGAGGTGAACACACAGTGCAAGCTGGAAAAATAAAGAGAGATTGTCAGAGTGGAGGGAAGGGGAGGGGAGGGAAGGAATGGAAAGAGAAAGGAGTCATGAATAAAAAGGGTGTGGTGGATGTTCTGGTTCTGAAGGTCTGTCAACCATGCAGAAGATATACGACCTTTAAAGCATTAAAATTGCTAGAAATCCCATTTAAGCTTTTGTTCCTAACTATTGCTTTTGAAATGCAGTCCCCTTAAGTATACATCAGAATTGTAAAGAAACTATTTTTCAATTTAAAGCAAAAATAAACGAATTTGCCATTTCTCTTATCTGAATCTGTATGTGCTTATCAGAATGTCAAAAAATCATTATAATTGCTGGTATTTCTGACATGGTTATTTATTACTCTGCTATGCCGCTGAGTATTTTTTTCCATAACCATCTGATACTTTAAAAACATACATTTCAAAAAAGTGTTTTATTTAAAGGATTTCAAAAACTTTTCATTTACAATATCATGATTTTTTTAAATGAACCTTGGTATGTTTTATATTCTGGTGTGTGTTTTTTTATGATTCATACTGGAATCTATACTTTAGCTTTCGTATGTATTTGGGAAATTTGTTAAGCTGTCTGAGCTTCAGTTTTCTCAGCAGTAAAATGAGATTTGAATACTTTCTGAAGATTGTTGAAAGGACTAAGTGAGATAATATAGATAAATCATCTAGCACAAACTCTGACAGTGGTAGTTTATTTAATTAGTAAATGTATATTATTATGCTGACAAACACAGTTGAGACTTCAAAATGTTTATTATGTGGATAACAAACGGTCCAAAAGATAATTTATAGATATAAATTTAGAGCTCTCGAGAATTTCATTATTTAAAATTCTGCATCTATTCACATACTAGTAGCTCCCTGTGGCTAAGAAAGGCTTCCCAGTATATGTGGGTTAAAAGACGAGTAGGATGAATTAGAGAAGCTATAACTTGACTAAGGGGGACAAGAATAAACAAAGTTGAGATAGGGATTGGATCAGGGAGAGAAAGTGAATACACAAAGATTTTCAAAGGCTCCCAAACTTGGCTGCATATTGGAATATATAGGGAGCTTAAAAACACTGATCCCAGGCCCCACCCCAGAGGTTCTGACTTAATCGGCCTGGGGTGACAAGGGTGGTAGGAGTTTTTAAAGCTCTCCAAGTGATTGCAATGTGCAGGCAAGGTTCAGAACTATTTCTCTAGAGCAGTGGTTCTCAACCTTGGCTGCACATTAGAATCACCTGCGAATCTTTTTAAAATCCTGATTCCTGGGCCTCATCCTCCAGAAATTTTGTTTCTTTGTTACTAATGTTGTGGCCCCACCCCATAACAAAGAAACAGAATTTCCGGAGGATGGGGCCCAGGAATCAGGATTTTAAAAAGATTCCCAGGTGATTCTAATGTGCAGCCAAGGTTGAGAACCACTGCTCTAGAGGCAAGAAATTAGAGAGCTACAGAAAATAGAGAGAAAGGGTAATAAGGAAGGAGTATAGACAGGCTAAGATGAAAGAAGCAGGCAGTTTATAAAATGCTTTGCAGGTTGTGCAATGCTATTCTATGCTGAGCTATGCTAAGGACTTTAGGCTTTTCTCTGAAAACAGAATAGTTGCAAGAAAAGTTTGTGCTCTCACAGGCTGCAGGGTTGTGAACTGATTGTAGGGAGCAAGACCAGAGGTAGCTGAGTTAGATGAGTGAGTTAGAGATGGCAATTGTCCAGGCTAGAGACGATGGTAGGCTAAACTAGGGCAGTGGCAATGGACTGGAGAAAAGTGGAGTGATTTGAGAAACCTTAAAGCAGTGGTTCTCAACCTTCCTAATGCCGCGACCCTTTAATACAGTTCCTCATGTTGTGGTGACCCCCAACCATAACAATTATTTTCGTTGCTACTTTATAACTGTAATTTTGCTACTGTTATGAATCGTAATGTAAATATCTGATATGCAGGATGTATTTTCATTGTTACAAATTGAACATAATTAAAGCATAGTGATTAATCACAAAAACAATATGTAATTATATATGTGTTTTCCAATGGTCTTAGGCAACCCCTGTGAAAGAGTCGTTCGACCCCCAGGTTGAGAACCGCTGTCTTAAAGGAAGACCTGACAGGAGCTGATCACTGATTAGAAAGCAAGGGTGAGGAAGGAGTTGGCTGCAGGTGCTATTGAGTTAACCCAGAACAAGTAGAGACGTCTGTGAGAAGAGGATACATTTAGTGTTGAAATTCTGATTTGAAGAGCCCATTGGATGTTTAGATGGAGGTGTTGGTAAGCAGTCAGACATGTAGGTGGAGCTAGAAAAAAAACAAGGAGGGGTGAGTGTATTGAATACACAAAGCAGGACTCTGTGACTTGGGTCTGATACAAACTTCCTCCCCCTCCCTCATGGCAGCTCCACAGGGTTGGCCCACTCTGGACCTGAACTTCAGGGCCTGTCACACAAATAATCTTTAAATTTAGCCTGTAGTATTAATAAAACACTGAGGTAAAGGGGGGAAACAAGAGGGGAAATTATTTACAGAGAACTGCTTTGTCACAACTCTTTCAATGGAGATGGTAAGACATTGCTAAGACCCGAAAGGCAAAATCAAATAAGAGATGAGCTCTGCATCCTACCTCAGGTGTTGGTTCTTAACAACCATATTTTTTATCTATGTGACCCTGTTTCTTGGTCAAACCTGATTGGACCAAGTGTAGCAACTGCCTCCAGTTGGAACAATCTGATACCCTTCGGGAATCTGAACTGAGAGACACATTCATCACACAGCTCTGGAAGGAAAGCCAAAGGATTTCTGCCTCAGAGTTTGCCTTGGTTCCTTCATTCTTGCTGATAGTTAGACTTTCCTTGGATTCTGCACGATAGACTACACTGGTATTCCCAGTATAATGTCCATAAATTCACATTTAAAATTGCAAACATCTTAAATGTCCATCCATCAATATAATGCAGCCAATAGAAGGTGAGGAAGCTCTTTACTCTTGAATACTGCCATGGAAAGTTTTCCATTAATTGGAAAGAAACACTGAAAGAGCCAATATGGATAGTATTCGTCTATGTGAAGAAAAGTTGTCCATGTAGACATGTACAAAATCTGCAACGATGCACAGTCAAATTTTAATAGTAGTTACTTTTGGATTTGGAATATCTTTTTAGCGTTTTTTTTTAATTCCTTTTCTTTTAACCTTAGTTTGAATTGATTTTTCTATCTTGTAACCAAAAGAGTCTTCACACAACAGTTGACGGCATGGATATACAAAATGTCCTGCAGCTCAATATTCATCACCTCTACAGTGGGAGAAAGAGAGGAGCAGGGCATTAAGTTGAAGGGCATATTAGGAAGGGTAGTTGGGCTTCAGGTCATGGGCTTCATACATATTCAGGTTCACCTCCTTATGAAAAACAACCTCAGGTTCTAGAAATAATTGAGCGAGACTCATTCTTCTTGCTGTACAGGCATCTGTTGATAAAACCTCTAAAACATTCCAATTTATAATAGCAAAAGAGACTGTTTTGAATATTTGAAGCATTTTCAACTGAAACGATTGAACCTAGTCTGGATTTAGTGGTAGTAGGTTTAGTAGAAGAATGTTTGTGCTAACTTGTCCTTAGTAAATGCTTCCAAGTGATCAGTATCAACTTCTAAGTCTACAGACGCCTCCATCAATCTTTTCTTTAACATGACATCCAGAAGAAAATGATAGCAAGTCAGCAAAGATATTTAAAACATCTAGCCACTTATAGAATACAAATATGCCATTTAGTTTATATAAACCCCCAGGGAATAAGGAAGCGATCTTATTTTTGTTTAAGTATGTCTACCATAATAGACTGCCAACATTTTTTTCAAACTGCCAACATTTTTAAATTAAGGATTTCCTCTCATCACTAAAAGGTAACACTCCAACTTGCATACTCAAAATCTGTACACTCATATCTAGATTCATGCAGTTATGAGTAATCGCTCAGTTGTATCAGTTTTAAAATGATTTCATATTTTCAAAGCAGACAATTTTAATTAACTGTGATAGTGATTTTTAGCCTGTTTTTATTGCAAACTATAGCATGTTCAGTAGTTTATAAAAACATGCAGATGTTGCCCAGCCGGTGTTGCTCAGTGGTGGAGCATTGACCCAGGAACAAGAGATCATGGTTCAATTCCTGGTCACAGCACATGCCTGGGTTGCAGGCTTGATCTCCAGAAGGGGGCGTGCAGGAGGCAGCTGATTGATGTTTCTCATTCCTCTCTCCCTTCCTCTCTCTCTAAGAATCAATAAAAATGTATTTTTCAAAATGCAGATGTTACCACCACACAGGTTAGGGAACAGAACATCACTGGCAACTGAGTTGCCTGCTTCTGTATGCCTTCTAGTGTGTATCCTCCTCCCACCCCTCTAGACAAAAATCATTATTATGATACTCACTTCCTTGATTTTGTTATAGTTTCTTTTACCAACCTATGTATGTATCCATTTTCCTGAATTTTATGTAAATGTATGTATACTAATATTTTTCTTTTTTAAGTAGAATTTTTAAATATTTATTTTATTTTTTTATTGATTGATTTTAGAGAGAAAGAGAGAGAAACATCAATGATGAGAGAAAATCATTGATTGGCTGCCTCCTGCACAGCCCCCTCTGAGATCGAGCCCAAAACCCAGTCATGTGTCGTGACTGGGAAACAAACAATGACCTCCTGGTTCATAGGTCGACACTCAACCACTGAGTCTAATAGTCTTCTTTTGTATCTTAAATATTTTGCTCAACATTATGATTATGAGGTATATCCATGTTTGTGTGTATCTGTAATTTGTTCATTTTCATTGCTGAGTAATATTCCAGAGTAAGAACATACTATTTTTTGTTGTTGTTCTACTTTTGATACACAGAAAAGTATAAAGACTCTTTAAGGCCTAAGGTAAAATATAACTTGGTGTGAACTTAATAATTGTATCCAAAACTTTATTTAAAACAACAACAAAAGAGTATGATACATTTACCAACTGAAGTGAGGTTAAAATGTTAAGTGTACAAAGCAATTAATATGGTGAAAGTTGAGAGTAATATAAAATTTAGATCGATGAGTTTGCTTATTAATAGCAAGTTATACAGAAAATGTGATTGGGAAAATGGAGTTACTGGCTGAAATTTGATTGCTAAAACTCAGTATCTCTACTGATGTGAGTAGCCAAGAATTCCCTGTACCTATAAAGTTACATCTCATTTTACTAGAGGAATTTCATAAGATTGATAGCATAAATGGAAATTTAAATTCAAAGTCCAAGTTCTGTTGGTATAAAGATACAAAGTATGAAAAAGGTAAAATAATAATCATAATCACAGCATCTAGACAGACATAAACACTTTTAATTTATAGGGAAAGAGCCCGCTGTTGTATATATAGGTATCTGGTGAGTCTTACAGCCTGGGCCTTAATTCCACTGAAATAGTTGGAAATGGTTCCCACTGAGCTGGCCAATTCCCCTTGCAGAGGATGAATAGAATCATCGCAGCTCTAACTGAGCACAAAGATTTCCAAAACAGGAAACAATCTGCCTGGCACATATCAACACCTGACACAGCAATTTCCTTTTCTGAATGCATGTATTTGTATGAAACTGGGAGCCATTTCTGAACCTGGTGTCCTAGCTAGAAAAGCATGCTCTTGAGTAACTTTTTTCACAGTTTGCTGGCATTGAATGAGAGCAAACATGACGGTGAAGAACTCAGCTTCAACTGGATCCATTTTTTCACCCTCAACGTTTATGATTAATCAAGAAAAATGTTTGCGGTGCAATCTATCTTGAATTTCATTGCAAAGGATAAACAGCCACAGGAATTCTGCAGGTTTTTTAAAAATTAAATATATACCGATATTATGAATTGAACTTGATTGTATAGTAGGATAGATAATTCAGAACCTCCAAATGGCTAAGCATGAACTATTCTTTTTAGATTAAATTCTTTTTATTCCAACACTGCAGATAAACACACTAGAGTGAAGGATTTTGTAAAGCTAAGGTGCTCCCCAAGGTGAAGAGTTGAGGTAATAATCAATGATGGTTAACCAGTACAATCTGTGGTTTATTTATTCTTTTTGTTTATCTCCTCCACTTTTAAGATACATACTTAACAACTGAGCTTCTATTGGGAGGGAAAATATTTTAAATTACTGAAGAGCCTAAATTCAAAATGCCATGTGATAACTTCATAAGCAGTCCTAAATCATAGGATTGAATTTTGCTTTAGTTCAAAATTTACCTCAAGGTATTTTACACACACACACACACACACACACACACACACACACACTGCAACTAATAGTCATATGTATATTTATAATATTTGCTAGTTTTGAGAATTTTTCTTTAATTTTTTCTCATCCTGATTAATCACATAGAATTCATAATTTCAGAGCTTGGTTTATAAGGGATAATTCATTCTGGGCTTTGGCACAAAACTGTATTATCAAAGTACAAAAGCATTCATCAGTAGAAGGATATATTTTCTCTTCCCTTCAGCCTCCAGAATAAAAAAAAAATCACTGTGTGCTGAAGAATATGGAGAAATTTTCATTTATGTGCCAAAGAGCAGTACATTGACATTGGAGCCTGATTATGCATTACGTTAATGACCTGGAAAAATAGACAAAATCCAGCTATCTGAGAAAACAAAATTAATTTGGATAAAAGTTATCTAGTTATTTCAAAGCAGGAAAACCACACCATAAGTAGTCAATGATTCAGCAGAATAGACAATGAGCTCTTCCTGTAGAAAAGCTAGGAGTATGTGCAATTGTTTGTTAGGTTGACTTGCCCTTCTTAAGCAGTGGGCCCGCCTTCCCTTGTCTAGAGGTACAGTCAATGGGGAATTGTCTGTGGGTGTGGGGATGCATTGTATCGCAGGACAGGAAGATGCTCCTGTCTCCAGGCAGATGCTCACTAAGGTACTGTTAGGAAATCAGTCAATGGAAGGGTTCTTTCAGTGTCACAAAGAGCCGGTCATCTAGCTTGTTGGCGTCCACATCCAGATCCTCCACGGATTTGTCCTGTGATAAAACGCTCAGCCCTCAGTTCAGTAGTCTAAAACAAAGGCAGCTTTGCAGCAGGAACGGCACCGGTTTAATTCATCTTCCTCGGGATCTCTGAAATCCCTGGCCGGGTGGCTCAGGGAAAAGTACATAATGAAGGGCCTGTTATTCCAGAGGGAAGCACTAGGCCGCAAAGGCTTGCTGCAATGAAGAGCACATGCCAGAACTGTGATAACTATGGGCCGAAAACCATAATAAAAAAGGAAGTTGGAAAGGAAGGTAAATTAGCCTAGAAAGTAATACTGAGAGAACATGACCACCTAATGATCGGCATTAGTTTTGGTCCGTGGAAATGTGAGGATCTGTGAGTACCCGACTAATTCGAAAGCAGGAGTGACTTTTTGTTTGAAGGGCAATACTATGATTCGTGCCATTTATTCAGAACGGGAGGAGTTTATAAATATAACTTTATTTAATCCTTACAACACACTTGAGAGGTAGGAATTATTTTCTCAACATATGAGCAAATGGGGGCACTGTGAGATTCCTTACTTTGCCAAAGGTGACATAGCATTTAAACCCAGGTGTATTCTGACTCCAAGCCATATTTAGTGGTCACTCAAGGTTACTGAGGGATGAGATAGTCTGGGTCTTAATACAATTCCAAGAAGAGGACTTGTTGATAGGCTCTGTACAAAGAAGACAATTCCCTGGAAGCTTTATTCAATGAGAGTTTGTCTCTTGGGTTAAGTAGTCAGAGGCTGTTCATAAATGAAGAGCTCTAGAGAATTCTAAGAGAAACAGAGTCATTTCAGGGGCTGTGCTCCCTAAAGCAGTTAAGGTTAAAGTTATGTGACCTTCACAAATTCTACGCCATGACAAAATATTGGACTCTATATAAACATTCTTAAAGGAGACTATAATGGCTAAAGCTGCACAAACTGCTTAAGAAGAATTAAATTATAATTTCAAATTATATTTGCATTATTGGTATAGTTATTGGAAAAAGATAGGGTTGCTAGTTGGCTACACAATGAAACAGTTTCCCGTAATGTTGTTTTTTAAAATTGTTGACAGTATTACAGATGTCCTCCACCTCCCCTCCCCCTTTGCTCTCCTCCACACATTTTATGCCTAAGTGTTACTTTAACATATGGGTCTTAAGCTATACTCCCAAAATGAGTAACTGACATTTCACCGAGTGGCCCTAATTTCACCTAGTTTCAGTATTTTTAAACACTTAAATGTAATAATTTTCACCAAATGACAATTTATTTGGAAGAGAGAAATTCTAAATGAATATATTTAAACTAGATATATACTGTAATGCCAAAAACATAAATGTAACATTGAAGAACTTTCTGGCATGAGAAAAATTGCTTAAAAAATTCATTCTTAATTATATTACAGAAGGAACAGATGAGTGCTCTTAAAGTAAAATCACTTATTTTTACCTTAAATAATTAAGAATCAGTATCAGGCAGTGAAAAAAACAGGAGACCTGGGTTTTAGTTCCAACTCTTCCATCTACTAGAAGTTGGACAAATGTTTTGTGTGGCTCAAAGATTCAATATGTCTAAATTTCCTAAGAGCAAGATGAGTAGTTTACAAAACATTTTCTCAAGCAAAGGTAGAATCCTTACCATTTGAGTCATTGAAATGTTCACGGGACAAGCTACTCATGAATTGACTGTATGAGATCCTTAGTGGTTCGGTTGGTACAGAATGATGTAATGTTTTAATAGGCCCCACCTTAGTCCCGTGAAATCACTTTATCAGTTGAGCTCTGTGCTGACAGCTCTGAAGGGAGGACTAAAGTGAACTGTGGATGAAATTCAAAGTCTTTTTATTATGCTTCATGAGGAATTCGGAAAAACCAACATTCCAATGTATTGAGAACAGTAACTGTCATTATCTATCCCCACCTATGGCACTAACTATGGCAGGGTCTGGGCTGTGTAAAACATGCTGTTGGGCAGATAAAGGTTACTTTGCAATGATTTCACAATTAGTGAGGGGGGGAGCCCCAGGGATCTTACAGTTCTTACCATCATGCATTTACACAGTGAGTTTCTTTAAGGAAACCTTGAAACGTTTTCCAAATAATGTGGAAAGACTGGCATTTAGCCATGGTTGAAGAATTACCAAAGTTGTCTATGCGGATGGAGCAAATTGCTTTGCTACAATGTCAACTGGAATATTCCCTCAATATAATAATAGGGTGAAATAAAGTAAATAAACTTCACATTTCTCTGGCATTACCCTCTCCTTCTCCCTAGTCATATCTTTCTTTACCTGTAGCTTTTAAAACCAAGAAGCATATGCAAGGAAAAACAGACCATAGGCATGTAATCATGCTTGCTTAGCTTTTGCTCGTTTCAATGTTCTCTTTTAAATTATAAGACAATTTCTCCTGCCTTTAAAGAGTTGAGCAGTTAATTTTTGGAACTATGGTTTGGAAATATAGATCAGACAATCAGCCTTTATGACTCATAGGCCAAGTATACTGTTTCTTCCCTACCCACCTCTAAGAAATCAGGAAAAATGAAGAACATTTATGCTTTTCATTTCTCTCTGTAGATCATAAACATAGTTCCGTTCAACAAACATTTACCAAAAATTATGCTAGGTACTAGAGGTACAAAGCTTGAAAAATGATTACTGCTCTCAAGGAGCTTATAGTAAAATAGAAATATAATTCTAGTAGTAGTAATAATGATAATGCCTGGCATTTATCACATGATTCCTGTGGTTCCAACCAGCACTAAATTTTTTAGACAAATTATCTCATTTAATCATCCCTATAACCCTCTGGAATATGGATGATTATTATCCCTCTTTTACAGTTGAGGTAATTGAACGTTGGGAGACGTTTAGTAACTTGTCCAAGGTCACACTTGTAATGAGTGACAACACTCGGTTCGAACTTTGTTCTGTCAACTCTAGAACCTCATCCTCTTAATCAGTACCCCAACCTCTCCGGAACACATCTAATGAGAAAGGAAATGGAAGGGCCCTGCAGTAAGTAACCTATGGCTCTAGAGATGTCCTGTCAATTCTATGGAAGAGGCAGTGAAAGAAGGTAGACGTAGTTTATAAATTCTAGACCTTCATACCTAATCAGAATAAGCTTCAATCAAAAAATAATATATTCTTTCCCTTCATTTCATTCTCTAACTCAGGTTTTACAGAGCAAGAAAGCACATGGATGCTGTCCTCATAGAACTTAAATCTAACAATACTTAGATGCCGAGGCTGATTGGCAGACTCTGAACGACAGATGAATGATTATTTTGACATATGTTTCTGTGAAAGAGAAGCTAAGGAGCTAGTTGGTATCAGGAGCCAAAAAAGACTCGCTTGTCTGTCTCGTTAGCCTTTTATTATCACAACTAGTGACCCAGTGCACAGATTCGTGCACATTGAAAGGATATTAATTAGACGGTGGCTGGCCGGGTGGGCGAGATGGTCCAGACACACCCTGGAGCCAACCTCCCTCAGTCCCTCCCCAGCCGGCCGCACCTGGGGTAGTGCTGTGGCTCAAAGGATGTCTGCAAAGTGAGCGGGGTCCCTCCAACAGGTGGGCTCCCTTGGCCTAGCCTGCAGGGATCAGGCAGAAACTGGCTCTCTGACATCCCCTGAAGGGTCCGAGAGTGAGAGATCACTCTGCAAAGTTGCTGTCATACAAGGTGTGGAATGCAAATGCAAGTGTACAGTAAACCAGATTTGGGGCTGAGAGTGCCCCAGCAACAACATAACCCACGGCCAAAGGTGGAATCACTTGGCCCCAAGAGGAATCAGGCTCCCTCCTCTCTGGTTTTGGGGTGTGTCACCCGAGAATTGCCGCTACCAAGTCACTGCAGCTAGGCATCTTCTGCGTTGTGCGTCTGCCTCCTGGTGGTCAGTGCACGTCATAGCAACCGGTTGGACAGTTGGACACTTAGCATATTAGCCTTTTATATATATAGATAGATAGCTTGAACTAAAATTAACCTTTAGATATAATCAGCAGGGTAAGTATCCTTGAGAAAGCACATACTTCTACAAGGTCAGGTCTAAAAGACTAAACAGAGGTTTTAGCAAAACACCCGGGGGTTTGGACTTGTTTGAAAAAGTCAAGGTGGGGGCTGCCACCTTTGGCAAGGTCCCTTCAAAGGCCCCCGACCTTTCGGAGAATCCTCCTTACAGACATTCCAACCAAGTCCTGTGCTTCCCCACATCTCCCTCCTTTTCGTTTTGCTGGCTGCAGAAGACAGAGGGAGGCAGCGAACTTCCTGCTTTGGGAGGGTGGGGTCCATGGAGCGTGTTTACTGCTCGAGTTCCAATTTTGTAGACTATAAGAAAAACAGAGAGAATTAGAATGGCAGCAATGGTTAGTCTAATTAAGAAGACAGGATGTCTTCTAGTAAAGTGTAGGGGACAGGATTATAAAGGGGAATGGGCTAAGGCCGTGGTCGGCAAACCGCGGCTCTTTGGCCCCTTGAGTGTGACTCTTCCACAAAATACCGGCTCCTGCGCATGGGCCATGAAGTTTCAATCGCACTGTACTTGTGTGCCCCCACGTGGTATTTTGTGGAAGAGCCACACTCAAGGGGCCAAAGAGCCACATGTGGCTCGCGAGCAGCCGTTTGCCGAGCCGCAGTTTGCAAACCACTGGGCTAGGGGAATGTAGTTACATGCAGGCCTAGGATTTGCAGACATCAGCTATTGTCAGGCGATGAGATGATGTTGACTCCTAGTAGTTTGGTCTGACCATGTTTACTGGTTTTGCTTCCTGGATTCATAGTTGAGTCACGTTCCTAATTATTTTGCATAGGCCTTGAAAATAAAATGTTCAAGTTAAAGTTAACTAAATCATTTTAAAACAGTGTAACTAGAGAGAAGCGATGGATTAGGTTAACACACTTAGAAAAGGTTGCAAGTGGGAATACCATGCTACCATATTTTCTATTAATTCCTTCTATTTTTGGAATGTCTTAAATATTTATTCATTTATTCTTTTTAAAATATATATATATTTTTAGAGACATGGAAGAATTGAAAAACTGTCAAACCTCAGAAGGAAGGCAAGGGAGGGTGGGTAGGGTTGGGGTTAGAGATCAACCAAAGAACTTGTATGCATATAAGCATGACCAATGGATGTAGACAATAGGCCTGGGCTGGGGGGTATGGGCAGGCTGGGAAAGGTCAATGAGGGTAAAAGGGACATATGTAATACTTTCAACAATAAATTGATTGAAAGAGAGGAAGGGAGAGGGAGAGAGAAATAGAAACATCAATGTTGAGAGAGAATCATTGATCAGCTGGGGATGGAGCCCACAACCCAGGCATGTGTCCTGACCAGGAATCGAACCATGACCTCCTGGTTCATAGGGCAAGGCTCAACCACTGAGACACACTGGCTGGGCTATTTATTTATTCTTGATATTTCATATATGAGTTTGCCTATGTCTAACATACTACTTGCTTACTCATTATCTATAGCTACATCCTATATCACAGTACCTAAATTCCTTATGCAATCCCTTAAGCTCATATCCTGTGAGTTTCAACTATATATCATAAAATAATAGTTTATTTGCTATCTATGCTTTACAGTTTAATAAGTTTCACCATTTTTCTTGTATTTGATAGCATAGTTTAATATTCTCAAACAATTTCCACATTACAACATTAGAAAGATAATCACAACTTTTGTAAATGCAAAGATCAACCTTAGGGAAAAAAAAGTAATTATAAGAGTAGAGTTTTAATGTTCTCACCACAACAATATCAAAATGATAAATTATGTGAGGTAAAGGCTTTTTTTTTTTTTTAATATATTTTATTGATTTTTTACAGAGAGGAAGGGAGAGGGATAGAGAGTTAGAAACATCGATGAGAGAGAAACATCGACCAGCTGCCTCCTGCACATCTCCCACTGGGGATGTGCCCACAACCCAGGTACATGCCCTTGACTGGAATCGAACCTGGGACCTTTCAGTCCGCAGGCCGACGCTCTATCCACTGAGCCAAACCGGTTTTGGCGAGGTAAAGGCTTTTAACTAACCTTATTGTGGTAAACATTTCACCCTATATATGTGTGTATCAAATCATTATACACCTAAAAGGTTTTGATCACTCAGTGCCATCAGCAGGTGTGAGCGATGGCTGGTGGCCCTGATTTCCCCTGAGGGCTCTCCACCTCCCCCTGCTCCTGCGGGGCAATTGGGGCAGCAGCCACTGCTAGCACCCACTGCTGGCACCAGCTGCGGGGACCCGAGGCCATGGTGGAAGAAGCCTGGCGGGGACACGGAGGATGGGCCAAGACCTGCTCCTGTGCCCACTGCAGCTTCACGGCCTACAGTTCAAGTGCACAAATTCATGCACTGGGCCCCTAGTATATATATAATTTGAATTCTCATGAATTAATGATAATTCAAATTCTCATGGATTAATGAGAATTTGAATTCTCACGGATTAACCTAATTTTATATATATATAATTGATTTCAGAGAGGGGAAGAGAGGGAGGGAGAGAGAGATAGAAACATCAATGATAAGAGAATCATTGATCGTCTGCCTCCTGCACACCCTCCACTGAGGATCAAGCCCACAACCTGGGTATGTGCCCCAACTGGGAATCAAATTGTAACCTTCTGGTTCATAGGTTGATGCTCAATCACTGAGCCACACCAGCCAGGCTCATAAATATACATATATATATATATATATAGTTTAAAGTGTAGCATTATGACTATTAATACAGAGCTCTTTCTATCATATGACTTGGGTTCAAAACCAATGCAAATATAAACATGAATATGATGTGGTCTAGTTCTAAGTAGAGGAAAAGAAAGTAATTATTACCAGAATAAAAATGTCACAAAAATAATGGAAGAGAGAATGCTATCTCTAATAGCATAGCAAAAACCTTCTAACAAGAGCCAGAAAGGTTGGATTTGTTGAATACAAGTTTGCAAGACGGTTAGTTAAGAAGAAAACAGACAAACCATGCAGAAAAGATAGGGAGACATAAAAGAACATAGCACAGGACAATTTGGAATGGCTGGAGTATAGACTTTCTTCGGGTTGTATTATGAATAGAACAATAAGATAACTAGTGTCCACAATATAAAAGGCCTCATAAGACTTTGTTAGGAGATTTGGACTTTATTTTTAGACAGTGAGGAATTATAAAAGATGTTTAAACATGGGTGTGACATAATCAGATCTGTCTTGACAGCCATTGTCCAGTTTGGGTCTGACAGCTCAGATTCAGATCTTGGTTTCAACCTTGAGTAACCAGTGTTTCCTGCCAGCCTCTAGCTCTCTATCCAACAAGCACCCTTGATGTACTAACATCTTTTTATAATCCCCAGTGAACCTCCTCTCCTCCAAACACACACAGAAAAGCACGCTTTGTCTTTGTTGATTATACTGTGGGCTGACATTTCTCTTGTATTTTTCTGTATGTGCAAATCTCAAGTATCCCTTTACATAGCCTGAGTCTTATTCTTTCTATAAAGTCCTCTTGAATTTAAAAAGAAAAATTGTAAAGCATTGGCTTCGAAGTCATCCAGTTCTACTTCATCATTCCATTCTATGCTGATTTCCTATAAGAATCTTGAAACTGTTTCATATTATTTAGTTCTTAGTTGTATATTCTTATGCACAGTCCCCTTGTAGTTTCATTTGTAAGTCTTATTGCCATAAAGATTTTTTAATAACTATATGCCTTTAGTATATTTATTTACTTTTAAAAGCAAAACTCTGAGAAGTAATATCATTAACTTCCTAGGCAGCTCAAAATATCATGATTAATCATCAAAATTCAAAGTATGTACATTTGTAAGAGTAATTCCAAGAGTCTAGATATTTGATCAGGAATACAGAACAATGGCTGTCTTCAATTATTCTTGTCACAATTGTTGAAGATATGGCTTGGAACACAGAACAAGAAAGAGTGTTAGTAGAATCCTGGTAACAGGTGAAATTAATTGTACTCCAAATAGAAGGTCCTTCTGTTCATTTCTGAAAGGGCTCTCTATTTAATCTCCAGCCTGAACACATTAAAAGTCTCCTTTTGTTGTGAATGACATGTATTCAGGTGTCACTCAGAATTGGGAAACACCCCTTTTGACTGGTGCCTGGGAACCTTTAGGGCTTCTGGACTGAACAAAAGGGTTCTCTCCAAATACTCAAAGGCTCAAATGTCTGTTGTTACCTCTGGGCCCCTCAAGAAGCAACGACTGTTCTACCAATGATTAAAACAACAAAAACAAAAACAAAAAGCAAAACAAAAGCCTTTGAACTTTGTTAGTAAAATGGCAAGAGAATTTGTTGTGCTTAAAATTTTATTTTACATTCGCTTTATTCACTAGTAGGATGTGCCAAATCAATTTTGATTTTAAACTTTGAATTAAAAAAGGGAATTATTTAGACAGCCTCAAATGGAAAAGTGTAAGATTTGAACATAAATTTGAAAGTGTTATTTAATATTTACTCAATGGGCTTAAGAACATGGCACTATTGTAGGCAATCTATATAGCTTTTTTCAAAGAATTGTGTGCAGCAGTTTTTATAATTAAATCAAGAAAAGGAACAGCCCGAACTGTGAAACTTCAAAATTTGAATTATAGGAAAAAATGCTTAGAGAAAAATGAATAAAAAGAATTTTCCAAATTTCATAAGAAAAATGATTGATAAATTCATCTTAAACTGTACAACAAAAAGTCCATAGGAAAAGTAAAAATAAAATAAAAAAATATTTACAATATACATATCTGAGAAAAAGCAAATTTTGTTAGCATACAATGGTCTCTTAAAATTTAATAAAAGGACAAAGACTCCATGGAAAAATGGACAAAGATTATGAAGAAATACTATCCAAATGAAAATACAAATGTCCAATAATCATATAGAAGATAGTCAACCTCAAGCACAATTAAAGAAAGGCAAAACAAAATGAGATATTTTTTACTTATCAATTGGTAAGGATAAAAAGTTTGATCACAGCTTGTGTTTGCAAGACATTCTCAAACACTATTAGAGGATAATATATATAACATCACTAGAGATAATTTGGCAGAGACTCTTTAACCCAATACTCTCACAATTAGAAATGTATAAGTATATTCATATGTGCATATAAAAATATATTCCCAAGAATGTTTGCTGTGGCTCTATAAGAGCACTAAGTTGTAAAAACCTAAATATCTATTAATGGAGAATTTGTAATTTACCTCTATAAAATAATATACTATGCAACCATAAAAGGATATATAAGTACAGATACATAGATGATAGATAGATAGATAGATAGATAGATAGATAGATAGATAGATGATAGATAGACAGATAAATAGAAAGATACAGAAATGTAGAAATGTGAAAAGATGCCCAAGAATTATTAAGAAAAAACATGTTGAAGAACCATGGATATAGCATGATTGCATTTGCGTTAAAAAGAAAAAAAGATGGAGACACAAGTTTAAGCAACAAGAGAAAAACTAGAGACTGAACTTCATCAAAATTAAAAAATTGTGTGTTTCAAAGGACATCATAATGAAAGTGAAAATACAATCCACAGAATGGGCAAATAAATGTGCAAGTCATATATGTAATAAGAGATTTATATTCATAATATATAAAAACTCTTTCAATTCAACAACAAAAGGACAAATAACTCAATATAAAATGGGCAAAGGATCTAAATAGACATGTTCCCAAAGAAGATATACAAATGGCTAATGCATACATGAGAACATGTTCAACATAGTTAGTCTTTAGGGAAATGCAAATCAAAACCACGATGAGATACCATTTTACTTCTACTATAATGTCACAAGTAAAAGACAGGCAACAAGTGTTAGGAGATGCGGAATTGGAACCCTCATACATTGCTGCTGAGGTTGTAAAATCATGCACTCATGTGGAAAATGGCTTGTTCCTCAAAATGTTAAATACAGCCCTACTGATTTGGCTCAGTAGTTGGAGTGTTGGCCCACGGACTGCAGGGTCATGGGTTCGACTCTGGTCTAGGGCATGTACCTCAGTTGCAGGCCCGATCCCTGCCCCAGTCGGTGTGTATCACATTGATGTTTCTCTCTCCTCAGTCTCTCCCCCTCCCTTCCACTTTCCCTAAAAATCAATGGAAAAATATCCTCAGGTCAGGATTAACAACAACAACATGTTAAACACAGAGTTTACCGTTATCTCCTGCAATTCCACTCTTACATTTATACCCAGGAGAATTGAGAGCAGATGTTTACACAAAACCTTGTACATGAATGTTCATAGCAACATTATTCAAAATACCAAAAACGTGGAAACTGAAATGTCTATCTACTGATGAATGAATAAACAAAATATGGAGTAGCCACACAATGGAATACTATACCAGGTATAGTTGTAGAAAAGATGGAACACGATGCATATTCTACAACATGGATGAACCTTTAAAACACTGTGCCAAGTAAAAGAGGCCAGACACAAAAGGCCATATTTTACATGATTCCATTTATGTAAAAGTCCAGAATAGAAAAATCCATAGAGATAGAAACTAGATTAGGGGTTGCCAGGGGCAGGGGGGAAAGGGGTGGTATGTATAGGGTGTCTTTTGGGGTGATCAAATGTCCTGGAATTAGATAGTGAAGATGGCTTTACAACCTTGTGAATATACTAAATATCTCTGAATTGTAAAGTTTACAAGGTTTAATATTAAAGTATTTGAATCACATCTCAGTATAGCTGTTATTTTTAATAGGTAAGGAGCTAGAGACTTATGTATAATCTGAATTTGTTAGTTTATTGAACTTGGTGAAGTGCAAGCAGGAAACTACTCATTCTCCTCACTGGACTTCAGACAAGCTCTGTATAATCTTCCATTTTGGACAAAAACTCAGGCAGATCCCTTTAACTTTACCCTGTCACTCTCTGAATGAACAAAAAGCCTCATTTACAGGCATCAAAAAGTCCAATCCAGTCTAATATCAAGGATTTAATCTTATCTAGCTCAAAGCCTCTCTCAGCCTCCTTCATTCTTCACTATTCGTCTACCTTCCTCTACCCATTCAACTCCTCTGCCTTTAACTCTACCTCCTAAAACAGGTGTAGTCACCATCTGGTAGATGTTCAGATACTGGCTCTTCTCTCTCAGGCTGCTTTTGTGAGCTCTCTGGACACCTCTTCCCATTCTCGCCCTCAATGACACTGTGCTTTCTCAGGCAGGCCGGGTTTTCTCAGACCCAACCCACACACCATCGTCTGTTTGGGTCTTCTCACCCTGGGTGGCTGTCATCTTAGGTAGGATCCTTACAAGGCGATTTAGCCCACTTCCCTTCTCTGGTACATGCTTGGCTCACAGAAAACTTCTGGAGGTGCAGGGACTCTGCTCAGGGTTCAGAGGCTAGCCTTTTAACCTTTTTTTTTTTTTTTTTTTACATTTGTTAAAATATATTTTATTGATTCTTTACAGAGAGGAAGGGAGAAAGATACTTAGAAACATCGATCAGCTGCCTCCTGCACACCCCCTACTGGGGATGTGCCCGCAACCAAGGTACATGCCCTTAACCGGAATCGAACCTGGGACCCCTGAGTCCACAGGCCAGATGCTCTATCCACTGAGTCAAACTGGTTAGGGCCCTTTTAACCTTTTTATACCTTGAGAAATAGCATACCAAGAAAGATTGTATATAGTGGATATGTGCACTACAAAGAACAACAATATTAATAATAAAATTAACATCCATAGCTCTGGTCGGTGTGGCCCTGTTGGTTGGGCATTGTCCCGTGCACCAAAAGATTGTTGATTCGATTCCTGGTTGTGGGCTCTATCCCCTGTGGCTGACTGATGTTTCTCTCTCTCTCTAAAAATCAATAAAAATATACTTTAAAAAATTAATATCCATATACATACTTCCCAGATGCTCTCTTAAGGAGAACATTGCTGAAAGATCCCACCACAAGGGGAAAAAAAGCAATTTTTTTCTTTCCTTTTTTTGGTATCTCTATGAGATGACAGATGTTAATTAAACTTATTGTGGTAATCATTTCACAACATATGTGAGAAGTCATTACGCTGTATACCTCAAGCTGTATGTCAATTACATCTGGATAAAATAGTGAGGGGAGGAGGAGAGGACATGGCCAGTTTCTTTGAATTCTCTGTCTTTCCCTCCCAGGTTGCATTTCTTTCCCTCCCCTACCAGAGATAATTGTGAATTTTGTGTTAATTTTTTAATTTTATTTTATTTTTTACATTTTTAAAATAGATTTTGCCATATATATATTCCTAAGCAATACATTGTTACCTGTGTCTGCTTTTGAATTTTATATAAATGGAATCATACTCTGGACCCTGGAGCCAGATTACCTGGATTCAAATCCGTCCCCTCCCCATTGTTAGACATGAAACCTTGGGCAGTTATTTAACCTTTCTGTGCCTCAGTTTCTGCGTCTGTAGGCCAAACGCAATAATAGTAGTTGTGTCATTGAATTGTTTAGAATACTGAGTGAATCAATAACTATAAAATATCTGGTCCAACCCTAGTAATTGTATGCTAAATGTTGGTTAAATAAAATACATTCTATGTATATTATTCTATAACATTAATTTTTTTCTTTAACATAATTTTTAAAATATTTTCATATTCAAGGCTGTGTGTGTGTGTGTGTGTGTTTTAATCCTCACCAAGGATATTTTTTCATTGATTTTTTTAGAGATAGTGGAAGGGAAGGGGAGAGACAGAGAAAGAGAAATATCAATGCGAGAGAGATATTGATTGGTTGCCTCCTATATGCACCCCAGAAGGCAGAGATCAAGCCTGCAGCCTAGGTACTTGCCTTTGACCGGAATCGAACCTGGGACCTTTCAGTCCAAGGGTCAGAGCTCTATCCACTGAGTCAAACCGGCTAGGGCAAGCCTGTGTTTTTTAAATGTTTCTAAAACATTCTAGTGTACCATAATTTTTTATGTCTATTCTTCTTTCCATTGATATTTGAGATATTTTCAGATTGAGGCTATTTAAAAGTTGTTCATATCTTTTGATCATTTTTTTTCTATTTATTATATTCTGGCTTTTTCAAAGTAAATTGTAGCTATACCTTATATACTCTGCATTTTAATCCATTGTCAGCTTTATGTAAGCAGATACAGTTTCATAGATTTGTACCTTCACTCTTTTGATAGTATTTATTTAATTCAGCAAATTTTTTAACATTTTCTTTTGAGATAATTGCAGATTCACTGATGGTGTGTTTTGACAGAGAAGTCCTTAATTTTAGCATAGTCAAATTTATCTCTTTGTTTTATGATTAGTGCTTTTTGCATCTTAAGAAAGTCTTCGCTATCTGAGGTCATGAATACAATCTCCTACTTTATCTAATAAAATGTTTATAATTTTGCATTTTATATTAAGATCTTTAAAGCACCTGGATTAATTTTTATTATTTTTAGTATGACATGGGATAGTGGTCCATTTTCATATTTTTTCTTATTCAGAATTTCCTGGTGTCATTTATGGGAAAGTTCCTCCTTCCTCCATATCTCCAGTGCCATCTCTGCCACAGATCAAATGTCTACAGATTGTGGGGGCTTTCTCTGAGGTTTGAAATCATATCTTTCTCTTTAATAAAAAATTGTATCGATTTGTTGTTGGGATACAGGGATACTATTGACTTTTTAATAATGATTTCTAGCTGGCAACCTTGTAAATATTAATAATTTGTCCATGGGTTATTTTATGTTTTCAATGCCAACAATCAGCTGCAAATAATTACAGTTTTAT
Organism: Myotis yumanensis; assembly: GCF_028538775.1. Classification (NCBI taxonomy): domain Eukaryota; kingdom Metazoa; phylum Chordata; class Mammalia; order Chiroptera; family Vespertilionidae; genus Myotis; species Myotis yumanensis. Next base: position 173,317,132 of record NW_027223754.1, read on the forward strand.
TTCTTTCTTTCCAATCTTGAAACATTCTTTCTGATCTGGCCTGATTGCAGTGGTGAGAATGCCCAGGACAATGTCCAAAAGAAGAGCCATATGAGAGGTCGACCAAGATGGCGGCGTAGGTAAACACCGGAGACCGCTGCCGCAAACAACCATTTCAAAAATACAACTAAAAGACTGAACGGACATCACCCAGAACCACAGGAAGGCTGGCTGAAGAGAGACTCTACAACTAGAAGGAAAGAGAACAGCAAATCGAGGCTCAGAGGCGGCGCAGTGTGGAAAATACAAAGGTACCGAGGTGCGCGCGAAAGCGGGCTGGTGGCTGAGGGCGCGGTTGTCGTTTTCTGCCGGGAGTGAGTCTCAGACTCTGGGCTCCAGATCCGGGCGAGTCTCTAGGGACCCAGACTCAAACGGGAGAAGCGGGATTACCCGGCATCAGTTGGAACCTGAGGGCAGCTTTCTCTCCGAGGTTTGCAGCGGCTGCCGGGGTTCTGAGAAGCAGAGCCTCTGGGAACGGGACTGAGCGTGGCCATAACTGCTCCCTCCGCCCGCCCTGTTGAGCCCGCCCCGCCCAAAACCTGCGCACAGCCATTTGCCGATCGCCTCAGGCAAAGGCTGGATTAGCGCCTCCCCAGAAGACAGACGTTTTCCGCACAGCTGATTCCTATAGCCAGTCGGCCTGAGGGTCAAATCCCCCTAGTGTTAACTACAACAATTAAGGCTTGGCTAGAACAAGACTGCGCACAGAGACCACAAGGGGGTGCACCAAGAAAGCATAAAAGATGCGGAGACAAAAAAACATGACAGAAATGGAGGATATGGAGCTAAGAATCGCAATTTTGAGGGCTTGCCATAAATTTGTGCAGAACCTCACGAAAACTAATGAGACCCTCGATGCTACGATAAAGAAATTAGAAAGTAAGCATACACGGACTGAAATAAAGAATATTATACCCAATAGCAGACCAGAGGAGTACAATAATCAAACCAAAGATTCGACAAAAAGCACCCAATTGGAAAAGCAAAATGAAAAAAGAATCCTAAAGTGTGAAGATAGTGTAAGGAGCCTCTGGGACAGCTTTAAGCGGTCTAATATCAGAGTCATTGGAGTGCCAGAAGATGAGAGACAGCAAGATATTGAAAACCTATTTCAAGAAATAATGGCAGAAAACTTCCCTCACCTGGTGAAAGAAATGGACTTACAGGTCCAAGAAGCGCAGAGAACCCCAAACAAAAGGAATCCAAAGAGGACCACACCAAGACACATCATCATTAAAATGCCAAGAGCAAAAGACAAAGAGAAAATCTTAAAAGCAGCAAGAGAAAGAGGCTCAATTACCTACAAGGGAATACCCATACGACTGTCAGCTGATTTCTCAACAGAAACTTTGCAGGCCAGAAGGGAATGGCAAGAAATTTTCAAAGTGCTGAATACCAAGAACCTACAACCAAGATTACTTTATCCAGCAAAGCTATCATTCAGAATTGAAGGTCAGATAAAGAGCTTCACAGATAAGGAAAAGCTAAAGGAGTTCATCACCACCAAACCAGTATTATATGAAATGCTGAAAGGTATCCTTTAAGAAGAGGAAGAAGAAGAAAAAGGTAAAGATACAAATTATGAACAACAAACATGCATCTATCAACAAATGAATCTAAGAATCAAGTGAATAAATAACCTGATGTACAGAATGAACTGGTGATTATAATAGAATCAGGGACATAGAAAGGGAATAGACTGACTATTCTTGGGGGAAAAAGGGGTGTGGGAGATGCGGGAAGTGACTGGACAAAAATCATGCACCTATGGATGAACACAGTGGGTGGGGAGTGAGGGTGGAGGGTGGGGTGGGAGCTGGAAGGAGGGGAGTTATGGGGGGAAAAAAGAGGAACAAATGTAATAATCTGAACAATAAAGATTTAATTTAAAAAAAAAAAAAAAAAAAAAAAAAAAAAAAAAAAAAGAAGAGCCATAATGGACAGACATCCTTTCTTGTTCCTGATTTTAAAGGGGATGCTTCTAATGCATCACTATTAAGTACAATACTTGCTATATTTTGTTTGTGTATATATATGTAGATATCTTTTATAAAATAAAATTCCTTTCTATTCCTATTTTACTAAGAGCTTTTATCAAGAATAGTTGTTAAATGTTATGCAATGATTTTTCTGCACCTATTGCAATAATAGTGTTTCTGCATTAAAATTTTAATGAAGATAATATTCTAATATTGAACAAACCTATTCCTATAATAAAACCAACTTGAACTTGATATTTCACCTTAATAATGCATTGTAAGGCTTAATTTGCTAATATCTTATTTAGGGCTATAATTTCCTTTTTAAAAATATATATGTTTATTGATTTCAGAGAGGAAGGGAGAGGGAGAGAGAGATAGAAACACCAATGATGAGAAATAATCATTGATCAGCTGCCTCCTGCAAGCCCCACACTGGGGATTGAGCCTGAAACCCAGGTATACGCCCTAATAGGGAATCGAACTGTGACCTCCTGGTTCATACGTTGATGCTCATGACGGCTGGGCTAATTTCCTTTTTTGATGTTGTTTTTCTTTGCATTCTTGTCTGAATTTGGCATCAAGCTCATATCATTTTGCCTCTTGTTCCTGTCCAAGGAACTATCTGATGGGCAGACAGACGTAAAGCAAATGCCATCCACAGTTCTCTCACTCCCATAGATTCACACTTTTGTTGTTTCTGGCCTCAGCTCACTCATGTATTTAATTTTTTTTTAATACACATTTTGTTTTAAAGACTTTTTCCCCCTAGAGCAATTTTTGGTTTATGGCAAAACTGAGCAGAAAGTACAGAGATTTCCCATGTACCCCCTGCCTCCATACATGTATAGCCTCTTCCATTATCAATATTACTCACCGGAATGGTACATTTGTTACAATTGATTATCCTACAGTGACACATTATAATAACCCAAAGTCCACAGTTTATATTAGGTGTGTACAGTCTATGGCTTTGGACACATGTATAATGACATATATCCATCATTATAGTATCATAAGAGTATTTTCACTGCCATAAAAATCCTCTGTGCTCTGCCTGTTCATCCTTTTTTCTCTCCCCTCTACTCCCTGCCCCCCAACCCCTGGAAACCACTGATCTTTTTACTTAACCCCTGGAAACCACTGATCTTTTTACTTTCTCCATACTATTGCCTTTTCCAGAATGTCATCTACACTAATAAAAGAGAAACATGCAAATTGGTGTCCCTCCACTATGCCCACCAGCCAATCAGGATGAGTATGCAAATTAACCCAATCAAGATGGCAGTTAATTTGCAAACGCAGGCATGGAGCAAAGACTGAAGGCTCTGCTGGAGTGAAGACTGAAGACTGAAAACTGAAGAGGCTTGGCTTCTCCGCTGCGGCTGGACCAAAGGCCTGGGTCCCAGGTGCTGGAGGAAAACTGGTGCTGGCAGCCAGGGGAAGGAAGGCCTATTGCACAAATCTTGTGCAATGGGCTTCTAGTATAATTAGAATCATATAGTATGTCAGCGATTTTCAACTGGTGTGCCACAGGATTTTTTAAAATTGATTTCAGAGGGGAAGGGAGAAGGAGTGAAAGATAGAAACATCAATGATGAGAGAGAATCATTAATTGGCTGCCTCCTGCACGCCCCACACTGGGGATCGAGCCCGAAACCTAGCATGTGCCATGACCGGGAATCGAACCATGAACCTTCTGGTTCCTAGGTCAACGCTCAACCACTGAGCCACACCGGCTGGGCCTGCAAAGATTTTTAAAGCATGCAACACCAGACTATTTGGTTAAAGGCACTAATCTCTTTTACCTTAAATTCAAAAAATAAAAAAAGACAACCACCAACAAAACAGCTGTCTGGTGTAAATGAATTAAAATTATACTTTTTTTTATCAGATCAGCAAAAAATATAAAATATTTTTTGGTGTGCTGCAAAATTTTAGTAATTAGTTTATATGTGCCATGAGATGAAAAGGTTGAAAATCGCTACAATGTATAGCCATTTCAGATTGGCTTCTTTTACTTAGTAATATGCATTTAAGTTTACTTTATGTCTTTTCATGACCTGATAGCTCATTTCCTTTTAACACTAGATCTACCACAATTATGATTATTCATTCACCTACTGAAAGACATCTTGGTTGCATCCAAGTTTGGGCTATTATGAATAAAGCTGCTGTAAACACCCATACACAGATTTTTTGTGTGCACATGGAAGTTTTCAACTCCTTTAGGTCTATACCAAGCAGCACAGTTGCTGGATCATAAGTATGGTAACAGTATGTTTAGTTTTGTAAGAAAGCACCAAGCTGTTTTCCTTACCATTTTGCATTCTGAGTAGCAAAGAACAAGAGTTCCTGTTGCCCCACATTCTTGCCATCATTTGGTGTTATCAGTGTTCTAGATTTGGGCCATTCTAATAGGAGTGTAGAAATACCTCATTGTTTTAATTTGGATTTTCCTGTTGACATAGTATGTGGAACATCTTTTCATATGCTTATTTGCCAACAGCATGTCATCTTTGGTGAAGTGTCCTTTAAGGTGTTTGGCCCATTTTTTAATTGGGTTGTTTGTTTTCTTATTATAGATTTCTTTGTATATTTTGAATAACAGTCATTTATTATATGTGTGATTTGCAAATATTTTCTCTTGGTTTGTGACTTGTCTTCTCATTTTCTTTACTCTGTCTTTTGCAGAGGAGCAGGGTTTTTTTTCAATTTTAATGAAGCCCTGCTTATCAAAATAATTTCTTTCATGGATTATGCCTTTGGCTGAAAAGTTTTTATCCAGAATGAGTGATGATTTGTACCAGGAGGGTGTTCACTGAACCTCAAGTATGCCATACAATTGGAAGCAGAAATTCTCATCGGCTTTTTCTCGGTAAGAATTAAGCACTTACTTCTGTCTACATTATTCCCAGTGGACATCAGGTAACTTCTTCCATGTTCTGTCACCAGCTCCACTCCTGTCCTGCAACACTCAATCAGCAATTTCTGCAGCCCATGTAGGTAAGCAGGGTGGGGAGAAAAGGAAAAAAAAAAAGACTGTAGGACATAGGTCTCCCACCTGGCAGACCATCCCTATTTTTTTTCTTTTTTAAAAAATTTATTTATTTTGTTGTTTAAGGTACTACAAATACGTCTCCTCCCACCCCCTCCATTAACCTCCTCCCTGGCTCCCCTACCCACCCCCCCCCCCACCCCGCACTTGCCCTCACTCCCCCTCCTCCTGCCCTTCAGTGACCACCCCTATTTTCAATAAGTACATTTCTTGGTGCTCTTCTCATTTAAATTGTTATAAGAGAGAAGTATACACAGTAATACTGCTCTTATAAGGTAGTTTTACTTTCCAGTGTCGCTGGCAGTGGGAGATGGCTGCAGAACTAAGCAGAGTCTCCAGAAGACATCTTGTTAGATCAAAGGAGTACTAATATTGTTCATCTATGGTTTTCAACTCTGGGGCCGTAGCAGAAACACCTAAGTTCTATTTAATTTCCTGTTAAATACAGATGCATTAGCACATGAGTGGGAATATATATGCCTAGCAAGTTCCTGAAAGGTGAAACATCAAACAGATCATTGTGGCTATCGCTGGGAAATGGGAATCATGAGTTGGTGGGGAAGGATTATTGTTTTCCTTTATATTATTTTATATTGTTTATTTTTTAACCATAAGCATATTTCAAATTTCTTGTTTAAAATGTCTTGAAAAAAACACACCCTGATTTTTAAAATTTAATGATCACAAAGAAGTAAGTTTGAGAATCATTGAGAGGTAAAGGAGCAAAAGGAAACTTTTTTACATGTTTTGTTTATAAATGTTCATTGAGCAAACATTTATTGTCCATTCATCTGCGTGGTAAGCACTGGGAAATGTAGAGGTAACCTTTAGTCTACTGGGGGAAATGAACACTAACATAAATAATTCAAGGGTGTAGACGAAGGTGTGGAAAATGGGAACAATTGTGAGTGTGTCTGAGATTTCAAATTGGAAAATATGTCTGCTCTGCACCAAATATTCTATTCCACCAGTACACCTTCCATACCATAAAGATGTTGAAAGTCTTTCCAAAACAAAAGAAAATCTTCCCACTGATGGCTTAGATTTTCTGTAACTATTCATCAAGCCCTTCTCTCTCATGTGTGCCACACTGATGTGAATACTTGCTTTGTATTCTGCACATGAGTAATTTTGCTCAGTGCTATTCACATCGATGATTTCATTCAACCATGTGATGATATTGATATTAACTGACATCTACCTTTGTTATTTATAAAATACTTTCCAGTAGCTCAGTACTTCCCATAAATGATTTTGTAGGTTTCTCAGCCAAGGTGTGATTTATACCAGTAAATATTTTGCTTTAAAAAAGGCAACTTTATGGAAAAGGCAAAACTTTAGAGACAGTTTTAAAAGATAAGTGGTTGCCAGGAGTTCATGGGGAAGAAGGAAAGGGTAAACAGGTGAAGCATGAGATGTTTAGGACAGTTAAACTACACTGTATGATACTGTAATGTGGACACGTCATTATACATTTATCAAAATCCATAGAATGCATAATACAAAGAGTATAGCCTAATGTAAACTCCAGGCTTTGGTTAATAACAATGTATTGATATTGGCTCATCAATTGTAACAAATGTATTACACTAATGCAAGATGTTAATGCAGTACGTTTGTTACAAAATAAGAAACTTAGGTGGGTTGGAGCAGGCATACAGAACTCTCTTTACACTCAATATTTCTGTAAAGCTAAAACTGCTCAAAAAGTAAAGTAATTAATTTAAAAATAAAAGGCAACTTTGTATTTTAGTTGCCTCTAAAGTTTTGCTTGCTGCTTCACCTTTAAATACAAATACTTGCATTTAATAGTGAAAAGAATCAATGTTGTTGTTTTTTCTGGGCAAACCTTTTTTCTTTTTTTTTTGTAATCAAAGGAGGAGCTATTCTTTTTTGAAAGTGTGACAAATTTTTTAGCAGCTTATGCTCTGGTATCTAATGCAAATAACTAGCTGGAGCAGTATAATCTACTTTTCACATATTTATTATCAAAGTGCCGATTATCATATTTAAATTTTGGCTGCTGTCGTGGTCACTACATTCCCCGATTCATTTATCCCAGCATGTAAGATTCCCATTCTAAAAGAAAATATTTTGGAAGATATCCTTTCTAGTCTTTCTCTCTTAAAATCTGTTTAAAACACATTTCTTCTTTAAAAAAAACAAAAACAAAGAACAACAACAAAAAACTTCTGACACTACACTTTACTACACTACAAAAACTTGTGAATCACTCAGATTTTCCAAAGAGTGCTTACTCTTCAGTTTTTATTCCTGTCTTCTCTTTTCATCTAGCGATGATTGCATAAACACTTTATGCCAGATGGTGTGTGTGCTAAGCACTTACATCTATTTAATCTCCAAGATAACCCTTCCTAGGAGGTGGTGTGATTTCTATTTTAATAAAACTGAAGAGAGTTGGCTTCAGTTTTATTTTATTATACATTAGGTCTTGTCGGACACCAAATAGCCTTCTGGTTTCAAGGACTGTACTGTGATTTTGTGTTTGGTTTGCACTATTTTAATGTGAGCCCTCTTACACATTGCTGCACTATTTTGTGACTAAGTTCTTGTCCGTGTGCAGGCTGTGTAACCACAGAGAAAGGGTAAACTCTGGAAGGAAAGCACTGAGTCCTTTTTCTCTGTTTCAATGAATTCTTAATCTAGGACAGGGGTGGGCAACCTTTTTGTGAGTGCGTGCCAAAACCAGCAAAATCTCTGACTCAAAATTCTTCTGCGTGCCAACACTAATTTTTTGAGAATATGTTACACCTACTTGATATCTCTTAAGGTGTATGTTGTGAAGAACCTTGAAGAAATAATAAAATTCACTCGGGCAACAAAAACACAGTATATGATGATGAAAAATACATTTATTTTTTAATGTATACATGTACACTGATAGTCCGACAGAAAACTTTATGACTCCCTTTGATATTATCAGTGGGACTTTTGCTGCTGCATCACTGATGACAGAGATTTTACATCAGGTTTATATTCCGTGACCTTCAGAGATATGCACGAGCTACTACTTTCATCCGTCAGGCTACTCCTATTATGAGACTTAACAAAATTCATCACTGAGAACAAAGATTCACAAGCATATGTGGATGAAAACATGGAGAGTAACGCTGTTGCAAAGTTTTTTAAACAGAAAAAAATTTCTGGAATGGCATTCCAAGTCCTCAATAGTTTGTTTTCGACACTATTGGAATTGCTCTTCCCCTCTCTTGTCAATCCATGTCTATGGTCTTTAAGATAACTTGTTATGTAAAATTATTTATTTATCTAAGATGCACCTACACTGAATTTATCTGAAAAATAAAAAAGTCGATATTAAGAAAAAAATTGTAAATGGGAGATTTTAAGAGAGGGTTTCGTGTGCCAGCAAAAGTTACTGGCGTGCCATGTTTGGCACGCGTGCCAGGGGTTGCCCACCCCTGTTCTAGGCGTTAGTCCTGAGCAAATATTGATGACCAACTCCAAAATTAATTTTTTCAAAGGGCTTGTCAATTTCAAAGACTACTAGCTTTCCATAGAAATACTTTTATTCAGTGAATGGAAAAGTCAAGCACTAGAAAGAAGTGGTCCCTTAAAATACAAAACTGCAGCAAAGAGATGAGACTATCACGTAGTGTTTTCAGTTTGCAAAGTGTTTTTAATATACATCATCTATGGCAGTGGTTGGCAAACTCATTAGTCAACAGAGCCAAATATCAACAGTACTTCAAAATAGACTCGCCCAGGCCGAAAACCGACTTCTGCGCATGGGCCATAAAGTTTCAATTGCACTGTACTCGCGTGCCTGCACGTGGTATTTTTTGGAAGAGCCACACTCAAGGGGCCAAAGAGTCACATGTGGCTCGTGAGCCGCAATTTTCCGACCACAGATCTATGGTAATTCTCACAACATGCCTACATAGGAAAATTATATAACCATTTTGAAGATGAAAATTATGAGACTCAGATGGTAGTAATTAGTAGGATTCACATTCCAACCTAAGTCTTCTGATTCCAGATTTCTGACTGTTTGTGTATTTGTATGTGTGCTCATTTAAACTGTCCAAGACGCGACAGTTTGTGTATTTGTATGTGTGCTCATTTAAACTGTCCAAGACGCGACAGTTTGTGTATCTGTATGTGTGCTCATTTACAAATTTTCATTGCTGCCACATTACCATTAGGAGCTGTTGTTACCAATTTACAGACCATATTGTACAATGGTTAAAAGTGTTGACTTGGAAGTCACTAACTGTGGGACCTTGGTATAAGTCACGAAACCATGACCTTCAGTTCAACTGTAAAATTCAACTGACAATATAGTACGTACCCACAGGGCTATTGTGAGGATTAAATGAGTTAATATATATAAAGCACTGAGAAGAGTTCTTGGCACATTGCAAGAAGCATAAAGGGGCACCAAACCTTTGCTGGCACCGAGGTTCTATGGGAATGTGGTTACTGCTGTTAAACTGAAGGGTAAAAAATATTATTGATTTGTTTTAATTTGCATTTTCCCAATTATCAGTAAAATTGAGCATTTTTCTATATTTGTTTTCTTTTTTTTTGGTTTGTTTTATCTATTTTGTATTATCTCTTCTGAATGGTCAGTTTATATCCTTTGCTTATTTTGTAAAATGTGTTTTATGTTTTCATATTATATTGTAGGAGCTTTATATATATTCTGAATAATAATCCTTTGGAGTAAATATATAAGTGTTTTTCTTTAGTTGTTACATATCTTTTTTACATTCAATTTTTCTTTTTTGTGGCAGTTTTAATTTTTATGTACTCAAGTCTACCAAGCTTTTCCTTTATGGTTTTTTATTCATGTTATATAGTTTACAATTTATTCTGATATTTATATAGTTTTTGTTTTTATATGTGGGTATTTAATACCCAAGGAATTTATTTTTGTGTATGAAGTGAGGTGAGGTTTTCCTGCCCCCCCCAAATGAGTAGGCATCTCCACATGAATAATTTAGAATTTAATTATTGTTCAGTCTTGAGCACTTGTACAAATCTACTTTCTTGCTGTGATAATGACTTTTTTGATAATAAAAAAAGGGATATGAATAGTCTGATCAACTCTTTCTGGGACTTGGTTTTCCGCCCTGAATCCAGAAGTTGACCATAGGGAGACACATGGGCTGAGTACCACTGAGAAGTGGCTTGAGATGGGAAGGTGGCAATTCAGCCTGTAAGCAGGTCTTAAAGGTCGCTCTTTTACTTAGCTTGGCTGCGAAATCAAAACAAAATGCCATAGACTAGGAAGCTTAAACAACAGAAATTTATTTCTCATAGTCCGGTAGCTCGTAAGACCAAGATCAAGGAGCCAGCCAATTCAGGTGCTTGGTGAGAAATCTCTTCCCGGCTTGCACATGGCTCCCTTGTTGCTGTGTGCTCACCTGACACTTCATTGTGCACATTGGGAGAAAGAGCAGCTCTCTGGTACCTCTTCTTATAAGGGCACTAATCACATCTTGTGGGGCCCACCCCCATAACCTCATCTAAACCTTACTATCTCCCAAGGCCCCATCTCTGTATACTGTCACATTGGGTGCTAGGACTTGAACATAGAATTTTGGGGAGACACAAACATTTGGTCCATAGTCTTCACAATCACAGGGCAGTGATTGGTCATGTTTTCCATCCCAGACAGCCTTCAGAACTGAGATTCAAAAGAGGGAATAAAAATCTTCCTGGCACTTCGAAGCAACCTCACACAGACTGCCATCATCATCTGCCACTGAGATTAGCCCCTAGGAAAGCAGAATCTGTGCCACTCAGTGTGCCCACAGCTGCTGGTCCAGTTGAGGCAGTAGCACCCCAGTGGGATGGAGCATACCACTCTGCTCCACTCTCCAGCAGAAATGGCAGGTAGTACCCATTATGGCTGGGATAGAAAGGAGCATTATAACCATTGTCATTCAAGGTCACCAGCTCCAAGTCCATCTCCTCCAGCATCTGATGCATGCTGTATGTACCACACTCTGGCAACAGCAATAGGGGCTCATGCATATGGTCTGGGCACTGCCTTGGCCTCCACATCAGGACTGGAGTCCCACATGGGAGATGGTGGTGGTGGGGCAGCTGGTAAAGACAGGGCATTTTAAAAGCACTCCACCCACAGGTAAAAACAGAACAAAATAATTTGGTACTTAGATTAATTAAGAAATTAAAATAATTAGAAAATGTTATTATCCACGTATGATTTTGCCAAATAAAAGCATCAGATATGCATTAATGAGGGGTATGCGAAGGTGTGGGAAGCAACGAAAAATAATAACACATTATAGTTCACAGGTCAGTACTTTTTTCTGTGCAAATGCATAAAATCTTATTTATATTTAGCATTTGCTTCTAAGTCTAAACTCTTAGTCCAGAATATGATAGATAGCTGGTGTGATGCAACTTCCCATCTCTTCTTTGCATGTTATCCTGAGCTGTTTCCCTATCATTTCTCTCCCAGATTTAAAAAAAGCAGCATCAAAAGAAAACCCCTGGGCCCATCTATATACCCTGCATGTACAGTAAAAGGTGCTGCAGTTTTATTGATGAAATTTGCCCATGAGAAGTAGCTAGTGTTTCTTTAACTGAAGTTCATGTTAGTTAACATTTGGACTTGCAGAAAGTCCTGTTCATTCATCCTTTTGTTCAGTAAATATTTCTTGAACATTTATTTGTGTCATTGTACATAGTAGGCATTGGACACAAAGTAGTGAACAAGACATCTGATCCATGCCAAATAGGAAAGAGAAAACAGACTATATTAAGATACGGATTTGATAAAGAACAAGGATTGCCAAAACCGGTTTGGCTCAGTGGATGGAGCGTTGGCCTGCGGACTGAAAGGTCCCAGGTTCAATTCCGGTCAAGGGCATGTACCTTGGTTGCGGGCACATCTCTATCTCTCTCCCTTCCTCACTGTAAAAAATCAATAAAATATATTTTAAAAAAAGAACAAGGATTATGAATGTGATGTAAATTGAGGTAAGTTTGAGCAGGAGGCTTAAACTGTTAGAGAAATTCTGAAAAAGGACATGGAAAGCTTTAGGTATGGAGATGGCAAATACAGTGTCTCAGAAACATAGACATCAAACTATTCTTTGATTTTAACCTGGAAACCAAACTATTATTCTGTAGAATCCTTACTAGGTTAAAATAAATATTTTCAAAAAATGATTGTTTTTGGAAGTTGTAGCAAAACACATCTTCTTTGTTGTGGTGTATGCATAAGAAAGTGTGTTTAGGTGTTGCTATTATTGTCTTGTTGGTCATTTACTGCACATTGACATATTATTGTGTCCGTATCTCTGTTTTTACCTTTGCTGTCATAATCAGAAGTGGAAAGAAGTCCTTTAAGTAATCATTTTGATAGATAATTGAACTAAAAAGGGAATATAAGGATTTTTCTATCAGAAATGGTTTTTCCCTTTGCATTTCTGCAAACATTGGAGGATTGACTTGGGATCATAAAATAAATACAAATGTCACCAGTTTCTCCTGTTTGGGAAGCCTTTTTTGGTAGTCTACTGTGAAATAACTGTCCTCAGGTCAGAGTAAGTGAATGAGAGATAAGTTGTATACTGATATAGGTAAAGCATCTTACAAACATAAGCTATGTGTTTTTTGCTCAAAAAGCACTGATTCCACCACATGGGTATCTCTATAAGGAAAATTAGGGATCTAGATGTTAGGGCTTTGTGTTCTGTTTTTTACTGTAGCTTTGGTGGGGGGGGGGGGGGGCAGTAAATCTAAGCACATGTGCATTGTGGAAGCTGGTGAAATAGTTATCATATTGCAAGGAATTTTAGAGACAGGACAGGCAGGTAGAGAAAAGGTGATGGTGGGGGGCGGTCCATGGGAGAGTAAGGCATATGTGATGAGCAGACAGCTCCAAGCCATAATGCTTATTTCACAGAGGATAGAGAGATGTTATAAAATAAGGGGAAGAGGAAGGCATACATTCACAGAGGATAGAGGAACGTTACAAGATTAGGGGAAGAGGAGGAGGGGGGCACCAGGTGGGCTTTGAACTCTGAAACTGATACCAATTAGGAGAGTGACCAATTAGGAAAGTACGGCGGGGGTCATACATTAAGGAAGGGTCCAATTAGAAAGGCTCATGTTCAGACAAAGAGTTGCCAGCCTTTATAAACCCATAGCTAAAGAAACTCAGAACTGAACTAGATTTTGAGAGAGAGAGAGAGAGAGATCAGGTTTTTCCCATTTAGGGACCCCTCCCCAGGGGGAGTTTGTATATGCCTGCAATAAACTTCCACATTTTTATTTAAAGTCTTTTCGTCCACGAATTTTAGTCTTCAAACTTTGTAGGACAAGAACCCACAGGGAGAGCCCAAACCCCTCAAACTCCATGTATCAATATTATTATAAATTATAATTAATTTCATATTATTAATTGCTATAGGTTTTCTGAAATTTAGTAAGAATGAAAAAAGCCCAGAGCTTCATTAATTTTTTGGTTCCAGGGTATCATGAGCCATCAGAATTTGAAAAATATTCTTTGGAGGAACAAGACAAGAAGAAGATTAGGAAAGTGAAAATGAAGGCAAGAACTTCAATCAACTTATGGAAAAAGAATGGTGGTATTGATGAATAAATAAAAGAGGAGGGATAGTAAATGGTGAACTGTTCTCAATTAAAATAACTAATAAAATTATTTTTCAGTGATTCAGTTCTATAACATTCCAAACACACACACACACACACACACACACACACACACACTGAAGTTCTAATGAATGAGTGTTCCAACTGCTTATCAAGTTCAGTCCTGCACAGTTAGAAAAAAACCAAAAAAAAAAAACAACAAAAAAAACCACACTCCTCTTACAAACTTGGCTCAAGTCTTTGGCACAAGACCAGTGTGACTTAATAGCTGTAATTTGCATTTGAATGCAATTAACTGGGCCAGTACTTTGGGGTAATCAAGCTGTGAGCCATACCCATATGCTACAAACTCAACTGAAGAGAAGGTCTTTATTCTTTGACTTTCCCGTAGATTTGTAACTCAGGTCCAAGACTCTACATGTAATTTTTCATTTCAAACTCTGATTTTAATGATGAAGCATGAAATGTAACTTTTATCTAATTGTTTACTCTTAATTTAGAAAAGTAGAACTAGCCATTTTTTCCTGAGAAGAAAATTTTCCTTGTTTTTATAAAAGTGATTTATATTAATTTTTTTAAATCAAGCAATATAAAAACATACAAAGAAAGAAAAAAGAAAATTCCTCAAACCTAAATTTCCACCCAGAAGTAACTCCCACCTATATTCAAAATAATCATAAATGAGAAAATGTGTATATCATTAAAAGTTTGTTTTTCTAGTAATGTTCTCAGTCATTAAAAAATCTACATGCTGTTAACAAACTGCTTTTACTATAAGGAAAACTGCTACAATAAGTATCTCAGCTTGCCTTCTGTTCCTTCTCAGTATATATTCTTCATAAGCAAGTACTTGCAGTGTAGGCTGACATTTTCTAAAGCCCAAAGAATAAAACGTTTTGTAAAGTTAACAGTGAAGAACAAAGAGCCTTGAACACGGAGTCAAGATCCTAGATTTTAATTTAGTTGTGCCACTGATTGACTGTGGATGTAAATATGTGTGTGCATGTATGTGCTGGGCGGATACCTGGTGCTGGTGGTCAGTCCCCCTCTTAGGAACTCTGTCCCTTACGTGTCAAATGGAAAGGATGGACTACAATTGTATTATGTCTGCCATCTCCGGAATTTTGGGAGACTTGCTTACATTTTCTGTTTTACAGAATCTCAGGTGCTTTGGTTTTCCTTCCTGATAGTTTGAACACCACCTTTCATAGACACTATGTTATAGAAACAGTCTCTCTGAGAGCTATAACCAGGGGGAACAGATTACCTACAATGAAATTTTGTTTTGTGCTGAAATCTAAGCATAGCATGGCCTTCTTCTAGAAATCACTAATTTATTCAGTAAGCAAATATTGACTGTACTCCTTCATTTTCCACCAATTCTGCTTTTTAGGAATTTATAATCTACTCAAGTTAAAAAATGATCATTACAACAATAACAAAGACATAAATGAAATGTAACAGAGATTTGGCAGAAGAAAAATTACACATCTGAAATCAGGAAAAGGTTGAAGAAGAGGTGATTTTTGAGTTGGGCCTGAAATATAGAAATGATTTTAACAGATAGAGGTTGTTGGGAAGGCTTCTGTTTCCTCAGATGTAAAACAAATAATAGTAATTGTACCCACCTTCTAGAGTCATTGAGAGAAAGAATTAAGTGAAATAATGCATGTTAGCATATTGCACTGGCATCATAGAAGGGCCCTAAAAATGCCTTTCATTGTTATTAATGAGGGAAATGTATAAAACAAAAAGAATCACTGAAGGAAAATTGATATTTCTGATTGAGGTAAGAAGGGTTAGTTTCCTAATGATTTTTTTTTTCCAGAAAGATTTCTGAGGAGATGTTTGTCTAGGCATGCTCTTCCAAAGCCAGTTGTTTGCACATGGAGTTGTAATCAGAACTTTTTCTTTTAATCTTTCTGCTGGCAGCAAAAAGGAAGAGGCAAATAAGTTTTAATGACTGATTAGAATGTGGAGAGCAGAAAGCACAGCGTAGATTGCCTGGAGGGAAAAACTGGTGAGATAGTTGCCCTAATGCATGCTGTAGCTTCGTTTTGGCTGCCTGTTTAGGGTGTGATAGAATGTACCTTTCTTCCAAATGTACCTCAGACAGGTGCAGCTATGGCATGAGTAACTGTTTTTTAAAACACTTTGTACTTACAGACATATTGATAACAAAATTAGCTAATTATACTGTGTACTTATTGCCAGTTAGTGCTGTGATTAACATTTGATAAGCAAAGCTCTCGCAAGCTCCAAAACAATTCTATAAGGTAGAGGATACATTGCTTACATACAAGGTCTGGGATTTAGGTCTCATATCTTGCCCAAAGTCACATAGTCATTCAGGTAATATTTAATGATCCATACTGTGCGTCTGATACTCTTGTGGGACCTACAGATTTACGTTAGTGAATGAAACAAAAAAGATCCCTGCTATCTTGGAACTCACATTCAAATGAAAGGAGGCAAACAATAAACAAACAAAAAAAAAAACAAGAGAATATCAGCTAGGAACAGGACTGTGATGAAATAAAATGGTGCTCTGGCCGGTGTGGCTCAGGTGGTTGGATGTCCTCCAGTGCACCAAAAGGTTGCTGATTCCATTCCTGGTCAGGGCGTATGTCTGGGTTGCGGGCTTAATCCCCATTAGGTTCTGCTCTCACATCAGTGTTTCTCTTTCTCCCTCTCCCTTCCTCTCTCTCTAAAAGTCAATACAAATATTAAAAAAATAAAATAGTTGATGGGATAGTGAATAACTGGGAATATAGTGGGTGAGTTGTCAGCCCAATCACAGCCCTCTGATTTAATACTCTTGATTTAATACTCTGTTATCACTGTCTTGAAACTCTCAATACATTTATCTTTAGATTTGTGTTTTGTGAGCAGGTCTGATAGAACACTGGAGCATGTGGGAAAGCAGAGGACACACGTCCTCCTTTCTTTGTCACACCACTTTCTTATGGCTTTCTTGATGTTGAAGCATAGTAACCTCCATCTTGGGTAAAAACTGTTTAAAATTTTAACCCTGCTATTCTGGCTTCTGTAAACATTTGCTTGCTTAAATAATAGGGAAAAATAAGACTACTCCCATTCCAGAGAGGCCATAAACTATGCCCCAGACAGAGCTGTCAGTGCTGGTGCCAGGCCAGGCCTTGAGATACGGTCTCACGGCCCTGTCCCAGCACACAGGACTTTTTCTCAGAAGGTCCGGAAGTCTCCTTCCAAATTTGGAAGACAAAGAGCTGAAACATGTATAAATAGGAAAGACTCCCACCATGTTGGGCCCCAGAATTTGAGAAGCAATATTTCCTCTGGGCCCACTAGCGCTAGCGAAATGAAAAGACTCCAAATTAATTTGGCTTATTGATTAAGGCGTCTTCTGATTTACAGTATAACAATGTCCTATGAGCATAGCACCCTGGTTGCCTCATGATGTGCGGGAATTAAGTGCGATTCAAAGCCAGTACAAGAACTGGGTAAATGTGTGATGTTTGCAGCTAACTAAGCAGGGATGCCGACAACTTGAGAGGCCATGTTTCCCTCAAACCAGAACTTGATTTCAAATGCGAAGAGAAGGCAACAACATTTTAAGAAACACAATGACCCAAGAACCTTATCTTATCCTTTCTTACTCATTACTGCCCTGCAGCTGCCAACTACTTACTCTAAGAATGACGACGTAGAAAGAAGGCAAAGACAGGAAGCGGTAGTTCCTCTTCCTTTCAGTTCTTCCTGACTCATCTGTAAGCCAAAGGTAGAAAGTGTTAGTAGAATGTAGGTGTACCAAGAAGTGAAATAAAAACAATTGAGTTAGCTTTGTGCAATGTTTTTACGGTTCAGTTAAGAACGGAATTCACAGGTGTGTACGATGTACACAATAGGAAATTGTATAATTATGATAATTCCGCATATGAATCAAATGCTCTTCTATACATACTTAAAACTGGCATTGCACAATATGAAGATGAATGGTAAAATCATGCTAATAGTTCACATTTTTCATTTTTCTTTATGGAAAACGACATTAAATAGCAAATAAGAAAACACCGTGACAAGCTGAACAAGAGAGCTCAGAAGAGAAAGCTTTATAGATCAATATTGTTAACAGCATTTTTTATGTTACTTTCCTAACATAAATTTTAACCCGTGGTTATTCTACACCTACTTATCCAATTGTTGGATTAGTTTGTTTCTCCTTTTTACTGCTACTATGTCTCTTTTCTAACAAGACTCTGCATTTTCCTTTTGCACTGGGCCATGCAAATCATGTGGGGGTGCTATTTTAGATCGATTAGGAGAGGTCTTCTAAGGAGATAGCACTTAAGCTGACACCTGACAGACCAAGAGGAGTTAACCATGGGGAAATCTGGGGAAAGAACATTCCAGGTGGAAGGAATAGCTAGTTCAAAGGTCCTGAGGCAGAAAAGAACTTTGTGTTCAAGGAATAGGAAGAGGGGCAGTGTCACCAAAAAATCGTGGTTAAGACTTGGAGAGGCAAAAGATAAGATTAGAGGTTGGAGCGGCTAGAGTGTGAAGAGCCTGCAAGTCTGGAAGAATGTATTCTATTTCTGTTAGGTGGCCTTTGGAAGGCTTTGGGCAGGAGAATGGCATGAATGACATGTTTTAAAAAGTCGCCGTTACTGCAGTGTAGAGGCCAGAGTGGTTTCAGGGAGATCATCCTGAGTGGTCTATACCTGAAGAATTCCGCACCTTTCCCTATGGAATTCATCATACTCTTGTCATAAATTCTATTACTGCAACTACAGATTTTCAAAAATTTCTCCCTCAACTAGACTGAAATCACCTTGTAGACACTGACAGTCTTTTTAAAAAATATATATTTTTATTGATTTCAGAAAGAAAGGGAGAGAGGGAGAGGACATCAATGATGAGAGAGAATCATTAATCAGCTGCCTCCTACACTGGGGGTTGAGCCTGCAACCAGGCATGTGCCCTGACCGGGAATCTAACTGCATAGGTCAATGCTCAACTACTGAGCCACCCTGGCCGGGCTGACACCGACAGTCTTAATCCTCTTCATATCACCAGTGTGCAATGCAGCACTGTCTACATATGGCAGTTGCTTATGAAATATTAATTGAGTGAATAATTGAAATCGGATTTAAACCCCTCATGTGGAAGAGGTTTTCCCTTGGAGTTTCCTTCAACTTCAGATACTTATTAGATGAACCATAAGGAAAAGGATTATAGCAGCTATAAAGGAATCTGAAGTAAATACACAAATAGATAATTAAATTACAAAGTTTGAAATTTGGAAGAAAATTACTGGCTCGGTCATCAATGAGAATTTGAATTTTTATACTTCCTCTTCTTGAACCTATGTGTAATGTACTCAAAGATACAGCTGTACTGGTGCCAATGTTTTGGTCAGAAGTTCCAGCCTGATGGCTTGGGACTGAAGTGGGCCTCAGACAGATTTTGATTGGTTTGCATGGTATATAAATATGGTGCTGAATTAGTTATTGATGTTTATTAAAAAAAATCGAAGGACTTTTCACATAAAGGTCTGGTTTTTCTCTATCTCCCGAGAAGTAACAAACATGCAAGCAAACAGAAGCTTGGCAGCCCTGGGCCTGCACCCCAGCAGTCAGAGCTGGGGGTGGCCGCCTGTGGGAGGGGCCTGTGTTTTCTGTTCCACTTTGGCCCTCACCCTCCTGCTCCACTCACTAAAGTTACCTGTCAGGCTCCTGGTGGCATTTGTGTTCGTAAGGGCTCCTACTGAGACATTTATGTACTAGTGCTGTTTGAAATGAGATTTTTTTAAAAAAAAGAAAGTTCTTAAATTATACAAATCTCTCTTTCATTTTCTTGCTAAATTTGCTCGGCTTTACTTACCCTTGTTGCAGTTTTTATCATTCCAAGAAGCAAGGTGGCCAGTCCAGATCCACCCAGCTGTGGGAATACCAGGGCAGGAGGACACGGGCTGGGATTTGTTGACAGATAAATACAGAAAGGCAGCCAGAGGAGAACTTTGCTACCTATTTGTTCTGCAGAAGGATACTCACCATCACTGCGTTCTCTACTTCCCAGTTATGTTATACGTTAAGACCCAGGGGTATCAAGGTGAAGGGGCAGAGTAAGTTTAAACCTACCTATAATTATACATCACCTGGATGTTCACTTAAGAAAACACTTCTCCTTTGTCCCCGAGTATGCTGCCGTATCTCTGCTGGGTAGGATATTAGGTGTGCGATTTTCGATTGTAGGTACCAGGCATAGTGCCTTTGTTTGGATGGTGACATCTAATCTGTTCTACTGTTTTGTGTGTCCCCGCATGTTTATGTAGAGAACTGTATGGGCAGTCCACAAAAGATACGAATACAGGGCCATTTCCCCAGAGCTATCCAAAGGCATGTGGGAGACAATAGTCAAAAGCAGAACCACAAAGGGTCAATGTGGATAGAACCCTGGGTTTGGGAGGAGCTTTCGAAGGCCAGAGGGAAAGAAAGTCAGTTTGGAAGGATTTGCTACGCAGCAGGTCTCGGTGGATATTCAGTTCTGGGAACACTTGGCAGTACCAGGGTGCAGTTCACTCACCAGGGCGCAAGTGATTGAACAGAAAAGCAGACAGAGTCTCAGGAGCCCATCATTCCCACATCCCACCACGGCTGGCACATGGGCGCTGCGCTGCCGCACAGACCAGCTGCCCAGAGACAGTGGCCAAAGCGGGAGCCAGTTTAGCCCGAGTGACCCGATTCCCGGGAGGCAGGGCATTCACCGTGGGGGGGGGGGGGGGGGGCGGGGAAGAGGGTCAAAGTCCAGGCCGGAGAGGGGACAATAAGGCTAAGGGTGGAAACAAAGCCGAACAGCCGCGCGGATGGCTGATTCCCCGCGTTCCGTTGGTGAACAAGCTTTGCTTTTAGCAAAGACTCAGGCCACACGGAGCCAGCGCCGCTGCTGCGTTCTCCCCGCAGAGCCTGGAAGGGCGCGCAGGCTGGTGGCCCCGGGGCGCGGGCAGCGGCGGCCGGGCACCCTCCCCCGCGCCTCCTGCCCAGCGGCGCCAGGCAGTGCCAGCCGAGGGCCGGGCGCGCCGCCGCCGGGGGCGGGCACCGAGGGGCCGGCCACCGCTGACGCCGTGCGGGCCACCAGCCCCGGTCGCCCGGGCGGCGGGAGGGCGGCGGGAGGGCGCCGGGCCCCCGCAGGCCGCGTCCGCGCGGGGGGCAGGGCGCGCGCACACCGCCGTCTGGAGGCCGCGGGCGGCCTGCAGGCTCCGCCGCCGCCGCGCTCGCCATTCAAGCGCGCCGTGTCCCCGCCCCAGATCCCGGGGGGTGAGCGGGGGAGGGGGCGGGCGCCCGGCCGCTGAATCACCGCCCCTCCGCGCCCGCCCCAGCGCCGCCGCCACTTTTCCATTCAGTCGCCAACATGGCTGGAGCGCGGCGGAGGTGAGCCGGCCGCCCTGCCGCTCCAGCCCCTGCGCCCAGCGCCCAGCGCCCAGCGCCGCGCCTCGGGCAGCGCCTCCGCTCCGCGGTGCCGAGGCCCCGGGGCCCGGCTGTCGCCCGCCGCCAGCATGTGGGGCGCCCCGGACGAGAGCTCGGTCCGGGTGGCTGTCAGGTGAGGACGGACGCCGCGGCGGCGGGAGGGCTGCGGGCTGCGGGCGCGGCCGGGACCTGCTGGGGTTTCGGGGACCTGAGGGGCGCTTCGGCGGGGGAAACTGAGGCAGCGGGTCCCCGCCGGCTTGGCACGCACGGCCGGACGCTAGCGGGGAGACCCCGGCGGTCCCCGCGCCGTCGGCGTTTGCAGGTGGCCGGCGGCTGCGCGGCGCCGGGTCCCCGGGGGCTCTGACTCCTCCGGGTCCCGCCCCCGCCCGGGGCGATCGATGGCCCGTGGGGCTTTGCCTGCAGGAGCACCCTCTCTGCTGGGCTGGGTGCTTTTTAAAAATTTATTTCGAGAGCGTCTGTCATACGTGTCCATGCAACCCTGGCCTCCTGAGGCAGGAGACAAAGCATCAGACTGACAGCGTTTCCACCAGCAGCTTGGGGATGTCTCTGCAAATGGGAGCCGCCTTAAGCATCACTGCGAAGTGGATAATGGCACAAGCGTGTGCGTGTAGGAGACACATCTGGCCTCTAAGGCATTGGAATGGGAACTATTTTTAAGATAAAAATCACCGGGGGGGCGGGGGGGAAAGGGGGTGGGTCCGCAGAAGGAAGGAAACCCTTCAGCAAGTGGAAGGGTTTAACATGCGCGACTGAGTGAAACATCCCAAGGTTAGGCAGGGTGGATGCAGAATGACATTAGACATGCCTGGGTGCGAGTTTGGAAACACTGGATGCCTCAGAACTGCATTTTGGTCAATGACAGACGCACGAGTGTTGAATGTAATTTAGACCGTTTTGATACGTGTCAAGAAGCAGAGCCCTGACAGTTGCTCATGGAAAATTGCAACATCATCCCTGAAATATTAATGAAGCATTCATGGTGGAGTAAGTGCGTTGCTTACACAGCTCGGATAGACTGCTACTGTGAATCCACTGCTCTTTATGGGTACTTTCAGGATCATAAAAATAACCTGTTTTCTGCGAAATTATACTTTAAAAATCCTCCCCTCTTGTGGTCTTTCTGGAAAGCCATTTTGCAAACCCTGTCATGTCCGAATTTCTAAGTTATTTTAGTGACAAATCTTGGTTAGGCATAGAAATGGTAGTTTTATATATACTTTGTATCTTTAAGCAACTTAAAGACTAAAATTAATTTTAAAGATCTTTTTACATGCCCTTTACTAGATCAGGAAATGACCACCCATGGAAGTGACAGTTTTATGACTTAGAATCACCTGTTATAAAGCTTTTGAAGTTTGAATTTGGCCTTCGTGGTTATTCGACACCTACTTATCCAATTGTTGGATTAGTTTGTTTCTCGTATTTACTGCTACTATGTCTCTTTTGGTCTTTTAATACTTACTAGTGATGGTACCCTGGCAGAGGAAGGGAAAGGGAAAAGACAGGGAAAGATAATTTTGTTAGTTAGCTGATCTGGTCAAGCAACATGACGAAGGAGCATAAAATAAGTAATGGAAACACAAAATTTGGCTGGGAGAGATGCCATTGTTACAGATTTAAGATTTTTATCTGTGAATTCTCTAGAACCATCATAGGGCCATGTATTGGCCATCCTATTAAATCGGATGCTGCTTTGCAGTGGAGGTGAGCAGAGCCATGGGTCACCCTAATGTGGTTTTGACATGCATAATAGCATTTTGCAAGTGAATAAATGTGGTTCTGATTGTTGGTAAAGGCTTTATAAAACATTAGCAATTTTGTAAGCCACATTGTGAAGATTTGTGGGTTTTTTTCCTTCATTAAATACATTGAATAGATCCACTCTCTAAACTTATTTTGCATAGAATCGAAATAGCTTATATAGCACTTTGGTATTAATAAAGTTCTTGGCCATATATTTTTATTTACAACAAGTATTTACTCAGCATATATTCCCATCTCTATTATCCAGACTTCTGAGCTAAAAATAGCAATAATTGTTGGACACATTCCATGTTCTAGGATCAGTGCTGTGTGTTCCGATGTTTTATATCCTGTGAAATCTCATTTATTCCTCATAATAATTTTTGACTTAGGTCCAGACCTGTTATTATTATAGCCATTTTACAGATGAGACGCAGAAAGATTAAGTAACCTGCGAGCAAGTGGCAGAACAAGAGTTCCAACCCAGACAGCTTGACTCTATCTGGCCCAAATGGTTAACCATTAAGCCTACAGAGGTGAGAGGCAAAGACATGCTTAGCAAAGCTTTACTTAGCATAAGGTCAGTTGCCTCTTCCTGGTTCTGTACTAGTTCAACTACAAATGAATGGCTCTGATAGGTTATGCATACCTAGATGCTGCTAGAAAAGATAGAGATCAGAAAGAGAGGACCTGAACTTAAGGCTAAAATATTTCCTCCAAGTCTTTAATCTTTCCAGTGTCCTCCTAGCCTACCTCCGGTTTGTGATAAGCTTCACCAGCAGGGTAAATAAATCAACAAATAGACACACACCAGCAGGGCATTTAACCTGCTTTCCCCCTTCAATGTATAATGTAATAACAGGTAATAAATAGAGGTGACTCTACCTGTGTAAGTAAACAAAAATGTCCTAGAGATTCTTGTGTTTTATTAGATGTAGAGACTTACCAGTATGCCCAAGTGAGTGACTCTATTTTAGGTTTCTCAAAATAAGCGCATGGGTCATATAAAGCTTTGGGGAACAGAAGTTGAACAGAAAGTTTCTCATTTAGGGAGAACATTTTAAATTCAATATCTGAAAATGCCTTTTGACAGAGTATATTCGAGGTGTTCTGCAAGGTATTTTTCATTGTGGTAGATGTGGATTCAGGTGACAGCTGCACCTCATGTTGCTGATGAGCCCTTGAAGTATGATTAATGCTACTGAGGAACTAAATTCAAAAGGATTCTAAAAGTTGGTCCTTGATTTAGTTTTTGGAAATATTTTATGTATGCTTGGAACAACTTGGTATGTGGATCTACTTTTTGACTGTCAAGTTGATGAAATATAAAAACTGATGTAGTATTTCTGATGAATAGTTAGTGTGCTAATTGACATGTATGTAAGTGTAATATATGCATTGGATTGCAAAGACTTATGAAAAAGTATGAAAAGAATGTAAATATATCAATAATCTTTGTATTGATTACATATTAGAATGATAATGTTTTAATATATGGAGTTAAGTAAAATATTATTAGCACATGCCTGGATTTTGGGCTTGATCCCCAGTAGGGGGCATGCAGGAGGCAGCTGATTGATGTTTCTCTCTCATAGATGTTTCTATCTTTCTGTCCCTCTCCCTTCCTCTCTCCAAACTCAATAAAATATATTTTTAAAAATATTGTTAAAATTAATTTCATCTTTTTAATTTTCCTTTTTAAAAATGTGGCTACCAGAAATTTTAAAATCAAATGTAGTGTTGTTCACATTATATTTCTATTGGATAGTGCTGCCCTATAATTTAAACAAGGTGAATAAATATAGAATAAAACTGTTCAAGCCATCCTATCATAGACTAAGATCAAGAAAATACCAAAATATTAGGTGCCTGTTTTTAGAGTGGACACACACACACACACACACACAGGATTTGATTTATTAGCAACATTTTTTTCCTCCCAGTGGAGAAAAGTTAGTGTAGAAAGTTACTAACTATGGGCTCCATATGGTAGCTGATTCTGAATCTAAGACATCATGAGATGGCGTGTCCTTGTCCTTTCCCTGTTGTAATGCTAACATAACATTTGAAACTTTTTTCCTTTACAAGAACTTTAGCTTGCAAAAGATATCAAGAGCTGAATGAAAATGGAGACACAGAACCATCATGTTTTCACATCATTGTTAATAGACAATATGTCAGTGATTTTCAACTAGTGTGCCGCAAGAATTGTTAAAACCTGCAATTCCTGACTATTTAGTCAGGGGCACTGACCTCTTTTTCGTCAGATTGTCAAATTAAAAAATGACAACAGCCAACACAAGCCATCCAATGTGAATGAATAAAAATTATACCTGTTTTTTTTTTTTTTTTTGTCAGATTGGCAAAACATATATTTTTTGTTGTGCTGCAGAACTGTAGTAATCACTACATGTGCCATGAGATGAAAAATGTTGAAAGTCGTTGGCCTGTGTGCTTGTGAGCTAAAATTTCTTTGCTTGGCTTTGGCAGAGAACAGTACATACCCTTGACAGTGAGTTTGGATGTTGTCTAATTTACTGTGTTCCACCTTACTGAAGCACTTTTCAAGAAGAAGCATTGCTCAGCAGGCTTGAGGGCTCATTGGACAGTCAAAGCTTTGTTACTAGGCCTGTCGCTGGCACTGATTTGCAAAGTGAACTCCCTGAACTCTTCTCTTTCCTCATGCTGAGGTGGCCATGTAATGGCATTCAGGGTGGTACAAACTTTCCATATTCAGTCTATTAAATATGTGATTTTTGTTGTTGTTAGTCATATTGTTGACACAAATGGTGCCTCCCTATTGAGAGGAAGGCACTATTTTACCATTTCAATCTTGACTTTTCCAACAATATGTTTGGTCTGGGTGCTCTGGTTATTGAAGAGGAAACACTTAGGCTTTTGTGGTCTCTTTGTTTCATCCTGGTTATAATATAAATGTATTATATTTTATTTAATCTACATAAAGACTATGAGGTAGGCTGGACAGATGAATAAAATATTATACAGATGAATAAAATGAGTCTCAGGCACACTGGCGACCTCTTCAAGATTTCTCAGCCACTGTGTACGAGAACTGGCACTCAAACTCAGGTTTCTGTTATCTATTTCTGTATTTCTAAACATATTTTCACATGTTTTTGAGACATTTCACATACTAATTTCAATGTAATAAAGATCTTTCAAGCTGACACACGAATATACATCTGGGAAAAATTATCTGAAACAATTTAACTCTTAGAAAATATGGAGGTAGATAAGCAAGGCTCTCAGAAATATTTACTTTATAGAAATAGATGGTTATCTGGTGTTTGGTCATTTGTTTATTCCTTCCTTAATGCAACAAATATTTATAAAGTGCCTACTATGTGTTGGATGTTGGATGCTTTCCTACCACTGAGGATACACACACATTACAGCATGATGCCTGCCTGATGGAGCTTAGACCTAGCAATATGAAGCTTTTCAAATGCACAGACTATGTTGGAACTAACAAAATATAGTCAGCAGCACCAACTAGACATGAACAACAATTGTTGCAGTTTAGTTTTTATTTCTCCCTTATTTTTTCAATAGCGTATATTAGTTCATACATTTCTCAAGAACAGTGCGTTAAGAATGAAAGGGTGTCCTGCTTCCAAACATATTTCACATAAAAATTGAACTCCAAAGCTTATGCATTAGGATTTTATTTATATCATGTCCCACTTGATATAACATACATGCCCTACTTGTATTTATTTATTTTTGGATGAGGAAGTAAGGAAAGAGAGGAGTAAAAACCAGCGGATGATGTGAGCTGAAAAACAATGAAATTATTTTATTTTCCAAATGAGTTGATACATTTTCTTCAGGTGTATTAAGTTTATGGAGTATGATAGACCTGTTTGTTTTGAACTCCGGAGAAGTTCAGATTTCATGTCTAATTATCACTACGCCTTGAGCTCTTACATCTTTCCTGCTAATTGGTTAATATTTTGATGCATAATTATGGGGTAGTGAATGATGCACTAGAAATTCCAGTTTAGTGAAGCCATGAAAGCAGAAATTATCTTGGCAGTTAATTCCATAATCTGCCCAATCTTCCAATTCACATCAATTTCTCCTCAAAGAAGGGGACTTGGAATTTTCATTATTAGGGATGTTTTCCCCCAAGACAAGTTACAACTCACCTGTGAGACTCTGACTTATAAATGGTTGTTTTCTGTCAACATTAGACATGACCTTTATCTGAGTTTTAGAACAGGAAGAAAAAACACAACAATGAAAACGCATGCCAAATAATAGAAAGTATTTGTATGCAGTATATCATTAGAATAATTTTACGCAAAATAAAACAAATGTTTGCTATTTTCAATGCTTGTCTCTGGGAATCGGATTTGTGAATTCTTTGTTTCAACATGGTTTCCCAGTGGATTAACTATTTAATCTTCTCAGAGTGTTAAAATAGTTTTCCTCTGGCTCAGGCTTTATTTGAAGCAAATGACAGCTAAGCCAAAGGGGCAATTTTCATGATATCTCACAATTATTATGAAGTCTTTCGGAATGTTTAAGAATTATATTTGAGGTTCCTTTGTCCTTCGTTTTTTGAAATTATTAGGCATTTTATATATAGAACATAATTTTTAGTACTTCTGTAATTACTGACAACATTGATTTTAAAACTTGAAGGGGACCTTGACGGGGTCAGCTGGTTGAAACTTTTTTTTTTTTTTTAAAGACAGTTGAGGCAATAGCGGCCCAGACAAGTTGAGAGAATTGCTTGAGGACCCACAACTAGCAGCTCAGGTCTTCTTTGTGCTGTGGATTTTGCTGGCAGACATCCTAGAAATAGAATAAACTTAAAAAACTGCAGTTTTAATCCCTTCAGCCCTTCCTATAAAAGTTTAATTTGACATTTAGGTGAGTTCTCCCATCTCAGTGCCCATTATTTTGGCTTCTAGAAACTAGACCCAGTGATTCTAGTGAGCGGAGGACCCTGGAGTAGATATCCAACTTTATATTCCTGGTATATTCAAATGTGAAGAAATTGCCAAAACTGAGTAATAAAAATAATATAGACAGTTTTCAACATTGGCATGTAACACATGGATGCTCTAACAGCAGCTACAAAAGGACAATGTGGGAGCAGTCTAATTTTGAAATAATGATAAATATGTACCGGCAAGTAGCAGGATTTCGTAAATGCTCGGCCTGGAGTGTGTGGCCTCTCCTCCTCCCCTCACCTTGATTCTTACAACTTTCCCTCTACTCCCATACTTGAGGATTATACCACATTGCAGCGAAAATGGCAGCCTTACTACAAAGGAGGTGGCTGGAGGGTGGGGTTGAGGTAGAGGTCAAATGGGGTGAGGTGAGTTGTATTTATTGGGATCTGGAATTGGAGATGGAGGTAGAAATCTGAGTGGTTTAAAAAGACCCCTTTTGAGTATAACTTTACTAAATAGGTGGTTCTAAACTTCTAAATAATATATCAGCCCTTCCCATCCTTATTTTATTTATTTTAAAAATATATTTTATTGATTTTTTTGCAGAGAGGAAGGGAGAGGGATAGAGAGTAGAAACGTCGATGAGAGAGAAACATCGATCAGCTGCCTCCTGCCCACTCCCTACTGGGGATGTGCCTGCAACTGAGGTACATGCCCTTAATCGGAATTCTAACCCGGGACCCTTCAGTCCAGAGGCCAATGCTCTATCCACTGAGCCAAACCGGTTAGGGCCGCATCCTTATTTTAAAAGAAAATAAAGAATACAACACAATTTGACCATAATGGAGACCCATCATCCAAAAAATATCCTAAATCTCACCACTTCACAAAGTCTTTCTAGACTGCTCCCATGCAGGGACATTTCTGCTTTTTGATGTGATTGGTCTTCTTTGTATGATTCTTCTCCCGCTCTCTCTAAAATCCCAATGGGAGGGGTACACACAATGTAGTGATTTTCACTGTTTGGCTTAAAATGTTCCCCAAACTCAGAGAACATTTATTGCTTTTTTTTGGTTGTTGTTCATTGTAGAAGATGCTAACAGTATTGACAGCATTATTACAATAGAATATTTGAAGGGTGTTGGGGTTATTGAATCGAAACAAGCTGATATCTACAAATCTAGTTTGGAATGGCGCTCATTCAGGATTTAATCCCAGGATCATTTAATTTGTGTAACTGTCCTCCATGTGCTTCTTCAGTAAGAGCAAGAAAGAAAAAAAAAAATCACACTTGGTTGTGGAGAGGTGGGCAGCATGCGCCCAGGGGCTGAACCAAGGGCAGCTCAAGGTTTATTCGCTACTCTTTGGATCTCTTAGTGTATAGTAACATTTTAGTTTTTGAAATTATTCTCAACTTTGGGAAGCTGTGTCTGTTCCTTAGGCACAACAATATCAGCTCTCTAAATATGATAACTTATATATTTTTTCAGAGTAGATATTCACATTCTTTGACACAGCTGCACAGTCAGTTTGGAGTTCTAAAGAAGAGACTTTTCTTTCAGCAAGCAGGAGCAAGAACCCTTGGAGAGGGTCAAGCTGTAGTTACTCATTGCGATGCGGTATGTTGATCACATGGTGTACTAGTGAGGCACAGGGCATTTCTACCCTCAATTGTATTCTCATTTTATTTACTTTTTTTAGACAAATTTTTTGTTTTGTTTATTACATAATTGTTGAATGTCCACTGTGCCCTGGAATCACAGAAGTTGGAGGCATTAAAGCAATTGGAGGTGCATGATTGAATGAACATTGGATGGTTAAAAACTTTTTTGGTCTGGACTCTTACCAATGATAAACTTTGAGTAGGAGTTATCCACTTAACCTCAGTGGACTTTGGAAAGGATTAAAAGAAATAACCACGTGAAAGCATTTGGAAAAACAGTTTTTACACAAACATAGGCAGTAATATTATTAGAGATGAGTTTGAGATAACCAGCAACGGGCGTGTTGGTTATATTCCAAACTCTAGCAATTGGATTAGTCATTCTCTAATATGTAACCCATAACTTGAATTTGCAAAGTGCTTGTAGCTGTTTGTATTTTTTTTGTTTTTGAGTGTCTATTACTTGCATCACTATGAATGAAATAAAAATGTGTATAAATACTTTTAAAAAACCTTACCTTTTCTAGTCTCCTCTGCTTTTTTTTCAATATGTAAATCACATGCCTTGTTGCTCTATCTTACCAAATTCCTTCATTTATAATTTAGTAAAATCCACTATTTTTATTCCTACCTTTCTCTTTCCATAAAGACTTTCAGTTGTTATGGTTTTTAGTGTTCAGTAAAGTTACTACCTTATACTTTGTGAGATTAACAATAAGATTGAGTTATATTTCCCACCAGTGGCTTAACCTGTTGTAAGAGGAAAGTGATTAAATTGGTTAATAAAAATGTGAATTTTCCTTCTGAATTGGCTTGCACCAGATTTTTGAAAATGTTGCTAATGCTTTCCTTGCTTCCTCTCATCAAGTGTGGCAATAATACACTAAACCAGGCTATAGATTAAAGAGAGCTGCAAGGAGTAAACTGAGTAAAAATACTAGAAATGATAGTAACATTGGATTGAAAAATAAATTTACATTTTTTATAAACACTGTTTTCTAGCACCTGGAGCTAATGGGGCAATGTGCCTGTAGTATTCATTGGTGGCGCTAAGGGAAGACTTAGCTGAAAGCATTTTAAAAAAAGATTGATACTTAGAAGCAGGAAATAGATCTTTTAAGCCTGATTTCAAAATCAGCTTTTAATTTCATTTTATTTTTATTTGATTTATTTTCTACTATTGAAATAATGTAATCAGATTAGTAAAAGTACCCAGGAAAAGATGAGAAAAATATCATAGTTCATCACCTTGATATAATTACTATATATCTGTTTTAATGCATATCTACATTTTTTTAAATTGTTATAATCTGGATACACTTTTATAGCCTGATATTTATAGTTTAGAGCAAGCATATCAAACTCGTAGCCAGCGGGCCGCATGCTGCATGCAGCCCATCAGATGCGAGTTTGACATGCTTGCTTTAGAGTATAGTGTATGAACTTTTCGATGTCTTTATGTTAAAGAAGGGCATTTTTGAATAACATGTTAAATATACATTATCTGCTTTACTTGAATAATTCAATTCACTATATATTAAATTCCATATATCAAACGAATTTAATTGACAAGCCTTTATTGTCTAATAAGGACATTAATTTCATTTTTCTAAGAGTTGTGCTGTGTCCTATGATTCTTGGTAATGTTTTCATTTCCACTGATGAGCACAGACTCTACAAATGACTATTTCCTGGAATTGAAGTCTCTAAATAAGAGCTTTTTTGCTTTCAGCAAGCTGGAACAAGAAACTTTGGGAAAGAGTCAAGCGTAGTTATTCATTATGATGTGGTGTGTATTGATCAGAAGGGGGAGGAGCGTACCATTCACCAGAACATATGATTAAATGTTTCAGCATCTTCAGTACCATAACATTAAGCTATATATGTAGCAAGATATAATGTGTTAAGAGAATACACACATTTGCTCAGCACATTAGTCTTAAGCTACTGATGGTAAACCAAACACAGGTTCATAACCATGCCATGTCCCTTGAAAATCAGTGCATTTCTGCCCTAACCGGTTTGGCTCAGTGGATAGAGTGTCAGCCTGAGGACTCAAGCGTCCCAGGTTCGATTCTGGTCAAGGGCATGTACCTTGGTTGTGGGCACATCCCCAGTAGGGAGTGTGCAGGAGGCAGCTGATCAATGTTTCTCTCTCATCGATGTTTCTAACTCTCTATCCCTCTCCCTTCTTCTCTATAAAAAATCAATAAAATCTATTTTTTAAAAAAGAAAATCAGTGCATTTCTAAGGCATTTATTTGTGTTCTCCTCAGTTCAACACAAAATATTTTTGTTTGAGCGGCCTATTGGCCACCCAGTCTGCATCTGTTCTGTCCTAAAATGGAAGTTGTCAACTGCTGATTGATTAAACATGAGAGTACAGATTTCATTCCTCATTATTTGACCTCCCCTTTAAGGTTCCTTAATCCAAATGTGACATCTGTGACATTTTCAGGTCTCCATTTAGGCAATACAATGTGATGTTTTTGAATTTTAGTTGGCCAACTTGGCCTTAAATTGACAACACGTTCTCTCTGTCCTTGACTATGTTCTTATCTGTTTTGTTTCATAAGTGTAACTGGACCTTGCATTACCCTTGTAGTAGGTTTGGTTCTTGTTTTTGAGTATAGGGTTTCTTTAGTTATCTTTGATTCTGAATTTTGTATTAACGTGGTATCACTCGACATAACTTTTCATTTCTCTTGTTCAAGTGTTCTATGACTGCAGTTCTCAACATAGAGTAACCCAGACTTGATGATTTCACAAATTTAAATTTGAGCATGTTTTGACATCAATTGTGTGGTCTCATTTTATATATTTCAATGTTAGGATTCCACCTTATTCTATGCAAAGAGATTACGTGGTATTGAGTGCTGTGGGTATTGGTGATTTTTAAGTCCAGTGATTTCAGTGTGATGCTTAATAATAAAGCCAAGATTATGAGTTTGATCCCTGGATGCACTTGGTAGCTTTGCTGCTGTTTTAATGTAACCTTTGCAATCACAACACATACTGTTGTTTGAAGCAGCAACTGGATATTAGTAAGGATGAATCAGTACAAATCAGTCAACACTGGTGTAAACATCTCCAACCATGTTCTAGAATTCTCATTCCCTTTATTAGATCATTATGCATGAAAATACTTTTATACTCAAAGTTTTCAGGGGGCTCAACTAGAGAAAAAGATACCTACCTCAGATGTTTGTTGTGAAATTAAGTAAGATAATGTACATAAACCCTTATCATAGTACTAGCATTAGTAAATGTTTTATAAGGCATAGTTGTGTCCAGCCAGTGTGGCTCAGTGGATTAAGCATCATTCCATGCACCAAGAGGTTTGATTCCTGATCAGGGCATATGCCTGGGTTGTGGGCTCCATCTCCAGTAGGGGGTGTGCAGGAGGCAGTGGACCTATGTTTCTCTATCATTGATGTTTCTATCTTCTCTCCCTCTCCCTTCCTCTCTCTGTAAAAGATCAATAAAAACACATTAAAAAAAAAAAAGAATAGTTGCTACTGAGGGGTAGGAGGAGGTAAAGAGGGCATAGGGGGAACAGATGGTGATGGAAGGAGACTTGACTTGGGGTGGTAAACTCAAAATACAATATATAAATGATGTATTATAGAATTGTATACCTGAAACCTATATAATTTCATTAACCAACATCACCCCAATCGATTCAATTAAAAAATAAGAAAGAAGAATAGTTGCTGCTTTCATTTTGTTATCATTCTAGAGGCCCAGTGCACGAATTTGTGCACGGGTGGGGTCCAGCCAGCCAGACCCCAATTGGCAGATCAGGGCCAGGCCAGCTGGGGGAAAGGGCTGCGGGCGATTGGCTGGTGGGCCCCACCCCTGATTGGGGTAGGGGGGCTGATTGTGGGCGGGGCTGGCTGTGGGGAGGGGCTGTGGGTAGTGAGCCAGCTGGCCTTGCCCCCAAATGGGGCTGGCGGGGGCGTGGGAGGTTTGCCAGCCAGCCCCACCCCCAACTGGTGTGTGTGGGGGGGTATAGGGGGCAGAGCTGGCTGGGGGGAAGAGCTGCAGGTGGTTGGCCAGCTGGCCCCGCCCCCTATTTGAGTAGAGGGGGTCATCAAAGGTGGGGCCAGCTGCAGGGAGGGGCTGTGGGCCAATCGGGGTGGTGGAGGCCCATTGTGGGTGTAGCCGGAGGCCAACCTCTCTCTGCCCCTTCCCCTGGCCAGCCCCTCCCCCTGTTGATATGGGGGGGGGTGCAATTGGGAGCAGGCCACACCCACAATTGGGCCGGTTCACTGGCTGCAGTGGGTGTCATAGCGACGGATCATTCTGGTTGTTATGGCATTCTGGTCACTGGCTTTTTTTATATATAGAAGATTTTTGTCTGCTTCATACCTCTGAGTTCCTGGGTCAGTCCTAAATAAAGTCACTAGTAAATCAGAGCACTGTTGTTTGCCTTGCCAGCCCATTAGTCTGAAATTTGTTTTGCTGCTTCAAACTTACATGCATATGCTTTTAGGATCACAGCTTTTCCTGTCACCTCCTATCACTTGGCTTCTGTCTTGGTTTCCTGATTTATATCCCCACCATCTTGAATACAAATCCACTTGCTTAAATGAAATTATTGGAAGTCCGTTTTCTGTGGAGGAGGAAACTTATCCCCTTATTTTTCCAACTGGGATCTCCTTCAACTCATGTGGGCCACTCAGAACTGGAAGCTGCCCGGCTGGTGTGGTTCAGTGGTTGGGCATTGAGCTGTGACCCAATAGTGGGTGTGGCCTGCTCCCAATCCCCCCCCCCCCACCTCAACAGGGGGAGGGGCTGACCAGGGGAAGGGGCCGAGGGAGATTGGCCTCTGGCTACACCCACAATGGGCCCCACCACCCCGACTGGCCCACAGCCCCTCCCTGCAATGATTCAGTTCTTGGTCAGGGCACATGCCTAGGCTGTGGGCTCCATCCCTAGTGCGGGGTGTGTAGGAGGCAGTCGATCAATGATTCTCGAACCCTTATCACTGATGTTTCTATTTCTCCCTCCCTCTATGAAATCAATAAAAAAATAAAAAGAACTGGAAGCTGCCATCAGAATGAATCCACTTGTACACATGTGTTAGCACTGACCAAATCTGGATTACTCTGGACCTCCCTTCACTTCCACATCATCCAGGCCTCTGGCCAGACTAGTTTTCAGTCCAGCTTTCTCCCTTAACCCATGCCAGCTTGGAGACCCCACTATGTTTTGAGAAAGATTTTACCTGAGATCAAGACACTGTGATTTACATATGGGATTAACATGAAATACATGTGTATACGGGTGCACACGCACAAAAAAAGGAGTAGATGAATCTGGACAGTATGGTATAAAATATATTAATGTAAATAGCCCAGTCAGTATGGCTCAGTGGTTGAGTGTTGACCTATGAACCAGGAGGTCATGAACCAGGAGATCATGAACTTGGAGGTTCAATTTCCAGTCAGAGCACAAGCCTGGGTTTCGGGCTTGATCCCTAGTAGGAGGCAGCCCATCGATGACTCATCATTGATGTTCCTATCTCTCCCTCTCCCTTTCTCTCTGAAATCTATATATTTTAAAGCATGGACTTTAGGGTCCCATAGATTTGAGTTCAAAATTTTAGGACAGTTTCTTAAACTTTATGGATCTTAGTTTTCTTATCTGTAAATGGAGTTAATACCTATTTTATAGGATTGTTAAGATTATATGAATGTTGTAAATACCTTGCATTTAGAAGTGTTTGAGAAATGTTAGATTCTTTTATCTTTTTTAGTTTTCCCTCTCTCTACCTTCCCTTCTACCTATTGCCCCCTTTTCCCTCTCCATTTATCTCTATCTTTTTAAAATTTGTATTTTCCCTCTTCTAGGTAAGACTTGCAGTGACTAACCATACTTTTTTTTCCTAATCACGTCAAGGTAGGGATAATTTCTTTGGTGAGTTTTTTTTTTTTTTTTTTAAATAAAATTTCACCTTCATCTTGGTTTTGTCTATGAGGTTAAGATTAAGAGAACTAATCTCATAGGATTGTCATGAGAATTAATTGGTATATTTATAAAGCACTCAACATAATGCTTAACATATAGCAGTTCTCAATAAATGTTAGTTGTAGTCATTAACTTGTAAACATTTATTTTTAAACAAGGATTCTCTCAAGTCTTCCCTTGAAGCCCCTTTTTACAATTTATTATTTATGTCTCTAATGATGAAGAAGAGGGTAGATGGTGGATGGGAGAAGTAGGAAGAGATTGATAAAAGGGTATAAACTTTCAGGTATAACAGGAACATAGTTTGAGGATCTAATGAATAATATAGTGACCATATATAGTTAATAACACAGTATTGTGTAATTGAAATTTGCTGAGAGTAGGAATTAAATGTTCTCATTAAAGAAAAAAAAAAGAAAAATATGTGAGGTGAAGGATTTGTTAAGTTGGAGAGGGGAATCCTTTCACAATGTATATTATAAGAAATTACAATGTACACTTTAAATATCACATAATTTTATTTGTCAATTATATCTCAATAAAATTGAAAAGAAGAATGAGAATAGTGCGTTTCATATTGGGTAATATATGACCATGATATTACCAAAGTTATCAGTATTGTATTTATATGATAAAATGGATGTCTTGGTTTGTCCATATAAATACAAGTTGTGAAAGTCAAGATTGAGAAAATAATACTTTCTTGTCCATGTTGAATAACATTTTTTAAATCTTTGTCCTCTGTTGGTATGTATACTAATGTTATTACATTCCTTCCTGTGTATCTTTAAGGGCATGGGAAAACTTATTGATTTGCAACTGCTTACCTAGCAGGGTGAGCTGACTGACATGTTAATCCTTAAACCTCTTAAATATATTGCTTGGTGTATCATTAACCTGGGCACACTTCTACTTATACCAACAGAGTTTTTAACCAAGACTACAGAAATGATCTGAAACACACACACACACTCACACTCACACACAATTTTCATGATCAACATGAAGAAATTAAAAGATTTGATAGAGTTGAGTTTTTCGCTAACTTAGAAAAGTCATCTGATTAATTTTGTCCTTCTTTTTGTAGTTTGTGTCATTTTGCATATTTTTAAAATTGATTACCATGATTAAATAAAAAACAAATTTGTGACTTTTTTTTCATAAGACCGTACTCAGTAATTAGGTCTTCCTTGTTTATACAATAGTAGCTGCTGAAATCTTTGACTAGATGACTAGTTTTACTTGCATTGAAAAACAAGTTTCTGAGTGATATGGCATCAATAAAGTCTGAAACTGAAATTATTCTGAAAACAAATTAACTTTTTAAGCCTGTTTAGAAAACAAACTTGATAGAACTGGCGAAATAAATACTTTTTGTGTCCTTCACAAATTGGTTTACAGTGAAATGAAACACCATGAAGACAGCTCAACTTAGAAAATATGTGATAGAAAATTAAGTGGACTGTTCAAGATGCCTAACACAGTACTACTTGCGTAAGTAGGGCTTGTCTATTACAAGCAGAAGAATGCTCCCATATTAGCTATTAAACGAATAAACACCGTGGTAGAAATAAAGTAATATAACTATGACTATCCTTCAAAATCAATCATCAGATTCCCTCTCCTCGTACCTAAAAAACAGATGCTTATATATCTGCGTTGTTTTCTGTATATTTTGATGAGAACCAGATACTTTTTTCAATATCTGTTTACTTGAAAAACGAATACAATAACAGGAACACGTGATTCAAAACCAGTCATCTTTGTACTTTTTTTTTTTACTATCAAATATGTTTATTTTCACATTACATACTTTTTCTTTTATGATTGAATATTTAAAAAATGAACTTTGGTGGTGAAAGTAGTGCTTTTGGACTCTGAGTGCAGCTCTCTTCTATTTCACTGACTCACTTTGGGGTGGCGATGGTATAAAAGTAAGCCTGTGGAAAATAACGTGACACCACTCTATGACTCAAGTCCTTCTACATGGAAAGTGGGTTACACTTCTGCTGAGGACTTTATAGCCTTTTGTAAAGGGCTGTCAAAGTGTGGAAAGAAAGCAAAAGTTACTTGAATAGGTAACTTTTAGATATTTTGGTCTCTTATGTAAATGGAGTTAAAATAAAAATGAATTTGTGAGGACAATAAGTAGCTCTTATCCCTGACCATTGCAATTCATCTTGGCTCAGATCAATTTAATATATTTCAATTTAATTCAATTCCATGTATTAGTTATTGAGGCCCACTAAAACCAAGTGCTCTCCAAACACTTTGCTCAGCACTGGGAAATGCAAGATGAATAGATATGGCTCTTGCCCTTGAGGAACTCAGTCCATTTGGGAGAGTTGTTCAATGTCCTTGTAGGACCTGATAGCTGTCCCATGAAATATGCCATAAATGTAACATGAACACATATGTACATATTATTGGACTAGTCTATCACTATAGCCATTATAATCATATTAGCCCACTTTTAAAGAAAGAATAATGACTCCTTATTTTCCAAAATAGTAATGTAAACTGTTCTTAATGATTTGTCTCATGACAGCGAATCTTTCCAATCTCCTCATCTATAACATAGCTCTATTGGTTTATTTGCTTTTATTCTTTTCCTCTGTTCTCATCCTCTCCTGATTTTCATGCTCATTCTATGAAAGAACAATCCCTGTCCATAAATTTCATTCTATTTTCATCAGATGTTATTTGCAAAGATTTATTGACAACTGCTCATTCACTCATATAAGGACATGAGTATATACACATATATACATATGTGAGCACAATTAAAGACATATTCTTTTCCGACATCATTAATAACATTCCTTCAGGATGGCCAGCTTGGATCTGAGTGAGTCAGGAAGCTTCCATGGAAAGTTCTCTAAAATATTCCATTTCTAAGAATAGTTTGAATAAAATTTAAAATCCTTTTGTTAACTGCATATCTATTTCTTATATCTACTTCATCAATCCCAAGGTCCTGTGGGTAATATGCTGTGTTTTTTCTCAGGAGACTAATGATCTGTTCTATCTTTCAAGCCCCAAAAGCCCCTAGGCACTTTGAACATGTGATATTGGTAGAGTTTATGAGCTTCTAGATGTCCTTGACAGCTTCGTTTGTGATTATCCAAACTTTTGACAGATAGACCTTTCAAAGTAGCCAGGTTTGGTTATAAAGAAATGGCAGAAATGATTTCCTAAGAGGAAAATGGGCTTTGACATCAAGAGAGTTGTTTAAACCTGACTTCTAGTTTTTAACCTTGGGTGAATTGTTTAAGGTGGCTAAGCCTCAATTTCCTCACCTCTAAAAAGTATTGTAATAGGTACTTCATAGATTATTCTCTCCTAACAGTGCCTTTCCTGATTAATTCTATCATGTTCACATGTGTAAGTATAATTTAGAGTATATGGCAATGCTTTGTAAATAGTTGTCTTTAGTGTCTTGGGTTTATGTTATTTTTTGTCTTCCTCCTCAATTAATTTTTAATTATTTAAGAGCACAGGTAGACTTTTATTTCTTCTTTGTCCTTCTCTGTGAAGTGATCAATATATCAGTAAGCATGTCAGATCTGGTTCTCCACACCAGAGGAGAAAATATAGTATACTCCTGATTATTCTTATGGAGACTTTAATCAACCTGTCAAAAAATATTGGATGACTATTGACGTTGCAGGAAGGGTGTTCTGGGTCTGGAGGATATAGATATGAACAAGATAAGATTTTTCACTTTCAAAGAGCTAACATTGGGTAAGTATAGAGAGCGTAAACATAAAATAATAATTTTAGGTGTTGATAAGTACTATGGAGAAGATGTAACAATATGCTTGAGAGTAATTGGTTCTGGCTGGGAGGAGACATTTCAGTTGAGACCTGAACCATGAGAAGATCTCAGAGGAGGGCATTCTAAACAAAAGCAAGTGCAAAAGCCATGAAAATAAGCTAGCCTGTTAGTGGAATGGTATGAAGAGCAGTACAGCCAAGTATAGCAAATAAAAGGGAGGATGGAGGTAAAAACAAAGGTAGGCAGGAGCCAGATCATTTAGGGCCTTTTAGTCTAAAATCGAAATTTTTGACTTTCATTTCAGTGGGAAGGCTTTTAGGGAGCTTTAAGTGCGGGTATGACATGATCTGATTTACATCTTAAAATGATAACTGGTTGCTTGCTATACAGAAGATGAACTGTGTTATAAGAGTTCAAAACAGAGGTGGGAGGCCACTGAGAATTCTATTATTGTGTTCCAGAAAAGAGATGGAGGAGTCTGGGACTAAACAATAACAGTACAGATGGTGAACAGAAGGTTTTGGAGATAGAGCTGTTAGGACTTGCTGATAA
This sequence comes from Myotis yumanensis, assembly GCF_028538775.1. Lineage (NCBI taxonomy): Eukaryota > Metazoa > Chordata > Mammalia > Chiroptera > Vespertilionidae > Myotis > Myotis yumanensis. The sequence continues at coordinate 173,356,941 of NW_027223754.1, forward strand.
GGCATGTGATGACAAGAGAGGAATCAAGTAGATACTCAGTTTTAAGCATTGAGAAGAACTTGATTTTTTTGGGAAAGGGGATGTATAGTTCTACTTTTTGTTGTGATTGCTATACTTTTTGGGCATCCTACTAAAGATGTCAAGTTGGCTATTGTATATATGAGTTTGGATCACAGGGGATATATCTGGGCTGAAGATAAACTTTTGAGAGGCAACAACATTTATGTGGTTGAAGAATGGGACTGTATGAGGTCACCCATGAAGGAAAACATTTAAAAAAGACTTCTGCAGAGAAAGCCCTAGGACACTAAAATTTAGAGGCCAATAAAAGAAAAGATTCACCCAATGAGACTGGACAAAAGTATTCAGTGAAGTTAGAAAAAATCAGGGGGATTATGTTGTCTTAGAAGCTGGTCAACTGTTTTAAATGTTGCTGGGAAGTCAAGTGAGATGTGAACAAAAATTGACCATTTGCTTTGGTGAGAGTGTATTGGTGACTCAGATTTGAGCTGTTTCAGTGGAGTGGTCATTTGGTGTGGATTAAGGAAAGACTGTGAGATGAGAAAGTGGAGACAGTGAAATCAATAATGCTTTTAGAAGATTTTGCTGTGAAGAGGAGCAGAGAAATGAGATGAAGAAGAACAAGGGAAGATTGTTTTAATGGACGATCATGAGCAATACTTATGCCTGACTGGAATGATCCAGGACAGGGAGAAATTGATGGTGATAAAGAGGAGATAGTTGTAGGACTGAACCTTGAGAAGGAGACTAGGGGTAAGTGAAGAGAGAAAGTGGAGGGAAGTAGCCTTAAGTATAAGCAAGGAGACTTCTGTTTTAACAAGATACAGAGAATTTTGGGGTGTAGATGCATGTGGTTTGGAACTGGGAGTATAAAAAATGAAGTAGTTCTCATCTGATTACATTTGAAAAAAAACACACCAAAAATAAGAATGTTTCTTGAGGTCAAACTGTGAGATAATGGTGTTGGGTGTATCACTGAAGGGATTTGAAGTTGCCAAAAATGATAATAGATGTTGTGGTGAAGTGGATACTGTGAGATCAATGTATGAGGCGGTGTGAGAAGGACAGTAATAAAGGACATTGAAGGTGGTGAGGTATGATGACATATGCTTCAAATAAGATGGAATCTTTGGAAGAAGAATGAGGAGAGACAAGTTGCAAAGTGCACTAAGGAGCAAGAAGGAAACTTACCTCCAGGCAATGACTTATATGTGATAGGAAAGAAAAAAAAAATAGCCTTACTCAAGATTACTTCAGTAAAAGCCATGCCCTCAGGGAATGGGCTGGTCACATTTTAGGTTGAGGGAATAGGTGAATTTCTAATCAGAATAAAAGAAATATCAACACTCAGTTTATAGCAGAAGCAAAAGTTCTAAACTCTAAACCATATAGTAACTCACACGATTCTTACAGTCCTATATAATAAAAGGGTAATATGCAAATTGACCCTAACAGCAGAACGACCAGAACAGCCTCTCAACCAGTCACTATGAAGCGCATTGACCACCTCTTGGTCCCTTCCCCCAGCTGGCAGGCTCCCTTCACCTGATGGCAAATGGGGAACCAGGGATGGGTGTCGGGGGATGCAGGTAGTGCCAGGCCAAGGCCCCTGGCCCGCTGGTCGCTCCACACACAGAGAGTGACCCATGGCGGGGGCGGGGTCAGCAAGCAGGCTGGAATGGCTGACCTCTCAGTCCTTCCCCCCTCCCTCCGGCCAGCAGGCTCTGATCACCCAATGGCAAATGGGGAACCATGGGGGTGGTGGTGGTGGCAGGGGGCAGAGCCAGCTGCCAGTAGCCAGGGAAGATGGCCCTGATGTCAGGCCAGGCCTAGGGACCATACCCACGCATGAATTTCATGCACCAGGCCTCTAGTAATCCTATAATATAGTAACAGTAATATGCTGCATAATGACATTTCAGTCAACGATGGACCACATATATGACCGTGGTCCCATGTATTATAATGGAGCTGAAGAATTCCTGTTGCCTAGTAACATCGTCATGTTGTAGCACAGTGCATTTACTCACATATTTTTGGTGATGCTAGTGATGCTGATGTAGGTTATAAACAAACCTAATCTGCTGCTAGTAATATAAAAGTATTGCACATGCAACTATGTCCAGAATATAATACTTGATAATTACAAGAAATGACTGTGTACTGGTTGATGTATTTATTATACTATACTTTGAATCATTACTTTAGAGTGTATTCTTTCTACTTACTAAAAAAAAATAAGTTTGCTATAAAACAGTATGCCGTGTTATGCTGGTAGCAGCCTCATACATCTCGTGTTTACTGCATCTCTTCATTGCATACTTTTCTCTTGTGCTTGATTTAATCTCATCTTGTTTGGTACAGTAACATGCTGTACAGGCTTGTAACCTAGGAGCAAAGGTTCTGCCATATAGCCTATGTGTGTAGTAACCTAGACCATTGAGGTTTGTGAAAGCCCCCCTAACAACACATTCCTCAGAATGTATCTCTGTTGTTAAGTGGCATGACTGTACTATTATTAGTCCCACTTTATGAATGAGGAAATTGAGAAGTTAAGCAATTTTCTTGGGCTCACACCTACATCTGTAAGTGAAAGGGCTGGATTTGAATTCTGGCAAATTTGGTTCCAGCCAGTGTTCCAAGTTGAGCCACTTGTCTATCCTGCTGCTTTTGGACCACAATTTCTAAGTGACAGTAGAGAGTGTTTAGGAAGGAAGTGAGAAATAGATGATGGGGCCAAATTTGAGGCTATCTAGAGAGTAGTATTGAATGAATTTTTTTTTTTTGAGTGAATATTTTTATTTTAAAGGATGATTTGGGAAGTTTGGACTTCTGATGGTGACTTTGGTGAACAGGAGTTTGGTGAGCTTTTTCTATATTTTAAACCAAAGAGCAACTTGAAGATCTTAGATGGCTGGTTTTGCTGGGGGCTGGAGATGTTCTGTTAACTGGGAGAAAGTGGGGAATGAAAGTTTTGAGGTGGCTGGTGATATTACTGAGAGGGGGTAGAAGAAGGGTGATTGATCTAAATTCAGGTAGCAGTGCCCTGCCATGTTATCATCTTTATAGAGAACTCATTTGACAGTTCTGAGTGAACATTTTATTGACCAGTTTATCTTTCTGGCCCTGAAACTCAAGCATGTTGTAGTTCTCATCATCTGATATTATTAAGGAAATTGCTTTTAGTTGCAAGATTTGGAACAATATTAATGACACTAAAAAGAAGACAGAAGTTGATTCAATGTAAGAATTAAAATTTTCATATTTTTGTCACAACTTGTGACAGCCCAGTTGCCAATGCAAAGAAAAAAATTTTAGTAGTATATTTTTTCCGATTATAAAAGTGTTAACTGTTCATTTAAAAAATTTATTAGAATTTCACACCAGAAAAGTAGAAACATTGTATTTCTGCCTAATATATATTAACATAATCTCATTTATGTAGCATAATAAAAAAATTGAATCCTATTGCACATACAGATTTCCATTATGTTTTTTTCCACTTTACATTTTTTATTTCATAAGTATTTCCCTCGGTCATTAAGGTGTCCTCTCAGATATGATTCCTAAAGATTGTATAACTGGTTGAGTGGGCTGAATTTGGTAGCTTACATCTAGCTAAGCTGTATCAGAATTTGTCTAGTTTTTCTTTTCAAACTCTTGGGTAGGTCTCATTACTTTCAGGTTATTTTCAGCTGTAAGAATGACTTCATTTTTAGGAATTAAAGTACGGCCCAATTTAAATCTGAGACGTTCAATTCACTGTTCTCTTCCCATCCAGCTCATTTCTGACCTCTTTTTATTTCTCCTTCTAGGCCCACTCTACCTCTGCTGGGTTTTCCAGAGGGAGTGGGGAGGCATTTAAGGAAGCAGAGCAAAATATCTTTTTACTGCATGTTCTTTGTTTACTTGGTGCTCTTTCGCAGTTCTCTCCTGGCTTTAACTAGCTGGCTGTTGGATTCTTTGAAGAGCCTCCTGAGGCTTGCTGCATCTCTGCTGACCTCTTGGGAATGCTCTAGCTCCTTTTCCCTCCTTACCCTCCTCAAAAGTTTTGTAGCCTCTTACAGTGAATGTCCATTTACCCCGATGGTAGTTAACTTTCCTTGCCCAGATTCCTATGAAATGACTTATTATCTGGCCACTCTTATCTTTGTGCACTTTGACAACGAGAAACATCACATATATGTGACTTGTGAAACTTCAAAAGTGCAGCTTGCTTGCTCAGTTAATTGCCCTCTAACTTTTTTTTTTTACTTCCTAGCTTCAGACTTTTCCAAGGGTATATATATATATATATATATATATATATATATATATATACTGCACTCCAGAAAGCACATCATGTTTTCCCAGGGAGGGGTGAGACACTCTGAGCTGGGCCTGTCCTCCGTGAAATGGTCATTTTGAGATGGGACACTGTGTTCTGTGGAACACAATCTCCTTCTTAAAGCTCTTCAATCTTTAAAGTAAAGAAAACAGCCCTAGCCGGTTTGGCTCAGTGAATAAGAGCATTGGCCTGCGGACTGAAGGTCCCTTGGTTGCAGGCTCCTCCCTGGCCCAGGTCCTGGTCGGGGAGTGTGCAGGAGGCAACCAATTGATGTGTTTCTCTCACATTGATATCTCTCTCTGTCTTTCCCTCTCTCTTTAAAAATCAATGGAAAAATATCCTTGGGTGAGGATTTAAAAAGAAAAAAAAAAAAAAGAAAGAAAACCTTAGACCACTCCCTCACTTTGCTTGATATAGGAGAGACATTTTACTTCCCTATACTTTGTAGAGGGTTAGATAAAGAGAAAAAAAGACTGCTTTATACCTATGAATTATCTTCAAAGTATCCCCAACGTGAATTTTTAGCCTTATCTGTTATAGCCTGAAGATGAGAGATAAGGATTGATAGTTGAAGAGCCAGTTTGGCCAACTCTTGGTAAATGTGGGGATGTGTCTAGAAACTTCTCTTGAGTCTTGTAGTTAAATTAAAAGGCAACAAGAAAAGTCCCATTCCTTAATCTTGCTATAACTGCTAGTATTTTATTATATGAATTATTAGTTCAAATGATTTCCTAGCAAACATTGCTGGTCAATATGGCCCCTTCACAGCGGTGCCCCATCAATCCCCAAAGGAGTGGCAAAAAAGAAGAACTCTCAGAATAGAGCCAGTGCCATATCATACTAGGCCATTTCATTCTTTTCCAGGTCGTGCCATTCATTTCTTTTTTTCATCAGTTGATTTATTTAACAAATGCTACTCTATTTACTCTCATGCATCTAGTCCATGCACCAATTTCACATACAAGGTAGGTAATGTACTTTTTTCTCTACATAGAGGAGAAATAATCACAGTTTGAGCAAATAGTAAATAAAATAATAGATGCAGCTTCTAAGTATAGTTTGTGGTACACAGTAGTTGCTTAATAAGTACAATAGGCAATTAAGGCAGTTGAACATATCCTGGGGACTCCATTAATTGTGCCATGTTATTGCTAAATTCTTGGTGATTTGTGGGTATCCTAAGTACTTTATTAATAAACATAATTATGTTACATCATCATCATGACAGGCATTTAGCAATTTGCTCTTGTTGCAATACCAAATTGTTCTTTTACAGGCATCCCTCGTTTATTGAGCTCTGCTTTATTGTGCTCTGGAGATATTGTTTTTTACAAATTGTGGCAACCCTACGTGGAGCAAATCAATTGGAATTGCTCACTTTATGTTTCTATGTCATATTTTAGTAATTCTTGAAATATTTAAGACTTTTTTATTATACTTGTTATGATAATCTATTAGCAGTCTTTGTTGATATTACTATTGTAATTGGTTTTTTTTGGGGGGGGGGCGTGCCATGAACCATGTAAGATGCCCATATACGATGGTGAACCTAATTAATAAATAAATGTTGAATGTTATTGCTCCACTGACCAGCTATGTCCATCTCTCTCTTTCTCCTTGGATCTCCCTAATTCCTGAGACACAAGAATATAGGCCAATTAATAACCCTACAATGGTCTCTAAGTGTTCAGGTAAAAGGAAGAATCACATTTATATCATATGTTAGAAATGGTTAAGCTTAGTGTGGAAGGCATGTCAAGAGCTGAAAGAGGCTGAAAAATAGCCTATTTGTTGATAGCCAAGTTGCTGATACAAAGGGAAAGTTCTTGAAAGTCATTAAAAGTGCTACTCTAGTGAACATTTTACACAAGTGATAAGAAAGTGAAACAGCCTTCTTGCTGACATGGAGAAAGTTTTAGTGGTCTGAATAGAAAATCAAAGCAGACAAAACATTCCCGTAAGCCAAAGCCTAACCCAGAGCAAGGCCCTAACCCTTTTCAATTTTATGAAAACTGAGAGAGATGAGAAAGCTATAGAAGAAAAGTTTGAAGCTAGCAGAGGTTGTTGGTTCATGAAGTTTAGGGAAAGAAGTCATTTCCATAACATAAAAATGTGAGATGGAGCAGCAAGTGCTAATGTAGAAGTTATCCAGAAGGTCTAGCTATAATTAATGAAGATGGCTGTACTAAACAACATACTTTTAATGTAGATGAAACAGCCTTCTATTGGAGTAAGATACAATCTCGGACTTTTATACCTAGAAAGGAGAAGTCAATTCCTGGCTGCAAAGCTTCAGATGACAGGCTGATTCTCTTGTTAGGAGCTAATGTGTCTGGTGATTTTTAAGTTGAAGTCAATGCTCATTTACTCTGCCCAAAATCCAAGGGCCCTTAAAAATTATGCTAAGTCTACTCTGCCTGTGCTTTATAGCTGGGAGAATAAAGCCTGAATGACAGTACCCCTGTTATACTGAATATTTTAAGCCCATCATTGATACCTACTGCTCAGAAAGAAGGTTCCTTTCAAAATATTTGTGGTAATTGACAATGCACCTGGTCATCCAAGGGCTCTGATGGAGATGTACACTTAATAGACTGTAATGAAAACATACTTTTTATATACATTGGGAAATAAAAAAGATGTGGAACTCGCTGTATTGTGATATTTGCTTTATTGGGGTGATCTGGAACTGAACCTGCAATGTCTTTGAGGTATACCTGAATGTATTAATTCTCACTGATGCTACTATAGATGTTTGAGTATTCATTGCTCATTGAAGAACATTGTGAATTAAATGGCTTGGTTCATCAATTCTGTTGCCTCTGTAGATTTACAGTATTTTCCAAGCACTGATGTTATGTGTTCGGGTGAGGTATCATAATAAGGTATTAGGATCAACAGGTAATGAACTCATAGAGGACTCCAGGAAACCCTATATTGTTTTCATATATCAGATGTCCACGTGAAGAAGCATTTGGATTGTTGGAGAAGACTGATCAACAATATGTGCTATATTTTTTATCAATATGTTACTTTATGTGTGGATCATTCCTACTGAATTACTAACGAGGCAGGCCTCAAAACATACTAATCATCTTTGTCCAGATTTAGACTAGACCAATGTTTTCTGGATACTATTTCATCTACGGCTTATCCTTTGATCATTTCAATGACAGAATTAGAAGTTGCTCAGAAAAGGAGCCATTTGGATTCCCATCAGTATAATTGAGGTGGTAGAACCCTTGTTCCATATTCATGTAGAGAGGTGTTTTTGTTACTGTCTTTTGTGTCTATACTATTTTTTCCCCATTTCTTTTGCCACCTCCCTAGTTCAAGTTTTAAATTATTTGATGCCTGAACAATTACAATAGTGTTTTAATTAATGATGTGGACCAGTATGATATGACATTTGCAAAACCTTCCTCCAGGATGAGCAAATCTAAAGTCACTAAGGGTTGGTTTTGTTGGCTGTAGCCTTTACGGAACTCCACAGGTGACACGATGAAGGAAGCAATACCTTTTCCTTGTCTACATTTGCAAAGTAATACAAAGAAGCCTCACAGCACTTTTCCTTTACAAGTTCAAAGTAACCAGCTGATACTTAAAAAAATTATTTGTCTGTTTCATAATATAAGCAGAGAAAACTTTATTAAAATCTGAAAAACTGTAATTGCCAGTATTGTTGATATTTGAAAGTATAATAATGACTGAACAAAGTTGTACCTACTTGAGCATTTTATACCATCTTTACATGGATTTAGTACTATTAGATGTCATGCTTAATTTTTTTTTCACAATTCAATACTCTAATTTTTTTTTTATCATTCTCTCCCATAACACCTTTCCAGGTACTTATGTTTTTAAAATTTCTCTCTCTCTCTCTCTCTCTCTCTCTCTCTCTCTCTCTTTCCTTACCCCTAGTAGTTGCCAAATCCAGTTGCTTCTTTCTTCCAAATGTCTCTTATATTGTATTTTTCTCCGGGCCCCGACCCTGATAATTCACATTGCCTTCACTCTAATTCTGGTGTTTACTATTTAATGACTGACCTTTTGCTGTAGTCTCTTTACTAATAATAGTAATAACTCACATTTGTATGGCTCCTTGAAGATCAGAGAGTGAATCCTCATGTTTTCTTACCTGAGCCTCCTAATCCAATTGTTGTTATTCCAATTTTAAAGGTGACAAAGCATAGACTCTGAAAGTATCAGAAAGTGATAAGAGCAGGGACTCAAACCAAATTTTCTGACTTCAAATCCCATGCCCTTTCTGTTATGCTTTCTGCCTTATTTTAGGTCTCTCTCCAATCTCTCTGTTTCATTGCCATCAGATGAGTTTTCCCTAAAGCATTGCTCTGAACTCATCTGTACTGATCTCTTTGTCTTCTTGCTGCTGCATATCTCTACCCTTTGAAGTGAGTCTAGGTAACACTTGCAGATCTGTCTTGAACCCAGACTCTCAGACAGATACTGTTCTTTAAACACTAGGCTACCCTGAGCTCCAGTGGCTCAGAGGTCAGTTTTGTCTTGTCTCTTTTATTTTTTCACTTATAATTCTCAGTAGAGACACAGCATTTTTTTTTAAATTTTTTTGCTAAATGAATTAAACCTCCATTACTGGGCCTTTAATAGCTTAATTCTAGGAACTGAACTTTTGGCCCTGCCTTGTATTACTATTCCAATAATTTGTTCTCTGTCTTGTTGCTCCATGAGCCTTAGTTACTGCCTTTGTTTACTGCTTAGTTCATCATTAAACTTTCCCGTGAACTAACATCAACAACAAAAACAACACTTGTAGTCACAGACTGTTTAGCACAGACCCTTGTAAATAGTAAATAACCTTCTTTGTTTTATTCATAATTGGATTGCTGGAATCTAGAACAGTGATTAATTCAGAAGAGACTTTCAATAAATATCTGTTGATTGACTATACATTTCTGTTATCAAGTAAATCATTGTTATTAAGTTTCTCATACCTGCCAACATACTCTCCCTGATACCAATTATATCTGCTGAGACATCTGCCTCCTGCTCAAGCATTCCTGATGTTGTTTTCTGCCTTCTGGTAGGCATACCTATTGTCACCTCCTACATGCATGGGTTTCTTCCTATTGCATAATACCCCCTGATTGTCAAGACCCTATGAGTCTATTTGGTCTTTAGATCTTACATTTAGCCTGCATAGAATTCTTTAAGAGCTGTTTAAAGCTTTTTAATTAGTTTTAAAAAAGGATTTTCTAACTATATTTGCAGTACATAGCTGTCAACCAAATATCAGCTAAATCTTTTGACAGTAAAGTACCAGAGTCAGTGATGTAACAGCAGTTACTGGCCTCATAGTGATCACGTTTGGTCTGCTTTCTGTACAGCCGCACTTCTGTTATTGAGTAAATTGTGGGGTGATCTCTAAATTTTTGAGTGAAACATATTAAGTATATACAATGATTTAGAATGTTTCTATTAATATATAAAGAAAAAGAAAATATCAAGTCAATTTGTTATATATAGCAAGTTAGTGTTCTTTTAAGTTTTTTATATGGTAAAGATTTATTTTAGAGTATATCTGAACCTTTGTGAAATCAAAGCATTTATGCCCATTTTGTGGGTGTTGGTGCAGTACTTTTATTAGCTCCAACAAAATACTTTTAGTATTTAGCTTCAACAAATAGGTTTATTTTTGTTGTATGGCATTTTGTTGATCATACGTGTCAGACTGTCAAATATTACATTTGTCCCATGGGAAAATAATTTTGCTAAATATATTTATATATTTTTTATTCTATGTTATTTATATGGTATTTTTAGTTCCTATTTCACAACCAGTTTTTTTTAAAAATATATTTTTATTGATTCAGAGAGGAAGGGAGAGGGAGAGAGAGATAGAAACATCAATGATGACAGAGAATCATTGATTGGCTGCCTCCTGCACGCCCCCTATTGGGGATTGAGCCCACAACCAGGCACATGCCCTTGATCAGAATCGAACCTGGGACCCTTCAGTCTGCAGGCTGATGCTTTATCCACTGAGTCAAACCAGCTAGGCCGGGCAACAACCAGTTTTGAAGTAATTCAAATTAATGATTTCTTATAGGACTTCAAAATTATTCATCAGAACTGCTTTTGTTCTCTTAGAACAAAGAAGTGAGGTGTGACAATGGGCATCTGTCTGTATACATTTTCTTATTTTCCCTGAGGAACCCCTTTTAAGTATTCTGCCTGGTTAGAGGGACTCAAGGATTAGATGTTGATGTTTTGCTTAACTGGAATAGCATTAAATAGGTAGAATCAGGAAGGAAGAATCAGCCAATTGTTTCTAAATGGGGGTAAGAAACTGGGCATGCAATGTAAGCTACTAATTTATTTGTTTATACTAGAAACTGATTTTTAGATACCACAGTGTCAGTAAAATTTTACTTTCTTTATGGTATCTTTTCAGGTGCTATATTAATTTTTTTCAAGAAATTCAGATAGGTCAAGATTGATATTTGCCCTGAAAAATAGAGAAGGTATCTCTAAAAGATTTGCCATATTAGGAGTCTCAAAACAAAGGACTACAATATATGAATGCTTTCAAATTTAAATTTCAAAACCATTATGTAGGTTCTCCAGCATGACAGAAAGATAAATTCATATTTGTTTGTTTTACGTGATATATTAATTTTTCTCATTTTTTAAATGTATTAGACTTTTCAGCACCCTGGTAGAGAGATTCAGGATTGTTTCTTATTTTTTGTTTTATTGATCATTGTATTAGTTTTCTACTGCTGCTATAACAAGTTGCCACAATTCAAAACAACACAAATTTATTATTCCCCCTGTTGTGTAGGTCAAAAGTCCAAAATGGGTTTCACGGAGCTGAAACCAAGGTACTGCAGAGGATCCAGGGGAAAATCTCTTTCCTTGCCTTTTCTAGCTTCCACTACTATAGTCCTTTCTTCCTTGGCTCTTGATCCTTCCTCCATCTTCAAAGCCACCAGAGTGTATCTTTTAATCTCTCGGTTTTCATCTTCACAATGTCTTTTCCCTTATACAGACCTTTTCAATTAAATCATATATCTAATGTAGATACCTGATATCTGATAATGCAGGATGATCCTCCAACTCAGGATTCTTAATTAATTCACATTTGCAAATTCTCTTTTGCCATATCAGGTAAATTTTCACAAGTTTTAGGAATTAGGACATGGACATCTTGGGGTAGGAATAATTCTGTCTCTCATTATTTTGTTATCATTATGAAATATTCCTCTATATCTTTAGTAATACTTTTTGCCATAAACTCAATTTTATTTGCTTATCAGGTTCATTGAGTTTATGTCTTTCAGCAGGTTGGAAGTTTCTCGCTCATTATTTTTTCAAAGTGCTTCTACCTCATTTTCTGCTCTTCTCCTGAGACTCCAATTACTCGTATGTTGTATGGTGAGAGTGTCCCACATCTCCCTTATGCTCTTCTCATTATTTTTTCTTCTTGTACTTCAAATTGGGTATTTTCCATTGATCTTTTTGAGCCAAACATATCTCCTTTGTCTAAGCTATTGTTAAACCTATTCAACTAGTTCTTAATTCAGATATTGTATTTTTCAGTTCTAGAATATCCATCTATTTTTCTAGATTCAAATTAAAATTCTTGTTTTATCCATTTGTTCATCTTTTAATATATTATAATAGTTACTTTATAACTTTGCTAACTCCAATATCTTCATCATCTGTGGATTTGTTTCCATTATCTGCTGTTGTTTGTTTTTGTTTTTTTTCTTAATGACAGGTTACATTTTCCTTCTTCTATTACATATGTCTTCACTTTACTGATTTTATGCCAGATATAATGTGTAAATTGTCAATAGAGGGAGATTTTTTTTTGGGGGGGGAGGGGAGGATGAGGCATGGGTTAAAAGAGATTGGGAATCATTCTGAATAGTATAGTAGGGACATAAGGACACACCTCTTGTTGCTTGTGAAGGAATTGGGAAACTGATTTGATACAATGATTGGTAGAGTAGAGCCATATTACAGGGTTTTCTCTAGAACTTACTGAGAGATTAAGTAAGCTGTGTGATTTTTTAAAAAACTTCTATACTTAGAAAATTTATTGAGATCATTTTCTCTCATATTTCCTTATTTATTTTTTATTTAAAATATTTATTTTTAATGTCAATATTTTAAACAGAACTTATCTTCTTTTTAAAAAGTTTTATTTTTCAATTACAGTTGACATTCAGCATTATTTTATATTAGTTTCAGGCATATAGCATTGTGGTTCGACAATAATTAAGTTGTGTGATCTTGAGCAAGTTATTTAACCTCTTGTTATCTAAGTTTGTTCTTTAAAATGAGATAATTATAGTATCTATTCCATAGAGTTACCATGAGGATTAAGAGATTATGTTGGGCAGCATAGGAAGTGTTCAATATGTATTATCTATTTGAGGATAGTCCATTAGTGGTCTTTGTCAGGTGGGTATTTAGAGTTTGGTGATGACAAACCTGAGTGGAGGAGGTTCAGGAGAGAATAAGGAATTGGAGATAGGAAGAATAGGCCACTATTTTGACATAGCTATAACAGGTATTAGAAAATGTGTAGCCAGAGGGGGTCATGAGGTTAAGTGATGGATTTAAAACATGATAATAATTATAATTATAGTAATCTTCACAGCAACTCTATAAAGTAGGTGCTATTTTTACCCCCACTGTAAAAACGAGGAATCTGAGGCATAAAGAGAGGAATGCAATTATAAAATGTTTGTACACTGAGAATGGTCTAGCAGGGAGGGAAGAATGCAGGAGCTGAGGGATAATGCCGGGAGTAAAGTTTCAAGTGGGTGAGAAATGATGGAATGCAGCCACAAGTGGAGGATCAGGGAATGTGTATTCATTTTAACCATATTGAAAGCAAAGTATAGGAGTAGAATTAAAGTGGGGGAAAAAAAGTTTTATTCTGATAGTTTGTCCTTTCTCACTGAAGTAAGAAGCAAGGGGGTCAGCTGGGAGTGGGGTTGGAGATGTTAGGAAAGAAGCAGTGAAATCATTATTTTGGAGAGTAAAACAACTTGGGATATGGAAGAGCTTTTTGGTCCTGCTAAGGGCTCATTTGAAGATTGTGATAATAAATTTAAAGTGGGGGTTACTGAGGCTCAATGTCTTTGAGAAGGAATAAAAGATGAATTAATATGGAAAAGTTAAGAAAGGAATAAAAACAGTCTTTACCCTTGAAAATCTTAAAGTCTACCGGCCATGTAAAGTGGTGCTCACCTAATAGGGTACATTAGTAAGCAAATGATAGATGCCAACTGAATCACCTAACCACAGGCTTTGTCCCTTCAAAGGAGAGAGTGAACACTTTGGGCAACATGGGTGGCTTATGTAAAACATGAGCATTGATTGGGCAATAAAGTGTTTGTAGATCCAAAGGATAATCATTTAGCATCTCTTTGGTGATATATATGTTTATTACATATGTTGTTTGTGTAATTTTTTTTACACACTATGCTCTATAACTTCAAATTTGTTAGAATTTACAGAAGTTGTTTTTTTTTTTTAAGTATTCTGAGGTTTCTTGGTTTGAACATGAAAAGTAGCCAGGAAAAGAAATTTATAAAAACATGCTTTACATATGAGCTAAAGGAGAGATTTTTTTGTATACAATATAACATGCTAATTTGTCACATAATTGATATAATGACGTGTTTGTAACTGTTCTGTTACTATTTTGTTCATTATTGAGTGAATTTATTATTTTTTCTTATTGCATATTTTTTTTCTTATGGCCTAGTTAAGTGTGACCAACTCCGTGTTTTCAGTCCTTTCAGGGAACAGGCGGCCTTCTGTTTCAAACAGAGAAACGTCTGTTAGTAAGAAACATTCAACAATAATGTGGGGCTTTTCTTAGTAGTTTGTTTTGGAACTTTATATACACTTTTATAAAGCAGCTGCGAGGAAAAGTGTGTGTAGGTTTCTGTTTCTTAAATGTTAATGTAAGGAATATTTACAGAACTGTATGAAGCTTTTCAACAGTCCTTTATTTGACTGTTACTCTTTAAGTTTTTGGTTTTTTTTGCATTTCAGTTTTATTAGATGGCTGTAATTTTACGTAAGACCTTAGATATTTTTATTACCTAAACAAATATATTTTTACATAGATATTCTCTAAAATGTTGCAGTTATTTTGGTAAAGATACATTTGGACAATAAATTCTGTATATTTTTAATTTTTTACTTTTTAAAGTAGCATTTAATATTAAAGACAATTTAGAAAGTAAATTCTCAACTATAACTTTATCACATAAAGAGCTTTACATTTTCCATTAAATATTTTAATAGCATTCATTATATATTTTTTAACTCAAGAAAAAAAGGCTTGTGAAAATTCAATTTACATAGGCATAATTTGTTTAATAGTGTGCATTTGAAATTGTTGCTGAACTATTGACTATGTATTTTTATATTATCTGTATTATGAAACATGATGGTAGTATCACATTCCAAGGAATAGGAGACATTTATGCCAAGTTGTGTTATCCAAGAGAGAAGAGAATTTTTGGATTAATGGCTCAAAATGCTTGTTGCATATTTCCCAACTGCTTTTGGATGTGTTTGTTAGTTATGACAAAGAATAACAACTTAGATGATTTTTAGCACTACATAGGGTAGGGAAACTAATATCTAGAACATTTTATCCTTTCTTAATTTAAAAATCTTTTTAAAGGAGCTAGAAAATGCAGTAAATATTCTTTGAGATCTTTTATTTTCTAATCAAGACATTTTTTCTTGATCTTGTTTGCTAGTAAGGTCAGAAGAATGAGGTGATCGTTTGCCATAGGTTATTGCTCTTAGATTTATTATGTGTAAAAGTCTCCTGGGTGTTTGATAAATTGGCAAATATCCAAACGCAGCCCTCTAGAAATTCAAATTTACAAGTCAGCATGTTTAACAGGCTCCTAGGTGATTAGGTAGAGCTGGTCTACTGAGAAACTGGCCAGGTGATTATTCTTCAACATTAACTTAATTCTCACTAATATTAATTCAATGTTAATTTCAACATTATGTCAATTGATATATATATATATATATATATATATATATATATATATATATTATTGATTTTTTACAGAGAGGAAGGGAGAGGGATAGAGAGTTAGAAACATCGATGAGAGAGAAACATCGATCAGCTGCCTCCTGCACACCCCCTACTGGGGATGTGACCACAACCAAGGTACATGCCCTTGACCAGAATCGAACCTGGGAACCTTCAGTCTGCAGGCCGACGCTCTATCCACTGAGCCAAAGCTCTATCTACTGAGCCAAACCAGTTAGGGCAACACTAGTCTTAAAAGGAGTAAGCCTTTGCAGTTGAGCTGAACTTGTTTTAAAAACATGAAAGTATTTTAGCTACTTTAATAGCTTTAGAAGTTAAAATAAGTTCTCATGTTTTGGATTGTAATAACATTGTACATTTGTAGACGTCTACAATTAATATCACTATTACATCTTTTTGCCACTTTATCTCCATAATAAGCCTGTGAAGTAGGTAAAACAGGTATTATTATCTTCATTTTATGCCTTGGGAAATAGGCTAATGAAAGTTAAGTGACCTGCCCTATGTCACGTAGCTAATAAGTAGCAGAACTTGACTAGAATGTAAGTCTTCACTCCTAGACCAGTGCTTTTCCTATGGTATCACAGCATATAAGCTATCTAAAAATTAAGTTAAAAAAATATGTGTGTGTGTATATATATATTCACATACATTTACACCATTAGTCACGAGTCAAATTTTCCAATGAGAAAAGTTAGCATGCTTGATTAGATTTTAGTATATTTTTAGATAGTAAATATGCTTTATCTTACAAACTCTAGACTGTGAGTTGTGTAAGGGCATGGATTGTGTGTTATAAATCTGTGTTCTAATTGCCTAGGCTACCCGTGGTCGACAAACTGCAGCTCGCGAGCCACATGCGGCTCTTTGGTCCCTTGAGTGTGGCTCTTCCTAAGTCTTAGGAGTACCCTAATTAAGTTAATAACAGTGTACCTACCTATATAGTTTAAGTTTAAAAAATTTGGCTCTCAAAAGAAATTTCAATCGTTGTACTGTTGATATTTGGCTCTGTTGACGAATGAGTTTGCCGACCACTGGTAGCCTAATCTTTTGCACAGTATACCCAGGTAGTCCACAACTGTGTGATGCATGAACAAATGGATAAATGAACTACCTTTAGGCTTTTGTGTCAACAGGGAGTTTGCAGTTTTTTGTTGTGTATTCTTGTCTTAAAATGGGAAAGGCTCACTATTGGGCTCTTGATATTTAAATGGGGATGACACATTCCTGGATCCTGAATACACATGTAGTGCCAGTTCTCACAAGCAGATGCCAAATAGTGCTTCGCACAACAATGATAAGAAGGGTGTTGTTGTTTCTTGTAATGCATTGTAGAATATTTTATAGGTCTAGTTCCTGTACACCCTCCCCCCAGTAATATAATGTATGTTACCATGGTAGAACTAAATTTTCAGGAGAGATGAAAGGGGTTCCATTTGTTTTAGAAATATATCAGAATCCCTTAGAGAACATCTAAAGAAAGTATTTCTAAGCCTAACAAACCTTTAAACTGCCATTATAACTTCTTCCTTGCCTTTCCGGAAAGACATTGACCCACCTTCTGCTCTACTCAAATGGTTTTGGTAGTTCAGGAAGATTTCTCATATTGAGATAGATGTCTAGTAGAGCTCTTCTTGTGTTGTACAAAATAAAATGTCTTTAGTGTCTCTTCCTAAGTGTGTATAATCTCCTAATAGGCACAGTCACCTTTCTTTTTCTAGGACCAGATTATTTCTTATGCCAATTATTTAGAATGTCCAAATTGGCAGTTTTTGTGGGCCACTAGTTTTGATTTTGTTTTATTAATATATATTGTTTATAGGAGTAGTAGGAAGGATGAAAGAATCAAATATACTCAGTGTATTTCTCTGCATAGTTGCGTGTTTGCAATTCATAACTAGCTTGGCAAGGAATCAGTGGTTCTAAAAGACAGTTTGGGTAAACTGTAGTTTTCATGTATTTCTACAGGTCCTATTTTAAAATATTACATATAATTAATAAGTGCATTCATTTGTTACTAATCCTGACATCCCATTCCTAAAAGGTGTCTACCAAAATATCTTTCTTGGAAAAAAAAAAAAGTGTTGAGAATGTAAGAAGAGGAAACACTTGAAACATGCCGCATGAAGACATGCTTCTGATTGATATTCTGGGCACTGGTTTTGATTCAGTGTTTGGCGCCTCGCCAGGTGTTCCTCCCATGCACTCTCCAGTTCTTTGAGTTGCCTCAGTAAGTATCTGTAGAATCATGGGAACTTGGCCTTTACTGTTGTTGATAACATTTTACAGTGAACACCCTTTAATCCTTGGTATACTGAACTTTTATCTAAAGCATTTTTTTTTTTCAGTATAAGAAATGCTTTTCAAAACTTGTCTTTACAAATAAGGCAATTGGGCAAAGGATTTACTTTGAAAATTTTGCATTTTAAGCACTCTACTTTCCCATCTATTATTGTGTTGTTTTTTTCACCTAGAAAGAAGTTTATTTTCCAAGATAATTCTTTCATCCTTTAGCTCTTCTGAAAATTACAGCTTCCTATTGTAGCAACTATTCCTTACAAATGTTCTGTTTCTCCTTCCATGCTATACTTTCTGATGTTTTCCTGATTTCCTTTTGACAGCGGCTCTCTTTGGGTTCCCGGAGCATTTTTGGGTATTCCCTTTTGCAGTACTTATTTTATCCTGTATTTTTTTTTTAAGGAACATGTCTGAATTCTCTGAAATGCAAGTTTTATGAGGGTAAACTATTATCTTAATCATCTTTGTCACCTGTGCCAAACATAGAGATTTTCAAGAAGTGCATGCTCAATAAATATTTATTCTTATAAATTAAATTAATCTTTTAGTCTGGTTCCCATGAATGTAATTCTATAAAAACCACATGTCTCCAGGAGCTTCTGACAACCGAGGCAGCAGACGGTTTTCTCCTTTGGTGTAATTAGCCATTTTCGTTTAGATTTGTTGGTTCCGACTTCAGATACACCATCAGAACTACATACCTTTGGTGGTACCTTGTTTTCCTTAGGGTTAGGATAGCCTTCAGCGCTCCATTCTGAACCATCCCTTCTCTGTTTGTGTACCTGGTTAATACTGCCTGATACTATTAGCAAACCGCAGTGATGAGCAAGAAAGTAGCAGCATTTGGAGTCCCTCCCCTTGTAGCATTAAAAAGATCCTGCACTCTCCTCTCCTTCTACATCACTGAAAGTAGGGCTGAACATTCAGCCAATGGGTAAGGAAAGCTGGGAACATTGGGAGATAGTTTTCAAGTCTTGGGTTGGGGCTTTTCACTACAATCAAGCCATCAGGAAAAGCACTTTGTTGTATCACATTAACTCTGCTTTGTTTCTATACTGCTGTTTTCACTTATTCGCTTTAAGCCAGTACTGTAGACAGGAAGCACAAATAGTAAATGCAATCTATACAGAAGTGATAAGTGATGCTATTCATGCCTATTCTTTGCCTTCGATGCCAGTAAGATTTGGAATAAGTTAATTGGGGTGGAGTCACATAAGAGCATATCTAAAATCCTTTAACTTCCACTAAATCAATGCTTTTTACTTTCGGTTGTCAGATGTGAAATCCATCTTTCAGAAGAGCCAGTTAGTGACTTATAGATAATTGTTAAGAACAACAGGGTGCTTCCTCCGCCTTCTATACATCAATCATCTCAACCTAATTCTGTCCTAATGGGAAATTTGATTTTCATTGCTGAAGTCATCACAATTTTCAAGAAGTATATTTCTACATTGTAGATGATATACTTGCTGGCCAGATGACCTGGGATAAATGGCCTCTCAGAGCTTCTGTTTTCTCATTAGTAAGTTGGGGGCACCCAGCTCAGGGCCCTTATAGGACCTTCCTTCTTTTCCTGGCCTAGATTAGTAATTTCCTTCTTTCTTGGCTCCAGCGATGCCTCCAAATTTTCTGTTATCTTGTCCCATTCCCCTCCTGTCCAGAGCAGGTTGGGATTAAAGCACCCTGTGATCGCTAAGCTCCCCTGGAGCTCTCCTATGGAGCCTTTGCTCCTTATTAGACCCAGAATTAGGACCGAGCCTGGCTGCCTTTGCAGTTGAGGGTCTCACTATCCCTTATTTTCCTCCCCTGCTTTATACATTGCCTCAGGATGCTCCTGATCTAGGGCCCCGAATCTAAGCCTTCATAGTGAATACGCACATGTAACTAATCCTCTTGACAACCATAGAAGTTAGGTACCTTTATCCTTATTTTAGGAACAAGGAAACGGAGGCACAGGGAGATTCTATCATTTGCCCAAGTGCACTGAACTATGGCGTGGCAGATCCACATTTCAAATTCTGATTGTTTAATCTGATACCAGGGTCCATGTTCTTTACCACTTCCCTATACCAACATTTTCTATCCACAGAGCTCGTGTCTTCTTTTGTGCAGGCAAGTCTGTATATGGGTTTCCAGTGGCTTTTCCTCACCTCCTGATTACGTAACCTAGTGCATATCAATACCTGAATTTTGATTGAGTCTCTAGTATTTCTTGAGGGACTGCCGAAGGACCTAATTACCTTTGTAGAGAGCAATCTCATAATTATAGGGTTTTCTCCTGCCCTAACTTTAAGTCCTTATCTTTTCTGTGGTTATTGAGGCATATCATCTGGAGTTTGAGGCCAAGATGCCCATCAATTTGAGTTTTAAGGAATATAGGATATATACAAAAATGTGTAATTCTATTCTCTCCTTAAAAGTTATTATATGTATTTAGAACCTTAAGAAAAATATATGAAATTAAAAAAGAAGATAAAAAGTGTATATATTTCAGCCCAGAGACTACTACTTGTTAATACGGTATGTACTTTCTTTAGACTTTAGACAAATACACACACACACATATATATGCCATGTACATAATTTCTATTCCATATTTTTAATTCAATGAGGGTAATTAAGTAGTTATACTATTTTATACTGTTTTTTTATTTTTTAAAATATATTTTTATTGATTTCAGAGAGGAAGGGAGAGAGAGAGAGAGAGAGAGAGAGAGAGAGAGAGAGAAACATTAATGATGAGAGAGAATCATTGATTGGCTGTCTCCTACACACCCATCCATGGGGATTGAACCTGCAACCTGGGCATGTGGCTTACCACGGAATTGAACTGTGACCTCCTGGTTCATAGGTCAACACTCAACCACTAAGCCACACTAGTCAGGCTATGCTGTTCTTTTAAAAAGAAAGTAATTCCATTTACATGGACAATATTGTAAATAGATTTGATAGCTTATTATCGGTGGTGTCATGACTCAGACCAAATTTCCCTGTTTAGTCTTTATGACATGTGTCTTTCCATTCCTTCTACTCACTAGTTGCTCAGGCCACTCATCCTGGATTTTCTGAACTTTACAGGTCTGCTATTTATACAGTGATACTTTTAAGATAGACCTTAGAGCATCTGATTCTTCTGCTCAAAACACTACCATAGTTGCCCATCTTACTGAGGGTGAAAAGTCAAAGTGTTTACAATAGTTTACAAGGCACTACCCGATGCAGTCTCTAAAGATTTGAATTCCTACTCTCTCCTTTTCTCTCTCTTACTCTGTCCATGCCCCACTGACACCCAGACTGTTCTTTTAACCTGCCAGGAGTGCTCTGCCTGAGGGCCTGTTGTGTGGGAAATGGTAGTCTCCAAGGGTCATACCAGGCAGTCTATCACAGAGGTCATGGGAGAGGACTCCCAGGGCGAATTAAGATGCTCAAACACATGCTTTATTAAGTATATAGGGTGAGGCAAACGTAGGTTTACAGTTGTTTGTATGGAAAATTATGCCATAATTAATAAATAATAATACAAGAGTAGACTGTGTTTCGCTACTCACAACTGTAAACCGACTTTCGCCCTACCCTGTATATATTTAAAACACACTATGAGAGGGAGGGGAAAGAAATGAGGTAAAGTTAACACTTAGGAAAGGACGTAAGAGAGTGAAGGACCATGATCCAGGAATCTTGGGTTACACAGTTTTCATGTTTTTTTCTCTCTGCTTTGGCAGAGAGGACCAGAATTGCAGTAAGAGGCCCTGATGGAAGATGCCTGGTAATACCAGCGACACAGAGTTGCTCTAACAGAGAAACACAGGGGCAAGTAAGCCTGGCCTTACCTGTAGCTTGTCAGTTAGCTTGCTGAGCAGCTATGGGTTTGTGTTTCTTGAGCAGAGAACATGTGGGATAACTAACTTAAGATCTCATACAGAGAGAGTGCCTCATATGTCTCATGTTTATTTAGTGTTCATGAATATTTAATGTATCAAGTGTCTTATGTTTACAGCTTGTTGATTATTAGGTGCCTCTTGAATTTAGGTTTCTCTCGGTCCTTCCATTCCTATCTGCTCAGTGGCACATGCTTTACTTACGAACTCCTTCCATGTATATGTTTAATATGTCTTATGAATTCTGCGTATGTCTGACAAACTACTCACTTGCTGCTTTTCTATGCTTAACGCATCTTAAAAATTTCACCTGTCTTATTAGCTACACACTTTTCTATCTTCTATTGCAGAATTAAATATTCTGAAAAGCAAATGCACATTATTGGAGCTTTACACTTGCCGTTGCCACTTTTGTCTGTGGCACTCCTCCACATAGCTGCATGACTTCTTTCTTCAAACCCGTGGCTCAAATGTTATTTCAGAGACCATACCATTGATACTGAGACCTTCTCTGACCACTTCATATAAAATAGCAACCTGCTTGTTCCCTCAGTCCTGACACTCTACTTCACTTTCTGCTTAGTTTTCTCTGTTGCATTTATCGACATTGAACATATTATACACTGACTTCCTCCTCAGGGCAATAATAGCTTTCTTAAAGTTTATCTGAGAGCAGAAGGATGGTTAACTTTGGTTACCATGTTTGAACCTGTGTTTCCATGATAAATTAACTAAAAAGAAATTTTTACAATAATTGGCATGCCTTTTAACAAATATTTATGGAATATATGCTCTTTCCAAACATATACAAAGAGTGGATTTTGGGATTAAAGATTTTACCTTCTATATGGGAAAACAGATACATTCAAGAAACAGGAAAGGGTAATGTATGGCAAGCTAAGATTTAGCATAAAATGAGTCAGAGCCAATTAAAGATTCAGGAGTTCAGAGAACGAAAAGGCCAGTCAGTGTTGGTGAGAATGCTAGGGAGGTCACCATCTGGGCCTTGGAGGCTGGACTGGATTTGTAGGTGGGGGAAGTCTATACCTGATGGCAGTAAGGAAAACAAAATGCTGAAGGCTTAAATAACATGACTGCAAGAATTTGAATAGAAAATTTTAAAATTAGCTGGTAACAAGATCAGATAAATATTTTAGAAAAACAAAATTGGTGTTGTATGGAGAATGCATAAGGGCAGAGATGGTGGCTCCAGAAAGAATGCAATGAAGGAAAATAGTGAAGGCTATTGTAGTAATTTAAGAGAGATGATGGTGGTCTGAACTCAAGTAGAGTCAAGTGGGGTTTTTGTTGTTACCTTTTCTTAATATTGTTTGTGCAAATTATTACTCTCTCCTTCTCACCAGGGTTATGATGACCTACGTATCGGTTTTGGTTATTTTACATAATACACAATATTGAAATTATTTATTTTCATGCTTCTCTCCTCTGCTAGTTCATAGTCATCTTGTGTCCCAGACATGTAGTTCACTGCTCACAAAATATAGGACATATACATGAGTTTAATGAACTCCTAAGCTGTTTGGTTAGCATGGGATGCATCTAAGCTGGTTAACTTCTTAAATTTAGCTCTCAGAACATTTAAAGATTCCAGTCTTAAATTGGGGGATGGTCAAAGGTTGCACACATAAATACATTAAAGTAGTTCAGGTGGTTGGCACAAAATTTTAAAAATTTGCATCGGACAGTGCCTATAAAAGACATATTCCCCACATTTCAACTCCCTCAAGCATTCTGTTCTCCTGTTTTCTCTTATACTTTATAAATGCACTAGAGGCCCAGTGCATGAAATTTGTGTACTCGGGGGACGGGGGGGGGGAGGGCTGTCCTGCAGCCCAATTACGAGAGGGCGCAGGCCAGGCTGATGGACCCCACTGGTGCACAATTGGGGCTGGGGAGGGACGAGGGAGGTTGGCCAGCTAGGGAGGGACCGCAGGAGGGCTCTAGGGCGTGTCCAACCTGTCTCTCTCAGTCTCCATCGGCAGAACCCCAGCAGCAAGCTAACTTACCGGTTGGAGCATCTGCCCCCTGGTGGTCAGTGCACGTCATAGCAACTTGTCAACCAGTCAACTGTCTGTTCCCTGGTGGTCAGTGTACATCATAGTGAGCGGTTGAGTGACCTTAGCATACATTAGCATATTATACTTTGATTGGTTGAACGAATGACTGGATGACTGGACACTTAGCATATTAGGCTTTTATTATATAGGATGATTCCATTTCCTTCATCTTGGTTATCAAATTAAATGAAAACATTCATATATAGAGAGTGCTAAGATGAGCAACACATTAGATTTAAAGTTTAAATATAATGGAATAAAGGTAAGCATCTTGCAGAGAGAAAAAAAACTTTTTAGTGTATATATTATTTTGGGCTCTTTTAATGATTTTTTAATGATTTTTTCCCCCCAGCCTCATTACAACCTGAGTAGATAAGCAGATTAGATACTGTTTATTTCCATTTGACAGATGAGAAAATGTGGTATCTCCCATCAGCAACCTGTTTTTCCTTATTTCCTTATGTCTCTGTGCATGATCTCTTGTAAAAGAGCCTCTTCATGAACTACCATTTGATACCAAACATAGCTACTTTAAACCAAAATTCATGACCTCTCCTTATGATGGTTTTTTAAATGTAGAGTGTAAATTTCCCAAAACAGTCTAAAGTGCATATTTCGAATAGGGTGTATAGCATTGTTGGCACCAGAGATAAGAATGTGTCAGTTATTTTGAGTTTGCAGTGAACATTTCAGTTAGAAGAATCCTTTTTGGTTGTTAATTTGAACCTATGGTTACATAAAAGCCCCTTGGGATCCGATTTAAAAGCCTGGCTAAGAGTATTGTGTTAGATTTGTGTGGGTGGCTGTGGTTGAGGCAAAACTTTGTTATGTCATACTCAAAATCTGAGGAATTTGATCCTCACTTCATCTAACATTGTGCTAAGTCTGTAAGCTCAGCATACAGCTATTTATATCTTTGTGGACAGCGCTTGCCATTAGACTATTTTTGCCCCCACTCAAGTTGCTATGGCCATGTGTGAAGGGCTGTGGGCCAGTGGATCCCACATGTTCACTTGCCAGTATTTGGGAGAACTGGTGAATATGTAGATTCCAGGGCCCCACTCCAAGGGTCTCTTTGGTAGATCTGCAGTCAGGCCCAGGAACCTAAATTTCACTCATTCAGTAAATATTTGAGTATCAGGAACTGTTCTAGGTTATGGGGTTATGTCAATATATTCTCTCTTGGAGTCTTCTTGCTATTGTACGTGTATGTGTGTGGGAGTGCGGGGATCACAGCTGGAAAAATGCAATAACATAATAAATAAGTTAATTATATGGTGTGTTAGAGGGTGATAAAACACTGGAAAAAATGGAGTTGGTGGAGGTGGATTAGCAGTGTAGGGAGTGGTGTGTGTGGGGGTTAGGGGTTGGAGATGGAGGTGGGAGTGCAGTTTTACCAGCTCTCAGTATTATTTTGATTATGTGGTTTGACCACACTTTGAGAAACACTACTGTCGACATTATAATTTAAAATGGTAATTTATTATGATTTCTCATCAATGTGGGACTTAAAATTAAAAAAAAAAATCTTAATATTGCCCTACCTGGTTTGGCTCAGTGGATAGAGCATCAGCCTGCCGACTGAAGGGTCTTGAGTTTGATGCCCATCAAGGACACATACCTCGGTTGCAGGCTCGATCCCTGCCCTGGTCCTGGTGCATGCTGGAGGCAACCAATTGATGTGTCTCTCTCACATTGATGTTTCTCTCTCTCTCTCTCTCTCTCTCTCTCTCTCTCTCTCTCTCATCTATTCCCCCTTCCATTTCACTCTCTAAAAAAAAAAATCAATGGAAAAATATGCTTGGGTGAGGATTAACAACACACACACACACACACACACACACACACATACACAACACAAACAAACAAACCATCTTAATATTAAGCCCAAATATTATGTTGTGAATTATAAAGAACTGAAGGAAACATTGTCTACAGTTTTATTGTGAGTGTTTAGTTCAGTAAATTTTAGTGTATTTATGCAGTTGCACAACTATCACCACAATACAGTTTTAAAAGACTTCTGTTACTCCAAATCTTTCTGTGCTTTTTTGCTGTCACTCTCTCTTCCCATTCCCAGTCCCAGGCAGTCAGTATTCTGCTTTCTGCCTCTATAGTTTGCCTTTTCTAGAGAATTTTTAAATAAATAGAATCATATAATATTGTCTTTTGAGTCTGATGTCTTTCACTTAGTATTATGTTTTTGATATTCATCCAAGTGGTTTATTTCTCTTTATTGCAGAGTAGTATTGCGTTGTCTGGGTATACTGCACTTTATCTCTTCACCAGTTGAGGAATATTTGGATTGTTCCTAGGTTTTGGCTCTTTGAAGTAATGCTGCTCTGAACGTTTGCACACATTTCTTTGTGGGCACGTTGCTTTCATTTCTGTTGGGTAGATAGGTAGGAGTGGATTTACTAGGTCTATGGTAACTGCTGTTTAACTTTTTAAAGACAGTGTCAGTTTCCCAAAGTATTTGTACCATTTAGTATTCTCCCTGTGAAGTTCCAGTTACTCCACATCCTTGCAACAGTTGGTAATGTTAGTCTTTTTTATTATAGCCCATGCTTTTTGATATGTAATGGTATATGTTTGTGGTCTTAATTTGGGTTTCCCCAATGGCCAAGGATGTTGAACATCCTTTCATGTGCTATTGACCATTTGTATTTCTTCTTTGGAAAATATCTATTCAGATTCTTTTCTTATTTTTAAATTGATTTATTTGTTTATTATTGAGTTGTGTTTTTAATATATTCTGGATATGAGACCTTTTTCTGATATATGGTTTACAAATATTTTATCCCATTCTGTAGGCTTTCTCCTTACCTTCTTTATAATGTCCTTTGATGTGCAAAAGTTTTCAATTTTGATCAAGTCCAATTTATCTATATTTTTCTTTTGTTGCTTGTGTTTTTTGGTATCATATCTAAGAATCCATTGCCAAGTCTGAAGTTATAAAGATTTACCCTTATGTGTTTATTATCAGGACTGACCTCCTAAAGGAAATGGTGCTATTCAAGAAGGGAGTGGGTAGGATGGGTGGGCTGAGGGTGGACATTTCAGGCAGAGGACAGAACATCCCTAAAGCAACAGAGAGGAAGAGAGCCGGAGTGTTTGAGGGCAGAAACTAGGCAGCCTAGCTTTGAAGGTGATGGAGGGCTATTAAGAGATTTTTAAATAGAAAAATTAGCTTTTTTACACTGATGTTTTTAAAAGACATGTGTGTGGAAAGAGTTTAAAGTGGTGAAAGGTAGAGGCCAGGGAGAGGGGCAGACTGGAGGTAGCGAGAACAGTGAGAAGACTGTTGCTTTTGACCAGGTGAGAAATGACATGGACTTGAACCGTGGCAAGAACAGTTAGAATAGAGAAGATGGTTTTGCTGCCAGAGGATTGGTGGGTAGAATTCCTCCATCACTAGTGGGAGTGGGGTTCTTGTGATATCTTCAGGAAAGGAATTTTCTAAGACTCACACAGGAGAATGAATGGTTTTTATTTGCCTGGAATTATATTTATCAGTTTGCAAAGTCTCATGGCCTTAAACCAG
This sequence comes from Myotis yumanensis, assembly GCF_028538775.1. Lineage (NCBI taxonomy): Eukaryota > Metazoa > Chordata > Mammalia > Chiroptera > Vespertilionidae > Myotis > Myotis yumanensis. The sequence continues at coordinate 173,384,176 of NW_027223754.1, forward strand.
TCCTGGAAAATATGCAGCTGGGAGTTCAGTAGAGCTAAAAGCAAGGCCGGTGTCCAGAATTTCCATTCCATGGTGTAGTTGAGTCTGATGTAGCATCAGGCTAGATTCAGTCCATTAGTTCATTGTGTGGGTCATCACATGGCTTTGGGCCATGTTGGCAAGTACAGAGCATGCGAGGCCTGCAAGCCTGACTCGCAAACCAGGAGTCAAGCGCTAGTAGAGAGAGAGCTAGAAATAGAGAGAGAGGCAGACAGAGATGCTTTGTTCAGGAGTTAAGTATTTCAGATTTCACACCCTTGCAGTAGCCATGTCTATTCTAGCCACTGAATTGCTCCCAGGTGTGACTGACAAGTAAGCATCTTCCCACATCACCCAAACCTTACTGGGCAAACATCTATGGTAAACTGCCTTTGTCCAGTCCATTTCCCCATTGATCTGCAGGGAATACTTGGAGAGTATTAAACTGTAGTATAAATGGCATACCTATATTATCGAGTCTTCTCTTAACTCTTTTCCTATTAATAACAACCAGGTTATTAATGGTATCAGTTTAAGAGATTTTACCCAGACCAAATGAACAGATCTTGATAATGGATTAGATGTAAGATGAGTGAGAGAGAAGGAGTCTAGAATGACTGGGATTTTTCACTAATAGAACTAGGGATTGGTGTGAGAAAAGCAAAGGTATGTTAAAAAGACAGTATGATTAGAATTGGGCATATTGAGTTTGAGATGACTATAGGACTAGGAAGGAGATTAGGATAGAGATGAAGACTTGGGAGCTGCAACTATACATAAGGTCATTGTAAGTATCAAAGGAAATGACATCTGAAAGTGCCATACAAATATTACCTAATTAATTACCTGATGAATATGGTAGACCAAGCTCTCCTGAACTTCAGCATGTGACTTCTTCCTCTCAATAAAGTATATTCCCATGACAATATAATGGAGGATGTTTAAGTAGTAGTTGGGGGTTGAATTTACATGAAATATCTATATCTATCTATCTATCTATCTATCATTTTTTTCAAAACTAATTTATTTATTGATTTGAGAGAGAGAGAGAAAGGAAGGGAGAGGGAGAGAGAGAAACATCAATTTCTTGCTCCATTCACCCATGCATTCACTGGTGGACTCCTATATGTGTCCGGCCTAGGGGTTGAACCCACAATTTTGGCATATGGGGACACTGCTCTAATTAACTGAGCTACCCAGCCAGGACAAACTTACAAGATCTTTAAGTTTTTGAGTTTTCTAAGTTCTACGATTGAATGAGTTAACAATGCAGAGGCAATAAAACAGTGTCTGGCACATAATATGTGTTGCATAAGTGTTTGTGGTTATTCTGTAAATCTGTACAATCTTTGTGGTTTCTGTTCATTTGGATACCAGTACTGTTTAGGTACTAGAGGCCTGATGCACAAAATTCATGCAAGAGTAGGCCTTTCTTCCCCCAGCTGCTGGCACCAGAAGGAAGATGGTGGGACCCGGGCTTCCCTCATAGCCCTGGCATCGTCTGGAAGGTCATCCAGAAGGACATCTGGTCTAATTAGCATATTACACTTTTATTATACATATCAATACTGTTTGATTGTAAAATGTCTACAGAAATAGCAAAATTAACTAAAATGCAATCCAGTGTTTTATTTATGTCTAATCATTTGTAAATAGATTTGCCAAAAGCCATAAGGGTGATTTCTTGGCTAGAACCACATGCAGTTTCTGTAATGACCTGGAAAATGAAAGAAAATTAAGTTTGCATTAGCGGAAATTCAATAGGTTTTCTGTTTTCAAAAAGGCAAATAGACCAAGACTGTGACAGTTGACTGGAAGATGGCATCCGTATTGAATACTCTTCCCAGTTTACAGAAGCATCAGCTTAGGAAAAAGTGTTTTCCGGCTGCCCTCGGGCTTTGATTAGCATCTGAATAGAGCAATGAAAAAGATGAAATCAAGCATTCAGAAATAGGAGGAAAGGACTAACGGATTTCCTGCAGATTGGTTCATTATTGTAGGTACTCAAGTTCTGGAATATGCCTGCTCTGATCTGGCTGACTGCTATACTGAATCCCAGCTGTTATGCTTGTATTGCAGTGCTGAGCTCAGTATTACACACGTTAAAAGCTTAACCACTTTTTCTATATTTCCTTGTTTTTCCTTGATAAATTAGGATGGTTTATTGTGAGGGTTAAGGGAGATTAAGTGAAATAACAACAACAAAAACCCCAGTACAGTGCCAGGCATACTATAAATGCTAACCCTGTGTTAGCCCTTGTTCTCCTCACTCCACTGCAAGCACAGTGATGCTTAAAACCTATTCTTTCTCTCTGATTCCTGTGGGAAATGTGTTACTGGTGGGGAGAGGTTTCTCATGCCCACCTGTTGCTTGTGGGAGTGGAATTCTTGTGACACCCCAAGAAAAAGAATTTTCTGAAACTCACATGGGAGAATGACATATTGTAGAAAGCTTTATTTTTGTGTGGAATCAACTCCCTGAGCTGCCAAGATCCCATTTCCATTGACCCTCCCCGCCCCCCGCCCCCCAAGGAAGAAGTTCCATTTTGCCTTTAATAGGGCTAACATCAGAGCCAGTGTCCAGAGCTCCCACTCCATGCTGGAGCAGTCCAGTACAGCATCAGGCTAGCTCAGTTTTTGTTTCCAGCTGCAGTCCATCCGTCCATTTCAGATGGGGTTCGCAGGGCCACATGGCTATGGTGGGAACATGGACAAATGCAAGGAAGCAGAACAAGAGAGCCAACTCCTTTGTTTGGGGGATTATGTGTTCCCCAAATTTTGGCCGGCCTGCTGTGGCCCTGCCTACTTTAGCCAATCCGTGGTTCCCCAGGCTTACCCACTGGCACTTTCCCTAGTCATTCTGACTCACTGCGCATGTGTTCATCTCCCCTTGGTTGGGCCCTTCTCCCAGGGATCTGCAGGGAATGGGCTGGTGGTTCCCTGGGGAGTGTGATATTGCAGCTTCCTGTTGAAGCTGCCCAAGTGATATGCCTATAATGTTTGGCCTCCCCTTTTGTCATTTTCCATTATTAATAACTAGCTAATTACAATGGCATTCCTTTGGGGAAAGGATCAAAAAGTTCCCTCAGTTAGTTTAATACTGACTATTTTAGCCTGGGTTTCCTAGACAACAGAGCCTGAGGCAAAGCCGAGGAGCCAATGCTGTACCAGGAGTACAATCCTAGAGCAGCGAAGTGAGGGGGGAAAAGAAGCCAGGCAGAGAAGATGGGAGAGCAAACACAAAGTGCACATCATTGAGTTGTAAACACAGCAGTGTCACTAGGATGTCTCTGGATAAGCCATATGGAAACACTCATTTCAGAACAGTCTGTTGGAGGGAGGAAAGGGGAATAATTTGTTGTTTTTTTTCCCTTCGTATCTCTTGTCTTTCAGTGGTCAGTGTGTACACCTGGCCTACTGTGTTCTGCTGCTCAGCCTTTTGGGCAGCTGCAGGGAAGCCAGATTTTGCCACCTATGGAGCAGCCCTTCATTTGAGTCTGGAAGCAGTGGAAGGTGCCAGGGCCTCTGTGAGTCTAGTCAGACCAGGTCTGGTGCCAAGTTGCTGCAGGCAGTCCCCATGCAGCACGAGGAGCCCAGCCCTCTCTGCAAGGAAGCCTGAGACAGCTGACAGTGCAAGGAGGTGATGCAGGTGGGGCTGAGATATCTGTAGACCATCAAAAACTGGCTTCAGTACACAGCAGGTACTTTATAATGCTACTGTTCTGGAAATATCTCCCTTTAAAATGTTAATTTTTTTGTATGTAACATTTAGTACATTTTCTGATAATCTGAATTTTATTTTACACTAGAGGCCCGGTGCATGAAATTCATAGGGGGGGGGTGTCCCCTCAGCCTAGCCTGAACCCCTTCTAATCTGGGACCCCTTGGGGGATGTCCAACTGACAGTTTAGGCCCGATCCCCGGCAGTCGGACATCCCTCTCACAATCCTGGACCGCTCGCTCCTAATTGCTCACCTACCTGCCTGCTTGGTTGCCCCCAACTGCCTCTGCGTGCCAGCCTGATTGCCCCTAACTGCCCCCCCCGCGTCGGCCTGGTTGCCCCCAACTGCCCCCCCCCCCCACGCTGGCCTAGTTGCCCCTTACTGCCTCCCCTGCCAGCCTAATTGCCCCTAACTGCCCTCCCTGCCAACCTGGTTGCCTCTTACTGCCCCTGCCCTGCCAGCCTGGTTGACCCCAACTGCCCCCCTGTGCCAGCCTGGTCGCCCCTAACTGCCTCCCCTGCTGGCCTGGTCGCCCCTCACAGCCCCCCTGCCAGCCTGGTTACCCCACGCAGCCTGCTTGTTTAGTCGTTTGGTGGTCCCTCACTAACCCTCCTGCTGGCCTGGTCACCCCATGCAGTCTGTTTGTTCAGTTGTTTGGTCGTCCCTCATTAACCCCCCTGCCGACCTGGTCATAGGCAGCCATCTTGTGAGGGTGTGAGGGTTAATTTGCATATTACGTCTTTGATATATAGGATTATTACCATCAAGAGCCAGCACTGCAGGTGGTGTTGAATTTTTACAGTGCACAATACTACAAATGCTCTCAGCTGAGGTGAGCACCAATTGCCTCCTCGAGCTGAGGGAGTTCTGCCAAATGTAACGCACTTCACTTTGTTCTGTCCACTGACGTGGCCAACTTAGGTGACTGACCAAAGGTGTGAAAGTGCTGGGTTTTCCACAAAGAAACAAAGGACTAACCATTGGATTGTAAATGCAGGTGATCCATGAGAGACACTTCAAAGAAATGCTAAGCAAATGGAGGGTAACCTCCTTTTCCATTATTAATAACTAGCATCATACACACCTGCCACCGGAGGACTGGCCAGCAGCTGTGTGAACAGGAGCTGGGAGAGTGGTGATAGAGGCAGTATGAAAAGCCAGGCCTATGTATGTCAGACTGTTCTCTTCACTCTTCTGTGAATACATGCTATTAATTCCCATATCCTAATTCATGACTCTTCCCTTTGGCCGGAAGTATCCTTTTTTTTTTAATGCCCAGATCCTGCCAATTCTTCCTTTCCTCCCACAATAAGAGCTATTGTATCTTAGCCCATGACTTGTGCTTTTGTGATTATCATCTTTATCAATCTTTGTTTTTGAAATTATTGCTCTTCTACCATTTGATTTAGATTTTACTTTGTACATTATTTTAGACTTGACATTTACTTACATACACACAGGTGTGACAGACTTATTTCTCCAAGTAGATTATAATGCCTTGCCTTGTGCATCAGAGTTCATGTTTAAACCGCCTCTGTTTGCCCCACTGCATTTAGTGCAGGACCCAGAATAAGCAGACCAGAAATCTATTCCGAAGGCTTCTCCTGTCAACTGACCTCTAGCTACCTGAACTCAGGAACTGAAATAATTCTGAAAAATTTTGAATGAATCCTTTAGTATTCACACTGTTGCTATTTGCCATCCCAAACTTAAGAACCACATATATATGTAATTTCTTGCTATCAGTGTTTGCAATCAGAACTCTTTCTACCCAAGCTCAGGAACCAAATGGATTTAGATAGTAGAGGATACCTGTCCTTCTGGATTCATGTTGTGTTTCAGTGATGGGATCAGCAGTTATACTGAGACTCTAGCTACCGCTTCTTCTACCATGACTACAGTACACAAATATAATAATCACTAGAGGCCCAGTGCACAAAAATTTGTGCACTCGGGGGGGAGGGGGTCCCTCAGCCCATCCTGTGCCCTCTTGCAGTCTGGGACCCCTCAGGAGATAATGACCTGCTGGCTTAGGCCTGCTCCCGGGTGGCAGAGGGCAAGCCCAATCCCTAGGTGCAGCCCCTGGTCGGGCTCAGAGCAGGGCCGATTGGGGAGTTGGGGCGCCGCCCCCTGTCATGCACAGAGCAGGGCAGATCGGGAGGTTGCGATGCCACCCCTAGTCAAGCTCAGGGTAGAGCCGATTGGGGGGTTGGGGCACCGCCCTCTGTCACACTCAAGGCAGGGTCGATAGGGAAGTTGCGGCGCCACTCTTGTCATGCACAGAGCAGGGCCAATCAGGGGGTTGGGGCGTTGCTCCCTGTCACACACAGAGCAGGGCCGATCATGGGGTTGAGGAGCTCCCCGCTGTCACTCACAGAGTAGGGCCCATCAGGGGGTTGAGGAGCTCCCCCCTGTCACTCACAGAGTAGGGCCGATAGGGGGGTTGGGGCGCCACCCTCTACCACCCACACAGCAGGGCGGATCAGGAGGTTGGGGCGCTGCCCCCTGTCATGCACAGAGCAGGGCCCATCAGGGGGGTTGGGGAACCGTACCCTGTCACACACAGAGCAGGGCCCATCAGGGGGTTGAGGAGCTCCCCCCTGTCACGCACAGAGCAGGGCCCATCGGGTGGTTGAGGAGCTCCCCCCTGTCACGCACAGAACAGGGCCCATCAGGGGGTTGAGGAGCTCCCCCCTGTCACTCACAGAGTAGGGCCGATAGGGGGGTTGGGGTGCCGCCCTCTACCACCCACAGAGCAGGGCCGATCAGGGGGTTGAGGAGCTCCCCCCTGTCATGCACAGAACAGGGCCCATCAGGGGGTTGAGGAGCTCCCCCCTGTCACGCACAGAGCAGGGCCCATCAGGGGGTTGAGGAGCTCCCCCCTGTCACGCACAGAACAGGGCCCATCAGGGGGTTGAGGAGCTCCCCCCTGTCACTCACAGAGTAGGGCCGATAGGGGGGTTGGGGTGCCGCCCTCTACCACCCACAGAGCAGGGCCGATCAGGGGGTTGGGGCGCTGCACCCTGTCACACACAGAGCAGGACCGATCAGTGGGTTGGGAGCTCCCCCCTATCAGACACAGAGCAGGGCTGATCAGGGGGTTGGGGCGCCTTCCCTTGTCACGATCAGAGCAGGGCAGATAGGGAGGGTGTGGCCCCACCCCCTGTCACACACAGAGCCGCAGGGCAATCAGGGGGTTTGGGTGCTGCCCCCTGTCACGCTGATCCCGGTGCCAGGAGGCCTCGCGGCTCTGCTGATCCGGTGCCGGGAGGCATATTACCCTTTTACTATATAGAATAGAGGCCTGGTGCACAGGTGGGGGCTGGCTGGTTTGCCCTGAAGGGTGTCCTGGATCAGGGTGGGGGTCCCCACTGGGTTGCCTGTCCAGCCTGGATGAGGGGCTGAGGGCCGTTTTCAGGCTGGCAGGTGACTGAAGCTCCTCAGTCACCTGTCACCTGTCCTTTTTTTCTTTCTTTTTTTTTATTCTGGGCCAGCTTTAGCTCTGAGGCCTTGGCTGCTGAAAGCCGTTTTCTGGCCTTTGTTTAACTTCTGTATTTGATACAATGTTGCGGTCCGGCTGGCTGAAGCCCGGCTGACTAAAGCTGGTTTCTGGGGTTTTGTTTAGCTTCTATATTTGCAACATAGTTGCTTAGAGTTGCAGCTGAGAGGCCGGCAAGGCAGGCGGGGAACGTTGGGGTCCGCCATCACTGGAGCAAGCAAGCCTCCCTGTTCGCTTCAAGCTGCCTGGCTACCGGCCGCCATCTTGGCTGCCAGTTAATTTGCATATCTCCCTGATTAGCCAATGGGAAGGGTAGCAGCTGTGTGGCTAATTACCATGTTTCTCTTTTATTAGATAGGATATTTTTATTGTTATGGGGGCTGCGACCAGGAAGGAATATGCATAGCTTTTGCCTTGAATTTTGGTTCTGGCACTTAATTCTCTATGCACTACTCTTCTCACCTGTAACATGGGGTAAAAATTATATGTATTTTTTAGTATTCTTATACAGAATAAAAATTATGTGTGTAAAGTGATTGGTATTTATAGTAGGCTGTTGCTGAATCACAGATATCTTGCTTTGTCCATATTATTAATCATCTCATTCAATCCTGACATATTGCTTTTTTCTCTTCTTTAAAGCAACCAGTCAGCTAATATGTATTGAATAACTTCTGTGTTAGACACTAAAATGTTCTGACTTTACAAATGATCTTATCATTTTGATACTCTTTTTATGTAGGTTGGTGTAAGATAAATGAAATTATACCAACATTTTGTGGTTGAACAAAATGTACAAGGTGTACATCTTGGGTCTTCTTTGTCTTTAATTTTTTAAAATTTGAATAAACTAGTCTTTTAACTAAAGGGTACCTTTAAGAAAAGTAAACCTAGTGTTTAGTAATCCTGCCTATCCCCAGTTTTTCTCAGAAACTTGAGTCTTTACCTTCTTCCTTGTTAGCATATGTTGTCTGCTTTTGTCTGATTAAACTAGAATGTTCTTGGCTATTACAAATTCTTATTAAATCATTCACTCATAGGAAAATGTAGTAGGAATGACCTGAATGCCCATAATGTGTAAAAGTTTTACAGTGAGTGGACTGCACGGCTGGGAGAGAGCTCAGGTGATTTTTTTTTTTGCTACCATTTTGAATTGTTTCCTAAGTCTCTCTCCCACTATCCTAAGACTCTGCCAGATGGAAAGCATAGTGTTAAATGGGAGAAGAGATACAAAGAGATGAATCAGAGAAGCTTTTACAGCCCCCTAAAACACAATGTAAGTGGAAGTGTGTGTGGGAGAGAGACAGATGTCCCATGTAAAGGTGAGGTGTATAGTGGGAGTGGGCGTGCCAGAGAAGAGAAAGGTGTTAAGCTTTCAAATCCCAGCATGCCATCCCAGCAAATCTAGGGACAGAGAGATAGGCTGTGTGCTGCAAACTACTCACAAATCTCTATAACATGTAGTGAGTAATGGAAACGGAAATAATTTATTTAAACAGCTGTGAATTAAAAATTTAAGGGATTTTCATCTTTCTAACAATAGATAACTGAGAAAAAAAGTGCCTTGCACTCTAAGAGAGTAATCATAGGTACGGGTGCATTGGGAACGATCTGCTCCTAGCAGAGGGTGGTCATTCTCCCAGTTGCCCCAGAACCTGGGCATGGCCTGAAGACTACGGTAAGACACCTGATTATGGTAAACGTGTCTTCCCTAAAGCTCTTTCAAGGTTTAAATCCTTACAGATGTTATTTAGCTTATGAGGATTCTCACTGTGGCAATGTGAAGCAGACCCCATAGAAAAGAAATCTGTGGGGAGCTAATATTTTAGTTGCCAATTAGGGCATCCAGCTAGTGTGCCATGGAAGTCATTCTTTACCAAGTTATGTCACAATTTCTCTTTTGAAGGCCGTGTTATGGATGATACAATACTGTATCTTTTTATGTATATCTAACTTTTGAATGAAAAAATTTCTATATGTGAAGATACATGAAAAGCATGTGAACAACGTTAAGCACAGGTTATTACCTATTTTGTTCTCGGACTTTCAGGATATATATTTAGTAACTAAATGTTGAGTTAATATTAAGTTAATATTAACCTGTATGATAGATTTTTTATTTGAAATAACTTTTTTAAAAATTGGAGAAAACGAACTGATGAACTCTTAATTCTAAACAACTCTATAACACATATGTGCTAATACAAAGTTTACATTTTAAGAAATGCCACCTCCACAAATGAGTTTAACCCCAAATTTTGTAATTCAAGGCATTCTTACTGTGTTTACAAGTTTCTTCTACAAGAATGCCTTTCATTTCAGTATGTTTAGCGGTTTCCTAATTTTTTTTTAATAAGTGGTAATTTAGCACCGTGTTTTAACTACTATTATTATCTTGTAGCAAATGGTTTTATAAAACACAGGATTACCATAGTGAGTCATAATCCAAATGAGCAGTTTAGTTGGAATAGGGTTCTTAAGCCATTTGCTATGTCTCTACATATATCTCTTCATTAGATTGAAAAGTTGCCTGACATATTTTTGTAAGCATGTGTAAGTTATGATGTAGGCTTGGCTGCTACATTCATTAGCCACCAGTGATGGAATATCAAGCCTTGATATTACTTGTTGGCTATAACAGAGATTTAAAACATCAGTTGCTTAAATAAGATAGAAATTATTATGCTAATCCCGGGTTAATAAGGACTCTGACAGTGTTGGGAACCGAGGCTCCTTTTACCTTTTGGCTTAGCTGTCGGGATATTGATCTCGTGTGTGAATGGAGACCACCAGGTTTATATCTCAGCAAAAAGCTCCCCCTTTCTTTTAAGAGACTGACCTAGAAGTTGCACACATCACTTTTCTTGCATATTTTTATTCAGAACTCAATCATCTCACTATATGTAGTAACAAAGGAGGCTAAGAAATGTAGGGCGCCATTTACCTCGCTAAAATTCCTATGACTGTAAAAGAAGAACACGGAGTTGGGAAGACATTTAACAATTTCTGCCATGTGCAGGCTGTCTCCCAAACATGACACACACCCATTCCCTCTCCAAGGTTTTATTCATCTCGTAGTTTATTGTACCTGGGTGCTATGAAGTCAATTCTTTCTCTCAAGCCCTGATATTACTCCTCATGTCTGACACATTCGATCTGAAAGCCAGTTGATCTGCCATCTGCTCGCCCCCAAGTCCCCTAAATGCACATCCAGTACACAATGGTAAGGCTGAGGCAGGTAACACAGCAAAAAGGCAGTGGTAGAGGGGAAGCTGGACAAGACAATCCCATTTGGAAAAGGGGACGAAAGGAAACCCAATCGTCACTCAGCAGCGGCCAAATCCTGTGTGTAGGAATCATGAAGATTTTTATCCTGGAAGTAGAAAAAGTTCTTTGTTGTCCCTCCTGGCAAGCCTGCCCCCTTGCCCTCAGGGAGGAAACCACCTGTGCTCCGTGGTTCCTGGCTGTGTCCTTCGGGAGCTTCTGTATTGTTTATTATATCCTGTGGCCAGATCTAAGGTGGATGTTGGAGATATACCCCTTTCTTGTGGGGAGAGAACCTTCAAAGCTGGCCTCCTGCTGCAGCAGGTAAAGGAGCCAGAGGGGGTTGTCTTCGAGTTGAGCATGTATAGGCTTTCACCGTCCCCACATGTGTAATACAGGAAGTTAGTGGATTTCCTGAGTATTTTCACTGATTAGTTCCACGTGCAAGGAAACATAGCCAAACATTAATCGAGACATAGTTTTTTTGGGTTTATGGTTGGCCTCTGTGCTCTGTAAATCCTTCAGTTTCGAAATCAAGGATAGTTACCTTGATGGGTGCGGGAGTTTACCTTTGTATAAATCATTTATGTTCTGTGAAATCAGAGTTGCTGTCTACATTTCATAAGGATTCTGAGTATTCAAATATTTTGAGAAGGAATATTAAGAATATCTTTGTTCTTCGCTGTGGGGGAAAGTCAGTGGGTATTGTTTTAGGCTCCTGAGTTTATAATAAATTGTTACCCAGCAACAGAAAATGAAAATCTACATTCTAGATCCTTCCACATGGGTGTGGCTGTCAACATTTGGGGCAGCCTTGTTCAAGGGTGTTGGGGTCGGACATACAATCCAGGGTCAGCTTTATGGGCTGTTGAGCTTTCTTGTTGAGCTTGTCCTGTGAACTATCACTTACAACACCGTAGTGCTAAGCTGCTGGACTGTGCAATGTCTAGAGCCCTTAGTTATTAGGAATGGCATTGTAACAGAATTCTGTCCATTATGTTTCTACAGGTAATAGAAGATAGCTCTTTTAAAATAATAGAATTAATAATAATATTAGAATTTATCTTAAGTGAAAATACAGTTAGTAAAAAAAAAAAAGCACGTTTTTTTTGCTTGTTTTACATTTTTTTTTCTTTTTCCACAAAACCCTACTTGAGAGGCCTCTGAAACATCAACTTCCCTTCCTGTTGTGACTGTACTTTCTTCCCTTTTCTAATGTAGCGTGATGTCTTCCATCCCAGCATCACCTGTAGGCTTACAGAAATGCAGCGCCTCAGCTCTGACTCAGACCCTCAGTATCAGATTCTGCATCCTTATAAGCTCCCTATGTAATTCATATGGACATTAAAGTTTGAGAAGTCCTGTTCTAAACCTCTTTTATGCTGTTTACTAATATATCTTGTTGAATTATAGTTATTTTTGTGTTTGCCGTATTTCCTGCATTGGCTGATAAATTCCCAGGAGTGAGAGTGTTAAATTTTATTCATCTTTATTTCTCCAGCTGTGTCTAGCATTGTATCTTTCATATAGGGGTATAGAAAATAATTTATACAATAAATTATTTATTAAATTGAATTGACGGTAGGAAGATTCCTATTTTCTTTCATACTTATAATTAACCTAAAATATCTGTTACTTAGGACTTCATTTTGTTGTTGGTAATGCAAGCACTGACATAATCTACTTCTGGAAATTAGGCATTTGCCAGAAAGGGAAAGCTAATGGCCTGGAGAGCTCACTGAGGCTCAGAAATCTCGAATGACATTTTTATTCAATTCCTGACACTCAGCTTGTTTTCTCAGAATGTACAAATGTGGTTCCTAACTCTTTTAGTATCCACACTAATGGATGAGATTTATCTATTTCCTCTGACCTTCAATTCAACAAGAGGATTAAAGTGCATTCTGTGCATGTATCAATGATACTTTGTTCTCCGATGTTTCTTTATTACATTGACGGCCTAAAACGTCTGTGCCACAGCCAGCCTTCTGTGATATCTGCCCATGCCCACTTGTCAGGGATCTTTTCACTTCCTTCTGGTCTTGTTCTTTTTCAATCACTTGTTCTTTTTCTTCTCAAAATGTTTATATAAAAAAACCCCACACACGTTAAGGGAATAGGCTAAATACAACTGATGAGAATTTTATGGGGAATTCTAATTTTTATGTTCCATTCCTGATTCTTCCTGAACTACTATAAAGCTGCCTGGATGATATCTGGGTGACCTTCTAAAATATAAATAAACTGTAAAAAATGAAGCAAGGGTGGAAGTTTAACTATTAGAAAAACAACTTCATTGATGGTTAATTTCACTCCACATGCTGTACAGTGTGTGTGTGTGTATGTGTGTGTGTGTGTGTGTGTTTAGAAAAATATGGCTTGTTAATTGTACATTTGGAGAGGCTGCCAAGATTGGGTTTTTTTTGTTTTTTAATGTATCTGTATCCTGAGTTCCACTGAGACTCATTCACGGCCAGTCCTGCCTCATAGCACTTAGCAGGCGTGACTGTTAAGATAGCAGAGTTGTCTTATAGAGTAAACCCCAAAGCAGTGTTTTAGTCAGCTCAGGCTGCTATAACAAAATACCGTAGATGGGTGGTTTAAACAGCAGACATTTATACCTCACAATTCTGGAGGCTGGAAAGTCAAAGATCCAGGTGCTGGCAGATCCAGTTTGTGGTGAGGGCCCACGTCCTGGCTTGCAGATGGCAGCCTTCTCTCTGTGTTGTCACAGGATTGGGAGAGAGGAAGAGAGTGAGCTCTGGCCTCTCTTCCTTTTATGAGGACACTAATCACGTCATGGAAGGCCCACCCTCAGGAGCCCATCTAATCCCAATCACCTCTCAAAGGCCCCACATCAAAACGCCATCACATTGAGAGGCAGGGCTTCAACATTTGGAAGAATGCATTCAGTCCATAGATATGAAAGTAATTTTTAAACATCTAGGTCTGCTGAATCTGTTACACACCCCCTTGGAGTGAAATCTTTTTTGTTACCTAAAGTTGACCTGGGAAGTTAAGGGACATGGGCAGCTCTGCCCTCTGAAGCATGATCCATGTTTTTATTTTATTGGCAATCATATTACCTGCAGTTGTTCTTAGAATCATCACAATAGGAAGTTTTTAGAATTTTACAGCTGATGTGTAAGGGGATTTTAGGATCATCTAGTTCATCTCTTACCATATGCAGGAATTTACTTGATAATAATGGTTTTCAAACTTTTATGAACTCCAAATTGTCTCCTTTTAAAAATAAAATCCTACAAGTAAATAAGGGGCTGAATCTGCCATGCTTTAAAGGGACTGATGAAAAACAAGTAGGTTCTTCACCCTTCACCTGCACCTCAACCTGAAGTATCCTCAGGCAGAACTGAACACCGAAGAAAGGTAATATTATAAAGGTGGATGACAAGGCCCAACTTATGTTAATTGAGACAAACGCCAAATACATAAATTTTAAAGACAGTAGCTTCTCTGGGTAGTTTCAGTAAACTGCGGCCATCCTGAAGATGCCTACTTGCAATGATGGAGGCGTGGTTTTCATAGGCCTGTCCTCTGAGGGGCCCTGGGTTTCACAGGGGAGCCCAAGGGGCTGCTGGGGGCAGAGAGTCCAGTGGTGAGGGATTCCTGGGGTTCCTCCAGTAGGAGTGACTTCAATTTTATATTTTTCACAGATTGTGTTTGGGAGAGAAGCGGGTTGTAGGAGTAGCGGCATTATTATATGTACGTGTGTATGAGGACCCTAAGGTGGTAGGGTCCATTTCCAAAATAAAGTGCAAATATCACTGCTCATCACTGAGCTGGCACTGTGTTAGAATCACTTGGAGAACTAATTAAACATATATATTCTGCCTCCTTTCCTCCCCACCCCCCTAGAAATTCTGATTCAATTTGTCTGGGAATATGAATTAAAAACAACAAAACAAAATCAATACACTGAAACAGATGAGGTGATTCTCCATGCAGCTTGGTTTGAGATTTTGTCCCATGTTATCTGTTGCCAGTAGCCAGCCATTGTAGGTACCTGTCTACCTCCTAAAGCAATCCATCTTCTTCTTTTTTTTTTGGATTAATTGTTTAAAAACATTTTCCTCATTTTGAGCTGAAATACACATCTTTACAATTTGGTTGAATTCTCTGCTATGCATGCACCATGAGTAAGCTGATCCCAGTTTTCAGGGGACAGTCATAATTCTGACTGTTGTCCTGGGATGGTTATTAAGTGTACTCCTTTCACTTTCAAAAGTATCCTGGTTTGTACAGTGTGCCGAGCCGGCACGGCCATGTCATACTCAGCCCCACGTTGGGCGCCATATGTACCGCGCCAGTTCAGCCAGGTTCGGTGAGCCTGAGAGGGGGCGGTGAAGGACTGAGAAAACAGACAAGAGAAAAAAGCTGGGTCTGGATGGGACGCTGTCCTTTCTGACAGAGAGCTAACGACAACACCACAGACTACAAGCCGAGTCTTTATTTTATAGCCAGATTCCACGAGGCAAACTAAGGGCATGGTTACAACATTCTTGTGAGTTTTGAATCTACTCAATTACATGCACCTGATCAAGCTTTGTTTACTTGCTGCACCTCCCGCAGCCTATATCACTTAGCCACGTGGGGTTACAGATTCGGACCATAAGGTCAAGCTTACAACTATAGCCTTTGGCTATAATTGTGCTGGGAGGGCTTTGCCCTCGAAGCTAGGACTTGCACGTAGCTTTGCCATGAGAGGACTGTGCCCTTTCATTATTCCGAGGCTTGAAACTGTCCAAACACTGTAGCTGCTCTCTACAGTACAGTAAGTTTTTTGGTTATGAATTCTCTGCTCAGGTCTCTCAAGGCTGTAACTGAAGTGTCAGTTGGAACTGTGGTTCTCATCTGGGCCTCAATGCCTATTTTCTAAGCTCATTCAGTTTGGTGGAAGAATTTGGTTCCTTGTGGTTGTATGACTGAGGCCCCGTTTTCATACTAACTGTGGTCTGGTGTCCCGAAGGCATCCTTTGAGGCATGCAGCTCATGACATGATTGTTCTCTTCCTGCAGTTCAGCAGGAGCAAGTCTCTTGATACTTGACCTTCTTTTAAAAGCTCACCTGCTTGGTTAGGTCAGGCCGACCCAGATTGATTTCCTTTTTTTAAAACATCAAACCAACTGGTCAGTAATTGAATTGGAAGTGATATTCTGTCATATGCACAGGTTTCATCAAATTGAAAGGGGCAAGAACTAGTATATCGGTGTCAGTAATTGGGGATCATCTTAAAATTTGACCTACTACACTTTCCTTAAAAAAATGTGTTCCCTGCCTTTGCTTTGACCTGTCACTTTGGGTTTATTGGGAGATGACAGAATCATGGCTTATTTTAGTGTTTGTGGTAGAAATAATATATTCTTGATGATAAACTTTGGTATCAATGACTTGTCTTCATTAGTTTAGAACCAGAATCTTAATCTGCACAATATTATCCATACTTATAAATATTACTTTCATTTCTAAGAAATAGCTGAAATGATAGACCTTTCCCCTTCTATGGAATGATTGTAAACATAGATAATGTACACTTGCGATTAAGGATGCGGAACTATTAGATATAGTCATAATGTCAGTTTTTCTCATGATAAAATAATTTAATAAACATACAGCATTATTAAGCATAGAAAGAGATCCCTTTCTTTCTCCCAGGAAGACATGTGTTGCATTTAGAAGGGGCTTTATGTGAATATTTTTGAAAAACTTGTATATAAATGGGATAGATTATAATAAAAAAAGAAGGTATTAGAAAGTTATTGATTTTGGAATGAGAGTCGGAAATATCATCTGGTTATAAATTCTCATTCTGAGATTACTTCTCTCTTTACTTCTTCTCTCTTAAATCGTCTTTCACCTTTTCTTTAAGTTTGGAAAACAAAACAAGTGTTATTTTTTTAATTGAATTTAAAAAACTAAGTCTCTTGACAAAGAAAGAGAATGCCTTTTAATCTTTGTGTTATTACATATTTAACAATAAAATCCAGTACATGTACCTCAAACTCCAGCTCTTCCCAGGAAACAGAATGGCTCAATGGCTTGCTTGCGAAGGGCTAGAAAATTGGAGGGACTTTGGTGGCTCTGTATTCTCGGTCAATATTGATATCAGAAATGGGGTGGTGACAATGGTAATGCTAAAAAAGGGCTGTTGTCATTTTCTGAGACTAACCCTGGTTCTGTCAGGATCGTGAACAGGTAGCAGATGGTACATTCAGACAAGATAATTGGGGAGAGTGTGGTAGAGGATGGGCAGCATTAAGGGAGACACCAAAGGATGAGGCAGTACTGTGGTGTTAGTGCTCTACTGTTGGAGATGTCCTGATTCAGCTGTGGCCTCTGGTAGAGGGACACAGCCCACCAAAGGACCTGGTAGGGAAGGAACCAGGAAAATCATTCTACTTCTATCTTACAATGTTCTACTGAAAGCAGAGGGCAAGAACCCCACTGGAAGCTGTAGGGAGCCCACTGTAGCCAATGAAGGTCATTCTCCTAGGGAACAGGATAAGGTGAAGATGGGTGAAGAATTGATCTAGAGAGGAAAACAAACAAAAAAAATATTTGGCAGAGATCTCAAATATGGCTCTTGTATGCATTTGGTTGCATCTTTCATTTTACAGAGATGAGAATGTTTATTTTATTTTTTTTTAAAAATATATTTTTATTGATTTCAGAAAGGAAGGGAGAAGGAGAGAGAGAAGTATCAATGATGAGAGAGAATCATTGATTGGTTGCCTCCTGCATGCCCCCTACTGGCGATCAATCCCACAACCCAGGCATTTTCCCTTGACTGGAATTGGACTCCGGACCCTTCAGCCGCAGGCCGATGCTCTATCCATTGAGCCAAACCAGCTAGGGCTATTCCTTTATTTTTTTGTTGATTTTAGAGAGAGAGAAGAAGGGAGAGGGAGAGAAAGAGAGAGAAACATCAATGTGAGATAGAAACATTGATCAGTTGCCTCCCAACACACCCCAAACTATGACCCTTAGGTGCCTGGGATGATGCTCCAACCAATTGAGCCACACTGGCCAGGGCACCAGGGTGTATGTTTTAGAGAATAATGTCTTATATAGGATGCCTACTTAGGTGATATCACATCCCTAAAATGCTCCTAAATTTTAGCAACTCTTGTTGTCCTGGTGCTTCTGCCCCAAAGGACTATGCTGCAATCAGGAACAAATAAATACACTTCAGGTATCTTTGCCTGTTTTGCCTGAACTGACCTTTTCTCCCTGCCCAGCTTGGAGAATTCTAATCACCTTTCCACATCTAGATTAAATTTCCTGTTTAAGGTTTTTATGTACCAATGCCATTTTCCTCTGACGAATCATTATTCCATTTCTCCTTTGTATATAATATTCTTTTGAGCACATGCTTAATTTTCTTCTAGCTCCCCTCTCTCCCTGCCCCGCCCCCTCCCCAACTTCCATGGCTACCCTACTCAAGTTTTTTGTTTTGGCTTTTTAGGTCCTACACTGTTTGACATTTAGTAGGTGTGCCATAGGAATTTGTTGACTCAAGTCTTCTGATGGCCTTGAGTTATAGATAAGCCACCACATCCAGCCACCAGCAACAATAGACATTTTCTGAGCACTTTGGATAATAGGCGAGTAGAGTAGGTCATGTTGTCACTCAAAGTTCCCTGTTTCCTAATCCCCTTTTGTTTTTGTTTTTTTGTTAGTTAGTTTGTTTTTTTGAGTGGAAGCTCTTGTATTTCTGGGAGAGAGGCTAAAGAAGAAAGCCCCAGAGTTTCCAGAAGGATTAATTAGTGACACAGAGAATAGCACTTTTCTCTAAATCCAGAATTTGGCTACTTTTTATTTATTTATTTTATTTTTGGCTACTTTCTTCTTTATTTTGTCAGCTTGTGTGTACTATTTCATTGTAGTTTTCTGAACTTCCGGTATTCAACAGAGAGAGTGGCACGATGCTACCCCTCAATGAAAGATACTAGTTTCCTCACCTAAGAGAGAGCTTCTCTCACTGTGCTGCACCTCAGGTGGACCACGGGGATCACAAGGTCTGAGACATGAGCGTGGATGTCAGAGGAAGGTGGCGCCGTGGCCTTCATCTTCTTACCCCCACTTCCTTTCCCTGTTAGCCAGCATGGAACTGCACCTGAGGAGAACAGATCTTTTTGCAAGTGGAGTTGCAAACCAGAGACTGAGTAGCTTAGTATAGAATCACAGCCCCAAATATTAAAGTGCACACTGTAAATGAAATGTTTTAATTGAAAATAGGTATGACTATGAATATCTTTTGGTGATACTGGGTTAGAATAAATTTGAATCACATGGACCATACAGAGATGAGGCAGTCAGTAGATAGTTGGTTTTACAGATTAGGATAAGATTTTGGGGAATTTAAAAAAAGTGATCCATTATTAATGGATGAAGAAGTGAAGTTCTCCTCTCCGTCTCTGTTATTCATAGACGTGTATGCTTCCTGATCGCTGGTATACACTGCTGTGCTTTACTTACTTATTTTTAAAATATTTTTGTTGGTTTCAGAGAGGAAGGGAGAAGGATAGAGAGAGAGAAACATCAATGATGAGAGAGAATCATTGATCGGCTGCCTCCTGCACACTCCACACGGGATCAAGCCTGCAACCTGGGCATGTGCCGTGACCGGGAATCGAACCATGACCTCCTTATTCATAGGTCGACACTCAACCAACTGAGCCAAGCCGGCCAGGCTGCTGTGCTTTATTGTTCTCAGGCTTTTTACAGACTTAATGGAATGACTGAGATTCCCCTTGAATGTCTTGAAGAAATACCTTTCTGTCCATCAATCATCCTTGTAATTAAAGATCCATTTCTGGGAGGGGAGTTTCTTTTTGTGGACCTGTGTTACTTATGCAATGCCCGGTCTCTTAGGAAAACAATTCAATAAGTCCACACGTGGTCTACTCTAGCCAGTTCCTGTGGGGCAACAGAAACGCTTTTCTAGAGCAGAAGGTGGAGAGGGTTAAAGTAGGGCAGGCAGATCCTTACTGAATGTGTGTCTACTAACTGGAGTGAACCAGGGGAGGATCCAAATAGGGACCTGAAACTCCAGTGGCTCAGTGATAGGGACACAATGATAGCTGTCCTATTTTGTAAGAAATGGAAGGGAGGGAATTAGTAAGATATAATTAACATGAAGATATCAAATTGGACACCAGTAAGTAGCATCCAATATAATGATCATCCAAAAACGGGGACAAATGAGATAGGCAAAGGATCTTTGCAGGGGATGGATTTATTGGTGTCTGTGTAGGAAGAACAAAGGTGTTAGCAGGGTGCCAAGTGGGCTAGTTACAGATAGCTGTAAGTAAGAGCCACACAAAGTGGGAATCAGGTCAGGTTATTGAGTGAACTGGAGAACTACAACAATCGCGTGGGGAT
This sequence comes from Myotis yumanensis, assembly GCF_028538775.1. Taxonomy (NCBI): domain Eukaryota; kingdom Metazoa; phylum Chordata; class Mammalia; order Chiroptera; family Vespertilionidae; genus Myotis; species Myotis yumanensis. The sequence goes on from NW_027223754.1 coordinate 173,404,081, forward strand.
GAGGTCAGAATAACTCAAGCAATAAAAAGAAGAGACAGTGTACAAAGACTTTGAGGTAATGGAAAAATTTGTCACATTTATGAACCATAGATTAAGGGCTACAGTGTTTTCTAACAGGACACGTAATTAACAATGACCTGCAGCAAAAAGGAAGATATTTTGTATGTTATTCCTCTCCTATTTGTGGGGAAAAAATAAAAATAACTTGTCCAATCTGTTAGCAAAAGAGGCTTTATCCCTTGTGAAGCTTTTAATGAAATGGGGAACAAGAATAGGGGAGGTGAGGGTGTATGAGGGAGTCTGGGAGGTACTACGAAACTATGTGTTTAAAAACATGTGTGAGTACCAGCGTCCTTGGATTTAGGGTAATGAGTGAAGCTAGTGCTACTCTTCTAGTTTGGGTTGGGGGGGGGGGGGGCAGCGTACAAGTCCTGAGAGGTTATAAATTACAATGCATGCAATTATTTATGTTTCCGAAGTCAGCATCTCTTCAATAACTACAAATCATTGATTAGTCATTTGTCAATGTTCTAGTCACTAGCATTTAATCAAATATAATTCAGTATAAGGAAAAATTGTACTATAACAATTTAATTCCCTTTTAAAAGAATCTGTTACTCAGGAACTTGGTCTGCCATTCCGAATGAAATTTCTTTACTGGCTATATGGAGATAGTGAACATAATAATATTGAAAGAATTTCCATTTTGGCTTTTATAATATTCTCTTCTGATATGAATAGCAGGATGAATGGGGGTTTGTTATTTATTACTATGAAAAGGTTAACTTTAGGATTATGACTTCTCATTGAAAATGGAGGTATAATATTATTCAGTTTGATTATCTTTGCACAGCAACATATGTGTGCATATTCATATGTACACATATATCCAAGTAACAATGTTCACTATTGTGTTATCCTTCTATTCCTGACATAATAGTTTTACCTTTACTTGCTTTAAAGATTCAGGGCATCCAAAGGCATTTTGAAAAACATGGCTACAGTGTGTGGAAGGCAAAGAGTAAATTATGCATTCCTAACGTGGTGGAAGGCCCAAAGGATTTAAGATGTTAAGGTGCCTCACGAAAGAAGTGATTTGGAGAATTTTCAAGTGGTGCTGAAACAACACTTTATACCTACATAGGCTTTTATTTACATACATTTTCTCATTTGTTCAAGATGCTGTGATGTGGATGTGGCAGAAATCACATTACCATTGTACATATGGGAAACAGGCTAAGAGTGACTTGCTGAAGGACAGTTAGTAGAGACTGTGAAGAATCTGAGATTTTACACAGGCGAGCTTGTCACTGTTTCATGTATAGTGGCAGAAACAGTTTCCTGAGTAAGAGGTGAAGGACTTTTATTACTCACAGTCCGATAAGCATTGTGAACTTCATGTTGATTTAACAGCTTTCCCCCCTCAATCCAACAGAGGAAGTGCAGGTAGACCAATCCTTGTATGGATTCTGTGCAGGCAGTGGGATATGAAGAAACACTTAGCTTGGGAGTTCACTGTTTGTATAGAAAGCAGAAGCAAGCCAACTCTTGGTCAAGTAGAAGGCATTCTCCCTAAAGTTGCTGGCTGCAAATGTAACCTTGAGAAAGGTTCAATGAAGAGAGCTATCAGGGGCTTGCATTCTTTAAAAAAAAAAAAAATATATATATATATATATATTGATTTCAGAGAGGAAGGGAGAGGGAGAGAGAGATAGAAACATCAATAATGAGAGAGAATCATTGATTGGCCCACTGCTGCATGCCCCACTCTGGGGATTGAACCGGGACCTCCTTGTTCATAGGTCAATGCTAAAACATTGAGCCACGCTGGCTGGGTAAAGTCCTGCATTCTTAGGAAACACAGCAAGAACATGCAGGAATGCTCAGGTCTCTTCCAACAATTAAAGGTTAAATGCAGTTTTGCTGACTTTTGTGACTAAAACTCTAGCTGAAAGGGTAGCAAGTATAAGCCATTCCCCCTAAAAAATGTTTAGCTTCATATTTCTCTGTCCTATCCAGGACATCTTGAAAGTAGTCCTTTGGCTTATTTAATATTCTCGATCACTAAAACCAGTTATGGTTATGATGAAGGTGGAGAACAGAAAAGAGGCCCCAATTTAAGGACTGGTTTCAGTCCCAGAATCTCCTCTAACCTTTGCAGCTACTGCCACTGCAAGGAGCCCAGATAATGTTTTCACCAATGAAATTCCTTGTGCCTCTGGCCACAGGAACATTTACTATAAAAATTGGAGGACATAATAAGAACCACGGAGAAATAAAGAACAAGTGATTTCACTAATAGTAGATATACAGTATGAAGGAAAAAAGGTCATTTATTGATGCTTCTATTAAGTCAGGATTTAGCTGTTCTTAAAAGAGTAATTATAATATAATTTGAAGTTAGAAAGAACCTTACTAGTAAGAACCTTAAGAATGTTAAATCCAGGCTCCTTATCTTATAGATTAGAAAATTGAGACATAGAATTGTTAAATGATTGCTCAAGGTCAAGTTTCTAGTAACAGATTAAATTGATGGAGCACAAGTTACATTATTGTGATGACTGCATACTTGGTATTGGAATATCACCCTGTTTAACTGGAACAGGTTATAAGATTCAGTCAATAAAAATTTGTTGAATTATTTTGTCTTATAAATGAATAAATATGTTCTCTGTCTTCAAAGAATTTATTTAATAGTGTAACAGCAAGAATTCAAGTTGATATATACTATTCTAAAATCATGTGTAAATTGCCTAGATTAATTTAAGCTTGGGGGAAGGAGGCAGCACTTTAGAAAAGTATGTAGAGACTAGAGGCCCAGTACATGAAAATTCGTGCACTCGGGGGGAGGGGCGGGGGATCCCTCGGCCCAGTCTCCACCCTCTCACAGTCCGGGAGCCCTCAGGGGATGTCCTACTGACAGCTTAAGCCACAGTCTGGCCTCCCTCTGTGGGAGGTTACCAGGCGGGCTGATCAGGGGATGGCGCCACCCCCATCACCCCGCCGCTGCTGCTGCTGCTGCCGGCCTCCCTCTGCGGGAGGCAACTGATCAGGGGATGGCACCAGCGGGCATGGCCCCGCCCCACACCCCATCACCCCTTGGTCACTGCTGGTCGCTACCGCCTCCCCCACCCCTATCGCTGTCCCCTCCCTCTGCCTGCTGGCACCACCTGCTCGCCAGCCCCACCCCCCTGCCGACTGGTTGTTCTGCCATTTGGTCGATTTGTATATTAGGTTTTTATTATATAGGATGTTTGAGCTAAGTCTTAAAGAATTACAAAGAGGTTTCTAGAAAGAGAAATGGAGGGAGAGAATTCCAAGCAGAGAGAAAACCACTGGCATGATGGATGATATGTAGAAGTTGACCAAGACATGGTCAGTGGTTTGGTGTAGCTTGGTGTGACTAGACTTGAGAATGGACTAACAGGTAGAATCCTAATTAGGAAAATCTTAGAGACCATGCTAAACAATAGGAGCATTTTAGGGGGAAACAGACATTTTAAGGTAAATTGGTATATGAGGTATAAGGGGAAAAGATGGGCTCATAAATCAGAATCAGTTAAAAAAAAAAAGGGATGTCACAAAAAACAACTGGTTATAAAGAATTGAGAAATATGATGTTTGAAGGGCAGCAGTATATGCCATCCCCAGGTATGTCACTTTGACATATTTTGAGTAAAAGGTAATTAAAAAGCAGCAACAAGAAAATATCTGTCCTCCCCCTATTTGCCAAAAAGCAGGACATGTATTTGTAAAGGTGTTAGCCCTCCCCCCTCTCTCTGGAAGCACAGAAGTTAATCACTGGATATGGCATCAGAAGAACCTACCTAACAAACTCTAACTAGCCCTGATCTTCCATTAGTTTCTCTCTATATTTATGTATTTTCCCACGATTTGCTGTCCTAGAAACTCAGTCCTTTTCCCTTTTGTTAAGATGTTATAAAAATCCAAGTTCTAATCACCCTCTGAGTTGCTCATCACTCATTCCTATGTGTATGCGTGTTAATAAACTTCATATTGACAAACCTCAATTTGTTTTTTGTTTGTTAATCTTCTGTCAGTCTAATTTACGGGAGAGCCTGGGAGGGTAGAGGGAAAAGTTTTTTCTCCTTTACAAGTTGTAAATAGGATCAAGTGCTTAGAAGAGATCAGGTAGGATGAAGCCTAAAAAGGGTCTACTCTATTTGGAGATAGAAAGGTCATTGGTGCCTTCTGCCTGAGCAGTTTCGCTGGAGTGTGAGAGCAGGCGGAATGGGTGCTATAGACTTAGGGAACGATTCAGATGTGAGAAAATGGACACAACCTTTGTTCATCTCCTCTCATCATAAAACTGAATAATTGACAGCTCGTGTCATGTTCTGTTTCAAACTTTCAACCTTCACAGACTGTTTTAACAGATTTTTTTCCCCTATATGGCTTTCCATGGGCTTTTCCCTTCAAATCCCATGCCATTGGTCGATGGCCCACAAAGGATAAAAGGTTCCATACCTCATGCTAATAAAAAAAGCACATTCTCTAGCAAAACTGTCACTATTTTCCATAACAGCCTCACCCTGCCTACATTCATTTCTAATGTGTCATTTTTCAAAAACCCATCTCCATTAGCAAGTTCATATGATAGATAGAACCCCCATTGTTGTTGTCCTTTATAATATAATTTAAAAAAATATATTTTTATTGATTCTTAAAGAGAAAGAAAGGGAGAGGAGGGAGAGAGAGATATAGAAACATTGATGAGAGGGAAACATCAACATTGATCGGCTGCGTCCTGTACACTCCCTGCTGGGGATTGAGCCCGCAACCCAGGCATGTACTCTGACCAAGAATCAAACCAGTGACCTACTGGTGCATAGGTCAATGCTCAACCACTGAACAACACTGGTCAGGCGATAATGTAATTTTTCTATGTAATATTAGAATGCTATCCTAAATATTTATGACATAAGTTTTATGCATGATTGTTTTTTTCAAGAAACAGTCGAATATACCTAGTTGTATGATTACACATTTAAAAAGCCTGCAAGGATTTTTCTTTATTTCTTGGTGTTGATGTTAGCCAAAACGTTAACACTGATTATTTCTTAGTGTTGGGATTAGGTGTTTTTAATGTTCTTATTTTTATGTAAAAATATTAAGAGTGTATCTCAAAGTATTTAGAGGAATACATGTCTGATTTGATTTTTAGTTTTCTCTTTCTGAGAAGCGTTGGTGTATTTTGTCTACACATAAGCTCAAATTATAGTTTTGAAATTGAGGTTTGTAGCTGTACAAACTCCTTACATTATTAAAACAGGTGATTTGGGTTGGATTAGAATTTCATCTGAGAATTCTTGACTGGAGTATAAGTGTAGGTATTTGGAGAGTTTAACATGCTAATTTTTGAAGGGGAATTGAAAAAGTGAATATAGTCCTAAACTTTGAAGTACAGTCAGCTTCCAATTATATACATGTAGGGGAGAACATCCCCTCTTAGGTGGGAGTGTGTCAGACCTGCTGGGAAACTGCCATTGCCTGGTTGCGGTAGAAAAGGATTCTGCCCATCTTGTTGATTTTTAAAGCCATTCTCTCTCCCTGCCCATGCAAATGGATGGAATTGCACATCATTGCTTCAAAAGCAAACTTCTCCCCATTAGCAAGGATTGTAAATCAGATGAATGGAGGTTAGGAGATTAAGTTCTGAATGACACTGGAAGTCTAAATTGGCTGTTATACCTGCAGTTCAAGTGGCAACTATTCTTTGTTCTGTTGAAATGAAATTGAAAGTATCTCAGCCAAACCCCGACCGGTGTGCTCAATGGTTAGAGTGGTGGCCTGCACACCAAAGGGTTTCAGGTTTGATTCCTGGTCAAGGGGACACATACCTGGGTTGCAGGTTCCATCCTGGCCCCGGTCGAATCGGGGAGGCAACCAATCAATGTATCTCTCTCTCATCAATGTTTCCCCTCTCTCTTTCCTTCCTTTCTTTTCCCCTCCCTCTTTCCCTCTCTCCCTTCCATGCTCTCTAAAATTCAATGGAAAAAAATATCCTCAGGTGATAATTTAGCAACAACAAAAAAGAAAGTATCTTAGCCAAATAAGTTAGCCTATGGTTATAACTACTTAAAATTAATACAGAACTGATTTCAAACTTTTCATTTAGATACATATTTATTTTTATCTGTCTTATTACATGGGATTTATTAAGCTTCATAGTAAAGCTATTTGTCAAGCAGGGAGGAAGCAGAATCCTGGGGTAAATGTGGTAGCTTTCAGGAAGGAGAACAGCCTGGGCTCAGATATGACTTTATGTTGGAATGCAAACCATTCGTGGTATCTTCTCAAAGAAGTGAAATCTAAACAGAGATTGTAAACATGAGATGTTCAGGTTGGAGAAGGAGTTGGGAATTGAGAGGGTGGAGAAGAGTAAGCCAGGAACAGAGAACAGCATATTTTAAAATATAGAGGCCAAAGAGGGTATACCTTGTTAGTGAAACTGGTTTAAAAGAAATCGTCACCACCAAAAATCCTTTTCATTGAAAGCATGGAGCATGGCAAGAGGAGAGGCTGCAGAAAGATTTAGGGACTTACTGAAGGGTTTTAAGTAAGGTAGTTACCTGATCAACTTCACTAATATCACAGGGTGTGGAACAGGTCAGAGGGCCAAGACTAGATGACTACTGAGGAGACTTTTGCAATAATCCAAGTAAGAGATAATGGCAGCTTTGATAAGGGTGGTGTTGGTGAGGAAGGAGAGAAATGTGTGGGCTCGAGAGCGATTTCAGAGATAATTAATAATGGCTCTTGCAGACAGATTAGATAGATGGAGCAGGGAAGAGGGAGTCATTGAGGTTGACTCTCCTGTTTCTGACTTGGCAACAGTCGGAACAGTGACTCCCCCGAGGAGATGGGGTTTGTTTGGGTTTCCTCCCCTTGGCTGGATGGAGTGAGATAGGAGCAGAGGGTTTTGGAAAGAAGAGAATATTAATTTTGGGAAAGACAGGAAATGTGGAACCAGAAAGCTAAAGTTGCTACTACCATGGGCTGTTTTTATAGTTCACAACATAGCTCCTTATAAGAAACCCTTTGTTATATATATGTATTTAAATATTTAATCTGTATAACAGTGCATAAATATTATTTTTTCTCTCTCCTTTTTATAATAAACTATTCTGAAGTCAAATAGTATTAGATCTAAAAGGAAACTTGGAAATGACCCTTTCTCTCCACAAGTGAGAAGACTGGAACTCTGAGAGAAGACCATGTGTTATCTTTAGAGGAACAGAAGTAACAGAACCCAGGTCTCCTAGCGGCCACTCCATTGCTCTTTCCATTGTACCTAGCTAGCTCCACAATGAGCATTGCATCCCATTACAACAAATACACAAAGTTAAAGATTTCATAAAAGAAAAACATCATTAGCATAGAGGAAAGAAAAAATTGCATTAACAAATATATTCATTAACACATTTTTTGGCAGTATAGAATACTATTTCAGATAACCAGGGTTGCAGATGTCTAGTCCCTTCTCAGTATTGTCTTTCCTATCCTTCCATTGACCATTCATCCTGATGAAGCAGAAGGGGCTGAAACTCAGGAGATCTGGGCGTAGGCTTGACTTTAACTCTGAAAAATAGGTGAACTGGTTCTACTTCCATAGGCCTGTTTCCATATCTGAAAAAATTAAAATGTAGGACCAGAATCCTTTAAAACACTTTCTTTGCTCTGTTTTTATCATTTCATATTTTCCATCACTGGTTATCTTTCCTTTCTTCCTTAAACTGCTTCTCCTCCATGGCAAATAGAAACTTCTTAAAAACCCGGTACAGGAAGTCACTGATGGGTGTGTTCAGGATGGTTCTGTTTACAGCATGAATAGATGAGGGCCAGATTTTGGGTTATTCTGTTCACATATTGTATTTACTGTCCTTCTTTGAAAATAAAAATAGGCCTTGGCATTAGGAAGAGAGGCAGAAGAGGAAGACTCTGGAGTAGATCGGGGTGGGGGTTGGGTACTATGTCCTTCCAAGTGCAGACAGGAAGCCCGAGGAGCTGTACCTGGTGATTCATGGGTTTTGGAGAGAAAATACTGTATTTATTTTGTAATAAATTTGAGAAATTTGTATTTATTTTTAATTTTAAGTAAAATCTGCTTTTTGTGTATGCCATACTATATGGCAACTCAATATTGTACATGCATATCATTTGCAAATGAATACACATACACATATGTTGTGGGAATATGCGTAAACACATTAAGCTGACTGAAGGATGTGTTCAAACAAATTTGGAAACCACTGGTGAAGAGACCTTGCTTGGGGCGATGGGTGCACGGAACAGTGCGCAGATGAGGTTTTGTTGAGTTGTACACTTGAAACCTGTATGGTTTGGTGAACCAACGTCATGAATTCAGTTAAAAAAAAACACAGGCGAGTAAAGGGCATCAAGGTATCATCCATCTTGGAAATAAGAAAAATAACTCTAAAAAAAATTAGCAACAAAGAGGATTTTGGTGGCAAAATTATTTAACTGAGTCTTTTACCTCTTACAGAGTTGAGGAAACATATTCACCCACAAAAAATATTTATTTAATTTACTCTTGTTCATGATTTTTTGGTATTGCTAAGTAACTGACACTGAAATGGACTCAGTATGATTTATTTAAACCTTTCAACAGAAGGAGCAGGCATGGATTACATTAGTGTTTTTTAAAAAAGTTGGCCAGGAATTTTTGTTCTACTTCTTAGTTTTGTTTTTTTTTTTCAATTTATTACATCTTCTTTTATTTTTTCTTGACTATTTCTCACAGAATAAGACCACAACTTGCCAAAGAAAAGATTGAAGGGTGCCATATTTGTACATCGGTCACACCAGGAGAACCGCAGGTCTTCCTAGGGAAAGACAAAGCCTTTACTTTTGATTATGTGTTTGACATTGACTCCCAGCAAGAACAGATCTACACTCATTGCATAGAGAAACTAATTGAAGGTTGTTTTGAAGGATACAATGCTACAGTCTTTGCTTACGGACAAGTAAGTACCAAATTATTTTCATAGAGTTGTAACTGTTCAGAAGTGTCAATTCAGTTGCACTTTCATTTTTGTTCTTTGAGGTTATGTTATTATGAGCAAGCACATATTTTTCTCTATTGCTTTATTCAGACTGGAGCTGGTAAAACATACACCATGGGAACAGGATTTGATGTGAACATCATCGAGGAAGAACAGGGTATTATTTCTCGTGCTGTTAAACACCTTTTCAAGAGCATTGAAGAAAAAAAACACACCGCAATGAAAAATGGGCTTCCTCCTCCAGATTTTAAAGTGAATGCACAATTCTTAGAGGTAAAGAACTAATTGTGTCATTCGTTTATTTTAAATTTTGTCTTTGAGACCGTAGACTTTGTGATTTTATGCTTCTGGCTTCTGGTACAGTGTTTTGCACAGAGTGCTCAATAAATGTTTGAGTAAATGAACATTAGGTCATAGGTAGCAGGAAGAATAGACAATAGATAAGTATTCCTTACTTGTTGGCTTTTAAGATTATAAACACTTGGCCAGTGTCCATAGAGTAAAAGAATTAATATTGTTTATTTCAGAATTTCTCTGGACCCTACCTATAATTACTGTTATAATGCAGGTAGGCTCACAAAGTGCTGGAAACTCAGTGATTAAGACTGAAAGGGAGGGAGAGAACATGAGGAATAATAGGACTAAGGCTGCAGCACTAGTCTGGCTGCAGAAGCTGGTATTCCTACAAGGATAGGCAGATGTTTTGATGCAAAGTCCAAAGGTTAGGGCAGGTTTGGATTCATTTAGGTCAGTGTAGTCTGGTGGGAGGGACATGACAATCGGATATGAGCAATATTGCAGTTAGGTGAATGGTGGATGACATTATAATTCTGGGTGCTTCGTTCAAAGAATGTTCTAGTTTAATTCTAGTCTGGATAACCTGAACTAATATTTGGTCATTGATGAAACATTTTATTTGACATTATACAGCACAAAATAGAAAACAATTCAAATTAACAGCAGTTATCTTACTGCTGATTTTAATAGCCATCCCAGTTTAGTAAAAACCAAAGCAAGATAAGAAACTGACAGAAAAAGAAAAAAAAAAGTTCTTCCATCTTCTCTTTTACTTTCCAAAATGTTGTTGGGCATTGAGACTTTAAAGCATACTGATAGAAAAATGGTGTGTGCATCCTCTTCCAAGGAGTAGCTCAATCTTGTCAGCCTCTGTTGACACAGAAACACTAATATCATTGCCCACCTTGCAAAACATTAAGTATTAATTTTTAGATACATTAAGAAAGGCTGTAGGGCAAAAAGAAATATATTTTTAGCTTAAGTAGTAAAACCTCTTAAAATCTTAATTAGGATTTGTCTACATTTGGTACATATTTCTTAGAGTTTGTTTATATTTATAAACTAGAGGCTCAGTGCATGAATTTGTGCACAGGTAGAGTCCGGCTGGCCCAGCCCCAATTGGAGTGGATAGGGGCCGGGCCTGTTGGGAGGAGGAGACGGAGGAAGGTTGGCCAGCCGGCCTGCCCTGATGGGGGCCGATCAGGGCCAGGCTGGCTGGGGGGAGGGGCCGAAGGTGATTGGCTGGTGGGCCCTACCCCCGATTGGTGTGGGGGGGTTGATTGGGGGTGGAGCTGGCTGGGGGGGAGGGGCAGCAGATCTGGGGTGGGGCTTTAGGGGGAGGGGCCACAGGAGGTTGACTGGCCAGCCCCACCCCTCAATCAGGCCGGCTCACTGGCCACAGTGGGCATCATAATGACCGGTCATTATGGTCATTACAGCATTTTGGTCACTGGCTTTATATATATATAGATATTTATCATTGCAAAGGATTAATAGATCATTTTAGCTAGCTCTCAACTTACCAGTCATGATTACATTCTTTACTGTTCTTACTCTTATAAAGAAACCTGACATTCATTTGAATTTGTAATAATAATTGCCTCATTCATTTTTTACCCATTTTGAAGAAATATATGTCATTTTGAAGAACTTTTAAGATATATTTGAAAGATAACATTATGCACTACATGTTGTTAAGCCATGAGGCAATTTCTTCTAAATGTAAACCTGCAATATTTCTTTTTGATAGCTGTACAATGAAGAGGTCCTTGACTTATTTGATACCACACGTGATATTGATGCAAAAAATAAAAAATCAAATATAAGAATTCATGAAGATTCAACTGGAGGAATTTATACTGTGGGAGTTACAACACGTACTGTGAATACAGAATCAGAGGTGACATTCATATTATAGTTAAAATAGGGCATATTTGGCTTTATTTAATATTCAGCTTTGCTTATAGTTTGCTGAAGATCAAATTCTTAAATTTGTAATTTTAGGTGTAACATCTTGTAAAAATCTTGCCTTTTTTCCCTCATATATTTTATATCAGAATTTTATTCTTAAAAATGTCACAGCTATGATAAAGTCAATTCATTTATTGTAGCATCAAAAGAGTCCAAGGCAATGTATATATAGTTTTCTTTCACAGCTAGGAAAAGAGAGTTCTGTCATTAAAGGTGAAGGCTGGGACCACAGTCCTTTTGCACCTTTTGCCTTCACATATATAGGATTTTACCATGGCTCCTAAAAGGAGACTGTTAAGAAAAGGTACAAAAATATTTTGACAGACGATACAGAGTAGCCTGAGTAATTCAAGATTTTGCTCAGTTTGTTCCCAAGGGTTCCACTGTAACAGCTTGGAATAAAAGCTGCAAATGTCAGCAAAAGGCAAACAATGGAATCTCAGTGTTTCCTCCTGTTTAAAAGATAATACGCTATTATACTGAGAAGTTCAGCTCAAAAAGTGCATGTAACTAAAATAATATGAAATTCCACATCCTTTACATCCCTCAACATAGCGGGTTTTAGCGTTAGCTCAGACTTCCGATTGTACGGTATCTTGCTGAAACATTGTCCTTTCTCCCCCTTTCCAGATGATGCAGTGTTTGAAGCTGGGTGCTTTATCCCGGACCACAGCCAGCACGCAGATGAATGTTCAGAGCTCTCGCTCACATGCCATTTTTACCATCCACTTGTGTCAAACCAGAATGTGTCCCCAAATAGATGCTGTGAGTTACTAGTTCTGATTTCTTTTTTAAAAATATATATATTTTATTGATTTTTTTAGAGAGGAAGGGAGAGGGTCAGAGAACTAGAAACATCGATGAGAGAGAAACATCGATCAGCTGCCTCCTGCACACTCCCCACTGGGGAGTTGCCCGCAACCAAGGCACATGCCCTTGACCGGAATCGAACCCGGGACCCTTCAGTCCGCAGGCCGATGCTCTATCCACTGAGCCAAACCGGCTAGGGCACTAGTTCTGATTTCTTAAACTTTCAGTCATCTTTTCCCTAAAATCACATAAATCCCAGGAGAAGAGTACATTTGAACCACATTTAGTTTGTTTCCCAATGAGATGTCTCTGATCCTGTTTAAGCTGAAGCTGGCCAACTGTGTAAGGTTTTGAAATAAACGTTTGGATATGTGTCTACGGCAGCCGGAAAGTAAGCTGTGGCCATGTGGTGATGGAGGTAGTCACCCGAGATGCTTTGCTTTTGAGGACTGTGTGCAATAGGTGTTCTTTTATTAATATAAGCAAAATCTTAGTTCATAACACCTGGGTTCTGACTGTCAAGTTTCTTTCTGACTTTGTTGTAAGCTTCTAATGCCAGCAGACATTTTTGCATTTATAATTATTTGGCTATATGTCTCTGTGTGCGTGTGTGTGTGTGTGTGTGTGTGTGTGTAAAGGGGTTAGAAGATATTTAGTGTCACATTAATAAAAATATTTTCAATTATTGTCCTCAATTGCAGGAAAATGCTACTGATAACAAGGTGATTTCTGAATCATCACAGATGAATGAATTTGAAACCCTGACTGCAAAGTTCCATTTTGTTGATCTGGCAGGATCAGAAAGACTGAAGCGAACTGGAGCCACAGGCGAGAGGGCAAAAGAAGGCATTTCCATCAACTGTGGACTTGTAAGACTAAGACCGAGGCTGTGTGCTGAGAATACGTCAGAGATGTTCCATTGTTCTTTTCTCTTTTGTAATACTTAATACGCAAGTGGAAAGTCTTCATGCACTAAGCTGAGAAATGAATTACAATAAACTCGTAAGCTTAGGCATAATGCACTAGATTTCGATCTCCTCATGATTTTTTAGTCTTTCACATTTCAAATTCTCTTCATGTATGTAAATTTAGATGGATTAAAATTTATGATATGTTCAGAAAATAGTATATATTGTGGAAGGGAGTTACATAATTCCACATTTAAAAACATTTAGTCAGTATCAACATTTAATTTTTATTATGGCACAGGATGACTTTCAAAGTAACATTTTTTTGCTCACATTTTGTGACAGTCACTTTATTTTGGGAACTATAATCAATGTTTTTTAGGAGATTTTTTTCAAAATGAGAACTTTTTATATCGTAATAGGAATTAACTTTAATACCCTGCCACCTAGTGGTGCTTTTTATTGGAAAACACCTTGTATTTATTAGCATAAAGTCTCTGTTATATGGTAGGAGAGGAGAGGAGGAAAGGAAAGGGGCCTTCCGGCACGCCCCCTACTGGGGATGGAGCCTGCAGCCGGGCATGTGCCCTGACTGGGAATCAACTGGCCATCTTTTGATGCATGGGATGACGCTCAACGACTGAGCCACACTGGCCAGGGTTGGAAGAAAAAAATTTTAGAGTAACTTTTTGTGTAATAAATCTTTTCTTCTTATTGACTTCATTATAAAATTGGACATTTGTTCCTACATAAATGTAATGACATACTTCTGTGATGCTCACAGCATCAGGGCAAGTGTTTTCTGCTTTGCTTCCCTCCCTAGAGCTGGGGCCTCCAATCACATGTCCCTATTTTGCCATTGCCCAATATTTGCTCCTGGATGATGACAACCCTTCTGTGGGGGAATTGACAATTGAGGCTGATTAGACAGAGCCAGACCTCCCAACTCCATCTTGATACCCATCTTGATGCTCCCATCATATGGTTGGATTTTGTGTTTAAGGGAGTGACCTGGGTCCTGAATTTTGTGTATTGTTCTGAATTTTTTAGGAGATAAAATTATGGTGGTGTTTACATTTGTTCTATCAAGAAAAGACAAAAGCCACTGGTCTGTTTTCCTGGTTAGGCTATTGAAGCATGTTCAGCTATATCTGGTCAAGTTTCAGTGCGGCCAGTAGTTCAAACTGTAGCCTCTCTGGGAGAGAGGGGCAAGGAGACAGTGTGATGCAGATGCCATGCTCCGTTGGCCCTAACAAAGACATGGGAAGAGATGTTTGCATCACTGAAGGGAAGTGTGACCCACATTTAGGCTAATGCTTATGCTTTGGGGGCTAGTTCAGTGACAGCAAGAAAGGCAGTAGGAGTGGCAGGAGGAGTGACTAAAGAGTTCTGTGATTTGACATACTTCCTTTCAATATTGGATGCTTAGCTCATAGAGTCATTGTATTTCTAAAGACAGCCGTACTTACATTAGGAATACCTTTTTCAGAGGAATCATAGTGATATGTTTATATTGGTTAAAGGAGCGTTTGTTAGCCCACAAGGTAGCTGTATTTCAACAAGATAGTGTTATGAAACTGTTGAACTACTTAAACATTTTATTTCTTCATTGAGTAGAGGAGAAGAATTTGCAACATGAATTGACAGTTTTCTGGGGACACAACCCGATGGTCTGATAATTCTAGGGATGGTTAAAAGTCACCAATCTTTATTTATTTCTAAAGAAAATTTCTGAATAGAAGTTTCAATATTTGTGAATTATGAATACCTATAGTACTAAATTTTGAGCCAGTTTTTAGTCAAATTTCATGTCAGTTTTTAATAGTTAATAGAGAAAACTTTGAGGTTTAGGTCATATTTCAAAATATAAATGCAAAAAAACACACAAACCCAGACCTGAATGTTTTCAATTCTGTCATGTCTCCATACTATTCTCTATAAGCCTGGGTTATTTAAAAGTGTTATAATTAGTACATTTTTATCATTTTCCTGTCTTTCTCTTTTAGTTGGCACTTGGCAATGTAATAAGTGCATTGGGAGACAAGAGCAAGAGGGCCACCCATGTCCCCTACAGAGATTCTAAGCTGACAAGACTGCTCCAGGATTCCCTCGGGGGTAACAGGTATGCATACGTGATTATCCGTATTTGTGAATTTCAGTTACCCATTATTATTAATGTAAGTTTGTAAAGGAACTTATGAAAACTGGTTCTATTATAAAGCAAATTGATAGGATGAGGAACTAATAATTATTAACTACCTAAAATGTGTGAGGCTTTCTGTGTTGTTCCTTCACATAGTCCTTACAACCTCCCTTGAACTAGGTATTATTATTCCTATTTTGTAGATAAGAAAATTGAAATTCAGAGAGTCATTGATTCACAGTCACTTAGCTTGTAAATGAAGTCCATAGCACGTGCTCTTTCTACTTTATCATTGTTTCTGCTTAAGTGCTTGTCGTGTAGCATATGCCTAATACAATTTTGTTGGAAAATAAATGCTGTCTAAGTAAACACAAAGTAATTTACATATGCTTTATGCTATTTTACAAAGTCTCCTAAAAGTTAAACTTTTTTTTTGCATGTGGAAAAACTTTTAAAAATGTCAGTTGAATGAAATATAGGGTATCTGCTGTTTATGAACTTTGTCAGCATCACTGATATTCCCTCCCTTTTCATATTTTGAATTATTCTGATATTTCATCAGCTAAACACATGATTTTGTAATGCATTCCTTTTTATAAACATCAACACGTTGGCTTTATGAGTAGAAACATTTTTGGCATTTAAATTCAAACAGTACAATTCAGCAAGTTTTAGATAGCTGTTACATTTTTATTTATTCTTTTACAGTTAACAGAGTCTATTTCAGTGTTTTCAAGCTAAAGAATCTCAGGTTCTTCTCACCCATTTCCTAACTAGCTGGTAACTCTTCAAACAAGAAGACCTCTTTAGTGAGCATCAATTCCTGCTTAAAATTCTAAGACTGAACTCAACTTAAACGCATTGCACTTTGTATAAGCTTTGGGGAATAGAAGACCTTCATTTTGTGACATTTGTATAAATTATCTTAAAAGAAAAATTAGATCGAAGATATTTTTGGACACAAGCTGCATATATTTTTGTGCACAATCTGGTGACTTTTATTTTTAAAAGTGAAGCTGGATTTTATACATTTATAAAGTTATAATAAGATTATAGCAAAAATTCTGAAAAGTGCAGAAAAATATAAAGCATGAGAAAAATCAGTTATATTTCTATTACTTACAAGTAACTCTGTTAACATTGCAATGTATTTCCTCCCTAATGTATAATATAATAATATGGTATATGATATAATAATATATGATATATAACATGATAATATAAATGGTATCGTTTCGTTTAAGACAGATATATGGCTTTATATAAACTTTAAAAGTAAACAACTTTAGTGTTTTCTTTTGAGCTTTTCATAAACACAACCATTTTTGAATATGTATCTTTTGGATTTTTTTAAATGACCATTTCCCTGTATAATAGATCTTAGCACCTCTCATTCTTGACTTGCCCCATTCTCCTTAAGCACTTGATCCCAATGCTTTTCAAGGACAAGTTCTTTTCCTCCTCCACCCCAGATTGTGGCGGGTTAATATTGTGCATGACTGTACTCAGCTTGCCCCATTTGTGACTTACCATGTGAATTCAAAAACACTGGAACTGATCTATACTCTATTCAGTGAGTTCATTGATTATAGCAATTTCAAATGTTGCAAAACTTTAAGACATTTATTTTTCATTTCTATACTTATTATGAACTGTTTTCAAATAGTTTGCAGACTGGCATTGGACTAGGGTCTATACTTTGAGAATTCCTGTTCTCTAAACAGTGTCTATAACCATTACTCTTACTTGATTACCTTATCTTCTTCATCAAAAGAGAGCTAGAGGTGCATGAATTATCTTAACTTTCAGAGGTGCATGAATTATCTTAACTTTCATATGTCCAATAAATAAATATTATGTGCACATGACATACTCCACAAACAACTATTAATGGCCTTGTTTGCTCCAAATATTGTGTTATGCAAAATATACTGATAAATAAAAGTTGATGATTCTTAACCCCTAGAGTTTAGGGTGTAAGAGCTGGCATCTATAAAATTTCAAAATAATAATAATAATATAACCAATAAAAAAGAGATATGCAAGGGGTATGAGGAAGCAGAGAGAAAAAGTACATTCAGATGAGGGTTCCAAATTGCAATTTGGAACATAGGTAGATTAAGTTTTAGAATTATTCTGTGTGCATTGCCTCAACTCTTTTTTTTGTAAAGAGGTGAGAAATATATATATATATATATATATATATATATATATATATATATATGTACTTATACTTTCTCAAAACATTGTGGATCAAAGAAGGATAATATAAATTTACTTTCTTTAAGATAGTCACAAAGCATAGGGGCTTTTACATTTGCTTTTATTTTTAAGTTATCAGTCTCAATCTTTTGGTATCTGAATTGGATGAGATGATACCTGAGTTGAGCCTTGAATAATAATAAGAGTGAGGATAAATAAGGATGAGCAACAGTCAATAAAGGAAAAAGATGGGTGGAATGGGATGTCTTTTAAAAGGGTTACTAGGATGCTGTGTTGAAATTATTGGGGGAAGGCAGAAGGCCGGAGTGGAAGCAGGAGACTAGGAGGTGATTGATTAGACTTGATGGGCATGAATTCCCTACTGGGGTGGGTAAATTCGCTCTTTCAGCGTCAGTGCCCATTAGAATGTCCTTGTCTGTTTCACTGACAGACATAATAGCTGGGGCATACTAAGCATTTTACTATTCTATTCTTTGGTTGGTAAAGCAATTCATCATTA
Source organism: Myotis yumanensis (assembly GCF_028538775.1). Lineage (NCBI taxonomy): Eukaryota > Metazoa > Chordata > Mammalia > Chiroptera > Vespertilionidae > Myotis > Myotis yumanensis. The sequence goes on from NW_027223754.1 coordinate 173,421,979, forward strand.
CTGTAAAGTAATGTTTCCCATCTCTCCTGTGTAATCTGGCCTGAACTGTGACCAATCAATCACAAATGATGTTTCTTATAACATATGGATATATTTACTATACACTTGTTCAGGTGATAGGATTTTAGTGCGAAATTTTTGCTGACAACAAAAATCAGGTTACACATGATTAAATAAAAAGAAAAAAGTTTAAATCCTCAAATATTAAGTAGATAATGAAAGAAATGATTTTTGAATTTCAATTTGGAACATAGGTAGATTAAGTTTTAGAATTATTCTGTGTGCATTGCCTCAACTCTTTTTTTGTAAAGAGGTGAGAAATAAATATATGTACTTATTATACTTTCTCAAAACATTGTGGATCAAAGAAGGATAATAGAAATTCATTTTCTTTAAGATAGTCACAAAGCATAGGGGCTTTTACATTTGCTTTTATTTTTAAGTTATCAGTCTCAATATTTTGGTATCTCAAAGAGAAGATATTACGCAAAAGGCAGGAATTTAAAAAGTGATTATTTCAGTGTTTTACTTGCTTTTATATGTAAACCTAATTCTTCTTTGTCACTTTCAGCCAAACAATCATGATAGCATGCGTCAGCCCTTCAGACAGAGATTTTATGGAAACTTTAAATACCCTCAAATATGCCAATCGAGCTAGAAATATCAAGAACAAGGTGATGGTCAATCAGGACAGAGCTAGTCAGCAGATCAATGCACTCCGCAGTGAGATCACACGGCTTCAGATGGAGCTCATGGAGTACAAAACAGTAAGCTACTGGGATTGACTTTGCATTTTGTGATACATTTTGTGAACACAGTGATGCCTTTTGTGTTGCCTTGCACACGTGTTTCTCTGGAGCCTCCTGTCTGTCATGATAGTGGTCTCCTTCCTTTTGAAGGTCGAATTCTCTAGTTTTCCTTGTGGGTAGCCTTTAATGATGGTTAGCCTATCTATCAACCTGTTTCAAAAGGCTTCCTATTTAATCAATCAATTTATTTATTATTTTTTAAAGTTGATTTTAGAGAGGGAAGAAAGGGGAGAAACATCCATCGGTTGCCCCCTGTACAGGCCTGACTGCAACCGAGGCATGTGCCCGGACTGGGAATGGAACCCACAACCCCAAAGAACACTCCAACCAACTGAGCCGCACCGGCCAGTGCTCAATTTCCTCAGTGACAGAACTGCCAAGGAGGGATGCTGTAGAGCAAAAGGATCACTTTTGCCTTGAGGCTGTTGAGACAAAGGGCTCTTGGTTGTAGAACTGCATAGCCCTGTGATAGCCTTAAACAAATCTCTTGTGTATTTAAGGCTCCTCAACCAACAGGAACATCTTTTTTCTTTTCTAGGGTAAAAGAATAATTGATGAGGAGGGAGTGGAAAGCATCAATGACATGTTTCATGAGAATGCTATGCTACAGACTGAGAATAACAACCTGCGTGTCAGAATTAAAGCCATGCAGGAGACGGTTGATGCACTGAGGACCAGAATCACCCAGCTTGTCAGTGATCAGGCCAACCAGGTTCTTGCCAGAGCAGGTAAGCCTGTCGGGTGGGACGAGTAAGGGGTTCACCTCGGGAGAGCAGGGCACATTCTTTGTGTTCATTCATTATCTCGAACATTTGAAGTAGAAATGTCAATCTGTGTACAACGAAGTAGAAATATATAATCCATGATGTTCAGTTAAATGCTTAATTTGTAAATAATACATTCTTACAGGAGCAAAATGTGCCCTTTACTTTGCTATTTTATCTTGCTGTCTGCTTGTGTAGTAAAGAGTGGAAAATGGGCTGTAGGACTTGTCTTTTAAAGCATTATTATTTTGTTTCCGTAACTTAGTGTTTTTCTCCCATTCTGTTTTGTTGAAGTTTTAATTTAAAGGAAATTCTGAACTTCATGTTTTATCTTGCAGGGGAAGGGAATGAGGAGATTAGTAATATGATTCACAGTTATATCAAAGAAATTGAAGATCTCAGGTACAGTTCATGGTCTGTAAGATATAATGCACATTTTGGGGTTTTTAGTGCAGTAATATTGCTAGCTGTTGGGTTTACTGTTTAGTCATTGTTCACGGTGGTATTTCTGCCCTTTTGGTCAGGTTAACTTTAGGGGAATAGGTACTTGCCTTTCCATAATGTCACTTCCCAAACAACTTTCCTTCCATCTCTTCCCATATTATGTCCCCATGTTATCTTCCTGCTTTGGTTGTCACACCCTCATGGGAACTTACCTAACCTGACACACAGGACAGGCATGTGGATGTGGTGACCTTTAGTGCCTTCCCTCACCATCATCATCAATGAGTCATCTCTAATTTTTTATTGTTATTGTTAATCCTCACCCAAGGATATTTATTCATTGATTTTTTTTTTTTTTTTTTTTTTTAGAGAGGGTGAAAAGGAGGGAGAGAGGTACATGCTCTTGACCAAAATCGAACCCGGGACCCTTTAATCTGCAGGCTGACCTCTATCCACTGAACCAAATCGGCTAGGGCTCATCCCTAATTTAAAAAAAATCTCTGATCACTCCGATTCCCTTTTGCTTTTCCAGCTACACCTTATGTGTGAATCATTGCATCCCTACCACTTTGCCTGCCTCTCTGGTACAGAGGCTCATTCATCACTCACATTTCACACACGTACTACAAATGCTCACTATATTATGTATCAGGCAACATGTCATGACTGAGCAAGTGACATAAACAAGGAGTTCCCAGTCTAGGTGGAGAACTTACATGTAAGTAAATGGAATGATAGAAACCAGTAAAAGGAATGTCATCGCCTGAGCCCAGACTGTGGGAATAGGGATTGAAAAGAAGGTCAGGGACACTAATCGTTTCTATAGTATGTTCAGGTTCCGTGGTTTGTCCTGATGGCTCAGCTACTTTCTCTTGCAGTAAAACCACAGTCAGCTCCATGGGGAGCATCTAAGTAGTTCAGATCTCATTTCTGTACACATTTGCAGAAAATAACCAAGCGGGAAATGTTTCATAGCTACCCTAACACGTTTCCATCTTGTATTTGTGTTCTCTTTCCCTTTCTCTTCCTCTGACTATTCTAGAGATTTTTTTTTAACTTTAAAAAATATATATTTTAATTGATTTCACAGAGGCAGGGAGAGGGAGAGAAAGATAGAAACATCAATGATGAGAGAGAGAGAGAATCACCAATTGGCTGCCTCCTATACGCCCTCTACTGGGGATGGAGCTCTGGGCACGTGCCCTGACTAGGCATCGAGCTGTGACCCCCTCGTGCATAGGTCGACATTCAACCACTGAGCCATACTGGCTGGGCTATTCTAACAATTCTTAAACAGAGAAGAGTAATGTTTCCATTGTTCTTGCTTCTACTAGGCACATTGGATCCCTTAAGTGTTTCAAAAGCAAAAAAACAACAACAAATGAGCAGACATCTGATGTGGCAACAGATAGAGTGACTCTATTAACTGTTACTTTTTTTCTGTAGACATGTCTCCAAGCTTTACCTTTTTGGCAGGGACTGTTGGGCCACTGGGTACTGGTTCTGGTCAGCCTCCAAGCTGGGCCTGCATTTCCATCCTGTGTTAGCAGTGCTCATTCCTGCCTACTGCCCAAAACGTGTCTTTCTTCATCCTGTAGCACCCATCTTTACCATCCCCTGAGACACACCTGACATCTGCTTTTCAGTTCCTGAAGATTCTCCTCCTGCTCCGAGCCTGCTTTTCTTTTATTTCCTCGGCACTGGCCTACAATGAAGGCTGATCCCCTGCTCTGGTTATTGTGCTGTTTCCTCTCTTCCATGCTGTTATTCTAAGGCCTTACCTAAGCTTGATCTCTCCACTGGACAAATGGCTTCACTAGTGGTACTATTTCGTACAAGACTGATGCGATCATTTCCACTCCTCCCAGTGACTGAAGCAGCATTAAATATCTTCCTTCTAGTTCTCGAGTTAGGACCATTCTTTGTTTTTTGTTAATCCTCACCTGAGGATGTTTTTTCTATGGAGTTTTAGAGAGAGTGGAAGGGAGGGGGAGAGACAGAGAGAGAGAGAAACATCGATGTGAGAGCGACACATGGATTGGCTCCCAGACCAGGTACCTGCCCTCGACCAGAATCAAACCCAGGACCTTTCAGTCTGGGAGCCAATGCGCTAACCACTGAGAAAACCGGCTAGGGCAAGACCATTCTTTAAGCCATTTAGCGAACAGAGATCAATCAGTGATCAAATCTTTCTTGGTGTAGGTGAGCAGCTTGTTCCACTTTCCCAACTTTTCTTTGATGGTTCTTTAATTAGGGGTGTCCCACTCCTGAGGAGTAATCCTGTAGAGCCCCAGCACTGTAATTTAGAACATAAACATGATTTACACATGGGATAAGCATAAATGAGCTTTGGATTTAAATTGGATTCCTTGGTTTGAAATGTAAGCTGCTATTTCTTAAGAAGAGTGTGTCCTTGGGAAAGTTACCTAACATCTCTGAGCTTTAATTCATCTGTAAGAATGAGGTCATACCTGCTAGTTTCAGAGAGTTATTATGGGGCTCAAATAAAAGCACGGGATGTAAACGTTCTTAAATTCAAAAGGACTGTAAGGATCTGACATGTTACCAGTACTTACATCCAAGTTCGCACATTCTGCTTTTATTTACTAAATCCTGCTCCAATTCATACTTCTATCAAAAGTTGGTCTTAGGAAGACATTTATTCACAGCTTCTTAAACTTAACACAGATTTATATTTTGTCACCTGGAAATGTTTATATTTCAAGTCTTATCATTCTAGTTGTAAAGTAATACCACTTATCTTTTAATAACTTACATGTCATATTATTTTTTTGTGAAATAATAATAGTCACTAATTAATCAACTCTTATTTTGGTGGGATTTATTTTTTTGTAGAAAATTTTGAAAATATAAGACAGTATAAACAAAATTAAAACCATATTCCTACCATTTCTATAACTGAGGTTAACATTTGGTGTATCTCTTCAATATTTTTTCAACATATACCTTAGCAAAATTGATATCAGGATATATATATTGCTTTGCTACCTATTCTTTGAAATTTGACTAGCTTTTATGAGCATTTAAAAAATGCTACTGTTTTTCTAACATGATTATTGCATGGTTTTGTATAGTACTCTCTTCTGTTTTTAATTGATTTAACGAATCCTCTATGTTAGATGATTATATTGTTAGCAACTTTTTGATAAAATAGTTATTATTTGTTAAATGCATTATCAGTCAGGTGAGTTTTAAATTCATTGTATGATTGATCCTCACAATAATTCTAGGGAAGTATATATTTTTCATCTCCATTTTACAGAGGAAACAGTGGAGGCTTTTAGAGATGAATGGTCCAAGATTTAGTGAATAACAGAGCTGAGAGGCAAGCCCTCAGCCACCTCCTTCCCAGGGAAGTCTGGGTACTTCCTTCCATGCCTCACTGCTTAGTCTCCTGTTAAATGAAATGCAGGCAGCAGCTAGTGGATGGGTGGGTGAGTGTGAAGGGAAAGAGGCTCTCTTTCTACATCCCATGAAAAAGAAATCAGGTTCTGCTAATGTAGCATGGGATTTGTGGAGATGAGCCCTAAAAGGTTTTAGCCTTAATCAGCACCGAGATTGAAGAAGCATTGACTATGCCCCTACCAAATGCAAACTTCCTATGTAATAAAAGCCTAATATGCTAAGTGTCTGGTCATCCAATCGTTCGTTCAACCAATCAAAGCATAATATGCTAATGATATGCTAAGGCCACTCAACCACTCACTATGACATGCACTGACCACCAGGGGGCAGACGCTCCGACGGGTAGGTTAGCTTGCTGCTGGGGTTTTGCCGATCAGGACTCAGTGAGACAAGCCGGACATGCCCCAGAGCCCTCTCTCAATCTCTCCCTGGCTGGCCAACCGTCTGCATCCCTCCCCGGCCCCAATCGTTCACCAGTGGGGTCCCTCGGCTTGGCCTGCACCCTCTCGCAATCCATGCTGAGTGACACCCCCCCCCCGAGTGCATGAATTTTGTGCACCGAGCCTCTAGTTTAAAATAAAAACACAAGTTGTCTGACTATTATATAAATCAGCCAATTAAAATACAGATCATTATTGACAGTTCATTTATTATATTTTCATTTATTATAAATATTCATCATTATGCACCCAAGCTTTGTGATAGATATTGAAAATACAGAAAAGTATAAATTTTGACTTTGAGTTATTATAGTTAAGCTGAGTTTTTATACTTTGGTTGCCTTCTTTTTTTGTATTTTCTTGTCAATTCTTACCTCAAGATAGTCTGTTCATTGATTTTTAGAAAGATTGTTTAGAGAGAGTGGAAGGTGAGGGAGAGAGAAAGAGAGAGAAACATTGATGTGAGAAAGACACATTGATTGGTTGACTCCCACACATGCCCCAGCTGAGGCTGGGAGATTGAACCTGCAACCCAGGTATGTGCCATTGACTGGAAATCAAACCCACGACCTTTTGATGTGCAAGTCGATGCTCTACCCACTTAGCATACCAGTCAGGGCTTCAGTTGCCTTCTTATTTTATAAGTTACATTATTATATTTATGATTTTAAAATAATTTTGAAGTCACTTAACCTATAAGTTTGTACATAGCTATTTAACCAGTTGAAAATATTATATTTTTCTGCTCACATATGACACCAGATATATAATTAAACAATTTCATTAAAAATTGGTAGGACACTAACTTGAAACATATATTCATTGATTTCTATACACTCTGTCTCTAGCTGGTTTCAACAGTGTCATGAATAATTTCAATAGGTAATGAAAAAAACACTGAGCTGACTATGCCTTTGAGAGCTTTAATAGTTGCAAATAATGTAGCATTTTTCTCTGAAATATTTGTACTTATGGCAAAAGTGCTTAGTATTACAGTTTTGAGGTAGAGTGTCGTAAGTAGCATTTTCTTTTTACAGCCCTGTCTCAGTCACCTTTGCCAATTGTCCTTGGAAATCTATTATATTGAAGTAGAGAGCTGTGTTCTTGATGGTTTCTATCAAATCAAAATAAAGGGACTGGCCTGGAGGACTCTCTGAATCTCTTTTAGTCTTAAATCCAGGATCATTCTGTCGTTTTGCCTATTACTGACAGGACATTCATTATTCTCCTGTCATTAGTAGAATGACTTGAGCAAACAAAAGAATTCTTTCAATTATCAGACTCAGGTTTCCTTGGAGATATCATCTTTTCCCATGACATATTCAGGAGCCAGATGTCTCTCAGGCAGTTAGGGGCAACTTTAACTAACCGTTCTTTGCAAAGATTTGGGAATGCTATTATAGCTTGATGAATGAGGAACTGAAAGGTTGGGAACCATGCTGCTTGCGTAGGTTAAGTTTAAACGATGGCTTTGCAAAGCAAGGATAACGAATGCCTAGTGGCCAGAACGCAAGCAATCTAATTGCTCTTGGCACTTTTGAGCATGAAGAGTGTGATTTCAAATTTGTAATCATACAGCCAGGGAATTAAAAAATATCCTACACATTAATGTTTGTGGAGACATTTATTTAAAAACAAAACCTACCTTGTAGCAATGTTGAAAGACATTTTGGACATACTATTTTAGCATGCAAAACAACTCATTTAAAATGCCTATGTATTCCTGCTGTAGTCAGCTTCCTGGAGGCAGACGGTAGAATGGTGGCTGCCAGGGACTGGGAAGACAGGGGAATGAGGGGTTCGTGCTGCTTGGGTACAGAGTTTCAGTTGGAGAAGGTGAAGTTCTGGAGATAGATAATAACAGTGGTTGCAACAACAGTGTTAATATACTTGGTGGTGCAGAACTGGTTAGGGTGGAAATTTTATGTGATGTATTTTTGCCACAATAAAAAATGTTTCCTATTTAAATATGTTTTTATTCACTAGGGCAAAATTATTAGAAAGTGAAGCGGTAAATGAGAACCTTCGGAAGAACTTGACAAGAGCCACAGCAAGATCACCGTATTTCAGTGGACCATCATCTTTCTCTCCCGCTATACTCTCCTCAGACAAGGAGACCATCGAAATTATAGACCTAGCTAAGAAAGATTTAGAGAAGCTGAAAAGGAAAGAAAAGAAGAAGAAAAAAAGGTAGCGTTTTAAAATCACTGGTCTATGGATCCCTATTTTTTATTTTATTTTTTTTTACTTTCCAGGATATTTTAATTTGTGATTACAGTGAGTATACATAGTCTCATAAGTATATTAGTAAATAAAGTGCCATTGAAATTAGCTGACAATTATAATTATGCTTCTAATAGTTTATCTCTGCTTGTATGTAAAAAAGTTAAATTATGATATTATGGTAATGAATTTTATTTAGACTACGACAAGGTAAAGTTACTATTAGAGACTATTTTATTATTTCTTCAGATAGCTGCTTTTGCATTCCATTCATCTTTCTTTTCTGCAAAGCTTGCTGTACCATTATGACTCAGTGTTTTCATTTTTCTCCCTATTTTCTAATGCGATTAAATAGTCTCATGGATACATTGTAGTTCCTGTCTAGATTAGTTTAACTAAAGGCTAAACTCATCCATCAGGCTGTCACTTAATATTATTTGGTTTCTTAAATATTTTCTGTCGGGCTTCCAATTTGATTATGTGACAGTTATTTATTACCTAAATCTTCCAATAAGGAATTATTTACCTTTCACCACTCTTCTAGGTTTTCTTTTCCTTGCATCCTGATAATATTCCCTTCTGAAATCAACTGGGTGCAGAGAAGAGGAGAAAAATAAAAATTTGACCATTGATAGTGTGTGAGTGGTTAAATACTCATAAATTCTTGACATGTTTGCATATGGATTCTATGGTGCAGTCAAATATATTTTGAACTTGCCAGTCAAAATAATTTTAAGCATTTTTGGCTAGATATTCAAAAGGAAGTACAGCTATCTTGTTTATCAAATGTTTGTTACAGGGGATGCACTTTGTAGAATTATTATTGACATATAGTCTACCTACTGCTTTGCTCAGTTTATTTAGAAATTTATTTAGGCAACCAGCATTTATTCCATGAAAAAAACAGTTAGTCAAAGTTATTGGAGGTAAAATTCTTCATATTAATTCTGCTTGTGTCCTTGAGTTAAACAGGAATTACTAAAATAATTAAAGCAAGGAGTTACACATCGGTAGTTAGAAGGCATTGCAATTGAAGTTGCATTCTTAAGATACTGATGTCTTAGCAGGTGTTTTTCATGGAGGCTGATTATGGCAGCATTAAGAAATATATAATAATGCCCTAGCTGGTGTGGCTCAGTGGCTAGATCATCAGCCTGCGGACTGAAGGGTCCCAGGTTCAATTCCAGTGAAGGGCACATGCCCTGACTGTGGCTCGTAACCCAGTAGCGGGTGTTCAGGAGGCAGCCAACCAATGATCTCTCTCATCATTGCTGTTTCTATCTCTCCCTCTCTCTTCCTCTCTGAAATAAAAAAAAAAAAAAAATATATATATATATATAATGACTCCCTCTTATGCAGAGCAATTAATAATGATCATAGAATTATCAAAAACACTGTGACCCAACAAAATGAGACTTATGCACATGCCTTACAATTTACTTATAAAATCTAATTCTGTTGTTGGTCACAATGTCAAAGGTTATGACTTATTTTTAAAAGATTAGGTGGTTTGTGTTCATGAATAATAAGTACATCCAAGGGAACATTTCTCAATGTTCTCTTCTGTTCTTTTGAGTTAAATTTAGAAATGTTACTGTATCACCTGTTGGATATAAATAAATGAAAAGAGACAGGGATCCCAATAGAAACATGGGCTTTTTTGACATTCTTGCAGTGATAATAGATAATCCCAAATCAGTACCTCTGATGCAGGTTATTTTTTGTGACAATGCAGAGTTGTAAGCATTTTGACTGGTAAATAATATTAAAGGAAAAACATTTTATTATTAAGATTTGTCTCTGTTGCTTTACTATGGAACTCATAACTACTTCAAGATAAAAATTATTTAATAACTTCAGTGATTCTTTTAGATATCATAATTATTAAGGTAAAAATAATAGCAGATTTAATACTAGGAAGAACTCACCAAACAACTGGATTTAAACATAAAAATACAAGTGGGGGGAAAAAAGTTATTTCCTAACAAAAGTAGTATGATATTTAAAAAATTTTTGAGGAGGAAAATAAGCCAGATAAATTGAAAGATATTATTTTAATCTGTGAAAAAAGTGGAAGATAGCTTAGAATTAGAACAACAAATTAATACTTACTAAAATTAATAACTCCTCTAAGTGTTTTTCAAAATGCTTTATAAAGCATTTTCCCACACATGTTAGTGTGTCTTTGTAAAACAGAAACCTATATAATGTAGTGTGAACCCAGAAAAATTTTTCTTGTGTACCACAGACTGTATCACTGTAAAAGCCTTTGGAACCAGTTTATGGATTCCCTTTACCACAAATATAACTTTGTTAAATTTAATAGAATTTTTTTTTTTTTTACCACACGATTCAAACGTTGTTGTGGATTAAAAAATGAAAACCAGTACTATTTTACTAGGTTTGATAAAGATTTTGTTCACCATCAATAACTTTTAGCTGCATGTAATCTTCCTATTTTTAAAATGCAGTTAAGATCTCATTTTAGCCAAAGGGTTTGCTACAGGTTAAAACAAGCAATAAACAAAGATTTCCAGAAATGTTGAGAAGGACACCAGGTTTACTGGAGTGAGTGACAGTCTTCCGTAGGAACTTGATGGAGGCGTTGATTGGATATGTTGATTTTGGTCGAGTTGTGTTACGTGCCTCAGGTCTATTTTACTTATCAGAGAGACATTACAAAATTTGGGTTTGCCTCAATCTTACATATACAGTAAATTCAATTAAAAATTGTTTGGAACTGGACTAATTTTTCTCCAGAAAGTGTTATAAATACATAGTGTCCAGGTTTCCCAACTCACACAAAATGATTTTACCCATTCTATAGTGTGGCAAAAGCAAGTCAGAGGGAATAGGAAAAGACAAGAGGGAAAAGAAACTTTCACCTTCATGGGTGTAGCCAACCTTTGGCTGGGGGGCCGGGGGGGGGGGCGGCGGAATGTGGATTTCTGCCTTAGTTGTTTTTTCTTATTCCCATCTACTGACTTTCTGTGTCCTCCTACTGCCCCACTCATGTAAGTCTCCAAACGACTCCCAATTTAAAAACCATCTGCTTTCTTCTCATTTCTTTAAATTCATACTTGGGAGCGAAGCCATCTGACAAAAGGAATTCATGCCAGTGGAAATGATTTATAGCCAGTAAGTTTCTTTCCTAGGGATGTCTGTAATTTTGCAAGAGGAAACGTTAATCCAAACACTAGAATTTGGAGCAGCAACCCCATCAAGAAAAAAAAAAAATCCAGTCATGTAGGAGAGAATTGTTTTATTACCACCTTTTGGCTAAGAGTTCCCAACCTGCCTGGGGCCCAACCTTTGGGTTCTCATAGCTGCTTTCTTCCCTCCCCACTGAATCCACGCTTTCTTTAGAAGCTCCACGTCTTTTAATTTACTTTGTTTTGTGCCGTTAGTTTTTGGTTTCAGTGGCTACGGGGCCTCTGACATTGTAAGTGTTGGTAGGAAGAGCAGCAACTGGGCCATTTTTTAGGTGAGCGGCATTTGTGTTCAAGGTAGACGTCCTACGTCCTGTTTTACACGCAAGTTTCACCCTCTTCGGCATCAGAGTCTTTGTCAAAGCTACAACCAATAGTTGATATGTGGCGTTTTAAGGATTGCTCTTCTACCTTTGTGTTGATCTGTAGAATAGGTGAAGATAGTAAGAAAATAAGGGCATATAAGAAAATAAGGGAGCCCTAGTCGGTTTGGCTCAGTGGATAGAGTGTTGGCCTGTGGACAAAAGGGTCCTGGGTTCGATTCCAGTCAAGGACACATGTCCGGGTTGCGGGCTCGATCCCCAGTAGAGGTTGTACAGGAGGCAGCCAATTAATGATTCTCTCTCATCATTGATGTTTCTATCTCTCTCCCTCTCCCTTCCTCTCTAAAATCAATAAAAACATACTCTAAAAAAAAAAAAAAGAAAAGAAAAGAAGGAAGAATAATTGAATAGACTATATTGCCTGCTTTTCAGTTACATAGACATTTTAGAATGGTTAACAAGATTTGTACCTGCCTCTCTGCCTGCCCCACCGCCCCCTCATATAGAAATATTGTAATGGAACTAAATAAAATAAAATTGAAATTCCTTTAAGTTATGGAGAAGTGTCAGATTACTAGTTTATTCTCTGACCCTCCATTGCCTTTTTGAACTGTTGATTGCAAAGCTTTTCTAAAAAGGCAATTGGGAAGGCATCTAAAGTTTAACTCCTTCTTAGCTCATTTCATCCGTAGATTTTAAATATAACTCTCTTGTGTAAGGCAAACAAAAATTCTTCGTATTGAAAGTAGAAAATTTGGTCTGTTTGCCAATGAACCCTATCTTTTTTTATTATGTATGGTCTGTTGATAGCACAACATACCTATCACCATTATCATCAGTATAAGCCTAGATTAGAAATGAAGTATTTTTGCGTTTTTTATGTATATGGATAAAGAAAGTCTATGATTCACACATTTATCCCCATGTTTTTGGATATCTAGCTTTAAATGACTTGCACTGTAAAAGAACCAAAAACTTCATTTACTCATCAGACTGTATTATATTTGTATTTCGTGGTGTCAGGTTGAAATTCTAGAAACACAGATTTCTTAGGCAATGGCTTTCCTTTTCTATTTTAGCCATTATACTGGACCTTTGAACCCTGGTGACTATCACTCTGTTGATGTATTTTTCTCAGAAAGATTGCTAGTCTATTCTTGTAATAGCAGTAATATAAGTATATAAGAAAAACAATCACAGGCCAAAATCAAAAATCACATGTAAGCACCACGTATGTTACAAAATTAAAATGAGAACTGGCTTGATAATTCATATCTAAGACTCAGTCTCCTTATTGTAAAATATTGATGACTCTGGAAGATACTTTTGGAATTCTGGGCAGAAGGGGGATGTATCAAAGTTGCTATATGCTTCTGCAGAGCCTAGTACATCTATCCTTTTGTCTACATGACAAATACTGGTATTCAGTACATTCCATTGAGTAAAGATGCCCAATTCTGCATATTCAATATTCTTTACATTTATTTCAAAGCCTTTAAGTACATACTTATAGTTTTTTTATAGTTTTCTTATTAAAATATAATCTTACTAATGGAAAGTACTACATTTCCCATTTTATTGCCACCTTTGCATTAGGCATCCTTTTGTAGTTAGTTTTTAATAATTAGTACAGTGAGATTATGAGATTTAATTTTAATTAACAAAATTAAAATTTTTCACTAATATCATAACAATCATATTCATTTGACCATAATACCATTTCACGTATAATTTTGAAATAGAATTTTTTTGGATGTAGTGATGTTCACATGTAGTATATTAAAATAGAAAACAAGTTTTAAAAGTAGTATTCTAGTGTGTAGTATTAATGGTAATTTCATAATATGGTATAAAGGCATTACTTTTTGAAGTTTTTTAATGATGCCATAAAAAGTTCTTCTGTAAAGATTTAAAAGGCAGAGGATATCATTGAAAGTAGGCCTTTGTGGGAAACTGAGAAAATGAATTCATTTCAGATTTAAAAGAGCAATGGCATCGAAACACTCCTACTATTTATATAAATTGAGACTTTACATTTTATTGCTAAATAATTTCAACTGATAGTCTATATATTCTTCTTAGATAAAATGCTGCTTGTTTTTCTACTTACTTTTTATTCTTACAAAATGTATTGCCTTTTTACTGTGTATTGTCCTTTGATGATATCTTTTAAAATTTATTTTAAAGTCTTCAAGCTCATGTTTCATTTTTACCTCCTTATCACTCTCGCTTTTTACTGTCTGGTTTGTCCTTCATTGGCTTGGCCTTCCAATACTATGCCTCGTGATTTTGAAGGCTACAGAAACTTGAGGAAAGCAATCGAGAAGAAAGAAGGTTGGAATATTTCCCAGGTTTTTTTTTTTTTTTAAATTAAAATGTCATTTAAATTCTTAGTTGCTGTTCAAAAGGAAATGTGTTATAGAATTATAAATTGTTTCAGACTAGATTAGCTTGGTGCTTCTAAAAATGATGTTGATTTTGTAAAGTTAAAAATACCACATATATTTTTGAAAATACTTTTTAAATATTTACATTAATTAAAATTCAGGCAACTTCATGTGATTTCAGAATAAACTATCATAATTATGAAGGAGACTTACTTTTTTAGGTTAAGAAATGATCCTCAAATCTCATTTGGCTTTCAGAATGTATCTTTTCAGAAACTTGTGAGCAGACTGGGAATTATTATTTGGGTGCGAATTGTCATTTTGTTGCAGCCCATGCTAAGTCATGGGTGGGATCTCTTCCTTATTTGGTATAATCTTTGTTGAAAATATATTAAAATGTCAACAAAGCAAAAGGAAACGGTGGCCTTACAACAGATAAGATTTACAAAACATTTTTAAGGTTGAATTAAGAAAACATGTTTTAAAATGTTCAAAAATGTATTTGAAGTGAGCATCAAAGACAAGAAATCTCTGTGTGTTTTTTCCATTTGGAATTTGAGCAACATTTAGAAGTGCATTTCTCTATGTAATAAACACTTGCATTTTAGCTCATTCAGAATTATGGTTATTTAAACCAAGGTCAAGTCGTTTTTTACTTCTTAGAAGAATTTCTCTTCATAGATTTTTCTAAACAAATCTTCAGACTATACAGTCAAAATGATTAAGAAAATAAACTGGTTTTAATAATATTTACGTATTTTAGAAGCACCACTCTAAAATGTCATCTCTTAAAATAAGCCTTTTGAGAACATTTGCTATGCAATAATGAGGCGAACGAATATCTTACTTTAAACATGAGAGCTTAAAAATTATAATTCCTTGAAATTATTTGGTAATTTACGTTTCACCATTATATCCTACACATTATATAGTATTCTACCATTTCTGTAATTCTAGTCTGTAATTCTGTAACTTATTTAAAGTATTCTAAAATGAGTCACACTAGAACTCACCTGATTAGTATATATCTAGGACACTATGTTTATCATTGGAATTAAACTAAGGGCTTAAAAATGTCAGATTTCTTCTATTTTTGAAAATAAGATGCATAGTTCAAGTAGTGCGTGGAAGCATTTTCCCACCTGAAAATATTTAAGCCCTTTAAATGTACTTAGTGGAGTGTTTGCTTCCAACTTTTATATCATCCAAAGAGGAGAGCAAAAGCAGAGTACTTTGATGTTCTAGGACAGAGCTTCTCGAACATGCACATGCATGCAGATCACCTGGGGAGTGTGATGAAATGAAGGTTCTGGTTCTGTAGGACTGAGGTGGAGCTGAGATTCTGTATTTCTAAAAGCTCCTGGATGATGCTGATGCTTCCCCGATTGTGGACCGAACCTCGAGTGCAGGATCTAGAATACTGGCCTGAGAGACTCAGCACCTGGTTCTGGTCCCCTTGAGTGGACTAGTTTACCCAGGCCACAATTGCTTCTTTGGTTGTCAATAAAAATGTTGACACTGGTTGTCAAATGTTAAAGGGATTCAACCACATGAGCTCTTGTGTTCCTTCTATTAGTAGCTCCGAGATTCTGATTCTATGTAAAATGCGAACTTAAAAAATCTTTCGTTGCTGTTGAGATAGTTATTTTACATATAATTTGCCCAGTTTATTGAGGAAAACTGGAATATTTGAAGTACAATAATTATAAAGCATCAACTTGTATTTTAAAAGTGTAAGCCTTAAGCGATTTATAAGGGTAAATTAATAATGTAAAATTACAACGGATTTTTCTGCATCAGAATTGGCACAAACAGTGAATAGTATGAGTTAACTTTATATTAAGTAAAAGTAACATTTGTTAAACTGGATACTGAAGGAAGGGGGAGGGTGTGTTAGGTCAAGAGTTTGGAATAAAGTGGTTTTATGGCTATACATGAGGAAAAGAGAATTTGGGTTAGAATTTGAAGTAATGAAGGAACCAACAATAACAATAACAACATAGGCTGCAACCGTTGTAGGTGAGGAAAGGAGACTGCATAGGTGAGAAAGGGGAATGCTGATGGGAAATATCTTTCCTAACACATTCTCCTTTTCTAGCCCTTAACTTTAGTCCTATCTCTCAAGTATAACACAGCAGTGTTATGGTACTGACCTTTGAATGGAATGACTGGATGAGTTTTTTTTCCAGATTTTCAGCTTGAACTGCATGGTGGTCCTACTATACACTGAGTGGCCAGATTATTATGACCACCTGACATTTGCAGGCAAATTAGCTATAATTTTGCGCTGAAGTTGCTAGAGGGCCAGATCATTATAAATGTCTGAATAGCACAACATACCTAAGTATCATTGCTGATCAATTTCATCCTATCATGTTGATGGCGTATCCCAATGGAGATGGCTTCTTCCAACAAGACAATGCGCCATGCCATGGTGCTTGTATTGTGCAGGAGTGGTTTCAAGAACATGAGGGAGACTTTACCTTGCTTAGGTGGCCCCCACAATCACCAGATCTCAATCCAATTGAGCATTTGTGGGACGAAGTTAAAAGAGCCATCAGGCAGCTGGTTCCACAACCATCAAATCTCACAGGACAGTGCTATTCATCAGGCATAATGTCAGATTCCTCGCATCACCTTTCAACATCTTGTGGAGTCAATGCCAAGAAGAATCTCTGCATATTGAAGGCAAAAGGTGGCCCAACGCAGTACTGATGGGGTGGTCATAATAATCTGGCCGGTCATAATAATCTGGCCACTCAGTGTATATAGTAGAAGTGATGCAAGACAGGCGTTCAGTATATTTCCCTTTCCCTCTCACAAAATGGATTTAACAACATTCATGGAACCCTGTTATAATTTACTTGGTTCCTTTCCAGTTAAGATTGTTTTATTGACATGGCTACTGCTCGTTTCTTCTCATTCTAGACATCTGTCTTCCATGCATGTCTATGCATTTTGCAGTTGCACTCTAGCATAGTGTGCGTGACCCTTAGGCAGAGGTGCAAAATGGAGGTGTTCATGCACAGTCGTAGGATTAATGTATTTAACACCGCACATTTATTATGTATATACTCTAGGTACTGGGAACATAATACTGAGCCAAACAGACATGATCCCTGTCCTCACAAGGCTTACAGTCTAGTGGAGAAGAGAGAAATTAAAGAGATAATCCATAAATAAACATAAATTAAGAACTCTGAAAAATGCATACAAAGGAAAAGTATTTATAATTTCTCTTGTCTGAGTACAAAAATATCAGTGAGAATTGGGACTTAGAGTTAAAAATTAGAGTTTAATGATAATAACAAAACCTAAATAAGATTAAATTTTTAGTGTAGGCTCTGAAAATAAATCCATGTATTAGGGCAACTATTTACTATAACAGAATATCTGAAAGAAATGCTAGCTGTTACAAAGTTATTCTGATAGAGTTTTAAAGCTCATGCTAGGGGATATTTTATTTGGAGAATATTGCCTTATTCGAGTATTCTTTTTATTCTTAATATTTGGAAAATGTTATTGTTGTACAAGAGGAAATTTTTCACATGTAGATTCACATAAAGTTCACTTTCTTAATATTACTTAGCTTGATTAAGTAATCAAGTCTAGTGTGCAGAAGTGTAATATCTGTGCATAATTGATTTTGATTGCTAAAACCCTAAAAGGGTGAAGTGATTTAAGTGTGCAAAAACTTTGCCCACTATAGAGTCTCTCTTTTTCTCAGGGCTACCGGGGCTGACCTAGTTTAGTTATAACCATTAACTGACAGGAGTGTGTAGTTAAGTGTGTAGTTAGTACTCAATGACTGAAGAGAAGGCTTCTATTTGTATGGCGCATCTTGTGGCAGACCCTGAAACTTTATGTTCACTCAGAGGTCAGGCTGGCCTTCAGACAATTTTGCTGTGATAATCTGGGAGATTATCAGACACAGACCTGTGCTGTAGGTATGGCCTTGGAAAAAAAAGCATTACGTGCTGTGTTACGGGAGGATACCTGAACGCTGATGGGTGCAGCCAGTGTAGACAAATTTACTGTGGGCAGATTTATTCTGGATCTTCAAATTTATTTTTAAATGTATTAGATATAAATGCATTTTTTGTATCTTTATATTGAGATGAGGAAAGTTGTATATGTTAAGGTGAGAGAACAAAAATATTTATTTTTATTTCCTTTTAATTTAAATTGGCTTCCTTCTATTTAAGTGGCTGTTCCTGTGACTGGTTCTTAGCTGTTTCATCCATTCTTGTGCTCCCAGGGTATGATCTGTTCCTCAGTGTTTAGGGAAAATAAGTTTCTCCTTCATTAATATTAATCACTGTACTATGGGTTGAATGGCAATTTCTATTTTCCTCTGAAACATCAGACATGATAACTTTGGTCAGTAAAATGATCAATTCTTTTAGTATGTTTTCCCAAATAATTGATGATTTTTAAAAATCTGAAAGAAAAAAGTGAACCATTTTTCTCTCTACTTTAATACCATACCCTTTTGTTCCTTTTTCCAAAAGTGTGGCTGGTAAAGAGGATAATGCAGACACCGACCAAGAGAAAAAAGAAGAAAAGGGTATTTCAGAAAGAGAAAACAATGAATTAGACATGGTAAGTTTGGAAAAATGAACTTGTAAATGTTAGTCCCTGGATTAGGTTGTCCTTGGCTGCAATAACTATACTGACTTACGTGTGGAAAAGAGAGGTGATCACCGTGCATCCATTTTAAACTGCTTGTTTTTTTTTAGAACCTCCTTTTTTTAGATACATGAACTGTAAATATTGGTAACTCTCACTTTTGTGCCTTGTGAAAACATTGTGTGTGGGGAGATAGAATACCATGAATAATGAAGTACTCTTTGATTTAACACAAAGTCGTTATGTAAATAACCTTAAAATCGTGCAATGATTTTTGAACTGATGAAAAGTGAAATTTTTATACTTTTGCGCTTTATACTCCAGTAGTCTCTCTTAATGAGGTAATCAGTTTGCTTTGCCATATTGTGGTCACAAACCACATTTTAGGAAGAAAATCAAGAAGTGAGTGATCATGAGGATGAGGAAGAGGAGGAGGAGGAGGAAGAGGATGACATCGAAGGGGGTGAAAGCTCTGATGAATCAGATTCTGAGTCAGATGAAAAAGGTACTTGCCTCTTGGTACAAGGACAAAAATTCATTTGGGAACTTGATTAAAACATGACAAAAAGTTAATTTTCTCAACTTCATTCTTGATGAAACAGCTTTTATGACTGTTGACCTATGTATGCCCTTTATGGCTCATGCTTCTTCCCTTATTGGGTTTAGTCATTGTGCGATTTCCATTCTTATTTAGTACAAATATATCTGTTGTCCCTGATCAATGTGAACACTTTTTATCTTGTTCACCTGTTTTAGTTTTATCTCGAACCTGTTTTTTATAACTGCTAAGTGGATACCTGGGTATCATGGTTTTTCACACTCTTGCTTGAAAGATAGAATTATGATACATTGGTCTATCCCAGCATTTTTATTTTCTTCTTTTATAAATAGCCAATTATCAAGCAGACTTAGCAAACATTACTTGTGAAATTGCAATCAAGCAAAAGCTGATTGATGAACTAGAAAATAGCCAGAAAAGATTGCAGACACTGAAAAAGCAATATGAAGAGAAGCTAATGATGTTACAACATAAAATTCGGGACACTCAGCTTGAAAGAGACCAGGTGCTTCAAAACTTAGGTAAGAATTAAATCTAATTCAAATTAAAGTTCAAACTAAGTCATCAAAATGGATTTTTATCATCTCTTCCTTTAGAAAAGAAAATTATATTAGAAGCCACATAAAATATCCATGTTTCCCATAAGTTAAATATTTTTTATTTTGTTTATTTCCCTTTGGTACTTGTCTAGGCTACTTAATTATTTTGTCTGATGTTGTGGTTAATTGTTTAATGTCTTTGATTTATTCTGGAAACATTTCTAAATTAAAAAGACTTCAATAAATGTTAAACAAGTTAAGAGTAGATAATAAAAGAGAAAGTGATTCAAAGACACCCTGGTTGAGTTTGGGAGGATGTTCTTTTCTAAGGTCATGAGTTGTAAATCTGTGGAATAAAAATCTGTGACTCACAGATTCAGATATCCTTTGATCATTTAGGCTCAGTGGAATCTTACTCGGAAGAAAAGGCCAAAAAAGTTAGATCTGAATATGAAAAGAAACTCCAAGCCATGAATAAAGAATTGCAGAGACTTCAGACAGCCCAGAAAGAGCATGCAAGGTTGCTTAAAAACCAGTCTCAATATGAAAAGCAATTGAAGAAATTGCAGCAGGATGTGATGGAAATGAAAAAAACAAAGGTATTGATTATATTTTCCATTAAAGTCTGATGTTGAAGATGCTTGTGTCATTTGAGACAGAAATATGATTGTGGCTCTTTCCATATTCAATAAAAGTTAACTATGTCTTCCAAATGATGCACTTCTTTGGGCAATTAGAAGTTGTTTCCTGTTGTCATCCATTATGAAAGCCTTTCTGCAGAGTCGCTGAAAAGCATGTGGTAACAAGGCTTCTGAGACCTTGATGGATATTTCTCATCTTAAAACCCTTACACAAGGTTAACAAGAATATAAAATATAAAATATTTCAAACATTCAAAACAGCATAGATAATAACACAATGAACACTATATCCACTATCCTAGTTTAAGATATTAAACATTAGATATTTACACAAAGCTTTCTCTATATTAAGTTCCTGATCATATTCTTTCCCTGAGAGGTAACAACTATCTTGAATTTGATGTGTGTCATTCCCATGCATAGAAAAGTACAAATTGTCTTCCCTGACTGAAGAGAATATTTGAATCATAATCTGTTACCTGTTTTAATTGTGGGATCAGTTATTAACATTTGGCATAACAATTAATGTTGTTTCCTTAAAATAGCAAATGTGGAAATGATTTAGGAAGTAGGTTATTATTTTGTGTATTTGCTGATGACAACAACAGTAGCTAAAATTATTGGGTTCTTTTTATATGGCAGACACTGTTATAAACACTGCACAGATATTAACTCATGGAATTGTCTTAACGGTTCAGTGCCACAGAACTATTATCTCCATTTTGTATGTGAGAAAACCAAAACCTAAAGAGGTTAAGTAAATGGCTCAAGGTGACACAGCTCCTAGTACCAAAAATTCATTCATATAGAAACTGAACACTGAGTATAAAAAGCATAGAGCACTAAGCAGTTTGATATAAACATATTACCAATGTATTAGAAATAGAAATGTATTTCACTAAAGTAAGAATTGACCATTTGAAATGCAGCAGAACTCCACATTTCCATGTTAAATTTCTGAATTCTCAGTAATTTATTCCACACATGTGGTTTATTTAGTGAATGTTGTGATAGGGTAATTCCAATAGATATATCTACCTTTTTGTTTTTTAGGTTCGCCTAATGAAACAAATGAAAGAGGAACAAGAAAAAGCCAGATTGACAGAGTCTAGAAGAAACAGAGAGATTGCTCAATTGAAAAAAGATCAACGTAAAAGAGATGTGAGTGACTTCCTTATGTACGAACGTTGTGCATGGGACAAAATTGTTTAATAAATGGAAAAAAAGTTTTTCATAATTATAACTATTAAAGACAGGCTAAGGACAGTAAATACTACTTATATTTGATGTTTATTATATAGTATGTGGATTATAGTTGTTTAATATTAAAGTTTATGAAAAATACTATAATATTATCATAAATTTTATTGAAGGCTTATTTCCTACATGATGAGATGGAAGAAAATATCAAAGAACAGCTGGTGATCTCTAGGGAGATCAGGGAACTATTATATAAGAGAGCAATTTTAGGATGGTTCTAAAGATAGTTTCATCACTACAGATTCTTAGAAAAGTTCTTGGAATAACAACCAGGTTTTACCAGAAAAGGCTTTATTAAGATATACAAAAATGTTCATATTCTTCAACTCAAGAATTTTACTTCCATGTACAAAGACTAAGAAAATATTCTAAAATAAAAAAATTGCTGTATGTTAACATCTTCACTTTAAGGATATTTATAATAGTGAAAAAGCTAAAAACAACCAAAATGCTGACAGTAGGAGGAATATATAAATAAATTATAGCTCATCTAATTTAATAGGTTATTATTCATCCATTAATAATTAGGGTTTGGAAACCACATAGTAAAATGAAAATTACTATGATTAAGTGTAAAATAACATTTCATATATGCGTGCCTGATTCAAATCAAGGAAAATTTTGAAGGATATATCCCAACATGCTAACTGTAGTTGTATTAGGGTTATAAGTTATAGTTGATTGGGTTTTTCTTCTTTCAAAATTTTTTGGCAATATAGTTATTTCATTTATGAATTTTTTTCCTTAAAACAAGAGGTTATCACCTTCTTTTCCCTATTGTTGGTTTGTTTCAGCCTTTGGTCCCTTTTCTCTCTCTCAACATTTTCTAAATCTTTCCTGGAGAAAACTGAGCACACAGCATATTTCAGAAAATAGAAATCTACTTTGGGAGATAAAAGGAAATTTAAGGAGGTAGAGAAGACAGAGTAATGAGGTTGAAAAGTAGATATTTTAGCCAGATGATTCCCATAATTATAGCTTTTTTAATTTCATTTATTTCTTTTTTTCTAACATATCAATGGATTTTAATCATCAGTATACTTTGTCACTTTCAATTCCTGGGCATTTTAGAACTTGTTTATACTATTATTTTATTACTAAAATCTAGTAGAAGGGCATGCTCATATTTTCCCTATTCTTTGTTTCCCCATCTGGTACTTTTAAAAAAAAATGAGTTAAATTCACTCTTTTAAACTGTATAATTCAAGTTTTAAATATATTCACAAAATTGTGCAACAATCATTACCATCTAATTCCAGAACATTTTTTCACTTCAAAAAGAAACTTATACCCATTAGCAGTCACTCTCCATTCTACCCTCTCCCTGGCCCCTGATAACCACTGATCCACTTTATTATCCTGATAGATTTGTCTATTTAGGACATTTCATCTAAATGGAATGATGCAATAGGTAGCCTTTTGTTTCTGGCTTTCATTTAGCATGATGCTTTCAAGGTTCATTCCTGGTAAGCATGTATTAGTAGTTCATTTCTTTTCATGGCTGTATGGATAGAGCACATTTTGTTTACCCTTTCCTCAACTGACAGACCTTTGTGTTATTTATACTTTTTGACTATTTATTTTGTTTTTCATGAAAACTTTTGGACAGGAACACTTGCCTTACAATATTTGCTACTTATTTCTTTATTACCAATTCATATTAGGTATAGAGAGATCAGTATTGAACAATTAACTCTTAGGAATATTATCTGACACATATGATCATAAATGATATACTATCTATGTATATGAAAGCCCAGCAACTAGAACGGTTGAACGACCAGAACGACCGGTGGCTATTATGCGCACTGTGGCAGCCAACCAGCTTGACCCCTGATCAGCCTCCCACCCTGATCGGGGGCGGGGCTGGCCGGCCAACCGCCCACTGCTCCTCCCCCCTGCTGGCCCGGCCTGATGGGTTCCCATCAGGGCAGCCTGGCCAGACCCCACCTCTGCACGAATTTGTGCACTGGGCCTCTAGTTCTATTATAAAGATGTGAGGCTGGCTAATCACATACAAAACTAATGCTCAGACATCTTCTCCCTTTTTTATTGTTGCTTTGTGTATATATTGACCCCCTTTCTAAATTCTTTCTTGTCATATTGCTCTCTGAACCTTAGAGAATCAAATACATTTGTACACCATGCAAAAAATATGAATGAGCTTGGAATTTGACTTTTAATAGGAAGAATTGTAATGTAATAACAAGTTTCAAACTATATGTAAAATTTAACTTTTGGTAATTTATTCATTTTAAAAAGATTTATTAACTTTGCTTCTATGTCAATCATTATTATAGGCAATAAAATATGCCTGGGGTAAGATAGAATCCTTTTCTCTAAAAATTCTCATCTGATGGCATAGGAATATGCCTAGCATGAGATGAATGACCTGTTTAAATTTGGGATCCAAAACATGAAGAGTTATTTTTTATATCACAAAATTTAAGTCCTAGAAGGAAGGTTTTTGATCAAGTTTAATTCCTAAGCTTTGCCCAAGATCATAAAGTTGAATAAATGACAGAACCAGAATTAAGATCTATGTTTTTTTAATCCAAAATTCTTCCCTAAATTATAGTCCTGTGAAATGGCTTAAAGTAATCCATAATTAATTGTATTTACTGTATAGAGCCATGGTCGGCAAACTGCGGCTCGCGAGCCACATGCAGCTCTTTGGCCCCTTGAGTGTGGCTCTTCCTAAGCTTTAGGAGTACCCTAATTAAGTTAATAACAATTTACCTACCTATATAGTTTAAGTTTAAAAAATTTGGCTCTCAAAAGAAATTTCAATCGTTGTACTGTTGATATTTGGCTCTGTTGACTAATGAGTTTGCCGACCACTGGTATAGAGTATCTAGAAGCAAATTGATAGGCAATAATAACATGTTTCATTGTCTATTTATTTTAAACAACATTTTAAAAAGTTATTATAAGGTGCTAATCCAATTAATTTATATTCTCCCCATATTTAAAATAGAGTTTGGAATTACTGTATATATTGTAAGGTACCTCTATTTAAACTGGTCTAAACTGTGTTTCTTCTTGTGTGTGCCTCAGCCAGCAAAACAAAATGTCTAACAAAAAGGAAATGAGAATATTTGTGAAGCATTTAGAAAAGTACTTGTATATAGTAAGCACTATTTGAGTGTTTGTTAACTACAAGTATGTCACAGAGATAGCCTTTCGGAGAGAGATGGCCATATCAATATGCATTTGCGTTTATTGGAATAAAATGCCTATAAATGCAATAATGGAGGCAAGGTTGTTGTTAGCTCAGATTTTGCTAAGAACTCTTACAGTTCCCAGCAGGATGGGGAATATATTAATGTAGGATGAGGAAGTATTGTATTTCCCAGTTTACTATTTTAACTTATTCAATGTTCTTTTATAGCATCAACTTAGACTTCTGGAAGCCCAAAAAAGAAACCAAGAAGTGGTTCTTCGTCGAAAAACTGAAGAGGCAAGTTGGCCATTTGGAGGAAACATTCTGGCTTTGAGATAAATGATGTATTTCTATCGACAAAGGCAATGAGTCAGTCTCTGTTGCTATTTCAGGTTACAGCTCTTCGTCGGCAAGTAAGACCCATGTCAGATAAAGTGGCTGGGAAAGTCACGCGGAAGCTGAGCTCATCTGACACCCCCGTTCAGGACACAGGTTCCAGTGTAGCTGCTGTAGAAACAGATGCGTCCAGGGCAGGAGCTCAGCAGAAAATGAGAATTCCTGTGGCAAGAGTCCAGGCCTTACCCACGCCCGCAACCAACGGAACAAGGTCAACACGATTCTTCTGTTCCTCCTAACATAATCTGTGCAGCATTATCACTGAATGTTGGACTTAAATGAAAAACAGCATATTATGTGCTAGGGCACAATCCAATAAGCACATAAGTAATTATGTTTGTCTGTTTATATATGATTATAGAAAAATATATCAGAGAAAAGGGTTGACCGGCCGGGTGTTTACTTCCAAGACGGCACGCATGAAGTGGCAGCTTCTTGAACGTAGGGTCACGGACATCATCATGCAAAAGATGACAATTTCCAATATGGAGGCTGACATGAATAGACTCCTCAAGGTGTGGAAAATAGAAAGTATATATGCTCTCCCTTAGCTGGCTGTGAATTTTCAGTTTTTCAAGTTTGTTCCCTGGGTAAATTGAATACTTACTAAGAATTTTTCCCCTAGTGAGTTTTGATTGCATTGTGTATGAATAAATGAACATCCTTTTAAAAAAATTGTGGTAAGAAAAGATAACATGAGATCTGTACTTCACACACTTTTAAATGTATAGCATAGTATTGTTAACTATAAGCACAGTGTTGTACAGCAGATCTCTAGAACTTACTCATCTTGTATAACTGAAACTTCATACCCA
This sequence comes from Myotis yumanensis, assembly GCF_028538775.1. Classification (NCBI taxonomy): domain Eukaryota; kingdom Metazoa; phylum Chordata; class Mammalia; order Chiroptera; family Vespertilionidae; genus Myotis; species Myotis yumanensis. The sequence continues at coordinate 173,448,006 of NW_027223754.1, forward strand.
TTGAATAGCTACTCCCCATTTCCCTCTTCCCCAGCCCCTGACAACCACCATTCTACTAGTACTTACTGCTTCTATGAGTTTGAATCTTTCACATACATCACATAAGTGGAACCCTTCAGTACTTGTCCTGTGACTCACTTATTTCACTTAGCATAAAGCCCTAGATGAGCATAATTTCTTAAAATCCAACTGTTTTCTCAATAGCAACGGGAAGAACTCACAAAAAGAAGAGAGAAACTTTCCAGAAGAAGGGAAAAGATAGTCAAGGAGAGTGGAGAGGGAGATAAAAATGTGGTCAACATCAATGAGGAGATGGAGTCATTAACTGCGAATATAGATTACATCAATGACAGCATTTCTGATTGTCAGGCAAACATCATGCAGATGGAAGAAGCAAAGGTTTGTAATTTTAAAAAAATGGGTAGTGCCTCACTAAAATTTTTTATTATTATTAAAAGTATTTTTAATTTTTATGTTAAGGATTTATTTATTTATTTATTTATTTATTTATTTATTTAATGTGCTTCTTAGGTTTTGTTTGTATACCACTCCCTGCCTGCTCTCCAGATACCTCTGCTCATTTTGTATTATTTATTACTTGTAAAAGACATATATCATTTATTAATCTACCTTGTGCCTTATCTTTTCAACTAGACCGTATATTTTTGGTGTGGGGATTATAGTTTACACTATTCTGAGGAGTCCAGTTAGTTAACCTAATGGAGCAATAGGCTTTTGCCTTCTGTTTAAATGCAGTTAGCTCAAAGTAATGTTACATCATCTGCTGGTTTGATGTAGGAAGAAGGAGAAACCCTGGACGTCACTGCAGTCATTAATGCTTGCACGCTTACAGAAGCCCGGTACCTGCTAGGTCACTTCTTGTCAATGGGCATCAATAAGGTAAGATCAACACTGTTATTGAAAACCCAAGTTTTGATGAATTCATTGTAGTTTTTATATCTTTCTCCAGTGACCCCTTCCTTTGAGCTAAGAAGATTTTTTTTTACCTTTTATTTATTTATTTTTAAATATATTTTTATTGATTTCAGAGAGGAAGGGAGAAGGAGACAGAAACATCAGTGAGAGAGACACATTGATACATTGATCGGCTGCCTCCAGCACGCCCCCCACTGGGGATCAAGCCCAAAACCTGGGAATTGAACCGAGACCTCTTGGTCCATGGAACAACACTCAATCCACTGAGCTATATCAGCGAGGGCCCTTTTACCTTTTTTTTAGAGTGATGAAGCATCAGCAATATTTAGATCAAATCCACCTATTGTGTTTGTGTATTAGAACAGATAAACAACTTAGGGAATAATTAATTCCTCTTTTGCTTTAGCAAAGGAAGAATGAAAAGAAAATCTCTTGGGTTGCAAACAAATTTGGTATCATAACTTTGGTTGCATACTGATTCTTTACAGCTCAAAAACATAAAATTAGAAAGGAAAAATATAGTTTCGTTCCCATCCTCTTTGAATAGGAATGCATTAATCTATCACCTGTAAGAAATGCTGAAGGTGATAATGATTTCTGACTCATTTTTCCCCCTCATGTTGCGGTTGTGCCTAGACCCTTTATGTTATGTTCTCTTACTTAATTTTCACTAGTGCTAGGAAGTAGGTATTATTCATATAACTTTGCATGTGAGAAAACTGAGAATCAGGAAGATAAGGTCCCCTGGTCAAGGGCACGAAGTTAGTAAGTGGAGGCACGGAGATGAATCAAGGTAAGGTCTATTTGATGTCGAAATCCATATGCACTTGCTATCTGATTCAGATCTTTGTTTGGTAGATTCTGTTTTGTATGACCTAACATAATTTTATTTATATTTTTGGTGGTGTTACAGGGTCTTCAGGCCGCCCAGAAAGAGGCTCAAATTAAAGTACTTGAAGGTCGGCTTAAGCAAACGGAAATAACCAGTGCTACACAAAACCAACTCTTATTCCACATGTTGAAAGAGAAAGCAGAGTTAAATCCTGAGCTGGATGCTTTACTGGGCCATGCTTTACAAGGTAATCTAACTAAATTTTAGTTAAATAATTGCATGGGAGCTTTGCTCTTTGAGTATGCTATACTATACTCTTTCCCCTATAGCTTGACTGAATAGATGCTGTATTTACTTACATTTGCATTAGTTATTCCTTCTTTAATTTTCATGTATAAATTTGGGGGGATGTAATTCATTATTGTCATCCCAAGAAATGATTACCAACTTACTAGTAAAAAAGCTTACTTAACCTTATTAAGGAGTTAGTTTTCATGGATAAACAAGACCAACCAAGTTTCTGAATTGGTTATTTAAATTATTTATAATAGCCAACTGTCATTTCTTGACTCTGCATATCTAACTGCCTTTAAAAAATTAATGTTATGGCATCTATTCTACATATCTTATAAATGGTACCATAATCTTGTTTTATGTGGGAGTTTTTAACATTGGATCTGTTTTGATTGGAGTATTGCTTTTTGTTTCCTTTTTGCTATTATTTACACAGATCTAGATAGCGTACCTCTAGGTAAGTATGTTTAGCTTTCTGTGTACCCTACAAGCTGCATGAATTACTAATTGTTCATGTGCACTAATTGTGGTACATCTTATTTTTAAAATGTTTATTGGCAACCACTGTTTTTTGCATGATCCTTTTTGAAATGTATCCACAACCACAAACATACTAAGTCTTTTGTCTTTCTCATACACGCTTGATTTTAAAATTCTTAAAATGTTTAAAGAAATATGCTTTAGTGAACTTTTTTCTTTCATTACCTGAACTGCAACTTTGGCTCCCGTTTTGTAAGCCCTTTTTTTCTCTTTCTTGTAAAAGGCAAAAAAAAAAAAAAAAAAGGAGTACATATTTCTTTTTAATTTTTAAATATATCTATTAACTTACATCTGTTGTTTTAACATCATAAATAACTTTCTTTGGTATATATCTTTGGTGTATATCTTTAGTATATGTTTGCTAGATTCTCAGCTATTCTTAATGTTTTGTAAAATTAAGCACATATATTTTAATATTGTAAATTGAATAAAACTATCCAAGGATCTTATATGAACAAATTGAGACAATATTTAAGATCATAACATTTTTAAATTAGAAAAGGCTTTAGTGATTATTGTGTACAGAGATTTTCACCCTTTTTCTGTTGCCACTACAGCATTCACATGAACTACCCCCACCTGTCAGTATTATTTCTACTCCTCTTGGTGATCATACACATGAAGAACCAGGAGTATCAGGGCAATTTTATTACTTGCAATTTTTCTAAATCTTATTATGGAGCCATTTTTATTTAATCAAAATTATTTCTCAACCTGGTCTGAACTTTCTTTTTTCTAATCATACAGTTGTCCAAGTTTTTCAAATGCTTTTACTTTAAGGAAAGGAATGTAACCAAAAGATTAAATGTAATTACCTCTTTGTGCCACTAGAATAAACATACTCTATGAATCTGAATTTATTTCATTTTTATTTACTTTAAAATATATTTTTATTTATGTCAGAGAGGAAGGAAGAGAGAGAGAGAGAGAGAGAGAGAGAGAGAGAAAGAAACATCAACGATGAGAGAGAATCATTGAGCAGGTGCCTTGAGCCCGAAACCCGGGCATGTACCCTGACTAGGAATCGAACCATGACCTCCTGGTTCATAGGTGGATGCTCAACTACTAAGCCATGCCAGCCAGGCCTGCATTTATTTAAAATAATGTCACACAAATAAAATACATATGAGCTATATGGTTTTTGTAATGTTTATACTTCGTGTTAATCTCAAAGTAGTATTTCTTTGATATCAGCTGCTAGTACTTTTACACTGCTCATGCTATAACAAATAAAGGTAAAAAAAAAAAAAAAAAAAAAAAAGTAGGATTGGTTATATCCTAACCAAGTTTCTGGATTATAACCAGAAAATTTGCAATTCCATGTGTTAGCGCATTTCTTTTCCTCCTTCTACCCTCTCCCTTTTTTTTGTTCTTCTTTTTCTTAGGGGCTCAACTTATAGCAATAAGTAAATTCTCATTTAAGTCCATGATCTCTTTTACTTTGGAAGAAAAGTGCAATGCCCTCTTTGATATCCTTTTTGTGCAGAAAATGTTAAGTTGCTAATTTCATGAGCAGTGTTACTTTTTCACAACTTTCAAACTACTTTCAATTATCTGTAGCTGGAAGCAGGGTCAGAAGCAGAGAGTTGGAACCCATTTGAGTGATGTGACTTATGTCTTATTGCAGAAATTTGTCCCAGGTATTGGGGCCATAAATCTAGCCTAGAGGTGCTTGGAGGAAAAGTATGGAAGAAGAAAAAAATGGAAGTGAAATCCACATGAGCTGGGCAGTCATATATACATCGCTAAAAACAAAACCACACAAAACCACATTAGCACCAATGTTATTTCAAGCATTGGGTGTAGTGCTGGGATTCAAAGATGTATAAGACACAAAATTTTGCCCTTGTGGTATTGGTGTTGAGGTTGACAGACCATGAACAGATTGTGATACATTATAGTGAGGGCAGTGATTGACATATATACAGTATGGGGATTATGAGAGCACAGAATGGGGCCACCCAACAGGAACGGAGGAGTCCATGAAGGCTTTCCAGAGGAGGTGACATTTGAGCTGAGACATAAAGAAGGAAAAAGAGTTAGCCAGGTGGAAGAAAAAGAATTAGCCAGGCCAAAGACAAGGTGGAAGGGGGGCCAAACAGAGTGAATCTAGGCAATGACTAAGCGAAGCATAAGCGTTAGCCCCAAGATTGTGTGCACAAGGTGTTTAAGCAGATCGGTGCCCGAGAGCAACAAGTACATGGGGGAACAAGGCTAGAGCGAGAGCCAGGGCCAGCACCTCATGCTCATAGGCTTGTAGTTTTTGAAGAACACCTTTGTTTTCCCTTCTCTTTCCCCGACCTACGACCTACGTTAGCATCCCAACTTTGCATATTTGCCGGAAGATTCATGGGGCTCTCAGTATTGTACTAGGAAGGATACACGGCTGTGTCCTAATGGAAGAAGACACAACAGAGTCCATGTCCAGGCTTCCTTACGTTTCACCCTCCCACGAGATATTGCACAGAATGTCCTTTACTCTCTGGAATGAAAGTGCAGCACCGTTTTGTGATGTTTCTACTCAGGGAAATCCATTAGAGAGTCAGCACCCGAGGTTTTTCCTGGGGACTGCTCACACAGATACCCTCTGTCTAGTTACAGTGATGGCGAACCTATGGCACGCGTGTCCGAGGTGACACACGAACTCATTTTTTTGGTTGATTTTTCTTTGTTAAATGGAATTTAAATATATAAAATAAATATCAAAAATATAATTCTTTGTTTTACTATGGTTGCAGATATCAAAAAATTTCTATATGTGACACGGCACCAGAGTTAAGTTAGGGTTTTTCAAAATGCTGACACGCCGAGCTCAGGAGGTTCGCCATCACTGGCTCTAATATATACCTGGATCCCAGACTCTCAGAGGAAAGCAGGGGTTTGGCTGAAGTCAGATTGTTTGTACAAATTCTAGGTACAATGAGCCACTCTCATTAGTTCTTTGGTGACTGGGGCCCCTCTGCCAGCCAAGTGTCCAGATGCCCAAGTTCGACCTTGCAAGCAGGTCTGTCTAAGGATAGCAGTCTCTGGGCTGCCAGGCAAACTCTTTTCTGTACACTACTTTGAAAAAAAGTTTTTATTGGTTTTAGAGAGAGGAAGGGAGAGGGAGAGAGAGATTGAACATTGATTAGAGAGAAACATTGATTGGCTGCTTCCTGCATGTCCCCCACTGAGGGATCAAGCCTGCAACCCAGGCATGTTCCCTGACCAGAAATTGAACCGGTGACCTCCTGGTGCCTGGGACAATGCTCAACCACTAAGCAACACCAGCTGGGCTGTTTTATTATTTTATTATTTTAAAAAAATATACGTTTTTATTGATTTCATAGAGGAAGGGAGATGGAGAGATAGAAACATCAATGATGAGAAAGAATCATCTATTGGCTGCCTCCTGCACACCCCACACTGGGGATGGAGCCTGCAACCCTGGCATGTGCCCTGACTGGGAATTGAACTATGACTCCCTGGTTCAGGGCAATGCTCAACCACTGAGCCATGTCGGCTGGGCTGGGGCTGTTTTAGATAACTTTAAAAAAAATAGCTTACAAAATAACTTCACTAGTTAACTTCCAGTGAAGTGAGATTGTGCAACTTTGCACTTACATGTATGAACTTTAAGGCATTCAAGAGTTATAAATCTCTGCCCTTAGCTTTAATTCCACAGTGATGAGAAAAGAAGCTTACATTGGCTGGATTTATGTTCTCAGAGTTGAGAGTGTGACAGTGAGGTGATGGTGTGTCCTGCAGCTCATATGACTGTAATGCTCTTACTGAGCTCAGTCCAGAAGAGGGGTCTGATTTGGTGACTGAATGGGTGGCGCCTCTAACCTCTGGCTAGGTTCATTATGTCAAAATATAATTATCTCTAGATAAGGCATACATGCATAAGCAGGAACTAAGTAGTTTTTACCAAGCACTCATATGATTTTTACCATACTAACTGATTTCTCCCTACAGGAATACTAGCCAATCTTAGTCTGCTTTTATACATGGGAAAATAAAGGCTAGTTTGTCATTTCTTTTAACCCCATTTTCTATGTTATCAACGAATTCAGTCACCTTAGAACTCAAGAATCCTGTTGTGAAGCAGGTCCTTGAGCCTCTCTCTAATGGTGAGCTTTTGAGATACACATTGCCATGAAGACTACCGTTTTCTCCACTTCAGAAAGTAAACTCCCTTGTATGGTTCCCATATGGGCTCCTTCTTATTTTTTAATATTTTTATTGGTTTCAGAGAAGAAGGGAGAGGGAGAGAAAGATAGAAACATCAATGATGGGAATCATTGATCGGCTGCCTCCTGCACACCCACATTGGGGATCGAGCCCGTAACCTGGGCATGTGCCCTGACCGGGAATGGAACCGAGACCTCCTGGTTCATAGGTCAACACTCCGCCACTGAGCCACCCTGGCTGGGCGATGGGCTCCTTTTTAGATAATACTATCAAGTATCAAGTATTACTGAATATTCTATTGTACCTGCTAAACAGTGAAGAAAGCAAGGGAACATCAGAGAAAGAGATTAGTTGACTTATGTACACCACCCAATTGTATGATATAAAATTAAAAGCTAAAAGGGTATGACTCATATTTTATTAATATATGTTATTTATAATTCTGTCTTTAGTTTTGTGGATTGCTTTTATAGTACAATGTGTATGTTTTTAAAACCTGAACCTATTGGGCTCACTGACATTTTAAATAGTTCACTTTTAGTGGCTGTTTTATTTACTGACTTTCTGAGAGTTTGTTTGCTTTTTCTTCTTCTTCTTTTTTTAATAGCCTGCTAGAGTTGTTCTGAAATAGCAGTGGTTTATTTGTGTTCATTTCTGAAACCATTGCATGCAAGCCTACTGTGTTTGTCTTCCATGTACACATGAATGAGCTGCATGCTGATGTATAATCTCTAGATACCTACACACACACATACTCTCTCTGCTTGAAGACAAAAATAAAGAGCACTCATGAGCATTTTCTTTACTCTTATATTTTATTCAGTGGGGTTTCAAACATTTGCATGGCATGGGACAAATGCATACTATGAAAAAATATATAATATAGTTACACATGCTCTGATAAGGACATGATTTCAGTTCTATCCTATGAATGTTGTTCTATGGTTTATCAAACCTGTGGTTTTCCTATTTTGAACATGTTTTTCCTCATCCTAGGACATGTAGTCAAAGGATTTTCTTAGATATGTTTTTCTATATTTCTATTTTGATTCAGTTACTAAAACCAAAGTGCCCATATTGAACCCTTGGGCTGATGTTTATTGTAGTATAGGGATTACAGTCACCATTCAAATTGCGACGTGGATAATACATTTTGGACATTTTTTATTTTATAGAAAATGTAGAGGATAGTACTGATGAAGATGCACCTTTAAACAGCCCGGGATCAGAAGGGAGGTAAGAGAACCTTTGGGAACTTAATAGATTTTACTTGTTTCTATAATATTTTTAATACTTTATCTTGATGCTTTAAACAATTACCCTTATAAAAACAAATAATTTTGAATTTTATGGCTAAGTGAATAGCACTAGAAACAGTAATATAGAAACCTAACTCAGTTATGCTTAATTACCACACATTTTAAAATAAAAACACTGTAATATTTAAGTAAGGAAAATGAAAAAAATTTAAATTAGTTTATTTTGATTTTTAAAAAATATATTTTATTGATTTTTAGAGCGGAAGGGAGAGGGAGAGATAGAAACATCAATGATGAGAGAGAATCATTGATTGGCTGCTTCCTGCATGCCCCCCACTGGGGATTGAGCTTGTAACCCAGGTGTGTTCCCCTGGCCAGAATCGAACCTGGGACCCCCCCAGTCTGCAGGCCGATGCTCTATCCATCGAGCCAAACCAGCCAGAGCTATTTTGATTTTAAATATTGTCTTTATTTGTTTTCCATAGCTAGGCATATACAATTCTTTCCATAGTTGTAAACATAGAGGACATGCAGTTTTGTATAGTAAGTTCCCTTATAATCTTGTGGTTATATATTTGCATATAGCACACTGTCTTCAGACCTGATGAAGCTTTGTGGAGATGTGAAACCTAAAAACAAGGTATGGGGATTGAAAATGCTGGGTGAATATTCTTTTTCCCTCTGTTCTTTGTTATAACTATTAAACACATTGGAGGCCTCAGGTTTGACCCTGGGTAGGTTATCAAGCAGGCATGCTTCTACCAAAGCGTCCGTGTATCAGAAAATTAGTCTTTTGTCATATTTCCCTTGATAAAAGTTCTATAGAAACTTTCTCTCTTGTGAAATTTGCATTTTACTGTATTCTCACCATTTTCTCATTAGATATCATTATGGAGACCAAATTTTTCTTCCATCCCTCCCCCCACCAGATTTCTCCTAAAGGTTTATTACCCATTAAGGAAGTTGTGTGTTAATCTATTAAAGTTGCCTAAATTTCCTAATAATATAGGAGATAGTCACAAATTACTAGACAATAGTAATTTAAAGCAGTTGGCTAATCAAGTTGTAGACCTGTAGATGGCATCTAAAATAAATCATTTTGATTGGTGAGAGACTTTTGAAATTTTAACATTCTGGTATGTTTTTAAGTATTTCTTTCTTACTTTAACTATATCCTGAAGTGGTTTGAATAATAAGCCAACTCCTAATCATTATCTTGTATTTAAAGCAAATATGCTACAATATATGTTTGTAAAGTTTTTCAAAAAATATAAATGATACATGCTGTTAAATGTGTAAGAAACACATGGGACTTTTCAGATTGAGAGTTGGTTACATTTGATACTAGATGAATTAACTAAGCATCTTAAGATGTTTGAAAACAAAGAATTCTTAGTAAATATTTGTTGAATGAATGGATAAAATCAGAACCACAAAGAATAATGCAAGTGGACAGGACAGGTATAAGCCCCAGTGGTTAGTCAGGTAAGGTCAATGAGTAATTTGGCTGGATGTGAAATCATGAGTCAGAGTCATTATGATTACCTAAAGAGGACGTGCCCAATTAAAACAAATAGCCAGCACTCAACTCTTGCTCATTTTTGCCATGATGGAATATGGGCCTATGGCTACCAGATCCTTCGGTTTTTTAAGAAAAGCTTTGAATATGGATTTTTAGGTAGAATTTCCTTATCTTAATAACATTGGGCAAACCGATCAAAAAACAACTTCAGGCTCTAGGTGTGGTCCTTGCGCCACATGTAGTTTATGTCTTATTATTGTAAGTGACTAAGCAGAAGTTACCAACACTCAAAACATTCTAGTGTAGTTTGGATCCAGCCTTAAGTAGAGGAGAGTATCTCTTAAGGTAACTTTCATCTTTCAGGCCCTGTGACAACCTGGTTATTCCTGCTCTTAGGCTACCAGAAAAGAGCTGTAAAGTGGTGGCCTAAAGGTTATCTCCTAAAAGGTCCACTTTTGTTAGGAATTCCCAGCAAGGTGATTTCTCCCTGCCCTGGTCCCTCTGCTGTGCAGAGAATTGACAGTGTACAAAACTGGCTGCAGGACTTTCTTTTCCTAAATTCTCTGAAGTGCTATCTGCTTTTCCCTTTCAACTGCAAAAATGCCTGGAGAAATCTCAAATCATTTATTTTTCCTCACTGAAAAAAAATGAATTTGACCTTGTATTTTAAATCGGTATGTACCAACGCTCTGTGAAGTTTGGGGATATAAAATTGACTAAACAGGGTGCCTGCCCTTTAGAGGCTTACAGTCTGGTAGACACAATGATTATTTGTTAATTCCTTCCTGATAACAGCGACTCTGAGCAACAACACGATAGTCATTTGGTTTTTAAGAGTAAAGAAGGACATGCTTATGGTGAGTTTAGGCTCTAGGAAAATACTCTTCGCCTGCCTCACCAGGCTGCCAAAAACTGGTGCAAGCTGATGCTGAATTATCCAGTAGGTAGATTAAAAGCATCAAGGGAGCAGGGTAATGGAAGTTGAGAAACATGTGTAAAAATTGATATTAAATAAAGCATCTCAGCAAGGGAAAATTTTTGAATTTAGTTGATCTTCCCTAACAAAATTATATTTTGGTTTGATTTCTTTCTTTTTCTTCTTCTTTTTAAATTATATGCTGAGGAAGCTGGCCATGAGCGCCAGGATAGCACAGTAATATTGGAGGCAGATTGCTTAGTGTTGAACCTTGGCTTTGCCACTTCCTAGCTGTGCAACTTTGGGCAAATTGCTTAGCTTCTCTGTGCTTCACTTATGAATTAGGATAATAATAGCACATGCTAAGATAGCAGAGTGTTTAGAACAATGCCTTGTCATATAATACGTACAATACAAATGTTGGTTACTACTATGTCCTGTCAGGATCTTATCTGGCTATAGCTCTGGCTTGTCACTCTCTTACTGCTACGTTTGACACACTTGCTAGGAAAAGACACACTAAATGTTTGTTTGTTTGTTTTGTTTTACCTATTTCAAACTAATATTAAATCTCTACTCTCTAATCATCTTCTGTACAAAAGTTGGCTCCTGATTGCGTTTCCTCCCATTTTCTGACTAGGCCCGAAGGAGGACCACCACTCAGATGGAATTGCTGTATGCAGATAGCAGTGAACTAGCTTCAGACACTAGTACAGGAGATGCTTCCTTGCCTGGCCCTCTTACAGCTGTTGCAGAAGGGCAAGAAAGTGGAATGAATACAGAGACCAGTGCTACTTCTGCTAGGGACAAAGAACTCCCTCCCCCATCTGGCTTCCCTTCTAAGATAGGCAGCATGTAAGTCTGGCCCCGCTACACTAACTTCCTTTCTTTTGGCTTTTCTTTTTTAATATGCATGTTGCTAATTTCTTATTTCTATTTTTTAAAATTTATGTGAATAAGATCTCTGGTTTTCAATGTAATTTCTGTTAGGTATTATCTCACCTAATTTTTTGGGCACTCAGAATGACTTGAGATGGGAAATGTTCTTTGTTAAATTGCATTATCTTGTTTCTCAGTTTTAGGGTCTTTCTTAGAGGGTTATAATTTTTATAAAAACTGAGTTGTGTACTGCAGATAAAATTTATTTAGTAACTGCTAAATTAGCTTAATGCTATACCTATGAAACCATTATATAAAACAAAAACCTGAAAGTCTCTTAAATTAGCTCTAAATTATGTGTATCCTAGTTCTAAGAGCCTGGTCAGGATACTAAACCTTGCTGATCTTTCTAAAGAAAAATGAAATATGACATACAACCATAAAACACTTGAGGCTTTCCTAACTTTTTGCCTTAAAGCACATTACATGTCTGCCATGAGTGTTTGCGCAAAATATTTGCATTGATATTATTAAAGATCTGAAGGAAGACATATTCTCTCTCCCATCTATGTTGATCTGAACAAAAAAACATTCTCAAAACAAATCTTATTTAGAGATTTAAAAAATTATTTTCTGGAGGAAAAAGAAAGATTTCCCTATACAGGCCCGTGTGTGTGTGTGTGTGTGTGTGTGTGTGTGTACATGGTGTGATTATGTGTGTTTTGAAAGTTATATTAAAATTAAACCAATCATTTACTGGTAAAGATTTAAATGATATTTTTCAAACAAAGCCTCACATATACTCTGGCAAATGATTTATGGGATGAATACATGCCAGCATTGAGATATACTGCCCAAAAAGCAGCACACTTCATATGACTCTGCAAATAATAAAGTATAACAAACTTCCCCCCTTGAGTATTTCTGTTCTTCATAACTTTATGCATTGTATGAACATATTTTTGTTGTCTTACATTCAGTAAGCCCATCTGCAGCCTTTAGTTCCAAAATTAATTTTAATGATTACAGAACTTCCTTGCATGTGCTTGAGGCCTATGTAATTAACTATTGGATTTGCTACTAGAGATTGCTAACCAGTAGATAGCTTATGGCTTCAGTGCTTTTTAATAAGATGATAGTAGCAGAAATGCTTTGGATGAAGGTAGTGAGATAGAAGTGATAAAGATGTTAGAAACCCACATGTGTTCAGCGTAGTCTGTCAGATGAGTAGAGACTTTTGGAACTTCAAGACTAAATCTATGACCTGGAATCCAGATTCAGGTAATACCTTCTTTTTGCCTTTCTTTTTTAAATTTTAAAAATGTATCCTTTGTAACAGGTGGTAGACAATACCTTTTGGAATCTCTCTTTTTGCATGATTTATTTTCACATTTTCATGAATGCGGATGCTTGTGTAATCCTGCACAAATTTAAGAGTTGGTCATGTGCTTGGTGCAGTAACTTTTATAAACCATTACTGCATGATTTTTATTACATAAACTAGAGGCCAGGCGCATGAAATTTGTGCACGGGTGGAGTCCTTAGGCCTGGCCGGAGATCAGAGCCTAGAGGGGCTGTCTTGCCCAGTCCCAATTGGGGTGGGACCTGCTGGCTGCCGGCCTGCCGGGGCCTGTCAGCTGGGGCCTGCCGGTTGGAGGGAAGGCCGGGGAGAGGGACCGCGGGAGGTTTGCCAGCTGGGGGAGAGGGGCCGCGGGAGGTTGGTTGGCCGTGGGAGGTTAGAGGGAGCAGCTCCTGCATTGAGCATCTGCCCCTTGGTGGTCAGTGCACACCATAGTGACTGATCGACCGGTTGTTCCCGTTGTTCCGGTTGTTCAGTCGTAATGGTCGCTTAGGCTTTCATATATGAAATAATGATGATATAAATATAATGATATAAATATTTCATAATGAAATAATTTACTCAAGTGGCCCTTATGATTTAAAGGATGCAGAAGTTCTAAAAATTGATTTCCTCCAATTAGAAAAAAGTTTAATTTTTGCTTTCAAATAGGAATCAATATCCCCTTTTTGAGGATATTGCTTTCTAATTCTTTAGTGAATTTGTATATTTTTAATTAATATAACTAGCTAAAAATAGCAGAAAGTCATTTTTTCAATTAAAATGTATTGCATCATATAAAAAAGTCATAGTCTTACATAACTACTATTCAACATTTAAAATTTATAAGGCAAAAATATGTTAATTACAAACATTTCTGAGTTACAAATTAAGTACTATAGTTAATTTAAATAATTGTGCATTTTTTGTGTGACTAAATATAATTAATTAAATCTCATTGTTTCTCATATTCTGATAGTCTAATATTTTTGTTCTACAAAACTGTAATGAGAATTTTTCTTCAACCAAAGCAATTCTGATCAAACTTAAACACTTATGTTTAAAATAAAATATTTATCTGGCAATATAATATTGTTTTTTTATATTCAAAGATAATGGGTTTTCGCATATTTGAAAGGATTGCCAATTTAAAAATTAAATATATACTTGTTAAGCTTCCATTAACTAAAAATAACTCATAATATTTTCCTATCCTAGTTTTATTTTTTATTTTTTGTTTCCAAGTAATCTTTCTTGAGTTCTAGTTATTAATCTATTAAAAAAAATTTAGGTTAAATGTCTACCAAATAAAGTTATATGTAAATATTTAAAATTAGATGACCACAGAATCTTTTTCTATTTTTAGTACCAGATCATCATCTCTATCAGAGAAAAAACTACCAGAGCCTTCCCCTGTAACCAGGAGAAAGGCATATGAGAAAGCAGAAAAATCAAAGGCCAAGGAACAAAAACAGTAAGTTACTCATGCTTTTTATCTGTTAGATTGTATAAAATGTCTGCTACACTTAGATGCTAAAGGACAATAGTGAACTTACTTTCCAGATTTTAGGCTGGTTCTGTGGTTATGACAGATTTGACTAATCATGACAACCAAGTCAGCTGTTGGCTTGGCTAAATGGTCTTTAAATTCCTTGCTCACACACACCTGTAAAAATATTGAGCCCTTGTGCCTGATCATGTGTACCCATATATTTTCCAATTATCCGTGCATATTATTGTAAGAGTTAATATACCCTGGAGTAGAGACTTATTAAATATGAGTCCTCTAGAAAAATTTGAAATTGATCTTGGTTGTCATCTGATAAAACTACGTTGACTTCACCTCTTTGACAGGGTTGACAAAACACTAGTGTTGGAGGGTGTGTGAGCTGTGCCATTTTCTTGCTGTTCCTTTATGTTTAAATCGGCATTATCCCCAATTGTTTTTTTGTGGGTTTTTTTTTTTTTTTTTTTTTTTTGCTAAAATCATTTTGTTTGTTTGTTTGTTTGTGGAAAAGCAAGCAAGAATTTATTGACCACAGCCAAAATATACACAGGAGAGTGAAACAAGGAAGGGCATATTTGAAGAAGCAATAGGAGAGCCTAGGCTGAGCTGCTTCGGCTCACTGGGAAGTCAGAGAAAAGGGGGCCTTGGAGACAGGTCCTGGGGGCCATAGATCCACCTGCCACAGCCTTGAGTGAGAATATCAATGCCAATCTACATTTAAATATTGGTAAAGCTAATTTCTTTACCATACATATAAATGTGGTAATAAGTTTTTATATATTTTCTGTACCTGAGTGGACAGTGTTGTACCACCCCCTTCCCTGGACCAGCATGCACACGCTCGGCCTTGACCCCTGGCTTAGCTGACGTGAACGTCATGGAAATTATCCTTCTAGTCACCCTTGCTTCCTGTGTTTAAAGATGTAATTTGTTGCTACTGAATCAGACCTCTCAAGAATGATTGGGAGACGGGGGAATGGAGCAAATAAGTAATTTAAATATAAATGAATGAATCAATTGAGTAGGCAAATCACTCTTAAACTTTCTGGGTCTGTTTCCTTGTCTGTAAAATGAACATCTTGGTCTCAGTTATAAAACTGTATAGTTTTAAATTTGGCTTGCTTTTATTTGTACCAACTTTAGAGTTCAGCAGATAGAACTCTTTCTTTAGTGCCATCTTGTGGCCAATGTAACAAAATTCAATGGGAAAATTTTAAATTGTTCAGAGTGCATTTTATCTTACAATAAAGGAAATGAGGAAGGAAGGGAGTGAAGAAGGAAAGATTTCACTAATGAAAAGCTTTTTTAGAAAAGCATGTTTCATATAACATTCCTAACAAAGCATAACCAATTAAAGCCACCTATTTAATGTTCTTTTTTCTTGTAGCTCAGATTCTGGAACCTCAGAGGCTAGTCTTTCACCTCCTTCTTCCCCACCAAGCCGGCCCCGTAATGAACTGAATGTGTTTAATCGTCTTACTGTTTCTCAGGGAAACACATCAGTTCAGCAGGATAAGTAAGTTATATGGAAGAGAGCCCCAACGATTTATTACAATATTCTGAACCTGTCAATACCGTCTGTAGAAAACACTTAGCCATCTCTTTGTGTGGGAGATGGAGTCTGACTTGTGAACTCTTGCCATATTTTGTGTGTTGTTCCAACAGGAGATGAGCCATAGAGGCAATATTACAGAAAATTATTTTCCTGCTGAACATTATTCCCTGCTGTAGATTTGCATCGCTATACTTTCAGCACTTGTCTTGCTCTTTCTTTTACAAGTACATTAGATTTGAAATATCTTTGAGACCACCTGAAGTTTAAATTTCTTGGGATTCTTCAGCTTCTGTGAGCATACAAAAATCTCTAATCCAGACTGCCTGGATTTTTTTTTGAAATATGCAAATTATTTTACCTTTGGTGAATAGAACAGCTTACAAAGACCACTGTTATATGTGGAACATGTTATTATCACTTGGCTATTCTATACAAATCCACTAGTAAACTTCAATAGTTTTTAGAATAAAACTTTAAGGGGGAAGGGGGTAAGTTTGAAGGTGGGTTCTGGGGGAAGAGTAATTGGAGGGATGTGGAAAATATTTTCATTAATTATTTATTGAAAAAGTATTCTCACATTGAGCCAGAATCTCTCTTGCAAGAATTCAATACTAACACTGCTGCCATAAGGTGTTTGTTAACTCTGACTTATCTGCTTTGATTTTGAATGATAGCATTGTATGTGTATGTACTTGATATCCAGCCTCCCACCCCAATTATTTGTTTTTTATGCTATAATTTCTCTGTATAATTCAACAATTTCTGAAATTTATAAGATTTTGTTTAAGATGTCTGGCATGTTTAAATCATGCTAAATGGCTCTGTAACTTAGAGAAACACAATACCATTTCAAAATAACTTTAATCTACTTAATTTATGGATATAATTCTTGATCATACTTTAATATGGTTTAATCAGCTGATGACATGTCTTTTAAATTGATCTAGATAGGCAACTATCATCTGTTACTGAAAAAGACTCTAATATTGTTACATCATATCTCTTATTTAACTGAGAAAAGAGTAGAACATTAGGAATGCTTTGGGGAAGTCCATTTTCACTAGTGATATGAAAAATTACTAAATCTTCTTTACCATGCATTCACAGTCATAAAATTTTCTGTCAGTCTTTTGATGATCTTGACAATCTCATCATAGTTCCACATTTTGTACTGAAATGTTTTATTAGCTACCAACAATTTGACTGTGTTGTCATCTCTGAAAGTTGTCACTTAGAATAGACTTCTACACTTTCAAAAGCTCAGCCACCTTCTGGATCACTTTTTTGGGGGGCTCCTTTTTGAGACTAGCATGTTTCACCAGCTACATATTGTTTCTGGGTACATTCCATGCCAGCAGCACTCACCCTCCCCTCATCTTCCCCAAACTTATTTTACAGGTAAATAGATTTTCATAATAGCCACCACTTACTGCCAGACTTGGAGGTTTTGGGATAGGGCTGACAGGAGTGGGTCATCTATTATAAAAATCCTGCTAAAGTTCTCCAGCAATTAACGAGGGACTCCCTAGTCAGAATTCCATATTGTTAAGATAAGTTAAAACAAAAATTTATTAAATTGAGTGATTTGCTCTCCTTTCAAACATATATTTGTGCAACAGCCATAGTAAAGAGTCCAAATCTAAAGTAATTATCAAGATGAATAAAATTCATGAATAGTTATTAAAATGGAAAACATTTTCTGGTACTAGTCCATTAAATAGAAAGAAACTTAAAGTGATGTATTTTACTTACTTGATACTGTTCCTCTTCAGGACCTAAATTTTAGAAGTAAGGATAGATAGACTCTATGGATCAGTAATAGAAATATTTCCCCCCAAAGTCTTGGTAGAAAACATAAGAATCATAAGAAAACATAAGCTTATTTGACTTGGCTAGACATTGAATTTGCTGTTATCTAGTACAAATAGAGAAGCATGGCACAATAAAGGAAGTGTTTACTATATTTCAATAATACTGTTGATTTTCATTTCAATCTTAGTGTCTTTATCTGTTGACATCTGTATTCTTTCTCCTCATAATTCTAACTCTTTCGCTGTAGGTCTGATGAAAGTGATTCCTCTCTGTCGGAGGTACACAGGTACTTTCTTTCCATCTTTTCTATATTCTGGCATTTCGTGGTGTTCTAAAATGCCTTCCTAGAAACTAAGCAAATCTCATTTTTGTTGCATGCGTAACTTGTTGTAAACCATATAGATGCACTAATATTTTTTAACATATTCATTCTAATGATGCACCTTTTAGACAAAAGTAGTGGCACAGTTTTTTGTATAATAACATAAAAACTTGTGATATTTGTTTTCTATTTGTAACCTAGATTTTTTTTAAAGTAATTAAGTTCTATGAATACTGATTTCAAGAAATTTTGCTCCTCAGTGATTTTTTATTTCCAATAAAAAAATGTGGGAGGTCAGTATGGTTATCTTTTCTTATTTGTTTAGCATTTTAAAGAAAGAGTTTATGGGAGGTTTTGTGATTTTTTAAAAAAAGGTATGCTAGAAAAAGAAGGATACTATGGATGAAAAAAGAGAGAAAGAAATAGAATGTAGAAGGGCTTTTTAAAAAAAATTTTTTCTATTGATTGATGCTATTTTAAAAATAACAATGTTGCATTTTTTCATGTTAAGGATTTTTTTTTTTTTGGACCCTTAATTTCTCTTTCATCTTTGCTATCATTTCTTCTTCCCACTTATCATTTGTCTTCTCTCTTTTTGCACTCGTTTCCCCTGTTTATGGCCATTTTGCTGATCAGCAGTAGATCCTCCAAAAGGTAGGCAGGGGGAGGGAGATGAAATTAATCTCATTCACGGTATTACAAACTTTACTGGTTTGCATGGAACAACAATAAACTTGTTTCTCTCCTTCAAATCAGGTTTGTTTTACAAGTTTGCAACATTTAACCTTAACTTAAAGTAATTAGTTTAAAGTTGATTTCTATATTTCAGAATGTGAATAGATTAATTCTAATAGAAAAAAATACCATGGATGTGTGTTTCCAATTTCTATTTTTTTCTATTATCTTTGGTGTTAAGGTAATATATATAAAGGTATATATGTATGTTATATATAATATATTAACCCTAATACTATGAATATCTGAGAGCATTTTTCAGTGTATAATTAATAAAATGCTATGTTTAATGTTGAGATTGTTTCTTTAGAAGTGTGACTAACCAATGATATTAACACACATAACAATGAAAGAGACTCCAGGAGCTGTGCCATACAGAAGTCACTGTCTATTTGGTGGCAGATATTTACTGGATACTTTTGTAATACTACAGCCTTTGACATGACAGAGTTGTGTTGGGTGTTATATCATTGGGGAAGATTTTGTAAATTCTTAGGATAAAGCTGATCATTTGAAGGAAGGAAATCTTTTAGAGACATGGTGTCAAATAATTGAGCTACTGATTTTTTTCCTTAGTATGGTTTGTGTCGTTAGATGCAAATCAGAAACAGCTCTTAGTGTCCCATGATTTTTTTTCTTTATAGTCAGCTTGTCGGGATATATACACGTATATTTTCTGTTTGAGATGTAACAGTAGCAGTTGACTGTGCGTTAGACCACATTTGTGAACGTGTGCAGCAATACTTTGATGGCGTCAGTTCATAGCTAATAACCTAACAGCAACAGGAAGATTCAAATGCCAGAGTCAGGCGTTTGAGGAGGTTTTGCTACCATTTCAGTTTTTTTAAAAAAAATACATTTTATTGATTTTTTACAGAGAGGAAGGGAGAGAGATAGAGAGTCAGAAACATCGATGAGAGAGAAACATCGATCAGCTGCCTCCTGCACATCTCCCACTGGGGACGTGCCCGCAACCCAGGTACATGCCCTTGACCGGAATCGAACCTGGGACCCTTCAGTCTGCAGGCCGATGCTCTATCCTCTGAGCCAAACCGGTTTCGGCCCATTTCAGTTTTAATCTGCATAAATTCTTACTTTACAAACAAGATACTGAGCATTAATTTAAAGAATCTCAGATTGACACATGTGCAACTAATAGCATTAGACTGAGTGTCCTTATATATCTAGTGATAACAATTCCTGGTATTATTTTTGGTGACGAGGTGCTTCTTTTATTTTTTTGAAATCATTTTAACTAGACCCTAAAAATAAAGTTTAAAAAAAAAACACTGAGCCTAAATTTACCTCCTTTAAATTTCTATTCATTGGTTTTCCACCAGCCCACCTGAGCTATACCAGAATTAGCCCAATAGCTCTTCTTTTGTGTATGTGACAGTTCTTTAAATATTCAGCCCTTCATTATGCTGTTGTGTCCTCTCCAGTGAGTGTTCTTTTATCATCTGAATAGGCCTAGTTTCATCATCTGTTCCTTATGTAATAGAGTCTGCAGACCCTTCATTCTGCTTCCACTGTTTTGGAAAGTGTCCAGCTTTTCAATGTGCTTAAAATGTGGCATCTAGAACTCAACTCCATTCCAGACGTGGCTTTGGTAGAATATAGCAGCTCTATTACTTTCTTCTAAAAATGTTGGGAGAGGAACCATTAATTGTCAATCCATCAATCATGCATTCAATAACTAAATCACTTACACCACTTTCCTACTTTGAACATTCTATTATATCTTTGACTTAAGTTTTATGTGTAAACTAGAGGCCCGGTGCATGAAATTCATGAAATCAGGGGGGTCCCTCAGCCAGGCCTGTGCCCTTTTGCAGTTTGGGAACCTTTGGGGGATGTTTGACGGATGGCTTAGGCTCGTTCCTCGCGGGGAGTGGCCTAAGCCTGCAGTTGGACATCCTTAGTGCTGCCATGGAGGCGGGAGAGGCTCCCACCACCGCTGCTGCACTCCCTAGCTGTGAGCCTGGCTTCTGGCTGAGCAGCACTCTCCCTGTAGGAGGGTACTGACTACCAGAAGGCAGCTCCTGCATTGAGCGTCTGCCCCCTTGTGGTCAGTGTGTGTGTCACAGCAGCCAGTTGTTCCATAGTTTGGTCAATTTGCATGTTAGCCTTTTATTATATAGGATTTCATTTAGTGATTATTTTCATGCTAAATACATACTTAACAATAAATGAGTTTTGTTTCAGTCATTTTTTTCTAGGCAATACAACACAGTAGCCAACTTATTAATATTTCAGTTTAATAAACATACCATTTCTATCTTTAGGGCTAGAAAAAACATGACTAGATTTTGAAGACCTCCTTTTAGACTGACAGGATCATTGACTCATTAGTTGTGACTCCAAGTACCACTGAAACTGCCTACTACAATAGTTTTGTGCTAACCCATGTCCACAAAGATTTCCTTTGAAAGGCTTATTGGAGTCAACATATCTTGTGAATATGACTTCCCCCTATGTTGCTGCCTAGTAACCCTATAAATAGCTTCCTTCATGAGATCAATGAGCTCATTTATCTATTATTGATGAGCCTTTATTTTTAAGTGTTTATAATAATTTTATTCATCTCTAATTTCTGAAATCCACTTTTCCCCTCCCTTCTGGAATTGGGTCTGCATGACTTGTCCCCTTTATTGATCTTTTTAGAGTACCAATGGAGGTACTCCAGTGATTTTTGTCCCCACAGGCGTATACGTTGAAAAACCTATGATATGGTGATTTAAAAACCGAATTCATCAGCTGTCTCCATTTGTTAGTTCTACTTAGTCTGGGCTTGTATTTCTTCTTGGTCATTTCTGCCACTTGTAACTCTTGAAGATTGTTTTCTTTCATCAAGAAGTAGAAACAAACAGTATCGTTTTATCCCTGTATTTGTTCTAATATTATGCTATCTGTCTTATATAATGGACATACTTCAATATAATTTTTCTTCCTGCTCTAAACAAAGAAACTTCTGACTGATATATTTATCATGTCTTAATTCATTCTCATCTTTAGTCTTCCTGACACAATTATTTCAATTCAGATCCTGCATTAAACTCCTTTAGGATAGGAATGATGTTTTGATAAGCTGTGCATTTCCGTAGTGCATAGACCAGTAGCATAAAGCAGAAACTCCAGAGACATTAAAACTCATGGGATAGATCCCTAAAGAATCTCACTGTTCTTTTAAATTCTCAGTCTTTTTATCTTGTTTGATATTGATAGTGTTTTAAGTTTTTGGTGTTTTTAAACCATTCACCCTTTAGAATTTCTGTCCATGCAATCTTGTCTTTTTTCAAATTTGTTTGAAATTTGCTTCCTCAGTATTTTAGGTGGCATGTGTTATACTTTGTCAAGAATGTCCTTTTTGACACAGAGTCACATCTTCCAAGTGCTATCCTATATACTTTCTTATTTGTCAGAATTCATGACACTCAAGCAGCTCCCAATATGGCTTCATTAAACTCTGAAGAGATGAAATTGTTAATAAGAAAATCCAAATGTATCATAGGCTTTGCTCTTTATAGAATGCAGCTGTTAGCTGATGCCTAATGAGTTGATGTATTCCATCGCTACTATTGCTACTTCACATGTTGTCTGTCCTTTGGCTTAAAAAAGAGATGAGGGAGCAGCCTGAATTTTATTACTAATTAGTTAGAAAGACTTCTTAAAGTCAGGGAACAACTAAAATTAATCTCATGGTGTAGCTACTGAAGTCAGTCTTATTTTTTTGTTTGTTTTTGTTCTCCCCCCCACCCCCCACCTCAGGGGCATAATCAACCCATTTCCTGCTGCAAAAGGAATCAGAGCTTCTGCCCTTCAGTGCATTCACATAGCTGAAGGGCACACGAAAGCTGTGCTCTGTGTGGATTCCACTGATGACCTCCTCTTCACTGGATCAAAAGGTGCTAGTAGTGGTTTGTTTCATGGGGGTATTTAAGATTTTTAAAAATGACTGCGTTTTTAACAAGCTTTGACCAAAAATAAGTGAAACTGCTTAAGACCCATAAGGATATGAGAGAGAATCTAATTTAACCATTGAATTGTATAAACTATAACATCATCTCATAGTTGGGAAGAAAGTAAAAATCTCTGTTGATGTTATGTAAATAGAATATTGAGAGACTACATCTCTGTTTGATAATTGAATACCTAATGCATGCAGGGCCCTGAGCTTAGTAGTGCAATTTATATGACAATGTACCAGAGGCCATTACAGTGTACAGTGTGGTAAAGAAAATAAGATGGGTGGCAACCACCATTTCTTGAAAACTTACTATATTTCAGAGACTATGCTAGACAATACAAAAATTATATCTCATTTAATTCTCACTACAACCCCAATGAGATACATGTTATATCCTAATTTTACAAATGAAGAAACTGAGGATTCAAGCTATTAAATAATTTTTCCAGAAAAACTTAGCTAGGAAGTAGAAGAGCCAGAATTGGTAACCTAGGTCTAATCGTCTCCAGACCTGCAATCTTAACCCCTTTGGCACAATTGCAGGTAGCTAGAACTCAACTGCATACACTTTGAAGTGTTATACACCAAGAGTTTTTGGGGTTTCGAAAAAGGGAGAGATTTGGCAATCTGTGAGAAACAGGAAGGTTTTGACAAGGGGGCATTTAGAATGAACCTTATAGGATGGTTTGCATATTGACAGGTGAGGATTGGCAACCAAGATTAGAGAACAACATGAGCAGAGACATGGAGGTAAAAGTGGGGTATGTTTGGAAACGAAATCCAGTTGGGTTGAATAGTAGAATATACATAAGAGAAGTAGTAGACAATGAGGCTAAGAACAAAAGAAGGAAGCCTGGTCAGGAATTTGGGGATCTAGTAAAAGTTATTTAGTATTTAGGGATATTATAAGATTCAGTTCAATCAGCAAACATTTGTTGCTCATTATCTACAAGTGACATATAAGAATCTTGCTAGAACTTATGAACTTTAATAATGGCCAACAGCTCCCATTTTAGAAATAATCTGCTCTGTGAAAATATACTTTCCTAATGATTCCAATTACACTGATCTCTCCAGGATAATTAGATTGTCATCATACAAAAACAAAATAGAATAGTTGTAGGCTTATGCTTGTGGGTCAAAAATAAAACCCATCACACAGTGGCCCTGGAACAGAAAGGTGTCTGTGTTTACATATGCGGTGTGTTGGGAGGAGGTAGGGATGTTTTGAAGTAGAATGTTTTGAAGAAGCTGATTTATTTGATATGACTTTCAAAGTTTTGTGGAATTATTTTTAATACCCACATAATGCATACACCAGGCATCCCTGGCTCTCATCTAGGCCTTTACTCCTACTTTGCCCTTGAACCTGCTGCAGAGGGTCAGGGATGGAGGCAGGATGCCTGTGGCAGATTAATGGGATAATTACTGTTTTCTTATCCCATTTCTGTCTCATAGGAGAGAAATTGTTTAAATAATTCTTGTTAAGAGAACCTAACTTAGTTCATATTGACAGTATTTCCCCTTGTTTAATTTGTTTGTTTTAGATCGTACTTGTAAAGTATGGAATCTGGTGACCGGGCAGGAGATAATGTCACTGGGAGGCCATCCCAACAATGTCGTGTCTGTAAAATACTGTAATTACACAAGTCTCGTCTTCACTGTGTCAACATCTTATATTAAGGTGTGGGATATCAGAGATTCAGCAAAATGCGTTCGAACACTGACGTAAGTAACTTAAAGATAACTAGAATAAGGGGCGAACAGTTCTTGTTTACAAAATATAAGAAAAGATAGCACTATAAATGCATTTTTATTTACTTATATCTGCCTACTTCCAAAGGATGGTAAAATGTTTATAATAAGAACACAGATAAAGTAAAGGGGAAAACACTATTGAGAAAATAAAATATGATAGCCTAATATTAAACAGGAAGGGGTAAATAATTTGATCTGTGACTAAGTACACATTTTATATTTCTATGCTCCCAAATACCAAGGTATCACATTTCATAGTATTTACTGTGTGTTGTAGTTAATGGCTCACATTGCTTGCTTCAACTGAATAATGCTCCTTGGAAAATGGCATAAATCACCATTGTAGACAATTAAGAAGTATTTGTAATCTTTATTTGGCATGTATTGATTAATTGACGGGTTTATTGGGTTGGGGAAGGACTTACAGTGCTTTGGTATTTCATAACTGCTGGTTATAGTGGACAATTGGAGGATGAGATTGTCTTCTGTGTCTATCATATATGTCTATAAAATGTGGAGCAAGTAACGATTCTTTTTGCCATAAGATTGATTAACTGTTTTATAATTGAAATTGAGGGTGAACTTTGATTATTTAAATAAGAGAAGGGAGCATAGGAAAGATTAATTTTTACTAAAATTAGGGATTTAGAGTAGGGGTTAATAATTTGTAGAGTAGGGATTATTAACTTTTAATTGCTAATTTGCATTTGGAGAACTACTAATTATTGTACTGAATACAAGTCTCTTGAGGGAAATTTTATTTAAAAAGATGTTAGAAATTTACCAATCCAATTGACTCCCTAAAGTCAAATTTAAAAAGATTAATTATAGCTTGATATTTTAGAGTTAGCTAAGAAAGTGTTTCAAAAGTTTTAAAAAAATATGCTTACCCTTTAGAATTTACCAGAGGAAATAGAAATAAGTTATGTTTGAGTTTTTAGCATATAGTAAACACTGCATGTATAAATGGGCTAAAGTAAACAAAAATATAAAATAATTTTAAAAGTCCTCATAGGCTTTAATTCAAAAGGGCACATCCTATGGACAAAAGCAATATTGGTTGGCCTGGCCCTCAGGGGGCTTCTGGAAGCTGCAGAAAAATAAATCACCTTTATGATACTCATTTGTTGAGGGATTTTTGGTTTTTGTTTGATTTTTAAAATTTTTGTCACCTAATCTTTTCTGAATGATATTTTTTTTTAAATATATTTTATTGATTTTTTACAGAGAGGAAGGGAGAGGGATAGAGAGTTAGAAACATTGATGAGAGAGAAACATTGATCAGCTGCCTCCTGCACACTCCCCACTGGGTATGTGCCCACAACCAAGATACATGCCCTTGACCGGAATCGAACCTGGGACCTTTGAGTCCGTAGGCTGACTCTCTTTCCACTAAGCCAAACCGACTAGGGCTTCTGAGTTATATTTTAATCATTCTTGACTCAGGGCTTGTAATTATTAACTTAATAATAGAATTGCAACTTAAGAGTCTTAAGCCATGTCATCTTGTTTTATTCATTCAAAACATTTAAAGTGCCAACTATGTGTGTGTGCACGGTGCTGGGTTCTGTGCATATGGGGACCAAAAAGGGCACCGATCTTGTTGTTGCTTATAGCAGGTTTCCAAGAATTCATGGAACTTTAAGCTGAACTCATGTGCAGAAACGATGACTTTTTTGTTTTGTTCTGTCTCTGTTAAGATCTTCAGGTCAAGTTACTCTTGGAGATGCTTGTTCTGCCAGTACCAGCCGGACGGTAGCTATTCCTTCGGGAGAGAACCAGATCAATCAAATTGCGCTGAACCCAACTGGCACTTTCCTTTATGCGGCGTCTGGAAATGCTGTTAGAATGTGGGATCTTAAAAGGTAGAATGTATAAGAAAATGTACTTCTTATACATGGAAAATGCAACATTCAGACATTACGAGTGCATCTGAAATCTAAATTTTATAACCCCAGAAGTTAATATGAAAATCATAGGATTTTCTGTCCCCCCCAACACCCTCAAAGATCTCTTCTGTTCTCTTTAGCAAACTCACAATTTTTTCTTTCTTTCTTTTTTTTTAAAATATATTTTATTGATTTTTTACAGAGAGGAAGGGAGAGAAATAGAGAGCTAGAAACATCGATCAGCTGCCTCTTGCACACCTCCTACTGGGGATGTGCCCGCAACCAAGGTACATGCCCTTGACCGGAATCGAACCTGGGACCTTTCAGTCCGCAGGCCGATGCTCTATTTACTGAGCCAAACCAGTTACAGCTTTTTCTTTCTTTTAAGTTACATTGATGGGGAAAAAAGTATATGAAGGAAAATAGGATTAAAACCTTACCCTTTCTTAATATTTGTCTACAAATTGTGTTGTTTTCTAGGAAGAAGCCAGGATTCTCATCCTAGTTTTACCAGTACCTTTGAAAGGATTATGTTTTGCAATATTATTTAAACATTTTATATCTATAAGGTTTCAGTTTATAGACGTAAATGGACAAATGTGGGCATAAAACCTTAGAGGGTTTCTGTGAATATCAGGAAGATAAATGGTTAAAAAGTAAAAAAGATTGATAAATTGAAATGTAAGTCATTACATCTTTGATTTGATTTTCAGTTGCCATGAAACATGAGCTTTTATCCTTTAGTTGAGTGTTTATTATAGTTTCTTTCCTAGTTCTTAAAATGTTGGCAGCAAGAGAGCATTCACTTGTTAGTTAAATACTTACTCAACATCAGCTAAAGCAAGCACTGCCCCAGCACTGTGTTGGGTCCTGGGAATAAAGATGACACCAGGCAAATGCGGCATCTGCCTTCGTAGAGCTCATGTTATAATGGAGGATAAAGGCCATCAAACAGGCTGCTACAGGGCACTGAGTAAAGTTTGCAATTCAGGTACCTCCCCTCTCGTAGGGCTTTGTCACTGGTGAATCAAAGGGATGGTTATTTGAGAAACTTTCAGAATAACTAGTTATAACAACATTTAAACAAATGGCTGAGAAAGTATAACAAGCATAATTTATAGATAGAAGATCGAGAAAGAAAGAGGGGCACCACCATCCTCAGTGCTGTTTCAGAAATAAAATGTTTAAGTAAATTAGAAAAGTGAGGAGTTAGTTTATTCTTGAAGAGAGTACATTTGACTCACATTAGGAAAACCCGAGAGGAAGATACACAAATCATGACATAAGGCAGAAAACACATCAGGTTTTGAAAATCTTCATACTCTTTATTTTGCTGAAGAGTTAGATCCCGTGAGGCCTGGTTGATTTCAGCAACATGATTAAATATAGATTCATATTAATAAAGCAACTAACAGAACAGTTTTCGAGAAACTGATATCCCGAAAGCCAAATACATGTCTGTATTCCGGCAGTGGGATTTAAGATAGGACTATGAAATGAAGGTTTACGGTCACTCCTATTGATTGACATCATATATTTTCCTACCAGCCAGATATGTTCTGGTCATTTTCATATCTTTATAATAACTGAAAAAATGTACCAGCTGTTTTCTGATGTACATATGTACACAAATATACACATATGTGTATATGTGAGTGTCTATCTGTGTTTTTGTATATGTGAGAGTATTTGTGTGCCTGTTTAATAAAATAATCTTATTTTCTCTATATTGTTATTTATTAGACAAGTTATTTTAGTGATATAGTTGTTTTAATCAAATTTCAAATTGGATCTAATAACATCAGTAATATATCTATTACATGTTTAGAAATTTAACAGATTAAGGTTTACCTGGACTTGGGTTGGGAGTTAAAATTAGTCATTAGCAATTTTTTGGACTTTTGCTGCCTTTTTGTTTTCTACCAAAATGACATTAGTCAGCTTTGGAATACCTTCGTTAAGATTCTTCCCACTTCTTTTGGCCATTTTTAAAAAACTAATTTGAACAGAGTTGAATAGAAGTGGAGCTAAAATAAAAAATATATTAGTGAACTATTTTATCAAAGAATATAGATTATTTATATTGAAGCTTGGCCTCAGCATGCTAAGACATATTTTCAAAGAAAATTCTTTTTTCTTTCTTTTTAAAGGTTCCAATCTACAGGAAAGTTAACGGGACACCTAGGCCCTGTGATGTGCCTTACTGTAGATCAGATTTCCAATGGACAAGATCTAATCATCACTGGCTCCAAGGATCATTACATCAAAGTGTGTATAATAGAATTGTTGAATTGTAGTTTGAAGTATTAAAAATCATTCACCCTTTCTCTTAATTTTCTTTTTTCCTATTTCTAGCCTTTGCTTTTTCTTCCTGATCTTTTCCTCACTCAGAGTTCCTGATTTTATCATCTTATTTCATCATATCTTCCCATTTTTGATAGAAGATAGGTTGAGAGGGATTTTAAAGATTTTTAACTCAGTCATCCAACTAATACTTGAGTCTCATTGTCACCATCTTTTATACTGAGAATATTATGGTTTTCAGATTTTATAAAATTAGCAGATAAGCTGAGGAAAGATGTATAGTTTGATTCTGGAAATGTTAAATTTGAAGTACTAACAGAGGACATCCTCATGTAGGCCAGCCGACTATTACAAAGGCAAGCCCAGAGTTTATTATGAGTTATAACTGGAGATGTAGTTTTGGGAGCCATTCAAATAGAAGCAGATGTTCAAGGAGTTTGAGTAGATGACATGGCCAAAGGAGAGGAGTTGACAGGACTCAGCCTTGGGAAATCTCTGTAAGAACCAATAGGAATAAAAAGAGTGTACAGTAAGAGAGAGTGTAGCTTTGAGTAAGAGACAAAAAATGGGTTAGTAACTTGAAAATCGAATGAATAAGGGGAGAGGATTTTGTATTCGGTAGACTTGAGCACGTTTATATGCTTAGGAAATGGGCTTAGTGGAGAAGAAAAGTGTAAGGAGAAGAGTGAAGTGGCAATTGATGGAGGTGGTAGGAGGAGTTAGAATCAGATCAAAGATGTGAACCTTGAGAAAAAGTGTTTGAAGATAAAAGGAAACTTTGGGATGGAGGAAAGGGTTCAATAATATATTTTTGATCATGCTGGTCTTTTCAGGAAATCACAAGGTCAATAGCTTAGAGAGGTAAGGGCAACTGAGGGGTATGAAAGGTTTTGAAATAAAGGGAAGGTTTTAAAATAAATGGTTAAGGGTATTTAAAATGGCTACCAGGACTGCAGAGCTTTCTAATAGTGTTTAAATAACAATTATGTTATTTATTTTACTTTCAACTGGATTATACATGAAAAAATTGATTATATTTCTTAAAAGGCATGTAAGCATGTGACACGTAAGCAAAATAGTGTGAAAGTAGGACTCAGGTTCATCCTGAGTGGAACAGACCAGGTAATTTAGTTAACTTAGTAAGATATTCTAATGAAGCAAGTGTCTGATGAATATACGTGTGTATGCGTTTCTGTGAATGAACACATATGGCTGCTTATGTTAAGTTAAATATGATGACTGCTTTCTTTTTGCTATTTTTTAGATGTTTGATGTAACTGAAGGGGCTCTTGGAACTGTGAGTCCCACCCACAATTTTGAGCCCCCTCATTATGATGGCATTGAGGCGCTAACCATACAAGGGGATAACCTATTTAGTGGGTCCAGAGATAATGGAATCAAGAAATGGGACTTAGCGCAAAAAGACCTTCTGCAGGTAATGTAAAACCTTTCATGGAATGGAGTGGGTATTTCAGAGCCACTCAGCAGTCTATATAAGAATTTGAAGAGCCTCTATGTAGATCTTCATTGTTTAGGAATAATATAAGTAAGGGCTTCCTCTTAAAGGAGTTTCTCACCCACCCGAGTTACTAATTATGAGAAGGGCAACACTCAACATTTGCTAAATACCTCATCAACAAGAGGAGACTAGACACTAAAAGATCTGGGATTGTCTCATGTATGTGCTCATTGAATAAAATCAGTCTTGGTGTAGAGTTGTTATAGTTTCTCATTTTGTTTTGTTTTATGTACACATATTCCACAGAGTAAGGTGTTTAGCTAAAGTCAAATTAGTGTAAATGATTCCTCACCTTATAAGAACATCTTCATCCGTCTGAAAGTGTTGGTTCTCTCATTTCCTATAGAACACTAGTTGGATTGAAATGTTGTGTCATTACAATCAAATATTGTTCTATTGCCCTAATTCCCAGGGGAAGAAATTAGCTAACAGATAAAATTGTTCTTAGTTTCAAGCTTTCTCTTGTACATACAGGTGTGTATGTATTGCAGTTGCTACTACTTTCCTGCCTGCAACTAGACAAAAACAAAATAAATAAGCAGCATGGAATATGAATAAAAAAAAAACAGTAACAGATGCATATATTGCATTCAAAAGCTCTTATAGACACACATTCATGGTGTGACATTTATGTTGTGTATATAAAAATATTTATGCATAAAATATAGTCATACAGTCTGATCTTGTAACTATTATTTGCTTATTATAATATACTAGAGGCCTGGTGCATGAAATTCATGCACTTGGGGGGGGGGGGGTCCCTCAGCCCGGATTGCGAGGGGGCACAGGCCAAGCCGAGGGACCCCACTGGTGCACAATTGGGACCGGGGAGGGACGTGGGAGGTTGGCCAGCCAGGGAGGGACTGTGGGAGGGCTCCAGGGTGTGTCCGGCCCATCTCGCTCAATCCCAATCAGCTGACCCCAGCAGCAAGCTAACCTCCTGGTCAGAGCATCTTCCCCCTGGTGATCAGTGCACATCATAGCGACCGGTTGACTGGTTGACTATCTGCCCCCTGGTAGTCAGTGTATGTCATAGTGAGCCGTTGAGTGGCCTTAGCATATCATTAGCATATTATGCTTTGATTGGTTGAACAGATGACCAGATGACTGGACACTTAGCATATTAGGCTTTTATTATATAGGGAGGATAGGTTAGCTCCAGTCTTCTACAAAAGTTTAAGTCAGTGATTTTATGAGGCAGTCCTTAAAGTCTACATGCCAGGTTGTAGTTTTTAAATTTGTTTTATTAAATACATTTTGGGAAAGGTGAGATATTTACTGCCTATGAAGAGGATGTAATGTTTGACAAATTTTGTATACTTTCTAGATCCTTTAGAGTCTATGGATTTTTAACATTATAAGCCTGTAATACTGATATTACTGATAATAATTAGTGAGGCAAATTATAGATTTCTTTAAGTCCCTAAGAGTGATTGCATAGAAAATGATTTTTACAGTTTCCAGGCCATTCAGCATTCCAAAAATTGAGTTTTATCAATAAAAATGTTTGTAACTTTTTTAGGTGTGAAAATGTATGTCCCCTTAAGCTTCTGATTTCTCTTTTTTCTCTCAGCAAGTTCCAAACGCACACAAGGATTGGGTCTGTGCCCTGGGAGTGGTGCCAGGCCACCCGGTTTTGCTCAGTGGCTGCAGAGGGGGCATTCTGAAACTCTGGAATGTGGATACCTTCGTGCCAGTTGGAGAGATGAAGGGTCATGATAGTCCTATCAATGCCATATGTGTTAATTCCACCCACATTTTTACTGCAGCTGAGTAAGTTTTTCCTTTGCATTTTTTTTTCTATGTTAGCTACGTGTGTTCAGATTTAATAAATACTGTAGGTTATAAATATCTGGAAATGTAGAACATGAAAACCTTGGACCTCAATTTGCTCATTAATAAAAAGGAAATAATAGCATTATCTACTTTTTATGTTAGTTAAAGAGAATTAAATGCACTAATGTATTTAAAGGGCACAGGAACAATGCCTAGCACATACTCTTGATAATATGAGCTATTTTTTTCTCCGTTTTCTACTCAGCTTTTTTTATTTTATTCAAATTTGTTATTGCTTAAAGTACTACATAAGTCTTCTTTTTCCCCCATTGACCTCTCCCTGGCTGCTTCCACCTCCCAGCACATGCCCTCACCCCTTTACTGTCTGTGTCCATTGCATATGAGCTATTTTTAATATCATTATCATGATGCCCTGTTAGATATACTTATGGAACAAGCTATATTTTTACTTACACCTATTAAAGACCTATTCAGAAAATGTTTCCAAAATAAGTAATTATAAGAGCTATTTCTTTATCTTTCTGCCTCTTTTCTCATGTTCATTTTTAATTTATTATTTTGTAGTGATCGAACTGTGAGAATTTGGAAGGCTCGCAATTTGCAAGATGGTCAGATCTCCGACACAGGAGATCTGGGGGAAGATACTGCCAGTAATTAAACATGAATGAAGATAGTCATAAACTGAATACTGTGATAATACTCTGTATATTCTTTATGGAAAATGTTACCCTACATTTATTAGGCAAAAACTTATGAATGGGATTAACTGGAAACTATATATCTGAATCCAACTTCTGAATATAAATGTATTCTAGTATAATTGTGTACAATCCTGTGTGCTTAATAGTAACATCTCTGAATACATATATGTCCTAATAATTGATAATACTGCTTGATTCGCACTTTTATTGTGGCTGGATTTTTGTGACTAGCTATTAAAAACACACACGCTTTCAAATTATTTGAATTACTAAATATCTGCTTTTGTGACAGTCAGAAAATACACTTGGAATATTATGCAACCCACTGATGGTTTACTCATTTATAGTCTGTTCAGATGACTTACGTATTTAAATATATTGGAAATGTAGTCAAATTGTGGTCTGTTTGTCTGGCATTTATATCAGTCTATGGAGGGTTCCCAAATTTCAAAGTTCCCAAAAAATAACATGAATAGTGTTGATGATTTTTCATAAGGTGGAATTGACTGTAATCTACTAACAAAGAATGTTAAACAGTTTGTGTTAAATGTTGACGTTTACTTGTATTGACCAAAGTTTTGCAGCTGTGCTATATATATCCTGTGCTCAGGACTCAAATGCCGTTAATTGTTGTATTAGTGCTGTGCATACCTTCTGTGATGGGAAACATTTTTGATGTCCTAACAGAAATATATTTTGATCTATTTTCCTATGGAGTTGTTTCTATGATTATCTTTTAATTTCATTTTTATTTAATAGTAGTATTTCCTCCCCCTTTATCTAATTTTTTATATGCTGCTAAATATATTTTAAATACACTATGTTTGCAAACTTGGTAGCTATGATGAAAACTGTATCATCTGTGGTGGGAAGAGCTATGTAAATAGGTAGAATGTAAAGAGAGAATGTCTTACATTGTAACTGTATGAATTTTTAAATGCTGTAGATTGGATTTTGCAAGAGGATGTATAATTTATGTCTGTTCAGAATATTAATTTGTAAATTCTGCAAGTTTAATTTTTATGTAGATGGTATAACATTTGAAAATATTGTCTTGTGAATCCCACCTCATTCCCCCCACCCCCCGAAAATATTTGCTTGTAAATGAAAGCTTAGCTAGGGCTTAAATAAATACATTGCTATGAATTATTTTTATTCTATTGTTTTTTTCTAATTATACTAGAGGCCAGTGCACAAGATGTGTGCACTGGGGCGGGGGAGGGGGCTCAGCCCAGCCAGTGCCCTCTCACAGTCTGAGGGCCCTTGGGGTATGTCTAACTGACAGATTAGCGAGCAGTCGGACAATCTTAGCGCTGTCGCCGAGGCGGGAGACGCTCCCACCACCGCCGCTGTGCTTGCCAGCCGTGAGCCCAGTTTCTGGCTGAGGGGCACTCCCCCTGTGGGAGCACACTGACCACCAGAGGGCAGCTCCTGCGTTGGAGTGTCTGCCCCCGGGTGGTCAGTGCGCATCATAGCGACTGGTAGTTTTGCCATTCAATCAATTTGCATATTAGCCTTTTATTATATGGGATGAAAATGGCCAATATTTGTAAAGGTTATTTTACCTGTGTGTGATATAAGAAAAGGCATTTTTTGTTGTTGTTGTCTAGCACTTCATATGCATTCCTTTCTTTGCTCACTAGACATGACATATTCTTGAAAATTTAAGCCATAAATGAATCTTGATGAACCAAGGAAACTCACTATTTGAGGGAATTAAATCAAGCTATAGAATTTAGGCATTTGAACACAGATGGTAAAACAAATAAAAGTATTTCCCATAAACTTAGGACAATAGTGACTTTGGTTACTTGAAGAAGTGGAGGGAATGGTAACTGGAGGTGTTGCAGGAGGTGAGTTGGGGTGTTGAGGGGTGTGGAGGTACTCCTGGGGTCCCAGCAATGTTTAATGCTTGACCTGGGTAGGTGACTGAACCCAGTTAAGGCCTCAATATAAATTTTTAAGATTATGGCTGGCAGGGGCAGAGAGCTACTTGTCTTGCGATCACCTGAGACAAGGCTCATGTAAGTTCCCGTGCTTATCAAGCTTGCCACCCACTGAAGGGACAGTGGTCTGTTCCTTTCTTCAGTCATTCCTTGCCCTACATGTGGGAGAAGGGACTAATTTACGAACCAACAAAACGTAGCCTTAACCTCTAAAGATCCCACTCAGGATGGTTCACAATAACTCAAAATAGTTAAAATAGTGCCTCTAAAACTTAAAAATGGGTTATTCCACACTACGTATTAAACATACAGTATACCTTATCTGCCCAGAATAGCATCTTTTTTTGGAAGATACATTTCTTCTTACAAATTTAAATCTCTGCATTTTAGCTAAAGTTTTGTCTATTATGTCCATATTTATTTA
The DNA here is from genome assembly GCF_028538775.1 of Myotis yumanensis. NCBI lineage: Eukaryota > Metazoa > Chordata > Mammalia > Chiroptera > Vespertilionidae > Myotis > Myotis yumanensis. The sequence goes on from NW_027223754.1 coordinate 173,482,932, forward strand.
TTTAATTCCCAGCTGACGTGGACTCTTTTATAAAAATTTAAATGAACGTCAATGTTAGGTTAGGTGGCTCAGGAGGTGGCGCAAGAAATAGAGTCCAGTGAATCAGAAAAGAAAGGAAAGGAAAAGGTTTATTTCTGCGTCCCCGGGAGACCCACGTACCCCCAAAGACAGGGCACGTGGATTCACACCAACAGGGAGGGGGGCGCTGTTTTTATACTGCGGTTGGGTGAGGGGTGGGGACATGAGCTGAGGTATTCAGTTGAGGAAGTTTCAGCTGCAGCGGGTCAGCCAGGTATTCAGGAATGAGTCAGTATCTGTGTGGGGGTCGGTGTGGATTCAGGGAGAAGCCTGTATCTGTGTCCGGCATGCTGATCTGTTAGACATGCCAGGGGGAGTCCATTATCTCGTCACATGTCTGCATGTATCCGATCCTGGGCTCTCTCCGACCTAACAGTCAACATGTAACAAAGTTGTTTCATGCTGCTGTTAGTAATTTTCATTAAGCATTGACTATACCTTACCTCGAAATCATTTTAAATTCTGCCTTTAGCCTCAGAATAAATAGGTTGCATTCCTGCTATGTTGTTGAGGATTTCATTTGCCAACTACTGTGCAGATGCTGATAGCTGGAATTTTGTATTTGCAAATTACAGGCATAACAAAATGTACAGATTTCTAAATTTGAGCATTATGGTACAAAAGTAGGAGTTATCTTTCTGGTTTCTAACCATAATGAGATGCTCAACCAATTTTAAACTGTAACAGCTGCCATTAAGCTCCCTCTTTTTTGATGAGGTTCATAATTATAATAGCTAACATTTGCTGAACATTTACTCTCGCCCTTTATTTTTGACTCAACGCCCCCTGATATAGGGGAAATCTAAGGTGTCACTAATGGTCAGAAACACCCCCATTTCAGTGATGCTTAAGTGTAAAAAGGAAGTGGCATCCTAGAACGGGTGAAATAGGTCCTAGAACTGGAAAAGTACAGTGTTGTGGGGGAATTCTGCCAGAAGACAGTGACAAATGTCCACAACATCGTATGTGACAGATGATATTACTCCAGGCTCTTCTACTATGTCATTGTGTGTGTTAGATTTAGGAAAAGTATGGTCCACCTTTCTCAGACTTGCTTTCAGCTTGGGTTCCACATTTAACCTGGTTTCCACCAAGCCTATGATCCCACAGGCTATAATTTGCCAACCCTTGTTCAAGATTGTTACATGGAAGAGAAAACTTCTTTTTTGAGCTATTACATTTTAAGATCCTTTGTTAGAGCAGTCTAATTAAATGATATCTATCCATGTAGTTAATGATTTAACAAAATATGTTCTAGAAAAGGCTTTCTGCAAAGAGAGAGTGGTTACCAGACATAAATTTACATATTTATTCAAACAAGTTCAGGGTGCATGGCAGTAAATATCTTGTTCTTAAAAATATAAGGATACAATGATAATTTTCAACATATAGGAGCAAAAAGTGTATTCAGGAAGGCATTTTTTTCTAATTTAAAAAAAATTTTTTTATTGATATTTTAAATAGAGAGGAAGGAAGAGGGAGAGAGAGTGACACATCAATGAGAGAGAAACATTGACTGGCTGCTTCTTGCACGCCCCCTACTGGGGATTGAGCCCACAACCCAGGCATGTGCCCTGGCAAGGAATGGAACCAGTGACCTCTTGGTGTATGGGATGACGCTCAACCAATTAAGCCACACTGAGCAGGGTGGCATGTTTTCTAATTTGAACAAGGATGCCTCTGGGGGAGTAAAAGCCAGCCCTGCTGGTTGACTCTTTGATCTCCACTGCCCAAGATGAACACATTTTCATTAAGTAAGGTCAGTTCAAAACCAATACATTTCTTTCCTTAAAAATGTTAGCTGTTCAGGAAATTCTGGCTGCCTGTAATTTTCATTAAAAATTCCAAATTTGAAGCACCACAATGTTTTCTGTCACATAGGCCTCTTAAATAAAAATGACAAAAAGTCAGCTATTTAAATGGAAGGATTTGGACAAGATGGCATATTAACTGTTTCTCTCAGACTAATAACTCATTAGTCTATCAATAACTGAACTTCTGTAAATGACTTTGCTTCCTAGAGATTTTCTTATGTCATCTCTGGGGTGCAAGGGGGTAGCATGCAGCCGCTGGGCAAGGCACTGAGGGTACTGCCTTCTATGATTTCCACTAAGACGGTGAGTAGTCCCTAAGTGAGCACTTGGGCAGTGTGTACCTGCTGTGTTTGCCTCCTCCACCTGCACCTGATGGTGAGAAAGTAGAATGAAAGACGAGTGTAAAACTTTTAGAGGATCCTAAGTCTGGCTCTAGTAGGTATTTGCCACTCTTGGATTTCTTTGAACAATTTTCTATGTTAGGAGTAGTCCCATCTTTTAAATAACACCTCTGTAGATGCTAGTTTCTCATTTCTGCACCTAGTCTTGTGGCCAAGGTGTCAGGGGACTTAGATTTGGTCCATTAGAGCCACTGGCAACAGACTGAATTGGAAGCTAGAGACACAGAAATGTTGGCACTTCCTTGGATCCCTGTGATGGGGGTGGGAGCTAATGGACGCGGTGGAAGAAGTTTGAGTTCAGTATAGGTGTACAAACCGTGGAGGCTGTGCCTAGTGCAGGAAAAAGCAACCAGTTGTGAAATACGATTCTGGACATTGTTCCTGGTTGCAGAGCCGCCGAATCTCTTTCTCTGGCCACTCTGGAAACTGTACACATTACCTGATAACCTCCAGTAATTTTTTTTTCCTGTTTGACCTGGCAGTGTGTTATTTGTAGCTAAGAAGCGCCGCTTATAAACTAGATCAAAGCTCAAGACAAATGAGGACGATCTGTTAGAAATTGAGTTTCAGCAACAAATAACAATGACTGGGGACCATTTTCTTTTTCTGACATGTTCAGTTTAAACATCTCCTTGGATTCAAGTAACGTTATCTATTTTACATTCCTATGAGAGACTCAGAAAAATCTCCAGAAGCGTCTGAAATTTCAGGTCCTTCCAAGGCACGTCGTGATCACTGTGTCCTTATGAGGTGACTCCCTGCTTGGATTGAGTATAAATGCACCTGCAATACTGTGCTTAAAGTGCCTTTATTTGGTATTATTATTTCCTTGCTATATTTGATGTACAATTTTCCAGAAATGGGTCAGAAATATCTTGGATGTTTTTGTATCCTAAGTAAGCCAAAGGTTGTAATTGGATTTCTTCCTGAGCCCATCCTTTCTGCCTCAGAGAGAGTATTTTCATAGGCCAGGAACACTGCCTTTGTTTATTGGAACAGTCTGGTAGCTCCCTGCAGGGGCTAGCTGTAGGGTGGGGGTGAGAAGTGGTCGAGTGGCCCCTCATTGTGTGAGCAATAACATCTTGGCAGGTCATTTGAATAATTAAAGATCCCCACCTTCAGGTAGCAAAAAAATGAATAGCTAGAAAGGTGTTTTTTGTTGTTGTTTGTTTGTTTGTTTTTTACATTGCATTTGATAAGGAATAACCAGTACAAGAAAACTATTTGACTGGTCTCAGTGTTCTGAAAAGTTCGTCTTATTACATACAATAAAAACGTATTAAAGTACAACCTAACTTAGAGAGGAGGGGTAGTCTCAAGTTGGGTAGACTCTAAGACACAGTATATTTTTCTAACACTTTATAATTCAGTTCATTCTACCCTTGCATAGTCCATGCGATCAGGGAAACCCCATGAATTGTTCTGATTCCTCTAAGCCAGTGCTTCTCTGTCAGCATGCAAGAGTCAGAACTACCTGGAGGGCTGGTCAAGGCGCAGATTGCCTGGCCACACCCCTAGGCTTTCTGACTCGAAATAATTTGCATTTCTAACAAGTTCCCAGGTGATGCTGAGGTGGCTGGTGAAGGGCTTTGAGAAGCACAGGTCTAAGCCGATCTATTCCCCTTTGTAGTGTGGGTCAGGAATCTGGTTGAAACTAAATCAAAACCAGGTGTTCCCCTGGCAGTGATTATTAGTCTAAGTAAGGACTGTGACTTAGTTCCTGGGTCTGTTGAGGGAAGGATCACCATTATACCAAGACTGGAGGAGCTCCTCGCACACCCGCTCTCCCCCCAGCAATTAATAGGCAAGCAATTTAGCAAGCAGTGTAGCTGCAGGTGCTGCTGGAAGCCACCTATGCCCACAAAGGGATGACTACAGCAAGCACGTCGAACTTGCAGCCCACAACAAATATTTTTGCAGCCCAGCCAATCTAACGGTATGTAAGAAACGTTTTCATAAAAATTTGGTAACTTAATTTTTACAATATCCTGTTATACATAATTAGTAATAACGAACTACTCGTTTGTTAATGACTGATTACTACAAACGTGTTGCGGTCATTTCCCTTACGCGCCTGGCCTTATGCGCAGGCGCACCATTTCTCTCCACTAACACTAGCAGCGAATGTTTTAGCAGCCAATTGCCCCGTCATTAGTCTTGTGCTGACTTGTTTGGTGTGCGCAACAGGAAATATTTTGCTTTCGGAGAACAAGAAATATAGGTTTATTTGCATTACTTTTATTAATTTGGGCAGCTATTCAGTATCTGGTAAGTTAATGTTCAAGAAAAAATACTAATTTTAATCAAAGTGTTCTATTTTTTTATGTTAACGATTACTCATTGATTTCAGCCCTTTGTATTCAGCATGTCTCTATTGAAATAAACCTATGTTTCTATGAAAATTGAAGCTTTTGGTTTTTTGCGGCCCACATAAATGTAAACCTTGTTTGTTTGGTCCGTGGTAGCCTTTGCGTTGGACATGCTTTGACTACAGTGACATGAACGTCGGAGCAGGCTGACCTGAGGTCTGCCGATATTGGGGATGCCCTCTCCCCGTTCTGTGAGATGCCACTTTTATTAATAAGCATGTCAGAGCTGGGGCTTCTTTTCCAGCCCTTGAAAATACCCTAATTGAAACGATGTTACCCAGGAAAGAGGTGCCTCTGTACGCATTAAGTAAGAGGCAGTTGGAAGGAATTTGAGGCGGGGTCAAGCTAAAAACGGTCTTGAAAGTACAGTTGACCCTTGAACAACGCAGTTTTGACATGTGCGGGTCCACGTGTAAGGGATTTCCCCCGCAATAAATACAAGGCTTCCTGTTCACTGGCTTTCGCATCCCAGGATGCAACTAACCACAGAGTGAGAACCGCTTTTGCATTGCCAACGTCAGATTCCCAGCCGCTCATCCAAAATGCTGTGTTCAGCCCGCGTTGCATCTGCCGATGCGAAGGGCCCTCTGCAAAGTCCAGGCGCGCGCAGATGTCCCTGGAGGCAGTGGCGCCTGAGGTGAGCGTCCGCTGTAACACTGCCGAAAGCTGGGGACTGGCTTTGTTCTCCCTTTATCTCAGGTAAACAGAAAACTGAAGGTTGTTCTCTCTATTTCCCTGAGAGATGGTGCTTGAGTTTCAGTTGAGAGAGGCAGCGTTAGGAATAAAAATAGGAAGGAAGGGGGAGAAAGAGAATTCCGGAGAGCCCCAAGTGACAAAGCAGGGCCAGGTCAGGACAACCTCCAGTGCTGAGTTAAGGAGCTTGAACTGTGGCCCCCACTGTGAGGCCAACCAAGGCTTCTAAATATGGTAATGACAAATTACTCTGGATTCCTTTTTATTTTTTTAATAAAGAGACCTCTGCTGGAGACCAATTCCAGCATGTCATAATTTCAAGAGTTTTATCAAAAGGTTGATGAGACTTGGGGACTCAACAGGGTTGAGTCACACATGTAGTCACCTGCATCTGGGAATGGCTAAAGGCATTTCCCCAAACCTGAACAGGATACATTAAATTGACTGTGGCTGCCAGACAGCTAAAAGGCATCTTAATCTACATGTTATTGCCTCCTACTGGCCAAACACCTGAACAGCCGTAAGCTAATTCCCCCATTCTGACAATGGACTCTGTACTAAACCCTGACACTTTGATGTGTGTATATCTCTGCCTTGCCTCAGGACAAATTGTGTTAATAAAAAGCACGGGGTCCTGGGGAGGAGGAGAACTTAAGACCTTAGACTTAATATATTGGATCTTAGCTCCTTCAGCTAAGCACCTCTGACCCCCAATGCCTTCCAAAATTATATCTCATCTCCGGACTCTTTATTAGTCTCTGGATTCCTATTAAATCTACGCACAGCCTTCTCCAGATTCCTGAACCTTCTTGATGCTTGGCCAAGAGCACCAACAATAGACCTCTCTATTTATTAAGTTCTGCTATGTGTCAGGCAGTGGAGCAACAGTAATACTTGATCCCCAAACTTGGGGAGAGCCCTATCATGTGGGGAAGATCGACATATAAAAATGAAGGCTATAGGTGATAAGTGCTAAAATAGACTGGCCAGGGCATGGAGAGAACCAAAGGACAGCACAGTTGAGTCTATTGGCCATGAGGTGGTGATAGAGGTAGGTCAGGATTTAAGGGGACAGGTGTTGTACACAGGAAAACTCCTGGGAGAGAGTGGGAGGAACCCAGGCGAGAGGTTTCAAGGCCATGAAGTGAGGCAGCAGCCTTGAACATAAAGAAGCTCATGAATGTGAAAGATCAAGACCTCGATAAAGGACCATTGGGATGCTGGGTAAGAGAGAGTAAGGCTCCCATGGGCTCCTGTGGGTTGGTTGGATGGATGTGGTGCCAGGATGGAAGGAGGTCGAAGTCAAAGCCTAGAAGTCATCCTTGAGCCCTCCTTCCTCCTCACCGGCCACTCAGCTCTTGCACCAAATCCCTCACATCTCTTAACCCTCCTCCAACTCTACTGTGGGCACCTGCCGTCATTTCTCTGATCAGGGCCCATACCATATAGTGTACTTTTTTTAGTTGATGAATACAAACTTTTGCCTTGTTTGAAAGTGGGACCATTCTTGAAACCATCTGGTGATGAATTGTAGGTGCCTGAGGCTGTTTGAGTGAGGGGCTGATAGATTAGGGAGGGGGAAGAGGAAGTGGGATAACACAGTTACTGGGACGACAGCTTGTTTTTCATTTATTATTATCCTCACTGAGAAGTGAGGATATTTTTTCATTGGTTTTTAGAGTGGAAGTGGGGGAGGGCGTGAGAGAGAGAGAGAGAGAGAGAGAGAGCAAGAAACATCAATGTGAGAAACACATTGATTGGTTGCCTCCTACACTGGGTCGAACCTGCAACCCAGGTACCTGCCCTTGACCGGAAATCGAACCCAGACCCTCTGGTGTACAGGCTGAAGCTTTAATGACTGGGCCAGGCCAACCAGGACCCTGGATCTTTTAACTTGCAGGTTTTTCAAGTTAGTCTTTTCTTGATAATCTTGAAGAGCATTCTTGTCCTGCAAATATTTTAATCTTTATGTGAACATTTTCAGGAGCATTTTTTAGTGTTTCCACCAGGGGAGAGTAATGTCCTTTACAACGTTGGTACTGTGAATAGGAAAATTTATCATTCTTTTTTTGGACTTGAAGTGGGTGTGAGTGGGAAGAAGTGATTAAGTTTGACTGCCAGTGGACATTAGGGTGGATTTGGAGCCAAATTCTAGCAGATGACAGAGCAGGGAAAGTTAAATAGCCTCTACAGAGCTAGAGTCTTTTAAACCAGAGCAACCACTTGATTGAATCAGCTGCTGCAGTTGGTTAAATTGAGTAGCTATCTTAAGCCTGAAAATTCATAATTCTTCAGTCTCCTGTCTGGCAGCCTTAGGAAGTTTGAGGACTTTGATTTGGCAAGAAATATACGTCCCATGAAACCATAAGGAACAAATATTGCCAAACAGAGAACAAGGGAGAATTGCTTCTGAAGAATTCAGACTCTTAATGAATTCTGGCTGTTTTGTCACTAATTCCACTTTAGCTTGTCATAAGAGATTTGGCTGCTGAAAGAATAAAACTGTTTCCACTGGGTAAGTTTAATGAGCTTGGCCTTCAGCTAGATGGACAAGCCATCACGGTGTTATAGTAGAAGGACTCAGAATCAGGGGAAGACATTTGAATTCTGTCGTTGCCCTTTCAATGAATGTGATGAGTGTGGATTAGGATCCTGTTATCTGGGCTTTTTTCTCCCCTAGCTCCGTCACTAACTCTGTGTCATCTTAGCTAAGTCACTCGGCCCCTTTGGTCTTCACAGTCCACATCTGTAAAATGACTCAGTTGGTCCAGGTGAACTTTAGTATTCATCACAGCTACAACATTCTGTATTCTATGAGAACACAAATCCATTCACACTGTAGGATTTAGCTACCATCTGGAAAGTTCGGGGTAATTCTATGGAAGAGGTTTTCAGAACGACATGGAGGGGGCACCTTTAACCGACTTCATCCAGCAGCACAGAATTTGGACTTAGTTATATAAAACAAGGAGGCGCATGATTGTATTCAATGGGCAAAGAGCTGGGAGAAATGGAGCCTATAAAGTTTCATCTAAAAGGCATTAGTACTTTTCCTTCCTCTCCATTACTTTACAAATGAGGAAGAGGAGACGTAGCAAGATCCTTCAAGAATCGTTTATGCAGATACTGTTCTGGGTGGAGCTACAGAAGCGAACGAAGCGAAGTCCCTGGTCTCTTGAGCTTACGTTTCAGCGAGAGGGGCACCAACGGCACAGTGTTGTGGATGGCGATAAGTGGTGGGACGAAAGTATAGTAAGAGGGAAAGGGCATGCCAGGGTTCCATTTCATTTAGCTTCTCTGGGAAGGCTTCTCAATGGTAAGACATTTGAGCAGACCCTAGGGAAGATTTCTGGGGAAAGACTGTTTCAGATAAAACAGTGAATACAAAGGCTTAGAGGCAACCCAGGAATAATAGGCAGAACCAGGATTCACCTACTCACTGGTTCATTCATTCATTCATTCATTCAAGTAATACCCAGTGCTACTCTGTACTATGCCCTGTTTCAGCTCTAGGATTAGAATCTTGTTTAAATTCAAAGCATTTTTTTTCCCCACCACTTTAAATGATGCCTCTTTGGTATAGTGCCCTGTTGCTGAACACTGTATAGGCATCTCATTGAAATTAGTCTTCAAAAACAATTCAATGAGGTTGTTTATGAAAAAATAAAGATAAGTGGTACTAAAAGATGAAGAAAAGTGAAACAATATTATTTATTCTAGTTCTTATTAAATTAGATGGAAAGACTCACTTCTTTGTCTTGTGAATAATTCATTGTCTTGTAAGTTATCAGAGTGACTTCACTGATATTATTTATTTAATTCATGGGAACATTTATTGAGCTTTTATTTTGTGCCTGGTGTGGTGTTAGAAAGATGAATAAAGTACAAACTCACACGAAGAATTACAATAGTTGTGAAAAATCTTTTAAGTGTTAGGGAGAAGTCAGAATGAGCTAAGTGCCATTCTAGCTGGGGAAGTCATAAAAAGCTTTATAAATCAAGAAAGCCTGGGCAGGAAATTGGAAATTCAAGGTATTATGCCAAGGGTTATGGATACACACCATTAGCACTGCATGGAGCAGATATTTTAAAGCAGTGGTTCTCAACCTTCCTAATACCGCGACCCTTTAATACAATTCCTCATGTTGTGGTGACCCCCAACCATAAAATTATTTTCATTGCTAATAAAACATAACTGTAATTTTGCTACTGTTATGAATCATAATGTAAATATCTGATATGCGGATGTATTTTCATTGTTACAAATTGAACATAATTAAAGCATAGTGATTAATCACAAAAACAATATGTAATTATATATGGTCTTAGGTGACCCCTGTAAAAGGGTCGTTCGACCTCCAAAGGGGTTGTGACCCACAGGTTGAGAACCGCTGTTTTAAAGGGTGTATTGGTGGTGGTGGGGGGGCGGAGGGAGGGGAGGACTTACAAGCAGAATTAATAGAACACATGCAATAGGCTGTTCTTTTATTGACCCATTAGAGGCCCGGTGCACAAATTCATGCATGGGTGGGGGTCCCTCAGCCTGTACACCCTCTCACAATCCAGAACCCCTCAGGGAATGTCAGACTGCTGGCTTTGGCCCTGTGGGGATTGGGCCAAAACCGGCAGTCCGACATCCCCTGAGGGATGTAGCAGTGTGCGAAGTTGCAGGTGGCCAGGGAGGAGCCCAAGCTGGAATCGGGTGCTGCTCCCACTCATCCTGGCCCCACTGTGCCTGCTGCTGCTGCTGCTCAGCTTGGTAGCACTGCTACAGAGGCAGTAGAGGCTCGCACTGCTGCAGCTGCGCTCACCAGCAATAGCCTTGAGCCCAGCTTCTGGCTGAGCAGCCTTTCCGCTGTGGGAGTTCACTGACCACCAGGGGGCAGCTCCTGCATTGAGTGTCTGCCCCCTGGTGGTCAGTGCATGTCATAGTAACTGGTCAACCGGTCATTCAGTAGATTGGTCACTTAGGCTTTTATATATAGAGATAGTTTAGGTCAATGCTAGGCTACACATATGAAAGCCAATATTCCAGTTGAAAGGGGTTCCAGTCCAATAACTCTACATATTTACAGGGTTAAAAGAACAGGGGGCATGCCTGTGACTATGTAACAATAGGTAAGAAAATAATATCTTTGGTAAAGGACAGTTTCTGAAGCCTAGCAGCTGGTAGTGTTTTGTGCTGTTGAGCCAACTCCCTGCTAATCTACCCAGGTTTGGTGGAAATGAACCTACAGACCCATCAAGATTTGTCTCTTCTTGCCTGAATGGTGTGTCTCAGTGGTTGAGCATTGACCTATGAACCAGGAGGTCATGGTTTGATTCCTGATCAGGGCACATGCCCAGGTTGTGGGCTCAATTCTCAGTGTGGGGTGTTCAGGAGGCAGCCAGTCGGTGATTCTCTCTCTTCATTGGTGTTTCTATCTTTCTCTTTCTCTCCCTTACTCTCTGAAATCAATACAAATATATATACATAATATTTGTCCAGATGAGTAGGAGTTTAAAGGGCAGTCCTTTATGGAAGGAACAGTGTGTGGAACTGGAGGGAAACTAGAGATCATGGTGTGTTTGGAGAACTGCAGCTCTTTTGTCATGGTTAAAATATATATTGTGAGGCCAGGAGGAGATAGGCATTAGAAGGTAAGAGGCCATTAGGAATGAAATATTTCAGAAAGGTCTCCCCGTGGAAGCATATCCAGACAGCTTTATTTGACATGTTAAGGTATTTTAAGTTATCTTTTTGCCCAGTAGATTTGGTCCTATAGTCTATGTGAACCATGTGAGCTGGGTAGACTGTGGTAAAATGGAGCTCAGGACATTCCCAGTTCACAGGAAGTAGGTGGTATTCAGCTCTACACTGCTGCTATGTGGAAATTTGTGCCCAGTGTTACCAGAGCTTTGGATTTTTTCAAGCAGATTTATACACAAAATATTTTAATTTTAAATGTTGGAAACAAATTCAAATGTGTGTAACACATGTATAGGCCAAACTAAACATAGACTGGACTGGCCTTTGGTTTCTGATCCTTGTGGAAGTTGAAAGGGGCCATGTGAAATCTTAATAGGATGGCCGATGGGGTCAGTTTTGCTTTTTAGGAGGATTATTCTGGAAGCAATGAACAGAATAAATTGAAGGAAGCCAGGATATACTCAAGAAGAGTAATTATGAGGCTCTTGAAATAAAAATTGAGGCACTGGACTTAATACAAAGGTAGCAGGAATAAAGCTGAGGGGCATGCAGGAGAATGGCAAGACTGGGCAACCAATGAGATATAAGTACTGTGGAAAAAGGAGTGTAGGGTGACTTACAGTTTTCTAATGTGGGTGCCTAGGTAAATGGTCTTTCCAGTCACTGAAATAAGAAATGAGAGGCCGACTCTGGTTTATAAAGCAATATCAAGAGTTATTTTTTGCATAGATTTAGTTTTAAGGTATCTGTGGGACATCTAAAGAAAACATAGTCAGTTCGATTAATTCTGAAGCTCAGAGAAGAAATCAGATTGACATTACATCAATGAGTGGCTCATACGCATTCTTTCAGCAAATGTAAATATTTTCCTTTGAGGGGAAGCAGAGTTTGCCACCACAAAATATGCCGTTTGGGGGTATTGATTATTTTAAGCTGGTTGTTTTTAAGAAATAAAAGACTCAAGGGGAACCTTTTATCTCCCTCTTACCTGCCTACAAGAATTCAGATAGAAAAACTGGCTCCAGGAAGGAAAACCAGCTTAGCGTAATATGAACGAAGTATGGCAGACAGGGAGTAATCTAGCAAAGTCTGTGGTTAGGCCTCCCTCTGTGCCCCATTGTTTCTGCGTGGCCAGGCAAAAATTAGTTTACAAAATGTTTTCTTTTTCTCATCTATCTGTAAATTGTCTACTTTCACCTTGAAATACCAGACCCCTGCCTACCTCTTCTTGGTCCAGAATGGCATTTAAACCTCAACTACCCTATTTGTCCTTGGGCCCCATATTCTTATGGTATCCCTGGATGTATGTATGAAATAAATTAGTTTTTTTTTTCTCCTTTTAATCTGTCTCATGTCAATTTGATTATTAGACCAACCAGAAGTTCTTCTGGCTACTTTCTCTAAAATTACAACCCCAAATGCTTAAACTCCTTATTTCTCCTTCCCTGCTTTATTTTTCTTTGTCTAGTTATCATTTTCTAGTCTACTAAATAGTTTACTTATTTTTCTATGTCCTCTTTATAATGTAAATTCCATGAGATATAGGATTGACTGTTTCATCTACTGTTGTGTCCACAGAGCCTGTAAGAGTGCCTGGTACACCATAGGATCCTAATAATTATTTTTCAAATGAGTGACTATAGGGTTAGGGGACCAGCAAAAGAGAAACCAGGTCAAGGGAAATTTAATTTCAAGGAAGGAGTGGCTAATAATCCCAAAGGAATAAAAATATCAAGTAAGATAAGGGCAAATATCTTGTATTTAGCTAGCAAGATGCTACTAGTAAACTTAGTAAGAGTGGAAAGGGTGGAGGTTGTTGCACTACAATAACAGGATCAGGAAATAGAAATATGGCTTGCAGACCTTGCCTGTGAATCAAGCTGGTACATTAGGGCAATAGCTGGAGAGTTGCAGAGTAGAACAAGAGGACATGAGAGATGTGAGGTCTTAATGTTTCTTACTCTAACAAGATTGGTCTCTCAACTTTGATTGTGCTGGACTGTATAATTGCCCATATTCTTTAACTTTTTACCATGATAAGGTGAGATGGGGTGGAATTTTCTAGTGCTTTCAGGGCCCATGTCACTCCTGTCTCTTGCTGAGTATTTCAGAAATATGTCACTAAGTCTCAGGCATTTTAAGGCTCAATTCTAGTCAATATGGTATTTTAGTCTTCAATTGTTCTCTGCTTTCATAAGCATATGAATATCATCTACACTAATAAAAGAGAAACATGGTAATTAGCGTACGACCGCTACCCTTTTCATTGGCTAATCAGTGAGTATATGCAAATTAACTGTCAGCCAAGATGGCAGCAGGCAGCCAGGCACTGAAGGGAGCATGAGGCTTGCTTGCTGCAGACTCCAACGTTCCCCCGCCTCACTTGCCGGCCTCTCAGCTGCAACTCTAAGAAACTATGTACTATGTTGCAAATAAGTAGCTAAACAAAACCCCAGAAAACAGCCGGACTTAAAGCAAGCCAGACCGAAACATTGTATCGATGTTTTCAGCAACGAGGCCTCAGAGCTAAAGCTGGCCCAGAATAAAAAGAAAAGAAAAAAAGGAGCGGTTGGAAGCTTTAGTCACTCGCCAGCAGGAAAACAGCCCTCAGCCCCTCACCCAGACTGTCCAGGCACCCCAGTGGGGACCCCCACCCTGATCCAGGACATCCTTCAGGGCAAACCAGCCAGCCCCCACCCGTGCACCAGGCCTCTATTCTATAAAGTAAAAGGGTAATATGCCTCCCGGCACCGGATCAGCGGAGCAGCGAGGCTCCCGGCACCGGGATCAGCGTGACAGGGGGCAGCGCCCAAACCCCCTGATCGCCCTGAGGCTCTGTGTGTGACGGGACGGGGCCACAACCTCCCTATCCGCCCTGCTCTGTTCGTGACAGGGGAAGGGACCCCAACCCCCTGATCGCCCTGCTCTGTGCCTGATAGGGGGGAGCTCCCCAATCCCCTGATCAGCCCTGCTCTGTGTGTGAAAGGGTGCGGCGCCCCAATACCCCCCCCCCACGGGCCCTGCTCTGTGCCTGATATGGGGGAGCTCCCCAATCCCCTGATTGCCCTGCGGCTCTGTGTTTGACAGGGGGGACCTCCCCAACCCCCTGATCAGCCCTGCTCTGTGTGTGAAAGGGTGTGGCGCCCCAATACCCCCCCCCCACGGGCCCTGCTCTGTGCCTGATATGGGGGAGCTCCCCAATCCCCTGATTGCCCTGCTGCTTTGTGTTTGACAGGGTGCAGCACATAACCCTCTGATCGGCCCTGCTCTGTGTGTGACAGGGTGCGGCACCCCAACTCCCCCCCGCCACGGGCCCTGCTCTGTGTGTGACAGGGTAGAGCCATAACCTCTCCATCGGCTCTGCCCCGAGTGTGACAGTGGTGGCGCCCCAACCCCCTGATCGGCCCTGCTCTGTGGGTGATAGAGGGTGGCGCCCCAACCCCCCTCCACGGGCCTTGCTCTGTGTGTGACAGGGTAGAGCCATAACCTCCCCATTGGCCCTGCCCTGAGTGTGGCAGGGTGCAGCGCCCCAACTCCCCTATCGGCCCTACTCTGTGAGTGACAGGGGGGAGCTCCTCAACCCCCTGATCGGCCCTGCTCTGTGCGTGACAGGAGGTTGCTCCTCAACCCCAATTGACCCTGCTCTGTGTGTGACAGGGTACGGAGCCCCAACCCCCCTGATGGGCCCTGCTCTGTGAGTGACAGGGGGCAACGCCCCAACCCCCTGATCGGCCCTGCTCTGTGAGTGACAGGGGGTGGCGCCACAACCTCCCCATCGACTCTGCCTTGAGTGTGACAGGGGGCGGTGCCCCAACCCCCCAATCGGCCCTACCCTGAGCGTGACTGAGGGTGGCATCGCAACCTCCCGATCTGTCCTGCTCTGTGCATGACGGGGCGGTGCCCCAACTCCCCAATCGGCCCTGCTCTGAGCCTGACCAGGGGCTGCACTTAGGGATTGACCCGGGAGCAGGCCTAAGCCAGCAGGTCGTTATCTCCCGAGGGGTCCCAGACTGCGACAGGGCACAGGCCGGGCTGGGGGACCCCCTCCCCCCGCCCCCCGAGTGCACAAATTTTTGTGCACCGGGCCTCTAGTCTATATATATAAAACGAGGGATAATATGCAAAGTGTCGCCTCGGGAGTTCAACCAGGAGACCGGGAGTTTGATCGCTCGCTATGATGTGCACTGACCACCAGGGGGCAGAGCATAACATGGCAGGCAACCAGCGGTGGTGGTGGGGCACTGAGGGAGCAAGGGGAGGAGGAGGTGGGGAGGAGGTGATGGCCCTGATCGCCGGCCTGGCCTAGGAACCCTACCTGTGCAAGAATTTCATGCACAGGGCCTCTAGTCTTCTCAATAACATTGTTAGCCTCTTAAACTCATTCTTATGCTCCTTCAGGATTTTCCCTGGTCAGGACTTGGTGAATTGCCTCTAGAGCTCTTCCTTGAACTGAAGAACTTAAGTTGGGTTGATTAAGAACCTAAATTAAAAATAAAATAAAATCCATTACTTACTGACAATTGCTTTTCAATCTCTTATGTCAGAGTACTTTCCCCCCTCCCAGATTGGTCATTAAAAGTCATTTTCTAACCTTGACAAACCAAGAGGCATGTTAAAATAAGATCAGGCTGCTTTTATTATCTACATATTTTCATTGCAGAGTTTAACTGACATATATTTTTTTGCTTATTGTTTTAATTTTTATGTCTAATACCCCATCTGTATATGTTATGCTGTACTGCTTAATAATATGACTCTAGATAATAGAAATCCTTAACATCACTAACATATCCTCAAAGGAAATTTTTAAAAAATTGCTCTCCAAGGAATAGAGGGGAACCCAAGGAGGAATTCAATCTTTGTTAAGAATCAGCATGTATTTTTTTTCCAAAGAAAGAAAGCAGAAAATAAATAAAAGGTAGAGAACTAGACCTCAGAATTATAGTTTCATGCTGCTGTGTAAAATGAACCCCATATGGTAGAAGAAAGCCTGTCAGTAATCCTATGGAGCAGATGGATTTTGTTCTTTCAAGTGGAAAAGGAACCTGCATCTTTATTCCTAAAATATCTTGAAGTGGAAGTAAGCAAAGTTTATTTCCACCCTTATCATTTTCTATTTCAGACTGATATTTCAAACAATCACTAGAAATCAGCAGGAAACTCTTAAAGAAATTAGCGTTAAAAGGCAAACCTCTGTCATCCACTCCATAGGAAACACTTAATTGTTTGTTGTTTTGAAAGTGCATTTAACTCTTCATTTTCTCTTATTAATTTCCTTTTTTTTCTTTTGACTAATTTAATTTTTAAAATTGATTTTTAGAGAGAGAGGGGGAGGGAGAGAAGGAGGAAAGGAGGGAGGGAGCAAGGGAGGAAGGAAGAAAATAGGGGAAGAGAGAGAGAGAGAGAGTTGTTGTTCTACTCATTGATTCTTGTAAATGCTCTGATTGGGGATTGGACCCAAACCTTGGTGTATAGGGATGATGCTGTAATCAACTGAACTACCTAGCCAAAGTTAAATTTTTTAAAAAATTTAATTTCTTATCGTATAATGAAAAGCAATAAACTCTTGTTTGACCCCGCCTATTCTCCAAACATACACCAGAGGCAAACCCTTTGGATAATTCATTTTTATCTTTTGGTGATTACTTCAGTAAACCAAAAAAATGTGACTATATTTTTGTTTTTACTTTATCAATAGATGGTTATCAATTTAGATAAAAATGTAAAATAGATAATGATGAAGAGTCTCCACTGTGGACTATGGAGCTTTGGTTTCACTGGACTTCTGGTCCTGCCCCCTCTTCCTCCTGCCTGTGTCCAGTGGTTATATTTCTCGAAGTTCCTCTCCTTAACTTTGTAACTTTAAACAGCAACTTCAATCCCCTGTTTCTTGTTTATTACCTTCCATAGTGTGTCCTGGAGCCCCAATTATATAAGATGAAAACATCAGCATCCTCCTTTTGTCTGTTTTTCTTCTCTCCTCTTTGATCTACTTGATATAAAGTAGGGTTCTGCTTTTGTGCTATCAAGGTTACTAAAATTTGCTTTCTGTTTAGAACCTACACCCAAGTCTTTTGTGTTTTGTCCCCATATTAAATCTAATGCTGGACAATGACACAGAAAATAATATTATTATAACAATATAAATAAAATTCAGTTTATGGGGATGCTAAGATTACATTTCTTCTCCTCTTGCAAAGTTATGGTCCCAATTATTTAAAATAATACTGCATTTTAATTTGGACATTGATATTTTTTGTAATGCCTCCTCCCACACCCCCTTCCTTCCTCCCTCCCCATTTTTCCTGTGTTTCTAAATATTCTTTTCCCCTTACATTTGCCTTCGTCATATGCTTAATTTTTTCTGGCTGCCCTCTTTTTCCCTAGATCCTTCCTCTCGGAACCCTATTTCCTCTCCAAAATAGACGGGTGGCTCTCTAGGCCTCGTCACCACGGGACTTTCCTTCCCTAGTTTTATCATCTAGTATTCTCTATATTTTCATTCCCTGCTTTACTCTCTTCTTTGGCTATAGTTAATCCTCAAGAAACTTTTTAAAGAAAGATGGACTGAAGGAAACCTTCTGAGTCTATTCAAACTATGGCTATCAAATATCATGACACTTGATTATTGAATTGACTTGGTATAGGACAGTGGTCAGCAAACTCATTAGTCAACAGAGCCAAATATCAACAGTACTTCTTTAAAATAGACTCGCCCAGGCCGAAAACTGACTTGTGCGCATGGGCCATGAAGTTTCAATCGCACTGTACGTGTGGGCGTACGTGGTATTTTGTGGAAGAGCCACACTCAAGGAGCCAAAGAGCCGCATGTGGCTCACAAGCTGCAGTTTGCCGACCACGAGTATAAGATTTTTAGTAGAAAATATTTTTTTTCTCAAAAGTTTGAAAGTATTGTCTTAACTTTTCTCTATCATATTGTATTGGTGATAAGAAATATTAATGCCTCTACTTCTTGTTACTGGAGATAACTTGTATTTTCTTTGAAATGTTTACTTTATTATTGATGGTCTGAAATTTCTTTAATCTATATCTATATCTATATCATCTATATCTATCTATCTATCTATCTATCTATCTATCTATCTAAAACTTTAGTGACCCTTTGACTGTTTGACTGTTTGACTGGAAGCTATGACGCACACTGACCACCACAGGGCAGACGCTCAAAGCACAGGCATGGAAACATGGAACAGACTGATGAATCTCAGAGGGAACAGGGGAGGGAGAGGGGAGCAGAAGAGATTATCCAAAGATTTTATATGCATACTAGAGGCCAAGTGCACAAATTTGTGCACTGGTGGAGTCCCTCAACCTGGCCTGCAGGGATCGGGCCAAAACCACCAGTCCAACATCCCTTGAGGGATCTTGGATTTTGAGAGGGCGCAGGCCAGGCTGAGGGATGAATCTGTGCACCGGGCCTCTAGTACATATATAATCTTCCATTTCTTTTCAGAGGCTATTTTAATGTGAAGATGCTTACCTTCGTCACTGCTAGAATATCCCCTTTCTGTCATTCTTTGGAAAATATCTCCCCTTCATTTTGTGTTCTCTCTAGGACTTCCCTTAGTTTTGGGAACTTCTTGCCAAGTCCTGTATTTGTTTTTTTCATATTACTAGTCACTGTCTTTTTGCTATGTGTCTTGGAAAATTTCTTGGATTCTATTTTATAGTCTTTGTTTTGAAATTTTGTGTAACCGTATGCAACTTAATGGTATCCAGGAATTATAATCAGATGAATGTTAAAGAGGATAATAACACCAGTGACCACCTTCTCATCTCTCTCCCTTTCCAAACTGGGCTAACTCTCTCTCAAAACTCAGTGCCACTTGCAGAAACAGGGCTAAGATGGATCTACTTTGAGAGAAAAGAAAAAAGTCTTTGAAGAAATGTGAACTTTGATACTTTAAGTATTTTTCTCAGAAGAGAGAGCATCCCCAAGTGATTATTTAAAACCAGAAGAAACAGAAACAGAAATAACTTTGTCAATTTTTTATTGAAAATGAGGCTTGAGAACAAAGTGAACTCAGGTTTAGAAATAAACATAACTATAGTACTTCTTTTGCACATCTGAAACTCAGTGAATAAATTTTGACTCCATTATAATGACTTTGAGTATTTGAATATTTTTAAAAATTTACATACTTTTAAGGTGAGAGTAAATTAGAGTCTTTGGAGATGAGACCCAGACAGCAGTAACTTTTAAAGCTCCCCGATGAGTGAGTCCAATGTGCAACCAGGTTTGAGAAGTAGTGAGCTTGCATTATGGTAGAGGGAGAATCTGCAAAGTGGTTTTGTTTGCAGTATACTGCTCACTAGATATAATTTCTCTAAGCCTATTCAAACCTTTGAGGGCAGAAAATAAACCTTGATTTTAAATAGTTTTGCCAAAATCCCCCTTGCATGAAATGTTACTTGTAGGCTAGGTGAGTTAGATGTTTGAGGATAAACAACTGTACCAAGTTGATTGAAGAGCAATCCCAAATCTTCAGTTTGGGATTGAAGAGCAATGGGGTTAATAATGGGGGGAAATCTTTATATATAAAAGCCTAAGCGACTGTTACGACCGGTCAACCGGTTGCTATGACACACACTGACCACCGGGGGGGGGGGGAAATACTAAACGTAGGAGCTGCCCCCTGGTGGTCAGTGCGCTCTCACAGCCAACCTCCTGTGGCCGGCCAACCTCCCGCAGCCCCTCCCCCTGAACTGGGCGAGATGGCCTCTATCAGCCCGGTTCCCCACCCATGCACAAATTCGTGCACCAGGCCTCTAGTGGAGTAATAGTTTGATAAAGTTTTCCTGGAGGTCCAGTAAAACTGTAACTTATATCTTTGCTTTGGAGGATAAAATTTAACTACACTGGCATGAGGGAGCAGTAAGTGGTATTGAAACACTGTATTGAAAGTGACTGATGTGTTGGGCAGAGGTGAAATCAAGGGTTAATAGGGCAGTGATTTTTAGGGAAGCCGGCTTCTGGTGGCAAGCTCCTGAAACCACTGAGTTTTTTCCTATCTTTCTGTCCCCTTTCTACTAAGCATCTTACTTTATATTGGTTGGCAGGCTTAGGGAACTCTTTCTACTTTGGATTCTTTTTTTAAATGCATGAATAGTTTAGGGTCATGTGCTCTAAGCTTAATTCCCTTTTCTTGCTGCTGATCTTAGAGGGTACAGTTGATGGGGGAAGCCCTCTTTCAGAATTTTCTGTGGTCCTTATTAATAAGCCATGGGCCAGGAGAGGTTTTAACAGCTAACACTCACTCAGCTCCTGGTATATGTGCTGTACTATCTGATTTCTGTAGCTTTCTCTTTACTTATGCACTATTACCAATGACCTATGGACGATTCTCCAAGGTTATCTTTTGAGTCCATTCCCAGCTTCTAGGCAGGAAAATATTTTTATACAGAAGTAATGATATCCTTGTGTGTAAAGGCAATTTCCATTGTAGTTTACAATTTAGAAACAATCTTAATGTTGTATTTCTGGTCAAATTAATATAGAAAGAATTCTCATTTTTAGATATTATAGATGATTTGAAAAAGTAACTGACAATACTATTTTAGTTCTTTTCTTTTTTTGTAGAGTAAGTTCTTGGCTTTCAAAATTATTGGCAACATCTCTGTTTGCAAGAGACTATAAGGAAAACCCTAAGGAAAAATATGGAGATATCTGATTACATAAAACAAATATTTTTGGAGGCAAAAGATTCCACAAACAAACTCAAGACAAAACCTAGACTGGAAAAAATAACAAAGTTGTTATTATTTTTAACATACAAAAAACATAAAGAAATGTGAGGAAGGAGAACCATCAAGCTGATCATTATTAGTTTCTCCACGGAGATGGAAATTGGGGTTGGTGGTGGCATGAGGCTAGAGGCCAAAGATGATGGAAAATTACCTTATACATATTTGGACTTTTATTATAGTGAATGCATAGTACTTTTGTAATAAAAACTTAAAAACTGTAACATGTTAAAATAGAAGTTTCAAATGTAGTATTAAGATATGATACAGCCTGGCCATGGTGGCTCAGTGGTTGAACATTGACCTATGAACCAGGAGCTCACAGTTTGATTCCTGGTCAGGGTACATGCCCGGGTTGTGGGCTCGATCCCCAGTAGGGGCATGCAGGAGGCAGCCGATGGATGATTCTCTCTCATCTGTAATAATAAAAGCATAATATGCTGATTAGACCTATGTCCTTCCGGATGTCCTTCCGGGTGTCCTTCCTTCCGGGCGTCCTTCTTTCTGTCCTTCCTTCTTGTCAAAGCCGCAGTGGGTGGGGGCTGAAACAGAGGCGGCAGAGGCCCCTGGCTGTGGTGGCGGTGGGTGGGGGCCGGGGCCAAGGCCCTTGCACAAATTTTGTGCATCGGGCCTCTAGTCATTGATGTTTCTGTCTCTCTCTCCCTCTCCCATCCTCTCTGAGATCAATAAAAATATATATTAAAAAAAATTTTAGAGAAATGATACATATCAGAGTCCAAAAGTTATTTAGAATATAGACTATGGTGCAAAAATTTCAAGTAGATGTCTAGAAACGTAATAGATTACTTGAAAGCAAATTAAATGGTTGGCATGATGGATTTAGGGGAGATTTGAAGATTTCTTTGGAGAGAACTGCACTGGGGGTAGAGAATGTCCATCCTGCAAATCAAGTAGAAAGGGGGACTTCAGTGTGTGTGACCTTCCCGCCTTTTTATTAGAGCTCCTTAAATGTTGTGTGCCTGGGGATTCTCATGGGCAAGAGAGAAGGCCTCTTTGGAGGCCAAGCAAAGAGTTACTGCTCTCCCGGACTGTGAGGGTGAAGGGTGGGCAATGGAACTCCAGCAGGGAGAGTTCCATGGAGTGAACTGCGGGAAACTGAGGACTGGTAGGTGGGAAGCAAGTCTGGAATTCATCAACAGCTTTCCAGGATTTTCAGTTGGACAATTTTCCCAGAGAGTAAGAATTAGCATTAAACAGGATGCTCAGATTTTTGGAAAACCAAGCCGCCTTACATTTTAAATGACTTAAGAACTTTCTTGCTACTCTTTCTCCCTTCCTCAGCAGCAACCATAACCATGGCCATGGGTCAGAAATCATGGCCAGCAACCTGGGCTGAGAAAGAGATATTAATTTCAAAACTAGTTTGGTGTTTCGATCCTTATCTGGGATTAGAGCATTTTGTAAATGCAGTGAGACTATGTTGCCAATTTGAACTTTCTATTACTTACCAGTGACTGGAAAACAGACGGAACCCGGTGGAGAAATAACCCACTAAGTAGGTGTAACTGGAAAATAGATAGAAATTGGTCATTTAATTGAGTCTCCCATCCAAAAGTAATTAAGATGAGGCTGAATATATATTCCTTTAATCTGCTTAGCTTATTATTTGAAATCTTGCTGACAGAAAACAATACTGGTGCATATTCATTAATGAACTACTCGTGGTCATGAACTATAGTCTATTTCTGAGATTTTTAATTTGTTTTGATATT
Organism: Myotis yumanensis; assembly: GCF_028538775.1. Taxonomy (NCBI): domain Eukaryota; kingdom Metazoa; phylum Chordata; class Mammalia; order Chiroptera; family Vespertilionidae; genus Myotis; species Myotis yumanensis. The sequence continues at coordinate 173,505,474 of NW_027223754.1, forward strand.
GGATAATCATTTAAGAGCTACTAAGTCATAACAGACCTATCACTGAGCTGCAGGACGTGGGATTTCCATGTCGAGGTTAAAAGCCAATGATGATAGGAAGGTGTGATCCCGAGTACTGTCTCATGGGGGATACACATGAGTCCGTTCCTGCTCTTTCCTCTTTCCCTCTTGTGTTGAGTTTGGAAAACTGTCAACATCTTCCACTGAAGCCACTGGGTCTATTGCTATATCTGGAGGGGAGAGGAAACTCAGAACTTTATTCCCCTTTGGGTTTCACAGAAGGGGGGAAACTAATGCAGGGAGAACTGGGGAGAAGACCTGGGTTGCGTGGCACCTGGAACGTGGGGAACTTGGTTGTCTGAAACGAATGTCCTCCTCCTTCATTCTTTTAAATTCCAAGGACCAATTATTTCTGTAATGAGGTCAGTGCAGTACCAAAGGGCGCCTCTCTGCTTTCCCCAGTGATGGATGCAGCTTCCTTCTGGAATCGTCAACTTTTATTTGCTTGGTGATTGCAAATAACTGGGAAGACAGACACAACCCTCCATACTCATACCCTGGGACTCCCACAGGGACCTGTGTGCAGCACCTTTATGAGCCCTGCCTCCCTTTCCCCACCGCTGCATCACTTCTTATAGAGAAAAGAACAATATTCTTCCCAACAGGGATTACCAGTTGTTGCTTTAGATTGTATGTGATATTTTTGTCCTCTGGTCTCCATGGCAGCCAGCACTGACGCAGAGCCTCTCATCACCAAAAATTCCTTTGTTTATAGCAGAAACTTTTTTATTGAAAAACTAAAACCTTTTCCAGAACAATTCAATATTTCAATAGAATCATGGGTTTAAAATAGAGGTATAAAACGACTCTACCACAATGCTGCTATAAATTATAAGTAATATATTAGTATTGATTAGTTTTTTTCTCTACCTAGTTTTAAAGTTCAGGTTGATTCCCTTTATAGAACAATATTGAATTGGAGAATGAGAAAAAAGCACTCTTGCCTGCTGTTTGAAAACAGCGTCCGAATGGGGTTTCGTGCACTGGAGGGAGAAGCCTCTGTTGCCCAACTGCACATGTTGACATCGGAGAATTACAGAGAATTGGGATCAGAGAGTTTCTTTAGAGACCATCTCTTCAACCCTGTAGGTTCACAGATAGAAACACCGAGCCCAGAAACAACAAGAGACCTTGTCCAGTGAACTGTTGAAACAAGTTGAGGATTCAAGCCTCCCAAATTTCAGTATTGAAACAACTTCCACTATGGCCTCCGCTGCTGCCTGACCTTTTGGAGAATGTCCTAGCGGACCACACCTGTGCTATTGTAGTCACCAGGTACTTCCCAGCTTCTTTTAGTTAAATGGAGCTTGAGTCATGTTTGTGTTGGTGTTCAGTGTTCATGTGCTATCATGTCCAGGAGCAAATGACAGTGACGTTTCATTTGATACAATTCCCTTCAGAATTGTAAAACATTGCAGGCTTTCTCCCGTGTGTTTGATTGCTTGCTGGGTAGGTTAACAGACTCAGCTTTGGCCTTATTTAAGCCAGTTAGCTCATTTCTTTATTTAAAAGTCTGGTGAAAGTGGTTTTATTCTTTGATGGAGCAATCATAGAATTTTGGATTTGTTAACAAACTCGAATACAAAGACCTTTGCCATTCTGTCTAGACAAACGCAAGAAACACTGGTCTATCTAACATCCTTTGTGTATGTGATCAGGGTAGGACAGTAGGTTTGAATCATTACTTCCTTGTTACTGATGACTTTGAATAAGTTACTTCAGGTTTCTGAGACTTAGGTTTCTTCTCTATGTAAGAGATAATCCTATTTCAGTGGTTTATGGTGAGGATTAAAAGAGCACTGCATGCTAAGAGCCAATCACAGTTACTAGTGTTAGTAGGTGCTGAAAATACTAGTTTTCTACTCATCTCTGATTATCCTGTTCAAAAAAATTGTTTGAATCAAGGCTTGCCTTCTCAATGGTAAAACTTGACTACCTAAGTATTTACTTGTTTGTGTAGCAAGACTCATTTTTGAGATTCACATGATCAGTTTCTTATTATTTTGGTACTTGGTACATTTATTGGATGATTGGATTTTTTTTTCTAGGCATCTTGTAGAAATGATGAATCCTGTACCATTTACTCTTTTTATAAAAAATATGTTATTGATTTTAGAGAGAGAGGAAGGTGGAGGGAGGGAGAGTGAGAGAGAGAGAAACATCAATGTGTGAGAGAAACATTGATTGGCTGCCTCCCTTATGCACCCTGACTTGGGAGCAAACCCATAATCTGGGTATGTGACCTGACTGGAAATCCAACTGGTGACCTGGGATCAAACTGATGACCTTTTGGTGCACAGGGCGGCACTCAACCAACTGAGATGTACCAGCCCATTGGTCGGCAAACCGTGGCTCGTGAGCCACATGCGGCTCTTTGGCCCCTTGAGTGTGGCTCTTCCACAAAATACCACGTGCGGGTGTGCACATACAGTGCGAAGTTGACTTAAAACTTTAAGTAAAGCTTATTAAGTTAATTTTAGGGAACGTTGTGGAGTGAAAGAAGATGTAGTGTCGAGGATTGAGAAAGGTATGTTGAGATGGTTTGGACATATAGAGAGGATGAACGAAAGGAGCTGCTAGACAAAACAAGTATACAAGGCGAGTGTGGATGGGAGAGTTGGAAGGGGTCGACCTCAGCAAACGTACCTCAATCAGATTGAGAATGTTTTCAGCAAAGGCCAGCTTAGGAGTACCCTCATTAGGTTAATAACAATGTACCTACCTATATAGTTTAAGTTTAAAAAATTTGGCTCTCAAAAGAAATTTCAATCGTTGTACTGTTGATATTTGGCTCTGTTGACTAATGAGTTTGCCGACCACTGCACCAGCCCAAGCTGTACCATTTACTCTTATACTTGGAGTCCATTAACATGAATGTTCATCATTTAAGCAACCCAAGGATTTTATTAGATGTAGAATTTTTCAGAGATTAATCACTAATGGTTATGTACTTAGTGGAGAGCTTTATGGTGGAACTCTACTTTTTAAATTATAGTTTTAACAAGAGCAAATATGGCACACGCTGTTGGTTACTCACCCAACAGCACTAAGAGTTGAATCTTGTTTGAGTGGTAATATGGCAGTCCCATGCCTCTTTGCCAGTGACTATTTGAGGTGAGGGCGTGTGATCCTGTTTTAGACAGTACTCAGTCAGAAGAAGCCTACTACGTGCTTCTGATAATGATTTCCCTCCTCTTGTTCCCGATAAAGGCATAAGCTGTACAAGGACAAGCCCTCTCGCCCTGGCCTTGTCCCACCTGCCTGGGATGCTTTCCTTTGAGGACACTTTCTTGCTATGTTAAGTAGCCATTTGCCCTCACAGGGCAACAGCCAACAAATGAAAGAAATAGAGCAGGAAGAGAGAAAGAGCCAGTGTTCCCTTAAGCCATGGAATTGCCTCCAGAACCAACAACCTCCAGATTTCTCATAAACAATAAAGGTACTTATAATTCCAGCCAGCTTTGCTCAGTGTGCTCTCTCTTGATGGCAAGAGCCATACAAACTAACTGCATACAGTATGAGTGATAGAAATGTGTTTATATAAGGTGCCAGGAATTCAATGCCAGAAGGCATTTGTTAAGCTTTCATCAGCCTCGGTAAACATTTTGGAAAGTCCACTAATGCTTTCCACTGGTCTGTCCTTGACTCAGGCCACGCAATTATGCTCTTCATGTTTGACTAAAAGCTGTTATTCAAATACATACTTTCTAATTTTGGAATTGCTGCTAGATCTCATTTGTAAGCATGTTTAAATGATAATAAACCCTCAAGTAATACAGTTGTTGCAGACATTTGATACCTTTTCTATCATATCATGAGAGATATTTTAATGTATATGTGTTCTCTTCAACAGCAATACTGAGGGATATAATTGTCTTGTAAAAATGAAAAAAAGCAAATTTCTGTTAATTATACTTTTCCCCACCTATAATTTTTATTAATTATTGACATAGAAACTCAAAATTACTTAAAAGTTCATATTTCATCTTGAAAGGGAGACTTTTGTAGTAAAATAGCTGAATGAAAGTAGCAACATATTACAAATGTTATGATTGTTTTTCCTTTAAAAATAACCTATAAACCTGTAGCCAGGCTAACGAAGGAAAAAAAGAAAGAAAACACAAATAATAATATCAGAAATGAAAGAGGCCCATTATTGCTAGTCCCATTGACATTAAAAGAATTTTATGAGCAACTCTAGGCCCACAGGATTGATGACTTAGGTTAAGTAAACCAGATCCTTAAAAATAACAAAAAATTAGTACAAATAAAAGTGTCTTGAATATCCATATCTCTTCAGAATGCAATAGTTTGTCCCTATTTCATGCCTAACCAGCAAGGGTTGTCATGGCACCCATTTGTGTTAATATAACATTTCAATTTGTAAAGTGAACAGAACAGGCCTCATATAATTTATTTCCTTTGTAGCTTTTCTTGCTTGTGCTAGACAGAGTGTTGCATAATTTGAAGCAATTAAAAAGATGAGGTTACAAATGGAGAAATCTGCAAGATGTACTGTTTACATGAAAAAAGCAAAATGAGGAACTGTATATATTTATTATTTCATTTGCATACTTTCAAGGGAATTTATACATGTAAGGAAAACTTCTGAAAGAATATATGGCAAACTTAATTCAAGATTACATTTGAGGAGGGCAGTGAGGTCTAGGGTAGGAGGGACACATTCTTTTATGGTATATCACTTAACATTTGTTTTAATCAAGAAACATTTAAAATACACAGAGATGCATAGAGAACCTTATAAAGAAAGTGAACTCCTCAAAGATAGAAAGAGTTTTGGGGGCCATGTTTTCTGCAAATCTTTTCTTTTCCTGAACATATATTTTGTTGATGAAGCAATTGAAACTTTTGTTTAACCCCTTTGTGATTCCATTTTCCAAAACTACCAGCATCCTGAGGTTGGTATGAATTTTCCCTATCCATATTTTTATAGGTTCATTGCTTAAGAAACCTTAACATATATGTTTTAAAATTTTATATTAATGGGATCACATATTTATTTTTAAAATTGTCTTCCACATGAGTCTATTGTTCTTTTAATAAAATAAAAGAAGCATACCAAAATCAATAAAATAGGTCTATCAAAACTGTGTGATACAGCTACGCTGTAGGAAGCGCACTGGGTCAGGAATCAGAGAGTTGTGTCTTTAAGGTAGGTCTCCTCTAAGCAGCTTGTGACATTGGGTGAGTCATTAGACCTCTCTGGGCTACAGTTTTCTAATATACAATCTAGATGCTCCTAGGTCCCTGTGTTACCTAACAGCCTAGTTATGAAATATATTAATACATATTTTCCTGTTCTCACTTTACAATTGACTAAGGCTTCAAACTCTCCTTCAGTTTCCAGCAAGCCAGCCAACACTGTGCATTGCAGTTTTTGCCACTTGGGTGTTGATTTGACTTCAAGATTTTGGCTGAAGATCTGACCTCTGAGTTGATACCCACCAGGTGATAGACAGCGAGGAGGAGGAGGAGGAGCGACAAACGTGAGTGACAAATCCACCTGACAAAGGTGCAGGAGACATTGTCTCCCTCTCTACCCTATTTGTTCAATACCCACAGATGGAGTGTTTTTTCAGAAGTAGAGGCAGTGAGTGCTCTGGTTACCACCGTTTTATTGTTGCTATCACTGTCACTGTTGTGTTTTCTTGGCTTAAATATGATGAGGGTGTGAGTCCTAGGGATGCAGTCACATACTCAGGGAAGCCTAATACTGGCTTTGGCTGGAGAGGGGAAGAGAGAGATTAGAGGGTCAGCAGTGGCTCCCTCCCCACCTTGGAAGAATTTGTTGGAAAGGTAGAAAACCCAGAAATGTTCAAAGCCAAGATTACGAAATTAATAAAGGAACTGAATGAATGTTTTGAAGGGCAGTTTGAGATTTTGGAAAGGATTGATGGCATTTATTACTTTATGAAATGCAGATCTTATAGTAAATGTTGTCTGAAATATCAGCAATGGAAGAGAGATTATTTTATAATGAAAGAAGCAGGAAGATTTAGGCTTCTATGTAAAATGGAAAAGTGAGACTCACAAGATGTATAGTATATTTTCTTGAGTAAAAGATTTAGCAGTAATACTCATTTTCATGAATACAATATATCTAGAAAATGTAGTCAACCTCTTTGCACAGAAATGTAAATTTAAGGATGCCAGAAACTTTTCCTCCTCCAGTTTTGATATAAAGGGAATAAAATAATCGCATTTGCTATTTATTGCTGTAAAACACATTATCTCCAAACATTTATTACAACAGGCAGTTTCTAAGAATCATGAGTCTGGAAGAGGCATCTCTGGGTGGTCTGACTCAGCAGCTCTCACGAGGTTACAGTGAAGACATTGGCCAGCACTACAGTCTTCTGAAGCTTGGCTGGGCTTAGTGGATTTACTTCTAAAATGGCTCAATCACATGACTATGGGCAGGAAGCCCCAGTTCCTCACACCTGGACCCCTCTCTGGGATTGCTAGCATGTTCTCATGACATGGTAGCAGGCTTCCAGGAGCAAGTGAACCAAAAGAGAGAGAGCAAGAGAGCACCACAATGCCTTTTGCTATTTAGCTTGCAAGTCACAGACAGTCACTTCTGCCACATTTCATTCAAAGAAGCCAGTCACTAAGTAAGCCAACATTTGAAGTGAGGAGTTCCAAAGAATTAAGGACAGATTTTTACCACAATAGTCAAATTAATTAAAGAACCACAATAGTCAAATTAATTCAAGTACCACAATAGTCAAACTAATTAAAGAGGTCTCAGTAATTTACATGAATTATAAGAGTGCAATGGGATACACATTTGTTAAGCAGTCCTTCAATTTATATAATTTTCATTTAAAAAAGTCACTGATAACTAATATTTGTTTAACACTCCACATACTGTGCTTGGCCTTTCATATCGTCTATTTCATCCTCAGCACAATTCTGCAAGATAGAGCCTCCTTTTACCACGTTTCATCAAAATTAAAATGCCATGAATTGTAACATGTATCATTAAGAAAAAAAGAACAATGCCCATTAAACCATAACACACCTTATTTATTAGAATGTGTACTTTGTACTAATTGAAAGTAAATATTCTACGCTTATTTAGACCTTTTTTTTGGGGGGGGGTCATATATTACTCTGTGTATACATAAAAAGGAACACATAGTGAAATAAATTGGGTTTCTAAAACATTTTTACATTCAGAGTCCAATTCTTCTGAATCATTGACCAGCCTTGCATTCCAGGTCCCATGCAGGCAGCTGACTGGTATAATTTAGGAGAAGTGGTCCTAACTCCAGCCTTGAAGTTGTAGTCATCATCTGGCAGTGGGATTTAGGGAATCATAATGGATTCCCTAAATCTTTACATTTCTGTGCAAAGAGGTTGGAAAAGAAAATATCATTGGAAGATCACTGTATTTCAGATAAGTGTAGGACCTTATATTACATTTCCCATGTCCCGTTCAGTATTCCCAGGTTCTCAACCACACCTTCTTCTATCTTTTGAGCCATAAATCTTATGTAATTATACCAACCTGTTCCATATTGGATAACACCCCCACAAATTTTTATTTAATCCATTTGTTAAATGGGTTATCCTCAGATTGGTCCCTAAAATTGTATGAATAACTGGATAGGAAAGTTTTATTTTCCCAGTATATGCTTATTTTTTGAATCACTGACTCTTTTCTCCTAATCGACTACATTTTCTTTGCTCCAAATACCCAGACAAGGTAGCTTTACTTTCATTTTTGCTAAGATTGCTTTAAGAAAGAAAAGTCCCTTATTTGTATTCAATTTGGTTTCTTCGTGGTGGGCATGCTTCAATACATCCCTCTTGGATAAGGAATTGTTCTGTTTTGAGAGAAGAAGGTAGAGCAGGGAGTGAGCACGTCCCAGTGTTATACTATAGATGACTCTCAGATGTTTAAACCTGTGTGATCGGCAATTATGCCAGTTAAGCTTCTTATTTCTCCAGGTTTTGCTATTTTCACAACTAATCAAATTCAGTGACGGTTACTGTAAGGTTTAATAAGTTATGCTCATAGAATAAAGAAATGAAAATTTTTATGCAAATAAAAGGTTTCTCCTTGTGAAACTTTCCACCCCTTGGTTTGAGTGATGATAGCGCTTTATTTACATTTCCTAAGCAATCACAGCCATTTGCATGTACAGTGATTCAGTTCCCACTGAACCATGGTGACAAGGAAAACAAAACTGAAAAAGAACCAAACTAAAAATCTAAAAGTGGTGAGCCACCCTGTTTCTCTCAGGCTTTCGGAGGTGCTGGGAGGATGCTCATCCGTCCTCATCAGCTGATTCTGAGCAACAGGAAATGGGATATGAAAGCTCCTCTGTACTTTCCCAGAGGGAATCATGAGTCTGAGCACCGGAAGTGAGGGTGCGCAGAGATGGAAAGTCCACTTAACTGGGGGCCAAGTGCTTAAAGCCCCTGGGAGCTGATGGAAGCCTACCAGGTACCTTTGCTCGCTTCCAAGAAGCAGCTTCTAGTCGGAGGGTGGAGAGCAGGAAGGCTGGCACCATGAAGATGGTACTAGAGGGGCAGTGTAGACACACATACCTGGGTTAGGTTTTTGTCTCAGTCACTCCCCAGGTGTTTGAGGTAGAATAGGCCTTAACATTTAAGGTATACCCGGGGCCCTTGTAAAAATGCAGATTCTGACTCAGTAGTTCTGTGGTGGGGCTCAAAATTTCACATTTCTAATAAGCTCCTAAAAATACCAATGCTGCTGATCTGTGACCCACCCCCTTGAGAAACGAGGGACTAGCAGTGGTTCTCAACCTTCCTAATGCCGCGACCCTTTAATACAGTTCCTCATGTTGTGGTGACCCCCAACCATAAAATTATAACTACTTCATAACTTTAATTTTGCTACTGTTATGAATCATAATGTAAATATCTGATATGCAGGATGTGTTTTCATTGTTTGCGACCCACAGGTTGAGAACTGCTGGACTAGAGGAATCGACTTTATTTCCAAGTTTCAGTTACTTCCTCTGAAATTTACAAAAACAGAACCTAATTCTGTGATTGTGGCTTTGATAACAAATAATATATGTAAACAATCTAGCACAGTGCTTGGTACATCATAGGTATTTAATAAGTGGCATTATTGTTGAACAACATTTTCTTCCTTTCATTAGCTGCAAATGTTTTGCCAATTTAAGCCAAGGAGCAATGACACCAGTGACATTTCTATCAAGTGTGACATTGTTGGGCTGTGTAAGGAAGCTCGAATTTTCATTTACATTGTTGGGTTCATTTTTTAATGAGTTGACTGCTTTAGCTACCTAAAGATTTCTGTTTTGTTTTTGTCTTTTTTTTTTTCTGCTTGACTAATAGAGCATAACATAGAGTCAGAGAGAAAAAAAATGAAACAAACAAAAGATAGGATTTTACGATTAATAACACCTTGGTCATTTTTTAAAACAAAGAAATAAAGCCAGCTAGGGTTTCAGATGTGTTCTTCAACAACTTGATGTGCAATGCATGAAGGAAATTGGCTTGCCGTGGGACTGAGTGGTGCTGACCTGCTAAACAGGGGTTCTCAACCTGTGGGTCGCGACCATCGGAAAACACATATAGCATATCAGATATTTACATTATGATTCATAACAGTAGCAAAATTACAGTTATGAAGTAGCAACGAAGATAATTTTATGGTTGGGGGTCACCACAACATGAGGAACTATATTAAAGGGTCACGGCATTAGGAAGGTTGAGAACCACTGAGCTAAGAGTACCCAATGCAGCCACAGAGTACCAGCGTCTCAAGGCTATTTTTCCGTTGCAAAAAATTCTTTGTAGCTCTTTTACATTTCAACAGCCTAAGGTTTTACCACTTGGTGTAATTTCTTTGGTAACCATTTCTGATTTTATAAAGTTAGGCTTTTGACAAAATTAGAAGTTCTATTCTGGTGAAAGTACAGGAGTCCTGTAATTACCCAGCGCACTCCACAGTAATTATTGATGCTGGGCCTTTTTCCCTGTGGCCAAGTAGGGCTGCCTTATTATGATACGGTAAGTGCTTAAAATGTTTTCTCAGGAGGAAGTGGCTATGAAGGGGCCTGCTCCCTTTCTCTGAGGAAGTAGGAGATTAATACAAAATGTCCAGATCACTCTGCCATTGTTTTTCATTTCTGTGCACATCCTGCAAGTGGCTTTAACTTGAAGATTTTGTGAACAGATGAAAATTGTAGTTAAAAAAGAGGCACATGCCCTGGCCAGTGTTGCTAAGAAGTTAGAGCATTGGCCTGCACACTGAAAGGTTATGGTTCAATCCTCAACCCCCATTTGGGACCAGTTTGGAAGGGAACCAATCTATGGGTCTCTCTCACATCGATGTTTCTCTCTCTCTCTCTCTGCCATCCCCCCTCCCTCCCAGTCTTCGTCTTTCCCTCTCCCTCCCCACCTTCTGAAAAGCAATGGAAAAAATATCCTCAGGTGAGGATTAATAGCAACAACTACAACAACAAAAAAAGATGCATGTGGTAAAGTGATAAGGAGATGTTGCATGCATAAAAAATCTTCAGTTGCATTTCTTTCCTTGACTGGGTAGTTTTGAAAACCAAATGACCATGGGTTGAACTTTAACTTTTTAGACATAGCTCATCTTAAAAATCTAACTAGGTTGAGCAACTCATTTTCTTTACAAATAATCTTGAAGTAGAATCGAAGTTTTCAATGAATATGACATGGCACTGCTTTCCTAAGTAGTTCAAAGCAATTTTGTATAAATGGGGTGATTTGCCTTTAAAACATATTTGGCCCTAGCTGGTTTGGCTCTGTGGTTAGAGCATCAGCCTGTGGACTGAAGGGTCCCTGGTTTGATTCTGATCAAGGGCACATGCCTGGGTTGTGTGCTTGATCCCCAGTGGGGGATGTGCAGGAGACAGCCAAGCAATGATTCTCTCTCATCATTGATATTTCTTATCTCTCTCTCTCCCTCTCCCTTCCTCTCTGAAATCAATTTTATATATATATATATATATATATATATATATATATAAAACATTTGGAATACAACTAGAGAAATGCCTTTATTATCTTGGTTTTGAATATATGGAAGAGAGAGAAAAGATTTACCCTGGCTGCAGATTCTGGATTAGTTTTAGATACATTTGTGTCCTGGATCCTTTGGGTTGTCTCACCCTCTTGTCAATGAAGGATGTTGTTATAGCTAAAAGTGAGTTTTGTTTTTTCCCCAGGAGACGTTAACTTCCTTGATTCTACAAGATGGTCAACAGGTTAAATGAATTAACCAGAAAATATTAAATAAGCATCTTCCATGTGCCAGGCATTGGGATAAAACAGGCAAGCAGGAATCCATCATGATTCTTATCCTCGTGGACCTTGTGGTCCAGAAGGGCAAGAGATGCCAAATATAGATTGGGGCTTAGAGGCAAGGTGGGGCTGAGGACCTCAGTTTTGGGGGTTAATACAAATAATCATTGAAGCTCTAGGTACCAATGAGATTGACTAGAGCTGTATTCCCTCAATCCTTAGTCACATATAAGAATAATGTAGGAAGCTTTAAAATATTCTGAAGCTTAGGCCCTATCTTAGACCAATAATTAACTCAGACCATCTCCAGGGGTGGCCCTGATGTTGGTATTTCTTAAAAGCCCCCCAGGCGATGCGAATATGCAGCCAGAGTTGAGAACCACTGGTCTAGAAAGGTGAGAAAAAGGCAGATAAAAAAGAAGTTATGAGGAAGCCTAAATTGCCGTTATTAATGAGATTTTAAAAAAGCTATTCTAAAGAGGAGTCGGTATATCAACTTCTTGGGGAAAATGATCTGGTCTGTGGGGTAAAGGAAGGGTTCTACTCTGCTTGTCTTCCACTTTGCATAAGGGTGTGATTGAGAATTTTGACACTCTTCCTCAAGTATCAGAACAACAAACTAGAACCACATGGTCCCAGAATCAGCATTGCTGAGATGGCTGTGGAGCTGGCACTGGGTATTGTTGAACTTGGATCTGTGTAAGGGTCAAAATAGCATTGGAAGCACCACAGGGTGGTGGCGGGGAGCGTGTATGCTGGCGGATGTTAACTAGACTTATTATGGCGATCATTTCACAGTATATACAAATAACAAATCCTGGTGTTGTACGCTTGAAGTTAATATATGTTGATTATCTCTCAATTTAAAAAAAAATAGCCCCGGAAAGACATTTCTGTGCTTGACTTCTGCTCTTCTACTACAAGAAGACATTTGGACTTGTACCTGTCTGATTGAAACACATCCTCTTCCCTGGTGTATTCCCTCCACTTCACATTTCAGATCTTATACCCATCCTGACTTTGCTAGTTTTCTAAATCTCAGGATTAATAGGCATTATTACCTGTGTACAAAATCCACAGCGGGACATGATTCATGTCTGAATTTAAAGAACTTCATGTTCAACTGGATAAGTATCTTTTATTCTGAGTGTTCAGCAGTGTAACAAGTTCAGGAAGTGGAGAGCGAAGGAGGAGGGAGGGAACATGTGACTCCCACTCTCAAAGAGCTTACAGTACTTACTGATTAAATTGGAGTAAGTGCTGCCTGCTACCATGCATGTGAAGAGGGCATTTCCCCGTGCTGTGGAAGCAACCCAGTTCCGAAGGGCAGGACGGCATGTTCACCTTTTACTCTAAGCATAGTGGAGTTCCTAAAGCTTCCTTTCATCCCCTGAATTAACAACTTGCTGTTTCTCCTCCTCTGTTGCCCGTTTTGCTTTTTCCGATGATGAGGACTCTCTGACTTTTGCCCTCTAGGATCTCATTATTTTTATAGTGTCTCAATGATTCTTTTACTTGAGATTCTACCTCACAGAAGTCCCAGAATGTCGAGTAAACCCATTCTGGTATTTATTTGTTCTTCTAAATTGCTTTTCTCCACAACGGGTCTTGACCTTTTTCTGACTCAGTGTGATCAGCAGCTCTGCTTTGAGATGTGAATGGCCAGGTTGGCAGGCAAACTGTAGGACAGAGCCAGAGCCCTAACAGATTGCCAGGCGTGGCATTCAGAGGGCAAATGGGGTAGGAGAGTCTAGGAGAAGATGCTTACCTCCTTCTCTTTGTCTACCTTTCCTGGGTCATCCAAAGTGCTTACATACACTGTTTCATCACATCCTCTTATCTACCCCATGAAAAAAGTTCTCCCATAAACTCCCCCTTCCACACGAGCAAGATAAAGATCATGAAGCATGAGGTCCCTTCACTTCTCCATGGGCAGAGTCTAGATTCAGATCCACATCTGACTTTAGAGTATGTCATGCAGCCTACAACCACAATATATGTCAAGCCAATATCCAGGGATCTAGACTGGGTATAGGAAACAGGCTCTGTGGCTGGGAGTTGTCTTGCAAAATCCAGCAGACATGGCTGACAACTCTATGTAACTAGAGCATAAGACAAAAATTTCTTTTCCCCTTGGACACTGAATACTTCTTTTGAATATTATCCTTTCACTCAAACATTGCAGAAAAAAGCAAGACAGACATAAGAATCCTGCTTAAGAAGTTAAGAAATCTCCTTGGTGAGTGGAATGGGGAAACTGAAACAGACAGCTGAACAAACTGGCCCAGCAATTTGCAGCAAAGACAGAAGGTCAGCTCCCTAGAGATAACATCTAGTTCTCAGTTGTATTTTAGCTCCAGGCCCAGAAAAGCAGCAAAACCAGGTGGGCGACACCAGGACCAGTGGCAATGACTAATGACCCCCTACCCTGGGGCTGACCAATCAGTGGAGAGCATGACCTTGAAAGGGCACAACTGGAAAACTAATGAATATTTTGCTGAAACCTTCCCCTGAGACCATCCCTGAGATTCCTTCCTACAAGAGAGAGATAAAAAACCCTCAAGACAAAGAACCCAGCATGTGTGCTCTCTCTCTCTCTCTCTCTCTCTCTCTCTCTCTCTCTCTCTCTCAAGCCCCATGCCTTTCCCTTCTTTTTCTTCCCCACAGACATGCATCTCCTAAACTCCAAGGGACCCATGAGACTTGCAACCAGGGGAGCAATGGGCAGCGGAAGCTCTTTCTGGGCGAATCCCCTGACCTTGTCTCCAAGGCCCCCTTTTCTCTGACTTCCCAGTGAGCCAAAGCAGTCAGGCCTCAGCTCATTTCTTTCTTGTAACATTTCTAGAGATCCAAAGCAGCCCAGCCTAAGCTCTCCTGTTGCTGCTTCTTTGCTAAGCCCCTCCTTTGTTTCACTGTCCCCAGCTTTAATAAATGTCCCCTCATAGTCAGCCGGACTAGTGTGAAATCTTTTCTGCACGAAGTCAGGAACCCACACACTACTGGCTGGCCCTAGGCAGACCTGCTCAGGGCCAGGTCCCCTTTCTGGTAACAGACCCACACATCCCGAGTACATGGCACTTGATCAAACAAGGTGTAATGGGGTAGGACTCTGTATGGCTTGATGCAGAGAAAGAAAACAGTTTCCAAAATGCAATGACTCTCATCTCTAAATTTAAATCAAGAAGGATAAAAGGAGGTTTCCTAAATAATTACTTTTGTGATTGCTTCAAGGAGCTCACTTATAGAAAGATTGCCTTTGCAATAATCAGCCAGCATTTTACTTCTCCTCAAACCTTGAGGATTTCTGTGACTATTTTAGTTTATTAAGTTTGCTTTAAGCAATAAACCAAACATGGCTATCTTCTTTGGTGGTGACTAGAGTATATTTATAATCAATAAACATTGCCTAGTTGAGTTGCAAAATGCTGGGACCTGTTGGGTATTAGGTTTCATGCAGGCAGAATGATTTGGGTTATTTCGGCCCTCATGGTCATGTCCTAGTTAGTGGGAAATACACTGAGTTACATGAGAATACCCTTTAGAATATACTGCCTCCTTATGTGACAATTTCCGTTGTAAAGGTTTATTAGAAGACAATGAATTAAAAGAAAGTAATTGATTAATTTTCTCTGTTTGTGATTTAGTTCTATTGCCCATAATAACTTAGCAATTTTCTGGACCATTGCAAGCAATGCTTTCTAACATTCATGACTTTCTGGAGTTTTTTTTGTTTTGTTTTTTTTTTCATTTCTATCTGCCAAACCATGGAGGTGTGGGGGCTAAAAACATATACAGCTTTCTTCCTCCCAACTTCTCAGTTATTCTAGCTGAGCTAATAATTAGATTCAACAGAAGCAGATTAACAGGAGAAAATGTCTGGAATTTATTTTATAAATGTACATTTTAGGGTGCTATACTAAGGCCCAAAGAGGCATTGGACAGTTGAGGTTCTGGACAAAGGAGAAGGAGGGCAGGGGTCCAGAATTTCAAAGGGGAAATAGGCAATTCAAACAGATTCCTGCTAAGCCACCCAGAAACAACAGGGAATGGAGGGGGTCAGGGGATCCAGAACAGGCTGGATCCTTTTTGTCTGCCACCCATCATTCAAAATGCTCAGGCGAATATGCTAAGATCTTCTCCCTGAAGTAGGCCTTTCTACCTGAATCCTTTTAGGCAGGCAAGGGGAGGGTCAAAGGTTCTTTCTTAGTCTTTTTGTTTCTTAAAAACCAGCTTAAAATTAGTATCCTGAGAAGTATATTTTAGGGTGGCAGACCTTTGGTTCCCTTCAAAGGAACTGCAGACAGTATTGTTCTTGTCTGTTCTGTACATTGGCATTCCAGAGTGAGATTTTATTTAAGAAAAAAAGAAACCCACAGTAAGAAAATGCTGAAATTCACTGGTATACATCCCATCTCCCAGATCATTATGGTATTTCATGGGGAACACATTGAAAAATATATTGGCCACAGACAGATGACAGTAGTCATTTCCCAAGTACCTAGAGGTTTCATCATTTGTCCTAAAAAAAAAGAGGCTATTGGTCCAATAATTAAATACCATGGATTATATGAAAGAAGTAAAAGTAGTGTTCCTGTTCTTTAGGATTCTATGCACCAAAAGGGACAAATAGTAAATTTTGCCCTAATATATGCTCCTAGAGTAAGGATCAGCATTTTTTCCTATAAAGAACCACACAGTAAATATTTTGGGCTTTGTGGGCCATATGGCTTCCATCACAGCAGCTCAACTCTACCATAGTAGGAGGAAGAGGAAGCGGTTATTAGACTACAGAAAGCAAATGGGCATGGAGGCAAGTGGCCATATTGAGTGATGATACTTGTTAAAGAATGCTAGAACTGAAGGACTTATATGCATGCATATAAGATTAACCAATGGACACAAGACACGGGGCGGGGGGGGGGCGGGGGGTAGGGGCCGGGAGAATGTCAAGGGGGGGAAAAAAGGAGACATATGTAATACTCTTTGTAATACTTTAAGAAATAAAAATTATTAAAATATTAAAAAAAAAAGAATGCTAGAAGACAGATTTTAATGAATGCACTTAGGATTTTAGAGAGTAGCTTACTGTTAATGTTTGGTTATCTGGTGATGTTAGTTTATATATTTTTAAGTGTTCAAAGATGTTTTTTCATGTCTGCCTAATACTTTGCATGATAATTATCCATTTGAGTATTTAAAAATTATTTTTAGAATGGGTATTTACTTTCATTTCATCCTTAGGTATGCCCTGGCTGGTGTGGCTCAGTGGTAGAGCATAGGCCCACACACCAAAGAGTTGTGGGTTTGATTCCTGGTCAAGGGCACATACCTGGGTTGCAGGTTTGATTTCCCACCCTGATTGGGGCACATACAGGAGACAACCAATTGATGTGTCTCTCTCACATCATGTTCTCTCTCTCTCTCCCCCCCGCCCCCTTTCTTTCTCCCCCACCTCCCCCTCTCCCTTCCATTTTCTCTAAAAATCAATGGAAGAAATATCCTCAGGTGAGGATTAACAAAAGAAAAAAAAGGACGTTTTTATGTTTCATAGACAGAACTATTTTCTAGAGAGTGGGCCTTACAATTCAGCTCAAATACACTTTGACTATATTTGTTTTATTTATTTATTTTAAAGTTATAGTTGACATACAGTATTAACCATTTTAATTATTTTAATATTTTTATTTAATGGTGGACAGAGAAGTGGTAATTTATTGCTTTTAGATAGATGTTCAATTTTTCTCAGTTTTCACGAGTTAAATTTACAAGGCCAAAGGAAAATTATTTCTTATTCACTGTTTTACTTTATTTACCATCTGTTGTACATATTGCCTGTGACTTTAAGTATTTTCAACAACTAGCTGCAACATCTCAAAAACATATTAAAATGACCTTAGAAGAGGACTTAAAAGATTATCTATGATTACAGAAGCTTAAATCTTGCTTTTCAGTAAATGTCAGAATTATAGGGGAAAATTACACCAAGAAGTAAGATTATCAATGAACTCTTCAGTTATTAAAAAGCATTAAGCAGTGCTTGGAATATTGAAGAATACTGATACTTACAAATTCTCAAAATTATTCTGTGTCCCTTTCTGTGATACCATCAACTTCAAATAGAGCTACTTTCATGTACCAATAAATAACAGCTCATGCGATAGTCCTGATGGACAGTAATAAGGATGTTTTTACTGGGCATGATGCTTTTATTAAGTGCCATACAGAGCAAGATGGAGGCATAATTGCTGCTCGAGGTTACACATCCTCAGAGACTGCTAAATCGGAAGCGGTGGGCTGCACACGGCTGAAGATGGGTCTTGTTCTGCTTACGTGATGTTTTGTAAATTTGTTATGACTTAAATTAGATGAATAGAAAGTCAGGTGATCTAAAAAGAGTGAATCTGATCTAGAAGGCTTATATTGCTGCATGGCCAATTTTTTGCTGAAAAGTTTTTGCTCCTTTTAGGCGGCACGTTTTCATAGTCCTGGTCATTCCGCCAGGGCATGCCCTCATTCCAACATCCATCCCTCCTAACCCATCAACCCTTCCAGCTGACCTGTAGGCGTATACTTCTCAGCCTCTCAGCTAGGTCCACAGCAGAAATGACCTGGTTAGCTCATTATCAGCCTCTCAATTACCCAACCCCCAAAGTCCTCAGGGATCCATTTGTTGTGCTGCTTTCATTGAATGCTTACTGTGTGTCAGAACTGTGTAAGAATCCTCATCCCAGTTCAAATAAGTGTTGTCATTGCCCTCATTTTACAGAGGCAAACTGAGGGACACAGTGGCAAAGCACCTGCCCTAAGCTCACTGGAGAGGGCGTGGGGTTGCCAGCCCAGGCCTGAGCCCTGGAAAGTATTTCTTGTCTTTTGTTTTTGATAAATTTCTTCTCTTTTGTTTTCCTGTCCTGGAAGTCATATTGAGACATTGCCTCTCCTGGTATAATTTTCCAATTTCCCTTACTTTTCTCTTATTTATTGATGATTTTCTTTGTTGTTAATCTTCACATGAGGATCTTTTTTTCCCGTTTCTTTTCTGAGAGAGTGAGAGGGAGTGGAGAAAGGAGAGGAAGAAAAAGAGGGGAACATTGATGTGAGAGAGATGCACGACTTGGTTGCAGGGGTGGGAGTGAGGTGGGGGAGCAACCTAAGTCTGTGCCCTTGACCGGGAATGGGACCCGTGGCCCTTCTGTGCGAGGGCTGATGCTCTAACCATCGAGGAACTCCAGTCAGGGTGTTTTTCTTGATCTTATATATCAATCTTTCTATTGGAATAGTTCTCTTATGATATTTTAAAGCCAGGGCTCTTTCTTGCCCAGTGTTGGTTTCTTTCTTGTTCATCCCTGTTTTGGTTTTATGGGCATGATATCTTCTCTTCTCCAAGGATATGATTATAGGTTTTTCTCTTTCTGAAATTTTCTTCTCCTTCATTTATTGTCATCATTTCCTTCAGGTCCCCCCCCCCCCGCCCCCTACACACACACACACACACATCCCCCATCTCTTTGTTTGGCCTTTCTCCTTCAAGGTGGAAGCTCCTCCTCAAATGTCATCTGGTGGCTCCTTGGCTAACCATGCTTATTTAAGAGTGAAAGGCTAAGATGCGCCTCGGAAGGCCTGTGAGTGGAGATAGGGGTTGTTAACGGGTGCTCTTCACTCCAGGGTGATCAGGCGGCTTGCCCACCGTGGGACTAGCACACATCTGAGATAGTTCAGTTTCTCAAAAAAAGAACTCTCTGGTCTCTTGCACGCACACAGTTAGTCGTTCTGGGAGCGGGTCTGGGAAGAAGGCTGAGATCCTCACTGTTCATGAGGAAAATACTAGAGTCCCGTTGCACGGAATTTGTGCAAGGGGCTTGGCCCTTGCAGCCCCTCACAGCCCCGGCTTCGTCCGGAAGCTTGTCCGGACGGTCGTCCAGAATGTCCTCTGGATAGTCGTTCTGTTGTTTGGTCTAATTAGCATATTAGCTCTTTATTATATAGGATTCTCTCCATACTTTTGTTTTCAGTTTGCTACCTCAGTCCAGTTCTAAATGTTCCCCTGTGGGGCGCAGCTACAGTGTTTTGGCCAGGTTCAAGCCTTGGACTAATAAAAGGACAGGGTCCTCTCATTGCCACATGCAAGTCCCAGCTGGAGGGCAGGGCCCTCCCAGCACAATCATAGCTAACGGCTGTAGTTGTAAGCTTGAACCTATGGTCCAAACACATGGCCCCACGTGCCTTGTGCTAGAGTTCAGGTGCATGTAGTTGAGTAGGGTTGAAACTCATGAGAATGCTGTAACCAACATGATCACGCCCCTACTTTGCCTCGTGGCATCTGCTATAAAATAAAGACATGGCTTGTGGGCACTGGCACTGTCTCCTCATCAGGGAGCAGCGTCCCACCAAGACCCAGCTTTCATTCTCTTGTCTGTCTTTTCTCAATCCTTTCACCCCCCCCACTCAGAATCACCTTTGGCCGTAACAAGTGGTGCCCGAGCAGCCCCAAGTGGCGCGTAACATTCCCCAGAGTCCAAGGGCAACGAGATAAACTCCTGATCTTCCCTGAGGGCTGTGGGGATCAGATGGGGAAGGAGGACCTTGCTCTAGCCTGGTGCGTTAACAGGGCTGAATCTGTGATTGGTAGATTCAGACAGTTTCATCTGGGTGGCAAGGAACTACCATTACATTTTTAAATAGTTTTACATTTTATGTTGTTTCATCTGTTTGGCTTTGATTTACCTTGAGATGAAATGATCATAAACTTTGACTAAACAATATTCTGACTAGTGAAAACAAAAAATGCTGCACATAGAAATAGGCCTGTTGACTGTCCTTGTTCGGGGTGGAAATGATTTGATGTATTTGAGAGATTCACCAGATGGAAATAAATGAATACTTTAAGCTACTCTCATAAGTCATAAAAAAAAAACCATGTCTCCCATAATTATTTCAAGAATTTTCCATTAATATTGCTGTCTCCGATTTCACAATGGGGTGCAAGAATTCTATTCCTGGTTCCAGCTCAGCATTGCAAAGCCTCCCTTTAGACACCACCACCCACATCTATGCTCTCCAAGAACTTGTTAATTGCATCTGAATTATGTTGCCAGTTGGAGTCCTTAAATAAGAACACAAAGCTTCTTTAGATATGTTTTAGATATGTGTGTTTTTTTTCAATATGCAGAGATATAATTCTAAATCTTTTCATAACTTAGGAGTAAGGATAATATTACTTTTTCAATCTGACTTAATGAATTAAAACTATGAAAATTGCTGACTGGAACACATAAAAATTGGATCTACCTTTACAAGGCAACAATGTATTTACCAAGTGTACTCATTTGCTAGGGCTGCCAAAGTACCACAGATGGGGTGGCTAAAGCAACAAAAATTTATTTTCTTGCTGTTATGGGATCAAGGGGTCTGCTGAGTTGGTTTTTTTTTAGGTCTCTCTTCTTGGCTCACAGATGGCCAGCCACCTTCTCACTGGGTCTTTATGCTGTCTTCCCTGTGTCTAAGTTTTGTTTCTGTGTCCAAATTTCCTCTTCTAAGGATGCCAGTTCTATTGAATTAGGACTCACCCTAAGACTTCATTGTAACTTAATTACCTTTCCCACCTATCACCAAGTAAGGTTACATTCTGAGGTAGTGGGGGTTAGGACTTCAAAATATGAATTTTTGCTTATTTCAATTAATTCAAATGGGACATACAATTTCTTTTAAGGGACTCTTCTAGTTGAGAAAAGTGGACTATATTATGTTATATTCTATACTAGAGGCCCAGTGCATGAACTCATGCTCGGGTGGGGTCCGGCCGGCCCGGCCCCAGTCAGAATGGATTGGGGCTGGGCCTGTTGGGAGGAGGAGATGGCGGGAGGTTGGCCAGCTGGCCTGCTTGGATCCAGGCCCGATCAGGGCCAGGCTGGCTGGGGGAAGGGGCTGCTGGTGATTGGCCAGCAGGCCCCGCCCCTGATTGGGGTTGAGGGGCCAATTGGGGTTGGGGCCGGCCATGGGGAAGGGCTGTAGGCAGTGGGCTAGTTGGCCCTGCCCATGAATGGGGTGGGTGGGGAGTGCCAAACAGGGGCCAGTGGCCTGGGGGAGGGGCCATGGGTGGTTGGCCGGCTGGCCCTGCCCCTGATTGGGGTGGTGGGGGCCCATCGGGGGTCTGGCCAGCCAGGGGGAGGGGCTCCAGGAGGTTGACAGTCCAGCCCCGCCCCCTATTGAGGTGGGGTGGCAATCAGGGAGGGGCTGCGTGCTTATTGTGGTGGGGTGGGCTGATCCGGGGTGTGAATGGCTGGGAGGAAGGGAGGGGGCATTTGGCCTGTAGGTTCTGCTCTTGATTGGGGTGGGAGAGTCCAATCAGGGGCAGGCCAGCAGGGGGGAGGGGCCGTGAGATTGGCCACTGGCCCCACCCCCTGTTCTGGCCAGTTCACTGGCCACAGTGGGCATCATAGGACCAGTTGTTAGGTCGTTATGGCCCTTACAGTAGCTGCCTTTTTATATATATAGATTGTTTTCCATTATTCTGTAGGTGTAACTTCAGTAAATGTCAGTAGATGTAACTTACAGGATAAAACCAAGGCCTATGGAATAATGAGATCTCATTTTTAGTGCCAATTTATTATTGATTAGATCATCATTACCAAAACATTTATTGCACCTAATATAATTCTACCTTTTTGTGCACTTGCCCGGAATTCTTGTTGAGCAGCATGAATAGCCTGCTTAAGAGGAACTGATTAAGATTATGTCTACAAATAATTTTATTCATTCTAATGATTTCTCACACTTAAAAGTAGATTTATTTCAGATCCCCAGAGTTATGGAATAGATAAACATTCCTTTGGGGAAGAGAATAAGCATTAATTTAAAAAGAAGCAAATTCCGTACTTTTATGCTGCTATAATATGGCTTTATTATTTTTAGAAGTATTTAAACTCATTTTTACTATGTACTGAAAATAAAACTAATCCAGGTATATCACAGATGAATTTTAAAAATATTTTTGATTTGAACTTTTGAAAGGATCATATTTCTATAATTATAACAACATGATTCTTCTCTTGTTTGACATATCTGAACAGACCTTAAAGAAGAACAGACCTAAACATTCTTTAGGTTCTAAAAAATGCACAAAAAATTTAAAAAGTAATATTAACCTTTTGCAGTCCAATGTTGTTTTTGGAATTCAAGCAGTCTGGTCCAAATTAATTGACAGGATTGAATGTTGAACTTTTTAATGTTCTTATTGCTTGACGTTGGACCTGCTCCTAGTGCCTGGTCTGTCGAGTCAGCCTCGAGGTTGGACAGAAAAGGGTTAAAGAATAAATATCTCAAGAGTATTTGGATTATCTACACTAATAAAAGACAAACATGCAAATTGACCATACCTTTGCTATGCCTTAAGCCATGCCCACCAGCCAATCAGAGTGACTATATGCAAATTAACCCAACCAAGATGGCGGCCAGCAGCCACGGAGCAGGAGCAAGCAGGAGGCTTGGTTGCCCCAATGATGGAGGAAGCCAAGCTTCCCAGCTGCCGTGGTGGCTCTGAGCTCCACTCAAAGCAACAAAGTTTCAATTATAGAAGGTAAATAAACCCCAGATACCTGATTTCAGCTGGCCGTGGCCACAGAGCTGGAGCAAGCAGGAGGCTTCCCTCCCGCCCGCCCTGGCCGGCTCTGAGCTTCTCTCAAACCTACAAAGTTTTAATTATAGAAGGTAAATAAATCCCAGAATAAAAAAAGAAAAAAAGAAAAAAAGGAGAGGCTGGGAGCTTCCGTCGCTGGGGGGCTTGGCCAGCCTGAAAATGGCCCTCAGCCCCTCACCCAGACTGGCCAGGCACCCCAGTGGGGACCTCCCACTCTAAAGGGGGTGTGGCCAGCCTGAAAACAGCCATCAGCCCCTCACCCAGGCTGGCCAGGCACCCCAGTGGGGACCCCCACCCTGAAGGGGGTATGACCAGCTGCAAACAGCCATCAGCCCCTCACCCAGGCTGGCCAGGCACCCCAGTGGGGACCCGCCACCCTGATCTGGGACACCTTCAGGGCAAACCAGCCAGTCCCCACCCATGCACCAGGCCTCTATCCTATATAATAAAAGGGTAATATCCAAACTGACCCTAACAGCAGAACAACTGGGAATGACTAGTCACTATGACACACACTGACCACCAGGGGGCAGACGCTCAATGCAGGAGCTTCCCCCTGGTGGTCAGTGCGCTCCCACAGGGGGAGCTCTGCTCAGCCACAAGCCAGGCTGACGGCTGCCAGTGCAGTGGTGGTGGTGGGAGCCTCTCCTGCCTCCTCAGCAGCACTAAGGATGTCTGACTGCAGCTTAGGTCTGCTCCCTGCTGGCAAGTGGACATCTGCCGAGGGCTCCCAAGCTGCCAGAGGGATGTCTGACTACCAGCTTGGGCCTGATCCCCCAGGGAGCAGGCCTAAGCCAGCAGGTGGGGACATCCTCTGAGGGGTCCCAGACTGCAAGAGGGCACAGGCTGGGCTGAGGGACCCCCCCTCCCAGGTGCACAAATTTTTGTGCACCTGGCCTCTAGTTTTATATATTAAAGCAATAAGAAAGCTGCCTCTGTAAATATTTTTGCTGCTGTCTTTATCTGGCCTTTTTTGAACAGTTCCCTAGGTGCAGCCCCTGGTGGGGCTCAGAGCAGGGCTGATTGGGGAGTTGGGGCGCCGCCCCCTGTCATGCACAGAGCAGGGCGGGTCAGGAGGTTGCGATGCCACCCTCAGTCATGCTCAGGGTAGGGCCGATTGGGGGGTTGGGGCACCGCCCCCTGTCACACTCAAGGCAGGGTCGATGGGGAGGTTGGGGCTCCATACCCTGTCACACACAGAGCAGGGCCGATCAGGGGGTTGAGGAGCTCCCCCCTGTCACTCACAGAGTAGGGCTGATAGGGGAGTTGGGGCACCACCCCCTGTCACACACAGAGCAGGGCGGATCAGGGGGTTGGGGCGCTGCACCCTGTCACACTCAGGGCAGGGCCAATGGGGAGGTTATGGCCTTTGTTTTTCCTTCTGTATTTGATACAATGTTGTGGTCCAGCTGGCTGAACCTGGCTGACTGACAGCCGGTTTCTGGGGTTTTGTTTAGCTTCTTATTTGCAACATAGTACATAGTTGCTTAGAGTTGCAGCTGAGAGGCGGGCAACTCAGGCGGGGAATGTTTGAGTCCGCCGTCACTGGAGCAAGCAAGCCTCCCTGTTCGCTTCAGTGCATGGCTGCCAGACGCCATCTTGGCTGACAGTTAATTTGCATAAGGATATGCTGATTAGCCAATGGGAAGGGTAGCGGTCATACGCTAATTACCATGTTTCTCTTTTATTAGTATATATATATATATATATATATATATATATATATATATGTTTTTAGAAGTAAAATAATGCAAGTGACTGCTATTATCCTGGTCAGAAATGAAGAAGGCCTTTGTCCAGGCAATGAAGATGGAGTCCCATAGAATGATACAAGACTTATTTGAGAGGTATTAAGGAGATAGAGTTAACATCTATAATAATAAAAGCCTAATATGCTAATAGACCGGACAGCTGAATGACCTCCAGACGTCATTCTGGACATCCTTCTGGAAGAAGCTGCGGGGGCAGGGGCTGAGGTAGAGGCAGTTAGGGGCAATCAGGCAGGCAGGCAGAGGGGTTAGGGGTGATCAGGCAGGCAGGAGAATGGTTAGGGGTGATCAAGCAGGCTGGCAGGCGAGCGGTTAGGAGCCAGTGGTCCTGGATTGCGAGAGGGATGTCTGACTGCCAGTTTAGGCCCAATCCTGCATGATTGCCCGACCCACCAGTCGAACATCCCCCAAGGGGTTCCGGATTGTGAGAGGGTGCAGGCCGGGCTGAGGGACCCCCCAACCCCCATGCACAACTTTTGTGCACTGGGCCTCTAGTGTTTTGATAATTGCTATTGACTAAGTGGGGTAAGAGTAAAGGAAGGGCCACAGTTAGCTCCCAGGTTTCTGTTTGGGCAACTGGATGGATGATAATGTGTAATTCTCGAGGCTATGGAATGGGGATGAGACACCAGATTTGATGGGGAATAGGAGTTCAATTGTAAACATACTAAATTTAAAGGTGCATGAATATAGAACCACATACAGTAGGTCCTCGAGTTATGTCAGAGATCCATTTCTATGGTGCAATGTAATGCGATTTTCACCGTAAGTCGAAACCCACCTACATAAGCACCTAAGTCACTCACATGGAGCACATACACAGCAGTAATGAAGTGAAACAGTAAAAAAAATTAAAAGATAATAATTCCTGACCTTTACTTGTGGCAAATAAATAATAAAAAGCATAAAGCACATATGTACATACGCCGAAATGATGGAACTTTTTTTTATATATATAAATACTGTAAATGGGAGATGGCGACGTAACCATGAAACGATGTACGGCGAGTCTGACATAACCCGAGGACTGCCTATAGTATTTTCTACCCAGAGAATTCTTAATGCAGATCTGTTCATAGGAGGGAGACAGACTAGAGATTTAGATTCTATGGTTTCAGAAGAAAGTAAGTGGTTGAAACCGTGAGAATAAATTGGATAATAAAAGAACATATGGAATGAGAAACAAAAAGATCAGTAAAGAAGGCCAGGTGAAGTTCCTCTTTTTAAGTAAATATCATTACTGGTTAGAAAAGAAATGTCTGTTTTAATTTTTTAATCTCTTGAGTGTTAGTTATTTTTCTGAAAAGCCCATTGACATTCTAAGAGTAATTTCTTGATTTGCCCTTTGTGGAAAAGCTTGATGAATTTTCTTAGAATGATTTACTAATTATTTAACTCTATAATGACGGGTTGCTATTAAAAGTATAATTGAAATATATTTGGTGAATGTAAGCTTTCAATTAATTACTCAATCCAAGCAGTTTAGAAATCCTGCTCTGTGCTTTATTTTATTTATTTATTAAAAATATATTTTTATTGACTCCAGAGAGGAAGGGAGAGGGAGAGAGAGATGGAAACATCAATGACACAATAGAATCATTGATCGACTGCCTCCTGTACTCTCCCTACTGGGGATCGAGCCCGAAACCCTGGCATGTGCCCTTGACCAGAGTGGAAACCAGTCCCCAAGCTGACACTCTATCCACTGAGTCAAACCAGTTAGGGCTCTGTGCTTTTTTTTTTTTTTTTAAAACACACTCTCATCTAATGTCTGCCTGTTTAAAACTTGTCAATCACCAGTGAGTTTCATGTTTCCAAAGCCAATGAGTGCTCTTCTGTCATCATCTTCTTCAGTCTCTCAGCAGGACTGCCACTTTTTACCATTCCCTTCTTGAAACCCTTTCAAATACATGTTTGTAAATTCAAGGTTTAGCTCTGGAGAAGGCTGCTTAAGAACCTGGTAATGGTTGTTCATGCTCTTGAGTTGTGCCTCCATTCATACCTTGTTACAACATTGACACATTACCCATCTGATGTGAGAAAAAAAGGAAGGAGGAGGAAAGGAGAGTGAGGAGAAGGAGGAGGAGAAGAAAGAAGAAAGAACAAGAAGAGAAAATGGTAACAATGGGTGACTTTGGATAGAGAAGCAGGAGGCAGAGGGAATTAATTTTCACTGAAAGTCTTACATCTTTTGCCTTTTGACCATCTATATTTTTCACTTATCAAGAAAGTAATGCAGTTTTATAAAAAGAGCGAAGGCCATGGAGATGTAGTTTTCTGAAACAACATAGTTTAATTTCTATACAACATGTACTTTAGTCATTATATAGTAGAAATGGAATATAAATACAATTTAAAGATTCATTTGATGTTGTTCTTACCATGTTTTAAATGATTTTTCAGTTGTAATGGGTATAATGATTTAGATCTTCTCATTATAAGTGATTTTTTTTTGTTTAGAGGGCCTTATTCTCTCAGTATTAGACCTAGTCTCAGAAAACAAGAAGTCCTAAGACAGCTAGTCCAAGATTGATTTGGTGGCTCAACAATGGTATCATTGAGATGCCTAAGCTCTTTCTATGTTTCTATTCCAATAGGAAATGTTCTGTTACTGTGTTTGTTGCCTCACAGACATAGCTGGCTGCTCCATCTCTAGGCCTTGTCTGCAGGAAGAGAGAAGAACAAATGGAGGCACCACTGACAGTTTAGAATGCTCCTGATGGAGACATTTATAATTGCCTGCTTTCTAACTGAAAAATGCCTTCATGTCCCCAATTATTTCTATGCTGTAAATTGTGTGATCTGTTGCACTTAATTTTTTCCTAGAAAGCACCCTTCTTGAGTAATTTACTATCCTAAACCAATCTAAATCAGTGGCCCAGCTATGCCTGCCCAGTTATCTTCTTAGGATTTAGGACTATGTTTCTGAATTGGATCCCAGCTTCCTTTAAAAAAAAAATCTCTGTTGATGACAGTTTGTTTTTTATTTTTTTATTTTGTAAGAATTTAATTTTGTCTTTTAAAAAATGATCAATTTATCTTGATTCCAGATTAGGATAAGGTACTTTAGAGAAAGAAAACATAGTACTAAACATTGGCTGAGGTCTGATTCCCTCCTTACCTGTAGATTTTGGAGAAAAGTCTATGGAAGCCTTTGCTGGTTGGTGTTGCCCGGGAGTGAGGCATGTCCATTTACTTTTTCTTCATTAGAAAATTTGTTACTTATTTGACTTAGTCAGCTAATTGCAAAATGGAACATCAACAAATAATTAATGATTTTGCAATAACTATTCACAACAGTATCTTTAGATGCAATTTCCAAATGAAAATCATGTCTTAATTTTCCAGCTTATGATGTTCACATTTGGACCTCCACATTAAAAAGTCAGAAAAAAGCTGAAGGATATTAATTTTCTAAAGTAATAAGGAGACACATTGAAAGAAAAGCTACTCTGTGCTCAGTTCCCATATGTAAGATAATTGTTTCAGTGGAGGCTTTTGTTATAAATGAAAGATATGGGCTTTCTCTAGACCAGTGACTATAAATATGAAAAGTAAAGATATGTATTGGCCCATATTTGGAAGAAAATGAAAAAAAAATTTTTTAAGTGTAGGAATGTAGTTTATGTTAATCATATACTACCAGCCTCGACTCTTTAAAACAAAGTTGTAGGTAATAATGGAGTGAATGAAAGGAATATATGTTCAGATATATTCTGTTTTAGCTTGATTAGACTAAGCCCAATTAAGCCCACCACCTGGGAAATTAGCACAGTCCCCTAAGTTTTGACATTGTCCTCCCAGAAGGCACCACTGCAGTCACTATTAAATTATCTCTTTAGCTTACCAACTCAGTGTACCATTCATCATGACCTTCTCCAAAGTTGCTATGACAACAGCATGGTCCTTGTAACAATTGGCTAGTTAAGGCTAAGGCTAAGCCTATTAATAGTATAAAGCACTTGTGGAAGTATCATTATTTATTGAATTTGGAGAGCTTCTAGCTGTTTACATAATTTTACTGAAACTTATTGAAATCTAGATTGCTTACAGGGTTGAATTATTTGAACCAAGGATATATATACCTTATAAATATAGCATAGAGAAACATTAGTATTCAAATTACTGATTATAACTCAGTACCCTGTACTTTTATGGCATAGATTATGGTATATTTTCACTGTGGTGAAGAAAGGAGAAAAGGGAAAAAACTAATACTTTAAACTTCTCAAAGAAGATAATCAGGTTTTCCATAGAGAAATCAAGGCAATCTAAAGCTTCCTGTCACAACTCATTCTGTAATATAAATTATGAGCCTCTCTCTTTCCATCTCTATGTGTCCATTTCTTAGTTTGAGTAGAATGTAAGGTAATTCCTGGAGCCACTATTACTGAATTACCAACACATTTACTCAGGTAATATTTACAAAGTATTCCTGAAAAAGAAGATAAAATGGCCATTGAGTTGTTATTCTATCCTCTGAGAGCTCCTGATTTGGTTCTTTATTTTCCCCAGTTTATAAAAGAAAGCAGAGAAAAATAGGGTAGAAATAGAAGGATTTGTGGCAAAGACCAAGACTCTTATTGTAACTTCTCTGTTCAAGATCCTGATTCTAAGTGAAATTTTTCAGTTTCTGAATGGTTAAGCCATTCATCTCTAGGATATGGCCCTACAATTGTGCCTTGAAACATTAAAAACCACTTGGTATATAGAATTGATGCTAAGTATACTTGTGTGAATGTATGCTGAGTTCCATGGGAAAGAGAAGAGGAAAAAGGACACCTTCATAATGGTGTTCTTGTTTACTAATAAATGACACAAACTAGTTCTACCATGTGTAATTAAATGCATTTTACTATAATGATCATTTAAATTGGTGTCTATAAGAAGTGCAGCATTTGACAAAGTCTCCAGGGTAAAATCCTTTATAGATTACTTCTCACTTAAGGATTGTAGATGGTACCTTCAGTATTTTCCCATTTCAAAGAACCTAAGGACAGGCACTTAATTTTCCTCCTTTCAAAAATTGACAATACTTAGTACAAACAGTTCAAAAATTTGGAGCTTAAGTTGGAAGTGTCATAAGTGTCTTATGATCAGATCTATGCAGTGATTATTATATTATTAAGAATAATTATGATTTACAACTGAATAAAGATGTGACCAAGTCTTTATGGGAAACCTTTGGGTCGTCCCCCCACCCCCATGACCACATTGAATGAGGAAATGGCACTTGGTCACAACATGCAAAAGCAAAGCCAGCTCCACAAAGCATTAGCAAGGAATGTGGATTTTTACGGAGAATGTTTTGGATAAATAGATGAGAAAGAAGTGCAATATTGTATTATACTTAACAACGCTGGTCAAAATCCCATCCAACATTTCCAAACTCCTATAGCAATTCTTCTTTAGCCCAAATCCACCTTAACCACAGGTCTACCATGGCCTCCTAGCCTCTCCTTCTTTGTTGCTTACAGTCATTTCTTTATTCCAAATGTCCTCTTGTGCCATCTCTCTTTAGGTTGTCCTCTCTGCATTTTTCTGTTTAACAACAGTTCAGCAAGCAAGGCATTCTATCCAGGGGCAACTCACTTTAGAAGAAAACAGGGGATTGCACCTCCAAATAAAAATACACAGGCATTTTGTTGTATTTTGAGAGATTACAACCATTCTCTTTTCTTGACATATTATCTAGAGAAATGTGAGCAGAAATGAAAATTACACAAAGATGACATCAATTGGAGTTATTTCTAGTCCCATTTCCTGTAATGCACGATACATTTCAAATGGTCTCTTCTGTGGCAAAAAACATTTCAAGCCAATTTTCTTCGTTTGACTGGCAAGACAAAGCGTGATCTACTTCGCTCCTGCGTACTGCTAATACAGAAAGCCACCACGCTTTAGTTTTCAAACCAATAAATACAAAATGACCCATTCATTTGAAGGTGACTGGTTCCAAGAGCCAGGGCGCAGCTGTGGCAGTCCTGTACACACTCTTTATTAGTAAGCACGGAAATCCAGCTCAAATGGGTTTTAGCAAAAATGGAAGATTGACTAGAATGCTTCTGGGTTAGCCCATCCTGTTGATGGGGGAGCCCCTGGAACCTGGCAGCCCTGGGAAGACTCAGGACTTGAACATTGGCATTGACCTCCAGAATTCTCACATTTTGTCCTTTGTTCATCCCTTTTCATGGATGGGACTATGACGCCTGTGTCCCAAGGAGAGGAGGATCTATTTTGCGAATTCCACTTAGGAAAAGTCCAGAGATGGCTTCTGATTTGTCCACCTTGTTAGCAATCACACCTGAGCCACCCACTGCAGTAAAAAATACTTAGCCCAGGCACCTGCTCTCTTATGTAAGGAGGGAAGCAGAGCCCCGTTACAATCTAAGTAGTAGAGGCAAGTGCACGGGCTAGACAAGACCATCATTAGCAGAGCAGTCATACTTATATTTAGAATAATTATTCATATGTTTATTAATGCCTTGAATAACATGGTTTCAATTTTAAAATGTGATGCAAGTCTACTATTTTTGTGGAAAATGTGGAGTTCAATTTTTTAACACAGTACACATAGTTCTTTTACTTTACAACCCACACTGGGAAAGATTTGTATACATTTTATATAATGCATGTTGAAATGATCCTGGTCAAATCACACCATTCTTATTTGCCTTCTTGGCTCCATCTGTCTTTTCTTGCAGAGAATCTTGTTCATATGAAAAGGGATCATTTCTCAAGGCTCTAATTATGTACAAAAGGAAATACAGCTGTGAATTCATCATTGTCTTTGAATCCCCCACGTATTACTTTGAAAGTGCACAGTTACACAGTGTTAGCTGCCACACAGACACAATAATCGTCAGCAGTCCTGAATTCTGTTATGATTGCCACTGGCAAAGATAAGTTTGTAGGTGACTGAGAGATATGCATATGTAGATAAATTTAGATTCATCTGAGAGTGATGATGACAACTCTGGAATTCTATACTTACACCATTTGCCAGAAGCCAGTGGGTATCTTGGATTTGACCTCTTTGTCCACAAAGAGGGATTTTACAAGGAATTCAAAGGATAAGAAAAATAATGCTGCCCTAGCTGTTTTGGCTCAGTGGATGAGTGTTGACCTGCAGACTGAAGGGTCCCGGGTTCAATTCCAGTCAAAGAAACTTGCCCGGGTTGCAGGCTCGATCCTCAGTAAGGGGGCATGCAGGAGGCAGCCAATCAGTGATTCTCATCATTAATGTTTCTATCTCTCTCCCTCTCCCTTCCTTTCTGAAATCAATAAAAATGTATTTTAAAAAAAAGATAATGCTAAAAAATTAAAGAAAGAAATCTTATCTAGAAATAGTATATTTTATTTTTTTCCTTAAAAAGAAGTAAATAAATAAATATATTAAAATTTCCCACAACTGAAATTCATTTAAATGGGAAAGAATTAGAGAATTTTTCACTGCTCTAAGCAAACATCATAAAAAGGATCATCTTTATGTTTTAAAAAATCACAATATTGCTTTAAATAATAGTCACAATAATTAGAACAGTGAATTAAAGGCAAAAGGCAGATAGGTCCATTTTATTTAACAACTTCTATATGCTATGTAGTCTGCTAGGTACTTATCTCAACTTCATATGTATCTGAGAGGTCTCTTATCATTCCCCTTTCAAGGATATGGGAATGAAGGCTTCAGAGATAAAGTGATTAATCAAAGGAACACACCTATTTAGAGCCAATATTCAAACCTTATTTGCAAGTTACACATATATTTATTGAACCAATATTTATTGAGTATCAATAAGGGACCAGGTAATAATAGTATAAGAGCTAGAAATACAACAGGAAAAACAACAAAAGACTGGAGCCCCTACACGTGTGGAGCTTAAATGGGAATGTCAGTTTTGATGTTTGTACACATCAACCAGTGTGCCTGGCCTTCCATCACATCAGCCCCTTGGATGTCACTGGATTAGTTCCAAACCAGGAAAGCACAGGCCCACATCTTATCCTACACCATTGGTTACTGGAACCCTTGCCTTTTACTTTAGTGCAGTGATGGTGAACCTATGACACGCGAACTCATTTTTTTGGTTGATTTTTCTTTGTTAAATGGCATTTAAATATATAAAATAAATATCAAAAATATAAATCTTTGTTTTACTATGGTTGCAAATATCAAAAAATTTCTATAGGTGACACGGCACCAGAGTTAAGTTAGGGTTTTTCAAAATGCTGACACGCCGAGCTCAAAAGGTTCGCCATCACTGCTTTAGTGTCTGATTTGATCTCTGCCCTGTGCCCCAATAAGAAATGAGAGTGAAAACTGTCAGCCATCGATTTGGTCAACCTAAATCATGTTCCTGCTTAATGTCTATTTCTTGATTCTGGTCTTCTGTTCGTTTGCAGTTTCAGTATGGTGAATTCTGGGATCCTAATTTTAGCTGCGACTTGAGTACATAATTCCCCTTTGATTGCATGGGCTAAACCTCAGCGGCGTTTTACCTATTTTGAGAAGAGGCTGACCTTTCCTAAGGCAAACTGTGAGAAGAGGCCCTTTTAATCCTAGTTTATTTTTTTTTTTCCTCCTCAAGTTTAATGGAATCATACAGATGTGACCAAAAACTTGGAAAGGAATTATGGATGTGGATGAAATCTGAGATCGTTGACATATCCTGCTTTGGGGTGGAGGCAAAGTTTCCCAGGCCACGGAGTGGGTTTAAGGGCATCCCAGGCAGAGGAGCCACTGAGCAGAACCAGACTCTGAACACTGAGACTAGGGGACAAGTTGAATTTAAGGAACTAGATTTTGAGAGATTAAATTACTTGACTAGTTACTTGCAAAATCCCAGCTTTTGATTTAAAGTTCAGTGTTTTGCCCTAGCTGGTTTGGCTCAGTGGCTAGAACGTCAGCCTGCGGACTGAAGGGTCCCGGGTTTAATTCCTGCCAAGGGCACATGCCCGGGTTGCAGGCTCAATCCCAGTAGGGGGCGTGCAGGAGGCAGCCGATCAGTGATTCTCTGTCATCACTGATGTTTCCATCTCTCTCTTCCTCCCTGAAATCAATAAAAATATATTAAAACAAATAAAAGTTCAGTGTTTTATTTCTGATAAATCGTTCCTTTTATGTTTTTAATGTTTCAATTGTACTTCATTTATTCAATAGTGTCATGCTTTAATGGGTAAATAGTGCTTTTACTTGGCATCAATTATATGTTGGCTTTGAAACAATTCACTATTACACCAGCTTTGATGATAACTGATCTCTCCATTTCTTTGAGTGATTCTGCCAAGAGGGGACTCTATACCCCATGAACAGCAACTTCCCATTCCTCCCCCAGCCCTGCAACCATCATCCTACTTTCTGCTTCTGTAAGTTCTACTATTTTCAATATTTTATGTAATTTGATTCATGCAATATTTGTCCGCTGTGACTGGCTTATTACCCTTAGCATAATATCCTCAAAGTTCACCAGTGTGATAGCTTAGGACACAATTTCTTTCTTTTTTTATGGCTGAAAAAAATATTGCATTGTATGTATCTACCACATTTTGTTTATCTTCTCACCCACTGGCAGACATTTAGGTTGCCACCTCTTGGCTATTGTAAATAATGCTATAATTAACATGGGGAGGGCAAATACCTTTTCATGATCCTGATTTCAATTCTTTTGCATAAATACCATGAAATGGAATTGCTGGATCGTATGATGGTTATATTTTTAATTTTTTAAACCTCAATGCTGTTTTACATAGCAGATCTACCATTCTACATTAACACCAGCAGTGCAACATGGGTCCCAATTTCTTCACATCCTTTCCAACACTAATTTCCTTCCTTCCTTCTTTTTTCCTTCCTTTTCTCTCTCTCTCTCTCTCTCTCTCTCTCTCTCTCTCTCTCTCTCTCTTCGATGAGTATCTTAACAGATGTGAGGTGATACCTCATTGTGGTTTTAATTATTTGCATTTCTATGATAATTAGGGATCTTGAGCATCTTTTCATATACTTGTTGGCCATTTGTATGTCTTTGGAGAAATGTTATTGAAATCCTTTGCCTATTTTTAATTCAGATTATTATTATTGCTATTGAGTTGTATGGGTTTCTTATATATTTTAAAATATAATTTTTTTCCCTTTGTAATACTTTTAGCGAAAAATTTAAAAAAAAATGAAAAAAAAATAGAACATAAAAAAATAAAAATAAAAAATAAAAAATAAAATATAATTTTATTGATTTCAGAGAGGAACGCAAAGGGAGAGAAACATCAATGATGAGAGAGACTCATTGATCGGCTGCTTCCTGCACATCCCTCACTGGGGATCAAGTCCACAATTGGGCATGTGCCTTGACTGGGAATCAAACTGTGACCTCCTGGTTCATAGGTCAATGCTCACAACTGAGCTATGCTGGCCGGGCAGTTTCTTATATTGTGGATATTAACCCCTTATCAGATAGATGGTTTGCAATAATTTGATCCATTCTATAGGTTGCCTTTTCATTTGTTGTTTCCTTTACTGTGAAAAAGGTTTTAGTTTGAAATAGGCCCACTTGTCTCCTTTTGCTTTTGTTACCTGTGCTTTTTGTCATATCCAAGAAATTATTGCCAAGATCAGTAATATACAGCAGTTCCCCTATGTTTTCTTTTAGGAGTCTAATAGTTTCAGGACTTATGTTTAAGCCTTTGAGTATACTTTTGTGTATAGTGTAAGATAAGGGTCCAAGTGCATTCTTTTGCCTGTGGATATTTAGTTTTCCCAACACCATATATTGAAGAGACTATCTTTTCCCCATTGTGTGGCTGTACTAGCTGTAGCCAGGAGTTCTCCACTCTTTATTTGTTCTCAATGGCCCCAGGCACCCAAACTATGTTAGTTTCATCAGTGGTCTAAATGAGCCAAGCCAGAAATCAGTCTCTTGCGAAGCCCTTTGAAAAGCCAAAATGTTGGATGCAAGCTTTACTCTCTATATATGTCCCACCTAGAGAAGCTATAAATGGAGGTGTTCTCTCTCCATACTCCCCACTCCAGAGAAGTTATTAGTAGAGGCATTCTTTCCTGATGCTGAGCTGTGAGCTATGTTGGCATGTGAAGGGGCTGAAATTGCTCTCTTACCCATTTCAATGTGGATATTCTTGGCTTTGTACTAGTGTGGGGTGCTGTAACTTCTTAACTGAATTCTAGAAATCTCATAAAGATATTTTGGCTGGTATATGTTTGTTAAATAATTGTTTCTATAGGGGAACAAAGGCTGAGACTTGCTATACCACTATCTCACTGATCTCTGTTTTTAATGTTTAAATTATCTGGGAATTTCTATTATAATGAGATAAATATAGCCATTTCCTTATGTCTAATAGAGTTTCTCCAACTTAATCACAGAGCCATTCAATGAAGGGATTCTAAAATAATGTGTTAAATGGTCATTAAGTTACTATTAGATAGTGGCAAATCACTTGAAGGTATTTTCTAACAGACTATTTAAAACTTATTTAAATAAAACTTTTCAGATGGAAGAAACTTTTTAATGTTCATAGAAGACCCCACCATATATGTTAAGAAGTATTTCTTATCAATTGTGCTAATTAAGTACAGGACTCTGCAAGCAGGCTACCTGAATTTAAATCCTAGCTCTGACCCTTGTTAGCGTTTTGGCATTGGACAAGTAACTTAACCTGTTTCTTATTTTTTTTCACTTGAAAATGATGATAGTAAATCTACTTATCTTACATGGTTTGGGGGAATATTAAATGAATTGATATGTATAAAAACTGAATAATGCATAGTATATAGTATATAGTAAATGCTATGAGTGAGTTATAATTATTATCAGATTTTAATTCTTTAAAAATACCTTTAGCTTTTTGTTTTGAGAAACAAAGTAACACATGCTTTTGCTATATTAAAACCTTTTTATAATTTATGAAAACATTTAAATAAATTTATGTGCATAAGTGAAGCATAATAAATGATACTCAAGATAATGAAGCAATTTAAAATGATGAAAACCTTAATCATTTGGAGGTAAAAAATTATCATTGAATCTGACAAAATTTAGTGTATTTAATGAATCAGCAATAAAGACCATGGATGGGAAAGCAATCACTGATTTAGAAGTATGGGCAAAGATTACTACATTTCTGTACCTGAGTCTGTACCAGCAGAGACTTAAAGAATTCATTTGTCATTAAAATTCCTAAAATGTTTGATATTAATGTTTCCCCCATTTTGGTCTCTCAAATATTCCTGGTGCTGACTTACATGAGTGCTTCCTTTGGAGTTAAGAAATGTAGCAGACACTATTGATTTCCTATGTAGCTATCACCTCTGTACTCAACCATCTTCCTTCTTAATGGAACCCTGTTGCATTTCAGGTACCAGGCAGCCATGTAAGGAATTGGGCTCCTTTTCACTTGAAGGGGTGAATCTGGAATAATGGAATATTTTCACGAGTCAAAACACCACAGTATATATTTTTTTATTCATGAGTCTTTTATTTTGTTCTGTTCAGTACAGAAAGTAAATTTATTCAATAAAAGTGAACTCTATAAAAGATTTTCCATATCGGTTGAAATATTCCAATATATAAGTTCCAAATCAAATCTTCACACTACTTAAGCTATTATTGTGTACTTTGTTTAGTTCTTTGTTTTTAGGGAGACATTTTAAACTCTTATTGCAAGCTTTGGTTCTAAGAACTGAAAATCACTCAAAACTTCAGAAGCTAAAAGTTTTTAGTGCTCCTGTCAATGAATAATTTCATTAAAGATTTACAACTCATTGGAAATGCAATCAAAATTTAGAGGTTTATCATTATAGGACAGTTATATTGACTTTTTTTTTTCAAATGCTTAAAATAATCTACCTGACTGATGGCAGATATAGTGAGTATTTGCTATACTGAAGTATGGTTTTCAGTATTAACTTTGTCTAAAAAATATTGTAGTTCTGTTACTTTGTTTAAATAAAAATATTTACAAGTTTGACAATTACAGCTTCTACTTCAATTGTTAGAATGTCACAGCCTATTTCCATAATGCATTAATTGTGCACTACAGTAATTACCTTAAGTGTTTGACTGCTGAGCAGGACTTAAACAGTTTATTACTCACACAACACTTTACTAATGGCTAGGGATATAATGCATCAAGAGCAGGAGAGAATCTGCCTTGAAAGGTTCTGAAGCAATCTCAAGTTCAGGTTTCCTTGTCCTCACACTCCTGGATCACACAGGATGCTCTTTGTCTCCAGTTCTTGAACTATCACCAGCATGTTTATGAAACTTTGAAAACCAGGAGACCTGAAATCTGCTTGTGTTGTGGGTCTTTCATAGTGAGTTGGTTAAGTAGGTACATTTCTATTGTGACATCATTTGTTACTGTGAAAACCTCTGGGCCGCCACAAAACCAGAGGCAAATCATAATCCAATAAAGTGCTAAATCTGTAACATTCAAATGATTTCTTGTTTTGGGTACCTATTTAAAAAGACAGCTAAACCATCTTATAATTCCTACAGGTTTCCTCATGTTTTTATGTCAGTTAACATTTCTCTTACTCCTCTTATCTACTGTAATTTAGACTCTGTGAAAAGATTGAACAGATAGATTTAACACCACAATTAACTGATTAATAATTAAAACGAACTCCTCCTTATGATAATTATCTTCCTTTGGGTTAAGTACTAAAGAGGTTTAAACTCAATTTCCAGGTACATTTGACCATTAGTATCTGTAGGTACTACAGATATTGCAAGTCTTATTGACAACTATGAAATTGACTTCCACCAATAATTTACAATATGATTACAGGTAAAACAACTCATAAGTCGAGACTGGAGTATTTATTGCCTCCTCACTGCAGATATGATCCTTTCCCATACAAAATATGATGGTGTGGTGAGGTATAAACCAAAGCTGTGTCTGGTTGAGTTTGGGATTCAAACTCATAACCAGATACCTTCCTTCATCTCACAGGACTGAACTGAAATGGGCTTCCAATGGGATGGCCTTTTAAGATGGCCCATCAACTTCCTAGTAGGAGTGCACAGTAAAATTTGAATCTATTTCCTATCCCCACAAATTGTACAGTTGAGTATGTCTTATTCTGCTCTGTTCGTGGTAGCAAAGTAGTTAATGGGCACCAATATAAATTACATTCTCTACTTAGAAACTGCCACAGATTAAGGGGCCTAAATGTTTTCCAGGAATAGATTCCCTGGGACTTGGCAGTCAGTGTGGGCCTGGGCTACTTCAGCTTCCATTTGAAAAAGTATCTCTAAAAGCCCAGCTTGAGTTAGAGCACAAGTTCCTTCCCACGATCGT
Source organism: Myotis yumanensis (assembly GCF_028538775.1). Taxonomy (NCBI): domain Eukaryota; kingdom Metazoa; phylum Chordata; class Mammalia; order Chiroptera; family Vespertilionidae; genus Myotis; species Myotis yumanensis. The sequence continues at coordinate 173,544,552 of NW_027223754.1, forward strand.
GTTTTCAGCATGTTGTCTTAACATTTGTTTTAGTTGATAACCCCATTCTCATCCCATGGAGCTCACGACCCTTTGCTGTGTTCTTGGACTACGATTCCCTCAAGGCATCCTAATTCTTGCATGAAGGTCTTTTTCCTCTGCATGTCTCTGTTCATTAATGGCAAATTATGTTTGTTCTAATATTCCTGGGCCTGATCCGATTTCTTCTAAAACTTTTTTTGATCTTGTAGGCCAACATATATACATTTTTTAATCCACTGTATGTGCTGTTGCCACACTGCTAATTGCCTTGATGCATAGGAAAACATATTTTGTACCCAAAAATATGTGTTCCTGAAGAAAAAGTCACATAGGCAGTGATTACTTCTAATGTACCTTTGTTTGTGTGTGTGTCAGAGGGTCTGCCAGAGGCAACTTCTTTAGATTTCAGAGGCTTTGGAATCCAGTATATGAGCCATCCCACCATGTGATTCTCCATGGGTCCATTGATCTAAAAAATCCACATGTTCTTTCTTCCTTCCTTCCTTCCTTCCTTCCTTCCTTCCTTCCTTCCTCCCTCCCTCCCTCCCTCCCTCCCTCCCTCCCTCCCTCCCTTCCTTCCTTCCTTCCTTCCTTCCTTCCTCCTTCCCTCCCTCCCTCCCTCCCTCCCTCCCTCCCTCCCTCCCTCCCTTTTCTTTCTTTCTTTCTTTTTTTTCTTTCTTTCTTTCTTTCTTTCTTTCTTTCTTTCTTTCTTTCTTTCTTTCTTTCTTTCTTTTTCTTTAGCCTTCCATTCACAAAAACAGGACAAGAAACTGTCAATGTGAAATGCTGGGCAGGCATGGATGGCTTTTTACCTCTATAATTTGGTATTTTTTAAACATTTCAACATCAAATTCATAGTTACACCAGGATTTTTAGCTCCATTGCAGAACAGAATATTTGGGGGTTGAGTCAAAGGAAGAAATTTCTATGGGTAACTCCCCAATTCAGGTCCCTGATAGCAAATGTAATCCTCAAAATGAGAGCCAACCGAGCCACATCAGAGCTGTTCCATTTAACCACCATGAGGATTCCTTTGTTTCATTGAAGCATGTGCCACAAGTCACCCCTATAACCTGTTTCTCAGGCCTGCTGCCTCCCAGCGCATGGTATTTTGCTTTAGTAATAGCAGAGGCTTTGGCAGACAAAGTGCTTCACATTTATGGGCATCTGAGTGAATGCTAAGAGAGAAAAATTATTCTTTTGCTCTAAACTTCTCTCGAAGCACCAAAGTTATGCTTGATTTTCCATTTCTAAACTACTTAGAAGAATATTTCACAAACTCCTATCTATTCCCATGAAAACACTTCTTCCTGTTGAGAAAATAAAAATTTTTTAAATTTAAACATTAAGCTTAGTTCAATATGCCTGTCTTTCTGAATTCCCATTGAGTCAGGAGCGTGAGGCCCCCAGAAGCGTGTCATGGAATGCAGTTCTAAGATGGCTGTGTTTCCAATTCACATCCTCTGTGACAGTCTCGCCAGGCGCCAAATGTTCATGTTTTCAAAATAGAAGTACTTTACTTTATTAGGAAGAATGTCATTAATCATTACTTGACAGCAATTATATAAGGCACAATGAGTAGTGACATCCTCTATCACCATTTTGTATTAAGGGGAAGTCTTGGAATAATTCAGTCGTTGTTGTTTTTTATGCAACTAGTAACAGTCTCAGTATAATGTTCCTGCACAGGTCAAGGAAACTTAAAAGAGATGGGATCTTTGCTTATAAGCCAAAAACATTCATGTGAGCTCTCCTTGGAGTCAAAAACTCAGTAAGAAGTTAGTTAGGTATTTAGACTTGAGCTGTATAGAGCACTGTTTTAAGATCCTGCTGCTACCTGTTTTTCTTTCTGTTCTCTAGTTGCCTTTTGGCATTTATTTATCTAATTCTCTAACTTTTGATAAGAGAGTGACTTGGAAATGGGAAAAGAGCCTATTTAAAATTTAGAATTTTTCCCTGGCCGGTATGACTCATTGGTTGGAGCATCATTTCATATACTTGAAAGGTCATGGGTTTGATTCCTAGGTTGCCAGTTCAATCCCTGGAAGGGGTGTGTAAAGGAGGCAACCAATCAATGTTTCTCTCTCACAGCAATGTTTCTCTCCCTCTCCTTTCCTCTCTCTAAAATCAATATAAAACATCCTCGGGTGAGGATGAAAAAAAAAAAAAAGAGTATAGATTTATCTGCTAATCAACCTTTTTTTTTTTTCTAAGATGGGAGTTTCTGCTAATATGTTCATTGTCCCATTCATTCATTTAACAAAGAACTAGTGGACATTAATTCTATGTCAGATATGGTAGTGGATGCTAAGGGTGGGAAAGAAACACTCAGATGAACAGAACAAGGTCTCTGGTCTCTGGAAGCTCACAGTGCAGTGGGGGTTAATGTAGAGCCAGCCTCTTGATGTGTGAAAGGCATTCTCACTCAGAAGAAGCCTTCTGCTCCTTGCTGACTTGTGCTAATCTTGTAAACAGGATTAAAGAAAGTCTGGTCTACCTTTAATGATTAGGGAAAGAGATGCAGTGAAAATACATTTATTGATTTCAGATATTGGAAATTCCAGACCAAGAATGGGCTGCACTTCCCACAGCCACAGCGTCAAGGACAGCAGATGACAAGTTTGAACTGATTTTCCTTCTTCATTTGAAAGACTAATCAAGACTAACCCCCTCCTGCCTCATCGTAGATCTAGCTTGATCATCTGGAGAAGTCCATGGCTCCTAGACCATCCATCCCCCCCAGAATATAATTTCTGTAAATTTCTGTGTACCCCTGTTCATAACTAAATCCCCAGCCCTCCTCTTCCCCCTAAAATCCTTTCACTATCACCTCTTAATCTGTAGGGTGCAGGAACATAAAGTCTCCTGCATTTGTCCTTTCCTGAAATCCCTCTGACCCCTTTCCTTATGAGAGCTTCTGATCCATTTCAAGGTAAGGAAGTTTTCTCTCTGAGAGACCTATGTAACTTAGGGCCAGGAAGAAGGATAAATGTTCTACTTGTTTGTCATTGTCTGTTGAAATTCATATCATGTCATGGGATCAGCTGTAAACATTCCTTATTGCTGCCACCCACAAACCACCACATCCCTTACATTCTTACACTGACATTTTTCTTCCCCTTCACCCCACCCCTATCGTATTCTGAGTGACTTTATTATCTTGTGAATGACTGATCGTGGATCCTGACTATATTGGCCAGAGAAGAGAATCTCCGCTAGGCCATTTAAGCAGGGGGAATTTATTCTAGGGTAACAAATAATTTGAAGAATCATTGGGAGGTCTGGAAATAAAAACAATTTATTAAACTTTCAACATTAACTACCAAAACTGGGCTGGCTGCAAAGGATCTATTGTCCCCTGATTTGGAAAGTACCAGCTCCAGAATCACACCATCACCACCATGATTTAAAAAGCTGCTACTGTAAGAGGATCCCATAATTTAACCGCTGTGATTCACACCAGCAAAATGCGTACCGTGTTCTCCGTCTCTTGACACCACAAAGCTAGTGATTGGACACTGGGATCTTGGCAAGCACTGCCTCTACAACCCTGCTGGCCAGGAGGGATAGAGGCGGTATCAAAAGCTTGTAATCTGTCTTGGTTTTGCCTTACAAAGATTTGGACAAACAAGAAGACATCAGAGGGGAGTTCCCTCATATTTCCTATGCAAAACCCATAAAGTTAAATGCAATTTTACAAATCTTCTGAGCCTTTCTTCTTGTTAGATTGAAATAAGGGCCCCCGATTCTACTGAAATCAAATTTCTCTACTTGTGCTCTGGATCCTATCACAGGGGTTTCTGTTATCTACACTAGTCCCCACACCACCCCTGCAGTGAGTAATTCCCATCAGCACACAAACATCCTACATCATCACCCATCTTAAAAAATAAAAATCTCCCCTGACTCCCACAATACTGTCCCTTCTGTTCCTCAAAATTGTCAAACTCACTATACCCTCCAAGCATTTTATGTTCATCTATTTGAGCTTGGAATATTTTCCTGAGTTCTGTGTGTGGTTGGCCTATTCTTGTAGCTAATGTCTCAGTTTACATTAATCAGAGAGTCTTTCTCTGATCACCCTTTCTCCCGTGTCTACCTCCCTCAATCACACTATCACACCGCACTGTTTGTTCTCTTTATAGTTCTTAGCGAATTCTAAAATTGACTTATTTATGCATTTACTTACTTTTTGGCTTGTTTACTTCACTACAATGGAAGCTTATAGAGCAGGTATATTTTCAACTTCGTTCACTTCTGTGTTCATGGTACATTGCTTGGCACAGAGGAGAGGTTTAATAATATATGTTCAATAAATGGATGGGTTATGTAGCAGGAGGAAGAAAATGGTGAGGATCATAAAGGGATGGAAAAACAAATTCTCCCACATTTCCTTCCCTAATCAAGGTTTTGAAGCCTTATAAAGATGGGTACCTCTGCTTCCCCTTTCCTGGGCTGGCCTCCCCGCAGCGAGTGGAAATGGTTCCGATGTAACAGTTTCCTACATCTACCCCTGAGCCCCTGTAGCATGTCTTTGATTTGTCATTTCAGAGAGGCTCTACTTTGTAATAGCTTTGATTTATGGAGAATCATTATTTGTAATGCCACCTGATTTATGAATTTATGAGATAATCTTTTTACTTTTAGCTGCCTATTCTCCCCTTTTAAACTTCAAGTTTGTTTTTCCTTCTTCTTTTTTTCTTTTGTAAGAGTTTTTGGTACAACCCACATTGTTTCCTTCTATTCAAATTATTATTACTTATCTTTCATGGGGGTTATTTTTCTTGGACCAATTATTTGCTTACTCCCTATTGCATATTCTTTCTGTCTGAACTGCATATTATTTTCTTAATGGTGAGTAAGAGCTTAATATCCTGTATTGCTTTGTCTCATTAAGTTCTGACTCATTGACTCATTTTCTGGTTCCATTTAAAATAATTAAGTGCTCCTGAAGGAAGGGGAAAAATGTTTTGTTTGTAAGACCATTTTGGTTAATAGAATCTTTCTGATCTCCAAACCATATAATTTCAGAATCAAATAAGGCTTAGATATCACTTACCACAAAAATGTACCATTGTATGCATCTCCTCTGGTATCCTTAGCAGTGTAAGCGCCATGAGGACAGAGTCCAGGCCCATAATGTTCAGGGCACTCACTGAACATTTTTTGAATGGATAAATGAAAATCTTCTTTTGGACAACATAATTTTCAAGTTCAGAAAATATGAACAGAAATTCTTTGAGGAACTTTTGGCCCAAGAAAACAAGCACAAAGATGTTCTCAACCTTTTTCTTAAAAAGCAAAATACTATGGAAGCATCTAGTAGGAGAATAGATAAGTGTTAAATATTCATTGGACAGAACCCTATATACAGTGGTCAAAGTGAACTAGTGATACATTCAACATGAATGAGCCTCCAAAATACAATTTTGAGGAAGGAAAACTAAGTCATAGAAGAAGAAGAATAAATTATTCTATTACATAAAGTTTAAAAGCTTGCCAAACTTATAAAATATATGCTTTGGGAGGCATAGATATGTGAAAGTATAAACAAATGCTTGATTATATAAATAAGAAATTCAAGGTTATATTTTCTTAGTGCTGATGGCAGTGAGTGGGTAGGAGCCACCCAGGAAGGCTACACAGGGGCTTCATGGAAGTAATTTATTTCTCAAACTGGCTGCTGGGTACACATGGTCTTTGTCTTATTTTTCATATTCCTTTATATGCCTGAAATATTTCATAATAAATATGAAACCCCAATGGGCTGTAATAAAACTGAGCAAGAAGATATTCCTTCTTAAAGAAAGTGGATATGAGGCACAGGGAGACATCCATTGCATATTGAATAGATTCCCCAAAATATAAAATGTAAATTTTATAGATAAAATGTGAAAAAAAATTGACATTGTCAATTAGTTTTCAGCTAGTATAATTTGATATTCAGTATTTCCCCCCAAAATTATTCATTCCAGTTATTGAAAACATCAGTAACCATCATGTTTAAGTTCTTGAAATTGCATTTTGAAAGGAAACAACACAAAAATGTATACGGCAAAATGTAAATGTAGCTAGAAGTGTTTGTAAGAAGGCTGAGTTTCTGATAAATGTGCATAGAGTCTGAGTGACAAAATCTATCTGGTTAGAAGGTAAAATTCTACATTGTATACATGTTTATACCTTTGATAGTAAATATTGTAAAGTAATTGCAAGTGTTAACTCATTTAGTCCTCATCAACAACTGTTACTTCCTCATTTTACAGAATAAATAATTAAGATGTAGAAAGTGAAGGGACTTGCCCAAGGTCACACCTCCCAAAAGAGGTGAAAGCACAATTGTAACCCAGATTGCCAGGTGCCTGTGTCTATCCACTAACATTAGTTTCCACCCATCAGACATTATTCCTGTCCACCTCTAACAGACAGTTTGGCAGTATAATAAAAAATAGTATCTTTAAAGCTCATTTCATTGTGGTACATTATAGTTTTATGACGAGGTGAGCTCTGAGTGCATGCTATGTGCCAGGCAATGTTTGCTCTAACGAAGCTCTAACTAAATCTTCACGACACCCCTCTGAGGTAAGTACCGTTATTATCCATGTTGCCTAGATAAGAAAAATGAAGCACAGAGACTGGAAATATTTTCCCGGTTCCTCGTGACCATTCTTAAGCCGTGTGCATCAGCACTTTTGTCACATAACAAATTTAAATAAGAAGCCTAAATTGGGGGAAATGGAGAGAAGTAGAAGAGGGTCTTATAGGTGGAGTAGCAAGTGGAACAGAAGTGAGTGTCTCTGAGTGGATTACAGATATTACGCTAGAGCATACACGTTTATTCTATTTTATTTTGTTAATTCTCACCCGGGGATATTTTCCCATTGATTTTTAGAGAGAGTGGAAGGGAGGGGGAGAGACACACAGAGAGAAGCATCAATGTGAGAGAGACACAGACATATCCATTGGTTGCCTCCCACTGGGGATCCAGCTGTATGTGCCTTTGATGGGAATCGAACAGGCAACCTTCAGTCCCAGGGCAGAGGTTCTATCCACTGATCCAAACTGGCTAGGGCTAGAACATAGACTTGTACAACTCTGGCCTTCAAATTTTGTCAGTGCATTTCAAGCTGTAGTTTGAGAGCATTGGGTCAAGTTGGTTGGAATATAATAGATGACCTCGGAGACCTCCATTCTTCCCCTGGTGTTAAAGCAGGCGCCGGAGGCAACTCTAAGAAGGCGACACTCGTGGGCTGGGAACTGTTCTTAATGTTTGTCCTCCGCCCACCTGTGGACCAGGATCCGACCTCCCCTTGTGTTTCATCTGATCTCCTTGGTGCTGGGCCATGTTTCTAGCCCTGAGACCTGGCGGTGGCGTGTGTGACTGGGATGGGGGTTGGACAGGAGCAAGGCTGCAGGATGAGCTAGACCAGGGGTGGGCAAACTTTTTGACTCGAGGGCCACAATGGGTTCTTAAACTGGACCCGAGGGCCAGAACAAAAGCATGGATGGAGTGTTTGTGTGAACTAATATAAATTCAAAGTAAACATCATTACATAAGTTTTATTACATTAGTTTTATTCATTTTAAACGAGCCAGATCCGGCCCACGAGCCGTAGTTTGCCCATGGCTGAGCTAGAGAAAGCTGTGGCACTCCCTCCATCCAGTCTGGTGGGGTCATCAGAGGATATCTGACTCCAGCCCGCTCTGGACTCTAGGGCTGGAGATAGAGGTGGGTGGGTACTAGCTCCCTTCACTGAAGTTGGCTGGTGCCTTTCTCTTTCACTCCAACTTGAACAGAGTCCAGGCCTGGAGAGAAAACAACAAACAAACCAGGAACCCCTCCCCAGGACCTTGGTGGTGGGGGCCTTGGAGCTGGTGGGGAGCAGTCCCCCAGGCTGTCCCCTGGGGTTAGGGAACTGGTTTGGTCACCTGATGTGGTGACACCTGACAGCCAGGGCACGCGGTGAGGTGCCGGGGTCCTGGCTGCCTTCTCCTTACTCCTGTCCTTCTCCCTACTCCTGTGTGCTTCCCACAGGATGGGCAGGCAGATAGAGGGCTGCCCGCACCCAACCCTCACCTCATGTCAGCTCAGGGCCTCCACCCCCAATAACTCTTCGGTGAGTGGGGACCCCACAGCTGCTGGCCCTCAGTTACTCAGACGAAGGCCAGAACGATCTTGAGTGGGTGCTCAGTTTTTGGACCCTGATAAAGTTCCTGAGAGCCTCACACAGTCCCTGGAACCTGCTGCTCAACCTCCTCTCCAGCTCTTTGGATCCTCTTTTAAACTATCCCACATCTGGTGCTTAATGCTGAGTTGCACACCTAAAACATTTGTTAAGAGCAGTAGTTCTCAACCTTCCTAATGCTGCGACCCTTTAATACAGTTCCTCATGTTGTGGTGACCCCCAATTTCATTGTTGCAAATTGAACATAATTAAAGCATAGGGATTAATCACAAAATGATATGTAATTATATATGTGTTTTCCGATGGTCTTAGGTGACCCCTGTGAAAAGGTTGTTTGACCCCCAAAGGGGTCGCAATCCACAGGTTGAGAACCGCTGGTTAAGAGGAAAAATCTCATTGTTAAGTATTCTTATCACAATGTAAGGATAAATATTTAAAGAGTTACATGACTTTCTCATCTCCAATATCATGGGTCTATATACTTCAAATCTTCCAATTAAAACATTATTCCCGGTGCATCTTCAAAGGTGTGTATGGACTCCCTGAGCATTGCAATGACTTTCCAATGTTACAATCCATGGATGATGGGGTCGAAGATCCCTTTGCACAAAAGCAAATCTGGCTATGAAGTACCATGGAAACGGATGAGCAGTACATGCTAGTGTGTAATTACAAAGACAAAAGGAATGACAGCAGGGAAGGAAGAGATTATGATGGATGGCGCCTTCTGGGAGTGTGCCAAAGAATCAGGGACGTGAACCTGGGGAGGACGGGAGGAGGTGTCCAGAAACTGACCCCAGCGTCGGGGAGCAGGCCCCAGAAGATGGCCTGTGCAGAAGGGAGGGATGGCCTTAAGCACAATGTATCTGGGTGACTGTGAGGAGTTGGGTCAGAGTATTTTCTTGGAAGTGTAGTGCAGATCCAGGTTCCTACTCATTCTTTCCACTCCTCCCCCCAATCACACTTTACATTCAATATTATTTTGAATTAGTTTGAGTTGTGCAGCATAGTGGTTAGACACTAACATACTTTACAAAGCGGTCCTTCCTGATATTACAAGTACCCACCTGGCACCACATAGTCATTACAATAGTATTGACTGTATTCCCTGTGCTCTACTTTACAATCCCATGACTATTTTGTGACGACCAATTTGTACTTCTGAATTCCTTCACCTTTTTCAGCCAGCCCCCAACCTTCCTCCCCTCCTCCAGCCCCTGGCAGTCATCAGTCTGATCTCTGTATCTATGAGTCTGTTTATGTTTTGTTTGTCTATATTGTTCTTTAAATTACACATATAAGTGAAATCAGATGGTATTTGTCTTTCTCTGACTTATTTCACTTAGCATAGGTCCATCCATGCTGTTGAAAATGGTAATATTTAATTCTATTTTATGGTCAAGTAATATTTCATTATCTATATGTACCACAGTTTTCTTATCCATTAATCTATCAATGGCCACTGAGTTGCTTCCATGTCTTGACAGCCTTTTTTTTTTTTTTTTTGTGAACATTTTTGCTCTGTTCATTTCTCTTAATGGCTATAATCTCTGTCCACAATCTATAGAAACTTTACATCAAATAATAATTACCTGTACTTTCTAGATTTAAAAAAAACAAGTGGCTTATCTTTACAATCTGCATTAATTTTTGATAAAGAAAATGAATGCAGAAAGTTGTGCATCTTAAGCAGAAGCATTTGTCAGTATTTCGCTAGGATGTTGACTTTGGGAATTTTTTCCTCAATATTTTCCCCTCCATATTCCTTACAGTAATGCTATGAGGAGATACAAGATAGAGTAGATTATTTCTTTGGAATAGCTTTTGATCAATTTGTGGAAACATACACAAATAAGATAAATTGTAAAGCAGCATTATATATATATATATATATATATATATATGCACATGATACAGTATTGATTGAAATGTATAAGTGGCATGGAAAAGTAAAATAAATGAGTGAACAGGGAGAAATGGATTTCTGAATGCCAAGCTAAGTTTGATATACTGCTTTATTTTCTATAACATACATATGGGGTTTGACAGTGTGACGAATTAGAGGTAGTTTGTATCAACAAAGTTTTGGGAATGGAGTTTCCTCCCTGCATCAGATCAGTAAAATCAATAACCTGACTTAGAGCTCAGCTGTTTTGTTTCATAGCTCTTGAGGCAGAAAACAGAGTAGTTGAAGCAGGGTTTCAAGGATACCAATCAATAATGTAGTGAACAAAGATTTTCTCTTTGTGTTTGGTGCTCATCATTTTTGTTATAATATGTCTGGGCATGGATCTCTTTGAATTCATCCCATTTAATTTAATTTATTCATTGAACTTTATATATATATATGAATTAATGTTTCAATGTCTTTTGGGGGAATATTTTAGATATTATGCCTTCAGATACTTTTTCTGCATTGTTATTATATTTTTATCCAACTAACTACTCACTGACAAGTCACATATATAGCTATGAAAATCTGTACATCAACTAATGACATAGATCATACAGGAAAACTGTGCTGATTAAGACTTCAGGCAATATGTCATTCTAGATAGCCAAGATTTTCAAATAGCTTAAATCATTACCATTTTAAATCTTCAATCACTATGCATATGAAGCTTTCTCAAATGTATTATATAATTCCAAGCTTTATAAAATGACTCATACTAAACTTGATTTACTTTAGGCTTAGGGGTTATATTACTAATAAAAAGTACTGTGGAATACTATGACACACTGGTATTCTTATTGAAGGGATTAAGGTGTTCTGTCCTTAGATGAGATAACTCTAGACAGTTTGGTACTTTGTGGACCTACAGCCCTCAAATATATCACAGAGATATTCTGTTGGGCTTACTCAAAACAATTTGGGTACATTGTGTGCATTACAATTGGGGAGATTTCTGTCAAATCTACATTTCTAACTTCTTTTTAAAAATTAGAAGATCTTGATAGAACTTAGCTTTTACTTCCACTTGACTACAATTGGCTGATGCTGAGCAGGGCTGCTGCTTTTAGATGGGGCACATGTTCTCTATTTTGTCACAGTCTTCACCTCTCCTTACTGACTTATACAGGTTCCCTTCACTCATTTACCTACATCACCCTAACCCCAATCCTAATCCTAACCCGTACCCTTTACTCTAAGTATTAGTTTTGGGCTTCTGACTTCCTATTTCAATTGGACATGGAATCCAGATAGCTACAGTTCTTTTGAAAAGCTATAAAAAGAGTTAATAATTTCTAAGTGAGGCCTGAAAACTTGCCCTTTGTGTATATACATTTTACTAAATAGACTTTGTGCCATGTCATTTGGCCACTCAAAGGCCTTTAAAAATTACTTGTAATATTTTCTTTCTACAAACTAATTTCAGATCAATGAGGTTTCTGGATAGTTGAGTCCTTTGGAAGTAATGTGTCCATAGAGGAATTTGATTGATAACTTTGAAAGTGTTAATGCTATTGATAAGTTGGATATAGTTTGTTCACTACTTTCTAACATCTTAACATATAAGAGTAATACATTTATTATGATAAGATAATTCACAGTAGTTATTCATGTAGCAAAAGTTTGGCCCTTTCTGCATCCCCACTTCTTTCACCATGATGTAGGCCCCCAATTTTCTTGCTAAACGAATTCAGTAGCTTCCTAATTATTCTCCCTGCCTTTAGCTTTCCTTTCACAAGTTATTCTTAATGCTTTGGTAGAGTTATATTTCTAAACCAAAAATCTGACCAAGATAACTCATGCTGTATTCTGCGGCTCCACAGCTTCAATAGCTACAATTGCAACTCCTTAATGTAACCTGTAAGACATGATGGGACTCCCTCTCAACCTCATCCTCTAGTGCAGTGGTTCTCAACCTTCTGGCCCTTTAAATACAGTTCCTCATGTTGTGACCCAACCATAAAATTATTTTCGTTGCTACTTCATAACTGTAATGTTGCTACTGTTATGAATCATAATGTAAATATCTGATGTGCAGGATGGTCTTAGGCGACCCCTGTGAAAGGGTCGTTCGACCGCCAAAGGGGTCACGACCCACAGGTTGAGAACTGCTGCTCTAGTGGAAAAAGAGATCTCCAAGTAAGTTTTCTACTCTTTTCTTAAGTTGTCTTATTCACAAACTTTCCATTAGTGCTCCAGGAAAGTCAATATGAATATTGAAGGGCAGATGTTTTGAGTAATTTTCATGGCATTATTCCTAGCTAAAGTTTTATCTGCATTAATCAACAGAAACCTTTCAGACAGATATATTTTCAAATGTCTTATCTAACTAAGGATCTACTGATACATTTTAAAATGACCTAATTATGTATTACTTGTGAACATTCCATTGCATTCATCACCCATATTTTATGCTTAAGTCAGATGGAAGGAAGGTGGTTCTAGGTGTGTACAAGCTCATTTGTCTGGAGACTATTATGGGATTTTATGTACAAGGTTGTCAAATGCCGTGGAGAGTAAGATTAAAATTCAAATGACTTTTGAAATTGAGGAAGGAAATTTAGGGTTATCTGTGAGAAAGGGAATGTTGTTCAACCAAAATCAGTGTATTAGAAATACGTTGTGATAAAAACAAACCCATGTAATAGTATGTGCTCAGTATCAGGTAAACAGGAAGGGCAGCCTACAGATCTTGTTTCTGGAACTGGTTGTGAGGTCTGAGTTGGGATGAATGACTCTGACCTTTTCTACTCCTTCTAACATTCCCCTTGACTTTACTAGGAGGGCAGTTGGACAGGGTTACTTACTTGCAATTCTCTTGTATGGAGTAGCTATAGACATCCATTAATCTTTTTCATCAGGCAAAGTTGTATGAGAAGAGCCCTTGGCTTTCACCTACACTTTCCCTAGCTCTGACACATGTCTATCAGGGGTCCCAACTGAAATCTGTCCAGAGAGCAAGTAACATAAACAACATACATTGCATAGGGAATATTAACTTGGAAAATATGCTTTGAAGCCCTGTAAGAACTTGTCCCACATTGGCTATGAGGATCAGGTAGTTCCTAGTTATGAATATATTATATACTGAGATACATTGTGTGTGTGTGTGTGTGTGTGTGTGTGTGTAAAAGTCTACTACTGTCTCTGGCAGGTGAAAGCCAGCCTTTATTGAAAATGTTTATTCAAAAGGGGAAAAATGCATCCTGTATGTTTGTTCTTATATATCAATTGCTAGGCAATGTGTTAATTTAAAGCAGTGTCTTAGTCTGTTCAGGCTGTTATAACAAAAATATTATAGACTGGGTGGCTTATAAACAACATACATTTATGAGAGTGACATCTGCAACATGGCTGAATAAGATGTCCCTTCATGATAAAAAAAAAAGTTTTAACAAATTGATAATGAAAGGAATGTACCCTAATGTAATAAAGGCCAAATATGACAAGCCTACAGCTAATATCTTACTCAATGGTGCAAAGTTGAAATCTTTTCTTTTAATAACAGGAACAAGACCCATATAACCCAAACACCCATATAACCCAAAGCCATCTATAGATTTAATCAAGTCCCTATTAAAATCCATATGCCTGCTCTCACTTTTACTTAACATAGTATTGGAAATCCTAGTCAGAGCTATTATGCAATAAAATTAAAAAATTGTTTTTAAAAGAAATAAATTATCCAAATTCGAAAGAAGTAACAGTGTCACTTCCTGCAAATGAGATAATATTATATGAAATGAAACCTAAGAACTCTAACAAAAAATTGTTAAAACTAATAAATTCAGTAAAGTTGTAGGATATAAAATCGGTATACAAAAATCTGTTGCATTTCTACATATGATAATAAATCGTTAGAAAGAGAAATTAAAAACCAATCCCACTTACAATTGCTTCAAGAAGAATAAAATACTCAGAAATAAGTTTAACTATGGAGTTGGGAGACCTGTACACTGAAAACTATAAGACATTAATGAAAGAAACACAAATAAATGGAAAGATATTTTGTGTTTATGGATTAGAAGAATTAATATTATTAAAACACCCATATAACCCAAAGCCATCTATAGATTTAATCAAGTCCCTATTAAAATTCCAATGACATTTTTCACAGAAATAGAAAAAAAATCCTAAAATTCATATGGACACAAAAGTCCCCAAATACCAAAAGCAATTCTGAGAAAGGACAGCAAAACTGGAGGCATCACACTTCTCTAATTCAAACTATACTACAAAGTTATAGTAATGTAAACAGTATGGTATTGGTATAAAAATAGACACTAGACCAATAGGGAAGAATTAAGAGCCCACATGTAAATCCTCATATGTAAAGTCAACTGATATTTGACAAGGGAGCCAAGAGCATACAATGGGAAAATGGATAACCACATGCAGTAGAATGAAATTGGACCCCTAATTTCCAACATTTACAGAAATTAATTCAAAATGGATTAATGAATTATTCCTAAAACCTGAAACTACAAAGTCCTAGAAGTAAATATAGAGAAAAAGCTCTTTGACATTGGTCTTGGCAATGATAATTTGACTATGGTATCAAAAACAAAAGGGACAAAAGCAAAAATAAACAAGTGGCACTACGTCAAACTAAAAAGTTTCTGCACAGCAAAATAAATAGTTTACAAAATGAAAATGCAACCCCTGGAATGGAAGAAAATACTTAAAAATCATATAGCTGATAAGGGGTTAACATCCAAAATATGTGAGGAACTCATTCAACTCAATAGCAAAAAAAACCCCATAAAACAATTCAATTAGAAAATGGTCAAAGAAAGAACTGAAAAGTCATTTTCCCAAAGAGAACATACATATGGCCAACAGGTTCATGAAGAGGTTCTCAACATCACTAATTATAAGGGAAGTGCAATCAAAATCACAATTGAGATATCACCTCACAACTGTTAGAATGGCTATCGTCAAAAGACAAGTAATAACAAGTGAGGATGCGGGAAAAAGGGAACTTTTATGCCACATTGGTGGAAATGTAAATTGATTGGTACAGCCACTATGGAAAACAGTATTGGCATTCTTTAAACAATTAAAAATAGAACTACTGTATGATCCAGTGATCCAATTTCTGGGTATATACCAAAAGGAAATGAAATCAGAATCTCAAAGAGATATTTGTGCTCCCACTTTTATTGCAACATTATTCACGGTAGCTAAGATATAAAAAGAGTCTAACTGCCTATAAACAGATGAAAGGGCAAAGAAGATGTGATAATTATATATAGAGAATATATATATAGTAGAATATTATTCTGCCATGAAAAAGAAGAAAACCTGGCCCTTTGCGACAACATGAATGGAACTTGAGGGCATTATGCTAAGTGAGATAAGTCAGCCAGGAAAAGACATATACTGTATGATATCATTTATATGTACACTCTAAAAAAAATGCAAAACTTGGGGCTCCAGTGGCGCAATCGGTTAGCGCGCGGTACTTATAAAAAAATGCAAAACTCGTGGTGGTTGCCAGAGACTAGGGAGTGGGAAAAATGGGAACATATCAGTCAAAGGGTATAATCTTTCAGTTATAAGATGATTACATTCTAGATAGCTAAGGTACAGCATGACGACTATTATTAACAACTAGAGGCCCGTTGCATGAATATTCGCACAATAGGCCTTCCTTCCCCTGGCTGCTGGCACCAGTTTTCCTCCAGCACCCAGGACCCAGGCCTTTGGTCTGGCCGCAGTGGAGAAGCCAAGCCTCTAGGCTAGGCTTCTCCACTCCATCTGCAGCAAGGCTAGGTTTCTCCACTGCAGCCGCAGTGTAGAAGCCAAGCCTCTTCAGTCTTTAGTCGTCTTCAGTCTTCGCTCCACGCCTACATATGCAAATTAACCGCCATCGTTGTTGGGTTAACTTGTATACTTGCCCTGATTGGCTGGTGGGTGTAGTGGAGGGACGGTCAATTTGCATGTTTCCCTTTTATTAGTGTAGATGCTGTATTTTATATTTGAAAGTGCCTAATAGAGTAAATCTTAAATGTTCTCACCATCTACACTAATAAAAGAGAAACATGGTAATTAGCCGTACCTCTGCTACCTTTCCCATTGGTTAATCAGGGCGATATGCAAATTACCTGCCAGCCAAGATGGCAGCCGGCAGCCAGGCAGCTTGAAGCGAACATGAGGCTTGCTTGCTTCAGTGATGGAGGACTCCAACGTTCCCCGCCTGCCGCTGCCAGCCTCTGAGCTTGCAGTTTGAAACAATGTTACAAATATAGAAGCTAAACAAAACCCCAGAAACCTGTTTTCAGCCAGCCAGGATCTCAGAGCTGGAGTTGAAACAGTGTTTCAATTATAGAACCCAAACAAACCAGATACCTGCTTTCAGCACCCGAGGCCTAAGAGTTGGAGCCAAACCTCAGAGCTAAAGCTGGCCCAGAATTTAAAAAAAAGTAAAAAAGGAGCGGTTGGGAGCTTCAGTCACCCGCCAGCCTGAAAACAGCCCTCAGCCCCTCACCCAGACTGGCCAGGCACCCAGTGGGGACCCCCACCCTGAAGGGTGTGTGACCAGCTGCAAACAGCCATCATCCCCTCATCCAGGCTGGCCAGGCACCCCAGTGGGGACCCCCACCCTGATCCAGGACACCCTTCAGGGAAAACCAGCTGGCCCCCACCCGTGCACCAGGCCTCTATCCTATATAGTAAAAGGGTAATATGCCTCTTGGCACCGGGATCAGTGTGACGGGGGCAGTGACCAAACCCCCTGATTGCCCTGCGGCTCCGTGTGTGACAGGAGCGGGGCCACAACCTCCCTATCCGCCCTGCTCTGTTCATGACAAGGGGAAGGCGCCCCAACCCCCTGATCAGCCCTGCTCTGTGCCTGATAGGTGGGAGCTCCCCAACCCCCTGATTGCCCTGTGGCTCTGTGTGTGACAGGGTGCAGCGTCCCAACCCCCTGATCGGCCCTGCTCTGTGTGTGACAGGGTGTGGCGTCCCAACCCTCCCCCCCACCCCCCACGGGCCCTGCTCTGTGTGTGACAGGGTAGAGCCATCACCTCCCCATTGGCCCTGCCCTGAGTGTGACAGGGTGCAGCGCCCCAACCCCCTGATCTGCCCTGCTCTGTGTGTGACAAGGGGTGGTGCCCCAACTCCCCTATTGGCCCTACTCTGAGTGACAGGTGGGAGCTCCTCAACCCCCTGATCAGCCCTGCTCTGTGTGTGACAGGGGGAGCTCCCCAACCCCCCTGATGGGCCCTGCTCTGTGAGTGACAGGGGGCAGCGCCCCAACCCCCTGATTGGCCCTGCTCTGTGCGTGACTGGGGGTGGCATCGCAACCTCCTGATCCACCCTGCTCTGTGCATGACAGGGGGCGGTGCCCCAACTCCCCTATCAGCCCTGCTCTGAGCCCGACCAGGGGCTGCACCTAGGGATTGGGCCTGCCCTCTGCCACCTGGGAGCAGGCCTAAGCCAGCAGGTCGTTATCTCCCGAGAGGTCCCAGACTGCAAGAGAGCACAGGCCGGGCTGAGGGACCGCCCCCTCCGAGTGCACAAATTTTTGTGCACCGGGCCTCTAGTAAAAAATAATGATAATTATGTGAAGTGATGTATGAGTTGACTAATCCTACTATGCTATTCTCAATATGTAAGTGTATCAAATCATCATGTTGTACACCTTAAATGTACATAAAGTTATATGTCAATTATATCTCAATAAAACTGAAAAACAAACAAACAAACAAAAACAACAGAAATTTATTCCCCAGAGTTCCAGAGGTTGGGAAGTCCAAGATTAAGGTGCTGCCAGATTTGGTGTTCTGGTTCATAGATGGCTGTCTTCTCACTGTAACCTCACATAGGGGAAGAGGCAAGGTGCTCTCTGGAGTTTTTTTAAAAAATATGTTTTTATTGATTTTAGAGAGAAGAAGGGAGAGGGAGAGAGAGATAGAAACATCAATGATTAGCCTTCAACCTGGAACTGTGACCTCCTGGTTCATAGGTAGGTGCTCAACCATTGAGCCACACCAGCTGGGCTGGAGTTTCTTTTATAAGGAAATTAATTCCATTCATGAGTGCTTCATCTTCATGACTTAATCATCTCCTGAAGGCTCTACCTCCTAGTACCATCATATGGGAGTTTAGGTTCCACATCTGAATTTTGGAGAGACACATTCAGTCTGCCGCTGGCAGTGAAAAGACCAAATTGGCAATTGGTGTCACAGCCTAATTTCACTTATGATAATTTGCTGCTGTTTTTCCACGCCCATACATGTTCTGCATGTGCTAAAATGGATAATTAATGGAGCATATGACATAACTTACAATCCTGGGCATCTTTTAAGTTTTTATGATTGCATTAATTCTTTATAGTTCTCTATTTAATGTGGTTGTGTGGGCTTTTGTTCACTCTTGTGACAGGAAAAAGAATCGACAGTAGCTTTCATATAACTTTTTCTTTTATAATAGGTCTTACTATAGGTCAGGGAGCCAATGTTGAAGTAGCATTAACTGTTGAAGATACCATTCAAACTTTACAATTAGTGAAAATTGGGTCTACTGTGAGGCAAAAATCAGTTGGAATACTACTTGTCCTCCAGTCTGTTGTGTGGCATACAGTGACACTACAGATCCCCAAACATTAGTGTTATTTTAGAGCCTATATCCAATAACCCCTAAAAGAGTTTGGAATGTTTCCCGTTTTCTAAAACACAGTTATCCAGATAAAATGGCCACGCATTCCTGTAGAGAAGGTTAGGATGAAGATTCAAGCGTACAAAAATGGTGCTAACTCGTGGTCTTCTCTCACTGTACTCAGCCACTTTACTTAAGGGCCTCTGTGCCTGTGAATTGACTCAGGGTTTAGACTTGTTTGAGAAACAATGACATAAGCAGGGTAACTTTACCCTGCTGCTGTTCAGTAGGTTGTTTCTTTTTAAAAATATTGTTATTGATATTTAGCAAGAGAGGAGAAGAGGGAGAGAGAGACAGAAACATTGATATGAAAGTGAAGTATCAATCGGCTGCCTCCTACCAGGGATCGAGCCTGCAACCCAGGCATGCATCCTGACCTAGAATCGAACTGGAAACATTTTGGTGCATGGGATGACGCCCAACCACTGAGCCACACCATCCACGGCCGTTTTGTGTGTGTGTGTGTGTGTGTCTGTTTTGTTTTTTTAATAAATTAAATACGACCTTGGTGATTGCTTATTGATTTCATTCCTAGAACTTCCCACTTCAGCTAAAGTCAGAGATCTTGTGTTAATGTTTGCTGTCAGCTGATTCCTGTACCTGTCCCACTGCCCATTATGTTGATGATGCCACCTGGTTTTAGTTATTTCAGGCTCCTGTGCAACTTGATGATATTAGAAAATCCTTTTCATTTGCTGCACTTCTTGAATAGATTACTGGTCTAAATATCACAGCTAGTAATTAACATTTAAAAGACTGGTGTTTTCTCCCCAATGTCTTTCTACAGCAAGAATGAATGGAGATTGATTTGGGTTCTAATGGACAAGGATTAAAGGGCAAATGGGTGAACTGCTCAATAAATCTAGCATTCCAGTCTTTGAAATAATTGAATTGCTTTTTCATTGCAACAAAATAAAATTCTGGTCTCTCTCTGTCACTTGGCATGAACCAGTTAGGCAAGTTGATAACACCAGACTCAATGCATTAGTTGGCAGATTGAGTGTAGCCGTGGGTACTTACATTAATATTAATGAATTCAGCTCTACCAACTCAAAATTATATTTGGATTAAAATCAATCCAAAATTGTCAAGATCATTTAAAAGCCATTATCACAAATATTCTCCAGATTAAAAATAAAAACAAAGTCAAAACCGTATCAGTTAGTGTAGTCCTTCAGCTCCTCCTAGGCATGAGGTTTCTCTTCTTTCCTGTCTTTGTGAGTTTGTTGCCTCCTCCTGCTGAGGGACTGTGCGGTGTACTGGAGCAGTAGTGAAAGGAGGGACACAGTGGAATTTATAAATGTAAGTCCCCTGAAAGAGTGTCAAGGTAACTTTAGGCAAAGAAAGCCCTGTGGTGTTTCTGAGGGATTTGTGGTTTTGAAGTTCTCCATTTCTTCTAAATCTCTTTAGATGTAGTGTTAAAATCATTAGTATCTTCCTTCTCCTGATTAGTGCTCAAATGTTTACATAAGTGATCTGCTGAGATTGTGTTAGTTTACCTGGGAGCAATTTGGAAACCTTCAGCATCTTTTGTGTGTGTGTGTGTTTGGTTTTCTTTCACCTCACATTTAGAGGAAGTTGGTAAGAGACTTGCAGATTATGATAAGGCCCTGAATTCTATTCTGTGCCTCACGGGGAGGGTTTTAAGATCAGAACTTTTCATTTTCTTTTCTTTAAGTTTGTTCAGGCCACCATTTCCCCCAGCAGTCTAAAATCTCCTTATGCCCTTTATTTTGGTCAATGGTAGAGCTATTTGTTCTGATACAGCTTCGTACTCACTGAGTCATTGTCTGAGACGAGTGCAATTGATACTTTGGTTGGTTGTTTTGCCACTTTGAAACAATGGCTATTTCCCCTTCATGGAATGCAAAGCGGATTTTTACTTACATCTGGCCCACCTCAACCCAATAAGTAAATTCAACTACTACATACACCCCCTCAGGTTCTTTTGCCTGAATTCTACACTGGTACCGATTTCTCTAACTTTGGATCCTTTAGTTGTAAAGAACAGAAATCAATTTTAGCTAACTTAGTCAAAAAGTAATTTGTTCAAATCATACTTGTTTCCTCATAGAATAAGAAGGAACTCTGAGCTGCCAGGGCAGTTTAAGGGATCAAATGGCGGAGATTTTTAAGCTATGTCTAGACTAGGGCATTTCCTTCTGTTGACTCAACTCCAGCTGCCTTTTGTCCTAATGAATCTTTGCTCAAGGTTCAACTCTGCCTTGCTGGTGATGCTTGGTGGGGGAGGATTGGGAGGAGAATGGTCCTGGGATGAGCAGTCTCTGCAGCCACACATGGTGTGGGGACAGGTCATGTCTCCAAAGAAGGGTTTTGAGGAAGACCGAACAAAGAGACAAACACCCAGATTACCCATTAACAAATAAGTGATTTGGTCACTCCTATAGCTCTTCTTTTCTTATTTTTAAGCAGGCTACAATGGTTTTAGAATATGTATTTGTTACCAGCTGTGCTTATTTCCTAAATAGAATTGTTAGGATGTGCAGAGTATCTGGGAAAATAGCATCCATGCCTATGTAAAAGTCACATGGTAATTATGGCTAATATTGTTATGAATTAAAATGATATAATTACATAAAGGAATGTGTGGTTCAACTAGCTTCTTTAATCTTTGGGGACGATAGAATAAGGTAAGTGAAAGTACGCATGAAAGCAAATGTTCTTGCATTGCAGGGGAAAGATGATTGTTAGACATATTTTTAAAAAATTACCCAGGTTATTAATGGAGAAGAAAGAAGCTGCTCAGCATGCAAATATTGAAAGTAATAATGATCTCAACATGGGTCTCAAAGGCATATAATTAGCTTATGGAAAAAAATGGTTTTGACCGGTAGCTTTCAACTCTGGCTGTGTATTGGAATCATCTTTTAAAAAGCGCTAAAGCTCCATCGCCATTCTCAGAAATGTTCTTGTGTGGCCCAGTAGGACTGCTGAGATGCACAACCCCATGGCACTCTATTCACACCAAAATTATTCGCATGTGCCCCTTGGAGATGTGCAGTGCATCTAGAAGCAGTGGCCTGACCATCAGCATTTTTAAAAAGATCTCCAGGTGTGTGTGTGTGTGTGTGTGTGTGTGTGTTTTAAACGCTCAGCCAGATGTGTAACCACTGAGTTGGATAGTCCCTTGTCTCCTATTTATACACCCAGCTTTATAGTGCCTTTTTGTGATTCCTAATTTCGGTTCTCTTTGTGTTAAATGTAACCTCACTTGTCTACAATTTAATGGCTGGAATTTGGAGCACTGAGCACACAGAATTATTTGCTTCAGTCTGAACCTCACATGGATGGCTTTGACCACTGCATCTGATTCCAGGGCAAGTGTAGGAGGATCTATATTTAGGGCATGTCTGGTAACATTGAAATACTCAAATCTGTGAATGGTAAATGACTAACTTTGATTTATCTGCAGAAATAGTATATAGTATAAGAAGTCATCAGTCTGTAGTTCATCTCTGTATCTAGAACAGTGATTTTCAACTGATGTGCCACGGTACACTGGTGTTGCCACAAGAATTTTTAAAACATGCAATAGCTGATTATTTAGTCAGCGACACTGACTTCTTTTCCCTTAGATTGTCAAATAAAAAAAATGACAACAGCCAACACAACGATAGTTGTCTGGTGTGAATGAATCAAAATTATATCTATTTTTTTGTCAGGTTGGCAAAAATTACAAAATATTTTTGGTGTGCTGCAGAATTTTAGTAATCAGTTTATGTGTGTCATGAGATGCAAAAGGTTGAAAATCACTGATCTATGATTATTACCCGATCAATGCTTATTACCTAATCATCATCTTATTTGCTTTTCATTTTTGGGTGGTGGTAGTAGAATATGTACATTAACTTAGAAAAGCAATAAAGTATGAGAAAAGTCAGGTTTTACATAACCAGAAATTTAAAATAGAGATGATGGGGTTATTTTTCAATTTATCTTTTGAAATGTTTCTTTGTATCTTATGTACTAGAAATAAATGATTACTTATAATAATTTATTAAAATGATTATAAAATATTGGGGATAATTCTCAGTCTAGAAATAAATTGTGTAAGTCATGGCTTTGTTGTGTTGATTTATTCCAAAAGTGACATTTTTATTTAATGTATAAAGCTTTCTTTTTGTGGATTGGGATGTTTATATAACTCTTGAACTTTCTTTAAAATGTTCCAGTTACTGAGATTGAATTTTTCTCAAATAGGATTTGCTTGTTTATCGGTGCTGCCTTTGACTTTATCATATGCTTATACTGAATCCCTTTTTTAAGAACAAGTATGGAAACTTTATTTAAAATGGTCTGAAAGCTGGCAGATACAATCACCATTTTCAAATATTGAATCCTTAATATCTTGTTTTATAAAGGACCAATGGTAAAAATTTGGAAAACTCGCCATTTGTGAGATGTCCAAGCCTCTGTCAAAGGAGGCACAAATAAAGATATTAATTAAGCTCTAAAGGAAGTAGTCCTGACTGCTGTGATAATAGTCTATGTGTGTTGAGTAGGATTGGCTGGCGTTTATAGCAGGACTGAGGCAGCTCTCTGCTTATCTCTTCGAATGTGTGGAAGTCTGGTACTGATAAGGCAAGATAAGAAGGATATAGACTAGTTAGTGATTTATAATGTGCTGTTTCATGTTGAAAACAACCCTGGAGGCGTCTGCGCTGGCTTATCTACTCTGTTGCGGGATGGATGAATTGTGACTTTACCTAGAGTAAGCATTGCACAGCCTGGCTTAGCTATGCGACCAGCAGGGTATAAAAGATCCCATTGCAAACGTGGGCCTCAGCTCCCCTGAAATCAAGTGATGTCCTGTGCTAATGAGAAAGGGCCCCTAGAGGGCGGTGCCTGCAGGTCTCTGAACCCTCGGTGACTGCTTGGGCACTGTGTCCCTTGCTGTACCATATTCTTTACCTTTATTGAAGCCTTACATGAATACACTCTGTGGAGTGTGAGGGAGGAAGACACTTTCCTTTTCTCTTCCTGGTTCTTTGGTCTGGTCTAAAAATCAAATAGACAGGAGACAGATTAACAAGAGATAATAACCACATTTAATTGCGTACGTATGTATGGGAACCCCATTTACAGGAGCGAGTTGGAGATCTGACATTAGAGACTTGGAGACAGAAAGGGAATTTTAAGTATATATGACATTCAGTTAAGGATGAAGATGCCATGGGCTTCAGATGGGAGGAAGATAATGAGAAGAGTAGATGCTTAGCAATTAGAGCTATGCCCTGCACTATAGATAGGTCATAAGTTATTTCTGGTGATAACTCTTATTCAGGGCAAGGGACCATAATTTAAATTCTTTAAGGGAGGAGGGAAATGTTTTTTATGAGACTTCAGTGTCTCAATTGACTTCAGCTCAAAATAACTCATATGCCTAAGTGGCTATGTTGGGAGACCTGTTCTGCAACCTTCAGGAGTCTTGTGAATCCTTCAGTATTTGACCCTATGTACTTGATGCAAAGACATTCAGCACTTGGCTCTACTTATTAGGCTGTCATGAATGAATAAATGAAAATGTACCTAGCTATAGATAATAATCTAGTATACTTGTATACAACGCTAATCTCAATATGAATGTCTGGTTTTACATCTACATGTAACTCTTTGTATACTACTCACTTTTTCTTTCATTTTTTAGACTATGTCTCAGACTATCAAAAGCATCTTAAAATTTTTGATGTCTGCTTTTTGTGAAAAAAGACAAATGGAGTTAAATGAAAAGCACTAGAAGCTTTAAAAAAAGCTTGCTCAGATGATTTGCATATTATAATGGCTTGAGACCATTGATCAAAATGTAACCCACTTGTCTAGCATTTAAACCAACCTTAAATAGGTTTCTGATTCTGCAAGTTCCTTTTCATGTTATAATGACAAAATTGAGATAAGAAAGTGTTTGGGGGTGCAATGTTCTTAAAATGAAATATTGGCTTTAATCTTCTAGCAAAGACAACAATTTGTGGTAATGTTACTTTTTAACTTGTATTTTCAAACTTGTGCAGCTGCCTATATTCTGTGCTAAAATTTTAGTAATTATGTAATTAATTTTAACTCTATGCATGCCTTTAATGCTAAGAAAAATGTTAATGCCCTCACAGAAATATAGTTTAATCTTTCTTTCCAATGGAGTTATTTCTGTTTCATCTTTAACTTTTATTTTCATTTAATGGAGGGATGTACTTGCTTTTCTATTTAACTTATTCATATGCTGTTTGACATATTTTAACAGGACTATATGTGTGAATCTTGGTAGAACTTTGTCACTAATAATGGAAAAAACTATATAATATGTAGATTATAGACGAGTATATTTTAAAATGGGATATTAAATTTTCCCAACTATTTTAGAATTTAAAAAAATTCTTGAAGATTACATTTTATTAAAGATTTGGAAATATTGCAATATTTTTATCTGAAATATTTTTTTCTCCATGAAATTGTATTATGGCTTACAAACTATGTCAGTATCTCTGATTTTACTTTAGTCCTGGTTATATGATCATGGCGAGAGCTTAGTCTGTAAAACATTGCTTTATCTGTGAATGATATAAGGAAAGACAAAGGTTCTTATCTAGCAATTCATAGGTGTTCTTCATGCTTATTTAAAATATTCAAGTATTTCTGAAAAGTTTGAGTTAGCCAAGTATGTTAACTATCTGAGCAGAAACTACTATTCAAAGGAATTAATAGTAATTAAAATATCATTTATAATGTAAATCTTCATTCCGAACATTCCCTGCTTATATATGAAGAACTTTAATGACAACATTTTTTGATAAATTATTAATTTGAATAATCTGATGTCAGTCCGGCGTAGGCCTCTAGTAGTGTTTTCTAAAAATGAGTCTTTGCACTGTGAAACATGGCTTTTGTACGTGTTTTTAATGAATATGACAAACATACTCCACTAAGAGCATCTTGTGGCCAGGCCCTAGGCTAGGCTCTGCTGATATAAGACATACTAGACCAAGTCCCTCCCTCAAGGAGCTCCCCGTCTATTAGGGAAGGCACAGACATAAACTATTGATTGACTTAGTAGGATATTATTTTTAAGACATGCTAGCCTGAGCAGAGGGGATGCAGTAAAGGACTTTTCAGAGATGGTGACGCTTGAGCTGAGTGCTGAAGTGGCCATTTGGAAGGACAGGAGAAAGACATTCTATGCACAAGCACTGCATAGGCAGTGAAGTGGGAAGAGCATCACACATTCAGGCATCAGCAAGTAGTTCTGTACAGTCAAATGTCTATCACAATTGAAGTGGAATATGAATTAAAATAAATTCTGTATATTTGGAGGAGTAAAGGGAGATGTGGCCAGAGGGTATTGATCAGGTTTTGAAAAGGCTGTGAAAGACTGAGAGGAGGTCCATTGGGTGTCCATCAGGGTAGTAACGTGTCAAAAAATCCTCAGGGATGACTTTCAGTTCAAAGTGACAGAGTAAAGGCATCTTTGTGCTGCTCTGTTAATTGAACTCAATTATAATCTATAAAGAAGGGCTTCTAACACAGCTACACCGAGGCAGGTAGAGAGAGGGGAAGTTGCACCTTGGGAGATGTCCAAAAGTGGTGTGCATAACCTCAGGGGATCTAGCAACAATACTGCCTTTGAAATAGCCAGGTCCTGGAATGTGGGAGGGCCATGAAAATATCTTTGAACTCTACTTGGCACTCGTATAGACTAGCTGACAAGGTAGATGCATGAGGAAGCGTGTAGCTAGATCCTTTTTATCATCCCAACCAAATTAAGCTACTTGTATGACAGAGTGGAGCAAAAAATGGTGGGTGGTGCACCCAGGAAGGCTGGCCTACTGCTAAATAATAACACATGCACACATGCACGCACACACACAAACACGCACACACACGTGTGCACCTCATATAAAAGCACTTCACTTAGGGAGACTTTCTGTTATGTGCTAAGTAAAAGCCTTGGGTGACAGTGTTAAAGGAAATGTCTGGAAACAAACAAAAACCCAAGTCATCTCCGACCCATCTTCTCCCATCACGCTTCCCTTAAATAGTCTTCAACGAAAAGCTAACCTAGGAAAAAAATCAGTCCCCATTCTAAGACTCGCTTCAAACCAATACAATAGAGTGATTATGTTACTTAGTTACACGATGCTCCATCTTGCTAGCAGATTCCATCTGGAGATTTTCTCCTGGGAGCAGGTCCTTCCCAGTCAGGCCATCTCATACCTTGATTACCATCTTGAGAGCCACTCAGCAGAGGATCTAGTTAAGTCAAGCTCGGATTCCTGACCCACAGAAGCTGCGAGATTAAAAACTATGTGTTGTTTTAAGCGTCTAAATTTATTATCCTTTGTTACACAACAGTAGAAAACAAATTTATATCCAATTACTGATTTCTGAAGCTTACAGTCTCATGTGTGACCTAGACAAAGAATAGAGTTGCTTGAAACAGAGTGTGGTAAAAGTCAGACTGGTGACAATTTAGAAGTGTGTTCCCAGAGAAATGAACATAATTCAGTGTTGCTTATATCAGGAGAGAGAACGCTTTCTGGGGGGTAACAGATCAGATCAGGGAAGCTTACTTATGTTGGAGCAAAGAAGAAGCAAAGAAGTGTTTAATGCATCAGAATAGTAGAATCTAATTTGCATATTAAATTGATCACTTCAGTAGTGAGAAATTTAGATTTTTAACAGAAAGATTGGAATTGAGGAGATAAACATAATTAAATTGAGAGAATGAGGGCTAGAATGAACAATATGGTAGTGAAAATAGATAATGGAGAGGCCATAAGCATAACTGAAAATATTACACATGCAGGTGTGTTTGGCCTTGGTGACTCACTGAATTTGGAGGATTGAAGAAAAGAGAAACTGACACTGAGGTTGCTGACTTATGTGGCAAAAGGTAAGAGATAATGCAAAAATATAACTTTCAATAGGTAAAATAATTCCCATACAAATATGAAATACACACTTCAAATACTTTATCAATTTCTTAGCTCGTGTAACTTACTTTTTAGATAAATAGTAAGATGCTATTGACTCAAATGATAAACTGAAGACATAGATAATCAAAATGCTGAAATGAATTTGCTAAGGGATGCAAGATTTATAATAACCTCCAGGACAATACAATACAATCTTTGGAATAATTGTGTCCACAGGATAGAAATCAAACTGGTCAAAATTAATTTGTAATTCTAAGGACTAGATTAACTAATCTCAGTTTTCTTCCATTGACAACGTTGCAGAGTAGCCAAAGTCAAGGGTACAAGCCAGTGTTCAGCTCAGCATTCCACTGGAAAGACATCCAGCAATCTTTTGTCCACTTCAGTTTTTCAAAATTTTCCCAGGTGATGATGCCAAAAATGAATCCAGGCAAAAAGTGAGCTCAGCAAGGAAACAGGAAAGAAAAACCCAGCATGCCATTGTGAGATAGAAAAGCTTCCCTTTGCCAGCGGTGGACTGTGAGGGCAAGAGGGCAGGCCCCCTGTCGGCATTGTTCCCTCTGACGGGTCCAACCTTGAATGAGTCTGATGAGGTAGAAACTTCAGAAAGGCACTGTAAGTCAGGAACACTAGGAATGAGGGCAGATTTTCCCAGGCGGAGCCTGAGGGAGGAGGCAGGCCTGCCGGAGAATTTGTGCATTTGGCTCAGCACTATATCCAACATCGATGGAGTGAGAGTGCAGATTTGAGGAGAAGAGAGACTAAGGCTATCCTCCCTGAGGCTGAACCTGCTCCCCATGGCCTGCAAATGGCATGCAAGGGACTGAGAAGTGCCTTTTACTCTAGTGCAGCCATTTTCGTCCTTGTTCATCTCATGGCACACATAAACTAATTGCTAAAATCCTGCGGCACACCGAAAAATAGGTATAATTTTGATTCATTCACACCAGATGGCTGTTGTTAGCTTTTTTATTTGGCAGTCTAAGAAGGGAAAAGAGGTCAGAGCCCCTGCCTAAGTAGTCAGGTATTGCATGTTATAGTTAGGTATTACAAATTCTTGCAGCACACTGTTGACAATTGCTTCTTTAGTAGAAAGCATGGAGAAGTGCTGAGAGCATGAGGGGAGCCATGGAGACTCCAGAGCACAGGAAATGAGAACCTCCAGACCACAGGCCATTGCCACACCACCTCATCATGTTTTTTGCATGCTTCAGTATGCTGTGAGTAATGAAGCTTTCTTTCAATGACGGTGAAAGGAGAGAAAAATAGAGGCAAAAAATAGAGGCAGAATGCATTCTATTCTTCCATTAAATATTTAGGGAACACTTAACCATGGTTAGACCACGGACTGGTATCCTTTGTACTGTATCCCCATTTAAGAAGAAGAAGTACAGGAAAGGCACAGTTTAGGGAAAGATATGTGTATACATCCCTCCTTTCTCCCTTACTCGGGAGGACATTCCTGTATTATTTCAGTTCACAGAAATTTCATTCAAAAATGTGCCAGGTGTAATGTTAGGTCCCGGGGAAGAGCAATGCTAACACCATAGACACAGTGTTTGCTTTCCTTCCAGTCTAGTTAGAAAGTAGCAATTACACAATTGTGGTATAGCCTTGTAAGCAGTATGCTAAGCCAAGTGCAGTGTGCTGGAGAAGGATCTATGGCAGAGCCTGAATTCAGACTTACTAGTACATTCCATCTTGAGGCTTGGTTATATCACTGTCAGGGTACCTGCAGTTTACTTAGGGATACTTAGGCTAAGCTAAAACTCATTCAAAATGTGAGGGCTCCAGCCCTGGCCAGTGACTCAGTTGGTTGGAGCTTCATCCCATACACCAAAATGTGAGGGCTCAGTCCAAGATTCATCAGCTAAAATAATATTAGAAAAGGCCACACTTTAGAGGAGCTGATCAAGCAAGTTGATTGACATTTGAAGCTTTGCTCATGTGCATACTAATGCCAGAAATGAGTTTTTAATTGGTGAAATTGATGGCTTGATTATTAGAAAGGTAAATGTTGCAAATGAGCTCTAATTGATGAAATTAAGTGCTTATGAGGATTGGCTGAACTGTTTTAGATATACACATGCATAAACAGAGGGCAGTAATCCAGCAAGTCTAATAACCTAGACCTGTAGGAGGTTTGAGCTCTGAGTGGTCCTGTGTCCAGCCACTGATGTAGAGGATTTCCGGGTACTGATGCTGCCCCTAAGGGAAAAAGAATTCTGCTCTGGAATGTTGTTGTGACTGCCTTGAATAAAATTCTCATGAAAAGTGGGACTTGGAGAGCATTGTGCTAAGTGAAATAAGTCAGTCAGTGAAAGACAAGTACCTTATGATTTCACTCCTATGTGGAATCTAATGAACAAAATAACTAACAAATTAGAAACAGACTCACCAATAGAAAACAGACTGACAACTGTCAGAGGGAAGTTGGGCTGGGGGACTAGGTGGGAAAGGATTAAGCAAAAACAACAACAACAAAAGACACAAAAAACACACACCAAAACCCAAAATTCATAGACATAGACAGCAGCATGATGATTACCAGAGGGAAAGGGGAGTGGGGGAGGTAGAAGAGGTAAAGGGGGATAAATGGTGATGGAAGGAGACTTGACTTGGGGTGGTGAACACACAATACAATATACAGATGGTGTGTTATAGAACTGTACCCTTGAACAAAAGAAACCAACAAGAGCTACATACCTATTATATATTGTCAAAGGAGATAAAAATAAATTGGAATAGAAAAAACACACAACGTGGGGGTTGGAATATGTAAAGGGACAAAGATCTGGGACTTTATGAGCTTACAAAACAAGTTATATAAATTGTTTTTGTTCCTGCTTGCAAGGAATGTTGGCTTAA
Source organism: Myotis yumanensis (assembly GCF_028538775.1). Classification (NCBI taxonomy): domain Eukaryota; kingdom Metazoa; phylum Chordata; class Mammalia; order Chiroptera; family Vespertilionidae; genus Myotis; species Myotis yumanensis. The sequence continues at coordinate 173,575,181 of NW_027223754.1, forward strand.
TAAATGTGACAGGATCTGGTCTGAGACTTGTTTTTATTATAACCTGGTAACAAGGTTGAGAGCACCTAGCTTTCAAGTTGCCCTCATGTCAACATTCAGTGAGCAGAAAGAGGAATCGCATGGGAGGTATTTAGTGGCACACACCCACACTCACACTCACACACACTCACTACTATTTCCTTTCTTTTTTTTGTCTAAAGTTTTACATATGTCTTCTTTTATCCCAATTGACTCCCCACCCCCCCCGCCCCAGTCATTCCCACCCCAGGCAAGCCCCCACCACCCCAGTGTCTGTGTCCATTGGTTATGCTAATATGCATGCATACAAGTCCTTTGGTTGCTCCCTAACCCCCCTTCCCCCCACCACCATTTGTTTCTGGATCTATTCTTGTTCATCTAATTATGTTGATCATTATATCCCACATATGAGTGAGATCATGTGATACTTATCTTTCTCCAAATGGCTTATTTAGCTTAGCATAATGCTCTCCAGTTCCATCCATGCTGTTGCAAATGGTAAAAGTTCCTTCTTTTTTATAGTGACATAGTATTCCATTGTGTAGATGTACCACAGTTTTTTAATCCGCACATCTGCTGATGGGCACTTGGGCTGTTTCCAAATCTTAGCTATGGTAAATTGTGCTGCTATGAACATAGGGTGCATATATCCTTTCTGATGGGTATTTCTGGTATCTTGGGATATATTTCTAGAAGTGGGATTACTGGGTCAAATGGGAGTTCCATTTTAACTTTTTGAGGAAACTCCATACTGTCTTCCACAGTGACTGCATCAGTCTGCATTACCACCAGCAGTGCATGAGTTTCCTTTTTCTCCACATCCTCGCCAGCAGATTTGTTGATGATAGCCATTCTGACAGGTGTGAGATGATATCTCATTGTTGTTTTGATTTGCATCTGTCGGATGTTTAGTGACTTTGAGCATGTTTTTACTGCTATTTCTTTACACCTTCCATGAAAAGTATTTCCAGCCTTAACTGGTTTGGCTCAGTGGATGGAGCATCGGCCTGCAGATTGAAGGTTCCCAGGTTCAATTCTGGTCAAGGGCATGTACCTTGATTGTGGGCACAACCCCATTAGGGGGTGTGCAGGAGGCAGCTGACCTATGTTTCTCTTTCATCGATGCTTCTAACTCTTTATCCCTCCCCCTTCCTCTCTGTAAAAAAATCAATAAAATATATCTAAAAAACAAAACAAAAAACAAATTAAAAAAAAGTATTTCCAAATATATTGCAAAATTCAAAGTAAAAAAATGGGGAAACTTTATTTCAAAAGGGAGAAATAAAACATAGTTAAGAAAGTTTGAGGTAATTTTCAGCTACTTTGACCATAACCTGAAAAGCCTCCCGGTAAATTTGTTCCCTGAGTACTTGGTCTGATTACTTTTCTTTCCCTTCCTCCCTCCTCCATCATCCTGTCCTCACACAACAATTTGAAAATCAACTGCTGCTTGGATCTGACAGGCAGACCTGTCAGAGCAATAACATGGCCTGGAAGCGTGTTCCTGATGCTGAAATAGAAAGGCTATCTGAGAACTTAGAATATTGGGAAGAGCTCAGCAATACTCTAGGAATTGTGAGGCTCTCTGTGGTGATTACATATTAACCATAAATATGAATTCATAGGTAGTTCAAATGTCCAAGACCTGAGAATCAAAATTCCATTACTTAGAGTCACTTAGATGTTATAAATATGACCGAAGGCTATCATAAAAAGAAGGCGTTCCAAGCAGAGCAGACAAACCCACGCATGACGACAGAGAGTGTGCATCAATGTGATTGTTAGGTGTCTGTGGTGGTTCTGCTGAACCAAAGGCTAATATGTTCTGATGGGGGAGGAGGCTAGATGGAGCAGAGGCCAGGATCAGCGTGGTAGTTAGGGCCCAGAGTGTGGGAGGCCTGGAGTGCTGAATGAAGGAATTACACTTTTATTCTTAAGACTATGCAGATTCTTGAGGAGTTATTGAAAGACTCTAAATTAGGAATGACATGCCAAGGGGCTAATTGGGTGTGGAGCAGAATAATTCAATGTAGCGTTTTTCAGGAGATAAAGGATCGCCTCTGGGTTGGGAGAAGACGGTGACAGGAATCCATAAAATGGTGGGGCTATGATACACTCCTCTTCCCCTCCCCGAGCTCTCACTGAGAAAAACAGAAAGAAGATGGAACTAGAGGAGTTCAGCACAGCTTTCAGTTCTTGGTTAGGAAGACAAAGGGCACTCCTTCCTTCCCTTCTCCCTGGCTGGGACTACAGTGTGGCTGGGAAGCCTCCATTCCTTTCCAAAGCTGCTTTGATTTTTTTGGCTTTACCCAATTTTATCCTTTTAAGAATTTTATCTTTTGAAGGGAGCAGATAGCCCTATAAGTCGTACTTTCCCTGCACCCTCTACAGGGGACTTACAGGACAGGGGAGTACTCTAAGGGGTGAAATGATGTTTTGGGGGATGAATACTGGAAAATGCAAAATTTTTTTCATAATCACTTTGCTTTTTTACATCTAAGTATGGCTTTATTGCTCATGTTGGATAACTGAGAGCTTTAAGTTTTTCCCCCATTCTCTTTTCTTCTTCTTCTTTAATAAAGAAATGTAAAATTACCAGAGGAATGTTACCAGAAAGAGTTTACAAACTCTTAGTAAACAAGAAAGGAGACAAAACCTCATAGAACACTGAACAAAGATTATAGAAGCAGTGAGTGATGATTCTTTTCATGCAAACCTTTTGCATACCCTCACTATGTTGTCTCACTATGTACTGACTTAAGGCAAATTGAATCCACACTGACTTTAAGTCTTCATGGGGTTTTTTCCTCCCTGTTTTTAGGCTATTGGGGAAGTCCAGCAGAGGCTAGGGCAGTGATGGCGAACCTTATGAGCCCGGCATGTCAGCATTTTGAAAAACCCTACCTTAACTCTGGTGCCGTGTCACATATAGAAATTTTTTGATATTTGCAACCATAGTAAAACAAAGATTTATATTTTTGATATTTATTTTATATATTTAAATGCCATTTAACAAAGAAAAATCAACCAAAAAAATGAGTTCGCGTGTCAGAGGTGTCATAGGTTCGCCATCACTAGGCTAGGGGATATTTTGATTACAATCCAAGGACAGATAATCAGACCTTCTGGGAAAAGACGGAACTGATAGTTTAAATTAGGATCTCCTTGTATCCCAGAAATTCTAGTCCACATGTCCTATCCGTATACATGTCTGTTGCTATCCCTTGACCTAAGCAATTTGGTCAAATGCAGCTATGAGATCTTCTTTGGTAAACAATGGTACCTAACAATATTTAGAGGTTGCCAGGGTTAACTAAACCCTTCACCTCCCCACCTCTCTATTAAGTTACAAAGGAAGCAAACAGACCAAATGCTGTCATGCTTACAGCCACCCACTAAACAAACATTTAATAATAAGCAGACATAAAACAACTCAGACAATTCATTCCATAGGCTTAACGAATCTCCAGCTCTCTGTTCTTTTGTGTATTCTGACAAGACCTAGCATGAAATATTTACTCAAGGTGAATGTGACGGTATTTTAAAGGCAGAAGTTAGATTTATAATCAACATCAAGCAGTATGACTCTCTTAACAAAGTGATTGGATCCAGTTCTGTTATAAAATCAATCTTTGGAAGCCTTTCTAGAAAGTGAAAGGCTCACTAGATTTCCATATTTATTTGAGAGTTCAAATAGATATAAATGGTTTTAGCCAATTTATGTATTTTGATTTCATTACTGAGAACTCTTTTGAATATCTGTCATCTGATTAAAAGGCCACAAATCTTCACCAGCCTTTTTTCTAGCATTCATTATGTTAGTTTACCAGGCCTTTGGTATTGATTGGAGATAATGATATCAGAAAGGCTTGGAGTAGCAACCTCTGGAGCCCAGATATTTCTCATTAAATGCTAGTTGGTCAGGCCTGGAGGGTACCTTTCTCATTCAGACAATAAACTACGCCCATACTGTCACGTAAATGAATACATGAGGAATACCACATTGTCTGTGCTGAAGTATTTTAAGTGATCATGCTCATAACACCTGCTACTATGGACTGCATGTGTGTGTGCTTCCCTTCTCCCCTACTCACCCCCCACCGCCCCGAATCCATATGCTGAAATCTTAATCCTCAATTTGGAGATGGGGCCTTTGGGATGTAATTAAGTCATGAGGGTAGAGACCCCGTGAAGGAGGGTTAGGGTTCTTATAAGAAGAGGCCAGAGCGCTAGCTAGCTGTCTCTGCTACGTGAGAACATGGCAAGAAGATGACGATCTGTAAACCAGGAAGAGGGACTTCGGCAAGAACTTGACCATTCTGGAACCCCAATTGCAGGCCCCTGCCTCCAGAACTGTGAGAAATGAATGTTTGTTGTTTAAGCCACCCAACCTATGATATGTGGGGCCTTGACTTATGAATTTAATTCGTCCCATGACGGAGCTCGTAACTCAAATTACTCGTATGTCAAATCTTAAAGTGAACAAGTGAGACACGTGATGCTTGGCTGATGTTGTGGCGTTCACTGTGAGGTTCGCTGCGCCAACTAGCGGTGGGGTATCTGAAGCTGGCTCGTAACCCAAATTTTAGCTCGCAACTCAAAGCAAAAAATCGGCCAAGAGACGGCTCGTATCTCGAAAAACTCATTAGTCGGGACACTCATAAGTCAAGGCCCCAGTGTATTTTGTTATAGCAGCCCAACCTCACTAGGACACCTGCTGTAGTTAATTTAACCTCCTAGCCTACTAGCTGATGGAGGTCTCACGAGGTCCTCCCTATTCCTGTTCAACTGAGCAGCACATACAAGCATTAAAAATGATGTGCTGCTGGTGCTCCTTTAAAACATTGAGGGCATTTACATGAAGCTACATCAAAATGGTCTTGCTACTTTGCATTTACTCATTCATATTCTTCAGGAGGAGAGCTTCAGTTTGTAAAATGGTCCAACATCGAATATGTCAAAGTGCAGCATACATTTAATTACATAATTTGATTAATAGTGCTTTAGAGAACACACTTGACATTTACTTAGGAAATTTGATTCCTTTGAGAATTGTTTATCACTAAGAGAGTACTCTAAATTTATATTGATGTTATCTTCTGAAACCAAAATTACCTTTTCTTCAATAAACAAATCATGTCAATTTTAGTCATTTTTTAAAAATCTGGATTTGATGAGTTTTTGTGTGTTGTTATTCCACAAAGCCAGATAAAATACAGGATGAGCATCTCACTATTGCAAGATAAAAGCGCATCTTTCAGTTGGGCAACACTGCAACTACATTTCATTTTAAAACCTCAACCAAGGATATCTTTTTCATTGATTTTTAGACAGAGTGGAAGGGAGGGAGGAGGCATAGTGAGAGAGAGAGAGAGAGAGAGAGAGAGATCAATTGGTTGCCTCCCGCTAGAGCCCTGATCAGGGCCCAAGATCGAACCTGCAACCAATGTACGTGGCCTTGACAGGGAATTGAACTCAGGACTCTTTGGTCTGCAAGCCGACACTCTAACCACTGAGAAACCAGCCAGGGCACAACTAAATTTTTAGAAACTTCTATTGAAATCTATGTTTAAAAGACTGTTTTTAAAAAATATGAGTAGCTTAGTCAACTTCCCAAACCTTTTTTTTCTTTATTTTCTGATTAGATTAACATTGGCTTTATTTTATTACATTTGTAGTGATGTGATAGTAGAACACATAAATAAGTTCAACTTGAATATTACAAAAAATAGTTTTTCTCCTTACCAGTGTTTACCAATGAAATACAGCGACTCCCAACCCTGTCCGTGTATTAGTTCTGCTGTCTAAGTCAACTAATAGACCATGATAAATTTGTAAATATTCCTCAGAATGTCCCCTTTATCACTGATGGGAAAAGGAAAAAGAGTCATTAGGTGAGACTCATTATTGAATGAAACCCGGATGACAGACAGGTGGAGAGCTCTGCTGAGCAAGTTGATGTGAGGCTGGGGGTAGAGTAGAAATAGGTTACCCAATAAAATACAGAATTCCCAGTTAAATTAGAGTTTAATATAAATGAATGATTCCCTTAGTATAGGTATAAACGTGTATACATATCCACATTAAAATATTATTTCTTATTTACCTAAAATTTAATGACTTCTGTATGTTTGATTCTGAAGTCTAGAAACTCTAGGTAGGAGATGGGGGAGATGGGAAATCTATATTTCAATTTTTGTCTTTGCCTGTATATTGTAAATTGTTTTTTTTAAAATGGTGATCTTAAATGGAAGCTCCTCCAGAAAATCATTTTGAACTGAGATTTAGAGGGTTGCTTTCATTTCTACCTAAAACTTTATGAATCTTTCTTTCTGAAACCTGTAAATCAGACTAATGTGAAATACACTCCTTGTTGTTTGGAAATGAGTAGCTGAGGGCCATTAAAGGGGGGAAATGGGATGGACATTACTGCCGGATCATTGGGGATTGGTAGAATTTGTGGGTTGTTTGGCATACAGCTTGACTCTGGGAAGCTCTCCGTTAGTGTTTAAAATCATACACACTTGAGTCCAGCTACAACTTTTGATGTCTTTCAGTGTTTTCTTCCTTAAGATAGTGAAATAAATATAGCAATAGAATAGCAATAATATTTGATTGAATCCTGTCCTGGGGATTAAAGCAAATAATACTTGTAAAATTTTTAGCCTACTTGACTTATACAAAATACTCTAGAAATGGTAACTTTGTTCTCTTAAGGCTTTTCAAAATCAAGTGTGTTTTACCCAAAGTTGGATAATATTTTTCTTTACAGACAAGTAAACAAGGAAAATTTTGGGGTTTACTAAGGACATTTCAGGGAAAAAAAACATTTTATTTGCTATGTAAATTGGGCTAAGGAATAGGTTTGAAGGAAACTATTTGTCTAAGAGAAGGAAGACCATGAACAATTTATTTTCTTTTAAAATTTTCTCACCTCTTTTATTGCTAGATTGCTAGGAATTATCACATAACCCCCCATTTAATATTTCAGTATCTGTCATGTACAAATATTCATTGTTTGAGTAAAGAGCTGAATTTATATAATCAGACATAATGATAGTCTAAAGGCCAATAGTGTTTTAATGAAGAAAAATTACACTCTCAAGTATTTGGAAGCCTTAGAGGATTTTATTTTTACTATTATTGTAGTAGGCTACTTCAAATATTTAGTTATTTTTAAACTTGATTTCTAATAATTATTTAAAGAATATAGCTCTTCAAACTGATAGAGTACAGAAATATGACATGTTGATTGTAGTTAGGCATGAGATAGGTAAATGTGCGATAAAATTGGTATGTTATAACTATGTTTCCTTCTTTGAGTGAAGCAAATCATCATAACCTGGTGAGACAAAGTCTCAGAATCTCCAAGGATAAGATTGCCTTTCTCAGGAGCTTAAGTAAAGAGGTTCTGATTGGATTACACCTGGTCAAGCTGATTAACTCATTATATTGATTATTTTAGATGAAATTATTTCATTCATCTTTGTGGGTTGAGGAGGTGCAGTGACTCAGAAGTCAAGTTCTCTTCAGTTCCATATTTGAATTCTTTGGAAAAAATTTTTCCCACCTAATTGACATAGGAGCGGTTTAGGCAAACGTTTTCACTTAATAGGAAACTACATTCATTTATTCATGACTAGATGGACACAATATTCACTCTAAACAATTTACAGTTAAAAGGAGATGGACTAGCAGTGTGTATGATTGTTGGAAGTAAGTGTACATGTGGAAGAGGAGGGGAGATCAAGGAAAGGGCCTGGGAAATCTTCTGAGAGGTCAAGCTTAAGGTGGGGCTTGGAAGTGAGAATAGGCATGTGCCCCAGGACTTGACAACAACAACTGGTTTCAAAAGGAAAAGAACTGGAGCAGGTGGAGGGATCTCCTTGAAAAATGACCTATTTAGGAGATCTTAATAGGTAACCAGATAGGGTGAATTTTGCCTAGACCCAACAGAGTTAGAACTTTTTGACTTACTTAAAATAAATGCTTTCTTTTTTTAGTTGACTAGAATAATAGCAAATGTCTCAGCATTTAATATGTAGCAGGTTTAAGCTCTGCGTACATTATCTCATTCAATCCTCATCACAACTCCTTAAAGTACAATTGTTCCCAGTTTGCAAATGAGGAAATTGAAGCTCAGAGAAGTTTAAGAACTAGAGTCAAGGCTGAAACCCAAGTTCATCTGCCTCCTTAGTCTGTAGTCTGATTTGACCTTTTTTGTAGGTTTCTTTTTAATTTAAGGGATGAGTGCTTAATAGTCTTCTCTTTACACTAAGATGACAGAAAGTCAGCAGAAATTCTTTAAAATAGAATTATTAGCATGGCCTTTTATGCTGTTTCACCCACACACAAAGAAAATATATGCACTCAGAATTTACACAAACTATTTACATAAGTGATTTATTCTTATTCCCTATTTTAATGGAACTATACGGGGGGGGGGGTAGCAATAGCAATTCAAATATTTATCTTTTGGCATATCCAAGAAAATAGAATTCATTTGAAGAACTAAAGTTGAAATGGTTGTCTATACAATTTATTTTTAATATTTTGCTATCTCTATATGTATTTTTTTCTTCCTTTCTTAAAAAAATTTTTGTTGTTGTTAATCTTCACCCAAGGATATTTTTCCATTGATTTTTAGAGATAGTGGAAGAGAGAAGTAAAAACAAAGAGAAATATCGATGTAAAAGAAATACATCGATTGGTTGCCTCCCTCACCAGCCAATCATTGCCCGGGTGGGGAGGAGGCCACAACCAAGGTATGTGCTTTTGACCAAAATCGAACCTAGGACTCTTTGGCCCACAGGCCGATGCTCTATCCACTGAGCCAAACTGGCCAGGGCATCTTCTTTTCTTATTGAAAAAGGAGATTGGAAGTTTCATTGTTAAATACATTGGGTGGTGAGATCCATGTCCTGATGGATCAATGACTTAAAGATTTGAGGATGGCTGAATTTGTGATACAGATAAGAAAGAAGGGGATAAAATAGAAATTAGGCAAATACAGCCAACTGAATGTCAAGACCCAGAAATGAGGATAGTTTCTGGATTATTTTTTTCCCCCTCATGCTGCTTGTGAGCCCACCTGTGAAAATGCCATTCTTTGGGAGATAGTCTTAGAATAGTCTTCAGTATTTCCACTAGAGGGCAGTAATATCCTCTACTATCTTCAGTGATGGTAAATGTTCCTTAGTTTGATAGAGCAGAGAGGGATTAATCCAGCTAAAATCGGATTGCAGGGTGAATTTGGTACCAAAGTCCAATAAAAGACAGAGCAGCAATATTATAACAACAATTATAGAGCTACAAAGGATTTTTAAATCAAAGTTACAAATACAATAAATTGCCATTGTGTTGTTTTTTTTTAAAAATGGGATGGTATCCAAATGCTGAGAATGGTTAATCCTGGAAGCTGCTATCAACAGTCTTCAGTGAGACTTGTAAATGGGCATAATCATTGGTGTCCCATGAAACCATAGTGAGACTATCTTTCAGATCAGAAAAAGAAGTAGGGATATAGCATTCCTTCGGAGGAACTCAAATGTCTAAGTCACTTTGTCTTGTGCAAGGGGTAGGTCTCCTGTCTCTAACTGCGCTTGTCTCATTCAACTATTGCAGATTAGCTTAATGGAATTGGACACTAACATGGTATCAGAGGTGCAAAATGTTTACTAGGGAGAACACTTGTGGAAGGTGAGGGGAGAAAGCATGATTGGGCAGAGCATGAGGTTTAATTGTGATGCAGGCCTGGCCAAGCCTTGGCCAACCTGGCTGGGAGCTTTGGGGCAAGAATTTCCCATCAGTATTCTGTGTTAGACTGAACTGAATAGCATTATATCTCTCTTCTCACTCAGTCATAGATGTGAGCTCCATTGGAAGGGGCTCAGGAAGATCCTGAAAGAACTGTGAGGTGGAAACTGTGTGAATACCTGAAAGGTACCTTGCTATAGACTAAATATTTTTTCCTCCAAATCTATATGTTGAAACCCCAGTTACTAGATGTGATGGTATTTGGAAGTGGGGCCTTTGGGAATTAGTTAGGTTTAGATGGTGTCATGGAGATGGGGTGCCTTGATGGGATTAGTGTCCTTATAAAAAGAGAAAGAACTAGAACTCTCTCTATCTCAAGTACTCTTTCTTCCTCCCCCTCCCGCTTCCCTCTCCCCCCTCTCAGTCATGTGAGGATACAGCAAGAAGATGGCCATCTGCAAATGGCTCTTATCAGACACAGATTCCATTGCCACCTTGATCTTGGGCTTCCCAGCCTCCAGAACTGTGAGGAATGGATGATTATTGTTTAAACCACCCAGGCTATGGTAATTTATTATAGCAGCCCAAACTGATTAACACAAGCCTTTTCCTACTACGACAGTTAAATCCAGTTTTTTGATGTCAGATAAAATTGCTAAAGGCGCTTCCGCTGTGTCATTCTAAAAGACTCCTTGTTCAATGAGAATTTCCTAAAGAGTAGTTCTGCCCAATGATCATAGTTTTGTTTTTCCATAAAATTATACAGCTGAAGAATAGCAAAACCTTACTCAGGACAACCTACTCATTCTACATATGTGGAATGTGAAGCCGAGGTGATAAAGTAACCTACTGAAAATTGCACAGAACAGTTAGGAGCAGAGTAGAATTTGGACCTCGTCCCAGTACTTAATCCAGTACTCATTCTAATTTGCTGATGTGTGTCAGCCTGGCCATACACTATTGGCAGGTACCTCCTGTAATCAGCAGAAACCCACCCTGCCACCATTCTCTAACTGTTGATATCTTTCTTTCATGCCCAAGTCAAATGCTGTCTCCATTCTGTTTGGTTGAATTTTCCTTCACCTGGTGAGGAAGGCAGTATCAGGTGATACAAGTTTCTTCCTAATTGGAAGCCAACATAGAGTAGATTCACTGGAACTCTGCATGTGTGCTGTTAGTGTGGGAGGTAAACTTGAGAAAAACAGCAGTAAGAGAGAAGGGAAGAAGTTGAACAGCTAAGGAAAATTTGAGTTGTGCCTCAAGCTTGTCCTGATTGCATGAATCAATTCTTACATACAATGACAGGTTCTTATGTTATATACCATACCTATGTTATTACATTTTAATCACTGTAGACACTGGGTTGGAGGTTGGTCACTATTGTCCCCTGTTACAGATGGGAGAACTGAGGTGGGGTAGGTTAAATAGTTTGCACAAAGTCTGACAGGACTTTCTTCCCCCCTTCTTTCTCCTTTCCTTTTATTAATTCATTCAATCTTTAAACACACATTTCATTGCCTATTATATGTCACACACTGGCATTATATGTAACCTATACTGGACTGTGATGATTCCTTAAGAAAAAGAGATTTAGTGATGGTTGTCTTGTTTTTGCTTTGTTTTTGTAAGTCCATTCTGACTAGTGTAAAAGTATTGGTCAAAGTCTGTCCTTGTGACTTAATGCATTGAAAAAATATAGAAGAATTCGTTTTCTTCTAATATGAGAAACACTTGAAATGGTCTGATTATTGTGATGAGAATGTGACAATTCATTGTAGTACTCACAGTTCTAACACATTTCCTATGGTATGTGTTTACACATATTATGAAATTTGTTTATATACTTTAATCTGATACTTTTGTTCTATATGTGCTACATATAGTGCTTTGGTGTTCTAATTTGTAATCATTTTTCTCTATCTACCTATAATCTCTCTTAATTGTTTTAGCATTTCCTTTAGTCTGGTAGTGTATTTGATGTATCCTAAGATGTTTCTTTAATATTTATGATATTTTAGAGTTCTTACATACAGATTAGTCATTTTTAGCCTTCTTACAACTTTCAAAAATTTGATTAAGTAAATGTTTAATGGTGCACACAGTTTTTGATTGAATACATAAAACAGTCCCAAACTCACATTTTTAATAAGCCTCAATGTAGTGTATTAAGTTCAAAATCAGTGGTGCATGTTTATACTTAGGACATTGCAAAATTGATTTAAAAATATTAAGTCAATGCATGTTCAGAAATGCATTCAATTGTTTAAAACCAGAGACGGGATTAATTCATAACCTGGACATGTGCCCTACCTGGAATCAAACCAGCGACCTGTTGGTTCCTGGGTTGACGCTCAATCACTGAGCCACACTGGTCAGACTAGAGTCTCAGTACATTTTTATGGCCATCTAGGCCAAAAGAAAACCTAATTATTATGCTTATTAAGTTTAAGTGGCCTTCCCCAAGCTACTTAATAAATATTTGTGTCCTATCAACTTAGAAAAGTTGAAAACCGAATGCACACAAGCACAAGGAAGAAAGCCTGCAATATTTAGCTTCATTCTTAAATAACTGCAATTACTTTTTTTTTTAAATATATTTTATTGATTTTTACAGAGAGGAAGGGAGAGAGAGATAGAGAGTTAGAAACATCGATGAGAGAGAAACATCGACCAGCTGCCTCTTGCACATCTCCCACTGGGGATGTGCCCGCAACCCAGGTACATGCCCTTGACCGGAATCGAACCTGGGACCTTTCAGTCCGCAGGCGGACGCTCTATCCACTGAGCCAAACCGGTCTTGGCTGCAATTACTTTTTAATGGAATGTGTGTATCTGTTGGGTACTACACAACTTCTAACCTTGGAATATCTTTGGACACCATCACACTCATGTCCACAATGATTTTTGCACAGTCCTTACATTTTTATCACAACAAACACCAAAAACCAAGATTTGCAAAAATATGACATCATTGAAAGGAAAGCAGTGCAAACTCACATTGGAACTGCAAACCTACTTGCGCTAGTACTTTGTATTTGACAGATGTGGTTCCTCAAAATTTTAAAATATCCCTCAGAACCCTGTGAGTTTGCTGAGGTGCTTTTTTTAAAAATATATATATATTTTATTGATTTTTCACAGAGAGGAAGGGAGAGTTTTTTATAGAGAGTTAGAAACATCGATGAGAGAAAAATATCGATCAGCTGCCTCCTGCACATCCCCTACTGGGTATATGCCCATAACCAAGGTACATGCCCTTGACCGGAATCGAACCTGGGACCCTTAAGTCTGCAGGCCGATGCTCTATCCACTGAGCCAAACCAGTTAGGGCTGCAGAGGTGCTTTAGAAAGCCTTGGAACACACTGTGAGAACTAAAGTACTGAGAAATGGCCATGGGAGTTTTCAGTGGGAGTCATAGATAGGGAGACTATATAGTTCATTGTCCAAATAGAGATAGCAAATGTGAGAACGAAAAGGGGTGCTATTAAGTTGTGACAACTCAGGTTATCTGGGGAAACTGAAAACTATTAGTTAGCTAGTAAATTACGTGGAGTAGCAGAGTGAAACCTTGGTTTGAGTGGCTTTAAGAAAGAATGGGCCTGGCTGGTGTGGCTCAGTGATTGAGCATTGACCTATGAACCAGGAGGTCACTGTTCAATTCCCGGTCAGGGCATATGCCTGGGTTGTGGGTTTGATCCCCACTGTGGGGGTGCAGGAGGCAGACGATCAATAATTCTCATCATTGATGTTTCTATCTCTCTCTCTCCCTCTCCCTTCCTCTCTGAAATCAATAAAAATATATTTTAATGAAAGAATGGGAGAAGGCACATTGGAGACAGTGAGTACTGAAGAAAACTAGTAGCTGAGAACACAGCCCAGTGTTTATGGAGCTGGTGGAGGAAGAAAGAACAGAATGGCAGGAGGAGAGAAGCAAGAGACCAACCAGAGAAGAAAATTGCATGGTGGCCATGCAAATACAAAAAGTAAGCAAGATGAATAACTGAAATGTATACACTGGGTATGTAAGCAAGATAAGAGGTTTTTGAGCAACTGCGAAAGGGTGGAAAAGAACAGCAGAGTAGATTTCACTTTCTAGAAGGGACGGCTGGGCCCACCGCTAGGTGAGGTTGCATGCCAAAGGGCTGAATTATTTGAGAATGCAAGAGACTTGAGCATCACCTAACATTTTTGTTTTAAAACGTTTGGTGGGATGTGATCTCTCATCTTTGTAACTGCTTTGTATCTTTTATAACTGCTTATGATCACTGACTTTATTCCTGTGGGAAGAAAATCCTGAGAAACATTTCAAGGACCATTTAAACTCTCATCTCTTTCTCGGTGCTTTCAGAAATCCTCTGAGAGTTAGTCTATTTCATTCTTCTTGAAACTTGATTGTTTTTGTTTTTGTATTCAGTCCTTGATTGATCTCTTATTTTCAGGGTGCACGTCTGGCCTTCCGAGTAACCATAAACTTCCTGAAGGGGACCCTCCCAGGACACATCAGGCATGCTCCACCCTCGGCCTCTTGCACTGGCTGTTTACAAGGACGCCCTTCCTCCTGCTTCAGATCTGTACTCAAATGCCCCCTCCTTAAGGAGCCCTGCTCTCCACTCACTTGTGGAAATTGCAACCCTTTTCTTCCTCCCAATACCTGTTTCTCACTCACCCTTACTCTGCTTCATTGTTTCCTGTAGAATTTTTAACTTCCTACATATAGTTATGAATGTTTAGTGTTCATTTTCTGCCTCCCTCCAAATAGAACATAACCTCTACCTTTTGCGGGGGGGGGGGGGGGGGGCGGGATGGGAACCCCTGTTCACTGATGAATCCTAAAGCCTTTAATAGAAGATGCTACAGAAGTCACTTACTGAGTGAACACATTTGTTCTTTATACATTTTCCGCAACGCAGTAAATCTCATCGCTGGCTTCAATAAGTCTTCGTTAATTTCAAAGAACTGACTTGTGTTGGTTCAAAACCTTAAAAGTTCTGTAAATTCCCCAAATGACAATTGCTTCCTTTAACCTTCAGTGCCAGAGCCCATTTTTCTGTGTAGATTGGCCAGTCAAAGGTTGTTTCTTTTTTGCTCAAGCCTGGAATGAAATGTTTGTTGAAATTTCATTGACTGCTTTTATGTTCCACATTTTTATTTAGAATTTTTAATAATTGATTTTATCTTTTTATTTGCCTTTGTTGTTCTTGTTCCCTTATACTTTTCATAGAACTTGCTGCCTCACGATTCTATTCGATGATACTGGCTTAAAAAATAAAACAGATTTTTCTTTTCTCCAAAGAAATAGAAAACTTTCCTTTGCACTCCAAGGGGTATGCAGGAGGAATACAAGCATGAATTCAAAGCTAGGACTAAGACTCAGCATGCCCTTTTCTTTACTAAAGTTGGAAAAGTTGAGCTCAGAAGCATTGTTTGGTGTGGTTGAATCAAGTGAAACTACGTGAAAAATAAAGGCTTTCCATAGTCTTACAGAAAAAAAAAATGAATTTTCCTCTTGAAAGAAAAAGCCCCCTCACCTCCTTTTAAAAATGTCCTCAGGTGAGGTTTTTTGCCATCAAATTTTTCTATTTATGTCTGATGTTTTCCCCAATCAATAGAAATCAGCAGGACACTACAACAGGAATGAGTGTTAATTCTCTAAGATAGAAACTGCTATTAGGAACTGGATTTAATCCTTTTGCTCTTTCACTTCCTTGGGTTTATTTCCAGTTTTTATTAGTAGCTTGTTAACACATTAAATGCTTGTTTAGTGGCTTTGGTTTGGGGTATATTTGATAATTTAATTGTATTAAGAATGAACCACCTGTGTGGGGTTACTGCCTGCTGACTCGCTCTCAGTCACTGGCGTCTGCATGTTTTACATTTCGTCAGATTCCAGCCGAGGGCAAACTACGGCCTGCGGGCCGGATTCGGCCCGTTTGAAATGAATAAAACTAAAAAAAAAAAAAAGACCGTACCCTTTTATGTAATGATGTTTACTCTGAATTTATATTAGTTCACACAAACACTCCATCCATGCTTTTGTTCCGGCCCTCCGGTCCAGTTTAAGAACCCATTGTGGCCCTCGAGTCAAAAAGTTTGCCCACCCCTGACTAGTCGGTAGGTGGATTAGGCAGCGTGTTCATCCACATCATGTCCTGAATATCCTTTACGGGCTCAGAGTTCTGTAGGTCAGCCCAGTGCTTATTCTCTTTCAATTAATAGGCTTTATTTTTTAGACTAGCTTTCTGTTCACAGCAAAATTAGCAGAAAGTACAGAAAGTTCCCACATACTCCCGTTTCTCCTTCTCCCCGCCCCTGCGCGCGTGACACACACACACACACACACACACACACACACACACACCCTGCCATACCATCCTACCATCAACATTCCACGCCAGAGTGGGGCATTTTTTTATCACCTATGAAACCTTCATTGACACTGGTTATCAGTCAAAGTCTATAGTTTATATTACATAGTTTACATTACTCTTTGTATGGTTCATTTTATGGGTTTGGACAAATGTATAATGATATATATCCACCATTATAGCATCATACAGAGTAAGTTTTACTGCTCTAAAAATTTTGTGTTCTGCCTATTCGTCCCTCTCTCCTACCAAACCTCTGGCAACCACTGATCCTTTTACTATCTCCATAGTTTTGACTTTCCCAGAATGCTGCATAGTAGGAATGATACAGTATGTAGCTATGCTAGCTCGGCTTCTTTCACATAGTAATCTGTATTTAAGGTACTCTTTGTCTTTTTGTGGCTTGGTCTTTCTCTCTTCCTTCCTTCCTTTATCCTTCCTTCCTTTATCCTTCCTTCCTTCCTTCCTTCCTTCCTTCCTTCCTTCCTTCCTTCCTTCCTTCCTTCCTTTATCCTTCCTTCCTTCCTTCCTTCCTTCCTTCCTTCCTTCCTTCCTTCCTTCCTTCCTTCCTTCCTTTCTCTCTTTCTTTCTCTCTTTCTTTCTTTCTTTCTTTCTTTCTTTCTTTCTTTCTTTCTTTCTTTCTTTCTTTCTGCTGAATGATATTCCATTTTCTGGATGAAATAAATAACCCACAGTTTATTTATCCACTAATTGATCGAAGGACATCTTGGTTGTTTCCAAGTTTTGGCAATTATGAGTAAAGCTGCTATAAACATTCATGTGCAGGCTTTTGTGTGAACATAAATTTTCAACTCCTTTGGGTAAATAACACAGAGCATAATTGCTGGATCCTGTGGTTTGAGTATGTTTAGTTTTGCAAGAAACTGCCAAACTGTCTTCCAAAGTGGCTGAAACAATTTGCATTCTCACCAGCAATGAGAGTTTCTGTTTCATTCACATCCTCACAGGCATTTGTTGCTGTCACAGCCCCATTTAAAAAACATTTTCTAATTTCATGTTAGGATTTCCAGAAAATATTCAAGAATCAAAGGCCAGGGATCAATTAATATATTTTTTCTAATGATGAGAGTTGTTTTGTTTTTTTTCTTTCCTTTAGTACTATGTCTTATTTGTGAGGTTTCCCTGGAAACTTAAAGAACATTCCAAGAGAGAAAAAATACAAGATTAATAACGATGGCAAAGGACCTAAATAGACACTTCTCCAAAGAGGACACACAGATGGGCAAAAGATGCTCAGCTTCACTAATCATCAAAGAGATGCAAATTAAAACGATAATGAGGTATCACCTCACATCTGTCAGAATGGCTACCATCAACAAATCAAGAGGATTATGCTAAGTGAAATATGCCAGTCAGAGAAAGAGAAGTATCACATGATCACACTCATTTGTGGAATATAATGAAAACATAAACTGATGAACAAAAATAGATCCAGAGACATAGAAGTATTGAACCTCAGAGGGAAGGCAGGGACGGGTGGGCAGGGGGGTAGCGATCAACCAAAAAACTTGTATGCATATAAGCATAACCAATGGACACAGACAAAGGGGTGGGAGGGGGGGGGCGGGTGGTGAAAACCAGGGTGGGGGTGCAGGCTGGGAGAAGTCAATGGGGGAAAAGGGGACATATGTAATACTTTCAACAATAGAAAAATTAACAATAAATAAATAAATAAAGACTAAACCACCACCCCCCAAAAAAACCCCCACTCAAATCACCAAATGACAAGTGTAGATGAGGATGTGAAGAAAAAGGAACCCTAATACACTGCTGGTGGGAAAGTAGACTGGTGCAAACACTATGAAAACAGTATGGAGTTTCCTCAAAAAAATTAAAAATGGAACTTCCATTTGACCCAGTGATCCCATTTCTAGAAATCTACACTAATAAAAGACAAGCATGCAAATTGACCATACCTTTGCTATGCCTTAAGCCATGCCCACCAGCCAATCAGAGCGACTATATGCAAATTAACCCAACCAAGATGGTGGCCAGCAGCCACGGAGCTGGAGCAAGCAGGAGGCTTGCTTGCCCCAGTGATGGAGGAAGCCAAGCTGCCGCGGTGGCTCTGAGCTCCACTCAAAGCAACAAAGTTTCAATTATAGAAGGCAAATAAACTCCAGAATAAATTAAAAAAAAGGAGAGGCTGGGAGCTTCCGTCGCTGGAGGGGCTTGGCCAGCCTGAAAATGGCCCTCAGCCCCTCACCCAGACTGGCCAGGCACCCCAGTGGGGACCCCCCACCCTAAAGGGGGTGTGGCCAGCCTGAAAACAGCCATCAGCCCCTCACCCAGGCTAGCCAAACCTCAATGGGGTGAGGGTTCCCACTGGGGTGCCTGGCCAGTCTGGGTGAGGGGCTGTGGGCCATTTTCAGGCTGGCCAAGCCCTTCCAGCGACGGAAGCTCGCAGCCTCTGCTTTTTTTCTTTTTTTTGACCAGCCTGCAAACAGCCATCAGCCCCTCACCCAGGCTGGCCAGCCACCCCAACGAGACCCCCACCCTGATCCGAGACACCCTTCAGGGCAAACCAGCTGGCCCCCACCTATGCACTAGGCCTCTATCCCATATAATAAAAGGGTAATATGCAAATTGACCCTAACAACAGAACAACTGGGAATGCCTGGTCACTATGACACACACTGACCACCAGGGGGCAGATGCTCAATGCAGGAGCTGTCCCCTGGTGGTCAGTGCACTCCCACAGGGGGAGCTCTGCTCAGCCACAAGCCAGGCTGATGGCTGCCAGCACAGCAGTGGTGACGGGAGCCTCTCCTGCCTCTTCAGCAGCACTAAGAATGTCCGACTGCAGCTTAGGTCTGCTCCCTGCTGGTAAGTGGACATCCTCCAAGGGCTGCCAGGCTGCCAGGGGGATGTCTGACTGCCAGCTTGGGCCCGATCCCCCAGGGAGCGGGCTTAAGCCAGCAGGTGGACATCCTCCGAGGGGTCCCAGACTGCAAGAGGGCATAGGTCGGGCTGAGGGACCCCCCTGAGTGCACAAATTTTTGTGCACCAGGCCTCTAGTATATCATAAGAATCCCAAAAAAGCAATTAGAAAGGATATATGTACCCCCATTTTCATAGCGGTGCTATTCACAATAGCTAAGATCCGGAAACAGCCCAAGTGCCTATCAGTAGATGAGTGGATAAAAATGTTGTGTTATATTTAGACAATGGAATACTATGCAGCTGTAAAAAGGTACTCTTACCATTTGCAACAGCGTGGATGGACCTGGAGAGTATTATGCTAAGCTAAATAGCCAGTCAGAGAAAGACAAGTATCACATAATCTCACTCACATATGGAATCTAATGAACAAAATAAACTGTTGAACAAAATAGATCCAGAGGCATAGAAGCGTGTAACAGACTGTCAAATTTCAGAGGGAAGGCAGGGGTGGGTGGGAAGAGATTAACTAAAGAACTTGTATGCATAACCCATGGACACAGACAATAGTGTGGTGAAGGCCTGGGAGGGGACGGGGTATGCAGGGTGGAGATGGTCAATGGGGAAAATGGGGACATCTGTAATACTTTCAACAATAAAGATTTTAAAAAGATTAATAACTAAGAAGAAATAACTTTGAACAGTTTGGGCAGGTAACAAGTGTCTACATTTTTGGCTCTATGTTGGAAATTTTGAAAAGTATTTATTTTGTAATGTAGGATTAGAACTACAAAGTTGACTGCATACTCACTTCCACTCACTACTTTTTCTTTTTATTTTAATAGCATTCAAATCAGATAAGAGCCTTTCACTATATCTTACACCAATATTCTAGATTTATTAAATAGCATATGCATTGAATTCATTATATTGCATCCTTGACTATTTGAAAAGTTATTCTTATTAAAATAATCCTATATAATAAAAGCATATAGTATGCAAATTGTCCCCTCGACCAGGAGTTCGTATGGGAGTTCGACCAGGAAGCAGGGCTGGCTGGGGGAAGGGAGGGAGTACCCAGCCGGCAGCCGGCAGCTGGCAGCTGCTAGGGACCCTACCAGTGCACAAATTTCATGCACTGGACCTCTCGTTAATAATAATAAAATTCATAATCTCACAAACAAAATAATATGAATCTTTTATTTTGCAAACTCCTTTCAATGTGAATGCATAATTTTTATAGACTCAAATGCTAAATTGTATTTATTGGGGAAGTTTTTGAATCAAATTGAAAATATTGAGTTTGGAAAACTCAAGTAATCAAGACACCTATTTCCACCCTGGGGCCAAGGCACAAGGATGCTATAGGCAGTTGATATCTTCTGAACTTCAGAAATATATACATATATATTTCCACATCTACACTAATAAAAGAGAAACATGGTAATTGGCGTACGACCGCTACCCTTCCCATTGGCTAATCAGCGTATCCTTATGCAAATTAACTGTCAGCCAAGATGGCGGCCGGCAGCCAGGCACTGAAGCGAGCAGGGAGGCTTGCTTCCTCCAGGAACTGCAGACTCCAACGTTCCCCACCTAACTTGCCAGCCTCTCAACTGCAACTCTAAGCAACTATTACTATGTTGCAAATAAGAAGCTAAACAAAACCAGCTTTCAGTCAGCCCCGGACCGCAACATTGTATCCATGTTTTCAGCAGCGAGGCCTCAGAGCTAAAGCTGGCCCAGAATTAAAAAAAAGAAAGAAAACAGGGAGCAGTTGGGAGCTTTTAGTCAACTGCCAGCGGGAAAACAGCCCTCAGCCCCTCAGCCAGCCTGGCCAGGCACCCCAGTGGGGACCCCACCCTGATCCAGGACACCCTTCAGGGCAAACCAGCCAGCCCCCACCCGTGCACCAGGCCTCTATTCTATATAGTAAAAGGGTAATATGCCTCCCAGCACTGGGATCAGCGGAGCAGCGAGGCTCCCAGCACCAGGATCAGCGTGACAGGGGGCAGCGCCCAAACCTCCTGATCAGCCCTGCTCTGTGCCTGATAGGGGGGGAGCTCCCCAATCCCCCAATTGCCCTGCGGCTCTGTGTGTGACAGGGTGCAGCGCACCAACCCCCTGATTGGCCCTGCTCTGTGTGTGACAGGGTGCAGCGCACCAACCCCCTGATTGGCCCTGCTCTGTGCGTGACAGGGGGTGGCGCCACAACCTCCCCATTGACCCTGCCTTGAGTGTAACAGGGAGCGGTGCCCCAACCCCGCAATCAGTCTATCCTGAGTGTGACTAAGGGTGGCATTGCAACCTCCCGATCCGCCCTGCTCTGTGCATGACGGGGCGGCGCCCCAACTCCCCAATCGGCCCTGCTCTGAGCCTGACCAGGGGCTGCACCTAGGGATTGGGCCTGCCCTCTGCCACCCGGGAGCAGGCCTAAGCCAGCAGGTCATTATCTCCCGAGGGGTCCCAGACTGTGAGAGGGCACAGGCCGGGCTGGGGGACCCCCCCCCCAAGTGCACAAATTTTTGTGCACCGGGCCTCTAGTGTATATATAATAAAATATAATAATATACATTTGTTTAAAAAAATAACATCTAAATTTTTTCTTGTTTTTCTTTTAAATATTTTTAAATTGACTTTTAGAGAGAAAGAGAAAGGAAAAAGGAGAGAAAAACGAGCCCATGTGCCCTGATTAAGAATCGAACCAGCAACCTTTCGGTGCACAGGGCAACATCTAAATTTCTTAAAGAATATTGTAAGAAAACCAATTGACTAAGAGCTTTCAGATATCATACATTAAACATTATGGGAGAAATATATCTTTGTATATGCCATAACCTACAATTATAGCATGCATTGTGAAGAACGTTTAGCTTTCCGAATGAGGGAAATCTATTTGGGCCACTAGATTCAGTTTGTGTGGTGTTTTGTGTTTGCTTAGCTAAACTAGTATTCTTTATTTGAATTGAAGTCTCCTTAGTTTATTGTGGTTGTACTTTCACCTCATTAAATGGTGACAAGCCTGATTTTCACACATATGTGAGAATTGCCACAACTTTGATTTGCTAACAAGGGCCTGTCTGCCCTAGTGAGAAATTTCACTGAAGGATGCTCCTGGAAGTATCAAGTTCTCACTTCAGCTAATAAAGTGCTTAATTAATGAAGCTGCCAATGCCAGTTCTTTTTTGTAAAACATTGAATGCTGTTAGATCTTTCACCAGACTAGAAAAATGACCTTACTTTTTCCATTGCAACTCTTTCTCCTTACCTAATAAGTCTACCTTTTAAAGTCCTTGCCTAAGATCATGGACATAAATGCCTTTGTCAAGTCCTCCTTTTTAAGGATTTATTTTTATTTATGACAATTGTAGTTTATATATACGAACTACAGGCCCAGTGCATGAAATCCATGCATGGCAGGGGGTGGGAGGGGTCCCTCAGCCCAGCCTGCACCCTCTTGCAATCCGGGACCACTGGCTCCTAACTGCTCACCTGCCTGCCTGCCTGATCACCCCTAACTGCTCACCTGCTTGCCTGATCACCCCTAACCGCTCTGCCTTAGCCCCCGCCACCACAGCTTCATCAGGAAGTACATCTGGAATGATGTCCGGAGGGTCGTTCGGCTGTCTGGTCTAATTAGCATATTATGCTTTTATTATTATAGATAGTTATACTGTTCTAGGATATCTAACCAACGGATGTAAAAGAAATACTAAAACAAAGTAACTTTCTTAATAAAAGACTTCTATTTTTGTGGCTAGAAATTAGAAATAAATTTATATGTTTTTAAAATGTTCATTCAGAGATAATCACATACATAGGTTTACAAATTTGGGATGCTGTAAAATATTTCACATCATGCTTTTTGCTAAAGATGTATTATAAATATTTTCCCATGTTATTAAAGTTGTTCACAAATATGATATTAAAAACAAAATCATCTTTCATATTAAAGTACCATAGTAAACTATAACAACTATGATGTAAATGATTGGAATGTCCAGTAGACTTTTAACTTGAATGTTATTACCTCTTAATATTATAAATTGTTAGTATTCACGGCCCTGATTTTTAGGATTAGTTAACCTGCAGGTTAAAGTAAATGTTTGTTTGGTTTGTCATGTGTTACCTTCCCACTCAAATGAATAAAAATAAATATACTCAATCAGTTTGTAAACATTTAGGTGATAAGATGGGTAAACTGCAAGATAGCTTTCAGGGGGAGGAATATTACCCAATAGATATACTTTTCTCATAACTGCTTATTCCTGGTGTCACCAAATACAGCTTGACTTGAAAAAGCATTTGACTCTCTGATATATAATGGTTTTCTGTTTCTTTTGTTTGTTTGTTTTTGAAGAATGATCCCGAATGAGTTTTGTGAATGATTTGACTAAGAAAAGGGGACTGTCATCGGGATTGTTGGTTAAACTTTGACCAAAGCTTAGTAAGTTTATTAATTCTATCCATGCCTGGAGAGTAGAATAAAAGATTTATTACTGGCTTGAGAATGATAGACAGGATATTGAAAGATAAGGTCTAGAAAGGACACTGTGCAGTTTGGAAATGTGAAGTAGAACATGCCCAATGGGACCTTGTAGGATGATTCTCCTCAGGACTCTAAGCCCTGGTGGTTTCCACAGTTTGAACTTTCCTTCTGGTTATGCTCTTTCCTTGGAGAAATGAGAGTGATTGACAGGCTATACTTCAGGAAAAGTGTTAAAAAATAAAAGAACAGAACAAACATTGCAGTAGATTCCTCTCCCATCCCCCACCCCCCTTAAAGTTAGATGTGGTTTGTCTCTTCTGCTCAATAATAGTACCTCCTTACCAGGTCAGTATAAGACAAATGTGAGCTGCATTAGGCTGTGGATATGTACTTCCTTAGATGCATGTTCCATATCTTTTTCCTCTATCTTTTCCCCCTACATTGAGAATCTGGAATGAAATTTATAATCCGTGTTAGTGATATAGGCCCTTCTTCATCTAGGAATTCACAAAGGAGGACAGTTTAATTTCAATGTCATTTCCTTTTTGCTAAAATAATTGACATGTTTGAAGAAAATCCAACCAACATACAAAGAATACAACAGCTTTAGCTTACTGTTAAAACTTAGAGGTAAAGGTAATGGGAAAACGCCAAGTACCAAATGAAAGCTTGAGTCTGTCTTAGAAATACACTGATGTCTTGTTACTATAATCCAATTAACCCCCTGAGTGTTACTGGACAGAACTATGCCTTGTGAATGGGGTGGGTCTTCTATGCCTTCCCACTGCTCCCAGGAGGTCCCCATTCATGACACTTGGTCTGTGAAGGCAGGAATTGTGTTGTGTTCCCAGGATCTAGGCAGCATTTGGCCCATAGTAGGCGCTTAGTAAATATTTATTGAATGACTAAATGTACCTTTCGGAAATTTGTTTTCTGAATAGAAACCACATCCTTAGGGAGCATCCATAATGGAATCTGTATATAAATGTTTTGAAGAGGATCTTTGAATTGCATAAGGTTCTGGAAAAGAGAAATGTGTGTGCGAGTTCATGCATATCCCAGATTGATTATATTATTTACATGAATGTGATAAATAAAATGCTGTCACCTGTCCGCTTTCTCATTCCTCCATCACCAAATCACTGGGATATTAAGGGAAAAGTTTGAAGCAATTACTGATTTAGCTCTGACCTTCTTTCCCATATTGGATGTATGATGACATCCAGCTATTTTCCTCATTAGACTAGCTCCTGAATATTTCACTTCAATATCTTGCTTATTTAGATTTAATATCCAGAATGCTCTCACCAGCAGGTTTTCCTTCTTAAATATGCTGAGCCCTGAAATTGATGGATGTTTTTGATCTATATGTCAATGTGAAAAATGAGAGATACAGCATATTGGGATTTCTGTTTATATATGCTTAAAATAGCAATTTACTGTTAACTTGTATAAAAAAATATGGTGCTTTATGTAATCAGCATAATCTGTTAATGAGATTGTCAGAAAGGGATGATTATAATCAAGTGAGTAAATATGCACAACAATAACTATTTAAAATATTAAATTTTTATTTTAATTGGAATTTTAAGATAAATTATTTTAATAAACTCTGGGGGAGGGATCTGATTTGTCTTTAAGCTTTCATATTGTAAACAGTGATTTAACACAGTCCCTTGAGCTTGCAAAACTATGCAATTCTTTATCCTAAGGAATTAGAAAGGTTGCTGCAACTAATTATGATGATCATAGCATAAATTTACTTTTACACATCTGTTCCTCCCTTTGAATATATTAAGCAAATAGAAAAAATAATTAAAATATGTTAATACAGCTGGGAATTTTAAGTATACCTGTAGGGTAAAGGTAAATTAATATATGTGTACATACAGTTTTGCTATCTAACAGAAAATATCATATGAACTGAGTAGTTACGGGAATTTTAAGTTTATTACAGGAACTTTGAACAAATGCTCTTCTTACAAGTCACCCATTATTTTAATTTATTTTTAAAGCAGTTAAAATTCATACATATATAATACCATATAAGAAAGTAGTATTTCTAGGCATATCTCTCAGTTTCAGCCAATAATCCAGATTTCAAAAATTCTCCTTTGAAAACACCCTGAATTTGAACCTAGCACAGATTTAAAATTTTAGTAAAATATGTGCTGTGAATAAATGTATAGTAAATGCTACTGACCTTTTCCTACTTTGTCATACTAAGAATAAATCAAGTCTAAGATTTTCTGGTATCTAAGATTTTTCCCATTCTGTCTGAATTCTAAATGTTCAATCTCATTTTCCCTCTAAAAGAAAATTTGTTGTATGTTATGTTCTACTTTTTGATTTATAAATATGAGTGCCACGGCTATATAAGAGCTTGACAAGTTTTGAATACATGCATAGTTTTTTTTTTTTCACATACATAGTTTATTGCATTTCCTACTTGACATAATTGAGAAGTGGCTA
Source organism: Myotis yumanensis (assembly GCF_028538775.1). NCBI lineage: Eukaryota > Metazoa > Chordata > Mammalia > Chiroptera > Vespertilionidae > Myotis > Myotis yumanensis. The sequence goes on from NW_027223754.1 coordinate 173,601,183, forward strand.
AAATTCCAGCTCCTTTACTTCATGAGTACTATTTACATGGACCTTTTCCATGAACCACCTGAGAAGTAGTGCTTTGAAGTAGAAAGTTGATGATAGAAATGTGGGTCACTGTCCTCCAGGGTTCTGGTTGGGTCTATCTTGGATGAAAAAAATCAATATGATCAGTTTACCAATGAAAATATTCAATGGATGATAAATGTGCATGTTCTACTTAACATTTAAGTGTCTGTACCCTGTGAGGCTCATTATTCCTTTAGAGAAGGTATCTTGTGTGTCCTCATGATACAGAGGACTTGATCATACACACCCGTCCTAGTAACCAAGGGCTCGGCGTTCTAAGGCTTCTTCTTGCCAGCTGGAATTAGAAACGACAGGACAATGATGTAGTAAATGTGCAGATTTCTTCCCACCCACACTTCGGCATCCCTGTTTAAATCATACTGGGTGCTTTGGCTTTGGTCAAATCTGGGCCCTGCTGTTGGATGCCGGGATTCTGAACTCCTCTGTTCCATTCTGAATAACCCTGTCCAGGCAGAATTTATTACAAGGAACCGAGTTCTTGGGCAGCAACCAGTGGAAGTATCACTGTATTTGCCAACAGATTCAGTTTCCCACTAATGATGATTAAGAGATTCTTTTGTAAAAATATGAGAGGCAAGTTTGTCTTTGCCTCTTTCCTCAGTTTGCTTTTTTCTGTTTGATGTCAACTGCCCCTCATTTCTCCTTCCTCCTTACCAGAATCCAGGCTTCTCCTTCTGATAATGAACTAATCCAGTCAATTGTTGTGACAGGCTGATGAAGCTCCTTTGCCTTCTCCTCCCAGGATCCTTCCTTTCCACTTAGAAGAAAAGTTAAACTATTCCTTTCTACTTTATTAAGTTAAAATTACTTCCAGTAAAAATACAGCTCTTAGCCTTGATAACCCTAAAGCTGAGACTTTGTGGTTGGGAGAAAATGTTGCATGCTGTGGTTTGTTAGTGAGGGAAAGAATACTGGAAGATACTTTTCTATATTTCACCGCATATGGAGTTGCCCATTTGCTTATATGTAAGATAAAGCATTGTTGAATATTGATGAGTTATACAATCTTATGACTTTGGTTTAACTTGAGTTGTTTTCTACATAAACTCTTTCTCCCAATACTTTTATGCTGACCCTTAAAGTACAGTGATTGAAATTTTTGCTCAACTAGGAATAATTTAAAAAAGCACAGAATTGGAAATTTTGAGGTTTAGAAAGAAAAAAAATTGTAATTCATTGGCAAATTCTCTTACCTAGTCCTTAATTCCTTCAGTAGGTCAAGGGACCTAGGACATGTCAAGAAGAGAAGGTGACTTTTCACTGACATTGGTCTTCTTATGGATGGTAATGTTATAGCTATAACATTATATATAGATCTTCATTCTAACCCCATGAAATAGGCAGGGCAGGTATTGTATCCATCTTACATTGGAAGAAACCTTGACTCCTAGAAGTTAAATGACACATCCATTACCACAGCCACCAGAAAGCTAGATTAAACTCCAGGGCACCTGCATGCTAGTCTCATGTCTTTCCATTACACAGTAGTGCTAGCCACTGGTAACCTTGTGGGAAGTCTTTCAAGGACTTGTTCTTGGCCTCATTGCTCTGTAGAAAAAATTCAAGGCCAAACAATTTATTCAAATTGTTCCATATAAATATGTCACATGCCATGAGCAAGTGTCACTTTTCTGGGACCATGAGGGCCATAAGGTTTCTCCGTGTTTGTTCCATGGTTCTGGCAGGTAAGGAACTTACCTTTTGAAAATGTTTCTTTTAACAAATTTTTAATCAACACTTAATACAATAAGAGTGTTAAATCAACCTATCTAATCTGTAATATTTCATATCTCTTATCCCTGATGGATTTCCAAAAGAAATTTAAGGGTTTTCTATTTATTAATGATAACCTAATTCATTAATTAGATATTTTTTAGCATATGCCAGTTTCTAACCACTGAGAAACACCAGCCAGGGGCTGGTATTTAGTTTAAAAAAACACCTAAATTTTCATCATCAACTACTTGGCAATCCTGTAATAGAGTTTACGTGAGAATAGCAGGATAATGTATGATTCCTTCTCTCAGTTCTCAATTTTCAGTGTAATCAATATTCAGTTTTTTTCTGGGCAATCATGCACAAACACTATTTATCTATTGTGTTTATCCATTGAAGTGTCCTTTGTCCTGTGGATTGTTCCATCTAATGCCACTGAGAACCACTTCAAGTTGGTGCCAGGAAGGTGTGGTGCTTTTCTTTATTTCTTGAATGCAAAGATGTCCCGGGCTCCTCTTAAACATTCCTTACCCTTGGGGGAGTCATTTTCCCTAAGGAATGAGTCTTTCTTTTTAATGAGGTGTGGCAGCTAAAAGTCACCTTGTTGATGGTAGAGAAGCTTCTTATTAATGGGTTGTCATTGCTTCTAGTTTTCTCAGTGGTCAGTGGTTGGAAACATGCCTGTTTATAGAAGAGTATGATTAATCATTATTTCATGCTAATATTTTCAAGTCAAATTATGCTTAGTGTTTTGAATTATTTAAAAAATTATATAGTTACAGCTTCTTATGCTGAAATATTGTTTCATAGAAACATAACATAATTACTCATTTGCTTTAGGCAACAATATATTCAATATATTCTTAGGTTCCAAAATTAAAATATCAGTATTAGTATTAACAATGTGACCACTGGGATTCATGTTACAATTTCTTTGTGGTTTGCCCTTTAAGTATATGTATACCATTAGAAATATAAAAATATTTGCTTTAAAATCATGAGGTAATTCCTTTTGTGTGTGTGGACATGTTACCAACATAAGAAAATAAGCAAGTGCATCTGTTTTAGCATGTGTCAATTTTTTAAAACACTTCTTTTAAAATCAATTTTGTTTTCCTGAAAATTCAATTAAAACACTGACATGATTTCAAGAAAAAACCTATATGACAAGATACAGCTAAAGAGTGATTCTTTTCTTCTTTATCCTGTTTCTTCTTTTCTCCAATATGTAATTATTTTTGTTATTTTATCCTTCCATTGTTTCTATTTGAAATTATAAAGAGATGCATATATATATTTTTACAGAAAAGGTATCATTCAGAAACACTATCCTGAACCTTGTTTTTTTTTCTATTAAATATATGCTGGAAATCAGTCTGTATAATATATAGAAATTTCTCATTCTGTTTTATGATTTATGTGCCCATAATTTATTTAATTAGTCCTCTACTTAAGGACATTTTGTATATTATTTGCCATTACAAATGATGTTTCACTAAATATCTTGGTGTGTCTTTGAGATAAACTCCTAAAACATAGTATTTGGTCAAAAAATGAAAGCATACGTAATTTGTTAGGTATTGTCAAATTCCTGTCAATACCATTGTGCAGTTTGTATACACATGCCAGCCATGTACTGATGATAAGGCTCATTTTCAAAAAGTATGTTTACCTATTTGATAGGCAGTTCTGAGGAAGGAGTTCCATGGGCCTCGCTTGCAAAAACATAGTTTAGAAAGTACTTACGATAAAAGAGATCAGAATGAAGAGGTGAATTGTATCTGTGTTTAGATGTTTATCCGATTTATGGAGAAAAAGATTTACAATTCATGACATTTATTGTATTAGTACAGTAAAACTCACAAATACCCAAAGTGATGAAAGCATCCCCGTCTGCAACACAAACTTAGGACTTTTAAAAATAGCAAGCCACAAAAGAAAGAGGATGATAAAGTACAGCAGTATTGTGGCATTCTTGTGGGGTCTAGTATCTGATAGGAAAAAAATTGACTCATTTGAAATATGGTATTGGAGGAGAATTCTGTGGATACCCTGGACCACAAGAAAGATGACCAGGTGAGTCCTAGAGCAAAGTAGCCTGAAATATCATTGGAGGCACAAATGACAAAACTGAAGCTGTCCTACTTCAGGCACATCCTGAGAAGGCAGGGTTCTTTCGAAAAGACAATAATGCTGAGAAAAATAGAAGGCACCAGGAAAAGAAGACCAAATATGAGGTGGGTAGATTCTGTAAAAGAAACCACAAGAATGAGTCCATGGGAGCTCAGCAGGGTTATGGAGGACAGGACACAGTGGACATCACCCATTCATAGGGTTGCCAGGAGTTGGAATTGACTCAACGACACATAACACACGATACCTTGTTAGTTTAGAGGAAGCATGTATAGATATTTCTGCACTATTATTATTGGAGACTGACAATTGCTATCTAGACTATAAATGAAGGAAAATATAGCAAACAGAACAGGCAATTTTACTGACTTCTGTGAAATTCACTTGGTAACATTTAGAAGATAATGATGGGTAGATGCCTAAAATTGTGGAGATAGTGAAGAATGTGCACGCTGAGAATATTAGGAGCGATAAAGTAAAATGTTATTCCTCATTTTTAAGGGACAAGGTGTTTTTTTTTGTTTTTGTTTTTTTGCTTTGCTTTCTTTTACCGAGGCTGACAAATTTATAGTACATACTGTTTTGTTTGTTTGTTTGTTTGTTTTGTTTTGTTTTAAGTAAGCTTTTTTTATTAAGTGGTTTATTTTCTTCAACCAAGTATTTAATATCATTCATTTTTTTAATTATTTATTTATTGATTGATTTTTTACAGAGAGGAAGGGAGAGGGATAGAGAGCTAGAAACATCGATGAGAGAGAAAAATCGATCAGCTGCCTCCTGCACACCCCCTACTGGGGATGTGCCCACAACCAAGGTACATGCCCTTGAATGGAATCAAACCTGGGACCTTTCAGTCTGCAGGCCGACGCTCTATCCACTGAGCCAAACCGGTTAGGGTTATAGTACATACTGTTTAAATCCAGTAACTATTCCACTCATAATCTAAGCACTTTGAGAGACTATTTTTTTTAAGTTCCATCAAAGTATCTTAATGATAATTATCTTGTCTAGATATTTTTTGCACTTACGTTGCCCTGTTTTCCTTCTTGGTTCAGCTCTAGTCCAGTCTGTGAGTTCAAGTTCATGCTTGGCACCTCTAGCCCCCCAACTCCGTAAAGACTGTCACCCTGATCCCGGAGCTTCCGAAGCCAGTTGTCTGGCCAGGAATTGCTGTTGGTCTCCATGGAAAACCCCAGGCATCCCTTGGTGCTTTGAGAAGGTGGATTCGTGTTCTGTAGTACCTGAACCCCAACGAATTGATTGTCATCCCGAGTCAGGAGCCAACGAAGCTGCCTGTATGAGCCGCGGATGTCACTGGTGTGCCTCCGAGAACACCACCGCTCCGTTTTGTTTCTATAACTCCCAAGAAGAAGCCACTTGTTCCATGAAATTTCCCATTCAGAACCGCGTTGATTGCCATCCTCAACCAGGAGCTTCTCGAGAAGTCTGTGAAGCTAGAGGCTGTGTCTGGTGTTCTACAACCGTCGCCAATGTGCCCTGGTGCTTCTACCCTGCCGATGGTCCACATGGCTACACCATGAAAGACGTGCCTCAAAAAACAGCTCAAGGATGGAGGTATACACCTTCCAGAGCTTTTAATAACCACCTCTACCATCAGAACTGACTGATGCAGCCTCATGGGTTTGTTTGGTACACATATCACCCCAGAGATTTCATTCTATTTGTATTGGTTCTATCCTGAGAACTCTGAGCCTTCATGGTGAATCAGAAAGCCTAGAAGACATCATGGCTTTTTGCTTCCTAATTGTTTTTACTTCGAAATCACTGTCAGACTCCCCTGTTGAAGAGTAGGTTACGCCTCTCTTTCTTGTTTCTCAGTCAGTTGTGTGGGCTCTGCCAAATAGCCGGAAACACTCATTATTTTGTGGGCTGGGATGATTCCTTGCAAATAGGTTAGGCTATGGTAAAACTTGTCTTTTGTGCGATCCTGTCAATCTTTTCCTCTTTTTGTTGCATATCTTTTGTGAAGCATGACACAGCACTTAATTTTCGGTGAAATGATATAGAAAGTCAGAATGAAAAATTGCCCCAAACAGCCACTATTTCAGAACATCAGAAATTATACTTTAACATCATAAGAGTACTTCCTCTCATTAATAAGTGCAAAAATAACTCAATCACAAATGATAGGCTTAACTTTTATAAGGAGAACAGAATAAATTGTCATTTTCCTTTCATCAAGATTCTTAAGAGAAAAGCCACATTTAGTAGGTTAAGTCTCACTTAAAAAAACTCATTCCTATACTGATTTTCAGAGACTAGATCTTGATTTTGAAGATACTTTTTGGGCAGAGTATGGAATGTATAGAATTCTGGCATTTACTCAGTTGGACCTCCACAGAGCGTTATGAAAGTTGACTTTACTTCAATTTCCATTTGGAATTTATGAGCTATTTTCTCTTTACATTGCTAGACCAAGGCTTGAAACTGTGTCAAAATGTGTTTTCCATTTATGTTTTTCACCAGGCAGTGATAGAAAATGTAGTGATGGTGGTTAGGAGTAGGGATTTGGAGAACCATTCTCTTTAAAGACAAAGACAAGAAATGACAGTTAAGACTCTAGCTCAGTGGTTCTCAACCTTGGCTGCACATTAGAATCACCTGGGAATCTTTTTAAAATCCTGATTTCTGGGCCTCATCCTCCAGAAATTCTGTTTCTTTGTTATGGAGTGAGGCCACAACATTAATAACAAAGAAACAGAATTTCCAGAGGATGAGGCCCAGAAATCAGGATTTTAAAAAGATTCCCAGGTGATTCTAATGTGCAGCCAAGGTTGAGAACCACTGCGTCTAGCTCAGTGGTTCTCAACCTTCCTAATGCCACGACCCTTTAATACAGTTCCTCATGTTGTGGAGACCCACAACCATAAAATTATTTTTGTTGCTACTTCATAACTGTAATTTTGCCAGTGTTATGAATCATAATGTAAATATGTGATATGCAGGATGTATTTCATTGTTACAAATTGAACATAATTAAAGCATAGTGATTAATCACAAAAACAATATGTAATTATATATGTGTTTCCCTATGGTCTTAGGTGACCCCTGTGAAAGGGTCATTCGACCCCCAAAGGGGTTGTGACCCACAGGTTGAGAACTGCTGGTCTAGCTGGAAGGGGAAGGCTGAGGTCTGGGCTGAGAGGAACTGGTTTATGTCAGAGTGGGACAGGGTAGTCTTGGAAATATAATGAATTCTAAATTGAAAGTAGAGAAAAAAATATCGTCACATTTTGATTTTATTGCTTCTGGACCTTGAAAATGCTCTGCATTGAATACACCAGCCTATTCTATGGGCTCAAATATAACTTGATTGAGCTAACTTACATTATATGTTATTTTCTCTTATTCTAAGTTAGCCTTGGTTTGAGTTTTTGAAGATTTTAGCAGAGACCATCATGGGAAATTTTTTGAAAACAGATTAAAATCTGAAATTAAAATAATAGGAGCTCAGGATGAGTAAGAGCAGTGAACCATAAAATAAACCAAATGTCAGATAAATTAAATTATAACTATATTAAATTCTGACTTGGAACAAAGATTATCCAGAAGGGGGAATTGTAAGAGAAGCAGAAACACTGAGCAATTCACAAAGACGCCAAATGTCAGTGTCTTCGCTGTCTGGGCAGCCTTTGGCTTATTGGTAATGTGTGCCTAGTCTTGCACTTGACTCTGGGCCCGGGAGATCTTGTTATGTCTCGATTTGACCATCAGATCATTTTTGCTGAATTTATAAAACATCTCAAATATTAATGGATTCTTTGTAAGTCAGGACAGAATGTTCCACAGCAAAACAATGTCAGTAAGTGGTCCTTTTCCATGATTGACCTAAAATAGTGTACCTAACCAAGAATGTACCTGAGGCCTTCTCTCCCTGAACCTAACTTTGGAAAGCTGGGTTAGAGTGAGTGATAGTGGTGATGGCACTGAATTGGGGATTCTAGTAGCTGGACATGTGTAGTTGTTTCACACACATTTGTATGCAGGATGAGGAGAGAGGACAGAACTGGGAGGAGAGGGGCTGTGCCCAGGGCTTTGGGTACATGACTGCCCATTAATTACTTCTAAGCCTGGCTGTTAGAAGTCACGGACAGCCATCCCGATTGAACATGACAAGAGATTTCATTCTACTACAGGGCAGATTGTATCAAAATCAACTAAGTCAGGTGGCCATGTTTTTTATTTTGTCGTTGCAGTTTTTCCTGTTCTTAGAGATGTATCAGGAAGAAAATTAGTTGATTTATTTCCATTTCAGTGTTTCACATTTACTCTTCAGTGTTTCTTCTCTGAGTAAAACATTTCTCATCTGAATTTTTGTTTTCTTTGAAAGGATAAGTTGTTTATCTCCCTGTTTATCAACATTTATTTTAACTGAGGAATTCCACTCATCTATAAAAATAAGTATGCTTCATTTGGGTTAATAAAGTGGTTTATCTTATAGGGTAACATTAATCAAACGTGGTTCTATATCCCTGTTTGGAAATGATATTTCCCCAATTGTAATGGATGTAGAATTTCATACTAAGGATCGTCTCCGATTTAAGGTAAGTATAACTGATAGTCTGTATTTTTCATGAATACAAACCTTGTTAATTGGAAGTTTTAAATGTCATAACATTATTTGATTGAGTACCTTACATAATACCTTGTTTTGGAGGTAACTACAATTTTCTATTTCACTTATTTGTAGCATTGCAATTAGATCATTTAAAAAATTAATACACTCTTTATTCTATTTAACTTGTTTTAGATTTATGATCCTAATAATAAACGATTTGAAGTTCCACTAAATATTGAATCTTCCTCAAATGTGTCTTTTGAACCCAACTATGATGTTGAATTTATAAATGATACAGCCCTTCAATTCAGAGTGATAAGAAAGAAGACAAGAACCGTATTGTAAGTACTACTCACATGAATATGCTCTTAGTTTTGTTCTCAGAAACAATGCATGAAAAATTTATGGAGAATATGGGATTAACAAGCTTAGAGTATTAGAAATATGAAGTTTAACTTAAAGCTATGTTTTAGGGTAAGATAGGGTAGGAAAATATTCATGTAGCCTCCTGTTAAATTATGTATTCAGAATTAAATTATGAGGAATTGAATTATAAACTACTTACAGCATTAAAATTCTGTGTTCCCTTTCAAAATTGAATTTAGTTGGACTGGTACATGGTACACATTCTGTTAATATCAGCTGTTATAATTTTTACTGGTTTTACTATTCATCAGCGGTATTATTTTTGAGCATTATGATAATAAAAACACAGGCCTACTAATCTAAAGTAATATTAGTAATTTTTTATTGATTTGGGGCTTGTCATTTTTATGCAAAATAATATAGTGCCAATTTTTGCTTTGAATTTCCAGGTATATCTATGTCATCCTGACCATTCACTTCCTTTTAATATATACTGGCCTTGAATGAACACGAATTGTAATGTGGTTATGCCTATGCAGAAAGTAAAGCCATCCTTGGTTCAATAACTCAGATGATCAGCTTCTGGTTCTAATAGTGCTGCAGCTTTCAATGTTTATGCCGCCCACTTGGCCATTTTTATTCTATGAGGCCATGCTGAGCTCCTAAGTGTGGTGGATTTTAAACGACCACAAATACTTTCCATGTCCTCCTGGTCAAGAGATGAAGTCTGTTTCCTCACCTCTTGATTCTGGGCTGGTCCTGTTTATGCTTTGATCAATCGAATGCAAAAGAAATGACATGTGACTTCCAAGATCTGGCCTCAAGAGGCCTTACACCCTCTTGAACCATTTTTAGCATCATGTGATAAAAGTCTACATAGAAAGGGAGGCCCAGACACTTCACTTATTCCAGCCATTCCAGGTGAGTCCCCTGTCTTGTGAGTGAGACCTTCGTATGCCATCCAACCACAGCTAAGCTGACAGCTGGTTCCTTTCTGACCACAAGGTGCACCAATCCCAATTTATGTCTATATTAGAGGTGAGACCAGAATCATTGCTACGAAAGGTTTACACTAAGTTTTGGAGTGGTTTGATATGTAGAAATTGATAACTAGGAAAATTTGTTACAGTGGCACTCCCTAGAAATGGGCTGTCATTGGTAACAAAAACATAAATCATTTGTTGTTCATTGGCTTTAGGACCCAATGACAAGCAGAGGCTGGAAAATGGTGAAGAGGCTGGTGGGATGGTGAACAAACTATTAATAGAAGCTGAAAGGATGGTTACCCATGTTGCTTATATCTGCCTACAATAATTTGGAAGTTAGAAAACATATCTAATGAACTTGTGTATCTGACACAGGAGATTTCTAGATGTAATTTTGAAAATATTAATTGACCTTTTTTAACTGTGCATAATGTTATAGGAAGCAAGAAATAAACTAAACAAAAAACCATACAGATTTTAAGCAGAATTTAGAACAAAAAAAACATCAAGAGCTTTTGGATCTGTTGATTGGAATATGAAATTCCTTCTGATTCTCAGTCCTTACAGCCAGCAAAAGACTCCCAAAGATAGAAATGGTCTTAGATAAAGATTGACAGTGTGTGACTATAAAGCCTTTTTTAAGACTATGGAAAGATTTTGTATTGTGCCTGATAGACCCTCTCAACTAGATAAAAGTGTCTCTCACAATCTTAAAGGCATTTTCTCACAGTGCTTTGCCCACCATAAAAGGGGCTTTTTCTCTAAAAGAACTATAGATACGGCTTTTGGGTATAAATCATATTTATAGAAAACCCACAAAGGTTTTAAGGGCATTGTATCAGTGTGGGCTGGAAGAGTCAGAGGTACCTCTGACTCTTTATTAAAAGATACCTCTGATGCTTTACTTTCTATGGCCAGTAAGTAGAATTAGACAGCTACTAGCCGTTTTTTATGATGAAGGCAGGACCTCTCAAAGCATGAAACCAGAAGCCCTGAGAAGGTCCTAAGAGTCACAGAACAATGGATTAGGAACCAATTCTTAAGGACTAAAACTGGGCCCTAATCAAGTAACATTTCCTACCCCCAGAGTAGGGGCCCTGATAAAAGGTGTCTGGATTTCAGAATTTCTGTGGACTACAAATTGTTATGTGCTTCCTAATCTTTCCTTTTGTTTTTATTAAGAATAATTATTGCAATTCTCCTATATTTTTTCAATCATTGTGTATTTGTGGGGGGGGGGGGGGGCGGGGAGGGAGAAGGCAGATATTTTGTTTTTGGAAAAGGTGACTGCCCTGGAGGCGCCTCATCATGGACCATGAGATTGTGGATGATGTTATAATGGATTGAACCTTTTGAGGATTTTAGGAGGGACAAATATATTTGCATATGAGTGTAATGTAAATAATTGCTGCCAGGAGGTAATCTATAATAGATTAAGATATTTATAAGGCCTTTTCAACTTTTCCCATCAGGTGGTAGAGTCTAATTCATCATCCCTGGATCTCTGCTCACCCTGTAACTTGCTAGAACTAATACTAGTAGAATGTGGCAGAAAAGCTGTTGTGTGATATCTGGTCCCCAGCCTTAAGAGATTTTACAGATTTCACTGTTGTAGCCATGGAACACTTCTGTAGCATGTGCAGAAGCCTTTATGAAAGGCCATATGGAAAGAGAAGCCCAGTTATCCTGCCTATTCCATCCATTTTAGCTGAGATCCCAGGTTAACCAGCTCTAGCCAGGCCCCCTATTGGCTGCAACTGCATTAATAATTCCAGGCAAGACCAGCAGAACTGCACCAGCAATTGTGAGGAATAAGGCATTTTTAATATTCTAATTCACAAAGTTTTGGGGCAGTATGATACATAACAATAGAAAACTGATACAATAACTTTGAACAGCTGGCTCTCGCCTGCATGTCTTGTTCACAGTGGGCAGGGTAAAAGAGAATGTGGTGGGTAATGAGCTCATGGTCAGGAATGAAGACCAGCTCAAAGCACTTGCCTCATAGAACCTGGAAGTGGTAATATAACCTTGTCAGGGATAAAGCAAACATTCAAAAAGAGCACATTCACTGTAGTAGAGAGTATAGTCTTGGGTCAGATGAACCGGGGTCCGCAGCTCTGCTTTGCCACTTGGGTTGCTGTGTGAATTCAGGAAAGTAACTTAATTCTCTTAGCTTAGCTTTTTGTTGTTGTTAAGGTGGGTTTTACTAAATCTTGAGTGAAATAATATAAGCAAAACTGTGTTCTCTATAAATGGTAGTCCTTCACCCTTTATCACAGGTACATATTTTATCTTCTTATGAACACAACATTTTCTTATGAATGTGTTTTGTTTGTTTTATGTATTTATTATCTTCTACTAGAACAAATGATCCTTGAGGGCAGGGACTCCATCTATTTATTTTACTTCAGTGTTGGGGAGCACACGAAACTTGCTGGAAAATTTGTAAGGAAGACATTCTGAGAAAAGGGAAGTGTGTGCAAGGCTGCCTGCCCTATTTATCAGAATTCTGACTTAGGAGAGTGTTGAAGACAGTGCCAGTAATTATTAGTTGACCTTTCCAAACAAGTCTGTGCACGTGCAGACCCCTGGGTGTTTACTGGAATCCTTATACTTAATCTTTTAGGCGTCCTTGCTTAAAAGACACTACAAACACATGTGTCTTCCCAAGATTACTTACCCTACTGATTGTATCTAAAAGATAAGCTTTATCTCAAACTACTTTTATAATAAAAGCCTAACGAGGCAGGCAATGGAGGCTCTCTGGTTCCTTTAGCCGGAGAGCCCCTTAGCCCTCTTTTTCACAGCAAACAGTTGTGTTGCAGTGATCCATTCATCTATCACGCAGGGTCTGCTGGTCAGCCCTAGCACTTCAGCATCTCTAACACATAGATTAATTGGTGCTCAATAAATGTATGCCACCTTACTGGTTAATTGTGAATTTGAATATACTGAAATTTCTAGACTTCTATGTATTGAGAAAGACACATACAGACAAAATCCTCTATAATTTCATCTTTTCTTCTTATCTCTTTTATCTGCACTTTCTCCCTTTATAATGCCCTGGCTTTTCTAGCCCCTTTTCTTCTTTAGACCTCTGAATCTCTATTTAAACCTTTGATGTGTTCCAATTTCATATTATCAGCTACCTGTCAGATAATAGGAACTTTCTTATTCGGCTAATCCCTCAACTTTACAATGTTCAAAGCTTACTTCATTCTTCCACACCCCACCCAAATTTCCCAGTATCTACCTTTATGCATCCTACTCCAAGCCAAACTGGACTACTGCCTTGCCATTTCTGAGATCTACCCTAAACTTTTCTTTCTTTCCACATTTATTCAGACTATTTCCTCTTTCTTTTTTTAAATGTATTTTTATTGATTTCAGAGAGGAACAAAGAAAGAGAGAGAGATAGAAACATCAATGATAAAAGAGAATCATTGATCAGCTGCCTTCTGCATGCCCCCCACTGGAGATTGAACCCGCAACCTGGGCATGTGCCCTGACCAGGAATCAAACTGTGACCTCTTAGTCAATAGGTTGACATTCAACCACTGAGCCACACCGACCGGGCTATTTCCTCTTTCTTGAATGCCTTTCTCTCCTGCTTCTGCTTATCAAAATTCTTCCCAAGTGTAATCTACTTTCTTCATAAAATTTGTCTGATCACACTTCCATCCATGGAAGTGACCTCTCTTTCTTTCTAGCTGAAGTAGAACAAAATCTGTATTTTTTTAAAAAATCCCATACCATACTTCACATCATATTCATTTCACCTTATTACCTCTCTCTGAATTTTAATTTCCTTTATGGCAGAATCAATGTCTGGCTTATTTTTATCATTTTCATATATTCAAGTATGCAGCAAATCTACACTAATAAAAGAGAAAAATGGTAATTGGCGTACGACCGCTACCCTTCCGATTGGCTAATCAGCGTATCCTTATGAAAATTAACTGTCAGCCAAGATGGCGGCCGGCAGCCAGGCAGCTGGAAGCGAACATGAGGCTTGCTTGCTCCAGGGACTGCAGATTCCAACGTTCCCGCCTGACTTGCCGGACTCTGAGCTGGCAGTTTGAAACATTCTAACAAATATAGCCGGCTGGGATCTCAGAGCTGAAGTTATACATTGTTTCGATTATAGAACGGCAAACAAACCAGCAGTGGAAGCCTCAGAGCTAGAGCCAGAGCTAAAGCTGGCCCAGAAGAAAAAAAAAAAAAGAAAAAAAGGAGTGGTTGGGAGCTTCAGTCAAAACCCCTAGCCTGAAAGCAGCCCTCAGCCCCTCACCCAGACTGGCCAGGCACCCCAGTGGGGACCCCCACCCTGAAGGGTGTGTGACCAGCTGCAAACAGCCATCATCCCCTCATCCAGGCTGGCCAGGCACCCCAGTGGGGACCCCCACCCTGATCCAGGACACCCTTCAGGGCAAACCAGCCAGCCCCCAGGCCTCTATCCTATATAGTAAAAGGGTAATATGCCTCCCAGCACCGGGATCAGCGGAGCCGAGAGGTCTCCTGGCACCAGATCAGCGTGACAGGGGGCAGCGCCCAAATCCCCTGATCGCCCTGCGCCTCTGTGTGTGACAGGGGGTGGTGCCCCAACCCCCCCCCCCCCACGGGCCCTGCTCTGTGTGTGACGGGGTAGAGCCATAACCTCCCCATCGGCCCTGCCCTGAGTGTGACAGTGGGGGCGCCCCAACCCCCTGATCCACCCTGCTCTGTGGGTGACAGGGGGCGGTGCCCTAACTCCCCTATCGGCCCTACTCTGTGCGTGACAGGGGGGAGCTCCCCAACCCCCTGATGGGCCCTGCTCTGTGCGTGACAGGGGGGAGCTCCCCAACCCCCTGATGGGCCCTGCTCTGTGCGTGATGAGGGGGGGGGCAGTGCCCCAACCCCCTGATTGGTCCTGCTCTGTGAGTGACAGGGGGCAGTGCCCCAACCCCCTGATGGGCCCTGCTCTGTGAGTGACAGGGGGCAGCGCCCCAACCCCCTGATTGGCCCTGCTCTGTGCATCACAGGGGGTGGCGCCGCAACCTCCCCATTGAACTTGCCTTGAGTGTGACAGGGGGCGGTGCCCCAACCCCCCAATCAGGCCTACCCTGAGCGTGACTGAGGGTGGCATCGCAACCTCCCAATCCGCCCTGCTCTGTGCATGACAGGGGGCGGCGCCCCAACTCCCCAATCAGCCCTGCTCTGAGCCCGACCAGGGGCTGCACCTAGGGATTGGGCTTGCCCTCTGCCACTCAGGAGCAGGCCTAAGCCAGCAGGTCATTATCTCCCGAGGGGTCCCAGACTGCGAGAGGGCACAGGCCGGGCTGAGGGACCCCCTCTTCCCCCCCCCGAGTGCACAAATTTTTGTGCACCGGGCCTCTAGTGTTCAATAAGCAAATATCAGTGCACACTTGTCCACTATCCTGTAAGTACGTTTTAGATATGCTCAGACATAGTTAGACTGAAATTAGAGAAATAGGGAGTTTCTTCACCTAAACTAAAGAGAATGCAAAAAGCATGTCAGGAAGGAGGTTGTGAGCAATGCTGCTGATAGATTAAGTCAGATGAAGACTGAGAATTGGACACGGGGTTATACCAACAAGTTCATTGCTCATCTTTTTTTTTTTATTGTGGTAAGAACACTTAACATGAGACCTACAAATTTTTAAATGTACACCACATTACTGCTGACTATAGGTACAATGTTGTACAATCTCTGGAGCTCACTCATTGTTCCCTTTGACAAGAGCAGCTCCAGTGGTCTTGTGGCGGGTAAGGCCTGAGAGGAGTATCTTCAAGTGAGAGTGGGGAGAGAAATTGGCAAGAGTGACAGTGAGCGACTGTTTTTGGAAACTTTAATTTTAAGGAATAAAGAAATGGAAAGAAATGAGGTCAGGAGAGAGAATGTAAGTTTTTTTTTCCACTTAAGAGGAGAAAAATAACAAAGTGTTTATAGTTTGATATGAATGACAGTGTAAGAAAAAGTGGAGAGAAAGGTCGGAGTTCAGTGAATCACTGGAGGAGTTAATCTGAGGAGCACAGGCAGTTCATTCATCCTAACACACTAGGAAGTCAAGTCAGAATACAGGGCCACAGTCTACATGGTGGATGCTCAAGGCTTAAAACCAAATTCTTTTGAAATTGCTTAGACTGAAGGCGATAAGGAGTGACTGGGGTCTAGCCTGTTTGACTTGTCATGCCACCTTTTAGGAAAATGTCCCAGCTGCCTGGGGTCTGGTTGTTGAGGACATGGGTATGAATGGTGCTTTGATACCCTCTCTGGCTGAATGGGAGCCCGAGGAGCCCAATTGCCCTAAGTCACGATGCTCACTTTCTCTATCTCCTTGCTCACCCCACTCCCATCAGACAGCTTGGCTGGGAGGGCTTTCTCAGAGGTCTGTGTTAGCATGCACCCAAGGGAAAGTGAATTATTGAACTTCCTATCACTCTGTGTAAAACCTTTCCCCTAATGAATACTCAATACATGTTGTTGCATCTTGTGCGTTCTTCAAGTACATTCACCTGGTGTTTGCTATTGGGAATAAGGAATAATAAATAATACACTACCTATTGTCAGTAGGGCTAATTAAAACAGCGGAGAGAATGAAAGAAATGGAAAACGAAGGTAAGAGGAGTGGAAAAGGAGATTTAAATTCTGACAGGAAGAATGAAATAAGGGAGGAGTTGGTTGTGGTGAAGCCTTATTTTTGTTTAAAAGAGCTATATAAGAAAGTAAAATTCTAAAGCAGTTCTATTTCACTTTAATTTTTATCTGATCTACTCAGTTTTCTTTCATTTATAAAATATTTAAGGGCAAAGTCGTATGGTATTATTCTACTTTATTTTTCATCTGGTATTATTTTAGTTGCACTAAAATTATTTTAGTTTTAATTGATCAATGAGAAGGCATTTGAACAATGTATTTGAATGTCATTTTAAAACTCAATTAACATTGTTGTCATAATACTATGTCTTTTTTTTTTTTTTTTTTTACTTATTGGAGTCTAGTGGTCCTAATTTTTAATGCTTAATGTAGGTAATTTCCAAATAAATAATGGAATTTGCTCCTTTATTCAGGAAGTCTTTTTCCTTCCTTTTGCCTTATTTTATAAGTATAAATATATATTATATAATTATATGTATAATCAGTGTTCGTGAAGGGGAATGAGAAATAGGAAAGAATAATGGTTAATATGGCTTATGAAAATCTTAAGTGACTGCATATTCTCTGAATGGTGCTAACCCTTTGAGAACATTGAGAGTTACAACAAGAAGCAGAAGAGAGGTCTGACAGAGTGTATGCCCCTTAAGTCAGTTATTCCAGACCTAGAGAACTGGCGGTAGCAACTCACAACATGCCACAAACTTCTGACAATCAGCTCTTTCAAAACGACTGACATGTGAATTCCATGGGTAATGATTAGGTTCCCTTTTTAAAATATATATATTTTTATTGATTTCAGAGAGGAAGGGAGAGGAAGAGATAGAAACATCAATGATGAGAGAGAATCATTGTGACTGCCTCCTGCATGCCTCCTACTGGGGATCAAGCCCACTACCCAAGCATGTGCCCTGACAGGGAATTGTACCATGACCTCCTGGTTTATAGGTTGATGCTCAACCGCAAAGATGGGTCTTTTTTTTTTTTTTTTTGCTAAGGAAAAGGGTATAAGTGTATCTATATATGTAAATGCCTAAGTGACCAGTCACTATGATGCGCACTGACGACCAGGGGGCAGGCACTCAATGCTGGAGCTGCTCCCTGGTGGTCAGTGAGCTCCCACAGGGGGAGTGCCTCTCAGCTGACCACTGGACGCGCCAGACGCCTGGCTGGTGAGCGCTGCTGCAGCACATGAGCCTCTCCTGATCGGGACTGAGTGGGCGCGAGCCTGCTGTAGGTGCAGCGGGGCCAGGATGAGCGCAAGCGGTGCAGCCGCCTGCAGCAGCCCGATCCCTACAGGCCACACCGAGGGAACCACGGGTGCACGAATCCATGCACCGGGCCTCTAGTATTTAATAAAATATATATAGGAGAATTGCATCTCAGGTTTGTGGTTACAACTAATGAGATCTGTAGCAGGTTGTCCTTAGTTCTGCTTGCCTTATATAAGTAAATGACACTTTAGATAAACCCAGGAAAACCAGGTGCTTCTATAAACGGTAGCATAGACTAGTTTTGGAAGAATCGTTGATAGCATACTACTAAAGCTTAAGCGATACCATTCTTTACAGAGAAAAGTCAAGGCCAAAGGATTTTTCTTAAATTACATTTTCTGAGAGGTAAAGTAACCTTTAGGTTTTTGGCAAATTGAGCTTGAAAATAATTCCTTACCTCTAAGGAATGGTTACTGTTCCTTAGAGATAGGTTCCTTTATGGTTAAAGCTGCTGGGAAAATGCTGAAATGCTTCCCTGGTAGTTAATAGCTATTCCCTGAGCTGGTCCCGTGTCCCTCCTGCTGTTCTGTCGCCCTCCTTTGCTCTCAACCAGGACCCCGCATGTCTCCCTCAGTTCTTGCAAAGACCCGTCCTCTGGGGGGTCTTCAGCTCTCTGCATCACAGGGATTCTGATATCTCACCGTGTGCTGAGCTAATTTTTAATTATTTTGAATATAATCCTTTTGTATAGTCTTTCTGAATGGTTTCTTTAGCAATTGGTAAGTGCTATTAATATTTTTATACAGTCTTTGAGGCAGATGCTTAATAGTCAAAATAAGAGCACATTTTCCACTGTCATTAATTTTTTAAAACAATCTTTGAGGTAAATGATTGCTACTGATATGATTTAGTTACTTAGAAAGTAACTAATGGTAGCATGTTGGTCTTTATTTTATGTCTTTGTGGCTAGGTGAAACTTTCAATGAACTTTTAGGAAACTATACTTCGAGGTTTTGATACTAAGAGGAAAAAATGAGAGAAATCTTGCTCTGAGGCTTCCGATGACCTGAAAAATTAAATGCGTGTTCTAGTTCATTAGGGTCTGAAAAACCTGTATTCAAATAAGAACACAAGAAAAAAAGATAATAAAGGCTTTTTCCCATAGGAAACAGATTTGAAACATGCCATTACTCTTCACACACAGAACTTACCTGCTCACCGTATTCCCCCGGACCTTCACCTTCGCAGGCTGGGATATGTGCCCTGTTCTGCCCCTGTGTCAGCATGGACTTGTTTATCAACATGTATCCCATTGTGTTGTAACTACCTAGTTGTTCCCGACTCTCGTTCCTCTATGTATTTCTCCAGTGTCCAGTGCTGGGCACTCAGGAAATCATCCTTGAACGAGAGGGGGAGGGGGAAGGAGGGAGAGAGAGAGACACTAAAAAAGGAACAAGTTCCAGCAAACAGTTCAGTGTGGCTACAAACGGCGGTCTCCTCCAGGGTGTGAGGAGGTCTCCTCTGGCCGGGAACCTTGGAGCACGTGCCCCTGGGAACAGGGCTGGGAACCCGAGGGCAGTAGAGGCTGTGATAAGGTTGTGGGTTCGGAGCAGCATGGGGGCCTCTCACCTGTGGCTGTGTGCTGTCACGGCCGCCACCACCACTCTCTCCTTTCCCGTGGTAGGTGCCTTAACCCTGGCTCTCACAATGTGAACAGGTGTTCTTGAACAAAAGGCTTCTTTCATCCTTTACCTTTGGGAAATGTCAGTGCAATAGTCAGCTCTCGGAGATTCGGTCGGCATTGCCACTTATTCAAAACTCTGAAAAAGTCTTACAGAAAAGAATCTAGCTCAGTTTGGGTAACCCAACGTTTCTCAAGTTTTATCTGATCACAGACCACTTTTATTTCAAGAAAGACCTACTTTCATCTCAACAGATAGAATGCTGCACAAAAATTTGAGCACCAAAACTGACTGAATCCTGGCACTATTATTTGGGTAATTTTAGGCAAGTTAATGTAACTTTATTCTTTCTGTGTCTCAGTTTCTTTTTATAAAAAGTCATTATTAAAAATATATTATTTTATTTTATTTTTCCCCATCACCATTTATCGACCCTTCCCCCCCCCCCCCCCGCCCCACATTCACCACACTGTTCAAGTTTCGGAATTCTTTCCTTTTTTTCTTTTTTTCTCAATCCCTCCCTGCTAGCCCTCTCCCCAGAAGTGTCTGCCTGCTTTCTATCAATGAGTTTGTCTCTATTTTGCTTGTTAGTTCAGTTTGTTCATTAGATTCCACATATGAGTGAAATCATATGGTACTTGTCTTTTTCTAACTGGCTTATTTTTCTTAGCATGATGTTCTCCAGGTCCATCCATGCTGTTGCAAAGGATGAACTTTTCTTCTTTTTTTATGGCTGAGTAGTATTCCCTTGTGTAAATACACCACAGCTGTTTTATCCACTCATCTACTGATGGGCACTTTGGCTGTTTCTAAATCTTGGCTATTATATACAACCCTGAAATGAACATAGGGGTGTATATATTCTTTTGAATTAGTGTTTTTGTTGTTGTTGTTGTTGTTGTGTGTGTATTTAAATAAATTCCCAGAAGTGGATTGCTGGGTCATAAGGCAGTTCCATGTTTAATTTTTTGAGGTAACTCCATATTGCTTTCCACAGTGGCTGCACCAGTCTGCATTCTTCATTTTAAAAAGGCATAATAGTGCCTTCCCAAGGGAATATTGTGAGGATTAAATGAAATACCATATATATTACACCCAACATTTAGCAAATACTCAACAAACATGAATTGCCATTTCCTCAGATCCCTCACATCCCGTCTTTATTATCTCATCCCCCTTTAAGCTAACTTTGCAGGATTTTTCAGACAGGAATTTAATGGAGAAAAGAGTTTTTATCAAAGTTTTATAAAAATTTTTTATAAAAAAAGCCACCCAGTCACTGTCTTTCTGCTTCTCTGTCTGGCACAGGTGGGAAACGACTCTTGGAGGCCTGATATTTTCTAACCAGTACATACAATTGATGACCTCTGTCCCATCGACTTCGATCTACGGATTTGGTGAACATGAACATCCGTCCTTTAAGCATGACATGAATTATGTTCGATATGGAATGTTTTCCAGAGATCAGTCGCCAGTGGTAATGTGTGGATATAGATTCTTAATATTAGAAATCTGACTTATGGAAAGGGAAAAGGGGAATGAATGCTAAGAATGATTTTCTATAAGGTCCTATAAACCTACTCTCAGAAATAATTTGGGATTATACTTAATTGGTGATAATGGCAAGTTTGAAATTGACATCCACTCAGGTTTTCACTAGTTTGACTTTTACCCTCACTAAATATATGACACTTTTGTTTTCTTTTTTCTCCTCCTCCTCCTCCTCCTCCTCCTCCTCCTCCTTCTTCTTCTTCTTCTTCTTCTTCTTCTTCTTCTTCTTCTTCTTCTTTTGGCATGTCACTAATTGCTACTGAATCTCATTGAGATAGGAAAATTAAATTGTAATTCATTAAAAACAATATTTCTGTTTATGTTGCAGGCACTTAGCAATCTCTATGGGGTTCATCCTTTTTACATGTGCATTGAGAAAGACTTTAATGCTCATGGTGTCCTCCTCTTGAATTCCAATGCCCAAGGTAATGTGGTCATCTGGTTAAATCATAAAGAAGCCAATGCACAATTTAAATGCTGCTTTTTGCCTTTTCTCCCTTTAAAAAAATGCTTATTAATTAGAACAATATAGAGTGAGAGACTGTCTACAATTTAATATTTTGTTTCAAAATGGAAAGGTTTTTAGTGAATCACATACAGTCATCCTAATAGATTGCAGAATTCTATTAAGACACAGTACTATAGAAATCAGAAGTCCTTCAACAAGCAATGCTAGAAATTTCAGTGCCTAATATTAGATAGACAACCTAAGTAGCAACTAAATGGCAGAAATATTAATATAGTGATCTCTGCCATTTATATTATTTGTACTTATTCTCTATTTTGCTTTGTTCTTTCCAGATGTCACTCTGAGCCCATCTCCTTCTTTAACATTCAGGACCATTGGAGGAATCCTTGATTTCTATATGTTTCTTGGCCCCACTCCTGAAAATGTTATCCAGCAGTACACAGAAGTGAGTACAGCGCAGTAATTCACATTCACATTTTCTTTGTCCTGGCTCTGAGGAAAGGGGGAGCAATTAGCAACTAGTCTTTAGTCTTCCAATCTCCTAGCTGTTTCCACCTTTAGGTAAAGGCTTCTGACTTGATTACCATTTCATCTCAGCTCCATTACTTCTGATTCATCATACCCTGTGCCACTTGACTCTCTCCCAAAGGATTCATCAGCCAGCCACTTGATTCTCTGAGATCCAATAGAACTGGGTGTTGAGGGGTCAATGTTTGGAGGAAAACCTCCTGATGGGACAGAACTCCTGGGGAATTGTGCAGTAGTGACCTTGGTTTATCATCCATACTCAACCTTTCTTTTTGCCCTCCTTCTAGAGCAGAGGTGGGGAACCTTTTTTCTGCCGTGGGCCATTTGGATATTTATAACCTCATTCATGAGCCATGCAAGATTATCAACTTAAAAATCTGCCTGCTATATTTGGTGAAACATTTAATGCCTTGGCAGAGCCAGACAAATTATATACGGTCTGTGGGCTGGACATTCCCCACCCTTGTTCTACATCTTTCCTTTCTAGATCGAGGTGGAGATACTCCACTTCTGTCCCCTGCCCCTACATCTACCAGCTATTTGGTACACAAATGTAGCCAAGGTACATGCCAATTTGTTGCTCATCCCCTATCACACATCATTCCTCAAACCATCTCCCCAGGGTGAACTAGTCAAATACTACCAAAATCCACAGGGATGTCTGCAGTTCCTAACAGGAAACTTGCTAACCCTGAAAAACTGTCTAACAAAATAATTGTAGGTGTTAGAGTAGGTGGATGGGAAAGGTAGGGTGAATGTGATTTGGTCCAGGGGAGGGTCTTAGCAGAGCTGTTTAAATACTAATTGCTAGAATGCCTTTTGTTATGACTGTCACTGAATCTGATAAGCAGGAAATTCAAAATGCAAAGACAAGGCCTTTGTTGGACAATCATGGGAAGAGAAAGGGGACCTGTCCCATCAGATCTCTCAGTTCTCCTGGAGATCAGGAAGTGCCTGAGGGAGGCTCCTGGGCCCAGCTGGAAATAGGGTTGCACCAAATTTTGTGGTTTCAAGGGATTCCATAAAGATGCATCAGTTCTCTTTCCCAAAGTCTACAGAAGCTTCATCAAGGGGTTTAGAAAAGATGGGAATGAGAATGGAGACAAGAGGGGGGTTGAGGAGAGAGCTACTTAAAGCTGAAAGTGACGCCATCCTCCTTTTCTTGTTGCTTGCTTATTTCTGTCCTTCATTCCAGGGGACACCTACAGCAGGGGTCCCCTCTGCCTAGAACAGCTATGGTTTGATTCTCAAAGCCTTTAAAATCACTAGCAAAGGATGTGACAAAAATAAAGCAAAAGTTAATCCCATTTACCTTGTCTCCTGAGCAATCTCTCACTTACTTGAAGAACTGGCCCAAACTGACAGTTTAAAAGAAATAAACTTTTCTCTTTCATCTTATTTTCTATATATATATTACACGAAGTGTCCCCTTGGGAGTTCTACTGACCAGGAGTTCAATCGCTCACTATGACGTGCACTGACTACCAGGGGGTGGCATGGAATGAAAGAAGGCCCCGGCCAGCAGCCAGCAGCCACTAGGGATCCTACCCGTGCACACATTTTGTTCACTGGGCCTCTAGTTGTTGATAATATAAACTTCCCTTAGCCCACTGAGTACTCTAGGAGAGGTTATATACATCTGCATAGCTTAGATTCCTAGTAAGAACACTCCTACAGAGGGCCTGGGTTTGAATCCTGCCTACTGCTGATGTGCTGTGTGATCTTGGGCAATTACTTAACCTTCCTGTGTCTCTCATTCCTGCATCTGTAACATAGGGATAATTGTAGTATCTACCTCATATGATTGCTGTAAGAATCAAATGTGATAATAAGCATAAAATACATTTAATCACCCATGAAGGGCCAAAAAATTCCATATCATGGACACTTATTTTATTAGATTTCTCTGAAGCTGCTGATTGCTGTCTTTGAAATCCACTTGCTAAGCTTTGAAACAGTGTTTTCTGGTTTACCTATCCCCCTCTAGCTTCTTTTTCTTAATCTCCTGACAAATGTTTTATTCACTCCGTCAGTGTCAGTATTCCTATCAGTATTCGTCAGCGTTCTGTACTCTTCAAGAAGAACAGCTTTTCAGCAATGGCATCACCTACTATGCATGCACTGATGAATCACATGCCCTATCTCTAGTCCAAAGCTTTTTTGTGAACTCCAGCATATTTATTTTTGCCTATTGAAAATGTATACTTCACATTCCACAACCATCACAGCATATTCTATACAGAATTAATAATCTCTTTTTAAACTTCTTACTTCAACTAGATCTTCCCGTTATCATTTTCTGAGTTAACAGAATTACCAAGAACCCAATCATCCAGGCAAGAAACTGAAAAACTATCTTCTTCTTGATCCTTCATTGTCTGACAGCCCATGGATTGATTCTGTCCTTTTATTTTGTCTCTGGCACTCTAGCTTTAATGAGCTTTCATCTTTCTCCTTGGAAGGTTATACTAACTAGAGAACTGGTTCTCTTACTTCCTGTTTGGTTTTCCTACAAACCATTCTTCATTCATACTTTTGTCAGGAGGATACTTCTAAACGGTTAACCCTATCTTTCACTCCTCTGTTAAACATCTAACCAGTATCTAAAGCAGTGGTTCTCAACCTTCCTAATGCCACGACCCTTTAATACAGTTCCTCCTGTTGTGGTGACCACCAATTTCATTGTTACAAATTGAACATAATTAAAGCATAGTGATTAGTCACAAAAACAATATGTAATTATATATGTGTTTTCCGATGGTTTTAGGCGACCCCTGTGAAAGGGTTGTTTGACCCCCAAAGGAGTCACGACCCACAGGTTGAGAACCGTTGGTCTAAAGCGTCATTGGCAACTAAAAATATATGTATTGCAAAACACATATGTAATTTTAAAAATATTAGTAGCCAATTAAAAAATGTAAAGACAGGTGAAATTCTATTCAGAACATTATCATTTCAACATGTAATCAGCCAAAAAATAATAATGAGGTATTTTATATATTTTTATACTAAGTCCTTGATACCTGCTGTGCATTATTTTATACTTAACATCACATCTCAAGTTGGGCCAGCCATATTTTAAGTACTCACAGTCATATGTGGCTAGCGACTCCCATACTCGTCTACACAAGACTGAAGGATAAAACATCCAAATTAATTTGCACAGCTTAAGCAGGCTTTTAATTAACTGCTTCCATTCTGTATCTACAGCATCATCTCCCATCAACTTCTTTTCAAACTCTGTACTCCAGCCCTACTGAAAATGTTCAAGGTCTGCTATGTTCTTAGCATGCATGCTTTCCCTTTGATTGGGAAAAGTGCCCATCTCATCTACTTGGTGATCAGCTTGCTCTTTGCACCACATTTTCTGTGAAATCTTTTTCCTACTGTTGATGATCTACACTCCCACTCTACATGCATCCTTCCTAGTTCACACACAGTATGAATGGAAGCTTTGTTATCTAGTGACTTCTAGTCCTGCCTTTCCAACCAGTCCAGGTCCTCTCTCCAAACCTATGAAATCAGGAATTATGGAATTTATCCTTGGCTCGCATAATGAAGAGCCCTGCTTAAATCAGTTTTTTATTTCCTTAATTTTAACCCATGTTCTGAGCAATTTATTTTTATTGCTTTGGGTATAATTTACAAATCTGCTTTTTTCTAACAAACGTTCAAAGCCACATGAAATTAAATTATTGGTAGTTATTTATATTATTTTTATAATGCTAAGCCCCCAACGAAATTAATCTTGAGGAAAGGAGACTATGTGCAATTTCAGTTAATTAACTTACTAATTAATTTACATTCTTTAATTAGTTTTTCTTTATTCTTTAGTCATAACACAAATGACTTAACAACTTTCTGCATGCTGGGACACTAAAAAAAATCTTCATTTACATAGTTAGAAAGGACATCTACATTGCCAAATAAGCATGCCTTTGTGACTATTCTGGATTGTTTAAAATGAGGTCAATGAATATATTTCTGAATAAGTTTATTTTTAATTACACATTACTATGGAAATCTGTTCTCCATGTAAAAGTGTCAAATGATACAGAAGTATACCCCTAAATCCTCCTGCCTGTAGCTGTAACAACCACTTTTAATAGTTTCCCAAATATTCCTCTAAAAATTTACTATGAATTTATACACATGTATTTATATTTTCCACTCATGTATTAATAGGATCATGCTAGAACTATTTATTTTTTGTGAGGTGGTCTTTTAATTTACCTCTGTGTTAGAGATCTTTCCATATGAGTACTTATAAAATCTATATAATTTTTTTAGGACATAATTTTTTTAGAGCAGTTTTAGGTCCATAACAAAACTGAGAGGAAGTTACAGAGATTTCCCATATACATCCTGCCTCCCCACATGCATAGCCTCCCCCATCATAAACATCACTCACTAGAATGGCACATTTGTTACCAAGGATGAACCTACATTGACACAACATAATCACTGATGCCCATAGTTTACCTTAGGATTCACTCTTGGTGTTGTACATCCTATGGGTTTGGACAAATGCCTCTTGATATATATATTATTATAATATTATACAGAGTATTTTCATTGCCCTGAAAATCTTCTCTTTTCTGCCTGTACATTCCCATCCTCCATCAGCCGCCATGGCTCCATAGCTTTTCCTTTTTCAGAATGTCATATAGTTAGATACAGTATGTATGTACTAGCCTTTTCAGATTGGCCACTTTCATTTGGTAATGTATATTTAAGATTTCTCCATGCCTTTTTGAAGCTTAATAACTTATTTATTTTTAGCACCGAATAATCTTCTACTTTCTGGATGTACCACAGCTTATCGATTCATCTACTGGACATATTGGTTGTTCCAAATGTTGGCAATTATGAATTAAGTCGCTATAAATATCTCTATGCAGGTTTTTGTTGTTTTTTTTTTAATATATTTTATTGATTTTTTTACAGAGAGGAAGGGAGAGAGATAGAGAGTTAGAAACATCGATGAGAGAGAAACATCGATCAGCTGCCTCCTGCACATCTCCTACTGGGGATGTACCTGCAACCCAGGTACATGCCCTTGACCGGAACCGAACCCGGGACCCTTCAGTCCGCAGGCCGACGCTCTATCCACTGAGCCAAACCGGTTTTGGCTCTATGCAGGTTTTTATGTGGACATAAATTTTGACCTCTTTTGGGTAAATACTAGGAAGCACAATTGCTGGATCATATGGGAAGAGAATGTTTAGTTTAGTAAGAAATTGCCACACTGACTTCCAAAGTGGCCTCCAAACCAGCAATGAATGAGAGTTTCGGTGGCTCTCTAGCCTCACCAGCATTCGAAGTTGCCATTGTTCCAGGTTTTGGGCATTCTAATAGGTGTGCAGTGATGTCTCTTGTTGACTTAATTTAGATTTCCCTGATGACATATGATGTGGACTGTATTTCAGGGACTTATTTGCCATCTGTATATCTGGTGAGGTGTCTTTTAAGGTCTTTGGACCATTTTTTTTAATCCTGTTGTTTGCTTTCTCACTGTTGAGTCTTAAGAGCTCTTTGGATATTTTGGTAACTGTCCTTTATCAGATGTGTGTTTTGCAAATATTTTCTCCCAGTCTGTGACTTGTCTTCTAATTCACTTGACATTGCCTTTTGCAAAGCAGGACTTTTTAATGTTAATGAAATCCAGCTTACCGATTATTTCTTTCATGGATCATGCCTTTGATGTTATTTATATCTTTCTTCTTTTTAAAAGTTGTACCAACTGACATTCTAATGTTTTCCTATCGTAGAGAGTGGAGCAACAAACATCCTTGTTCAAATGTCTTTGGGCACATGCACACTTCTGCAGGGCGTATGTGGTGAAATGCATGAGTGAAGGACATGCCTATTTAAAATGTTGATAGCTATTGCTAATATCCCTTCAAAAAGAAAAAGACTATTAATTTTCATTTGTGTCTAGAATACAAAGGCTAGGAAATGGACTTTAAGACACTGAAGTTTGTTGATGGCAGGAGCACTGGGTTCAAGCATCAGAAGAACTGGCTCCTACCCCCCATTCGGGTGCTCTAATTAGCTCTGTGACAGGGCATGAATCACTTAACCTTCCTGTCTCCCTGGGTCCTTTAAACTCCAAAAATCCTACTAGCTACAGCGTCTAACCCTGGCTTTCAAGCATAGAGTAGAATTCAACAGGTTTAACATGCAGTTTATGAAGACTGCCTTTTCTAAACCAATGTGATACATCTGCTTGCCTGCATTCTGGCAGAGAGAAACGAAGACCTGCAAGACGCACTCAGGTTCTCAGAAGCCAGGTCTGCACTGGGTGTCTTGCTCCCCCAGTGCTGCTTTGGCTCAGAGCCCTGCTTTCGGCTGAAGGTCTGAAGCTGGGAATGAGTCCAGGCAGGCAGCAGACAATCAGAAAGAGAGGAGCAGGGCCAAGGCGTGGCATGTGTCCACTCGACAAGCTTTCTGAGAGAAAATGCTGTGCGGCCCGACTAACCTGTTTCTCAGTATTCACAGGTGGAGATTTTCCATATTAAAATTTTCTGTAATTCAGGAGTTTTATGTCCCACACTGGTGCCAGCACAGGATCCAACCAGTGACTCAAGTAAACACTGTCTTTTACCATCATTACTAATACCACTGTAAATGTTTGCTTGGTTTAAATACAATAGCACTGCAAGGTGGTGGAGATAAAATCAACTCAGGGGAACCTGATTCCAGGTTTTGCTAGAAAAGTGAGAAAGTGAATAGAAGGTCAACCGCATGTAATTTTTTTAAAAAAATTCAAACTGGAATTCTGAGATGAAACTGAAAGGTTGTGGTGATGCCAGCGATGCCGGCTATTTTCTAGGCCGCTGCTTCTTCAGTGTTGCACATTAGAATCTACTGATTTTGAGAAAAATTGACATGAGGTGGAAGGTGGAGGGTTGTGGGGAGGGACTCCCAGAGATTCTGATTTAATTGACCTGGGGACAGGCCTGGCACTAGGATTTTACAAATCTCTCCAGGAGATGCTAATGCTCACACCAGAGAGCCAGAGTTCCAGCCTTGTGCTACCCTGTGTGGTAGCCACCAGCCCCATGTGGCACAGAACGCTTGGAAATGTGCCCAGGTCAACTGGAAACAGGCTCAAAGCCTTCGTGTAGGAAAAGAAAGTGACATTGCTAATTAATATGTTATTCATACCATATTTTAATGTCAATAGTATATATTACACATTAATTTAATAAAATATTAATACCACTTATTAACATTATATTAACAAGATTAATAACACTATTATATTGATAATTACATGTTTATAACAATAAAATACTATTTTATATGACTTGCATGTTGAAGTGATATTGTGAGTTCAGATATAGTGAGTTCAATAAACTATATTACTAAAATTAAATTAAATCTTACCTGTTTCCTCTTACTTTTTAAAATGTGGTACTAGCCCTAGATGGTTTGGCTCAGTGGAAAAAGCGTCAGCCCGAGGACTGAAGGGTCCCAGGTTTGATTCCGGTCAAGGGCACATGCCTGGGTTGCAGGCTTGATACCCAGTATGGGGGTTGCAGGAGGCAGCCAATCAATGATTCTCTCCCATCATTGATGTTTCTATCTCTCTCTCCCTCTCCCTTCCTCTCTGAAATCAATAAAAATACATTTTAAAAACTGTGGTACTAGACATTTTAAAATGACCAATGTGGATTATATTTGTGGCTTGCATTATGTTGCTGTGGGACAGTGCTGGGTGTCATTGGCCCAGCCAAGATCTCTGATGCTGCCGTATGTTCACATATTGGGAAGATTCATGACACTAGTTAGAAGAGGGGGAAGGGCCCACTTTATATTTGGGGCCATTTCTTTTTCTCATAACCACAGAAGTAGTTTTCCGAATAAGATTTAGTCTTTTACCAGCATTACTAATATAATTGTCAATCTAATGTCATTTATAAACTTCATTTCCGTGTTGTAATATCAAGGTAAATTCATCAAAATTTGTGTTTGTTTTTAAAAATAAGCTTAAATATTGCAAAGGAGATTATTCTCAAAGAGTCCTTTCCTCAGGCTAAAGCTCTCTATAAAATCGCTGACTTCCTCTGGAGAATATAATGGCTGTGGAAAGAAATTCACTGGCTTCTCCAAAGAGGAAGAAAAATCATGTGATCTTGAGTCCTACGGCATCAAACGGCCTTTTTTTCCCCATAAAAATTTTATACCAAAGAAGAATTTGAGAGGCATAATAGTAGTCAATATTGAACCAATCTACTAGAACTTTCATTTTTCTTAATAGTCAGTCCTATTTTCTAGCAGTGAGAAAGCCAGAAAGCAAAATTTTCTAAAAACGGACTTACGGGGCTAGAGGATTTATCTAAAATTTATCTGGATAGGAAATCTGTGAGTGAAATCCCCCTTTTTGTTAGATAATTAGTGCATTGCTTTGTAAAGTTTGAAATTTTAATAAATTTTATCTTATCCTAAGCCTTTGTTCCTGTCAGCTATGTTCCGTGATGTGTATGAAAAAGGTGTAAGTTCTCTCTGACCTTTACATTCCTTTCTAGCTGCACTTTCCTCTTCTTTCAATAGCTCTTGAACTAGAAAATGAGGAAAGGCACAAAGCACATTGTTTTGGGGAAGAATGTACTATTGTCTGTGTTTCCAGTTTTATAGTTCTAAAAATTGCCTAGCCTTATAAAATGGAAGCTATAGTTCACATTTAGGTGCAGAATTGAAGGGCCACCAAATTGCTGAATTTTGTGACACCAAGGAAAAATTCTTCCAGGGATTGTTTGAAATGGTCCACTTTCCTCAATGGTCACCAAGAAAATCATTGTTAAGGACATCATGCAGACTTTAGAAAACCAAAAATAAATAAAGCCCATGGTAGTATATCAGTTTGACGGGTCGATCCCCTGAGTAATTTTGATTTGGGGTCTTTTTGTCTTACAGACATGATCTTGGAAAGATCTGACCTTGGAAAGCTTAGGTATCAGAAGTCTTAGAGTTTTAATAGATTATACTCCAAGATTCCCTTTTGAACCTTGCTTTTTAAATGGCTACATGGACAATATTAAACTTTATTGGCATATACCTATTAGTAAGTTAGATTTTCTGACATGTTTACAGTGTCTATCCTAATCCCCCATATTTATTCTTCTTTTCATTTTTTGGTATCTATGTATCTCAAGAATATCTGAGTCTCCCATATGCCTCAGTTTTGTGTGAGCTTACAGTGAGCATTTGGAATTTTCTGAGAAGGCAAATCCTAGGCAGTTCAATGTTAGCTTCAGACAGACCTCAAGTGTTAAATCTTTGCTTTTCTCTGTATGACTCCCATGGATTTGGTCAATTGATGTACCTGTCTGAGCTTTAACTTTCTTAATCTTTAAAATTCAGTTTATCACTTTCCCTTACATAGTTTTCCTCAAGATTAAAGGTATCTCTCTGTCTAGGTAGGGTTATATATATAGTAGGCCAATGAGTGGTGACTCTCATTCTTATTATGAGGTGGTCCATGTTTGTCAGAAATGCAGAAGACAATGTATTTGTTTGTTTTTTTGTGTTTTTTTTGTTGTTGTTTTTTGTTTGTTTTGTTTTCTTTTGCCTGATGACACTGCACTGTATAAGAGAGATACAGTTGAATGTAGGACACTTTCCCTGAAGCTAACTCCCTAAATGTAACTCCTGTTTCTATCCCTTACTGTTTGTGTAATGTTGGGCAAGTTTTTTAATCTCTTGGCTCCAGTTTTCTCACCTGCAAAATGAATTATTCATAGTACCTACCTGATAAGATTATTTTGACTATTAAAAAGTTAGTACATATGAAGACTCTAGAACACAGTTCTTAACATATAGAAAAGCTATCTAAGTATATATTCATCCTGGCAAAACTAGGTACTTATTAAATGTATTATTACAAAATTGGGTCATGGCCAGAGATAGCTGTCAAAGTGACAGTTTCGGGGGGAGAGAAGAAAGGCTTTTGAATTTCCTTTGGACACCAAATGTACTGGGTTACGACTGGTCAGTAATACGTGGATTAGAATGATGAGTATGTGTTACCAAAATTATGGAAATAATCCAACTTGCATTCTCCAGACACTTTTACATGTATTTTATGAGTTGTTGCATATAAAAACTTGAGAGATATTCAAGACAGGCATTACTATCTCCATTTTAAAATTGAAGAAACTGATCTTGATGAAGTTGAATTGAGTTGCCTAAGAACACATAACAGAGAGCCACATAATCATGGCTTCCAAATTTAATTATTTTTATCACTCTATCATACTTTCTACATACAAAATGATGTTGGTAAATGGCCATAAGTATTTCTGTGGATTTTCTAACATGTTTATTTAACTTCACTGTTTTAATTTCTTCCCCAAGGAAACTTCTATACAATCTATACCGATATATTTTTGAAAAGATTTTAAGTATTGACATCTTTAATACTGTCAACAATAAATACAATTAAAATATATATGTAAATAAAATAAAATGAAAATATTTTAAGTAGTAGGTCTTTAAAACTATAGCTTTAAATTTTGAAGAAATTGTTAGGGACATTTCTATCACATGAAGTTTTTGTAAGCAAAGCTCTTGGGAATGTGTTTTGTTTGTTTCTTTTCCCCCAAAATGTATAACCTTCAGGTAACGGATGTTGATATATTCTAGGTGCTTCTAAAAATCTGTTTTAAATTGTAAAAAGTTATTGTTTCTCTAAAGCCACATTGACCTCAAGGAAATGACATTTTTATTT
This sequence comes from Myotis yumanensis, assembly GCF_028538775.1. Classification (NCBI taxonomy): domain Eukaryota; kingdom Metazoa; phylum Chordata; class Mammalia; order Chiroptera; family Vespertilionidae; genus Myotis; species Myotis yumanensis. The sequence goes on from NW_027223754.1 coordinate 173,633,881, forward strand.
TGCATGGCATTGACAATACTTAATTTTCACCTTCATTTGAGAATTTGCATAGTAATGCACAAATTATATTAGTATTCTTATCATCTTCCAGGAGCAAGTCATTAAATATGTTTAATGAAAGGATTTCCTCTTCTTTAAGTTTCAAGATCTTTAGGTTAGGTTTATGCCGGGTTTCTTGTTCTGGCATCAAGAAGGGTTCAGGAAATCTGGAGAAGGCTGTGCGTAGATTTTAAATAAGAGTCCAGAGATGAAGATAATTTTGAAAGGCATTTGGGGGGTCAGAGGAGCTTAGCTAAAGGAGCTAAGTTCTAAGGTCTTAAGTCTTAGGTCTAAGCAGACCTTAGGTTCTCCTCGTCCCCAGGACCCCATGCTTTTTATTAACACAACTTGTCCTGAGGCGAAGCAGAGATATACACTTCAAAGGGTCAGGGTTTCAGTACAGAGTCCATTGTCAGAATGGGGGAATTAGCCTATGGTTGTTCAGGTGTTTGGCCAGTAGAAGGCAATAACATGTAGATTAAGATGCCCTTTAGCTGTCTGGCAGCCAAGAAATCAATTTAATGTATCCTATTCAGGTTTAGGGAAATGCCTTCAGCCATTCCCAGATGTAGCCCTGCTGTACATGCTGGAATTGGTCTCCGGCAGGTTTACACTCATTTAAGTGTTTATAAGTATCTTAAAATCAGCTATTTAGGAATTGCTTCTATAGTGTTCCAATTTGGGCATGATTTCAGAATATTACTGAATTTTTAAAATTTACTTTAAGTTTGTCAAGTTATCAGTCTCTATATCATAGCATATTTGGCTGCTGTAATCTGAACTCTCAACATCTGTCCTGTAGATAGTCAGTTGGGAGGGGTTTCCTGAACGTTTGTTGCTATTTGAGTGTGAAATAAGGTCTCATTTCTTACACAAGCAACCATTTATAATTTGTGGAAAGGGTGCACTTCAGTTGATAAGTCATTTGTTCAGAAACCACATGAGCACAGAAACACAGGGGACGTAGGTAAAAGGATTTAAAAATAACCCAGGTACTATTTTCACAACTGAAAGTTCTTTCAGTTTAATAACATCTGCTGATTTTCCCTACATGCTTCTTCAGGAGATGGATCAACTGATCTTTGCAGAAGCTCTAAGAGTCCTCGTATATAAATCTTTCTGTTCATTGCTATATGCTTCCCACAGTTATTTTTGGACCCATAAAATCAAATTATTGGTTTAGAAAAGTCTAAGGTTAAAGCCAGTTATTCTATCCCTGGGGCTCTTTGCAGTTCAGCCTGCCTCTCGATCAACAGAAAAACACGTGATGTTAGAGAGCATTTCAATTCACTGCACTTTCAAGACCACACAGAGAATGTCCGGTGGTCTTTCAGAGCAGGGATCACAATTCAAAGGCTTATGAGGCTGGACTGCTAAAATAACCTAGTGGAGTGGGTGGTGGGGAGTGTGGCTGCTTGGAGAGTAAACACTCCTGCCAAGAATGGGAGGGGAGGGTGTGTGGGGAGGAATGTGTTCCTGAATGGGGCACTATGTTCGTTATTTTTATTATTCTTTTTAGGCATAGGAGTTCCTTATTCCTCTGAATGTCACCAATTTCCTGTTACCTTACTTGCTTCTCCTACTTATGTCCCTACTGGGGAACAAAAGGCTCTGTTGCTCATGTGTGGTGCTTTTGTTGACATGGGGCAGAGATGTGGAAAGGCCAGTCCACCTAGTCTCTTTGCTTCTGGCCCAGAGCCAATATCTGACCCATCTGTGCTCAGGGCATGTTCCAGAGCCACTCCCACTTTTTGCAGGAGATGTCTATTGTGTGTTTTCCTGTCTAATCAAATCCCTGTGTTTTCTTCCTTTCTGGGATTTTGCTTTGGTTTATGTTCATCAAGGGACCCTCTTGCAGTTTTCAACTGATAAACTGAATTTATAAAAGGTATCTTTTCTTTAACATTAAGAGACTTGAGGTAGGGAATGGAGCAGTGATGGTGAACCTATGACACGCGAACTCATTTTTTGGGTTGATTTTTCTTTGTTAAATGGCATTTAAATATATAAAATAAATATCAAAAATATAAATCTTTGTTTTACTATGGTTGCAAATATCAAAAAAATTTCTATATGTGACACGGCACCAGAGTTAAGTTAGGGTTTTTCAAAATGCTGACACGCCGAGCTCAAAAGGTTCGCCATCACTGGAATAGAGGTTGCAGAAAGTCTGAAATCTTGAATCAGAGCTCTCCTATTTCTATTTTATAGAAGGTAGTCAAATTATAAAAGCCTAGAAATATGCTGAGTGTGGAACTCATGTCTCTCTCTTAAACAATCATTATTTTTTCCTATAGGTTATTTTCTTTTGGTATAGTCCTAAAACCCATATACTTATACAAAGCTCAATTTTTTTTTCAGATGACCTTTTCCTTTAACTGCTCTTCCTAGTACTACATTCTACAATTCCTCTCAGCAATTAAAATAAACTTTTTTCCCCCTGAGCTTATTCTCTTTGAGGTGTTTAAGATCTGAGGGAAGTAGAGTGTGAAACTAACATTTTAAAATTAAATAATGCTGATACAAAAGAATTAAGTGACTAATTTTAAAGCTCAACATACAAAAAACATAGAGATTGAGAGGGTAGCAATAAGCAAAATTCAAGACTTATGTGAAGGAAAGTGACACATCTGTACTCAGCTCTAGTTATTTGCCACCTTTAATTTTCAACTTCAGAAATCTGAGATCCTGAAGAACAGATCTGAGCATCTTATGCTCATAGTTCACATCTTTGTCTTCTTTTTATTTGTGTGCCCAGAGTTTATTAGACCTACTGATATGTAGTTGGTGCTCAATTAATGGTTGTAGAAAGGAGGATGAGATCTTTTAGAGATTTAAATTATTTGAACATATAGAGGCCTACAGATAATTGTTAGAATAGCTGATATTTATTGAGCACTTAGGGGCCAGGTATGATTAATTGCTTTTCTGTATTATCTTTTTTCCCTTTCTTACCATAACCTCATTTTATGGATGAGGATTAACTGAGGCATAGAGAGCTGAGGACACATAGGAGATAAGTAAGACCAAGGATTTGAATCCGGGGCTGTTTGACTCCAGAATCCATACCTGCAACTAGTCTACTTTTCAGTCAAATTGAGGAGTTGAAGGCTACCTCTATAAACAAACAAGCCAACAAATAATTACTTGGGTCACTGAGGCAAAATCTCTGCTTTCCTTAGAGATGTGCATTTTAGGGTTTTGTGTTAGAGAAGAATCCCAAGCTTTAGGAAGCAATGGTTCTTTTAACTCAATGAATAGTGTCTTTTTATTCTTTGTTTTTCACATTATTATAGAAATATGTGCATATAATAATAAAAATCAAAGTTGCATACATTTATTTAAAATGAATAGAGAACAGGCCATCCTTCATGTTTACCTCTAGTCTCACTCTGCTGAGGGAGGCATTTTCACCATTTCTGCTTGTATTTCAAGTCCGGTGATTGTTTCCATACCTATGGTTGTTTCTATACATTTATAAAGTGCTTCTGTACTAGGATCCATTTTAGACTCAAGGTACGTGGGAATAAATAAAAGTTAAACTCATTCTTCTTGTGGAGATAACATTCTAGTCAATAGACAAATAAATGAGATGGGTAATTTCAGGGAGTGGTAAGTGCCATGTAGATAATTTGGTTGATTTGTTTGTTCATCTTGAAATTGTAGGTTTTCTCATTCTTGTTGTTGGGTTTTCTCAAACATCTGTGACCTCTGTGTGACGGATCTTACTTATGAGTGAAGGACCAATCAGGTGGATGATTAGAGGTGGACTCAATTCTTCCTCAGGGAGAGGATCAGACCTGGGGCTGGGAATGTGGGTAGGGCTGGTTGACAGGCAGGCAGGCCAGCTTCACTTTAGGGTCTGTGGTTGTGAAGTAGGTGTCAGCTGTGCTCCCCACCACTGGGCACTCTGATGTGCCCACCAATAGTAGAAACACATTGAAAGGATAATCTGGGATGTAGAGGTAAGGTAAAGAAGTGATGCTTCCTAGTGAGAGAATTTTGCCTTTATTCAGACCCATTGGATAGTTTCTAGACTGTAATGTGGATATTATATGAACAAATATTTTCCCCCAGGAGAATACAAAATTTAGATTTTTATGTGTAATTTTCTGATTGCTAAATATGAAGCCAATCTTTTAAAAATTCTCATAGCCAAATGAAAAATGCTTCAGAACTATGGATGTGACTTCTGCCTCAATCCAGTTATATATATATATATATATGCAAAAGAGTTGAATGACTAATATTTATATTTATTATATATTACATATATTATATATATTGCCATAACAGACATAGAAAATAACAATACTTGGTGGAATGTTGTGGTAAACAGACCTAGGCTATTCACCTGACATGGAGCCTCTGGTTGCCTCAGGCCCCACTCAGATTCCCCAAGAACTGAGAGGATCAATATCTCAACACACAAATAGCTAGAGTGATGGCTCATGGGTTTGTCCTTAAGAGTCCCAATTTCCACCTGTTGTCTCAGTGGTCTGGTTTGAACGCTGTCATATGGTCACCCTACCCATACCCATTCATGGCACACAATGTTTGGGCAGTCCTGAGAGGTGGTTTTATTTGTTTTTTGGTTTGTTTTTTTTTGTGATGGGAAGGGTCAGGGGAAGTTCCATTTCTTTAGAGAGAAATTCTTTGTTTAACCTAGTGCAAACTCTGTTGCTGCTCACAAAAGGAAGATGGGGCAGGGGCAGCTAATCAGATACATTGATTTCTGTCCCACTGCACCCCTCCATTTCTGTAACTGCCTACCTTGAGATTGAGTTGCTAAGACTCAACCAGAAGGAAATCTCTCCTCCATCTTGCATCATTTTTCCTTGTACTTTCTGGATAATACCTCCCTCAACTCTGGTATTCAGGAAAAAAATCTCATCTGCTTCCTGTAACTTGTAAATGTTTTAAATCATGAGCTTGCTAATATGTCACTCTTATTTATCAGTACTTTTAGTGAATAGATTTTTCAAAATAATTTATTGTAATTTAAGTGGGATTTGAGAATAGAGGGAAGAAAAATATGGATGCTTAATTCAACATCATGATCCAAAGCTTTTACCACTCTTTCTGAATGACCTAATTGAAATTGGGAAAAAAATTTGGACCTGAATTCTGTTTTTCTTCTTGTTCTCTTGATAGGAGGTTGCATGCTTAATGAGGGAAGGGCTTCTGACTGTACAGTTGTCCTCTGTTTGAAATTGAGTCATGCTTTATCAAGATTATTGATCAAATACTCTCAGAGATCTCCTCTGATCCTGGCATGTGGCAGTGGGTCATCCTGCCATTTGGATCCCAGGAGTTGCGAGGTTATCCAGATAAATTAGACCACAGCAAAGTCACAAACCTATCATCTGTGCAAAATAAGTTCTATGCTGGTCAGGGTCAGTTCTGCCCTTGAATCCTGGCTAGAGATCAGTGTAAGACTGGGCCTACTTACATGTTCTTTGTATTCACCTTTCAAGGTAGATTTTAAGTATGATATTTTTAAAAGTTAGTGGAGTGAACTTACCCTGAATCACTCCAAAGCAGGCTCCCAAAAAGACCTTATCAAATAGATCAGCCGCAAAGTGCCAGTGACATTTTATAATCGATGCTTGCCAGTGCTTTTGAAATCGGGAGTAGGAGAAAGGGAAAGGATTAGAAAAGCCTCATTTAAACAATAAGACTTCTCCCATCTCTAATAAGTTGCTTCCTTTCTTGCCCGGGAGTTTCCTAGCAAATAAGCTGCTAGTGTTGCAGCAGGGACAGCATCAGCAGCTTTATCTTTTCCCTTGTGTTTCAGTGAACACACACACAAACCTGGGATACTTGTCAACAATTGAATTTTGTTATCTAGACTGGGGTGTTCACCCTGTGCAACTAAACTCTTTAAAATGATCATGTCATCAATCACACAGACACTGCAGGAGCAACTGAGGGAATGGTTAGGGGAAAGATGAGCTTATGAAACATCCAGGGGGTAGAGCAGGAGGCAGAGTTCTTGTTTCCATTTTTAGAGGCCAGTTACCAGGGAGTTGATTTTTATGGTGTCTCCTTGCTCAGCTGTTGGAAGCCATTTTAATTATTCTTTCCCTGAACCAAAATTATCACTGGGCTTAACATTGCAACACCACACAATATACATAATTGACTCTTTTGTGAATGGATGGAAAGAAAAGTAATGCCACCCAAAGTGTGTGTGTGTGGTGTGGGGGGGGGGGGGGGTGGGAAGGGGAGTAGAGAGCTGTTCAGAGAGACTGTGATTTTGATCACTAATCAATCAACAGGATTGAACCCTAAAAACTGTATAGCTGATTATTCAGTCCATAAAAAAATTAAATAGAACATTGAGTTAAGACCCATACAGGTGAATCTTAAATAACATATTCTCATCAAGTCATTTTTGGGAATTTACTCAGGGTGTGGGTAGTAGGAACTTGGCTAAGTTTCTTAACCCTTGTGAGCTTTGGATTTCCCATATGCAGAGAGGTACCATGATGCCAGGTCTGCCTGTCAGATTTTCTGTGTCCATCTAAGAGAAAAAATTGAAAATCCTCTGGAAAGTTCTAAGATGCCATTGAATGTGAGGTAGCAGTAGTGGGTATTTTTATATCTTTGTCTTAAAACTTGACAGCTAAACAACTTGTTAATCCTGTGTCATATAACAAGCTGTTGCCTTTTCTGTATTTCCTCTTGCAATTTAAGCTGACTGAGCTGTTAAGTTATCTCAGCTGCAGCTGAACACAGACATCTGTAAGAAATTGATTCTCTTCATTCCAATTTCTTCTATCATTGATCAGTTGATTTCATAAGCTTAGCAGAGCTGGGAAATATTTAACAACAGAATTCTGATGTTGGGAGGAGTTGAGTTTTTTATTTATATTGTATTTTATTAGGAGATTCTTGATGGTTTTACTCGCTTGTGATTTTTTTTCCTCAATATGTTTTTCTGGCTCAAAGGAAATTACAAACTAATTTTCTGTCCTCTACCCAAATTCTGGTCCTCCTTTAGTTTGACTCCTGCACTTTGAACTTGTGAAGCTATAGTTCACATTATACGATAGAAAGCAATCAGCCTCGTGTAACTGCCCTGTCCAGTTTTGACAAATGTATAGAGTGTTGCTTCAAGCTTCTATGTAATTTAGGTTTCCTGTGACTAACCAATACCACGATTGCATCTAATTTAAGAATGTTTCTCCCACTCAGCTTTTTATAGCTCCTTCCTACATTTGTTAGTAAGAAAACAATTTAGGCAAATATCACATCTTGAGTCATGAGGTATGTGTCTCCTTAGAATTCCTTGAATTTCAAAGAAAACTTCATGTGAATTAAAAAATGCACCCCACCCCAGTGCGCATACACACACACACACACACACACACACACACACACACACACACATTACCAGGCTGAAAAAGTGAAAAACACTTATTTAGCTTTTGAGCTTTGAATGAAAAAGCATTGAGCTTCCAAAGTCTACACACAATTGGTATAGGGTTCACTGTAGCCAATCATAGAGGAGAAGGGAGTTTACTAAGGGTCCTCCGCAGCCCCTTTGTTGACTGAATGAGACGCTGGAGCGCTGGGAGACTGGCGGGCTTTCTTAAAGTCCCACAGTGGCGGCTGCTGTGGAGCTGGACTCAGAGTGCAGATCGTCAGCACAGAGCAATGCCCCTCCCACTCCCTCAGGAAGCCCACCTAAATTCTTTTGCTGTTCCATGTGCCAAGAAAACTAAAAACTGCAAGAATTTTTCCTGTTTGAATATTTCATTTCTAGACAAAGTTTGGTCTATTTGGCTACTGTGGAAATGTTGATCAATGGAGATGCAACTAAATCCGCTTCCTGCTGTAAAATGTAGGCTTTTTTGAAGCCCAAATACAAATGGAAGAATGCAGTCAAACCTTTCAAATGGTTATCAAATAAAATCAAAGGAAAAGAAAACTTTTCCATCGCAGTGAACAGCTATGTTGTGACGTGTCAACTTGAACATAAATTTGTTAATTTATGAAAGGCAAATTGATTTTTCCTGCTTTTTAGAACTGACTTTAACCTCTGTGTTAAGTGCATCTTTCTAATTGAATGATTTTTGAGTAGAATAAAGAATCTGGTGACTTGTTTAGCAGTAAGGAGAATTCGCCCACATCTTTGTTTAGATTCCAAGTTCTTGCTTAGTACTAAGGGGCTTTTTGGTTAACAAGGACGTTTTTCTTTCTAATTAATACGTACAAAATTATGAGAGTAAAATAGACCTTAGTCAATGGGAAATGACAAATAACTGCTGAGCAGTTCATATTCGGTAGACCTCAGCATCTTATGTATTTATTTATGAATCAGGCCCACAGAAATTTGGGCACAAGAATTTTTCTCAACATATTAGAGGATTATTTGGAAGTTAGTTTTTACTTCTTCTCTAGAAGAGACAGATTGATAGTGTTGTTTAAAGATGAACATTAAGAAATTACTTGAATCATTCCCCTCAGCCTGGTATTGAAGACACATCACCGTCTGACCCCCCTCTTTACTTTTTCCTGGAAGATTTTAAAGCATATCTCAGACAACATGTTTTTTCATCCATAAATACCTGAACTTTGTATCTCTAAAAGGACTTTTAAAAATTAAAATGTAACTTCCATGCTAGTATCACTCAACAGCATTAATCAATCTAAGTCTTAAGTGTCACCTAAGTCTCTAGTCCTTATTCAGATTTCCTCTTTTATCTCAAAGATTGTTTTATAATTAATTTGCTTGAATTAGGATCCAAACATTGGAACTTGTTGTTATATGTATTAAGTCTTTTATTCTTGAGAAGGCTCTGTCCCCACCTTTTTGATGGTATTGATTTATTGGAGAAACCAGGTCGTTAATCTTGTAGAATGTTCCATATTCTGTATTGGGATGATTGGTTCTTCAAGGTGTTGAATGAGTGCCTCTGTGCCATGTACCTTCTGTGAACTAGTAATTAATCTAAAGCCTTGATTAGATTCAGGGTCAGCTGATCAGCAAGGATGCACAAATGCACGCGATGCTGTGCACTTCGTTTAGTCCTGTCAGCCTGGTGCTCCCACTTACGATGCTGCTGAGCTCGCCTGGAGGTTCCACCTGACCCTTCCGTTCTCACTCCTGACTCTTCCTCCATCTCCGCACAGTCTCAGTGTCATCGATGGCCACCACCTGGATCCATTACTTAGGGTTGCGGAATGCTGTGGGGCTTCTGCTTCCCCTTCTCAGTGTGGTCCTGCCCACATGGGGCCTGCACATGTCTTCCTTACGTCTGAGTGTTTCGGCCAGATGTAATGTCTTCCCTGTCTCATGTGCTTCCTAGCATAGTCATGAACGTCATAAGAAAATATAAGTACTTACTGAATGGAGTGCTGAGGCATGACTGAATCGGGTTAAGACTGCACCATCCAGTGTCTATGTTGGATCAGAGAGAGAAGCAGGCTCTGGCCTTGGTGCTGAGGCAGGCAGCCACGGGGCCCCCCCTCTGGGAGCTGTGTGGTCTACACAGCACCTGGCTTGCAGCAGGGAGATGGGAAAGACAAGTCTTTCTTACCCACCAGTCCCCAGTGGCTCCCAGAAAAAAAAGAAATTACTTGAATCAAATTGGTAATACATTTGAAATCACACTACACTCTCATGTGACGGAAGCATCATGGGGCAGTGGGAAGAGCAATGGATTTGGAATCAGAGCTGCTGACTCACTGGGGAAGTAACAAATTCATTGAGCTTCAGTTTCTCAAGTGCTCAACTGAGGTACAAATTCTTATCTCTAGATGATGGCATGAAAGAAGGTTTTTGAAAAGATATAACAGGACCTAGTCCAAAGGCAATTAATAAGAAAAACATTATTCTAATATTAAACTTTTAATTCAATGTAAGATAATGTAAGGAAAGCATGACAGGGTAAGGTCAAGTAGGTAGTGATGGCAAGCTTTCAACTTTTTCTTTTTATTATTTCTCAGAATACTTTAATGTTCTGTTTTAATAAAGTTTTAGTAAGGTTAAAATTCATAATGTAATTATTTTTTGTTAGCCAAGCTAGCGTCTATTAAATTTCAGCTTTAATTAAATGTCTTGGCCTGTAAGAGTACTGACTGTTGAGCAGATCAAAAGGGAAGAATTCAAAGCCTGGAAAGGAACGAAGGTCATTTAACTTGTCATGTGTTGGTACGCATGATTAGTAACAACGATCAATTTTCTTAGAACTTTCTTCAAAGCAAGCCTAAAATAGATATTTAACAGTAAAATGTCAGAAATACTCCTTTAAAAGAAAGTAAGAAAATTAAAGCTCAGAAAATTAAGCTCAGAAAAAATAAAACCAACATTTTTACAACTCAGCTAATACCAGAAGCTCCCTGCCATTATCCAGGGTGCCTTGTTGGCAGTGTTTGTCTGCAACAAAAGCTTGCCGAATGCAGTGAAAAGGATAGCAGGCCCCATACATGTTGCATATGCTCTGGGATAGGATTTGTAATGGCCTCTTTCCTTGCTAGATCAATTCCAAACATGTATACCTAAATGTCAGTACCTCCGATCCAAATTTACCTTCTAGCAAATCCAGTATAAATTCTCCACTCTGGTCAAGCCCGTCTTTTGGCGTGTATTTAATTCATTCCTGCCTGGTCCTCTTTGCACCTATTTCTGTTCACTACCCATCCACCTAAGACAATACAAAAGTTGCATTTCCTAGTTCTCCCATGACATGTTTCAGCTTACTCCAGCCTATTCTAGTCTTCTCTTTTTTCACCCCCAACCCCAGGGCACTTTCTTTCTGTTCCAGACATTTTGACAGAGGATTATCTCCTGACCATAGAATTTAATATTTGTATCATGCATGTAAATCTTGACTCACTATCCAAAGGCTGCATAAGCCATTATCGGAGATGGGATCCAGTAACTAGATCCTTAGCAGAGCAGAAATTCAACCTGCAAGTTTTGGGAGAGCAGAGAGCTGGCATGTATCCACAGTGGAAGCAATTAGCATCATGCTATAAAAGCGCAGAGTTCTTATAAACCTAGTATCTCCATCCTAGATATGATTAATGTACACATTGGCAGTGCTACCTCCACACAACTGGTTGTAAGTTTTGCTTATACAGTGCAGTGGTGAAAATTAGTTTGGGGAGGTACGTAAGTGACAATGACCATTTCTTTCTGAGTTTATCTGTTTTCATTTGCATGTCAGAGAATAATACGTACTTGAATTTGTATATTGTACAAAAGTTGTGAAAAGCAGGTTTCTGTCTTTTCACACACGGGCCTAAATGGTACTCTGTAAGAGTGAATTGTTACTGGTTTTCAGTATCTGTTTAAAAGTTGGAGATACACATTGCGCTTGCCATTATTACTACTTGCTTGTGACTGAATTTTTAATGAGAGCCTGACCTGAGGATGTGAATGAAATTCATGTAGCTCATAATATATACCTTTTATGGATAGGCTAATACATGCAGGATCAGTCTGGAAAAGATAACACAATTTTTTCCCGAGAGTTCACAGAAAGTCATAATAAGTTAATTCAAGACTGATTTGCTACTAGCTTTGATGTATATTTATAAGGTCTTTCCTTTTTTTCTGTCACAGGTGGATGAAATAAAATGTTTTATTGAATTTTGATTGGACTCAGTGCTGGGCAGGGGAGATAGTATCTGCTAGAGGGAGAGGAAAGCCCATAGAGTTTCAAGCTGTGCCTCCTCAGTTTACCTAGAATTCAGTGTCTGTAAGATCTTTTTAACTATTTTCCTAAGAGCATGTCTTAAAATAGCTCAGGGGATGATGTGGCCATCAAGTTCAAGAACTTGATGAGTTCAGAGTGTAGGAGAATGAGACACATTTTTACCATGAAGCATGTTGTGAGAGAGCTCAGTTTACAGAGCTCTTTCTAGTGGAATCCATTAGTAATTCCCCACAGAAACTCTATGCATTAGGCCTGCATGTTTTCCATTCAGCAGAAGTGGACATTGACGTAGAGATGATAGTGGAGCATTTATCAGATTAGTAACACAGTTAGGGGAGAAAGTTTCCAAATCATGTACTCTCCAGTCTGTTGCTTAGCTTCCTGCGTTCTACCTTCCTCCTTTCCAAATGTTCTATAAAACATACATATGGGTTAAAAATAATTAATTATAATTCTCCTCTCAGTTGCTATGGCAATGTTAGTTCCTTAATGCATCCTATGTTCCTTCATGCCCTCTGACTTAATTTCCCACAAAGCAGCTCAATTTTAGAAATAAGGTCTTTTGAAAATAAGCATCAAGTATTATTATAGGATTTTTATGGTGTCCACCTGAGAGAATATCTGTAGACTTAATGAGAGACCTTGGCCTTGTGACTATGTTGGAAGATAGATTCCTCCTCCACTGGGGCCCTGCTCCCCACTATGGACATTTTATTTTTAGAGCAATCAGGGGAGTTCAGATGAAGAAATATGTAGAGCAATATTGAGAATCCCTTTTTTTGTAACTGTACACTGAAAAGAATGAATTCAGAACCTCTGTGTTCTCCCCCTCTTCCACACTTTATTGTCTCTTGAATCTTTCTGTTGTCTGATTATGCCTAAAGGGAAAAATAAGAGTGCTAAAATAATTTTATTCAAAATGACTTCTAAAGTGCTAAAAAGCAAAGATTATTCCTGCTGGCACTTAATGTAATTATAATGTGGTAAATGATAGGCAGTCTGGCCAATCTAGAAGGTAAGAGCCTTTCTTCAGTTGATAGATTTGTTCCTGCAGTTGTCTGTAATTGTGTTAATATTTGAAGTAGAATATATTTTAATAAATTAAAACATTTCAGATGTTTATATGTTCACAGATAATAATTTATCAATTTAAAACTTAAGGTAATAAATTAGTAAATTTTTCTTCTTTAGGGAAAAATAGTTTAAGTTTTGTCAAAAAACTTTGGTGCTACTTATTAGCACATGAGAAAAAATATATAACTGAACAAAGGCTTGTATTATCTCTTTCTGAAATGAGAATATATAATTAAATAGCTTTAGGAGTTCAACCTGTGTGTTCATTCCATTTTATTGTATCAGTAAAGCTTCCCTCGGTAAAGCAGAACCACTAGGTGAGATAAACTTGTGACAGGAATTTGATCTTATGCATATGTGCATACTAGTTCATCCTCCAAATATCCCACGAGAGTTTGTTATGGTCCATCCAACCAGAAACATATAGAAAGAATAATTCTGGTAAATGTAGTTCAGCTTACCTAAGCTGACATGTGACAAAGCCACCGTAGGTGGTTTGAGATTTACATACTTCCTTTAGCCTTTAGGGATTAAAACAAGAGAAGGTAAAATGCCTCAATCTACCTCAGGTTTGCAATTGATCTTTTAAAATCGGAATTTAAAAATCAAACATTAGCACTATACATAATACAAATTCTAGCATGGCATAAACTTGCCAAACAAATATTGCCTCTTAAAAGTAATGATCAATAAACCATATATTAATATAAATCACATGTATATGCCCTGTTGCTTTTAAGTAACATAATATAATGATTTAAAACCTTTGAAATATGGGAGTTGGAGTGGTCTGCATGCTGGCGAATTGAGGAATTTAACCTGCATTTCCTCCTATACAAAATGAGGACAATCATGCCCATCTCCCAGAATCACTAGCAGGCTAGTTGAGATAATGTACATACAGCTCTTAATTTTGTCCCTGGGACACAGTAATTGCTCGAAATTATAAGTATAATTATTATTAACAGTAGAATGTTCATCATTATTTTGTGAACATTTTCCTGCTTTTATATGGAGAACCGTGATTGATAGCTTTGACCTGATTTTATTCAAATGGAATTCCTGACTTTACGGTGCCAAAAGGCGAATATAGAAATACTAATATGCGTTTTTGATACCACACTGATTTTTCAAACTTCCGACTTTTAAACCCCCAGTGCTGAAAGGAGCATTCTGTGCTCACTGGGGCTGGTTTGTGTGGACTCCAGCGGGCAGCAGAGGAAAACACCTGGTAGGCGCGAAGCAGGTGGAGACTCCTCTGTGCAGCACACGCTTCTCTTGTCCTTGTCATTCCTGTGCAAAGCCGCTTCCTTCTAGTTGCAGATGGTCAAGAACGTGAAGCCAGATAATAAGCAAATGCAATTAGGGGAAATGGATGCAATTTCCTTATGTAAGACAAACTTTTCTTTACTCCCCAGGCTGGAGAAATTTATGGTTTGTAGCAGGAAGTAACAAGAGCAAGGAAAGTTATTCTGGGTGTATACTATAAAATGAGTGAAGGAGGCAATTTTTAACCCACCGTGCATTTGTTTCATCTGCCTGGTGAAGAAATATTGTGTTTGTGTTGTCTTTTAAGCCATGAGGATGAAATTAAATCCCTCATTTTTCTGTCAACCGTATCTATTCTAGGAGAGCTTTTCTACTCCAGGGAAACAAATGTAAAATTTGATTAGGATAGAAATAGATTTAATAAAACATATCCTTACATTAAGACATCCTAAGACTATCAGGCTACACAGCATAAGGGAAATGGAAATGAAGGAGAGAATTTTATCCCTTATCTTTTAGGATGCCAACTCTCATCAGGCATCCTAAAGAAATACCTGAAAACATGGGATGACTTCAGTGATATTTAGGAGGCAGTGGAAGTTATTAGACTGGGAACCGGAAAATCAAAGTTTGAGCTACAGCTTTGCCCTGTGCTATTTTTGAACCTGGTACTAATCATTTATGATCTTGGACTACAGCTTCCTCCAGTATAAAAGAGGGATGATAACATTTGTTCAGTTCACCATGTAGTATTGCTGGTATATAATAAAATCTAACACAGGTATACACCTCCACGTATGAAGAGACAGAAGTGGCAGTAGATGCCCTATGAGCAAAATAACAATAGTTTAATCTCTCGTACTAAACTAACAGGAAAAAAAGTAGAACTAAGAACTGGCATATGCCTTGAAGAAAATATTTGAATTTACTTTAAGGCATAGTGTTATTAGTTAGGTCAGCATTTATTGTCTATAGCTAATAGACAATGCTTTTTAATGTCATCTATATGTATTATATACTAGTATATAATATCATTGGTAATAATTATATGTTACTTATAGTGACATTTTCCAAATTTCAGGCCCTAGATGCCTAGAGAATGCTGGAAGAGTGCCTGCTCTGTGCTCTTCAATTAGCGTGAGGAATGTTTCTTGACATACATTAGAACTTATGACATGGGGAAGCTGGTACACATATATTTCAGCTCCTGCAGAACAATACAAAGCATATTTCCTTGTTTACTTGGACACTCTGTACTGCTTCCTACTGTTCAGTGTGCTTTTGCTTTGTTCATGTTTATTTGAGGCTCAGCACCAGTCGGAACTCCATGATGCCCAGGCTCTGGTTTGTAGTCCTTCAAGCATATCTTGTTCTCAGCCCTTGTATCCTGGCTGCCTCCTCCTCCTCCAGTTTCTCCACTACCTTTTAGGGTAGGTGTTTGCTGTGCTATTGAGAAGGTGGAAATAAAACATTCACCACTTATTATAAGGTGAGGATGAAAGAAAGTGGATTTAAAATGTAGCAGCAGAGAGTAATATTAAATGTGGTTGTATAAGAATCACTTGGCTTCTGGCCAGTGTGGCTCAGTGGTTGAGCATTGACCTATGAACCAGGAGGTGATGGTTTGATTCCTGGTCAGGGCACATGACCAGGTTGTGGGCTCGACCCCATTAGAGGCCCAGTAGGAGGCATCCAATCAATGAATTTCATCATTGATGTTTCTATCTCTCCCTCTCCCTTCCTCTAAAATCAATAGAAATATATATGTATTTTTAAAAATCCACTTGGCTAAGGACTAGGAGATCTATGAGATCTAGCTGATAAGGTCTTTGGTGTCCACAGATGAGGCAAGTTCTGTGTCCAGAAATGGAGTCACACAAAGGATAGACCTTGTACCTGCTCCCCAGTTGCTCACATTCTAACATAGTAATTCTTAAACTTCCCTCTGCATCAATCATACAGATGCCCTTTAAAATACAGATGTCTTGCCCTAACTGGTTTGGCTCAGTGGATAGAGCGTCAGCCTGTGGACCGAAAGGTTCCAGGTTCGATTCTGGTGAAGGGCATGTACCTTGGTTGTGGGCACATCCCCAGTAGGTGGTGTGCAGGAGACAACTGATCGATGTTTCTCTCTCATCGATGTTTCAAACTCTCTATCCCTCTCCCTTCCTCTCTGTAAAAAACCAATAAAATATATTTAAAAAAAATAAAATAAAATAAAATACAGATGTCTGGAGTCCACCTTTGGAAATTCTGATTGAATTATTCTGATCAAATTAGTCAATGGTGAGCTCTGGATAGGACACCTATC
Source organism: Myotis yumanensis (assembly GCF_028538775.1). Taxonomy (NCBI): domain Eukaryota; kingdom Metazoa; phylum Chordata; class Mammalia; order Chiroptera; family Vespertilionidae; genus Myotis; species Myotis yumanensis. The sequence continues at coordinate 173,650,246 of NW_027223754.1, forward strand.
TTTAAAAGCTCCCCACATGATTTAAATGGTCAGCCAGATCTGAGAATCATGGGTCTAATCAGTTCTGGTTTTAGTCTTTTGTGTGGTGTCAAATCATAAACATCACAGAATCTCCTTTTTGACTCAGTGTGCCCCTCTGTAAAACATGGATGATATCATCGACTCTTCATTCATTCCTATCACAAATAAACTATTATAAACTTCATATTCTGTGTTCGACATTATAATAGGGTCAGAGGGAGAGATGAGTCACAGTATCCATGGAAAGGTTTTTACAGGAAGAAAACTCTGAAACTGCAGACCGGAACCACTTTTGACACCAACTTGCTGTACACAGCAGATGGGAACTTTGTGTGCTAGTTTATTAGTGAAAGCAGGACCTGACCCTGATCAACTGCAAGCTTCTGGCTAACAATCACATGTTTGTGCTGACAAGAACCCCTTTAGTTTAATCTCCCAGTGCACTTCTCTGTCTAGCAATCCCACTAAATGTGCTTGACTAGTCTATGTGCAGTCCCACTCACAGAGACAGTTATTTCACACTTTTTCTTCTAAAACCCCAACACCACCTCCCCCAACTTTCAGCTGTCGGTGTGTCTTATTATTTTACGAAGAAAAATAGAAGCAATTAAAAAAGAAATACATTGTTTCTCAAGTACAGAATCAATTTCCCTGCAAATAGGCCCATATAATTTTGCCTTTCTTCTTATGAAGGTGGTTCCTGCTCATTTCTAGGCGTAAGAATTCCTGTGCTCAAAATCCACCTGCACTGTCAGTTACAGAAGCTCCTCTCCACACTCAACTGCATCGCCAATTTACCCCTCTCTTCCAGGTCCTTCCCGTCAACAAACCTGCATTAATAGCATCTTTCTGAACAAAACTAAACAAGAATCTCATATTAAGGACCCACACTGTCCTCCATCTCTTCGTTCCTCTACCCTTGTACAACTTTTTGAAAGTGTCTGTGTGGGTTGTCTCTACTTCCTCACCTCCCAATTTCCCGTCACACTCCAATTGGGCTATAATCCCCAACACTCTCTATAAAGGTGTTATCAACGTCAAGATAAGTCACCAAGTCTCTGTTCTCATCTACGTCACATGGTTTCTTCTAGAAACTTCTAGAAACATCCTCTTCTCTGAACACCACATTGTTTTGGCTGTTCTGCTCCATCCCTAATGGCTCATTTTCAGTCTCCCTTGCTGATGTCTTTAAATGTTGAGTCTCCCAGAGGTTAGTTGGAGGCTCTCCTTTGATCTCTGAACTCTCTCTTGTCATATCTCCTGGTTTCATGACTCTAAATACATTTGGTACTGACTAACCCCAATGCATACATCCATATTTCTCATGCGTGGTGCTCTCCCCTCAACACAGTTGCTCATGCTCCTTCAGTTTTTCCCATCTCAATGAATGGAATTGATTGTCCTGTCCTTCAACCCTTAAATTAAATGCCACCCTCTATTCCTTTCTTTTCTTCATTCTACCACATTAAATCCATTAGAAATTTCTGTTAGCAATGTCTCCAAAATGTATTCCAGTCTGACTCTTTCATTATCACATGTGACCTCCTTTGTTTGTCTCTCATCTCTGCCTGGACCATGTACCAGCCTCCTACCTAGTTTCATGGTGACCACCATTGCTCCCCTGTAATTTATTTAACTGAGTTGTCACAGTGATTTTTTAAAAAAATTAATAGAGTATATTATTCACTTTAATGGCTTCCATTGAAATTAGAATATAACTCTCAACTTTCAAACAAATCAACTGTAAATAAGACATTTCTTGAGAAAAATGAGAGAAATTTAGATGAGCATTTGATGATATTAAGGGATTGTGGTTAATTTTGTTAGGTGTGGTAATATTTGGGTTATGTAAGAGATTATTTTTAGTGATATATTTAAGGATGAAATGACATGATTTCGGGATTTTTTTTTTTTTTTTTTTTTTATTTCGGGATTTTTTTAAAAAAATGCTGAAATGCCTCATCTCCCCCTCCCCCCAAGGTAGAGATATAAAGATGTGTGGCAAAATGTTAACTGTTAGTTCTAGTTATGTGGAGGTTTAGTATACTATTGTCTCTTACATATGCTTGATAATTTTCATAATATAAAGTTGGGGGGAAAACACAACTAAAAAGTTTCCAGCTATTTGTCATGGGGAACCTTTATGATTGAATATCTGCCTACTTCTCTTGTATTTCACTTTCCCTTTTGTTTGCTGTAGTTCATCCACACTGGCCATCATTCTCTTCCTGTACACTCCAAGCCTGTGCACCCGCTGGTCCGACTCGCTGGTGCATTCTGCATGGCTGACTTACTCAAGTCTTACTGCCAGAGATTTCCCTAACATTCCTCCACCCCAGCCCCACATACTCTATTTCTAATAATTATGCTACTTTGTTTACATGTTTATTGTTGGTTTTCTTCTACTAGAATTCAAGCTCCAAGAGGGAGGGAGGGATCTTGGGTTTAAAATAGTGCATGGTGAATACTTAGTAAATACTTGTAAATGAATGAAGTGGATACTACTCTTTAAACCATTTTAAACATGTAATTTTACTAATATCAACAGATCTTAAAGGCAGGACTGAGAGGTGAACTCAAATTTCTTTTTATTGGGAGCCTTTAAAGTTCTATTACATTACTTCCTGGTGGAATGGACTAAGTGGGGTCTGAGAGAGGAGTCTGGGGAGCATACTCCCCCACTCACAAAATTTAAATAATTGCTTTTATAGGTATATGCTTTGGGAGGGAATTCCATGCCTATAATTAAATTCTCACAAGAGTTCTTGAAACTCCAAGTTTTCATCATTATTTCTTTGTTTGTGACCAGGGACAACTTACAATGTTAGATGCTCATCACAATGTGAGAAATTTAAACTAAACTTGTCATCAAGTCCTGAAGACCCATGCTTGTGAACATTTAACACACTTAATTGGATTTAACACTTTTGTTTTTACAGGCTATTGGACGTCCCTTTATGCCCCCATACTGGTCTCTGGGATTTCAGCTAAGTCGATGGGGCTATAATAGCATAGATGTGCTGGAAAAAACGGTTGAACGTTTAAGACAGTATGATATTCCTCATGTAAGTGTACCCTAAACACTATGGGGGAATTGATTGTAACAAAAATATAAGGTGTAGTGATTAACCTGTAATCTATATAAAATACATATTTGTGTGTTACAGTAGTCTGTCCTTATTCACAGGGGACATATGCCAAGATCCCCAGTGGATGCCTGAAGCTGCAGATAGTACCAAACTCTATGTTTTTTTGTGTGTTGTTTTTTTTCTACACATACATACCTTTTCATGCAAAGGAAGCACTATATGGCTTCTCTTTGGCATAACCAAGTTCGCAGCATCACTACTCTTTTGGGGCCATTATTAAGTAAAATAAGGGTTATTGCAACACAAGCATTATGAAACTAAGACAGTAAGTATGATAACTTACCTGGCTACTAAGTAACTAACAGGTAGGGATGTATACAGCATGGGCATGCTAGGCAGAGATGATTCACATGCCAGGCGGGAAACAGCATGATAGTGAGAGATTTCATTATGCTACTCAGAAAGGCATGAGTTTAAAACTTATGAATTGTTTATTTCTGGAGTTTTCCATTTAACGTTTTCAGACCATGGTTGTTATTGTGGGTAACTAAAGCACAGCGGGGTTTTAAGTGGGGGGTAGGGATTGCGGCATTTTCTCCGTTTCCTATAAAATATTCATTTTCATCCTCTTTTCTTACAGGATGATCTGAAACGCACATCAATATTTAAATTTCCAATTATATACAGTCACTCAATAGCTACTTATGAGTCTATGGCAATGTTTGTTTTTCTAATGTTCGAAGGCTGTGTCTATATTGCTCTTTTGTACAGGATGTTCAGTATGGGGATATTGACTACATGGAACGGCAGTTGGACTTCACCTACGATAAGGCTAACTTTGCTGGTCTGCCCGAGTACATTAAGAAACTGAAAAATGATGGAATGCATTATGTCATTATTTTGGTAAATATTTTTTGAAGATCAAACATACAATATTTAAATTCATATTTCCTAAATTTCTAAAAGCATATACTACAATTAATTTAGCAAAAAGAATGTCTAGCACTAAAGTATTTTTGAGGGACAAAATTTTATTTAATATAGAATGATAAACATTATATTTTATTAAAGGATAATAAATTATGAGTAAGTTTTCTATTATTCAGTGATACAAAAATGTCATCAACAAGTCATGAAGGAATTTAGTTACAATTTTTAAAACTACAGTGTTCTTTCTTCAAAAAAATTGACTTATACATAGAAGGAACAATAAGGCTTTTCACAGGTCACATAATTTGTCAAGATTTGAAGACTTGGTCATAGAAATTCTAAACAAATGATTATATAGTTATTGAATAAATGCATTGAACTTAGGTTGCAGGAATATTTTCTTCATGTTGGGTACAACATTATATTTTACTTAATACATTTAGAATATAAAAACAAAAGTCATCATAACTACTTCTAGGAGTATGACTGCTACTAAAAGTTGGTTCATAATGAAGTGCTTGTCTCATTAACACTTCTTATAAAATAATTGTTCTATCTGTTACCTTAATGTAATGATAAAAATGTCACTATGTGTTATAATCCCTAGATGACTTAATGGTGTTAGAGTTTTATGGACAGAGGGGTTTTTTGTGTTTTTTTTTTTTAAGATGGCTTATTATAAATAAAAGTACATGTATTTATTATCCAAATGACATTATTTAGCAGGAGTGTATGAAAAAATATTTAAATATAAATATATTATGATAGTAAAATGTTTAGCAAGGGAAATAGACTTGGAGTAGGGTCAATAAATATTTTTGGAAAAAAATGAATATAGAATCATATATATTTTTCTTCTTGAGTCATTGTAAAACTTGACTTTTTAAGAGGGACAGTGACTTTAAGAATTTTCCAGCTACACTGCTTCATTTTGTAGAAGAAAGAGAAACTTGTGCCCCCTTAAAATTAAGTGGCTTAACCAGGCTTTTTGTAGAATCCCAATTTCTTGATTTCTCCATCTAGGCTTTTATATTTGTTTTACAATTTCATAGCCTTATCTCATATAAAAAGCGACAAAAAAAAAGTAGCATGAGTTGTATTTATCTACTTATGTAACTTTTTCAGTAAAGAAAACTAGAGATTTTTGCTAGAAGCAACTGATTATATTATTAACTTAACATTACTTGGCTCCACATTTTGCAGCATTAAAAATGAATGAAAATAGAGAGTTCTTATATTTGTAACCATACTTAATAGCTGGGAACATATTAATGTATGCAGTTTAAAATATATTGTGCATGTGAATAATAGATACTCGTATATTAAAAACTTTTGGAAAGTTTATACTTAAATATCAATTATCAGATTATTACCAATTACAATGTTCTTGGGAATTTGCAGGATCCCTTTTTGACAAAAGATGAACCACAAGGTACTTATAGGCCCTATGAACTTGGACAGGAATTGGGAATTTGGGTCAATAACTCTGATGGGATCACACCAGCGGTTGGCAAGGTAAGAACCTTGAAGAATAGATGAATACCACCTTCTATACTGAGTTTTTATTTCAAAAATCACAATTCATAAGGCATCAGTGGATTGATATCACCTGAGTTTAGTTCAAAAAATTATGTACAGCTTCTCAAGCTGAGTATTTGGAGCATTGGCCTGGATACTGTGGATTGTTAAGAAATTCCTTAAGTCCCATAGAATTGGTGAGAAATCAAAAGGATCCATTTATATACACTGTAACATTCTGAAAAAGCCCAGTTTAATAAGCATGACAAAATTATATTGATTGAGATTACATAGGAAAATTAAGTTTATGTAAATTGAGGAATGACACATATAAGATATTTCTTAAATGTAAGAACATTTCTCATTGTTTTCTTTTACACAATAGAAATACTTCATTGCTTTTGCTAAGGATCAAAGCAGTACAATATTATAAAAAGATGTAATACTGACTTATAAAAAGTAGAAAGTGACAGTTATTCTTTTCCCAAAATATACATTTTATCATTTCAGTGTGTATTCCTCTAGATTTTAAATATATGTAGCCATAGTTTTACATGGGAAATAACAGTATATAGCATTTAAAACTTTTTAAAAACTATAACAATATTGTATATATATTTCCATGTTAATACATATGAAATTATCTTTTCTTTTGAAATAATATGAAATTCCACTGTTCTCATGTGAGGAAATTAGTTTAACTGATTCCGAATGATGAACATTTTCTTGTTTCTCATATCTTAATATTACAAGCAATGCTGCAGTAAAAATATTAATATATGTTTCATATTCTTATCTCGTGTCCATATATGATTTTAAAAAACTTTTATTTCTTGATTTGAGAGGGAGAGAGAGAGAAAGACAGAGAGAAACATCAATGATTTGTTGCAATTTATGTATTCATTGGTTGATTCTTGTATGTGCCCTGAACAAGAATCAAACCTGCAATCTTGACGTGTTGGGATGATGCTGAGCTGCCCGGACAGGGTCATATGTGTTCTTAAATTTAATTATTTCACCCAAAAATTTACATTAGAACTTGAAGTGACTTGACGTCTGTGCAGCATGGAATCTGCCCATCCATAAACACTCTATATCTCTCATTGATATGTCTAATTTTGAATACTTCATGGACATTCTGTAGTTTGCATTAAATTATTATTATGGCTTTTGTTGACAACATAGACATAAGTTTTTATTGCTATTATAAATGTAATTTTTACATTTTTAATCCCTATATTTGTATTCACATAGATTTATGTGTGGAGATAAACGGCTAAAATATAAAAGAGCAATAAAAATATGATTTCATGTACAATTTCATGGCTGAAGAACACTGGACAGGGATATGGGTTTCTATTCCCAGTCTATCACAAACTTGCTATGTACTTTTACTATGTACTTGGTTAAGTTATATAATTTCACTGATTCTCAAATTTTATTTGTATGACTCACAATGCCCCACTATAGCTATTTCTACACCATATTAGGTGAGTTATCACTATTTACTTTGACTTACTTGTCCGTTGTAGGCCTGGCCTCCAGGAGATTCAGTGTATCCAGACTACACCAACCCCAAAACAGCAGAATGGTGGATACAGATGTGCATGGAATTTAAAAACATTCTTGATTATGATGGGATCTGGATTGTAAGTCCAAATTTATTACTTAATTTTTTTTTCCCTGGTAGAAAAGTAAAATGTTCACCTACTTCTTTTTTTTTCACTTTATAATAAGTTGAAGTGAACATTTCCCCTCTCCTCTTTCTTGGTAACCTCTGTCTTAACTGTTCTAATGCACCACTGGAGGGGAGAGCCGCTGCCTATAATAGTGGCAGCATCTTGTTTGCTATCTTGATCCATGCTTCATCTTACTCTTTATTCATTCATAATGCTTATGAATCAGGGGGACAGTCAGAGAACACAAGGTCAGAAGGATGTTGAGGCAGTATCACAAACTGCTTCATGGACCAACTGTAAGATCTTCAGGTTTTACTCTGAGTGAGATGGAAAAATGCTGGAGGATTCTGAGCACAGATTTTCAAAGGATCATTCTAGTGCTGCACTGAGAATAGACTATAGGAAGGCAGAAAGCAGTGTGAAAACAGAGATGAATCCAGATTTTATGGAGCTTTATAAAATTTTGGCAGCTCTTTTTAAGAAAAATTATTAAAAGTTACAAGTAAAATTGTAGGTATAAAATTATGAAGGGGTCATGAAACTTAAGGGACTATGAAACTTAACTTTCTTAGCTTCTGAATAAATCTACCTCTGGGCCTATGTGGAAGAGAGAGACCAGTTAAGAAGCTATTGTGACAATCCAGGCAAAAGACAATGGTAGTGTAGCCTGGCAATGCAGTGAATAAGACATCAGATTATGTATACATTTTGAAGATAGAGTTGACAGGATTGATTGACAGATTAGATATGAGCTACAAGAAGAAAGACTAAGCACAATTTGTGTCTACAACCATTGGAAGATTGGAATTACCTTTCACAGAACAGAAATGGTTGTACCTATTTCTGTTCTGTGACATTTATATATTTGTGAAACTTGCTAATATCCAGTGCATACTCTTTGAGACCAAGGACACTACCTTGTTTATTGCTATGCCTCCTAGAGCTCTTAGCTTACCATCTCACACATTTAGATACTCAAAATGTGTCTGTTGAATGAAAGAATGATTTTTATGTGCTCTGCTTCCCTAATGGAAAGTAAGAAAACTATGCCCATTATTACTCATTGAGTTTCTATTTTTATGTGAGGATATGAATGAACCATCCAATTTTCAAAATGGCCAACAGCCAGGATGTGAAGAGAATCATCTAAACTACCCACCATATGTGCCTGGTAAGTACACTGAAAGTGTCAGATGAGTTTGAAACATTTTTATATTCCATGGGGGGAAAAATCTCTTTAATGCCATCAGTTTGTCTTAGGAAAGTACATTTCCTTTTATAGCTCACCAATCTAGGAATAATCCAGGAAATTTAGAACATGGGTGTGTACGTTCTGTATTCCTTCGGTGGTAAGGCCTTGAAATGTTTGTGAGTTGTGTCCTCACTTGTCTAAGAAGGATCCAAAGGCTTCTTTCCTTGGCTATCCTTATAAGAGGCAGGGAGCTAGATTTATTGATGTGTCACAGCTGATTCTTTGATGAGTGAGTTCTTTGGCTGCAAAATGTTTGCAATTTATAATTTCCATAGTTTTTGCTATTTCTATAATTAATTGCCTACAATCGAAAATAGAATGCCATAGGAACGCTGTGAAGATTTGAGGAGTAGAGTTTTGCACTCGGAATGAGAGGCTTATCTTTGACTGCAGACTTATAGCACTTCGTTTAGAGCTCCTTTAAAATTACAGCCGTGCGCAAGTACAGTGATTCAGCTCCCAGTGAAACCGGAACAAAAGGGAAAAGCAAAAACTGACATAAAATCCACTTCCCAGAGCTGGTAAACCCTAAATCCCACTCACATCCTTTGAATCCACGAGATGCTGGCCTCCCTCCACATGTTACCGGCGAGGCTGAAGAAATGGTGGCCATAAGTTGGTCCCTTCTCCCATTATTCAGTGAAATAGCTAAATGAAATATCAAGTAGGCAGCAAGATATATAAATCTGGAGAGAAGCAATCTGGGCTTGAGATAAAAAAAAACAAAAAAAAAAACACCTGGGAATTATATGCATAAAAATGGTGTTTAAACTTACAGGGATTGATGAGTCAATGTATTGAGAATGTCAGAATGTAAAATGTGAACTTGACAAACGGGCCCTCCAGCCCTGGGCCTCGAGAAGACCCCATACCGCAACATTTAGGCTTTGGATGGAAATAGAAATGCAGCTGAGAAAACCAAATGGAAGCAATTGAATAGAGATGGAGAAAGGCAGGAAAGAATCCCTCCTTGTGTCCCAAATGAGGAGATTAAGAAACACTCAAAGCAGATGACATGGCCAATTCCGTCAGATGGTGTCAAAAGGTTGTGCAAAATGACTTCAGAGCTTGTCCAGAGCTCAGCAATGCGGAGTGTGGCAATACTGACAATATTAGTTTCAGTGGAGTAGTGGGAATAGATACCAAACTAAATTCTGAGCGAAAGGGAGATGAGGAAGTAGAGGCAGAGGTGTAAACGAACGTTTGGCAGGGTTGGCTCTGAAAGGAGCAGACAAATGGGGCTGCAACTGAGAAGAATGTGTGTAGAAGGGGGTGTTGTTTGATTATTTTTGTTTTTTTAACAAATGAGAGATACTAGAGTGTGTTTGTTTGCGTCAGGAATGAGCCAGTAGACTGGACAAAGTGGCTAATGCGAAAGAAGGAAGAGATAATTCGAGGACTGAAGTCGCTGAGAAGAGAGCCTAGGCTAGCATTCCTTGTGAAGGGACGGAGCGACAAAAGAGCAGGCGCACTTCACTGTTGCTGGAAGAAGAGCCAGCATACAGATGCACGTGGATGTGTGGGCTAGCTGATGGGAGGCTGAAGATCTTCCCACTAGAGAAGCTTCTATTTTAAAGATGTGTTCATCAGTGCAAGAGATAGGGAAAAGGAGGGTGAATTTGGGGAGTAAGGACTTTTAAGAGATAGAAGGTCTGTCCCAGTCAGATCTGACGGTGGCCAAACAAATTCATGGCTGAAGCATGGTGGGATTCCCAGGCAGCATTGAAGACTCATTTGAATTCTTGAAGCAACGGATGAGGAATAGAGAGAGAATGAAAGGGTCAGGTAGTGAATGGAATCACGCATAATAATTCCAGCAACAAGACACTTGTGCCCCACGCTGCTTAGTGGTATGGAAGCTGTCCCCCGCCCCCCCACTCCCCACACACACACTGAAGGCAGCCCGCTGGAGGACTGGCAACAAAGCAGATGTCACAATGGCCCCCAAACCTAGTCCAATCCCTTTCTTTTGGCTATAAAATGGGGATATGAATTCAAAATTTACAAGTTAAGAATTTAAAACATTCTATATAAAGCAGGTGAGTGGCATACAACAGGTGTACAAAAAAATAGCCACTATCGTATCGATTACAAACAATTTGGGAGGATTTAAATTGAATTCTGAGTACTTTGCCAAATACTAAAAATAAGCAATTAATAAAAGGGTGATTATTATAATAATTTTCCATCATTATGCTTCAGGAAGTGAAGCCAGAAGTAGCTAAGACAGTTCTCATTTTCACCCTGACTGGGGTCATTCTTTCACATATGATGGCCTAATGCTTACCTACCTTACTCCTGTCTTATATTCTTTTAAAGAACAAATCTATTACTATTTAGAACACACAGAAAGGAAGGAGTATTAATCAGAGAGAAAAATGACTATTAATACCAACTTGGAACATGAAAAATAGAAACAAGGCCAGTTAAGCTCTCAGATGCATTCTTTCTAAAATCATTGTAAAAAGCGTTGAAGGAATCTGCTTGTAGTCAGGATGAGTGTTACCAAGATACTGAGCTAAAGACTAAAGTCTGATGTGGCATCTGATGAATATTCTTATCTCCTGTGCTATTTTTAACCAAAATTAAATTTCTTTTCTCCCCTCTCTCTTACAATTCAACAATCAAAGGCAGTGACTTGCAACCAGGGTGCTCCAAGAATTTGTAAAACATGCAATACCTGACTATTTAGTGAGGGCCACTAAATAGATTGTTAAATAAAAAAAAATGACAACAGCCAATGCAACTATAGCCATCTGATATGAATGGATCAAAATCGTCAGATCAGCAAAAATATATTTTTTTGGTGTGCTGCAGAATTTTATTAATTAGCTTTATGTGTGCCATGAGATGAAAAAGATGAAAAATCACTGATCTAAGGTTTTACCTCTTTGATTGGTAACTGTTTCTGATTGTATAAAGTTAGACTTTGAGATAATTGTATTCTAGTTAAAGTACAGGAGTTCGTAATTACTACTGCATTCCAGCAGATAATTATCTACATTTGTTGCATTTTTTTCTTCGTGGCCAAGCAGGCTGGCTTTATTATGATATAGTTAGTGGTCAAAATGTTCTCCCAGGAGTCAAAGAATATGATGAGGCTGCTGCCTTCATTTACAGGGGGTGAGAAAATTATTACACAATATCTAGATTCCTGCATCTATTTTACATGCTCTACAAGTAGCTGAGCTATCTATGTATGTAGTTAAATTTAAGACATAACTGATGGTCAAAGAAAAGTGTCTCAGTTTTATTTTACATTTTGAAAAATCACCACAAGTTCCATTAGACTTATTCTCAAATGCATACATTTAGAAATTAAATGTCAAGAGGCTCTACATCTCTTTAAAAACACATTCTTTTCAAAATAATAGCTGGTTGGGAGAAAAGTTTATAGTAGAAACAAAAATACTCCAAATGGACATGATTGTCTCACCTCACCCACCTACCCCCCTTTCCAGGGAGACCAAATCCTTTCAGTATTTAAGACCTTACATGTCTTCAATATATCACAAAGACAGCTTTGAAATGATATTAAAGTCTCAATTTTGAAGATCTAAAAGGCAAACATTTCAAGGCTGCAGAATGTGGGTTAGAATTAGATTTTCTTGCGTATTAGACTCTTTCTATCCTTGTTGCTATGTTGAAAAAAATGCATTTAAAAAGTCATAAGCCCTGGCCAGTTTGGCTCAGTGGATAGAGCGTCGGTCTGTAGACTGAAGGGTCCCAGGTTCAATTCCGGTCAGGGGCATGTACGTTGGTTGGGGGCACATCCCCAGTAGGAGGTGTGCAGGAGGCAGCTGATCCATGTTTCTCTCTCATCGATGTTTCTAGCTCTCTATCCCTCTCCTTTCCTCTCTGTAAAAAATCAATAAAATATATTTAAAAAAATAAAATAAAAATAAAAAGTCATAAAAGCTACTCTACTTGTTATTACAGACCCCTGTCATTCCAAAGCTGATCTTATTGTTCTTTAGCTAGATATGTACAGCAGCTTCACTCTAAGTTGCAATAAATGCCTTGAGATTAGGCTCCATAATTTTAAGCTAAACAAATAAACATAGAGTCCTAGCAGGAAGGTTGAGACTAGACTTAAAAGGTCTGCATTGTACAAGGAGAACATGTAAAATAGGAAATACCTTTATTTCATATAAAGTAATAACAACCAATAGTACTATTTATTATTAATATGCATAGTAATTTTTATTATTGATAGTATAATAATTAAACTATTAATTAAGAAAAATAAGGTTAGCACAACTCACAGAATAGGTCTCTACTAAAAAACCCCATTAAGGCCACTGTCCAAAGGCCCATCTCTGAGCAGACTTGTGTGTTTTTTAAAATATATTTTTATTGATTTCAGAGAGGAAAAGAGAAGGAGAGATAGAAACATCAATGATGGGAGAGAATCAATGATTAGCTGCCTCCTGCATAACCCGCACTGGGATGGAGCCTCCAACCCAGGCATGTGCCCTTGACCGGAATCAAACCTGGGACTCTTCAGTCTGCAGGTTGATGCTCTATTCACTGAGCCAAACCAGCTAGGGCTAAGCAGACTTGTTTTAAGTCAAGCCTTGGTGATGTGTACTGTATAATTATCTACTGCATTCCAGCAGATAATTATCCACATTTGTTGCATTTTTTTCTTTGTGGCCAAGCAGGCTGGCTTTATTATGATATAGTTAGTTCAAAGTCATCAAATTGTATACATTAAATATAGGCAGGTTTGTGTATATCAATCATACCTCGCTAAAGCTGTTTTTCTTTTTTTTCTTTTTTAAGAAATGGAAAAACAGAAGAGGAAAGGCTAATACTTCCTGCAAATAGCTTTTAGAAACAAGAGCTAAAAATCTCACTAAAAATCTCAACTTTGACTCCATCTTACTCTTTTCACTCTGAGTTAACTCGGAGGGAAGAGTTCCTTCCTGCCCTGAGATCTCCTTTTTAGAAAGCCCGAGTTTCTGCCATCAGTGGGTGAGACTTACTCCCTTATGTGTATGTGCAGAGGCCAAAACTCCTACAGCAAGTGAGAGTGTTAGTGGTACCTAGTCTTTCCCCGACTTAGCTCTGACAATGCTCAAATTTTCTTATATAGTTGTAGTCTTTTCTGTTTTTAAAATCTTGAGGAAGAAAGTCATTATTTGGTTTGGCAAATTTTTCTCATATTTAACCTAAACTTTCTATTCTTTAAATGAATTTCCTTTTCAATTTTTTTGTAGAAATGGGAGAGAATGTCATAGTTGTGCTGTGTGAGAATTCTTTATTCTCTTGATGAACAATCTTTTGCTCTGTTATGCACAGTACAAGATGCTAGATAACCACCCTCTATTCGATCTGTTCAAGGTTATGGGCATACAAACCAAACAGATAGTTGTCTCTAAGAAGCTCAGAGTCCAGTGAAGGTGACCATCGTGTAAACATAAAGTGAAATACAATCAGAGACTTCTAGGTGATGATGGCAAAGGAAGCCACACCCAGAATTTCAGATATCAGTGAAGGGGGAGGGGGGAATTAAAGAAAAAAACACAAAATTTTGTGCATAGCAATCAAAGAATGAAAGGACATCCAGTCTTACACCATTACCTTCAAAAGCGGCAGAGAATGTCTCATTCCATTTCCCCTAGAAAACAGAGCCTGAGGCAAAACTTATCTGGGAAAGATGGGGTTCGTTTTTGGGGGGAGGGTGGAAGAGTAGGAGGTGAAGCAATCCCCAGGCAGGATGGGTAAGGAAAAAAGGGAAGTGAAGCAGAGGAGGAAGGAAAGCAAATACAAGATGGTGTTTTACTGAATTGACCAGAGCTTCACAAGAAAATAGAACCATTGCTCAGCATTATTATTATTATTATTATTATTATTATTTGTTAATCTGGTAAGTGTGAAATGACAGCTCATTGTGTATTTAATGATTATAAATAGTATTGAGCATTTTTTGTCTTCATTGGCTTTTCAGGTTTTATGACCTGTTCAATGTTTTTTTCCCCTATTTTTCTTGTGAGCCATTAGCTTTCTTTCTCCAAGAAAGAAAAGTATGTGTTAAAAATATCTCTACTAATTTTTGGCTTATCTTTTCACTCTCTTTTTAGGATCTTTTGTTGAATAAAAGTTCCTAACTAAACTACTGTCAAATATATCAGTCCATTTCTTTATCAGTTTTTCAAGTTAAGAGATACTTTTGAATTTGAGGTCATAAACATATACAGTTTTAAAAATATTTAAACAGTTTTGCCCTTTCACATTTTGGTCTTCAATCTACTTGAAGTTGATTCTGAGCAGTATGAGAAAACAGTCTGACTTTATTTCTTTTGTTAATCCTAACCTGAGGATATTTTTTCCATGGAATTCTAGAGAGAGTGGAAGGGAGGGGAGAGAAAGAGAGGGAAAGAGAGAGAGAGAGAAACATCGATTCCAGGGAGACACATTGACTGGTTGCCTCCCACACGCAGGGCTGGGAATTGAACCTGTAATTCAGGTATGTGCCCTTGACTGGGAACTAAACCTGCAACTCTCCTGTGCTCAGGCTGATGCTCTAACCATTGAGAATACTGACCAGGGCCTTTTTTTTTTTTTTTTTTTTTTTGGTATGTGGAGACAGAATTGTCCCAGAACCAATTAAAAGGCTATTTTTTTTCTCCCACTGATCTACACTACTAATTTTTTTATGATAGATATCTATATATACTTTGTGTTACTTTTAGACTGCTATTTCTGTTCCATTGATTTTTCTTTCCCTTTACCAATTTGACACTGTCTTAATTTCTACTGCTTTATAATGAACCTGGAAGTAATGTGGGAAATAGACTTACCACCTTGGCCTTCTTCAAGAATGTTTTGGCTGTTGGACATTAAATCCATAAATCAATTTGGGAAGCACTGACATTTTTATAATACAGAATTTCCAAAAGAATGAGTATGCTACTTTCCCCCTTTATTTGTCTTTTAAAATTACTTTTTACACTGTGCTGTGTGAGAATTCTTTATACGCTTGATGCACAATCTTAAAATTTTATAATGTCTTTAGGAAGGTTTAGATTTATTTGGTTAATCTTATTTCTCTTGGTTCTCTATATTTTTTATACTATTTTAAATGCCTCATTTTAGTCATTCTACTTTGTATTTGTTGTTGATTTATAAAGTGTAATTGGTTGAGTTTTGTATATTTGTCTTTTAATCTAGAAAATGTGCTATACTATAATACTAATTCTCATAGTTTACCTGTTGATTCTTTAGGATTTTATTTCTCTGTAGACATTCACATCATATGTGAATTACACATAGCATTGGCTCTCCCATTCTATTCCTTTTAGTTTGGATTTATTTTTCTTTGCCTTATTTCACTGAATAAGAATTCCAGTACACGACTGAACAGAATTGGTTATGGTAGGCACCGTCTTCTTCCCAATCTCAATGACATGTTTTAGATATTTCACAATTATGTATGAATTTGGCTATAGGTATTTTTGTAGAAAACCTTAACAAAGTTAGGATAGTTTATTTGATTACTATTTTACTGAGAGGTTTTTGTCAAGAGTAAAGTTCAATTTTATCAAACACTTAAAAGCATCTGGAGATAATTGAATGCTTCTTTTAAATATGTTAATACATTATGTTGATTTTTAAATATTAGACTTTGTATTTCTGAGAGAAATCCATCTTAGTCTTGATACTAACAGCTAACTGTCTCATAAATTCAAGATACAAGTGAAAAATGTTTGCCATGTTAGTGTAACACTGTTGTCACTGCTTGAAAGATACTTAACGTCTTCAAGAAACTCATACACTAGTGAGGGTGACCAATATGTAAACGAACAAATAAAATACAATAAGGATATGTCAATTATGTTAAGAATGTATATTTCTCTTATTTCATTTTTAGATATCACAGGTGGCTTATTGGCGGAGAAAACATTATGTCCCAATTCCAAGACTTATCTGGGATATCATTATGATACACATTCTCTGTTTGGCTGGTCCCAGGCAATACCTACTTTCTAGTGAGTAGTTTGTAAACCAAACCTCCTTGAAATGTTTTTAGTATCTGCACATTATTATTAAAATGTCCTTTAAGAAATAGGAAATGTTTGTTTAAAGCTGGTGTTACATGTTATCGTTTCTTAATTTATCCAAGGACCAGTAAGTTATCTTCCTCTTCGAAGACTTTATCTTACTGATTTATTATTTTTATTAAATGTTCTCATTGATTTCATATATATATATGTATATATACATATATATATATACATATATATATATATGTATTAGCAACCTGTTGCAGTAGCACAAAAGCAGAGCAGAATGACCTTATTAAAGTCAAGATTTGTGCTGTCATAAGTTTAAGACACCAAGTGCGATACACTGGAACCTTGGCAGATAATCCTCTTCTCTCCTGGAATTAATAATTTCAGATATTAAGCATCCTTTCAGTGCCACCTGATTTATGCTGCCCCTCTGTGTTCACCATTTCTGTCTTTTCCTGTGTATATCTACTGGGAGACTCATAGGCTGCATTAGTAGAATTATATTCAAGGGTTCAAGTATAGAACACTGTGTTTCCATTTACTCTGCATCCTTGTCTGTCTGAAACAGGTGTTCCTTCCAATTGAGGTTCATTAGAGTACTTCCACAGTTTGTTATAAGTATAGGCAAAATATATATGACTCATATAGTCAGCTTGTTTGATTTATAAAGCGAATTCTCAGGAG
Source organism: Myotis yumanensis (assembly GCF_028538775.1). Classification (NCBI taxonomy): domain Eukaryota; kingdom Metazoa; phylum Chordata; class Mammalia; order Chiroptera; family Vespertilionidae; genus Myotis; species Myotis yumanensis. The sequence continues at coordinate 173,667,437 of NW_027223754.1, forward strand.
TAGTATAGGATCAAAATAGAACAGATTATTGCGGTATAGGATCAAAATAGAACAGATTATTTTTGCCATATACAAATATATTTCATTTTTTTGTTTTGGAATTTAGCCATTGTCCTAGAGCCATGAGTTCAGGGACCTTAATGAAATCTATCTGGTAAGCACGATAGAGAATTACAGAGCTGAAGTGAACATAAGGGTCATTTAACCACAGTCTCTCCTACCTACTTCTGAAAAATATTTAGGTCTTAATTTGACAGAAAACAAAATTAATACACATCTAGTAAATTTGATAGACAACATTCTGAATATATATTTAATGGGGCTAATTATAAAAAAAACAGAATCAAGTGGCTTGCCACTATTTGAGGTTTATTTATCTTATTTTTAAAAAATGGTATTGAACTTATTTGGAGTGACATCTATATATATAAAAGCCAAGCAGCCAAATGGTGGAATGACCAGAACGACCAGAACGACCAATGGCTATAATGCTCACTGTGGCAGCCAACCAGTCCAATCGGGCGGGGCCAGCCAGCCAACTGCCCTCGGCCCCTCCCCCCTGCCAGCTCCTCCCCTGATCGCCCCCTCTCCCACCCTGATCACTGAAGTGTGACTTTCAGTGATTCTAAGTAAATAACTGCTCTCCAGCCTTCATAGACCAGGAACCTGAATGATGAGTGACTAGGAGGAAAACTGCTCACAGTCTGGACCATCAGTCAGGTGTCCAGGAGAGGTGCCCAGCACAACCACCATCTTCCTGCGTTCTCTCTCCACTGCTTACTGCCAAAGAGGGCAGCCACATCACACCACGGCCTCTCTTTAGAGGGTTTGTCAGCAGGGAACTAAACCGCATTACCTGTCTAGGGAGAGGCTTAGAAACAGAAGCTGTCAGTGTCCCTGACACTAAAGTACCTTTGAAGTTTCAACTCATCCGAAAGCCAACAGCAAATGTGTATGCATCCTGCAAAGATCTTTGACACTAATAACTCCCCACTGCCAGCCCTGCCCCCGATCGCCCCCCCCCCCCCCCCGATTGGGGGTGGGTGGCCGGAACCCACCATGTACGAATTTGTGCACTGGGCTTCTAGTTTGTTAATAAAATTATATAGTCTTCAGGTGTATAAGCCTATAATACATCATCTATATATTATATTTTGTGTTTACCACCCCAAGTCAAGTCTCCTTCCATTACCATTTATCTTCCCTTGCCCTTCTGCTACCTCCCTCCACCCCCCTTTCCCTCTGATAATCCACCCTGTTGTCTGTGGCTATGAATTGTGTGCTTTTTTTCTTTGCTTGGCCCCTTCACCCTTTTCACCCTTGATTTAATAACCCATTTCAAATTTCTACTGAAAAGGCAAGGAATCACTTCTTTAGATTTTAGAATATACCACTCATAACTATTAGTAGGTTACCCAAGAAATTGTTAATTGTATTTAACTCATCAAGAAATTTAGGCAAGAAGAAGATGAAGGAGGAGGAGGAGGAGAGAGAAAGAAGGAGTAGTAAATGTAGACAAGTATTCCTCTTCAGTGTTGAAAATTATATTTCTGAGTACTTTTCATACCTCAGGGATAAAAAATGAATGTGACTTCCAAATGCTGAACTTAATGAAACTCAATGAAAATTACTTCCCAGAGGCATAAAAATAGTTTTAAGTGGAAACATTAGCAAGCTTTATCTAGAGAAGGCATAAAAGGTGTTTACTGAATTTATTACTACAGCCTCTATCATTCAATTTAATCTAACAATTTAAATCCCCCTCATTATTTTACCCTTGAGAAACAAAATGATTAGTCCTGGATTTCCAGGTAGATAAACAATGGCCTAAAATAGGGATTCAAGTTGTCTAACCCGGGTGAAGCAGATCAGGGACTGTAACTGCAAGTTTAGAAAGTACAGGAAGGAAATGAGCCGTTACTAAGCACTTGTTATGGGCTAAGCTGGTTGTGAGAGGTGCTTTCATATATAAATTATTTTCATTTATACATTATAACAACTCTGAGAAGTTAAGCATCATTAGCCCCATTTTATAGTGGTTAAGTAACATGCTCAGAAGTTACATGTTATAATGACGAGCTAGACGAAGTTTAAACTACATCTGTTTGATTGCAAAACCTATTTCAGTTAACTTCTTATTTATAGGTTAGATTTTAAAGTGCTTAAACATAGCACCAAATAAATTCTAACCTCTCCGTTGGCTATAACTCTAACTCCAATGCAGGAAAAGAAATACTGGGAGAGCCTGGCACAGTCCTTATTCTAGAATTGAGTGAAAACAGGGAATAACTATGTGACTTTGCCTAAGTAACTCATCTTATATTTGAATCTTTCCAACTCCTACAGAATGCAATTAAGAATATCCATCTTGCCGAAACCGGTTTGGCTCAGTGGATAGAGCGTCAACCTGCGGACTGTAAGGTCCCAGGTTCGATTCTGGTCAAGGGCATGTACCTTGGTTGCTAGCACATCCTCAGTGGGAGGTGTGCAGGAGGCAGCTGATCGATGTTTCTGTCTCATCGATGTTTCTAACTCTCTATCTCTCTCCCTTCCTCTCTGTAAAAAATTAATAAAAATATATTTAAAAAAAAAGAATATCCATCTTGCCCTAACTGGTTTGGCTCAGTGGATAGAGCGTTGGCCTGCTAACTCAAGGGTCCCAGGTTCGATTACAATCAAGGGCATGTGCCCTGCTGGCAAATGGACATCTGCCGAGGGCTCCTGGGCTGCCAGAGGGATGTCTGATTGCCAGCTTAGGCCCAATCACCCGGGGAGCAGGCCTAAGCCAGCAAGTGGACATCCCTCGAGGGGTCCCAGACTGTGAGAGGGCACAGGCCGGGCTGAGGGACCCCCCCCCGAATGCACAGATTTTTGTGCACTGGGCCTCTAGTCTATATTATAAAAAGCCAGTGACTGTAATGCCATAATGCTATAACGACCAAACAACCGGTCACCAGGAGGTGCATTGATGGGTCTCATGGCACGGTGGGTCTGGGTCTCATGCAATTTTGCACACTGGGCCTCTAGTAGGTCAATAAGATTACCAGAAATAAGTCCTTGCCTTCAAGGAGCTTTATATTTCACTAGAGTTTAGCAAATTCTTCCATTATAAAAAGAGATGTATCAATTTTGTAAATAAGTCAATTTTTATCATGTATATTGTACATATGTGGATTGAAACAACTGTCAGAGTTTCAGTGAGGTTACAGGATGGTTTGATACAAGAGGCCAAAAGAATATGAATGGCAATCAAGGTTAGAAGTGAAGTTGAAATAGAGTGGAGACCAGATTTTGATCTTAAAGAAAAAACCCCAAAGTGGTTAAACATACAAGTTAAATTCAAACAAAAACTTATAATAATGATACTATCTACACATATGTTATTTTTTATATACATGTAAGGTTTCACTGAGGAAATATAATCAGTATCAAACCACAATTACTGGCATTTTCAACATTAGTATAAAAACAGCCATTGCCACATATTATAAAAAAAAAAAAAAAGCAGAATTTTAAAAAATGTTGATGCCTAGGACTCATTCCCAGATAGTCCGATTTAGTTGATCAAAGATGATGCCTTCCTTTTTTTTCTTTTAAAGTTCTCAGATATTTCTAATATATAGCCATGGTTGAGAAACCATATACTACCTGCCTGGTAGTATAACTTATAAGAAACATTTAGTGTGAGAAAATTTGCATTAAGTGAGAAAATTTGGTTTGGATGGTTAGCAATGGCTTTTAACAGCTATTTCATGAAATGTGTAAAATAGTTTACATATGGCAAGTTCTCTTTTTGTTTTCTTCATTCCTGCCATTTCATGTTCACAAAGATTTATACATTTGATAAAATATTTAAATTACATGAAATAAGGACTTGTTCATGCACTTTAAGATCATGTGTTGTTTTTTTGTGTTTGTTTTTTGTTTTGCGGGATGAGGGAGTATCCTTTTAGAATGCTACTGAAGAAAATTTTTCTTTTGTTTTCTCAAAGTGCTTCTCAGAATGCCACAGGAAAGCGAGCATTTGTTTTGAGTCGTTCAACATTTGTTGGGAGCGGAAAATACACTGGCCATTGGCTGGGCGATAACTTTTCACGTTGGAGAGATATGCATATGTCAATCATTGGAATGCTAGAATTTAATCTCTTTGGAATTCCATATGTAAGTTTTCAAATTAAACATTCAATTAAATTAAGGCCTATCTGTCAACCCATATTATTTGGGGGCACCAATCTACTTCTATGAAGATAAAATGCACTCAAGTTGTTTCATTATAAATAATACGCTTCATATAGTCACTTTAGCATTGCCCTCAACCTATATAGATTTCAAGAGAACCACATAATTCTTAATTATTTTTGTTTGTTTTGTGTTAGTAAGACACTTGGTCACGGTAAAACTGGATAGGTTTATTTTCTCTGTCGTTCACTTCTATCTTCACCCCATTCACAATTCTTCTATAACCTTTTACTATGAGCTTTATAGGTAATGTGTGAAAAAAGAAGGGATGGACAATTTGGAAGGAGGAATAGAAAGTTCACTCAGGGAGGAAGTGAAATTAAATCAGTAAAATGTTCCAAACACACAGCAAAATACTTTCTTATCTGAGCCCTAGTGATAAACAATTTAGCTATGAATTTGCTATGTTAACAAATTTCAAAGTTTTATTGTAGCAGATTCCCCATATCCAAATGACTTTTTACAAGAATAACATATAGGGCAATATTTGTCTTATTTTGGAAAGCTTCAAGTAAAATTGCTGTGTACTCAAATTCTGTGAGAATTGCATTTGTTGTTCAAGTGATGGATTAGGTACTTTCAAAGAATTGCGAAATAAATATTGAAAGTGAAATACAGCTTCAAGTTTTGTCTGGACTAGAAACTGAAAGAGGCTAAAGTTATAACATAAGCAGATCCATAGAGGAAGGGAGCATGACCTGGTCTTTCTCCACTGAAAATTTTAGAGTTTTCGAAGAGTAGATTACAACCCCCGTAGTTGATGGTGTCAGTAAGACACTTGGTCACGGTAAAACATTTTTATTACAAGTGACAGGTTTTATGACTGCATGCTTTATTTCTTCATGCTGTTTTTTGCCTACAAACTTCAACATTAAATGAGTTTTGGGGTTAAATATAATATTTCTGAGAGAGAAAAAAGAGTTCCGGAATAAAACAATTTGGAGATTTAGAGAGACCTTCCTTAGATATAAGGAGGCAAAGTATCTGTAACTTTATATGATAAAAGGGAGAGCATAATCAGGTGCTATAATCCTGAGGCTTTTGCTCCAGCCTGAGTGGTTAGCCACTAAGAATTTGGATTAGCTAAATGTTCTATGTCTTTAACTTCCATATTGAGGCAGGGACTTTATAGTACTGCACTTGGGCTGGGAGGTGGGGGGCGGGAAGCATTTGTCGGAATATTGGATTACCTAAAGTACTCATACTGTCATATAGCCCATAGTATATTTTTTAATCAAGGTGGGCAAGAGGGAATTATCACTTTTTTATTCCAAATGTTTTTCTCAAAGAGGATCTTTCCATCTTTAGATTCCACAGTAAAAATTAAAAATAATGTGTCCTAAAATTTTCAGTGCAGGTTTTATTGGCAAAAGTAATAAGTGATATATTTTGAGGTCATAAAAATCTTTCCCCAGATTGGAGCTGATATATGTGGGTTTAATGAAGAGACAACTTATGAACTTTGCCTTCGTTGGATGCAACTTGGGGCATTTTATCCCTTTTCCAGAAACCATAATGCAATTGGGATGAAGGTGAGTGAGTGTTAATGTAAAATGGTAGCTGCTATACAGTAGTCATATTAACTTGTACTTAAGAACTGGGATTTGAAAGTACATATAGAATCATAAAAATATGAATTAAATCAAACTTTTAAAACAAAGTTGTCAAAATCTATAATTGGTTTTTTAAAAAAATTATGTTATTGATTTTATTTTATTTTTTAATATATTTTATTGATTTTTTACAGAGAGGAAGGGAGAGGAAGAGAGAAAGAGAGTTAGAAACATCGATGAGAGAGAAACATTGATTCAGCTGCCTCCTGCACACCCCCTACTGAGGACGTGCCTGCCACCAAGGTACATGCCCTTGACAGGAATCAAACCTGGGACCCTTCAGTCCACAGGCCGACGCTGTATCCACTGAGCCAAACTGGTCAGGGCATGTTATTGATTTTATAAAAAAACTGTGAGAGAATAACTAAAAATGAATGTTGGAGAAATAGCTTCTCTAAAATTGTCCTTGAAAATGCATTTTTTTACATAAAATAATTTATTATTTTTCAATTACAGTTGACATACAATATTATATTAATTTCAGGTGTACAGCTTAGTGATTAGACATTATATAACTCACGAAATTATCACCCTGATAAATCTAATACTCCCCATGAGGAGCGAGCCTAAGCCATCAGTCAGACATCCCCCGAGGGCTCCCGGACTGCGAGAGGGCACAGGTTGGCTGAGGAACCTTCCCCCGCAAGTGCACGAATTTCATGTGCTGGGCCTCTAGTGTAATATATTTGAGAAACAACTCTGCAATAACCTACTATTGTGAAAGGCTTTCAAGTAAAAAGAAATAAGATTTTTTAAATGTTGTTTCTCCCTAACCACTAAAGAGAGGAGAGAAAAAAGTAACACTTAAAATTTCCCATTTCAGTTAATAGGTCTATTGAAATGTTTCTCTTTTATAGGAACAAGACCCTGGGGTGTTTGGAGAAGAGTTCGCTGCTATTTCCCGTTCCGCATTAAGGATTAGATACTTATTGCTGCCTTACTTATATACCCTCTTCTACCATTCTCATGTCAGTGGAAATACAGTGGTCCGAGGATTGATGCATGAGTAAATCACATTTAATAATTGTTCTAGTCTTAGATTTTCTACCATATAGATCTTAGGAACCGGGTTCTCCTACTGAGGGAATTATGTGAGGGATAAATAAATATGCAAATCAGTTTTTCTCTCCATTGACTATGATTAGAAGTACTTTACAGATTTGAAGAATTTAATTAAGAAGACTCAAAAATTTTCTAACAAAAATAAAAGTTGTGTCTTGCTGTCTAAAAAGTGTGGAATATAGAAAAAGAATGAAACATAGTCCCTGCCCACAGAGTACTGGGAAGGTTGCAACTAACAGAGTTGAAAGTAACTGAGTATAATATGGAACATTATATATGTATGTCGTGATTATGTGGCATAACCTATAAAAATTCAAAGAAAGGCAAGGTCAATTTGAAATGGAATGGACAGCTTTATGAAGGAGATGGGGTTGATGCTGAATCCTTAAAGGTTGTTTAGGATGCAAAAAGGAACAACAAAAACTGAAGACAATTTGATTGCTTGGCATAGTTTTAACCTTAGTTTTAATGCCCATTTATCTTCTGGTCAGAGAGGACAAGTGATTTCAGTTGCTTTACTTGATGATGAGATTTTATTCCTAAAACTCTGCTTGTCCCCTAAACCTTTCCCTGTTTTTATCTTTTTGGTTTCCTTGGTGAACATGAGGTGGTTGAGTAAGATTTTAGTTATATATGCAAAGACATTAATTTGATTAAATGAATAATTTTTCACCCTAAAAATCCAGATTTACATCAGATCCTCAGACTCATGGAATTGACAGAGCATTCCTTTGGGGACCAGCTTTAATGATTACTCCAGTACTTGAAGAGGTAAGGACCAGAGTTTTATACCAGCACAATATAGTTATTCACAGTAGTTTACCTTGATGCCATTTGATACTTACAACCAGTCCAGGCTTGCCATATTCTCCTGTTTTTCTTACCTCATTTTCATTCTTTTATTTGAAAACAATGTATTTACATATTTATTCTACCTAACGTAAAATATACCTCATGTTAAATAAGTCTCAATAAAACTGAAATAGAAGAGAAACCAAGATGGCAGCATAAGTAAACACCAGAGTTTGCTGCCTCGAACAACCACTTCAAAAATACAACTAAAAGACGGAATGGACATCATCCAGAACCACAGGAAGGCTGGCTGAGTGGAAATTCTACAACTAGAAGGAAAGAAAAAGCATACCAAGACTCAGAGGAGGTGCGGTGCGGAAGTAAAATACTAAGGTACAGAGGCACACATGGAGCGAGCTGGCAGCTGAGGGCGCGGTTGTCGTTTTCAATCGGGAGGGAGTCTCAGGCTCTGAGCTCCAGTTCCAGGTGAGTCTCTGGGGACCCAGACTCATACGGGAGAAGCCGGACTGTCTGGCATCAGTCAGAACTTGAGAGCAGCTTTTTCTCAGAGGGGCTTACAGCAATTGCCGGGAAACTGAAAAGTGGGGTCTCTGAGAGCAGCCATAACTGCTAGCCCCACCCTGTTGATCCCGTGGGACCCGCCCCGCCCAAGCCATGCAGGGAGGCTTTTGTTGGATAGCCTAAGGCAGAGGCTAGATTAGCACCTCCCTAGAGATCCAGGAGCCAGTGTACCCAGAGGTCAGAGTGGGACCATCCAGTTTGCAGCTCCGTGGAACCATAAAGGACACACTCAGGGGGCAGACTCAGTGAACACCAAAGCCCCACTGAAGCAAGTCTTGCCTTGGAGGGGTGTCTTCAGCACAGAAGTTCTCCCACTGCAGACACAGCTGACTCTCACAGCCAATTGGCCTGGAGGTCAATTCCTCCAAGTGATAACTACAACAATCAAGGCTTAACTACAACAAGACTGTGCACAAAGACCACAAGGGGGTGAAAGAAATGGACTTACAAGTCCAGGAAGCACAGAGAACCCCCCAAAAAAGGAATCCAAAGAGGACCACACCAAGACACATCATAATTAAAATGCTAAGAGCAAAAGACAAAGAGAGAATCTTAAAAGCAACAAGAGAAAGACAGTCAGTTACCTACAAGGGAGTACCCATACGACTGTCAGCTGATTTCTCAACAGAAACTTTGCAGGCCAGAAGGGAGTGGCAAGAAATATTCAAAGTGATGAATGCCAAGAACCTGAAACCAAGATTACTTTATCCAGCAAAGCTATCATTCAGAATTGAAGTCAAATAAAGAGCTTCACAGATAAGGAAAAGCTAAAGGAGTTCATCACCACCAAACCAGTATTATATGAAATGCTGAAAGGTATCCTTTAAGAAGAGGAAGAAGAAGAAAAAGGTAAAGATACAAATTATGAACAACAAATACAAATTATGAACAACAAATCTATCAACAAGTGAATCTGAAAATCAAGTGAATAATCTGATGAACAGAATGAACTGGTGATTATAATAGAATCAGGGGCATAGAAAGGGAGTGGACTGACTATTCTTGGGGGGGAAAGGAGTGAGGGAGATGCGGGAAGAGACTGGACAAAAATCGTGCACCTATGGATGAGGACAGTGGGTGGGGAGTGAGGGAGGAGGATGGGGTGGGAACTGGGTGGAGGGGAATTATGGGGGTAAAAAGAGGAACAAATGTAATAATCTGAACAATAAAGATTTAATTAATAAAAAAAACTGAAATATATGCTTTTGCTATTTAGAGATTCTGAAATTGATCTCTAGATAAATTGCAGAAGTAAGATTTTGACCCTCAAATATAAATATAAAAGAAATAAAGTACTTTGGTCACCTATGCTAATGTAATAGCAGTAAATTCTGTTCTGAGAATATCCGCTGTTTTTATTAGCCTTTTTGGAAAAAACAAACAAACAAATTCCTGTTTCAAATTAATTTTTCCTTCTCCTCCAGATGGCTATCTTACCCAGATTTTAGTCACAAAGAGAGGGAAAACATGACTATAATCTGAGAGAACTGGGGGTGAAAGCCACACATGTAGGAGAACAGGCAGGATATATGTCATGAGAATGTGTTGACCAGAAATCAGTGCCAACTTTCAGGACTAAGTATTAGAATTTCCAGAGGTAGAAAAAATATTTTCAAGGCTGCCTGTTCATTATGTCAAATTTCACTAGCTTTGAACTTGTCATAGTTACACAAGAACTGAAGTTGGGCCTTTATGGGATTCTTCAAAGCAACTATTTTCTCTATTTTTGGATTGTTCTTGAATTCACCACAGCTCTATATAAAACACACACACAAACATACACAAGAATAATATAGGCCATCTATAATAATGTGGTCTACTACCTATGTTTATATATACACATATACATATATGTATATAAATCTGAAATGTACACATAATAATATATGTAACATACAGGAGAACAAACCTATACTTAGTAAGAACTCAAAATTTTTTTAAATAAATGGATAAATATTTCATATTTTACATTTTTAATAAGTACATCACAATTGACATTGAACTAAAATGCCACAAAGTAATTACCTGGTTAGTAAGAGAATATATCTACATTATACTGAAACAATATTTTGAAATATAGCAAACCCAATTTGGCTTTTTAGAAAAAATTATCAATAGTGCACATTAATGTGCCATAATCTAGACATGAAACATATTTTCCGATAAATCATGCATGTTTCATGGAGATTCTCTAGCCCCACTGCATAATCATGTCTGGGTTGACTAGTACTTGGTTTTAATGATAAATATGATAGGATTCAATATCCAGAGAACCAAATGTATTTTTACTAGAATACTTTAATTAAAAAGAGGATTGAAAAGTCAAATGTTTTCTTTTTTCACAGGGAGCAAGATCTGTGTATGTATATTTTCCTGAAGCATCCTGGTTTGACTTTTATACAGTATGTATTTTATAGAAAAAATAATATAATCTATGAAATCAGAGATTTACATGCTTTTTTCCCACTTTAAAAATATATATGTATATATTTATTGATTTCAGAGAGCAAGGGAGAGGGAGCAATAGAAACATTGATCAGCTGCCTCCTGCATGCCTCCTACTGGGGATTGAGCTCACAACCCTGGCCATGTACCCTGACTGGAATCTAACCCGGACCTCTTTCTTACTCCATAGGATGATACTCAATCCACTGCGCCCCTCCAGCAGGGGTTCACTAATTTTTATATGACTTCTAGAGCATTGGACTGTATAATTCTGATGCTGTGGTTCTTTGGGAAACTTTTTTTTAAAAAAAAAAAAACCACAACAATTGTTTACTTCTCCCAAAATGGTAGAATTCAGCCATAGATTGGCATATGTTTAAGATGAGAGATAGAATGATTTTTTTTAGAAGTAGAGTAGACATTTATTTTACGCAAACACAAGTTCTTAAAAGCAAATGACTCTACATAGTGATATTTTCGTGTAGTAGAGTGTAAGATACTATAATTTATGAATCTGATACTTTACCTTGCAAGAAGCAGAAAGATTGCTCAAGTATGAGGTTTATTATGGGAAAACATATGAAAGGACAAAAGTAATCTTATGGAAATCTAAGACCAGCAACTCTAAAAGCACTGGATTTCCTGGAGAAATTCAGGATTCAATTGCAAGTTTGTAAATTTCAGCCCATGTTGTGCCATTACCCGGACTCAGAATTCCATGATATCATTTTTGTCTTATTAACAACTGGCTTCCAAAGATCTTCAGCGTCTAAAGGACTCTATATTTTGGAGTTATATTTTGTAAAATTTTGAACTTCTATTTTATAGTGGACATATTTCAATATATCCTTTGTGCTTCTATGATAAGTGGCAGGCTCTTTTCCATGTTTTATAGTTCAAATTCTTAAGAATGATAATTTCATTGATCTAACTACCTTTTCTGCATAAGTTACACCCAGTGGAGGCTATCCTCTCCATGATGGGGGAGAACAGTGGAATCTGAGGGAAGCAATATGACATCTCTCCTATAACTGAGTTCTCTTCTCCCATTCTTTTAGTATGTTTTGATGAGCATTAGCTAATTTCACCCAGTCTTCAAGGAATTTTTATGGGAATATGTTTAGATGATAAGGATAAGACTATTTCCACATTTGAAGAAAGGACATACAACCTATTTTCAAATGATCAGTTAGTTGTGACTGGTGGAAGTGGTATTATGAATTCTCCATTCTCATGGTCAGGTTATTATAGTATCTTAAACAATTAAACCAATGGTTTTCAAACAATATTCTGTAGAGATGCTTCATACATTTCCTTAAATATTGGCATTACATTTCATGTTTTAATAAAATTGATTTTTAAAAAGAGTATAACAAAAATGCTCACACAAAAGCATTATACATCAAATTTTAACACTTTGGAGCCCAAAGTTAACTTGTATTCTTGTCGTTTAACTTTTTAGTAAGTAAATGTGCTTATAAAGTTGAAATGCTAAAATTAGTATATACTGATGAATGCTGCTTTCATGTGTTTTACGAAAAGGAGTTTATGTAAGTTTTTTTTTTCCTTTTTTAAAAAACACTGACATAGACATTTAAGTCACCCTTTTTATTAGTAAATTCCATGGTGCTCTGTTGCATTTCAACAGAAGTTTGGATTTTAACTTCCTGTGTCTCCCGAAATCTATTCCTTGTTACCAGTGAGTAATTGGAGTGTTTAACTCTGGCGTGTTCTGTGCTAGGGGGAGCAAGTATCACCTTCTTGGCTGAAGAAGTCTGTTGAAGTTCCTGCTCCTCTGGATGTAATTCCCCTTTTCATTCGTGGAGGATATATTCTGCCAACACAGTTGCCAGCCAGAACAACAGTGCTGAGGTAGTAGGCACATTCTGTCAGGAGACCTCACCTTGAGCTCGGGATTTGACCTTTCTGTTGTAGTCAAACTTCCTTATTAGTGTCTGAGGAGGGGTTGTATATGAGTAGGAGACCACTGACAGGAGGTGGCTCAATCAGTGGTGCAATGAATTATTGGTCTATGTATGTGTTTGTACATGTGTATGTATGAGTCAGTGTGTTGATGTGTGTATGTGAGAGAAAGAGAGAAAAAGAAGAGAAGGAACAGAAGAAAAAAGGAGAGAGATTATCAGGTGATGTGCTTGGGCATTTCATCCAGCTCTAAGCTATCTAGCCCTAAATATCTTCCCATGGTTATTTTAAAGATAGCCAGGGATTTTTAATTCATGAATTCTCTCCTAGGTTTTATATGAAGGCTAGGTCAGGGTCCTCTTGCTTTTACCCATTCAGGTTATGTTTAATTAGTCCTTTTCTCCCTCCATAGATATGTAATCAAAGACTTTGCCTAGCAAACAAGCAGAATTTTTAGTAATAATAATAATTATTTTATATTTCTATTTTACATCAAAGATTCATAAAAGCAGATCAAAATCTCTAACTGGCATTAATTGAAAATAAAATCATCTAAAAATATGCATCATTATTAGAGAAGAGTTTTGGCTAGACATTTTGAAATATTAAAAAGGTCCCGGAGGATGCCTTGCACTATATACTAGATCTATAGTTTCTAAGCACTAACTTGCAAAATAGATTCATTTGATTTCAAGTTAATATATTTTAGTTCATTTCCAAGAAAGAAGAGAGGATCTCATGCTCTCTGAATTACTATTCAAGCTCCGTTTTCCTGGAATCCCTTTGGTCATACTTTAAAATCAGCTCCCAGGTTTCCAGACCCAAAGACTGGCAATTTTGTAGACAAGTCAGAGAGTGAGGAGTGTACCTTCAATAAGCATGTTATAGTACTTATTTTATTACTTTATTAATTATATAAGCCTTTGCTTTTTTTTAAGTGGGACACACTTAAGAGGACTATGCTATTGAAATCACTCATTTCCCCTCAGATTGAGCAGTTCAGAGCAGAAATAAGTTACTTAAGGATGTTTTAAGTTTCCTATCACTGGAGATATTCAAACATAAACTAAGTGGAAATTTGGTGTTTAAGAAAAGACTCAACATTTTTCTAGGTGGTTCCATGAGATGATAGGAGTTAGGTCCTTCTCACTCTGAAAATACAAATTTTCTTCTTTTTCTACAGCCGGTTGAATCCTTTTAGCCTCATAATTGCTCTAGATGAACATGGAGAAGCATCTGGCTCCCTTTTCTGGGATGATGGTGACTCTATTGGTAAGTAGACCAACATGTACAACAGTTGGAATGTTCTGAATTTCAAAATGACTTCACTTAAATTAAAAATTGGAGCTCTAAACCAATACAGTAAGTTTGATATAATAGACACCATGGTAAGATTCTGCTTTCACCCACATTACTGTCCAGGAACCTGAAAATTTCCTCAGATCTGGCTACTCTTCTGGGTTAATCCACACAGGTGAGACCATTACCATTAAGAAGGTGAAATACATTATATTTATACATTATCTCCAAGAAGGTAATAACAAATCACACTGTGGTTACCTGGAAGGAGACAACATTTACTTATTAGTATGCTACAATAAGTTTTTTCTCATTAATTTATTCTCACCTAGGAAGGAATAGAGATTCTAGTCTTAAGGAGTCAAACTTTCAATAGAAATTTGTAGGAACTTGGCTCTGGTGGCATAGATGTTCGGCTAGAGGAAGGAAGAACTGTTGAGATTCTATGATGGGAGACATGAACCATAATTTGAAGATTTATGTGTAGTAGAGAAAGGGGTATAGCTTGAACTGAGAAAACAGGTCAAGATTTAGCTGCTATGCCCAGCTGGAGTGGCTCAATTACTTGAGTGTCATTCTGTGGGCTGAAAGGGGTCAGGTTCAATTCCCAGTCAGAGGACATACTTGGGTTGCAGGTTCAAACTCCAGTCAGGGCACGTACAGAGGCAACCAATCTCCCTCTCTCTCTCTCTCTCTCTCTCTCTCTTTCTCTCTCTCTTCCTTCCTTTTTCCCTCCCTTCCTTTCTTCCTTCTCTCCTCCTCTCTAAGCATGTCCTTGGGTGAGAATTTAAAAAAAAAAGATTTAGCTGGCTAAGGCACAATATCAATGGTTTTGTTTATTTATTTATCTCTTATTATCCCCATTTTCTCCATAATCTCATAGATCAGCAAACTATAGAAAAGACTTTCCCTGGAAAAATAGAAATGACTTATATTGTTAAGAAGATAAGTACTGTACATACAGTGATAAATATATTCAAAGCAGCCACATTTTGAAAATCATAAATGGGTTTTCAAAGAAATAGGCACTATTCCAAAGAGACGATAATGCCTGTGCATAGGTTACTGCTGAGAACATTTCTTCTGTCTCCATATTAGTTGACTTTACATCCATCTTTCTTTCCTTGCCCCTCGTTCATAAGCAGGAAACACAGAAGGATAAACATTTTTATAAGGAAGGTGAAAAGGTAGAAAAAGAGAATGTGAAAAAGGAAATGTAAAGGTGCACAGATGCACTCCTAATTTTACGTATAGACAATATGGCTGGTTCTGTGGTAGGAACTGAGAGTGTACAGAGGCTGCCAATGCTTGTATTTTCATGGAAATCGGCAGTATTTTGTGTCCATTTTCATTCCTCCCTTCCCCCCGCCCAGTGAATACTTCAGGAAGCACTGATTAAATCACTAACACTTGAAAGATTGTTTTTAAATTTTAGAGGACAGGAATTCAAATCAAAAGAGAACCAGGGGAAAAGACAGATACCTCTGTCTGTGATAGCGAGTTTGTGTATAGACAGTAAAGAGAAATGTGGGAGGAGGTTGTCTACAGAGTTTTATGCTATATCCCTCTGTACTAAATTAAAGTGTTGAAACATGTCTAAAACAAAGCTCCTTTCTCTCTATTTTTCCATATATAGTAAGTATGGAAAATGAGGAGGAACGTGGGAGGCATGGTAAGAGGATGAGGTTACCTATTTTGCATTTTCCAAAGGCCATCATTAGAAATGTAAGTTTGATTATTCACTTTTTTTCCTCTCAGCAATTGCTAGGTAAGTTAGAGGATTCCAAGTACAAGGTTTAGCCAAGGCCTGTGGTCATAGGAGTTTAATTGATCAGAATTTAAATTAAAAAACATAGTAAAAGATAAAATTGACCTTTATTTTCTAATGCTAATTCTTATTTTGCAGATTCTGTTGAAAGGGGAGAGTACTTCTATGTGGAATACAAATTCAGTAATGTAAGTGTAAACATTCAGTATTTGTTGTGACATAATAGTTCATTTATATGAAGAAAGTATATTTTAAGGGATTTTCAAAGTAAGAAGTTTTTAAAAGTATCGGCAATTCTCCATACCACTTTAAGCTGTACATTTCTGTGTATTATCATTATTTGTTTAACATTTTTTCCTCTCTCCCTTAACAACAGAGATCTCTGAAAGCAACTGTGATAAAAAATGGCTACAATGGAATTACTAGTCTGGCATATAACACCATTCAGATCCTTGGTTTCACTTCAAAGCCAAATGTTATTTTTATGAATGGGAAAACCATCCCAAGCAACAGAATGCAGTATAATTCCAACGGGGTAAGGTTTAAACACTATTGACTTAAAGGCAGATTTTCCTTATTAAATCTCTAGGACTAATAATTGAATTTTCCCTGAATGTTACTTCCTTGCCATAGACACAGATCACATTTCTAAAATAATAACTTGCATGTTTCTGAAACTCAAGGAAGAAAAATTAGCACAGAGTTATATTTTTAGCTAAAAGTATGCACATGTCAGGTCTAGAAACTTTGTTGTATTAAATATCACAAATGATGTCATGTGAGGCTGGGTGTTCCTTGCTAAATATAACATAAAGAAAGGCTAAATGAGTGGCTAAAATAAATGAGAATAAAAGCTGATAGAAAATTGGAAGTGGAAGGTTCTGGATGGACTGTATTTCAATTCCTTAATTTAACAGATGACAAAACTGAGCATCCAAGGAGGTGAAGTTAGTTTTCAAGGTCATGTACTTTAATAATTGACAAAACTAAGTCTTGATCTTGAAACTCCTGACATTTCACAGCTCTTTCCTTCTATTCTGTTCCATTTGTAAATGAAACATTTATTTATTGGGCTCCTATTAAGAGTTTTAAAATCTGTATTTGCTATAAAAACATGCTTATAAATATAAGACATGATCCCCACCCCTGAAGAACTTAATAGCAAGCAGAATAGACACCAAAGCCCTAAATAGGAGGAGGAATCTACATTGTATTTCTAATCTGAAGTCTTCATTGTATTTCTAATACCTTTATCACACAATGCAACATATGGTCTTTAATACTTATACAGAGCAGTAACACAGAACTTAAGATACTGACTTTTCATTCCCTTCTGTAAAATTAAAAAGAATTGATGACAGGGTCATCTATAATAATAAAAACATAATATGCTAATTAGACTGGATGACCTTCTGGATGACCTTCTGGACGACCTTCCGGAAGAAGCCGAGACAGCGGTGAAGGGGCTGAGGCAGAGGCAGCCACCACAAAGGCGGAGGCTGAGCCCCTTGCACAAATTTCATGCATTGGGCATCTAGTTTAAATAATAATATATTAAAAACTTACTTTTTCCTAATTGAATGGAATTTCAATCTGGGGGATTTTGTTGAGTAAGTTGTTTGATATGTTAATCATAACAGTAATTCTTTATTTGAAGTTTTATGATTTACAGAAGACTTTAGCAACATGAATTTGTTTGATTCTCAACATGCTCCTGGGTAGATCTGTATGGCCAGTATTATCATCCAGACTTCAAAGAGGAAGAAACAATGTCTTAGAATGATGTTGCAATTAGTAAGGAAGTGACAGGAAATCAGAGCTGTCCTTCCTTTTCCCTTTGTGTTCTTTCTCTTTCCTGATAAATGAAAAATGATTGATAGGTCAAAAAAACAGAAACAACTCTATTGGGAAGTTAGTTTCACAAATTTTAGTTTCATGTATGTGTGTGGCTGATCTTTATTAAGAGAAAAAATTTCCAAAAGAACTTGATAAAGTTCTGTAGGGTACAAAGATCTCTTTTGAGTAATATAAGTTGTTTAATTGGAATATTCCATAAACTTATATTCTTAGAGTGTATGAATCACTTGATAACTCTAATTTACTCCAATATATATTATGTATTGGATATATTTTATATAAAATATACACTATACATTACATGTAAATAATTGTTATCCCTTAACACTTATTACATTTGATTATCTTTATAGTATCATATGTTAATTCTAATATCTTTAACTATAACTAAATTTCTTCATATTGATTTACATTTTCTAATTTATTTATTCTCTCATCTGTTACAGAAAATCACTTTATGGATATCTGCACCCCTTTCGCAGGAGTTAACCATTTCGTTTGAATATTGAGTAATAACCAAAACAACAATAGTGAGAAATTATCTGCAGCAATCATTTAGAACACTTAAAAATTATTTGAATAAATGAAAATTATTGTTTAATTTGAATAGTAATATTATTAAAGTATTTCAATCATGTGTGTGTATATTACTCAAATTATCTGACGTTGTTACAAAAGCAGGGCAAAATGTTGGATAAAACTTCCCCTACCGTATAAGGACTGATAGATATTGAAATGATGAGCTGTTGAGCAAGATTATGTTTTCTAGTCTTTAAAGCAAATCTTTGAAAAACCTATTGGGATATTTCTAACTAAGTAGAAGGCTTGTGAGCCCAAAAGCTAGTGGGGCTCAGGAATTTTAAGAAACTGTTTACTTAACTTTTCAAAGAATTGGCATAATCATTTGCTGTATCAAGTTAAATATTCACTGGTGACTAGGGTATTGAGCTATGTGGAAACCAAGAGAGAATTTAAGATCCCAAAGCCAAGTAAAGAAAGTCTTTCATGACTTTCATGAAGGTGAATGAGTAGACCTCTGGGCAAATAGGCACTGAGAAGTGACCATTGGATTGGTCAAGGTGGCTGTTGTTGGTGAACATGACAAGAAGGGACAAGGTGGACTGGAGTAGGTCCAAGAGAATGTGGAAGAGGAGTGAGTACAGCATGTCCTCGGGTTATGTCGGAGATCCATTCCTACGGTGCGACTTAAGGCGATTTTCACCGTAAGTTGGAACCCACCTACATAAGCACCTATGTCACTCCCATGGAGCACATACACAACAGTAATGAAGTGAAACAGTAAAAAAATTTAAAAGAAAGATAACAATTTCTGACCTTTACTTGTGGTAAATAAATAATAAAAAACAAAAAGCACATATGTACATACGTCGAAATGACGGAACTTTTTTTTTTATAAATAAATGGGAGATGGTGACGTAACCACAAAATGACATACATCGAGTCTGACGTAACCCGAGGACTGTCTGTACAGTTACATCTTTAGAGGAGCTTAGTTGTAAATGGCAGCAGAGATGAGGCAGTGGTTGGAGGAAATGTGGGTATGAGTGTGCTGTGTATGTTGACTTTTTTGTTTGATTTAAAAATAAACTGTAGGCAATAATTTGCTCATGTCTAAGATCTGTATTTAGTTGTACATTGTTTGAGGTTAAGACTGACCTCTTTGAGTAAAAAATAAACCCAAATAAAAATCCACAACACATTGATTAGAATGACTAAAATCTTCTAAACACCGATAATTCCAACTGCTGGTGAAGATGCAGAGCAACAGGAATCCTTATTCAGAAATGCAAAATGCTAGAGCCACTTTGGAGGAGGATTTCTTATCAAACTAAACATAGACTTACCATGTGACCCAGCAATTATGTTCCAAGCTCAATTGATTTGAAAATGTCTGTCCACATAAAAACCTGCATGCAATTTTTATAGCAGTTTTATTTATAAATAACCAAAAGCTGAAACAACCCAGATGTCTGTCCTTCAATGGGTGAATATACAGGGGTGGGTATGGAAAAAGACATGCAGGTTATGATTATTACAATGGTTTTATTAATTCTGTTTCACATATTCATAAGCTGTAAACCCACTTTTGCCCACTCCTGCATATATGGCAATGACACCCAGTGGCAATGACACTCAATAGCAATGAACATACCCAAGACTCAGATCTTGTCTTCTAATAACATTCTTCAATAAAAGAAACTAGGCATCCTTGGAGAAATGGCTATTTCTAGGGCTGGGACAGAACATATATAAAATGAATCTGGAGCATAATGTTATACCAAAAGTAAAGAAGTTCGGAAAAAAAATAACACGATGGGAGTGTGTCAAAGAGACACAGGAGCCAACTGAATAAGTTTGCAAAGGCCAAACTGGGACCAATTTGAGCAAAAAAACTAATACCATAGTATTGAATTTTAACCCTAAGTATAAAATAAATATGCATCAATCCATACTGAGATAGCTAAATGATTGATTAAATAAGTAAACAGGAGAGAGAGAAATATGTCTCAGAGAGAATAATGCCAGATATTTTACAAAGAAACTTCAACTGTGGGCTGTGCTTAGTGACTTCCTTCCAAAGAGAATATTAAGGAAAAGGGGGGAAGTAAAAAAATAACCATACAGAGAAGAAATCTGACAAATACTTCCTCAGCCAGGTGGTCAAGGTTAATATCACCAGTGAGGAGTGATGCTAATAGTACATTTTGTGGATAGGTGGTGTTGAAAATGACATTTCACCTTGGTGATCTTCCTCCCCTAAACCTGTAATCCCAGTCAAATTGTGAGATAAACAAATCCAAATTGGGAGATATCCTACAAAATACCTGACCAGTACTCTTCATAACTGTCAAGTTCATTAAAATCAAGAAAACTCTGAAAAACTGTCATAGTTGAGAGTAACCTAAGAGAACAATGATGACAAATATCATGTCATATTGGATAGGATCCTATTACATTAAAAAGACCATTAGGGGAAAACTAATGATATCTGGTAAAATATTGAGTTTAGTTAATAACAATGTATCAATTTTGGCTAATTATGACAAATGGATTATAGTAATGTAAGATGCTCACAATAGGAGAAACTGGGTGTAGGATATCTGAAGATTCTCCGTACTATCAC
This sequence comes from Myotis yumanensis, assembly GCF_028538775.1. Lineage (NCBI taxonomy): Eukaryota > Metazoa > Chordata > Mammalia > Chiroptera > Vespertilionidae > Myotis > Myotis yumanensis. The sequence goes on from NW_027223754.1 coordinate 173,688,162, forward strand.
TGAGACATTTCTGTAAAGACTTACTTTGATGCAAAACATTTTGTAAAATTACTTTAAGAGAAAAAAGCTTATGAAAAAGAAAACATATGGAGCTTGACAAGAGTTCACATATTTGTCTGGAATTTGGCATCGACTTCCCAGCAGGAGTCACTGCAGTCACTGTTAAATTATCTCTTCAGGTCATCATCGTTTCAGCTTCCCATTTGTTATGACTTCCTCCAAAGTTGCTGTGACACCAATATGGCACTTGTGCCTGGTTATCTTACGTTCCTACACAGTGTAAAATAATTATGGAAATATAATTATCTTTTTAATTTCAAGGGCTTCCAGCTGTTTACACTATTCTAATGAAACTGCTATTGATATCCAGATTGCTCTTGTATTAAATATATGTTTGACCCAGAACTACAGAGATGTGATAAATATGGTGTGGATATCCTTAATGATACTCACAGTGTGCAACTCCTAGAATGGTCAGCATGGGATAAATAAACTCATTTATTTATGAGGTCTATCGTGGGCCCCCGCTGTGACAAGCATGTGCTGATCACTAGGGATATGAAGAGAAGACATCATTTCAGACCTCTAGTCTAGAACATTTACAGCCTTTTTAAGGAGCCATGTCAGGGTCAACTAGAAAGGAGTGGTGGACTTGTGGCAAAAACCAAGTGTCTTGCCAACCTCTTTACAAGTCCCAGACACTGGTCCTGAGTTCGGATCCCCAGGCCCGAAAGCCTTGGGACAGAATAAAACTTCCTAAAGCCCCTTGCAGGGACTCATGCAGATCAAGAGAGACCGTGGGAGATTTTTAAAAATTCCACTCATCTTTGATGACCAAGGGAAAAGACACCAAACATTTCTCACTGTGGAGGAACATCATACCCTATAAACCCAGAGATGTATGAAATTTTCAGGAGGAACTTTTAGAGAACTACATAAAACAAACGTTTCTTTTCAGGAGAGACAGAACACACCACACAGCATGCCACTACTGTAAGGATCTTTTAAGGGGCTCCATTGAATTCTTAGCTCTTTAATAATGTAAAAGTTCCCTCATGCTGCAGTTTCCAAAACAAATGTGATTTTACAAAGAGAATGAATTTAAAACAAATCAAAACTAATCAGTTGACTATCACCTTAAAAATGTTCCTTGAACTACCCATTGACACTTTCTTAAACCAATCTCCGGGAACTTTTTTTATATATATACATTTTTATTGATTTCAGAGAGGAAGGGAGAGGGAGAGATATATAGAAACATCAATGATGAGAGAGAATTATTGATCAGCTGCCTCTTGCACGCCCTACACTGGGATCGAGCCTTCAACCCGGGGCATGTGCCCTGAAGGGGAATGGAACTGTGACCTCCTGGTTCATAGGTCAATGCTCAACCACTGAGCTATGCTGGCCAGGCTCTCCCGGAAATTTTTAAAACCTGAAATCACTTAGAGTTAGACCACAAAATCTTTTATGGGATATCCATCAATAACACCCTATATGGCTTCTTTTGCTTTTTGGTTCTACATAGTATATATAGACTAATGTATTTTATTTTATTTTTGCAAACCCCCCTATTTATTGTCTTTATTGTTGATAAATATTATTAACGAGAGCATTATACAACCAGGAAACAGAACTCCTCTTTATAGGTATCCCTTTTTAAGGACATGAATAAAATCACATATCAGTTGTATTACATGCTGGAATTATTTCTTTGAATTTTTTTCTTTTTTTAAAATCTTTATTGTTGAGATTATTACAGATGTCCCTCTTTTTTCCCCCCATTGCCTCCCTCCACCCACTTCCTGCCCCAGGCCTTCACCACTCTATTGTCTGTGTTCATAGGTAATGCATATAAGCATATAAGATCTTTGTTTAATCTCTTCCAGCCCCTCCACCCCTTCTCTCCAAGAGTTGTCAGTCTGTTCCATTTTCATGCCTGTGATTCTATTTTATTCACCAGTTTATTGTTCATTAGACTTCTTATTTATTTTGATTTTTAGATTCAATTGTTGATAGGTTTGTATTCGTTGCCATTTTGTTGTCCATATTTTTAATATTTTTCTTCTTCTTCCTCTGCTTAAAGAATACCCTTCAACATTTCATATAATACTGGTTTTGTGGTGATAAACTCCTTTAGCTTTTTCTTGTCTGTGAAGCTCTTTATCTGACCTTCAATTCTACATGATAGCTTTGCTGGTTGTGGTCCTTGCTATTCATCACTTTGAATATTTCTTGCCACTCCCTTCTGGCCTGCATAGTTTTTGTTGAGAAATCAGCTGACAGTTGTATGGACATTCCCTTGTAGGTAACTAACTGCTTTTCTCTTGCTGCTTTTAAGATTCTCTCTTTGTCTTTAGTCCTTGGCATTTTAATTATGATGTGTCTTGGTGTGGTCCTCTTTGGGTTCCTCTTGTTTGGGACTCTCTGTGCTTCCTGGACTTGTAAATCTATTTCTTTCACCAGGTAGGGGAAGTTTTCTGTCATTATTTCTTCAAGTAGGTTTTCAATATCTTGCTCTCTCTCTTCTTCTGACATCCTCATAATGCGAATGTGGGTATGCTTGAAGTTTTCCCATAGGCTTCTTATACTATCTTCATATTTTTGGATTCTTTTATTTCTTTTTGCTCTTCTGATTAGGAGTTTTTTGCTTCATCATATTTCAAATTGTTGATTTGAATCTGAGTCCTCTAGTCTACTGTTGAATACCTGTATATTATTCTTTATTTCAGTCAGTTTATGCTTAATTTCTTGCTGGTCCTTTTCCATGTGTTTGGCATTCTCACTAATAAATATCCTTGAAGGTCTCACTAAGTCCCTTGGAGGTTTTTAGAAGATTCTTGAATAACCTTATAACTGTAGTTTTGAACTCTATATCCAGTAGTTGGCTTTCTTCCATTTCTTTCATTTGTGACATGTTTCTTTGTCTCCGCATTTTGGCTGCTTCTCTGAGTTTGTTTCTATGTATTGGGTAGAGCTGCTATGTCTCCTTGAGTTGATAGAGTGGCCTTGTGTAGTAGGTGTCCTATAGGGCCCAGTGGCTCAGTCTCCCCAGTCACCTGAGCTAGGAACTATAGGTGCACCCCTTTGTGGACTGTGAGGACAGTCCTGTTATAGTTGAGACTTGATTGCTATTAGTGTCACTGGAAGGAATTGACCTTCAGGCCAATTTTCTGTGAGAACCAGCTGTGACTACAGTGAGAGAGCTGTTATGCAAGAGACACTCCTATGGAGCAGGACTTGCTTCAGTGGGGCTTTGGTGTTCACTGAGTCTGACCCCTGAGTGTGTCACTTATGGATGTGTAGAGTTGTAATCTGGTATGGGCTGACACTGACCACTGAGTACACTGGCTCTTGGGTCTCCAGGGAGGTGCAAAGTCACAGCCACTGCTTGGGGCCACACAGCAGGAGCTACAGAGAGATCTGCAGATTCCTCCTCTTTGTATCAGATGAGGCCCAGCTGTGAAGCAAGGCAGGCTGGTGCCAGGTCTAGGGCCTTTTATTGATAGGTTTGGGACTCCCTGATCCAGCTGCAGCTTGTTTGAGATTTTCAATGATAGGCCATTCATATGCAAAAGCCACTGCAGGCAGCTTGGGTGGGGTTGTAAATTGGATGAGGCGGGGTCTTAGGGAATCACCAGGGTGGAGCAAATAGAAATGGCTGTCAGCCCTGTGACCCGGGATGTCCCAGTGTAGGAACAATGTTTGCTGTGAGTGCCACCCCCAAGTTCCTGCCTGGATGCCAGACAAATGTGTCCCCAAGATCCTTGCCCTGGTGCTAGAGCTCAGAGGAAACGGGTAAGTTCAGCTCGTGGTGCTGGCCTTTTAAGAGGAACAGCTGGGTATCTAGCAGCCTCTGTATCACTGAGCTTCAGTTCCCACTGGTTTTTACAGCCCATAGTTACAGGACTTCTTTCCTCAGCTCTGGGACCCTGGGCAAGGGGTCTGGTGTGGGACTGGGACCCCTTGCTCTGCCAGGCAGCCTCCACAAAGATGATCTCCCTCCCAATTAAAAAAGTGGCGCATGTGGGTGCTGGACCTGCCTGCTCCGCACCTCCTACCAGTCTCAGTGTGCTTTCTCCTTCACTTCCCTAGATGTAGGACTTCCCTTCAGCCAGCTTTCCGGTGGTTCTAGATAATGGTTGTTCTGTGTTTTAGTTGTACAGTGGGGCCTTGACTTCCGAGTTTAATTCATTCTGAGACCAAGCTCGTTAAGGAGCTCGTTAGCTCAAAGTACTCTATCAGCTCAATGCAAAAAATCGACCAAGAGACAGCTGGTATCTCAAAAAACTCGTCAGTTGGGACACTCGTAAGTCAAGGCCCCACTGTAATTTTGATGTGATTGTGGGAGGCGGCGAGTACAGGGGTTTACCTACGATGCCATCTTGGTTGCCCTGTATTTATTTTTTCAGCTTAAAATGTTTTACTATAATTTAGATGTTTCCCCAAAAGAAAAAAAATTATAGCATTAAAATTTATTTTTACTAGAAAAAAATAATATTTAACAAAAACAAAGTTCAGTGAAGATAGTATGGTTATCAAGCCTAACAGTACACAGAAAACATGGGATTAATTTACTTTCAAATGTATTCTGAAGATGACTACCTATTCTGAATCCACAGAACATGTGAATTCAAACAGCATATATCAAAATAATATTATCTAGGTCCTTTTACAGCCCCAGTATATATAGTGGGATGAGCAATATGAGGTCTATATCACAAAGCATATTTCACATATTGATTATGAATCAGTTTTCCTTATTTTCAAACAAAATAAGGCCCTTTGCTTATTTTTGTCAGTGTACTGATATAGAAAGCAAACTTACTCTGTTTTTTCACACCAAGAAAAACAAATGATACTGCAATTGAGGGAAATTAGTGCCAATTAAGACCATTGTGCAGCTGTGAACAAGGGCATGTTTAGATCGCTGCCCTTATGGTATGCTTAATAATGGCAAATCTAACAGTGTGATGTGTAAATCAAGGCTTATAATCTTCAACAAAGTTTTAACTTTTATTTGACAAATTGTGCTATTTTATTCGGCTCACAAATTGGAACAGATCTGTGTAAATTATTTAAAATGCATGCTGGGGTGTTCATTGTACCATCACATTTTTCCATTTGCTTTCCCCATTCCATCTGTCTTTCCCCCACTCCAGAGAATTCTGTGTGTGTTAAAATAGACAATTTCTTGTGGTGTTAATTATGTACAAGAGAAAACCCAACTGTGAATGGACTGTCATCATCAAGGACTTTACAGTTTTATGCTTTAAGTGCTTTTATATATATATATATGGCAGTAAAGTGTTCAGAGCTAGGCAGACACAGTAATGTAAGTAGCACAACCTACATCCTCAGACATCTTATAGATGGATATATAGGCAACTTAAAGACATAGAGACAGAAAGGATTCCAAACACTGAACAAATACATATGAAATGCAATGTTTGTATTGCATAGAAATGTAGTATAGACCATGTTTCTTGGGTAAACATCCCTGAGAGATGGGAAACAAAGAGGGTGAGGCTTTAGGAGTGTCTCAGAGGAGAGCTTCCAGGCCATGGCTCACAGAGAGGGCTCCCACAGCCCAACTGAATCCACAGTGCAGGAGACACAGTGTGGAGCTGGGGGGCCAAGGTGGCCAGATTTTGTGGAGCAGAGGACCAGGGAGGAGAGAAAGCTGCTTTATACTTCTCTGAAAGCAGCCTAATGTTAGAGTCAAAGAAATCAAATATCGTTTTATAAATTGAATTCTAACCTACTAATCTACAAATCTAACCCACTATCAATTCTAATCAAATTCTAAAATGCTTCCATATTTCAAATACTATTAAAAAGTACGATTTCTAATGCACAATAGTTCTAACTAAAATCCCCTTCTGTCGCACCCTGTAGCTGAACTGACGGTTATACTTTACGGAATGTTTCACTCTCTTCAACTCCTCAAACCCTAGCCAGAGGCAAGAATGGTCCTGGCCTGTGCTCTGATGGTCCCTCCTTCTCCTCTCCCATCACAAGGCCCTCTAGATCAGTGGTTCTCAACCTTGGCTGCACATTAGAATCACCTGGGAATCCTTTTAAAATCCTGATTTCTGGGCCTCATCCTCCGGAAATTCTGTCTCTTTGTTACTAATGTTGTGGCCCCACCCCATAACAAAGAAACAGAGTTTCCGGAGGATGAGGCCCAGAAATCAGGATTTTAAAAGGATTCCCAGGTGATTCTAATGTGCAGCCAAGGTTGAGAACCACTGCTCTAGATGTTCCCTGCCTGTTCTCCATTAGGAAAGCCCAGCAGCCACTATCTCCTAAATCTCTCCCCAAGGGAGGGGTGCTGAGTGGGCTGGTTCCCTAAGTAGTATTGGTGGAGGAGGAAACACCTGCCCGTGAATAAATCTTGTCCCTCCCACAGAAAGATAAACTGTCATAGATACCTCTCATCCTTTTTTAAAATATATGTTTTATTAATTTTTAGAGAGAGAGGGAAGGAGAGGGAGATAGAAATATCGATGAGAGAGGAATATCAACATGGATCAGCTGTCTCCTGCACATACCTGCTGGAGATGGAACCTGCAACCCAGGCATGTGCCCTGATCAGGAATTGAACCAAACTTCCTGGTGCATGAGTTGGGTCGATGGTCAACTACTGAGCCACACCGGCTGAGCTCATCCTTTTCTTCCTTCCTTCCTTCCTTCCTTCCTTCCTTCCTTCCTCCCTTCCTTCCTTCCTTCCTTCCTTTCTCTTCTTTCTTTCTTTCTTCCTTCCTTCCTTCCTTCCTTCCTTCCTTCCTTCCTTCCTTCCTTCCTTCCTTTCTCTTCTTTCTTTCTTTCTTTCTTTCTTTCTTTCTTTCTTTCTTTCTTTCTTTCTTTCTTTCTTTCTTTCTTCCTTTTACATGGAATTAAATAATCTTTTAAATGGGGTGCCCTAAAATAAAATTAACTAAATTCATGGCATTCTGCAAAAAGACCAGTGCTGATTTTGCAATTCATAGTATTTAAGATCACTGTGGCCAAACTGTTAATTAATTCAGCTCTAAGTATTCCTACAGTCTTCCTTTGGAAAAAAAAATTGCTAGAAAGGAATTTTGTTTGATAGTGTTCAGTCAAAAAGCCTAAAATATTGAATTTATTTAAAGGAAGCAAATGTAGAAGCAGAAATAACATTTCAAGCCTCTATTGTTTCTTGAATTTATTCATTTATTTTAATCAGATTCTATACACATACACACAAAGATGCCAGATTCTTCCCACATAGGTTTTATTAGTAAATAATGAACTTTCAATAGCTCTCATAACCAATTCTAAGTGAGAAGTACAAAGGTAATACTGAGCAAATAGAATTATTAACATGATGATAATAACTTATGAAAATTTGTTAATCTATATTGAAAAAAAGAAGAATCAAATGAGATCATTGCACATTTATATACTCTAGCTGCCAAGTTCTGCGTAAAATTTCTTGATTGCAAATTTTGAAGCATACATTTTAAGCTGAGTGCTATAATGGAGGATGATAACCTTATCAGAATTTCCTTGAGGAAAAAAATATTGAAAAATAAATACAAGACCACATTTATATTTAAATTCCTTGATATAATGTCACCATCCAAAGACACTCATTGGATCAGAATAATTTACAAATAAAAACATTTTGGTCTTTGAGCCTTGATTTTTTTCTTTAGCATCAAACACAAATACATCTTTAGCTCCTACCTTTAAGCTTGGATGAACTGCATAGCAGTATCTTATCGCAGACATTACAAAGGTAATTTACTTACACTTTCTTAGACATAATTAGTAACAAGGCAGGAACAGGGCATATCAAATGGAGGTTGCAAAGATGCACTACATGGATCAGTCTGATTTTCTATGGTAGTGAACAGTGCATGTCCTAGGCCTGTGTATAGATCCATATCTATATTGGAAGAAGTCATGAAATCTTCAGGAGGAGGAAGATGAGGAAAGGGGGTCAATAATGGCACTATTGGTACCAAACGGAAATGGAATTGAGATGATAGAGTGCCCAGGATTCAACATGAACTGTCTATTACCAGCATTCTTTGATAGCACCTCCAAACAAAAGACGGAAAAGCAGGTGTGGCCTCATGTCATAGCCCCTCTTTGGCACATCCAGTCCTGTCTTTCTGGCACTATAAATCCCTCCGGTAGCAAATCAGAGATGATTTCTGGGCATCACTTGAACCAAATCCCCCTTAAAACTCAGCCTGAGAACCAAAAACATCTGCACTAACACACCATTCACAGCACAAAGTTCATAAAATGTGTATGATGGCAGAGAAACAGACTGTCCTTTAGGAGGACAAGTGAGAACCTGACTCCCTCCAGTAAAAAAATCCAGGGAAGTTTTGGGGTTTGAGGGAGAAAGAAATAAGAGCAAGGCCAGTGGAATCATTCATTATTTAGTGAAGAGTATCTTGTTGAAAGTTAGAGAATAGAAAAGGGATGAGAATGAGTAGAAACAAAGATTTATGTTTAAAGTGTTTGTTTTCAGATAGTGTGCCATTTCTTTTACTATTGACTATGATTATTATTTTACTCATCTTTAAAATTCTTAGATGGACCAGTTTATCCAGCTGAACTATCCCATTTCATTGATTGATCTACTTCAGGGTATCTCTCTGTTAATAAATCTATATACTGGCGTATCTCCGTGTTAGTAATATGTCAGTAAAAATTAGACTTTTTTTTGTGAGAACACTAACCAAGAGCCCCATAGCCTCTATTTCAAAAGAGGAAAATTACAGAATTAAACTAAAACCCAGTAAATATATATGAATAGCATACTAACATTTTAGGATCTACAATGTTTTAAACACAGCTTCCTGAGCTCCAGTGATTTGTAAAAACAAAACAAAACAAAACAAAAAAGCACACATAACAACTGCTTTTTAAGCAGTAGCATATAGAATTTGCATGAAATGCCATGATAACTACACAGAAAAAAGCTCAACCCAGCAATAAATACATTTGTTATAAATAAGATATACAAAAATAATAATTATAAACAAGGAAATTTCTTGTAATATACTTTAGTTACTGGATAAAGTGGAGACTTAAAACTTGAAAATTGTGACTAAGGAGTTTAAATGTACTTTCACTTAGTATGGTTTTCAAAAGGTCTAACACATGATTCTGGCAATCTACCCACTTGTACATGGAATGCAAATTTTTTTGCACATTCTTTTAAAACTATGTTGTATTGAGTTTAGAGGAAATTAATACACTTTTTCCATATAAACATTGCCCAATAAAACGTGAATTAATAAGTACTTGCATTCTATACATTTTGGTACTAAAAACTAAGAATCATGTAAAAACAGATGAAATATGGTTATGGTTATGTAGTTGAGTTAATAGTATTGTATCAATATTAATTTCCTGGTTTTGCATATGTATTATACTACTATATTAAACTGATAAGAACAGATACTACACTTGATCTTAGCCAAAAGGCCGAGAAGCGATGTATTATACTACTATATAAAAACCCTGGGTCCCACTGAAGCTCCACCAGTCAGTCCTGCAGTCAGCGCTGGGTTGGCCCGGCAACCCAACGCTGACTGCTTCTGCTGTAGGCCCGGTGCCCCGCTGACTGCTGAGGGGGCTGCGAATCAGGGCCAGAGAGAGGCCTAAAGAGTGAAGCAGGTACTGATCCATTGCCTCTGTGGCAGCTTTTGATCAGCACTTGCCTCTCTCTTTCTCTTCCAGTCTGGCCAGCAGCCCCGCCTCCATTTATCTCCAGGCCTCCACTGGGGCTGCTGATCAGCCCCGCATTTCTGATCAGGCCCTGTTGATAGGCCCAAAGATGCTGACTGGCATAGGAACCGACCAATCAGAACCAAATGTGGGTGCTGTGAAGAACCAATGGCTACCTAGGAGACGGAGCTTTTGCCGCTGACTGGCATAGAAACCAACCAATCAGAACTAAATCTGGATGCTGTGGGGAGCCAATGGCTGCCTAGCAGGCGGAGCTTTTGCTGCTGACTGGCATAGAAACCGTCCAATCAGAACCAAATTGGTCAGCAGAGGAGGGCAGTTGGGGGCGAGATCAGGCCAGCAGGGGAGGATAGTTGGGGGCAACCAGGCCAGAGTGGTGGGCAGTTGGGGGAGATCAGGTCAGCAGGGGAGGGCAGTTAGAGGCGATCAGACAGGCAAGCAGAGGCAGTTAGGGGTGATCAGGCAGGCAGGCAGGTGAGCAGTTAGGAGCCAGCAGTTCCAGATTGTGAGAGGGATGTCCGACTGCCGGTTTCGGACATCCCCCAAAAGGTCCCCAATTGGAGAGGGTGCAGGCTGGGCTGAGGGAACCCCCCTGAATGCATGAATAACCTCTAGTGGTTATATAAGATGTTTTCAGTGGGGAAGCAGGGTGAAGGGTAGATAAGATATCTACTTGTTTTTCTTTTTGTTTTTTATAACTTCTTGTGAATCTTAACTATCTAGAATAATAAACGTGTAATATGCTAATTCAGTGGTTCTCAACCTTGGCTGCACATTAGAATCACCTGGGGATCTTTTTAAAATCCTGACTTCTGGGCCTCATCCTCTGGAAATTCTGTTTCTTTGTTAAGGGGTGGGGCACACAACATTAGTAACAAAGAAACAGAATTTCCAGAGGATGAGGCCCGGAAATCAGAATTTTAAAATCAGGTGATTCTAATGTGCAGCCAAGGTTGAGAACCACTGTGCTAATTAGACCAGGCAGCCAAATGACCTTTCAGACATCATTCCAAATGTTCTTCTGGACAAAGCCATGGTGGCAGGGGCCAAGGCAAAGGTGGTTAGGGGGTGATTAGGTAGGCAGGCGAGCAATTAGGGGCCATCAGGCAGGCTTGCAGAGTGGTTAGGGGCTATCAGGCAGGCTGTTAGAGTGGTTAGGGGTGATCAGACAGGCAGGCAGAGTGGTTAGGAGCAATCAGGCAAGAGGGCAGAGGCAGTTAGGGGTGATCAGGCAAGCAGGCAGAGTGGTTAGGGGAGATCAGTCAGGCAGGTGAGCAGTTAGGGACAATCAGGCAGGCAGGCAGGTGAGCTGTTAGGAGCCAACAGTCCCAGATTGCGAGAGGGATGTCTGACTGCCTGTTTAAGCATTGGCTCGATCCCACAGGAATCCCTGTGGGATTAGGCCTAAACTGGCAGTCTGACATCTTCCGAGGGGCCCAGGATTGAGAGAGGGTGCAGGCCGGGCTGAGGGCCTCCCCCGGGCATGAATTTCATGCATCGGCCTCTAGTCTATAATAATAAGAGCATAATATGCTAATTAGACCAGATGTCCTTCCAGACAACATTCTGGATAAAGCCGGGGCTGCGAGGGAAGCCCGGGTCCTGGGTGCCAGAGGGAAGCCTGGGTCCCAGGTGCCAGAGGGAAGCCAGTGCCAGCAGCCGGGGGTAGAAAGGCCTACTCTTGCAAGAATTTCATGCATCAGGCCTCTAATTTCAAAATAAAAAAGTATCTTAAAAAGCACTATCAGGGAAGGCATTGTGTGGAGCATGTCTGGGTTTTTTTGGTGTTATTGACTTATAATATTGGGCTTAAATTAGGTTCACAAAATAAGTTATAACTATTCTTAGAATATATTAAAGGTACTTTGCCTTCAAGTTGGTTAGAATGTATTGATTATCACAATCTGATCACATTACTGAGATTAGGAACTAAACTATTTGTGTAAAAAAAATAAATCTTCAATAGAATAGATATAACTTGTAGATCAATCTGAATTGGTACAGTGAATGTATTAGTAATTTTTAGCTGAAAATATTTCTGTGTTCTGTAAAATGTGGTGAATTCATTCTAGGTCTTTAAAGTCAAACCTCATACTGCAATGATTAGAATTTGTGTTTCTATAATTCATTTTATAAGAGCCTTACTATTGCTAACTGTATGTCAAATTTAGACTGGCCTTCTAGTGAGCAAAGGAGAATGAGGTAAAACAATCCATATTTATAGAACCCCTATTGTGCATCAAACACAATGACAGGCACTTCCATTTTCTTATTAAATCTATCTAATCACTGACTGCAAGTCAAGTATTATTATTCCCACTTGAAAGATGGGAAAATTGATGAAAAGAGACTAAGCAATTTTTCAAATATTTCACAGCTAGTGACTATTTCAGATCATAATTTAAACTCAGACCTGCATCTCTCATTTAGCCCTCACTCTTCACTGATTTAGCATGGTGACTGACATTGATTTTCATGCTAGCTTAGTAATTGCACTTGCCAATAGAGTCAATAAATATTTGACTGAACATGGCCAGTGTGGCTCAGTTGGTTGAGCATCATCCCATGCACCAAGAGGTCAGTCCCAAAAGGGGACTTGTAGGAGGCAGCCGATCTCTTCAATATTTCCATCTCTCTCTCCCTCTCCCCTCCTCTCTCTCTAAAATCAATAAAAACATATTGAAATATATTTGATCTTTCCTAGTCTGGGAAAGTATTCTGTATTTTATTGATCATTTTGCCCTTCTAATCTTCCTGTACTTATGGGGGAATACTTGTACAGATAAGGACTAATTTCTACTTTAAGTTTTCCTGGGCCACTTGTAGTATCCTACTGTGTTATATATAAGAGTTCACTCAGTGTTTCCGAACACAATCTATTCCCACCACTTCCCTAGAGAAAGGATCTATTTAAAAGATACTGGGTAGGTAACAGAATCTTCTAGTGAGTCAGAGAAGCAAAGCTGCCAGAAACAATGTCCAACCATATTGTAAAGGACTTTTCTAGCTAAACTATCACCACCGTTGCTGCTTGGTTTCTATGACACTCAGAACTGGACGTTAGAACCTCCAATATTGGTTACTCTAACAAACCAATGCCTGCATCACACCAGCCAGAATGTAAATTTTTCTGACTGTAATTGCATGTATGTAATGCACATTTCCACATGCAAGTCTTGTGCAGGTGTGTGTTTGATTTGTAAAATCTAGAATTCAGTGTCGTCATCTTGCATAACTAGAAGGCCAGGTCCACTTGAGGAAGCAGCTTTCAACAAGTGGCAAAAGCACACTTCTTCCTAGTCTTCGCTGGAAACATAATAGTCACTTATCAGTGTGACTGTGCCTTGCAGAAGGAGAAATGCCAAGGAATTTCAAAGATAACAGAGCCCTGGCCCTGAACTGACATGAATCCCGAATACCTGAAATGCCTTCGTGCTCCATCGGTGAGAGCAGGGACTGTGGAGGCCAGGAGATAAATGGAGTTTTGGCTCAAGTTCCTGTTGAAGTAGACCCCTAGATCTATGATCCTAGAGTTACTCACCAGGTTTCTGAGTTCATAATTGGAATAGGTAACTCAGCACTTGCTGAATAACACATTTGTTAGCAGCAAAGACCTGCACTGACTATCTGATACAGCACCAATTCCCACAGAATCCTCTAATCATCTTTCTTTTCATTATGGAAAGGGCAGCGATTTTATTTCAGTGGAGCAGACACTAAAAATATGGATTTGTTTTCTCTGCCCACAATGTTTTGGCCAGTATTATAATCTAAAGACCTAGTAAATGTTTTATTCAACATCATAATTTCCAATAACATTGATCTGACTAAAGAACTCCTTGGACAGCAAAATGATATCCATGAAGAAACACAAGTCTTATCACCTACACTATCAACAGAAGGAGACATGATAGGACTGTGCAATGATAAGACTAACTTAGGTTGCATATTTAATAACCAACTACGAGGAATTGATATGCTTCTCCAAAAGATTTACCAGTATAAGTTTATGATGGTTTTGTCTCCCATATTCAGAATATATGGATCAGAGAACTAAGTGTAGAAAAGTGATTGACCCTAAGAAAAAAAATAAAATAAAATTGTTTTTTGCTTCTAATACCTTCAAGTCTGAACTCTATTAGTTTAGAAGTCTTATATCTGAAGAATGCAACAAAAGGAAGAGAGTCATTGTACTGGATAAAGTAACTGGTTCCAATTATCAATGAAAAAGAAAGCCTTTGTCACACAGTGGGGATCAGAGGAAGTGTGGAGCTCAGAGGGTTCTCTGGAGCACCTATTTTTTTGTTTCTTTGTTTTTTTAATCCTCATGCAAGGATATTTTTTTCCATTGATTTTAAGAGAGTGGAAGGGAGGGGAGGAAGGGGAGAAGTAGAGAGGAAGGGGAAAAGGTAGAGAAACATCCACATGAGAGGGACACATTGATTGGTTGCCTCCTGCAAGGCTAAGGTACACGCCCTTGACCAGGAATCAAACCTGTGACCCTTAGGCCAACACTCTAATCACTGAACTACCAGCCAGGGCTGGGGCACCTTTTAATATTTCCTTTTACAGTGATAGAAAAAATAGATGGCTACATCTACTCTTGCAGTTAAGAACACTAATGATTTAGTTCTTTCAGAAATAAAGGTTTGGGTAAACAAACAAAACAAAACAAACTTACAACTAATTGAAGAACCATATAAATATTAGAAGAAGAAAAAGAAGAATATCAAAATGGCTTCATGACTGGTTACAGAAATAAGGACCATATTATCTATGCATATTTTCTTCCTTGCTTTGTTATGTATATGTTTGCATATGTTATTTTCCTCTCCACTCTCTCAATTTTATGTAGGATCTGTTAGTGATTTTTTAAAAACCTTATTAATTCTTGGAAATGTGCACTTCCTTTGCTGTAGGGCTCTGCTTAGATCACATGATGAGAGGCAATTATGAGAAATTCTTAAGGAGAGAAGGACAAACAATTATTCTCTAGCAGCAGCTGCAAGCATTCTCATGGACATCAATGGACAGCAGTATCGGGAGCTGTGGAAATGTAACCCTGCTTGCATCACTCTATCCCGCCACTGTTTCATAAATACTGGCAGGAGACATGAGACCCCTGGGTCGGAGAAAAAAAACCTGTATTACTCATGGCATCGCAGGCAGCACAAGCTTCATGTTCACACCAGCTCCCCTGGAATAAATAAAGAGAAATATAGAGCTCTTATGTAATAAAACTTCATGATTAAATATTTAAGTGCTTTCTGAATTATATTAAAATTTAAATACAATGTTTATAAAAATTCCAACAGCATGAACAATGGCTCAGAACAATGAAGAGGGAAACTATAGGTGAGGAGAAGTAAACCATCAAAGCATCCAGGAAGAGAGGAAACCTTGGTCTAGATGCACTAGAGAGGCATTAGAGCAGAGATGAAAAACAGATCTCATGATTCAAAGTGCTTTTAGTTCTTCCATTCAAAGTCCATTTATTCTATCATACTAAAAGTTTGAATTTATATACATTTTTTATCACAGAAAAAGATTAATGATTACTTTCTTCTCTGACCAACAGAGTTTCTTCCATTTAATCCTGATATTTTAAATGTAAGGAATTCAAAGGTAGCATGTTAAATGTACTTTTTATTATATACTAGAGGCCCAGTGCATGAATTCATGCACAGGTGGGGTCCCTCTGGGTCGCCTGCAGGGATCGGGCTGAAACCCGCAGTCCAATGCTGCCTGCAGCTCCTACCTGCCACTCCTGCTCATCCAGGCCCCACTGCGCCTGCCACAAGCTTGTGCTCAATCAGTCCCCATCAGGAGAGGCTCACGCCACCATCACAGCGCTCACCAGCCATGAACCCAGTGCTGCGTCTGGTGCCCTCCCAAGGAAAGTGGCCTGCAAGATCGGCCGAAACTGGCTCTCTATCATCCCCCAAGGGGCCCCAGATTGTGGGAGGACACAGGCCAGGTCAAGGGACCCCCACCAGTGCACAGTCGGGGCTGGGGAGGGACCGCGGGAGGGTCCCAGGGCATGTCTGGCCCCATCTCGCTCAGTCCCGATAAGGGCCGATCGGGGCCAGCTGGCTGGGGAGGGACATGGGAGGTTGGCCAGTGGGGAGGGACCACGGGAGGGCTCCAGGGCTGCCGATTGGCCCGACCGATTGGCCGTACCCCAGCAGCAAGCTAACCTACCAGTTGGAGCGTCTGCCCCCTGGTGGTCAGTGCACATCATAGTGAGTGGTTGAGTGGCCTTAGCATATCATTAGCTTATTACGCTTTGATTGGTTGAACAGTCGACCCGTCACCGGACAACAGGACACTTAGCATATTAGGCTTTTATTATATAGTATGAATACGATATCAGTGACTAAAATCATGTTTGGAAGCCTTTCTAATGGGCTGTGGTTTTTGTTACTTGGCATCCACTCCTGGTTTGGTTTCTGGTTACAATGCTGCTATTTTCCTTCAGGGAACTACCCCTTCTCCATTCTCATTCCATGTGTTTTGATGCATTGACTCTTCTCAGCCCCAGCAGTGTGCCTCGGTGTGGGGAGTGGGGAGTGGGGTGTGGGGTTGGCTAACCAATCAGAGTATCACAGCTCCCCAGTCCTGTGACTGAATTGAGATTCTGCATGGGTCCCAACCAGACCTAATGAAATGTAATCAGTTAGCTTCTTACCAGTTATCACCAAGAGAAGCAAGCTTTCTTCTCCAGTGTGACTGTTGGCATTGTTAATGAGAGACTGGAGCTGACTAAGAGTATGATAATGAAGACAACAGAGGGGAAGGAGTGAACAATGTGAACTCCTGGGTCAAGCCCTGCTTTTAAAATGCTATTTGAAATATTATTACTAATATTTTTCAGTTTTTGATTTAATAAATTTTCTTTCTGTTTAAACCAACAGATCGAGTATTCTGTTACTGCAATCAAAAAAGAGTCCTGATTCAACCAACTATTTAAAGGTGAATAGAGTGAATACATATTTTAGAAAGAAAGTGGAAAGATTGTATATGTTAATGTAATACACAAAATATGAATGTAATGCTGGACAACTTCAGTGGCATCAATGTTTAAAGGCTTTTAAATCCTGTCTGCATTATACCCTATAGCTTTTTTTTTTTCCAGACAAACAGTCCTTTCAAGAGACAGTTGCTTTTATATGCAAATTTCCTTAATAATTAAAAACTCATTTGAAGAATCCATTTGAAGATGTATAATAACTCATACTCAAGATAAATATGTATTCACACTTATTAACTCTGAACAAAGGCCTGACTCATTTGTAAGAGGAAAATACAAAGTGGATGAGAGTTGACACAATTTACTGAGCTACGAACCAATAATACATCCTATTTAATCATAGACAAACATGGTAATTAACCGTACCTTCGCTACCATTGCCATTGGCTGATCAGTGTGCTATGCAAATTAACTGCCAACAAAGATGGCGGCTAATTTGCATACTGCAGGCAGGGAAGGTCACCGGGAGCTGCCATCCAGGCCCCCGTGTGTGACCCCAGGAGCCGCCGGAAAGCCAGGCTGCAAACAAGGTGGCCCCCCGGGACCCAGGAGCCACCTTGCCTGCCGCCCGTGATCGTGATCGTGATCAGAAAGCCGGGCCGCAGGCAAGGCGGCCCCCTGGGACCCAGGAGCCCATCGGCAAGGTCTGCAGGTGAAGCAGCGATCAAGCTATGAGGGGGATGGTGGGGGGCGGAAGGAGCTACAGGAGCAGCTCTGGCCGGAGACTGAAGACTCTGGCTGGAGCGAGGAGCAAAGACTGAAGGTTCCAGCCGCAGCAAAGACTGTGTCCAGAGCGAAGATGGCACCAAGGTCTGGGTCCCTGGTGCCAGAGGAAAACTGGTGCTGGCAGCCAGGGGAAAGAAGGCCTATTGCATGAATCTTTGTGCAACAGGCCTCTAGTCCTATATAATAAAAGGCTAACATGCAAATAGACCAAACAGCAGAACAACTGGTCACTATGACGTGCACTGACCACCAGGGGATGCGTGCAGAACATGGTGGGGGTCAGCAGTAGGTGGCAGAGTGTGGAACATGGTGGGCGTTGGCCACAGCAGGATGGTGGAGCAGGTGAGCAGGGGCACCAGACCAAGGCGGGCACCAGTTGCTGTCATCGGGGAAAACCTCTGGTGGTTACTGAAAATTATTTGCTCCCATGCCCTATGGTCCCACCCGGGTGCTCACACCCGCTGCCGGCACCAGCCCCGCTCAAATTTGCTGCCAGTGCCTGGTGCCAGTCCCGATCACTCAGTGCCATCAGTGGGTGCAAGCAATGGCTGCTGGCCCTGATCTCCCCTGAGGACTTCTCCACCTTCCCCTGCTCCTGAGGAGCAATTGGGACAGCAGCCGCCGCTTGCACTCACTGAGAGCGCTGGCCCCGCTCGCACCCACTGCTGGTGCCGGCCATAATTGCTCCACGCCATCAGCAGGTGCGAAAAGGGCTGGCACCATCAGCACATGGAAGCAGCAGCAGTGGGGGAGGGACTTCTGGCAGACAGTGAACCGGGGGCCATGGCAGGAGGGGCCAAGTGGGAGCATGAAGGATGAGCCAAGACCCGCCCCTGTGCCCACCTCAGCCTTGCGGCCCATAGTTCCTTTTAAGGTGCATGAATTCGTGCACTGGGCCCCTAGTGTAGATATAAAACTCTTCTTCCCTTACCAATTGCTGTCTTTTTATACTAGTAGTTCCCTGTCACTATCCACATATCTGATCATTTTTGTCCAGCGTGGGGACCTCATCATCACTGTGATTACCCGTTTGAAACCTGGCTGCTCAGTTCCTGATCTGATTTCCTACTTATAATGATATACAATGAACATTTATCAAGATTCTGGGCTTCATTTGCAGTGACCTAGCTGCCCTCAAAGACTGAATGTTCCACTGGAAAAGGCTTGAAAATAATAAAAATAATAAATAACTTTATAATATGATGTCAGGTAGTTAAGTGAGGTGAAATGAAATATAAAGATATAGGGAACACTTAGAGTGGTCAAGAGAGGACTCTGGGAACTGACATTTAAGTAAAGATGTCAATGGTCCAAGGCAGTGGTCGGCAAACTCATTAGTCAACAGAGCCAAATATCAACAGTACAACGATTGAAATTTCTTTTGAGAGCCAAATTTTTTAAACTTAAACTATATAGGTAGGTACATTGTTATTAACTTAATTAGGGTACTCCTAAGGCTTAGGAAGAGCCACACTCAAGGGGCCAAAGAGCCACACATGGCTCACGAGCCGCAGTTTGCTGACCATGGGTCTAAGGGATCGTCCATGCAATATTTTGGGAGGGAACTAATGGGACAGAAAGAGTGTAGGGAAGCATGGGACTTGCTTGGAATGTCTGTAAGGAGGATTCTCCAAAAGATCGGGGGCCTCTGAGGGGACCTTACTGAAGGTGGCAGCCCCCACTTTGACTTTTCCAAACAATTCCAATCCCCCGGGGTGTTTTACTAAAATCTCTATGTTTAGTCTTTAAAGACCCAACCTTGTAGAAGTAGACACTTTCTCAAGGATACTTACCCTGCTGATTGTATGTAGAGGTTAATTTTAGTTCAAGCTGTTATAAAAGCCTAAGAAGGCAGGTGAACAGGACTGCTTTTTACTTCTAAAGTAAAAGAGTCCCTTAGCCCTCTCTTTCACAGAAACCTGTGTCAGAGCAATCTGTTCATCCGTCCCTCAGGGTCTGCCGGTCAGCCCCGGCACAGGAGTATTGTATCAGAGGCAGAGTTTGGGTGCTATGTTGGAGACAGAAGCCTGCTTCTAGAGCAGAAGAAAAGAGTGATGGAAAACAAATTTGGAGAGGTAGCCAGAAGCCAGATACACATGGCCTTATATGTGGAAGCAATTTTGAATTTAATTCTAAAAGCCTTTGGAGGGTTTTGAACCAAGGGAGATATAAGATGGTTTACAATGAAAAAGGATTACTGTGGTTGAAGTGCAGAAAATACTAATAGGAAGAATAAGAATGATATGAGTGGAAGCAAGGGGCAGCCTTCGGGATTGCCTTAGGCAAGGAGAGAAATGGTGGAGTCTTAGATCAGAATGAAAAAGTGGCGGCATTTGTCACCTTGGTCACACGCTCCTAAGGTTACACACAACCTTGTCATTAATCTTCTACTTAAAAATTCTGCTCTACAACCAAAAGTTCATATCATTTCAGCTGGCTTCATCAATGTGTCCAATGATGATCTTTCTTTGGCTTCACTAGGGCCTCCAGGCCATTGATTGCTGTGCTCATTCCTGATCCATCACTCTTCTCCCCATTTTGCTATCCACTTTATCCAGCTTAGATTGTATGGTTTCTTATTAGTTAACATTGCTGCTAGCATCTCTAACACCCTGTGTTTTAGTTTTTCCATCTCACCAATCTGTTAAAAAAAAGGCAAACCTAAATTACCCCAGTATTTGCTTTCTCTATTTTTTTGTACCACAACTTTGTACCACCACCCAACACACACCACAGAAAAACCTGGCTATCATCCTTAATATTCCTTCTCCTTTATCTCCGATACCCATTTACAATATATCACCAAGTTCTTTCCATGTAGTATCCTCAATATCTTTACAGTTGATTTACTTGTTATCTGCTCCTCTTCCATCTCCTCCTCCTCTTATTTCTACTTCTCCAATTTCTCTCTCTCTCTGCCTCTCTCACTTTTTAATGAGGAAATGGATGCTAGAAGATTTTAAGTGACTCATCCAAGACATTAACTTTCAAACTAGCAATTTCTGGAATGGAGATCATTAAATTCATATACTTGCAAGAAATATCTGTGGGAGTGTGTGTGTGTCCTTGTATATGTTTCTCCCTGGAAACAGATCCTTTCCTTTCTTTGCACTCTCAAAAGAATCTGATAAGGATGCAGATCTCTTTGAGAATAAATATGGATGCAGAATCTGATGAGGACATAGACTCAATGGCCTATTTTTTTAATTTTAATTTTCATTAAGTGGTTAATTTTGTACATTTAGATATTTTCATTTGGTTAACTATAAACAGTAAAGTATATACCTTCTTCTACCTTTAGACCTTGCTAAATTGCAGCTGTAAAATAATTAAAAGATTTATTTCAGAGCATTTTATAATGAAGAATAGAAAGTTTTTTTCTCTAATTACTCAAGAAATAGATGAATACTGATTGTAAACACACACACACACACACACACTCACACACTCAGTAAATACAAAGAGCTAAAAAGGAAATCCTACTGCTCCACAAATTATTCTCCTTGGAAGTACCCACTCTTTACAGTTTAGTGTATATCCCAGTGATGGCGAACCTTTTGATCTCGGCGTGTCAGCATTTTGAAAAACCCTAACTTAACTCTGGTGCTGTGTCACATATAGAAATGTTTTGATATTTGCAACCATAGTAAAACAAAGATTTATATTTTTAATATTTATTTTATATATTTAAATGCCATTTAACAAAGAAAAATCAGCCAAAAAAATGAGTTCGCGTGTCACCTCTGACACGCGTGTCATAGGTTCGCCATCACTGGTATATCCATTCAGACTTTTCTATGGATTTACATCTATATGTATGTTTAATAATGTTTATTTTTTTAAATATATAAATGAAAGCATTCTATGCATTTTTTTTCTTGTGGCTTACTTTTTCCCCCTAAAAAAAATCATTAGCATACAAGTCTGTGCAAGTTTGTAGTCTCTGTAACCACTTTATTTTAATAAATAGTATGAGTGCACTATAATTTAACTCTTCTCATGCTGATAAATAAGTAAATTGCTTCCAGTGTTTGTATTGCAAATAGTATTGTGGTGCACATCTTGTACATGTAACATTGTAAGATAAATGCCTGTTTCTGCAGGATGAATTCCAAAAAGTGAAATTACTGGGTCAGTGGTTTTCAGTAAAATTGTATTCAGTACTACTAGATTGCCCTTCCAAAGGCTATATAGATTATTCACCCACCAGCAGTGAGTTTCAGGGCCCATTTCCCCCACACAGATGGTAATAATAGTTATTATCAATCCAATTCAGTTTTATGTACAAAAGTATATTTTTCTGATTCCTAGTCAGTTTGAATGTCATTTACAGATCTATGGACCATTTCTACTTCTTTTTTGAAATTTTATCCCTATTCTGTCTATTAAAATAATTTTTTGTAGACATTCTTTATACAGATCTTATTTTTTCTCTCCTATTAATTTCAGATATTCTCTTTCAGTTTTTTTGCTTGTCTTTAATTTTGATTGTATCCTTTGATATAGAGAAGTTTTAATTTTGTGTATTTTTTTCTTTTTTCAATTATATTTATTGGGGTGACATTGGTTAATAAAATTATATAGGTTTCAAATATACAATTCTATGATACATCATCTGTATATTGCATTATGTGTTATAGTGTTGTTTCTTGCTAAGAAACCTCTCCTGCTCATCAAAATTTAAGAAGTACATGTATATTTTTATATTTTGAATGTTTCCTTTTAATAGTATTATAAGCTTGTTTTATATATTTTTATTTATAATCTATTTAAAACATTTTTAATAGACTGTGAGGTAAGAATTATTTTTGAACATCTTTGTTAAATTTTTAATAGCATTTATTAGATAAACTATCATTTTGCTATTGATCTGAATTGCCAATTTTGTCATAAACTATATTTCCATTAAACCAGGGCTTTTTAAAAATTTAACAATTCTTTTGACAACATAGTGGTATTTTTGTTTGTTTTAATTAACATAACCTTTCATATATTTTAACATATATTATGGTATATGTCAAAGATATAATACAAATGTTATAATATAATTCTATATATTAAAGAGGTAATATGCAAATTGACCATCACTCCAACACACAAGATGGCTGCCCCCATGTGGACACAAGATGGCCAGCAGGGGAGGGCAGTTAGAGGTGACCAGGCTGGCAGGGAAGGGCAGTTGGGGGTGGCCAGGTCAGCAGGGGACAGCAGTTGGGGGTGACCAGGTCTTCAGGGGAGGGCAGTTAGGGGGGGACCAGGCCTGTAAGGAAGGGCAGTTGGGGGCAACTGGGCTGGCAAGGGAGTGGTTAGGGGGTGATCAGATTGGCAGGCAGAAGCGGTTAGGGGCAATCAGGCAGGCAGGCAGGTGAGCGGTTCGGAGCCAACAGTCCTGGATTGTGAGAGGAATGTCCAACTGCCCATTCAGGCCCGATCCCTGTGGGCCTCTAGTATAATATAAATAATATAAATTATATAAATTTTTATGAACAATTTTCAAAGATTTGATTATTCATGCACATTTTTGATTCTTTTAAAATTTAGAACTCCCAAACCCTGATGGTATTTTACCATAATTGGATTTAATTTTTAGAATAATTTCAGCAAATGGGTTTTAATTTATTGGCAAAAGTAAAATATATCCAGGTAGTTGATATATTTGCCTTGCAATCCAATGTCATAGTTTTATTCCCAGGACTATTACATAGTTCTTATCATATGTATTCTAATTCTGGGACAAGAAAATATATAAGATGAACCGAAAACATCTTTTAATACCACAAAGCATGAAGCTCTCAAAGACTACTAGGGTCATAGCAAAAAAGACTCAGGAACCAAGTTGAATGGATTCCCAGGGCAAAGATGAGAAAAATTGATAACCAATAAAAGCAGTATCTGCAATGGCTTCTAACAAGAATATATTTTAATCCATATGCTCACAATGGCACTAAAAATGGTGTTTGTTAACTTGGGAAATTGCTAAGGAACTCATTATTTGGAAAACTGGAAAAATTGATTCCTATGCCTTTTCTATATAAACAGTGCTTTAAGGTAAAGTACCTGAGTAATCAGGGATGTTTCTTTTATAGAAGCATTCCAGATAATAACCAAAGAGTAATTGCCAGTCTGAAATATCTAATTAATTAAGTGCACAGCAATGATTATAATCAATGGTTGCTGACATTACATAAGAACATACATTATGTATATTCTAGCCAAAGTCTACATCAACACTTATCAAGTATTCTTGTCCTGATTTAAAAGAAAACTGAATCTACAGTGGTCTCCTCAATCAGTATTTTTACTTTCCATGGTTTTAGTTACCTGTGATCAGCCATAGTCTAAAGATATTACATGGAAAATTCTAGAAATTAGCAATTCATAAGTTGTAAATTGCAAACTATTCTGAGTAACATGATAAAATCTCTCCAGTCTTGCTCTGTCTTACCTAGGACATGACTCATCCCTTTGTCCAGAGTCTCCACACAGTGACACCACCCACCTGTTAATTGCTTAGTAGCTCTTTCAGGTTATCAGATGACTGTCCTGGGATCACAGTGCTTGTGTTCAAGAAACTCCTCTTATACTTAATAATGGCCCTAAAGCACAAGAGTAGTGATGCTGGTAATTCAGATATGCCAGAAAAGAAGCCCATAAAGTGCCTTCTATACATGAAAGGTGAAAGTTCTTGACTTAATGAGAGAAAAAATATCATATGCTAAGGTTGCTAAGATACCCAGTAAGAACAAATTTTCTATTTGTGAAATTGTGAAGAAGAAAAAAAGAAACTAAAAGTAGTTTTGTTGTTGCACCTCAAACTGCAAAAATTATGGCCATTGTGCATGATTAATGCTTAGCCAAGATGGAAAAGACATTAGATTTGTGCATGGAAGACACAACATCATCATGGCTCAATGAACTTCCTTCTGACTATTGTCATGTCAATGGAATCCTAATGCTGCGTCACAATGTCTATGTCACTCAACTCACTTTTCTCATCATATAGGCATTGTATCACCTCACATTATCATAAAAAGAAGGTTGACTATAGTACAATAAGATATTTTGAGAGAAAGCACATTCATATAACTTCTATTATAGTATCTTGTTATAATTGTTCTTTTATTTTTATTATTGTTAAATTCTTACTGTGCCTAATTTATAAATTAAACTTTATCATGGCTATGTGTGTGTAGGAAAAAAGTAGTGCATATAGGGTTTGGTACTATCTGCAGTTTCGGGAATCCACTAGGGTCTTGGAACATATCCCCCATATATAAGAGGGACTAGTGTAATTAAGCCGTTACATCTAACCACCAATTTCTAAGACATACAGGGGCAGAAGAACAGATTAATATATAAAGAAAAGGTGTAGCCAGCAAAACAAAGACTTTGACAAACTCCAGCCAATTCTTTAAAATACAACACCTTTAAAAAAATCACACGAAAAAATATGGTGGGAAAAATAGAGAATACAACATAACTAAAATGTATACATGTTTTGATTCCTGATCCAATAAACTAGAGAAAATACTAAAAGACAATGGTTACATGTGAACTAACCAGATATATTATGATATAAGGACATTATTATGTTTTAAATGATGTAATGAAAATGCAGTTGTTTTCAACTACATTCTGGGAAATTACTTCAATGTTCAGCTCAATAATATAATTTTTAGCCATATTTATATAGCAATTAAGCCTACTTGTTGAATTTTTTATATTTTGGTAATTGCTTTTTACATTTCCACAAACTCTTTCCTAAAAATTCATTAATGTTTTATTGGATATAATGGCTTTTTTAGTTTCTTTTAAGACATTATTTTAATTTGAATGTGTTTTCATGTAGTATTCTGCTCGTTCTGGTTCCCCCCCTTTCAGATGTTGGTTGTTTTGTTGACTGAATTCAGTGATTCTCTTTCACAATGTTGATTTTTCCTAAGTTTTTACAAACTTTTTTTTATATCTTCACATTTATGAATAAGTGTGATGTCTAAGGTAAGACCTGGTATATAGATGAGAATTAGCTAGAAAAGACAAGGAGTGTAGCAGAAAAAGTGATAAAAGTGAGAGAAAAAACCAGGGCTAGTATGAAAATGCACATTATTTAGTATGGCTGAAATAAACTTGCTAACGGGGTGTGATTATGATAGCGTGGATCAGAGAGGTTTTTTTTAAATAAAGAAATCACAAAAGGCTGTATTCTACTATCAATGAAGAGTAATAATTGTGGCTTATAAAAAGTACTTTAAGTGATTTTCAAGAAATATAAAGTATTCCTTTAAAAGATGTGCTTTGGTGATATAGGATTGGTTTGATAGTTGGTTTCACAACTTACATGCTTCGTGTGTTAGGTCAAGTTCTATCACCACACCTCCTAAATGTCAGGGTCTTTCAAAAAGTTGCATCAAATAATACCCACCTCATGAGTTGTGTAAGAATTTAGTCTTGCACTGTAGTTACCACAGTAATATAGTAAATGCTCAAGGAATAATAGCTCTCATGATTATTATGCTGGTAGATCTTCTTTTGGTCATAGTGAGTTGGAGTTGCTGTAGGGTATTATTAAAAGCCAAGCAATTGACATTTTAATTTGGGCTGAGAGTCTTAGTATATGCATAATATCCTATAGCCCCTCACCTCCCTTGCAGTTAAATTTGGGGCCATATAATTAGTTCTAGCTACTGAAATCTGTGAAGTGATATATATGTTCATATCATAAAGAGCTTATAGGTCATATGTTTCATATGACATGGCTAAAATATAGAGATGGAATACCTGATTTGCACAGATATATGTTATCAAGAAAAACTAAAACTTTGTTAAGTCACTGATATTTGAGGGTTTAATTGTTGCCGCAGCCTATTTGATCTTACTAACACTCAAATATGACCACAATGATAGATGGTAAAATGGAGAAGTTAGGGAAATTATTTTAAACAAATGGAATATAGCCCAGATGTCTTTAAGAGAGAGCTTGTTATTTGTTTATAAAGAGGGAAAATTTTTAGACACTAAGGAGAATAAAACTTAGATCATAGGGAACATATTGGAAGGGCAGAGTCCAAGGCTCCACCATGGATCTTCTGATTCAGAATTTGTGTGAGTAACAATGTGAATCTTTTACAATTGACTCAAGTGATACTTAATCCATGATGTAAAGTTGGAGAACCCCTGATCTGGAAGAAGGCTTTAAGACATTATCCAAATAGCTAAAGTAGAAGACAGAAGGAATGATAATTATCATGTAAGATAGAAAAGTAAAGTGTTAGAGATCTGAGAGTATATTTCTACTCTGGCTGAGAGTGTGTTTTGTCTAGGTCTATAGTAGGGACTGGAGAAGACATGGATGGAGGTTGCATTTGATATGGGACATAAAAGGATGATAAGATTTTGGCAGATGGACATAAGCAATTCAGATGAAGGAAATGGTACAAGGGAAAGAGGAGGTAAATTTTAAAAATAATCATAATATTCAATTTAATTATAGGCCCTCTATAAATAGCTAATATTTATAGAGGGCCTATAAGCTTAGACACAGGATTCCTAAATATGGATCTCCAGTTTTAACCTCTCAGGATCCTGTCATAACAAATATTAGAATTTTTGGTTCTATGTAGATACTCCCACACTATAATATGTTAGAAATACATTTTGAAAATGGCAATTGTATGATTAGAGATGTAACAATTTTATGCTAATATTATAGGCTGATTTTTGTCATAAATTTAGGATGCTCTGATGGCAAGACTTAAGTTTATTAGTTGTTTAGACCCCCCCCCCCCCCCCCCCCCCCGCCCCAACCATAAATGGATGGATTACTAACCCTTCTTGCCATGACAATTGTTGGATTTTCCTAGCCTTTTCACCAAATAATAGTTTTTAGGTCTCTCCTTAGATTCTGAGTCATAAAAAGATCTCTAAGATGTGTTAATTAATGACTTCCAATGGAAACAAAGCAGGAGGTTGTGGGGGAGTGATTGATACTTACATCCTGTGGCACTTGAGTTCAATTATACCATTGAAATCTAGAACAATGCCATGCTGTAAAGACCAACTTCTCATATTGTGGGTTGCTTACAGGCTGGGGAGGGGAAGGCCTTTATGTTTTTTTGGTAGGTGAGAACTCAGCATTTTGAGTCTATTATTTGTGATGAGACCTTGTCATCTACAGCTACCACTATGGTACTTACATAATATTTCTCTAACCCCTGTTTAATGTGTTACTATAGAAACAAATGTTCATGTAAAAATATCTCGTTTGATTCAAAAATTAAATTTGGCTCAATTTCCTCTTCAATTTCCCCTTTGTTATGTTCTTTAAGTCAGTTGCATAGGGTCCTCTGGAGCAAGTGTCATAACATGGTATATAGTAGAAAATATATTTTTCCAAAGACGTATTCTCCATGTAAACCCTTTCCGGCCTTTCAAAATAGAGATAATGACTGTGCTATTTCCTACAATTACTTGGTAGGAACTATATAAAAGGGTACAGTAAATAAAACTTGTCAAGTCACCATCTTTCAATAAAAGCAAATCTTGGAATAAGGCTCCTTATTTTCACCAAATTTTAGGCATGACTATGTAGTGGTACTAATGCCAAAAATCAAAGTTGGAAATAAGAAATTGCATTTAATCTTGTAAGGAAGATATGAAGTGGGTGTTCTCTGGATTCAGCGTCTTTGGGTCATTTGGCTACCATTTCAGAACACTGGACTTGTGATACTACCTTTTTCTGCCAAGTGGCCTATAAGGGTTACATTTTCTAGTCTAAATTCCAGACTTATTAACAGTGAGTGACTTAGGATTTAACTACTGATTTTTAGTTAAATTTAAAAAATAATCATAATATTCAATTTAATTTTCACTGAGAATAAATTTTCGTTATGTGTGTATGATAATGGGGTGGGAACCGTTCATTACTGTTGATGTTATACAACTAACAGAATCATCCTGCTAATGTGTTACTTCCCTACTTTATTCATTCATTCATTAAACACTTTTGAGTATTTATGCTAAGAGTACTATCAAAGGTGCAGAGGGTAGATAGAGAAGTGATTAAGACATGGTCCTTGATCTCCAGAAATTAATAGAGTATAGTGAGTGTTAAATATTACCTTGAGTATAGGAGGAGACTTTCAATGGTTGTTCATTTAAATTTGGTGTTGTCACTGACTCTCTCTCTCTCACTCTTTCTCTCTCTCTCTCTCTCTCTCTCTCTCTCTCTCTCTTTCTCTCTCTCTCTCTCTCTCTCTCTCTCTCTATATATATATATATATACATATGCATATGCCTGTTTGGGGGAATTTTGTCTGTTAAGAAGGTATCATACATTCAACTGCTTATATAGAGAAAGGAAATTCTTACTTTACAAAACTCAGTCTCCCAAAACAAATCTATTTTTTCTAAAACCGAACTTACTCTCAGTCTCAAGTTTCTATTCTAGCCTGTAATAGAAGCCTAATCCTGCAAACTTAGGCTAACCTCAATCACTGTATGGTATTCTCTTCCTGTCCTCTCTCCCTAGGTTAGCAATTAATTTCTAGAGTCTTATATAGCATCATGAAAGCATATGTCCACGATCCAAAAGATTGAATGTCTCCTAGTAATATTAAAACTAAGAATCTATACATGTCTAATTCCTATTCTTGTATCTCTGGCTTCTACTTCATTATTTATTTTCCTGTAATTTAAGTTCCTTGGACAGAAGCATGTTACATGGTATTCCATGACAGTAATTAAGGTCTGGATGTATTAACACTCAAGGCAGGAATGCTTTCAACTTATCAACACAGTAATGGTTCTGCTGAATCAGAAGCTGTTACTCCCAGTTAGACAGATGCTTCTTGCCTGGCTTTTTGAGCCTATTCAAAAGATACAGATTTGTGGTACAAAGAGGGTTTACCATTATACCCTAAGACTGAGCAGCAGTTTGTCTTATAAAAGAGGAGAAGACTCAGTTACCGTGCCAGCTGGGAGACAAAGTCTTGTGAGGCTGTGCTGCTCTTCTACAGGATGGCTTATATGCTCTGAATTCATGAATGGTACATTTTCTCTCATAGTCACAGTATTTGTTTCTTATGTATACAACTCTGCATTCTTCTTGTACAGGTTTGCATATATCTAAAGAGGAATGTTTTCCCTGGAGCTACTATAACAGGTCTATTGAGTTGAAGCTGAGATAGCTGCCTGGCAATTTTAGGCTACTATTCCCACTACCTGAGAGGCAAAAACACTCAAGTGGCTTAGGTGATGTAGCCTAACTCTCCAAAGGAAACACATTTGCTACTGCATAGTGGGGACACAGAGAAGTATAGATAGAACCCAGAATGTGTTCTGGTCCGTTCATGTCCATTAAATGGAATAGAATGCAATATGATCGAGACAGGATTTCCAGAGTGTGGTTTCTATGAAATGAAGATTTAGGCCAAAAGTTTAGGCAAGGAAATCAGGCCAGATGAAGTGTTGGCTGAAGAAAAAAAGGAATGTGGAAATGAGATAATTAATGAGATGTGAAGGTCATATATACCAACTATTACCTTATAACCAGTTGTAGATTCAAAGAGGGATATACCCACATTTTTTTCCTTGCAGAGTCATGTATATAACACACATTACAAACTAATTTCCATTTTCTTTCCTCCTCCTCCCTTCTATGTTTCCCCCTCTCTATATATTATATTATTAGTTAGTCCATACTTTAAAAATTATTGAAGCAGAATTATCTTGGAATAGGAAAAGAAATAGGCATACTCTAGAAATCTTGAAATGAGATGTGGTAACTAATAAATCTTTGTGGAAGGAATGAGTGAGTATTCTTGTTATATGTAACCATACATGTAGATGTATGCATCCCAATACCTATTTAGAAATTATAATAGGATAAGAACCTCACTGGGTATTTCTTGGCTGCTCACTGCCATTATCCTATTCTACATTTGTATTATTCTCAGCTTGTGAATTTTAGTGGGAGATATAGGCGATTTCTCCCTAGCATCTAGAAAATGGGCTCTTCTTTCTCTTGGCCTAGTGCTCTAAGAAAAAGAAACTGGAATATTCTTTCTTTGCTAGTGCTGGCAGTGGTATCAATGGTGTAGGTGGTGATGGCAATGGTGAAAATATGGCAGTAGACGTGGAAGACCTGTTGACAATGGTAGCAAGATAGCAGTTGAGGCTATCGTGTTTCATGCAGGTCAATTGTCCAGAGACAATAATCAAGTGGTTCTAGGGGCAGTATTGAATAGCCTATGTTATCATAGCAACAATACCAGGACCAATATCTAATACTTGTTTATAGAAGTTATGATGTGCTCATTACACTCTTTTTAAGGTGTGATTTTTAGGCATTGTTTCTTTTTCTTTATTTTTTCTTTTTAACTCTTTATTGCTGAAAGTACTACATATTCCTCCCCCCCCCCCCTTTATTTTCTTTTATTAATCTCTTCTAGTTATGGGCATTGCTTCTAACTTCATTGCCTTTGAGACTGATTCTCTTGAGTTCTTAGTGATTCCGGGAGCTATTCAATATCCCATTAATTAATTGATTTTCTGCTTCAGTCAATCAGAGTGTTAGTTGCTTGTAATTAAATAACTTGACCAATGAGACCTGTTGATTTAAAACCTTCCTCTGAGAGAGAAAGGTATGTGGAGTCAGAAGGAGAGGTTTTGCCAATTCTTCTGACAACAAAGATTTTTTCATTCTTCCCTGATTACATTCCTTCTCTGAATATGAGCCTTGGAATTTCTGTCCCACATCTAGATTAAACTTATAAGAACCTGTCTCCTATAACATTTAAAAAATCATTTATGGGTATTCTAAGTTCTTTAAAATGAGATTGGCTTTTCCTATATTAATAAATTTTTTCTTATATATTATTTTGGGGGTTTCTTATAAGGGGAGTACTCTCAATTTCTTTTTCTGTTCTAGTGGTTTACCAAATCTCATTTTTAATGAAGATTTTGGGTCAGTGTGAGAAAGCAAAAAAGCAAAAGACTTAGTACAACTGGCAAAGGACCTTTAATTAATTGCTTTGGGCTTGAAAATTCAGAGATGGCTAAATATAACACCAGTCAAATAAAGTTAAACTGCTATATATTTGTTACAGGAGGTATTAATACCCAAGGTTAGAAAATGTTGAATACTTTAGGGTTCTTGAAATTGAGTTGGTTCTAAAATAAAATAATTTAGTGAAAGATTTTTTTTAAAAGCCCAAAGATTTTAGAGGCACTAGACATGTACAAGAGAGAATAACAAAAAATGTCCAAGTTATTTATATTGATATAAGAATTTACAGTAATTTAAAGAAATTATGTCTACTAATAGACAGCAGTGGGAAAAAGTAGGTTTACAGTTGTGAGTACAAAAACAGTATATTCTTGTATTATTATTTATTGAGTATTGTATTATCTATTTGTATTACAACTGTAAACCTACTTTTAGCCATTCCTGTATATATAGTTTGTGTTCTCTGTGTCCCAGAGAGCTTACTAATAAAAGCTATATGTATCTCTTTAGGAAAAGCACTTCTCCAAACAATATTTTATACATAATTTTATAATATTTATTGACTCCTTAAAGCCTATCTATTAATTTTTTCTTAGAGTCTTTGGCTAGCATATTAAAAATCTTTGTTCTACTGTAAATAATCTACAAAAAGAAATCCAACCAACTTTTCTGCCAATTTATTTGTAAATTTACATTATCACATCATAAGTTTAATCAGTTCTTTAGAATTTAAAATTAACTTGATCCAAGCAACTTAACCTTATTATATGTAACTAGAGGCCCAATGCATGGATTCGTGCACCAGTGGGGTCCCTCGGTCTGGCCTGTGGAATAGGGCCAAAACCAGCTCTCCGACACTCCCTGAAGGGTCCCGGATTGTGAGAGGGTGGTTCTCAAATGACACATCCCAGAATCGGGCTCCCTCCTCTCTGGTTCTGGGTGCATCACCCAAGATCCGCAGCAGCCAAGTCACCGCAGCTTGGCAGCTCCTGTGTTGAGTGTCTGCCCCCTAGTGGTCAGTGTGCATCATAGCTACTGGTCAGACAGTTGGATGGTCGCGTAGGCTTTTATATATAGAGATAGTTTATGTATAGAGTTTGAGGAAACATTATACATTAAAAATATCATTAATTATTTTAAAAACAGATTCTTATTTCTATTTGACTTAAGGGGAAAAGGAAAAAATCTTTAGGAAAACAATAGTAATTAAAAAATCGAAGTCTGATTAGTCACAACAGTCGCAGCTGCTCACAACAGCAGGAAGAAAGGACACTGGCAGATAATTTGGTTACTGATTATTTGTGCTCACTAGCAGGTAGGCATGTGCCACCTGCTGGTCAGACAGTGTGAGCTGTGAGTATTCTTATCATGCTACAAGCATGAGTCAGAGTCTGAAGAGTGGAGATCTATTTTCACAAAGCAAAACCTCTTGGGAGTAGCCTTTTTTTATTTTGTCCTGTTCTAAAAGGAGGTATTATATTGCAGCATAATCCTCAAATTAGACTTTCAATGTCTTGTGGATTGAATTTATGAAGCAATTCATAAATTGAAATAGAATTGAAATCCACTTTCTGCACAAATATAAACTCTACTTTGATGTTATTATTGTTTTTCCTATTTTACTGAATCTCCTTTCCTCTAAGGCAGTGGTTCTCAACCTTCCTAATCCCACGACCCTTTAATACAGTTCCTCCTGTTGTGGTGACCCTTAACCATAAAATTATTTTCGTTGCTACTTCATAACTGTAATTTTGCTACTGTTATGAATCGTAATGTAAATATCTGATATGCAGGATGTATTTTCATTATTACAAATTGAACATAATTAAAGCATAGTGATTAATCACAAAATGATATGTAATTATATATGTGTTTTCCAATGGTCTTAGGTGACCCCTGTGAAAGGGTCGTTTGACCCCCAAAGGTGTCGCGACCCACAGGTTGAGAACCACTGCTCTAAGGCATATATAAGAGAATGTTCAACTGAATTATGGAAATAATCCCTGGGAGAAGACTCTTCTATCTTTCCATAAAGGCCTGAGGTGGGATACATAATAGGTGGCTTGTCAAGTCTTCCCATGGTGATGTTCGAAGATTTGTGGACATTTCTCAAAATGATCATATACAAAGCCATAAAAGAAGTCTTTGACAAATTCTAAACTGTTATCACATAATCCATGTTATCTCGCAATATTGCAACTAAATTATTAAGCAAAAATAAAAAGGTAAAAAAAAAACTCTTTGGAAAAAAGATAGATTCTTAAATAATCAATTGTTTATAGATGAATTCAAAATGAAATCTATATATATAAAAGGCTAATATGCTAAGTGTCCAACAATCTGACTGGTCGCTATGATGCACACTGACCACCAAAGGGCAGACGCTCAACACAGGAGCTGCCATGACATGCACTGGCCATTTAAATAGAAATGGCACCACAGACCTGGCACCCACAAAGCAACACTTGGCTTCTCCCAAGTGAGACACAGGTCCTGCCACCACCCTGGAACAACAGCTCACCAAATCGCAGCCAACATTGCTGAGACCACATGGTGCAAAATGCGGCCCACTACCCAGCCCAGCCTAAAAATGGTCACTGTGGGCAACGAGTAATGACAACACCCAGCTTCCTCTCCCTAGTGACTAGCCTCTTGCAGTTTCTTCATCCCAGGAACACAACTTGCTTTATAGCCAGGTGCAAACATTTTACACTTTAACCATGCTCTAAAATGCCATTCAGTAGCCAATAATACATATGTACTTGTTATTTGTATATCTTCTTTGGGGAACTTGTTAGCTTTCTTATTGAGTTTTGAGTGTTCTTCATATATTCTGAATACAAGTCCTTGATCAAGATATATGTTTTATAAATTATTTCCTCTTTGGTGCTTTGTCTTATTTTCTTCACAATATCTTTCAAAGAATAGAAAATTTTACCTTTGATGAAGTCCAATGCATCAATTTTTTGTTTTATGCTTTTGGTGTCACATCTACGGAATATTTGCCTAACTCAAGATCATAAAAATTTCCTCCTAGTTTTATAATTTTAGATTTTACATTGCGGTCTATGATGCATTTGGGGTACATTTTTGTATATGGTATAAGGTACATGTTAAAGTACATTCTTTTTTCAAATGAATATCCAATGAACTATTTTTAACTTTTACATTTCCACCAGCCATTTATGAGAATCTCTCACAGTCTCAGAAACTCTTATTTACCTGGAAAAATAGTATCTTCATCTATTGTTAAATTTTCTTTTTTAAAATTATAAGTGAGTTGAGCAACATTTCATATATTTTAGAGCTATTTGCATTTATTTTCTCTGTGTACTATCTATTTCTGTCTTTTGCTCATTAATTTATTGGGTTTTTGGTCATTTTCCTCCTGTTTTAGTAAATTAATTTAAAAATTTTAGATCTATTTGATTGCTTTTTAAAAAAAGATCAGAGTGTAACACATGTATACTAAGTTTGTAAAAAACATTTAAACTTTAAAAACTAAAATGATGAAAACTATTGCTGAGTTAAATATGGCACTTTAAGAGTCAATTCTAATTCGCCAAGTTAATTTTCAATGGCATGGCTGACTAGACCAGCATTTGAAAAGTCCAGAGGCACAGTGAGGCCATGAACGTAGTTACTTTGACTTAAATAGACTAAATGTTTTACTTTCATTTACTTTCTGTATTTGCAAAACAAGATCAAATAATAAAAAAACTTGGCTCCAGTCAACAAAATATGTGTGGGTCTTCAACAGAAGGATTTCTGACCATCACTCTTCTTAACAACATCATCAGTGTGTTTTAGCACAAGTATCATTTATGGAGATTTGGTCCCTCAACATCAACAGGCAAAACCCGGCAGATTTTATGATATACACTTAAAAATAATTGTCCTGTAGGTAGCTCTTCATAGATAAATTTTAAATAAAAAGATCTTAATAAATGCCATAAATTATCCTTTTGTTAAAGCAGAAACTAAACCTCAACATATTCTTTTAGAATAAGTAACTCAAGTCCTTCCTTTTAAAGCAGTTACCACGCCAGTGACTGCGAAAACTTTCCCTCAACATCTAAAAGCCTAACAAAAACAATTTATTTCTATAAACCATACAATAAGGGACTCACCTTGGAAACACAATAACTAAATGATCTGAACTTGAATAGAAAATACGCCATCTACTGTGACAATTCATGGTAAATTTAACAGCAATTATCATGGTTATGAAAAACGCTTTTGTAAATTGCAAAGTTCTGGCCAAATCTCTTGGACAGCTAGAGAAAGGTCCTACAAAATGTTAGCATTTTTGCATTAAAATAACTATTTTCAAATCAAATGAAAGGCTGGGCTATCCTAGAAGAATGTTAATTTTACCAAGTTATTAAATAGATTCATATTTTTGTGTGTGTGTCTATTTCCAACAAAACTTTTGTTCTTTTGCATGGTTGCACATTCTAATTGTCCACGCTGGAAAGAAACCAGAGTAGACTCTGACCACACACTAGTTAACATGTATCTGCCCTGCTCTAGAAGGGATCTAAATCAGATTTGAAAATTAGGCATTCATTCCTTACACATGGCCATAACATGCCAGAGGGGTTGTTCCTGTGTAAGTTCCTCAGCATGCAATTTCTTTTTTTAAAAAAAATCTTTATTGTTCAGATTATTACAGTTGTTCCTCTTTTTTCCCCCATAGCTCCCCTCCACCCAGTTCCCACTCCACCCTTTGCCCTTACCCCCCCCGCCCCCCCACTGTCCTCATCCATAAGTGTATGATTTTTTTCCAGTCTCTTCCCACACCCCCACACCCCTTTCCCCCAAGAATTGTCAGTCCACTCCCTTTCTATGCCCCTGATTCTATTATATTCACCAGTTTATTCTGTTCATCAGATTTTTTATTCACTTGTTGATAGATATGTATTTGTTGTTCATAATTTTTATCTTTACCTTTTTCTTCTTCTTCCTCTTCTTAAAGAGTACCTTTCAGCATTTCATATAATACTGGTTTGGTGGTGATGAACTCCTTTAGCTTTTTCTTATCTGTGAAGCTCTTTATCTGACCTTCAATTCTGAATGATAGCTTTGCTGGGTAAAGTAATCTTAGTTGTAGGTTCTTGCTGTTCATCACTTTGAATATTTCTTGCAACTCCCTTCTGGCCTGCATAGTTTCTGTTGAGAAATCAGCTGACAATTATATGGGTACTCCCTTGTAGGTAACTAACTGTTTTTCTCTTGTTGCTTTTAAGGTTCTCTCTTTGTCTTTTGCTCTTGGCATTTTAATTATGATGTGTCTTGGTGTGGCTCTCTTTGGATTCCTTTTTTGGGGGGTTCTCTGTGCTTCCTGGAGTTGTAAGTCTATTTCTTTCACCAGGTAGGGGAAGTTTTCTGTCATTAAATAGGTTTTCAATATCTTGCTCTCTCTCTTCTTCTGGCACCCCCATAATTCGGATGTTGGTATGCTTGAAGTTGTCCCAGAGTCTCCTGACACTATCTTCATATTTTTGGATTCTTTTTTCTTTTTGCTTTTCCGGTTGGGTGTTTTTTACTTCTTCGTACTTCAAATCTTTGACTTGATTTTTGCGATCCTCTATTCTGCTGTTGGATCTCTGTATAATATTCTTTATTTCAGTCAGAGTATGCTTAATTTCTAGTTGGTCCTTTTTCATATCCTCGAGGGTCTCACTAGACTTATTGAGGGTCTTACTAAATTTATCGGTGGTTTCTAGAAAATTCCTGAAAACCTTATAACCGTGGTTTTGAACTCTATATCCAGTAGTTTGCTTTCCTCCATTTCTGTCATTTGTGACCTGTTTCTTTGTCTCCGCATTTTTTATCCTTCCCTGTGTTGGTAGAGTGGCTTTGTGTGCTAGGTGTCCTATAGGGCCCAGTGGCTCAGCCTCCCCAGTTACCTGAGGTGGACACTCTTGGTGCACCCCTTTGTGGGCTGTATGCACAGTCTTGTTGTAGTTAAGCCTTGATTGTAGTTGATATCACTGGGAGGAATTGACCTCCAGGCCAATTGGCTGTGAGAATCAGCTGTGTCTACAGTAGGAGGACTTCTGTGCTGGAGACACCCTTATGGGGCAAGACTTGCTTCAGTGGGGCTTTGGTGCTCACTGAGTCTGCCCCCTGAGTGTGTCCCTTATGGATCTGAGGAGTTGTAGTCTGGATGGTCTCACTCTGACCACTGGGTACACTGGCTCTTGGATCTCTAAGGAGGTGCTAATTTAGCCTCTTCCTGAGGCTACCCAGCAGGAGCTACAGAGAGATCTGCAGATTCCTCTTCTTTGTTTGGAGTTTGGAGGTGCCCAGATGAGGCCCAGCTGTGAAGCAGTGCAAGCTGCTGTGGGGCCTTGGGCCTTCTTTTGGATGTTCTTGATCTCTCTGACCCAGCTGCAGTTTGTTAGGTAATTTTAGATTGCAAAGGGCCAGGTCATTCATATGCAAAAGCCTCTGTGCACAGCTTGCGGGGGGGGGGGGGGGGTCTCAGGGAATCAACAGGGTGGAGCAAACAGCTATGGCTGATCCTCAGTCCTGCCCTAAGAGGCCCCACGTCTCAGTGTCCCGTGGTAATCTTGGTAATCGCTGCAAGCACCTCTGAGAGAAAGCCACCCTCGAATTCCGCCCACTGCCAGACAGTCCAGATTCTCCCATATGAGTCTGGGTCCCCAGAGACTCGCCCAGAACTGGAGTTCAGAGAAGTAGGGAGCTTGTAACTCCCTCCCGATTGAAAAAGACAACCATGTCCTCAGTTGCCAGCCCTTTACGCGCGCACCTCCGTACCTCTATACTTTACTTCCTCACCTCCTCTGAGTCTCAGTGTGTTTTTCTCTTTCCTTCTAGTTGTATAATTTCTACTCAGCCAGCCTTCCTCTGGCTGATGTTCGTTTTTTCTTTTAGTTGTAGTTTGGAAGTGGTTGTTTGAGGCAGCAATTTCAGGTGTTTACCTATGCCGCCATCTTGGTTTCTCTTCTAGTGACCAGTTTAAGGTGGTATCTTCTTCAGGGTAAAGGATAGATAACATAAAGAGATTTTATCATTCATTTTCTGTCAACAACTACAGTTGGCTTGGTGCATCCATTACATCGAGTTTCATTAACTTGACTATTTCTGCCATAGGCAATGAGTCAGTGCCGGGAGATGCTGGACACGGAGCTCTGGGTCCACACAGCCAGGGGAATGCACTTCCAGGCCCCACACCACCCTCTACTTCAGCATGCAATTTCTTACTGGAGATCTATTTTCTGCACAGAAGACTTCTGGAATAGGGTGGGCTTCATGCTTAAGGAAGTGAAGCAGGGCTAGAGGTGAGCCAGGGGCATTTAAGTATAAGAATCTGAAAGACAGATCTGGAATGGTAACTGAAACATTTTAGAGGATTCTGTAACATTGGAAACTTCCTGAGAGAGAATTTGGCAATCTGCAGTGGCAACGAAACAAGGCAATAATACGACTTCTGTAGCTTCTGCTGTCATGATCCTACTGGCTCCCTCTTAAAAGCATCTTCTTCCTTGTCCTTAGTGTCCCCATCCTGGAGTTTTTCTCCCCTGTTTTTTCCAGTGCTTCTTCCCCACCCATTTCTTCAGTGGGACCCTTGTTTGTCCTCCTCTCCCCAGGGAAGTTACTCATCAGATTTTATTTTTATTCCTCTTTCCTTTTCACTGGAGTGTTCACTGAAATCCTTGGCTTCTACTACTAACTCTAAGTTATTTACTCCAATCTAGACAATCCTGTTCCCTCAGCCTAGCCCTAAATGCCTGTTGGACATTGCACTTGTGGGCTCAGCTCTCTCCTGAAATCAATATATCAAAGCAACTTTCAACAGTTGCTGGCCACACAACACCTGACTCATATCAGTCAATATGCTTGGCACAGGAGAGAACCAGTGAAAAAGAGACTGGTCCTGACGCTCTTGAAGCTCCAAGTCTAGCAGGGGAAACAGATATTAGGCAAGTTGTCACAGAATACTTATTCTAATAATATATTTAAAGGTAAAGGGTGCTTATTTGGGGCATTTAGGAAGGCCCCTGCAGGAACGAAATAATTTAGACTTCATATCCTCCTTTAAGAATGTTTTCTTTCCTATATTCTTTTGATAAGTTTCAGAAATTTTTAGGCCTGCTCTTTCTGACTTAGTCTTACAGATGGATTTCTTCTGGCAGCCTTGAAAAGCAAATTCTCTGAATTAGCAGTTTCTACTTGGAAGAAACTTTAGATAAATTTGAAGGCTGAAAACATTCATCAAAAGTAAGAACTGTTCTGTGTTTAGTAACCATGAAAATATATCCTTAAAATTCTTACAATAGGCCCCTTTTAAAGACACCTGGATTTCAATACGTATAGGGTTTATTCTATGAAAGTTCTTAATGTTAACTGATTATCACTAAATAATCATAGTCAAATGAATGACTATACTCTATAAGAAATGTAAACTGCCACTGTCCCTTAATAAATATAAGAATCTTAGAATTTAATCTCTATCTCTTCTCTGCACATAAAGTAACTTGTTCTGTTAGATTAGTTATGCGACTAAGTTATAGTATATGTCATATGAGCTTTGTAAGTCATTTTAAATGATTACTTGACAGATTGGTGGCACTTCTTAGGATGCAACTTTGGATAGGTACATGAGAAAATAGAGCTAGAGAACTTAAACCATCATCACAAAATTATTATTCTCAACATAAGCGTTAACACTCCTCTCATTTTAAATGCTAAGCATTCACTGAGTTACATTCGTTATCATTAATTTTCACCAACTGTGTATCATAGATGATAGCATCATTTTAATGATAAGAATATTGAAGATCAGAGATATTTGAGAAGATTCTGTCAAGGAAGTGGCATCTAACTTGGGTCCTGAAGAATAAGTGTTAGTTAAGGAAAGAAGCACAGAGGAATATTTCTGGCAAAGAATGACATGAGTAATTTCAGCAGGAATTTGAGAAGACCAGATGAATATTTTATAAAGTGCATTCTAGCTGCAGAATGGGGAGCAGATTGGAGAAAAGCATGACTGGAAACAGGGAGACAGGTAGGGGAGTGTTGCATAACCCAAGTGAAACACATAAGTAAACTGAACTAAGGGGAGTGGCAGAGGGGAAGTGAAAGGTGAATAGATTTCAGAAATATTGGGAAGTAGAACAGATTGTCAGTACTGTCTAATAAACCTCTAGCATGTGAAGGAAATATTCTGTAATATGTACTATCCAATGGGGTAGCCACTAGCCATATGGGGCTATTGAGCATTTGACATGTAACTAATGCAATGGAGGAGCTTCATTTTAATTTTATTTAATATTAATCTAAACTTAAATAGCCACTTATGACCACTCTACTGGACAGAGAGATAACTTTAACTTACCCTCCTTTTACATATTTTCTCTCAAATTACAAAGTCT
Source organism: Myotis yumanensis (assembly GCF_028538775.1). Classification (NCBI taxonomy): domain Eukaryota; kingdom Metazoa; phylum Chordata; class Mammalia; order Chiroptera; family Vespertilionidae; genus Myotis; species Myotis yumanensis. The sequence continues at coordinate 173,729,065 of NW_027223754.1, forward strand.
TTTAAGATAACTTCTCTCTATCCAAATTTATAGCCTTCCTCTTTGGAGACTTTGGTCTTCTCACTACTGTACAAACATATGCAATACTTATTTTTACCTCTATATTTGTTCATATTTCCTTACCTATATTGTTCTGTCCTCTCTTTTTATTATTTAAAAATATTAAGTCCCATTTTCCCAGGAATGTTTTAACGATTATTCTTTCTCATTAATATGCCTTTCCTTGAGCATTAGTCACATCGGTCTATAACAAATGATCTCATGACAAGACATAGCTTATTATTGCTCTTTCTTAAACTGATTTTAAGCACATTAAACTGATGCTTAAAAGCAGGGAGCATATTCTTCATATTTTCTATTTATTCCTTCTTTGTTCGCATATAGATAGCAAAACCATTCTTGAAGACAAATCTTTGCTTACTACTATGATCCTACTCATTACAATGTATGCTATAAGACTTCTGATTCCTTATATAGATTTATTTTTTTTCAAATAGAACAAATTAAAAGTAGTGGAAAAATTAGATCAGTGTGTGTGTGTGTGTGTGTGTGTTTTAATGAGGGACATATAATTATTTTAGCCTTAATTAAATTGACTATTTTTAGTGGGTAGTCCCCAAAGATGACTGCTATCAATTCCTTCCCTTCCAATATGTGTATGCTGCTCTACCCTTTAAGTCAACTCAGCCACCACTCCTGCCCTGCATGTGGGCTGGCTAGCTTTATCATTTGCTTTGACAAATGGAAACCAGTGGAAGTGACATTGAGCTGGTTCCAGGTCTAGCTTTTCAGAGGCTTGGCAGCCTCCACTTTGGCTGTAGGAAAGCCAGTCACCATGATGTGAAGTTCTGGCTAAACAACTGAATGAAGAGAAAAGAGGAAAGCCACATGGAAGAAGAGCATTGAGCTGCCAGACATGGTAAAGAAGATTTCTTAGATTTTCCAGGCCAGCCAGCCTCTAGCTAAAGGCAACCATGTTCATGATGCCAACTGACACTACATAGAGCACAACTGCCTGTCCAAGCCCTCCCATAATTGCTCCCTCAAAGAATCATGAAAAGGAGTAAAACTATTGTTATTTGAGTGCTTAAGTTTTGGACTCGCTTATTACACACCAATAGATAACTGAAATACTATCATTAAACAAACAAACAAAAAAAGTTTCAGTCATAGTAAGATAACTGTCCTCAGTTTGATCACCTTCCCGATCTACCCCTTCCCCAATCCTCACAAGTTCATGGTGTCTCTTTATTGAATATTTAGTGGTTGAGCCAAATGACTTTGTGATAGTGGAAAACTAAATATTACTTATACCAACCCAAGACTTTCAAAACATAATTTGAAATATGTTCTTCTGTATGCTTATATATATGAAGTTCTGAAACTGAAAGCATTATGTATTCTAAATGGTCTCTTGAATATAAAATTTATTTATCAAACAAAAAAAAGTGCTTGAGAATAGGCTTACCTAAAGAATCACCCAAGATCCCTTAGAAAAGTGTCACTTGATTAAAATATTGGATTTAATGTTCCTGGACACTTATTCACAACATATCTTAATCTTGCTATTATTTGTAATATTTAAAAAGTGATATTATTATCTTGACTGCCTTAACCATTGGAAAGGTAGTATTCAAATACTGGTAAATAAATACTTTATTTAGTCACAAAGGTAACTTCAAGTTATTTTATTGTCTGAAATTATTGAATTATGTGCAGACTTGATTCACTTGGGGTAAATCATCTCCAAATGGTTAGCAGGTCAGAAAGAAGGCAGGTACTCAGAGAACATGTTTTGGACACTGATTCAAATGCCTTCTGTCAGCTGCAATTTTCCCCTAATTAAAAAGCTAGTCCTTTCTTTGCTATTACATACGTTTATTTTATAAGCTGTGCCGACAAGGAGCAGGTTATGTGGCTAAATCGATATAGCCATCCATAGAGGTTAAGCAATGCTGCAGCTCCCTATTTTCTTCAATTTCCTGAGGACATTTTGAAGGTGAGCATATGGCAATGCTGGTATTTCTGACTTATCTTGGGGCGGAAGAGTTAGGCCCAACTGAGTGAATTTTCCACTGATGTAGCTACAGCCTGAAGAACTGCTCAGCGCAATTTGTTTGGGATTTCTGTGTGAGCTGATACAGCACCTGCGCGATGAGGTAAATGAACTTTGTCCTTATAAGGATATATGCTCTTTCAGACAAGCTGATTCTTTTGGACCATGCTATTTTGTAAATGAATGCTTCGGAAAAATAACGGACAATGACAATTTAATTTACAAACTGAGGTCTTCTTGAATCTTGTGGAATAATAAAATCTCAGAGATAAAAACTCAATGATTGCCCTAGCCGGTTTGGCTCACTGGATAGAGCGTTGGCCTGGGGACTGAAGGGTCCCAGATTCGATTCTGGTCAAGGGCATGTACCTTGGTTGCAGGCACATTCCCACTAGGGGGTGTGCAGGAGGCAGCTGATCGATGCTTCTCTCTCCTCGATGTTTCTAGCTCTCTATCCCTCTCCCTTCCTCTCTGTAAAAAATCAATAAAATATATATATTTAAACACACACACACACACACACACACACAAACAAAAACTCAATGATTCATTCAGTATAATCTCTACTCAGTCATCCATCTCCTTGTCAGCAGGAGCATTACCTCCCAGGTCTAGCACAGTGTCTAAGCACACAGTCAACATTCAAATAATTTTTACTGGATCACAGACTTGGTGAATAATGGCTGCTTATACACTTTAGTAAATAAAATTCATCTTTAATTTTTAACACATTCCAAAGTCATTTATGTTATCTCAATACATATAAATTTTTATTAAACATTCTTTAAAATAAAAGCTTACAGAAATAGACATGTCATGATGCATGGTATTTATTAAGCTATTAAAAGTTACTTTTAAACATTGCAATTCTTTATTGTGCTGACTACATTAACAGAGTTTGAATATACTTTAAAAGTTTTGTCACCTAAAGCTTACGTCAACATGATGAACTTATGAGTGCTGAATATATAGGGAACTCTCAAGACTCAAGAATAATAAAACAATTCAGTAAAAATGAGCAAAAGATTTGAACTGATACTTCATGAACAAATATCTACAGAGAGCAAATAAGCACACGAAAATATGCTTGCCATTCGTTATTAACCCACAGTGGGACCCATATGACAACATCATTAGTCATTAACCTACTTCTACACACCTATTAGATTGGCTAAAATTTATTTACCTATTTCCCCTTGTATTGAATTTATTGGGGTGATACTGGTTAACAAAATTATACAGATTTCAGATGCACAATTGAACAGCACATCATCTGTACACTCTTTTCTGTGTTCACCAACCCAAGTCAAGTCTTCTCATCACCATTTATCCCCGCCCCATATCCTCCATTGGCTAAAATTTAAACAAGTAATATGATAAGTGTTAGTATGGATGTAAAACAACTAGAACTCATATAATGTTGTGGGAATGGAAAGTAGTACAACTATTTTGGTGCAATTTAGTAGTTTCTTAAAAAGTTAAATATTCATATTTCATATGACCCAGCTATTCCACTCCTAGATATTTACCCAAAAGTAATGAAAGCATAAGTCCATATAGAAAATCTACATAAATGTTCATAGCTGTTTTATTTGTAGTAGCCCAAACCTGGAAACAACTTGATGTCCAGCAATGCAGGAATGGATAAAAAAATTCGTGGCACATCTGTACAACAGAATACTAGCAGGTAATAAAAAGGAATTAACTACTGATGAACTCAACAGCATGGAAGAATCTCAAAAGAACTTTGATCAGAAGAAGCTACAGAAAAAAATAGTACATGCTGTAGGATTCCATATGCAATATATATATATATATATATATATATATATATATATATATATATTTAGAAATGCAAACTTATCTATAGTTATATAAAGAATATCAATGGTTGCCTGGAGGGATTTTTAGTGGTAAAGGGAGGACAGATTACAGAAGGAACATGAGAAAACTTTTGGGCTGATGGAATGAGAATGGGTTATTATCTTGATTGAGATAGCTCCACAGGAGAATATAGGCATCAAAATTTATCAAATGGTACAACTGAATTATGGACAGTTTATTATATATCAATTACAAATGAATAAAGTGGAAAAACTTAAGTAAAGGTCTTATGAGTTGAATATTATTTTCAAGTTCTGAACTTTTATTTCTTCAGTAGGCTTCTATAAAATAAAAGTCTGGTGAGCTTAAGGAAATACAGTAGGTCTCTTCTCCCAATTTAATTTTGGGCAAAATAATAGAAATGTACGGAGTTTTAGGACATTCCCAAATAGTAATAAACTACAGTTTAATCTGTAATAGGGAAAGAGGAGGAGAAACAGAGAACTTCTGGACTTCAGGTGTGACAAGTGGTGGGTGGGAAGAGCAGGAAAGGAAACCAAGAATAAAATCTGAAAGGATACCTGGCCAGGGGTGAGGACAAAACTGTGCCATCACATCTTGACCCACAAGTCTATAGATTCGCTAAGGCAAGTGGCTCCAAGTGGGTTAAAATGTTACAACTTATGGCAGGTCCTCACTCAGGAAAATTGTTCCTCCCTGAGTTAGTCCTACCAGCTGCTAACTCCGTGGTAGGCGCACTAAGTGAAGGCGGACAGGGTACCTCCCTCTACTCCCCTAATTTGCAGTAGGGTGCATCCCTTCCCGTTCTCGGTCGCCCCTGGCGGCGAGCACCCGGGACCTGCGGGCGCACGGGCGAGGCTGGCGGAAAGGTGCGGGCAATAAAGGTCCCTGAAATGGAGGGGAGCGGCTGGTACCTCCCGGTGCTTTGGCCGCTTCTGTCTCCTGGCACCAGCCTGGCTGCCCCGGAACCCGGTTACCCACACGCAGCGCTCACTCTGGCTCCTCCGCTTCTATCCGTCCTGTTCCATTCAGGTGTTGCCGCCAGGATTCTGGGTGACCTCCGGATTTCAGGACAGAACTTACATGCATTTGGAAAGGAGGGGGCGCAGAAGAGCTCTGACTGGAGAAGAACTGTCACCATTAGACCTCCACGTTCCGAAGAAATGGGGGAAGAATTCGGAAACTAGGTGGGTCCCTTAAATCCCCAACACCCCCCACCCCCTTAGAGTCCAACCGGCTCCCACCGGGTCCCACATATCGATCTGTCACTTTCCCACCTCTTCCAGGAGGTCGGAGATCGGCCTCACGTCCCATCGTCACCAAACCCTCAAGTGGCAGAGGGTGGGCAGTCCCGGCGCGGACCCGGTTCCTCTGCAGAGGGCAGCGTGGGAGGGACCTCGGAGGCTCGGGGAGAGGTGAGGGCCCGCGCGGGGTGGGGAGGGGTGGACTTGTGATAGTGGCGTTCGGCACCCGCAGGGGCGCCCACACCTCCAGCTTCCATCCCAGGCGAGGAAACTGCGTGACATTCCCGTCCACACCTGATTGACAGGAGGGAGTCACGGCCCAGAAAGCGGGTGTGGGTGTGTAGAGGCGGAGACAAAACCTCCACCGCACGCGCAGCGGGCCGGGGCCGGCGCTCCTAGACGGTCTGGTTCTGGGGCCACTCTCCCCCCCAGGTGCCCGGAGGCTTCCCGGAGCCAGAAGAGGCTGACGGAGTGTCTCCCCGCGGGGGCTGCTGCCTGCAAGGAGGGGGCAGGGACGCCGGCAGCCCCGGGCGTCACTTGCCTGGCAGCTTCGCCCTCCGCCTGGACTAACTCGCGGTTCCCTCGGGGCAGCGCGCGGAGATCGGCCAGCCTCCTCCCTCCTACTTGCAGCGAGCTGCCTCCGCCTCCCGCTGCCGCCACCCTCCACCTCTATCCCCGTCTGTCTGGAGCTGAGCTCGGAGACCTCAGTCGGCTCGAGCTCAGGAAGTGGGCGCCGGACAAGTCCACGGCGCCTCCCCGCAAGATGGACAGCCGCTACACCAGCACCGCGGGCATCGGGGACTTGAACCAGCTGAGCGCGGCCATCCCGGCGACGCGGGTGGAGGTGTCCGTCTCTTGCAGGTGAGCACGCAGCCTCTCCCCTCCCCCCTCTCCCCCTCCTCTTCCCCTCACAGCGCCCGGGATACTCCCAGGCTTGGAGCGGGTGAGAAGTTGTACGATGAGTGGCCAACAGCCCAGTTGTGGGTCTGGAGTCACCCCTGGGTCGAGCGGCCCCGGGCGGATAGCGGGAACTAAGAAGCGAGCGGGGGGCTACGGGACGGAGACTTCTTGTTTTCTTCCTGGGGAAATGCTGTAAAAGTTGGCTGGGCTCTGACTCAGCGGGGAAAACTCCTGCCGCCGCCCACTTTGCAAGCCCTTTTTACGGCCCAAACCCGAGCGGTACGGTTGGGTGATGACGGGAATCGAAGGGGACGGCGTTGCCCAAAGCGCTCGTGACCGCGGCGCTCAGTGACCCGGGACTCCCCCTGCTAGGCGTCTGCAGCCCTGCTATTGACCCGGTTGGCTCCAACCTCTGCGGCTTCCTCCCCACCCACTTCCTGGAGCCCTCGGGTTCGCCTGTCCCTCCTCACTCCCCTCCCCTTCCCTCAACACACACTTTTCCGGGCTCTGCGCCTGCCTCGTGCCTGAAAGGTAGAGATTTCGGCTCCAGCCCAGTGGTTGCAGAAGAATCTGTGCCTTACTTAAAAGCTGGGAAGTCACGATTTTCTACCAGCAAATAGACGCATTGTGCTTATAACAATCGACACCCTTGCCCAAGGTTCTGTAAATTTCAAATTCCTCTGCCTTATGTTCTTTGGGTCAGTTTCCCCGTAAACAAAGCAGCCCAGTTGCTCTATTGCTGATTTTGAGGAAATGGGCGGGCTAAGACTAAACTGATTTTAACAAAAGGAGGGGGAGGATTTGCGAATTATAATTCACTGCCTTGTGGGCACATTTTGATCTCTCTCCTTGGAAAACTCTCTTCTCACGTGTCCACCTTCCGCCCCAAGATTGTTTTTCATGCCGTGAAATCCTCCCCTTCCTTTCCTGGGTAAAACTTGCCTTAAAGAAATCTAATAAACCTGGGGAATCTCCCACGTAAATAAGACCTGGAGTTTAAAGTGCTGTCAACCTAGTGGTACTTGATTTTGCATTTTTACAAGACAAAGTCTAAAGCCAGAGGAATGCTTTCTCTTGGGGGGTGGGGGAGGGTGGGGAAGGGGTGGAGGAATTTCAAGCACCAAACCAGGACTGAGGTGTTAATCAGCTATCTCTGAAACTATGTATAATCCCTTGATTGCTTGATTCCTCTCACTGCTGACCTCAAACTGTGGAAACAATAGTGCTGCTAATGATAGCTAAGCATTAGCCTCTTGTCTTATGGCGTGGCCACAGTTTTAAGTGCTTCCACACATTTCTTTCTGTCAATTGAACAGGTGAAACTTTATGGAAAACTCTTTTTAAATATTAATTTCTAAGCCTTTATTTTTCTCTCTGAAGTTGGTTTTGGATGCTAGAGGGAGGTTATTAATACATACAGATAATGCATAGTCAAAGTCCTACATTAACAGCATTTTCTAGAGCTCTTACCCTCTGCTGAACATCCTGTAAAATCTGAATGCCATGTGGCCTGTGCATGGAATGGATATAAACATACTGTAAATTAAATCTGATTTTCCCATAAGCTCTTTAGGGTGATTATACCTTTAGAGAAATTATACCTTAACTGGTCTTTCTGCCAATAGGGTCCATGTTTAACCACTCTGGGTTATTGTTGTTATTGTGTTTTTTCCCCCCCCCTGAATGCTTGTTTGCTGTGAGTGTACTGGGAATCCTGAAGTCTGTTAGCTTTAAGGCAGTTTGCTTCAGCTTGCTACCTCAGACCCAGAAATGCCCTTGTTCCAGCCTTTTTTCAGATCACGATTTGGTGTCTTGTTTTTAATTTTTCAAATAGAAGAAAAAAAGTTCTGAATGAGACCCAAGTACTTACATTGTTAAGAATTGAATCTTGTAATCATAGATGGTGGTGTCCTTTGGGCTTTGGCATAAGAAACCTAGTTACACATTCTGGCTTTGTGACTTTCTTATGTTGTTAACTTGGAGCAAGGTCTTACCTCATCTGCTAGTAAGCTTCCTCGTCTTTAAAATGAGGATAAATTATGGTATCTATCTTATATATTAGTAGAGTGTTGTCAGGAGTTTTTAATAAGATGATGACTGAAAAGTGCTTACACAATATGACACAAAGAAAGTGCTAAAATGTTAAGTTGTTATGACACTGGCAATAGTATTTATTGAGTAAGTGTATTATATGATTCACCTGTAATTGGTCCTCTTTCGAAGTTCAATAAATTGGTTAAAGAAGACAAGGATAGAAACAGCTTTGAGATACCTGTTCCTTCTTTTTCTTTGTTTTTTGGTGTGCATAAAAAGCATATATCCTGGGATGCTTGTGGGGATTTCAGAGCACAGTTGTAGGCCCCTAAGCCTTACCATGTGCAAGCAGAGCAAAACATTCCCTTACCCTTTTCATCAGAGCCCTCTGGTGACTAGCTGACACTTAAGCAACTCAATAAAACCCCTTTTGATAACCTCTTTTCACTGTCTCCAATCTAAGACTTTTAAAAACTTGATAATATTTTCATCTTCGTTTTGGGGGAGGTAAGAAAATCAACAATTGAAGCTTGAAGCTAAATATAATTCCTGGAAATCATTTTGTGTGTTCACTGTCCAAGTATTTGAGTGTCTTTTATATGTCTGGCATTACGCCGTGCTCCATGAGATGTTCAAGAGAAGTTCTCTGAAAATGTAAAATCAAATCCAATGATGAGGTTCATGCACAGGGAGGGGACAGGTCATTGTGGAATGGAGTGTTTGGAATATACTACAAAGAGGAGATGGGACTTGAGGGGTGACAAGACAGATGGGCATGGTTTTCTTTAGAGAAGGGACTGTATCCATGGCGGTTTTGTAGGGCTACAAAATTGGTGCGTTAGGATGACAAGCATACCTTTCTTGCTGGGTTTATGTAGAAATAAGCTCCTGCTCTTTTGACATTCTTTCTACCCATTATTTAGCTCTTGGATTCATTTTTCTTTATGATGTTAATTCATAGATTTTTATGTTAATTGGGTTACCTAATTAAAATGTCTGTAGCTGTAATGATACAACATCAGAAACAGAAAATAACGTCTACAATATTCCCATTTTATTCTGAAAACAGGTGAATTAGAATGAGATAAAGCAGAAGCAAAAAATATCTACATATATATAAAAGCCTAAGCAACTGGTCAACCGATCCCCGCAGGGCCAAAACCAGCAGTCTGACATCTCCCAAGGGGTCTTGGAATGCGAGAGGGCGCAGACCAGGCTGAGGGACCCCACCAGTGCACGAATCCGGGCACCAGGCCTCTAGTACAGTACTGTTTTCCCTGGGACTTTTGTTTGTTGCACATTTCTAACATATCCTTTTGGTGATTTTTGTCATTTTCTCTGATTGAGAAGTTAGCAATTACAAAAGCATTGAGAGAATTCTGTATTTGTAGGCTTTGTAGGTTAGCTATCCTATGTAAATCCTTTCTCTGCAATAATCCTAGAATGGTGGTAATAATTTTAAACATTAATGTCTAAGGAAGGGTATAAAGTAGGACTTTATTGAGCACTTACTTTGTGCTAGGCATTCTAAAAAGTCCTTCTTGACCTGGCCATAACTCTTTTGTCTAATCTCCCAGCACTCCTCTTATGTACTCTGACTGAACATAGTCTAACAAATATGTGTCAAAATGTGTTCCAGCCCTAGCCTGTTTGGCTCAGTGGATAGAGTGTAGGCCTGTGGACCTAAGGGTCCTGGATTTGATTCCAGGCAAGGGCACATACCGCGCAGTTGCAGGCTCCTGCCCAGCCGGCCTGGTCGGGGTGCATGCAGGAGGCAAACAATCGATGCGTTTCTCTCAAATCGATATTTCTCTCTGTCTTTCCCTCTCTCTTCCACTCTCTCTAAAAACCAATGAAAAAAATATCCTTGAGTGAGGATTAAAAAAAAAATGTGTTCCAGATAAATGTGGCTGCAAAACACTAATAAGAGGTACAGTCCCAAAGCATGTGCTGTTATCCTAGTGGACCAAATTCTTTTGCCTACCTGGCCATGGACATGCCGCTCTCTCAGCCCTGAATGTCCCTGACTCCCTTCCCATTCTTTTCTTGATTAGCTTGTGCTCTTTCAAGACTCAGGTCAAACATCATTTTCTCTTATGACTCCCAAGCTGGATTTTGCTGTCTTCCCACAGCAGCTGGTATGTAGCAATATCATAGTGTTGGTGGAGGAAAAATTTCCCTCTACCCTTAAAGATTCTTCTGGCTGGTGTACATCGTTTTCAGAACTTTCCCCAAAGCTGCTGTTTCTTAAAATTAACCAGCCTAAAATAATCAATATCCCGAAAGAGGTATATTTTGGAGTGGCCAACTTATCTCCGCTTCAGTAGTTGCATCATAATTCTTAGTCTTTGTGTTCTTCTTAAGGACACGTTTTCTCTCTTTTGTGTCCATGTTGTTGAGGTAAGCACATCCAAACCTGTAAAGAATTTTTATAAGAATTTATTTGAGCCAAACAGAGGCTATGCCTGGAAGCAAGAACTCAACAGAATAAGAAAAGTGTCTCTCAGAATGGCAGTCTGCAGTTTCTTTTATGCATTTGGAATTAAGGAAGGGACATAAGGAAGATTACATGAAAGTGGGAGAAAGCAAGGGGAGACTGGATTACAGGATAGCTAAGATTCTGTGCTCTCTCTTGAGGGTGGTTATATGTCCTAGGGGTCTGGAAAAGGCATTTCAAAGGTGTGTCAAGCTAGATGCACAGAAACAATGGACAGGGCTTGTTTAAGGAAAAGATAAACCTTTTAGTAGAGAATTTATATTTATTCCTGGGGCGTGACTATACACCATGACCTACCTAGTTTGGAATCTATGATTGGATTACTCTGTAAGGTTACTTTCTATCACTGGACTTGTCAGTTTTATTACAGAACCTGTTTTCCATCCATAGTATGTATATTCTGAGTTTGGCACAGCATATTTAGTCAATGAGTGCTGAGTGCTGTAATTCTCTGGATGAATCATCTGGCACGAGAAAGGCATTTTGCCTATTAAAATACAGACTCCAAGGCCCCCACACCAGCTTTACTGAATCAAAATCTCTAGGCTCACCATGTATTAGTTTTTCACATTAAAATTTTTAATCAACCAGTTTGATGAGCAAATGACTGTAGTCACTTGATATAGATTAGCAATATCGACCCTACTAAGGTATTAGGATGATACTTTTCAATGGTGTGTTGGAGCTGGTTTAAATGGGATTGAGACAGGAATTTGTGTCAGTTGTTAAATAAATTATTAAAAATTAAATATGTAAACCTAAAGTAAAAAAAAATTACATTTTAAAAGAAAGATAAGACATACTCCAAACTTCCCACTTCTAATTATTTTACTATATGTTAGTATTATCTGTACTCCTTACTGTCATCTATGCTCAATCTTTTTCATCTATGTGGTGAAAATATGCAGTTGTATGCTATTGTTCATCTCTTCTCAATCCATGTTCAGTGACATCACATTAGTAGCTTGAAATTGGCCATAGTGGGAATATTTACACCATGGAAACTGACAAACACTGCAAATTAGAGCTTGATTATTGTTCTGTTATTGTCTGCGCTTAAGACATTCCATGAGAATCAGTTAGTCCCATGAAATTTAAAATTATAAATGTTCTAGATATATTACTATTATTTGTAACTTGTGTGCTCAGCTACACATACTTTATATCAGTAAAATTTGTAATAAATTATCTAAACACACACATACATACACACATTTAGCTTTTTTTTTTTGAGAGTCTCTTATTAAACACATATGTACTTTCACATTACTGTGTATAGGCCTTTTGTAAAAGATAAAGCATTATACAAAGGAAGAAAATTGCTGCTCTTAGTCTGTCACTATTAGAAATGATAGTGTCAGATTCAGCACTGTCTCTGATCTTGCTTCTCTACTGGAATAAGTGGGTTGTGTAATTTTTCTTTAAATTAATCTTTATTCTTCAAAGTATTTCAGATGTCCCCTACCTCCCCCCTGCACCACCCCATATGACCCCCTCCTCCCTCCTCTCTTCCCCTCCTCAGGCCTTCCCAGTACTAGTATCTGTCCATGGCTTCTGCATATATGCATATACATTCATGGGGTAATCTCTTCCTGCTTCCCACCCCCTTCTCTCTGAAATACGTCAGTCTGTTGCATGATTTTATAATCCATGAAAGGTTGTGACAGCCTGCCAGTGTACTGTCACCGGAAGTACAATGCAACAGGAAGACTGAAATTGTGTATGCTTTTTACTTTCTTCTCCTTTTCATGTGTCCTCTCCACATGTTCTTTATTCTCTTACTTCTGGGTCTTTTGTTTGTTTGTTTGTTTCTCCACTCACTGGTGGCATCTACCATGCACGTTTATGTGTCACAGCTCCAGTTACACGGTGATGAACTGGCCACCTGGGAAAGCACATTCAGATTCCAAAGGGGAGAATCTGATGAGCCCAGTGGGAATCGGCCCATTTGGAAGCAGATGCCTCTACTGTTCTGATTATCTGTGGTGAATGAGAATCTGTGTTCAAATACAGTTGGGGGCTCCACCCCAATCCACATGGGTGTATCTCTTAGACACACTTTACCCTTCTTTAGTCAAAGAGTTTGAAGTTAGTATGCAAGTAGGTTTCCAAGTGATGTTAGCTGATAAATTATGTTACTGTAAGCTATGGAAATTAGAATTCTGTTAGCCCATTAATGAGGCATATGATAGGCAAATTGAGGGTCAAGCTGTGATAGGGAGTTAACATCTGTTCTTATGGCTCTGCAGTTCCTGAGGTCTTGTTCAAAAATGTAGTCACAGTGCTTTTTTGGGGGCCATGCTGGGGTGTTTTTCTTTTTTAGCTTCCAAGTTTTAGGAAAATTGGTTGTAGTGATATTTCTGGGCAGTGGTTTTGAACTCTAAGTGTGGGAGTTGCCCAGGTATATCTTAGGAGAGAAAAGTCTTACTCATGTTGTTTCACCAGTATTTTGGCCTACCCTGCATTTGTTAGCATTTGGGGCTTGGGGTGTTCTAAAAATGCCCTGGGATATGTAGAATGGAGTCTAGAAACAATTCACAAAGCAAGACCCCACAGAATAGGGTGTTCACTGTTGTGCTGTCTTAGGTACATTATTTGTGGCCTGACAGGCAACAGCCTGCATTCATTCCCTATTTGAGTTTATTTGAGGCAGGGAAGAAGACCAGTTCCTCTCAAAGAAGTTTTATTCAGTTGTTAGCCTGGTTTATAATAGTAACACTTGCTTAATAGAGCTGGTGTTGTTTAGCTTTGAAGAGCATAGGTGTGAAACTAGACCAGCTCTACTAAAACTGGCTGTGAAATCTGGGAGAGTTACTTAATCTCTGTTCCTCAATTTCCTCATCTGTAAAGTGGGGTAATAGCAGCCTCTACCTCTTATATTTGTTTAGAAGGTTAAATAAGTTAATACCTGAGTTAAAGCACTACTTGTCACATTAGGTAAGTACTCAGTAATTAAATATATATAAACACAAAACAAAAGCCACCCGCTATTCCATCATACTATGAGCATTTAGTTCACTTCTCTCATTTATAACATCACATTTATCGTCTCTCTCGTGTGTACATGCTCACATACATTGTATAATGAAACCATACTATATTCTATACAATTTATCTTCTCTACTTTTCTGTTAATATTATATCATGTAAATGTTGTTGTCATTAGTTTTTGAAAACATAACCTTCCATGACTGTGTAATAGTCTATTATATGGTTATACTATATTTATTTTCCAAAATGTATTTCAAAAGCTTAACATTCAAAATGATGCTACAGATTACGGATGAGCTTTGTTATTCACCAACACTTGACAACTCCTATGATTTCCCCCACCCCCACCCCAGGATAGTTTTCTAGAGCTAAAGAAATTAATAAGTATCTTTTGAAAGAGATTGAATACCTTGTTTTGGTTATTTCCTCCCTATTCCTCTTTAAGCAGAGTCAAGTCTAAACTACTGGCTGCACCTTTCTGAATACTTTTATTTCCCTGAGAAACTTGCATGTAAAGATTGATGAGAATGTGGGGCAGCAGAGTGTAGCAGCAAGAAAATGGAATTAGGAGCCAGACAGATGTCTTTAAATCCCTTTTTTATACCTTTTTTAAATGTTATTTTGGGTAACTTATCTCAGCTTTTGGAACCTCATATCCTAATCAGTAATATGGAAATGATTAAAAAAAACAAATTGATAAGATTTTTGGAGAAGTGGGTGAAATCAAGTCTATAAAATGCCCCACACCATGCTTATCACAAGAAAAGCACTTAATAGCTGTTAGTCTTATCTCATTTTTTGGGGGGTATATTATTGTGTGGCACATAGCAACACAGAAGACAGTTACCTATAGTTTGGACAGAAACATGAACTGCAAGGTGACAATTACTAGTATAAAGCTGCATGTTAAGGGTCATATGTCCTCCCCCAGGCCGAATACTGTCTAAATGCAGAAGGCATGTAGAATCAAACTGTGGCCAGAGAGTATAGATTTGGAAATGCATGCACAATTTCTACAGATTCCACGGCATGGCTCCCCACACCAAAACACACAGATATATGGCCTTAATGGGATTTGATAGGTAGGAGGTAGAGCTTAACAACAAAGTTTGGAATGAAAGCACTTTCTAGCATATTCTTACATGTGATCAATAAAAGCTATCGGTTGATATTTCGATTGCTCTTTCCTGTTGGACATGTGATAAAACAGGTATCACAGTAGATGACAACACTGGCCAAAGGACAGCAAGAATGTATTGCCGATAATAAAATAAAGTATTTAAAGGGTGTCTTGCTGCAATGGTCAGTGTTCCCTGCCTGACACACAGTACCTTAATATATTTTTTAAAAATATATTTTATTGATTTTTTTTACAGAGAGGAAGGGAGAGGGATAGAGAGTTAGAAACATCGGTGAGAGAGAAACATCAATCAGCTGCCTCCTGCACACCCCCTACTGGATGTGCCCGCAACCAAGGTACATGCCCCTGACCAGAATCGAACCCGGGACCCTTGAGTGCGCAGGCCGATGCTCTATCCACTGAGCCAAA
Source organism: Myotis yumanensis (assembly GCF_028538775.1). Lineage (NCBI taxonomy): Eukaryota > Metazoa > Chordata > Mammalia > Chiroptera > Vespertilionidae > Myotis > Myotis yumanensis. Next base: position 173,744,181 of record NW_027223754.1, read on the forward strand.
CCGGTTAGGGCAGTACCTTAATATTTTCAACCTTATGACAACCATCAATGTTAATGCCTCTCCAGCCAGGCATATTAGCTGTCAGTCATTCTTTTTCAAATTGTGAGATATTTTGTCAAGTTTATTTTATAAAGAATAATACTCCAAACATCCTGAGGAAATTATCAGTTATCTTTTTGAAACTCTGAAGAAACAAAATATCATTGATGTTCGCTGAGGAATATTTCTATTTATCAGACAGTGAAGCTATTCAAATATAAAGGCTGGCTTGGCCAGCATGGCTCAGTGGTTTAGCATTGACCTATGAACCAAAAGGGCACAAGTTCAGTTCCATGTCAGGGCATATGCCTGGGTTGTGGGCTCGATCCCCAGTAGGGGGGCATGTAGGAAGCAGCCTATCAGTGATTTTCTCTCATCATTGTTTATATCTCTCCCTTTTTCTTCCTTCCTCTCTGAAATTGATAAAAATATATTAAAAAAAAAACTCTTTAAAAGTTGTTCTATGAGCCCAAGAAACATGAAACCTTTGGACATTTTCTATATCTTTTATTTAAATTAATGCCAAAGTCTAAATCTATGAAGACAATGTGTAAAGCACTTATATGCCAATACACTCATCCTTCCAACAATTCTGTAACCCAGGTGATGTTATGGCCTATTTTGCAGGTGAAAAGATTGGGATTCAGAGGGAGTGTAAGTCATTTGGCCTAAGTCTCACATCTAGGAAGAGAAAAGATTGAGATCCTAATCCATAAACAGTGTCTAGTTCTAAGATGTATGCTTCTGTCAACTGGCCATTTTCTGTCCCTCGGCTACAAGTTCTTTATTTTAGGCTTTAAGGGTAGGGCTCATTCCTCTCTGTGTCCATGTGTTGGTGATTGAAGAAAAATTACAAAGCTGGGAGACACAGTTATAATAGATGATATTAATATTATTACTAAGGGGAATATGAAATTCGTGTGTGTGTGTGTGTGTGTGTGTGTGTGTGTGTGCGTGTGAGGGGGGTTTCTGTCCCCAATTGGTAAGAGCTGTGAATAACACAATTCAGATGAGTGGCATACATGTTAACCATTTGATGTCTAATTTCCAAGTATTGATTCTATTTTTTTTTCTGCTGCTGAGTTACCTAATGAAGCTGTGGGAAATTAAGTAATGAGGAGACTATTTCAATAGAAATCAGCAGGCAGGATAAGATGAAAGCTAAATGCTGGAGAAAGGTAATGGACCGGGCAAATGAAAAATAGAGGAAAATTAATTAAATTGACTCTGACATTCATATTTGTCGTTAAGAGTTGAAAATTGGCCTCAAGTCCTATTATTTCAATCCACCGTTTTCTTAATAATGAGGAAGTCACCGTTTAAACATGCTAGCTTGTTAATAATAAATTCCAAGGTTTCCTTTCAAATATGTTCAAATATATTCAGATGACAAATGTGTTCTTCAGAATTCCAGGTAAATAAAGTACTTACTTTGGTAGTGAAATATCACTATAGTACTCTATGTGAATTGTGACATGAATTTGTTAAAGTCAGTATTTTCTACTTTGCTAATTAGCTGCTCTCTTGATCTCTATATGTAATAAATGACATTAGTTTTATTAAAAATGATCACAAATGTCAGAGAGTGTAATGGGCCAGATATGATTATAATCAACCATAACTAGTTGAAACCAACACATTTCTCAGCTTTCCTTAGCACAGTAGTGCTTTTAAAATCATTTTGAGAAATTTGCTTCTCACTGCCCACAGATCCTTGTTAGTGCATCGTCTCAATATGTATAACTCTGTGTGCATTCTTACAAACCTTTTCTTAAAAAAATCCTTAATGTATTCCTAAACGGAGTATCATATTCTTTGTGGTTTTCTCCATAATTAAAAGCTCAATCATTCTTCTTTGATGTCTTCAATAGATTTTTATGTTTTCCAGCTATAAAGCAAAGACTTAGTGGAGTAAAAGCAAATGAGTGAGATTAAGTGATATCTGAGAACATACAGAATAATAACTTTATTTGCTAATCCCATTAAATTACATATTTTATTTTTCCTTTTAAAAATATTTATTGTTGAAAGTATTGCATATATCCCCTTTTTTTCTCTCATTGACCCTTTATAACTTGCTAAGTTACCTATTTTAGACACAGCTCACTGTCTGGCTTATCTTGATATCTCAACTTTCAAATTAATTAGAAGTTAGAGTGCAGTTGATTTCCATGCCCTTGGTTTCATCCAAAGCCTCTTTGTAGGCATTGGGAAAAGGAGACATATATCAGGTTGTTAGTGAATGTTGGTCTTAATTGATAATTTAAATTAGTGAATTTAAAGACTATTTTTGGAGAGAAGTTTAAAATATACTAGATAAAAGATGATTTCTTTTAACTCACAATTGGTCTCACAATTTAAATTAAATGGTTTTAAATTCTTTGTTTCACTTAAATCATTTTGTCCTTTGAATGGCATTTATTTGACTTCTTGGCTTCCTTATGGAACATGCCAGCAAAGTATAATGGAAACCCCATGGTTTCATTCTGTTTCTGACACTGGCTCTGTAACCAATGACAATCCCTCTACTTCTCTGGGCATGAGTTCCTATGAAAGGTTGAGTCCCTGGTCTAGAGGACCTGGGAGGTTACTTAGAGCTTATTAGAAGTAAAACCTTGAAATAAATTGAAAAGATGTTCTGATTTAAGGAAAATTTGTGATTGTCAATACATTGAAAACTTAGGCCCTAATTCTAATGTCTGGGTTTTTTTTTTTTTTTTTAATTTTTTTAAAATTTGTTTTTTTAATTGATTTTTGGAGAAAGAGGAAGTGATAGGGAGAGAGAGAGATAGAAGCATCAATGAGAAAGAACCATCCATTGGCCACCACCATGGGGATCAGCCTCTTGGTTCATGGGTGGATGCTCAACCACTGAGTCACACTGGCCAGGCTGATGTCTCAGTTTTTTTTTAAAAAATATGTTTTTATTGATTTCAGAGAGAGGAAGGGAGAGGGAGAGATGGATAGAAACATCAAGGGATATTAAGATACATTATTCCTAATGTCAACCACTTCTACTTCAGAGTTCTCATTTCACTTAATATTCTCCCAAAGAGATAGCAGAGGTGTTCTGCTGTTGCTGTTCTAGTTTTTCCTCTCAATAGAGATCTATAGCTAGCTTTCTTCACTCTGAAAACAAACATTTGATATTACTAGATATCTGTGTCTTACTTACAATTTACACTTGTACTGTGTTTACTATGTTTTCACAATTTATATCTCTATGACATCCTATATAATAAAAGGCTAATATGCAAATTGCCCAAATGGTGGAATGACCGGTCGCTATGACGTGCACTGACCACCAGGGGGCAGACGCTCAATGCAGGAACTGCCCCTGGTGGTCAGTGTGCTCCCACAGGGGGAGCGCTGCTCAGCCAGAAGCCAGGCTCACGGCTGGCGAACACAGCGGCGGTGGCAGGAACCTCTCCCACCTCTGCTGCAGGCGGGCGGTAAGGAGCGAGGGGTCCTGGATTACAAGAGCCCCGGGCTGTGAGTGGGATATCTGACTGCCAGCAGTGGACATCCCCCAAGGGGTCCCGGACTGTGAGAGGGCGCAGGCTGGGCTGAGGGACCCCTCACTCCAGTGCAAGAATTTTGTGCACCGGGCCTCTAGTATAGTTTATAATAGAGATGGCAAATGGGCCCAATCTTGTGTTAAATGATTAGCTGTTACTAAATGCCGACTCCTAAAGTAGTACCTGGAAGGATTCTTAGGGGACATCTGGCTTTTGTGGGAAAGAGTATTATAGGTGACGTATATTTTATTTTTTATTTTTTTAAAGGTGCATTTTATTTATTTATTTATTTATTTATTTATTTATTTATTTAAATCCTCACCTGAGGATATTTTTCCATTGATTTTCAGAGAGAGTGGAAGAGAGAGAGAAAGACAGACAGAAATATCAATGTGAGAGAAACACATCAATTGGTTGCCTCCTGCACACACCCTGACCAGGACCTGGGCCTGGGAGGAGTCTGCAACCAAAGTACGTGCCCTTGACCGGAATAGAACCCAGGACCCTTTGGTCCACAGGCCGGGGCTCTATACAGTGAGCCAAACCCGCGAGGGCTAGTGGACTTTTAAAATAAAGCAAACTAATACAATGTGGCATGTATGCTGTTATTTTTAATAGTTGCAATCTTTAACTTCTAGTGACTGATGAGGCACTGAAACTTACACTCATGTCTCCAACGTGTTTGCTGCTTCCTTTCCATTCCTGCTGCCATCATTCTTATTCAGGAAGTTGATACTTTCCCCTGGACTATTAGAATATTTTCCATGACTCCAGAATTCACTTCTTTGGTCTGTTTTTCACATATTGTATAGTTATTTTCCTAAACAAAGGTTGAATTGTGTAATTTTTCCTTTTGCAGAAACTTTCAATGTTTCTCCTTACCAAGGTGTTCAGCAATATGATGTTCAGGGTCTTCCCTCTCCTGCCCACGCGGCCTCCTCCAGGCTCCTCTCAGACGTGGAGTACTTTGCTAATCTCCAAGTGTCTTGTGTGGATTCTCACTTTCTACTATTGTTGATGCTTTCTTGAAGTGGAATGGATTGTTCCTTTTTTTGAGTTCCTACACCACAATTCTTATACTTTTATTTTATTCTGCTTATAATTATTTTGGTTTCTGCATGTCTGTCTCTCCTACCAACTCTAAGAATGCATATTTGCTTTATCATTGATTTTCACAAAAATTGTGTGCTTTGCATATAGAAGTTTTCGATAAATGTTTGCTGCCTGATGGATAGATTGGTAGAAAGAATCTAGATATTCATGAATCTGTGTATGTCTATAACCTTAAAAATATTAGTTTACATACACAGAGCATTAAAATGACTCACTTTCTAGTTCAATTTAGTAAAACATAATATTTTGATCTTCGTTTATAAACTAAGGTTTATAAAACTACTTTATACAAAGTTTTGTTTTAGATTTTTAGAAAGTGAAAAGGAGGAGGGAGGGAGGGAAGGAGAGAGAGAGAGAGAGACATGTCAGTTGGTTGTATCCATACTCACCCTGACCTGGGCAGGGGATCCAACCTGCAACCCTTGACCAGAAATTGAATCTATGACCCGCTTTGGTGCTGGGGCCAATGCACTAACCACTGAGAACACTGCCAGGGCTATATACATTTTTATTTGAAGAAATGAGAAACAAATAATTTCAAATTCACTTTGTCTTCAAGCACAGCAAAGACAGTTTTAGGTCTGGACACTTAGAATTTTCTTATTACTGAAAATTTGTTTATTTAATTTTGGATGAATACTATGCAAAAAGAGAGAGAAGTAATAGAATTTATATGTATGATATCATAAATAACATTTCTAAGTAGGGAAATAAATGAACATATCTGTAACTGAATGAAGATTTTTGTCTTGGGGAAAGATGTTTGTAATAAATTACTTGGTGGGCTGAACTGATAAAGGGCAACAGGACATTATGCTTTCATTTGGGCATAATCTAGGATAAGAAGAGCTGTTTGGTGGCCTGGACTCTTTAAGAAGTAATAGGTATTTATTTGCTAATGTGCTTTCCCTCTGTATTTGTTTCACCAATTTTAACTTGGAGCCACACAGTGTTAAATTTTAGAAAAGCTGAAATTCAACTAAAAAAACACACAAAACAAACAACAACAAAAAACAACTGTGGAGAAAGGGAAGATGGAAGAAGAAACAATGCTTTCTGTAGAAAAAGGGGGGAGGGGGAGCCAGAACTTGTTTTCATGTGCACAAGTAAAATATGAGCATGTTTATTTAAGTCAAGTCACTATCCATCACACATCATTTCTTACATTGGTCTGGTTATGCTAATTTGTTGGATTGCCGAAATAATTTCTCAAGTGCTTGAAACACAGCGAAAGTACCTCCGTGCTCAGTTGATTATATTTAACCTAAAATGTCCCCCTGCCTGATTACATCAGATCTTTCAAGAGACTGACCTCAATAGTGGTTTAACAATAAAATGAGAAAAAAACCCAAATTATAAAACCACTTCGTTTCAATGAAGACAATGAATGGGTGAATTAGTGTAACACAGGCTGCTGCTAATGATGTTTGGTGAACATTTCCAGCACACATAGAATAGGCTGTAATTTAAAAAATGAAATGATTATGTGGTTGTGTCACGTTCATTTTAGGGTCACGGTCTAAACCAGCTATTCTAAACGAGGATTATCATCATCTCAGAATTGCATCAGAGATTTTTCAAACCACATATGGGCACTCCTGAAATTCCAGTTTGCATCCCGACCAGGGAATAAGTAAGCCCTCTCCACCATTTTCTCTACCCAAACAGACTTTCTGCCAGTTCAGTCTCAATCCCTGATCTCCCACTTTCACTTCTCCTTCGTCTCTTTAACGTAGTGGACCACTCTGCTTCTGCCTGGGTCCAGCCTGTCTGACTCCGGCAGAGACCATTGCACATGATTATTGGACCTTTCAACCTCACACTTGCTCTGGGCAAACCTTCTCCCTGCCATGAATCCCATACAGTGGTCTATCTGTTCAAAAAAAGCAAATATTGGCATACTCTCTCTCTCTCTCTTTTTTAAAAATATTTTATTGATTTTTTACAGAGAGGAAGGGAGAGAGATAGAGAGAGTTAGAAATATCGATGAGAGAGAAACATCAATCAGCTGCCTCCTGCACATCTCCCACTGGGGATGTGCCCGCAACCCAGGTACATGCCCTTGACCGGAATCGAACCTGGGACCTTTCAGTCCGCAGGCCGACGCTCTATCCACTGAGCCAAACTGGTTTCGGCTCTCTCTCTCTTTTTAATTTTTATTGATTTCAGAGAGAAAGGGAGAGGGAGAGAGAGAGATAGAAACATCAATGATGAGAGAGAATCATTGATCGGCTGCCTCCTGCACACCCCCTTCTGGGGATCGAGCCCACAACCCAGGCATGTGCTCTTGACCGGAATTGAACCTGGGATCCTTCAGTCCGCAGGCAGATGCTCTATCCACTGAGCCAAACAGGCTAGGGCAAAAAAGGGTAAATGCTGTCATACTCTTACCTTCATTATAAATCCTTTTATTGCCTCTATAATAAGTCTGCGAGAATCTTCCAAACTCTGACCTGGCTTTTCAAGCCTGTTCTCTTTCATTCTCTCCGTGTCATGCCACCCTCTCTCTCCCTACTGTCCTCTCCAAGCTGTGTCCTGAACACTAAGCCATTTCATCCACCTGCATTTCCTGAGGGAACCATGCTGCTCACGCCTTGGTTCCTGTGGGAATCATTTTGCTTTCCTTTGCTATCTGACTCGATAGACTTTACTGATAGTTCAAGCATCGTTCTCACTATGAAGACTTTGCCTGATTCTTTTTTTTTTTAAATCTGAGGAGACACTCCTTTTTTTAAAAAAATATATTTTTATTGATTTTTTACAGAGAGAAAGGGAGAGGGATAGAGAGTTAGGAACATCGACCAGCTGCCTCCTGCACACCTCCCACTGGGGATGTGCCCACAACCAAGGTATATGCCCCTGACCGGAATCGAACCCGGGACCCTTCAGTCCGCAGGCTGACGCTCTATCCACCGAGCTAAACCGGCTTTGGCTTGCCTGATTCTTCAGATGGAATTGCCTCTCCCTCCTTTCCTGTAATCTGTGATGAATTTATTTTACACACTCCCTATTTTGCTGCACATATTTGTTTACAAATCTGTCCCGTTAACGGAATATAAATAATCTGGGGCCAGAGCCCATGTGTGTATATCACAGTCTTCAACACCACTCCTTTTTTTCTGTCACTTAGTAGCTTAGTGCTTGTTGAACAAACATTTGAAAGAGTATTAGATAATTATTAAATGATAAATTCCCACAGGGCAGGACCTGGGTCTTGTCTACATGTTTCAGCTTTGTACCTAATCCAATGTTTTGCATGTAGGAAGTGCTTAACAATTATTAATTTAATGTATAGTTGAAAAAAGGAAAGTCGAACATCTTAGAAAGTTGAACATGACTGAAGGCATAAATACAGGAAAGAGTGTAATATCAAATGGCTTGAAAAAATAAACAGTTGTATAAAGGCAGGATGAAGGTGTCATGGCCCAAGCCTATTTCACTCTGCTATTTTATTATTACTTTTTATTTTTGGACCTAGGTGAGTATTTTTGAGTCAGGGACAAATTCCTGGTCTAATCGTTTGTAACGAGGATAGCAGATGCATGTTTAGAAAACTGTTTTCAATCTCTCCATCTCAGCTGGTTGGTCATTTGTGCTTGCCTTTTCAGATTAATTCCTTCTCTTTAAATTCTGTTGTTGATCCTGCAAAGCTCAGATGGCTCTTACAGATATTTGAATTATTCAGTGGTTAGTGATCTAAAGAAATTACAGAAGGTATTACGTAAAATATGGAGGACAAAACCAAACCAAACCCTGCCAACCTAGCCAACCTAGCCTTATCTTTATAGGCATAGTGTTTTTCTCACCGGTATAGCCTGTGTATTGATTGACAAATCTTAAAGGCAGCTGATTCCAGACAACCCTGCATATAGATAAAGATTTTCTTTACAGATATTGAGCCTGGAGACCTATGACTTTTCCCCCATATTGAAGCAGTATATTGCTCAACAGCTATAGGGTGTCCCAAAATTCACGCCAGAAGTAATTTTGATAGAAAATACAGGTTTATAATTAAAAATTATAAATTTTTTATTGATTCATAAAGTATACAGTATAGGGTTATGTATGGAATAGCACATCGGGTAAATGGCCTCCATGGCTTTGTTGGCACATACGCAAAGCCGTGGTCTTCATTGGTCTTCATTGTCCCTGCTCCTGGGCCATAATTGGTACTTGGTAATGCTTATCAAATTGAAGGGATTGAAATCAAAGGGCAACAGATATTAGAATCTGATTCAATAAACCAAGTAAAATTAGGCTTTTATTTTGTTGTTGTTGTTGTTAATGCTCACGCAAAATTCAAATCTTGTGTGAATTTTGGGACACCCTATAGTAGAGAAGCAGAAAACCTAGTCATATGATCAACATATTTAGGGAGTGGTGCTTGGAAGACATCTGAGCTGATGTTGAGCAGAGTAGTCAGCCTTCAGTTTTTTATTTTGGGGTAGATCCATCACAGTCATCAGCTCTTGGTTTTTGGTCAGTGATTGTCACCTACAAATATCATGCATTGACTCTGGGAGAAGTAATAAATTCTGAAAGACTGCTAATAGGGCTAATTGTTTGAAATAGGTGCAAGCTCATTGCCCACTTTGCTGTTAGCAAGTGAGCTAAAAGTGGTTACTTTTAGAGTAGGCAGGAGGAGGGACTGAGGAAAATAATGATTCACAATCTCAAGAGTTGTAACTTAATTAGTGTAATGGTGTAATGTATTAAGGAGCAGAGCACAAATTCAGAGATGGAAACATCTGGATTTAAACTGCAGCTCCATATATTACCAACAATGAGCATTCAGCTGAGAGTTAATCTCTCTGTGCTTTGGTTTATAAATGAAGATAGAAATTCCTTCTCATATAGTTGCTATGGGAATTGTATGCTATGCTATCATAAAGTGTGAAGAAAGTTCCTATCACTTAGCAAGGAACTCTTATTTTTTTTTAAAAAAAATATATTTTATTGATTTTTTACAGAGAGGAAGGGAGAGGGATAGAGAGTTAGAAACATCGATGAGAGAGAAACATCGACCAGCTGCCTCCTGCACACTCCCCACTGGGGATGTGCCCACAACTAAGGTACATGCCCTTGACCGGAATCGAACCTGGGACCCTTGAGTCCGCAGGCCGATGCTCTATCCACTGAGCCAAACCAGTTAGGGCAGGAACTCTTATTTTTATATTGGCATTCAACAGAAATAGTTGAAAAATAATGGACCCACATCATGAAGATAGTGAAGGCTCTCTAATAAAAATCTTATAATTGTTACAAAAGTGCTACATGCTCATTGTAAAAACACACAAACAAACAAAGCCAAACAATGTTGAAAAGGAGAAAGGAGACCATTCAAATCATCCCAAATTCAACCCAGTGATGGATCATACCAATTAGATACCTCTCTGTGCATTTATGTAGGCATATATAAAAAGCAGGTATCATTTATACCCATTTTACCCATTTATCCATTTGTATCATTTATATACATGTTTTGATGACTAGAGAAGATGGGTGCAGGTTTTTCCAGATAGTAATACTGGAACCTGGCTTCCTCTCTACAAGTCTGGCGCCCCCTGCCTGGAGGGCCAGAACTGCAGTGCTCCTCTCTGAGCGAATGACCTCAGCTGCCATCCTGGGAAATCCCTCCTCCTTTCTCTGCTGCACCCACAGAGCCCTCGCTGCTGCTGTTCAAATGCCAGTGTTGAGTGCCACTGGGGAATTGCAGTAATGCCTTTTTGCTGCAGGGCCTGCCCTGTGGACTTGCTGCCTGCTGTCCCTGCAGCCCTGTTCATTGCCTCACGGTGTGGTCTCTTGTTGATTTACCAGAGCTTTGTGGTTCTGTTCTTGTTTAGTTCTTCCCATAAGGTCATTTATGTTCCTGACTCTGGGCTCCATAAAACATCTCCATATTTTCATCATGAATTTCCTTCTTTGATGTCACCAGAATATGGTGGCATCTGCCTATAGGTGCTGTTTCTGAAAGCAAAGGGAGCTAGGGCTTGATTAAATTCGTAGAGCTTATTGCATGACTGTTTTGAGTTCCAGTTGGCAGAGTTTGATCTGAGACTTGCTTTCATGACAGCATAGGATTCTGGAGTGAGGTTATCGTGACAGAGACCTGCGTAGCCCTCACATACTTCAGCAATGGAAAGCAACAGAGAACTGCCAAGAAGTATGAATTGGATAGGACAGTTAGTAACTGTTGATACCACCCCCCCCCCCCCCCAGATTATTGACTCTTCTATTCATCATGCCACCAATCACTTTACTGAATTATCTTACTAATTTTGAAAGATTTTATTAGTTATTTCTATTATTTTTTTCTACATACAAAGTTAAATCTTCTGCAAGTAAAAATTTAATTTTTCTCTTTATAATGCTCTCATTTTTATTTTATATTTTATTCTCTAGAGTCTAGACCTTCTGAAGTGATGCTGAAGGATGATGTTATTTGCAGCTCATTTCATTTTGTTCTCAATAACATAGTCAATATAACAGATACAAAAATAAAAAATAAAAATTAATAGTCAATGAAAAATTTACAAAAATGCACTGTGACCATTTACTATTCTTGTGTCTTTGGCCAATTTCTTTAACCCCTCTGAATTTTAATACCTCATCTGCAAAATGGATTCTGATAACAATTGCTACCTGCTAGGATTATGTGAGGGTTCCATGGAATGCTTTGTTTAAAGTGCTCAGCCCAGCGCCTGGCACCTGGCTCAGTACATGATTAGTAGGTGCAGAATTTGTGATATAGGTTCCCGTTGGGAAAGGAGGGAGTAATCAGTTCTACCTGCCCGGAGCACAGTGGTGGGGAGACAGTGAAAAAGGTTCACATTTCCCGGCAGGAATGAGGTTGGCGAGGAAATTTCAGAGCGAGAGAATGCTGTGGGTAAAATGTGAGTACAGGACTGTGAGGCAATGTTAGTGTAAGGGACTGCAAAAACTCTGACATGTCTAGAGCAGAGTGTAGATGATATGGAATGTGGATAGAGGTGCAGCTGGAGATAAAGCCAGGGTGAGAATATGGCAGGTGTTTGGTGCTATATTAAAGAATTTGGAGTTTCTGAAGGTTTTTATTCAAGGGAGTCATTTGATCAGGTTTTACTGTTGGAGACATCTTGGTGAGACCAAGGGAAGACCCGTTAAGAGTTCTAAGGTCTGGGAAGTAGTTGGGACTTGGAATCAGAAGCCAAAGTGGGAGACGAATTAGGGGAGAGGGAGAGAGAAAAAGGGAGGATGACTCAGTGTTGCTGTGTTAGTTTCCTGTGGTTGTTGTAATAAATTATCACAAATTTGTTGGCTTAAAACAACAGAACCTAGTCTCTCACTATGCTGGAGGCCAGAAGTCTGTAATCTGTGTCACTTGGCAGAAACCACGGTGTCGGTAGGGCCATTCCCCCTCTGGAAGCTCTAGTGGAGAATTCATCCATTCCTTGCCTTTTATAGCTTCTGGTGGCTGCTGGCATACCTTGGCTTGTGGCCTCATCACTTCAGTCTTCAGGGCAGAGACCTGAAATCTCATTCTGCTCTGTTCACACTGTCTTCTCCTCTGTTTGTGTCAAAGCTCCCTTTGTCTTTTTAAAAGGATATATATCATTGCATTTAGGGCCCACTCAGATAATCCTGGGTAATCTAATTTCTCAGGTCTGGATCCGCTATTTAATCACATCTGCAAAGACTCCTCCTCCTCCAAATAAGGTCATATTTATAGGTTTGAGGGATTAGAACCTGATATGTTTGGGGTCTCGGGGCATTATTCTGCCGTCCTCAGTTGCCATTTCACTGAGCTAGGAATAGAGGGGCTACAACGTGGAGGAAAAGATAGTAAGGTTAGTTTTGTATGCGTGTTTCAGGTTTTTAAGGAGACCCATATTCTGTTCTCAGTCTCTTTTTATCCTGCCCAGTTTTGTTAACATAAATGTTGTGTTGCTCCAGCTGAAATCAGGGACTGGTTCGGTACCTTTTTTTAATCTAAAAATAATGAAACCAATGGGTTCTATTTATTTTAGCTCAGGCAAACCAGAACTCTGACATGTCAGATTTTGCAAAATACCTGGGTTTCCTTGGAAGCAATTTTCAAGAATATCAATCATAGGTGAAGACCGCAAGAAAATCATAAATATTTTATCTATTAATTATCTTCCCCTCAAATTTTCTTAGGATCTAAACCAAATTCAACCCACGCCAAGGTTGAAACTGCTATTTTTATCACTGACCTTTTTAGCTCACTAGTACTAATTAAGAAATACTTTAAATATCCTATTTCAGCAAAATCTGAGAATATCTTAGTTTATTTCATCCTCAGTTTTTTGTGGGGTAATATGTGTTATGTCTGGTAAAGTTCTATTTGCATGTTCAGGCTATGAGAGGAAGCTATTGAACTGACTTTTTAGTTTATTTGTACAATTTCACATCTGAAAGTCTATTATTTTCTTGAAAGCCAGATAATCTTGTTAAGTACTTTCCAATGACCCCATCCTTCAGAATTACTTGGTATCTGAGATTCTAGCTGACTTTGACTTAGCAGTAAGCTTCAGTTTCAAAATACTTCTTCTTTTTTTTTTTTTTTTTCATTTCTAAGGCTTGATTTTTTTGCCTGTACACAATCTGTTTCCTCTTGTCATACAAATTGTAGTTTCAGGAAAAATATTTTTTCCTTAAATTTGTATGCTAAGTTTCCAGAGATAATGTTTATTTAATGAATAAGATCAAGAATAAATAAATGAGGGGATTAAGTTTTGCATTCAAATCACTTCCACATTTGATCATTTTCCTTTCAGTTGGTTAAAAAAAAGTTTTGATTTCATTGTTTTTATTTAAAAAAACACACACATCCCTGAAAATCATTTTGTGTGTATGTGTATTTAAAGATGCCTACCCCTCCCCTTCCCCCAAGAACTCCCAAATTCCAATCCATGAAACAATATAATGCCCAAAGTAAGGGCCCTGGGCAGGCTGGCTCAGTGACACAGGTCTTGTTTCCAATCCCAGGAAAGCAGCCACTCTCAGGTATTCTCAGTTAATGGGTTACTTATTAGGGCAAAGGCTCTAAATGCCACCTCCCTAATCATACACGTCACTATATCTCACGTGTAAAAGGCTGATGCTTTTGCTTGGATACTGAAACCCGTTCATTCATTCAGGAGGTGCTTGTTGAGCCCTTCTTGCTCATGTGCAAGCCTGTGCTAGGTTCCACGGTTGCCAAGTGAGACTTGGTCAACACCTTGCCGGTAGCCAGTCAGTGGTCCTGAGACTACACTGAATAACATGTAAACACAGGCCCCCTAATCATTTCCTACATTTTGATTTAACCCAGAATCATTTTGCTTATAGATACAGAACAATTTTCAGGGGAAATTGTATGATGCAGAGGTGTGGTTCTCTGTTCACACGGGGGGAGTTTATGCTGGACGATGTTTGTAAAGTGATTAAGCATATTTTGACTATTTATAGGCTATGTTTTTGCTCCTGTGGAATATTAAATAGAACAATTTTTGTTTGGCTCTATTTATATCCCATGTCTTTTTTCTTATTAAAAGAATAAATAGAACTATTCCACCCAGGTGCAGCCGTAGGCCCTTTCCATGTTGTCTCAGCTTGCTTTCTGGAACTCACGTCATACCTTCAATTTGGGGACTTATTCCCTAAAACAAGTATAGTGTAGGTTTTGTTAAATTAGCACTTTGAAAGGTCACAAGTAATAGGGTTGCCTTTCATCTGAAATTATTCAGTTTAAAAGTATATTTTCTTTTTCAAATTGCATCTGTTAGCATAATGATATTTGCTTTCTCTTTAAAGCATTTTTAAAAACTTCTATATTTGCCACATTATCAAAGAATGATATTTATTAGGTGATGTCATTTGCTAAGTAGGGAGGAGTTAGCAGCAGCCCTGCAACGTTAGTTTAACTGACAAATCACGTTTACCTTAATAGACCATGTTGTTATGCTCATTTTATGTAAGAATGAGACATTTTAATTTTCTACCAATAAAGCCTTGTTATCTATAAATATAGAAGAAAAGGATACTTGAGCTAGGTCCCTGTTTAAATTATTTTAATCATATAGACATACCTATAAAATGTGTGATCTTGGTATATTTTTGAAAATGGTTGGAATAAGAGTTAACTATTATACCTATTTTTTTTTTAAAGTTGTAGCTGAATCAATGTGCGTTTGTTTTTAGGTTATTGTTCCTTCTTCCCATAATAAACTGTTTTCGTATATACCATCTGATATTGCTATTTAAATATTTCTGTGAGTTTGTCTTCCTAGTAAAATCTATGCTTCTTGAAATAAGGGACCTTGTCTTTAATATTAATGGTGTCTTCGGAAGTGCTCAGTTAGATCTTAGGCCTAGACTCTTAGCTTGAAAATCACTTGCAAAATTGCACTGAACTTTAAAGAGAACGGCTAGCTTCCAGGTAGAGGAAGACAACCTGAGATATCATTTCAAGAGCTAACTGGCTGCTCAGTGTGGGTCTTGGAATGCCAATTGAGAATAAAAATAGAATTGTCAAGACAACTATAATATTCATTGTTGGCCACTTAGCACAGCTCTGTGCTAATAACTGTATGAGAAACTATTTTAAAATTGAGAGGTGATTTGAGCATAAAACCAGAGCAGGAAGGGTAATTGGATGCGCTAGCTGACTGTTGTGCTCAGGGAGGATGCCTGGTGCATTGGTCTCTGTCATAAGGGACTGATACCTGTGAGCATTGATAGGAAAGGTGGGAACTCGGGGAAGCCTTTCTATTGGATGGTCCTAGAGAGATGTTACTAAATTCTTGCTTCTCTACTCTTATTCCAGGCTTCATACAAAACACGCCGTGTCCATTAACCGCGTATTTCTTCATGCAGGTTAGAGTTGAATTGATGGAGCCTTAGCTAGTTCAGTTGAACTTGTTTAAGTCCACAGTCCAGGCATTTTAATTGGCATTTGAGGGTAAGTGGTTACTAGAACAACCCAGGCAATTCACAGATCATAGTTTTCCAACTCATACACGGTAAATTTCTTCAGGTGAATTTTCTAACTTATACGCTGTATTATTTTCATAATTTCTTTTCGGGAAGTTGTTCTCTTCTTTGTTTGGGCTGTATTTAGATTTACAGCCTAGAAAGACACAGTCACGATTTTTCACCTAGTGAAGTTTGACATGTTATAAAATTATAGGCATAAAGCTATAGGCATCCTAGCTCAAGCAGATGACACCCCACTGGAGGGAAGGAGTAGTCTCCCTATATAAAAGCTGATAGGGAGTGTGTATGTGTGTGTGTGTGTGTATGTATGTGCGCGCGTGCGACTGCTATTTTTTTAAAGTGCCTCAAATGGAAAACAACAATATTTTTCTATTGAAAACAGTTATGTTTGGCCACCCTAGTTCTTTCTCTTCATTCTGTAGGCAGCTTCTCTCTTCAGATCAGTCCATGAACTAGAATGTATTTTATTTTACACTCTAGTAGCTCATATTTTTGAGGCCTGCTGCATTTCTAACATTCACAGGAAAAGTAAGTTGTTTCTTCTGGACGTCTCCAGACTGTGTGGAATTTTGTAAAGAACAGGGCAATCAGATTCAGAAGGCGCTGGCTGCACTGGATTATCCCGTCCGGGGCTGTGTGCTCTTATTCATTTACTCAGTGTCTCTGAGCCTCTGCATACTTTGTTTTCTGATGAAACGGCCTTTGCAACAATACCTATCTCATTTTACTTAGTGTGAGTGTGCTTTGTTGCTAATAGAATTTGGGAAGGTAAAAATCTTGTATTTCTTTTATAAATCCAACCTGGATGACATATTTTGACAATCACTGGCATTTTGCAGTAAATATATATTATTTAAGAATACTTGCCTTTCCCAAACTTTTCAAATTGTATATGTTTGGGTAAGTAGTCTTTGGAAATTAAATATAGTCAGAGATCCTATTACATTCATATGACTAAAGAATAGATCAAATTTATCATCAGTCAACAATGGGATATTTATTTATTTATTTATTTTTTAAAATATATTTTATTGATTTTTTTACAGAGAGGAAAGGAGAGGGATAGAGAGTTAGAAACATCGGTCAGCTGCTTCCTGCACACCCCCTACCGGGGATGTGCCCGCAACCAAGGTACATGCCCTTGACTGGAATCGAACCTGGGACCCTTCAGTCCGCAGGCCGGCACTCTATCCACCGAGCCAAACCAGCCCGTGCAACAATGTGATATTTAAATTGTACATTTCAGGGACTACGTGATGAAGAGTTTTATTTTTCTTCATATAAAAGATCTAAGATTTTTTGTTTCTTTGTTTTTGACTTTACCATTATGTTTTATGGATCATAATGACTGGAAGAAACAACGTGACCAGTAAAGTCTCTGATTAAGACTATTTATCTTTTTGTTGCTAGAAACCCATTATTTTGCATTTGTGGTTAAAATCAAATTATTTTCTTTTAAATAAGCGTATAAGATGGTTTTTGAGTCCCAACCACTCTGCAATGTTTTCCTCTGTCATTGCTCCTTGATATTTATGAACTATGAGAGAAAGTTGAATTACATTTTCTTAGGACACTTAATTAGCAAAACCTGGAAACACAGGAAGGGCTGGAGAATTTCTCCATAAGTGGAGAACTGCTTTTTGTAAATATATCACAGTAATTTCTCAAATGGAAATGTTTTAATTTACTATTTACCAACTATTTCTGAGTCCTGGTGTCTGCTTTTAGGGGACAGAAATATTATTTTAATTTGATTTCTGATTAGTGATTTTTGAATCTGATTTAATTCCAAATATAGATATGGCAGATATTTTCTCTTCTTTCTAGGAATAGAAACAACTAAAAGGGTATCAGATTGATATGAAAACAGGAGGCCTTTCAAATACCAAGGGCAGACAGATAAATGCACACAAGTAATAGTCCTTGTGGAGGAATAAGACAGCTTAAACATGGGATTCTTATAAGTATTAAGTATAGAAATATACTTTATTAATTATAAATTATTACTAATTAATGAAGGATGAGTATGGAGTACAAATTTAACTTCTGCAACCTTCAAGTCATCATTTTGGACAGCCAAGTTTTTTAGACAAGGTTATAGCTTCAAATGATGACTTTTTAGAAAAAAATAGTTTTAGATATTTTTTTCTAATAATTATCTGCCTTACTAATCAGAGCATAGTGAACTTAACTGTTTTTATATTCCTCAGCATTATTATGAGCATAAAGGGCTGCATCACTACTCATTGAATTTAAGAGGATATTCCAATACCAGAGAAAGCCAGATAGCGACATTTTCTGAACACCCATTTTTCTTGTAGAGGTGGAAATATTTGTAAAAAAAGAATAAGTAGGTTCTAGTAATGGCCTTGCCTACCTTTTTAACTTTTACTGGGAAGAATCTTCAAGCAAGATCTGTGCGTACCCATCTTAAATTTCCAAACCATAGTAGCGACATACGCTCATCAGGCTTGATGTCACGCACAGCAGTAGATGGTGCTTCACTGTTGCCTTCTAATGGCAGGGACTAATGTGATCACATGCTCTGAATCCCAAACACTTTTGCATTAGTAACAACTCACGGTTCAATTCAGGAAACATTTTTGAGTATCTATGTACTCATTAATGAAGGACTAAAAGGAAACCTAAAAGTTAATTCTCTCAAAGGATTTTAATCTTAGACTGTGGCAAGTCTTGTTATCAGCTAACTGCAGTGTAAGGCTGAACAAATAAACCCCTCTGGCTTCCCAAAGTCCAGTGATGTCTTTTGAATAAATACAGGCAGGTCTGTGGCGAGTTTTTATTTGGTTGTGTGTGTGTACTATATATACATATGCAATATATTACATGCAATATATATATATATATGTATATATATATATATGCATTAGATGTATATGTATATATTTATATAAATATTTTGGCCTTATATTCATCTAACATTTTCTGTTTTATTCAACAGAAATCTTCTTGACAGAGACACATTTTCTAAATCTGATCCAAGTAAGTATCTGTTTACTTGCTTTTGATATTCTATTTATTTTACTTTCTGATTTTGCAACAATTGTATGGAACTCATAATTTTTGTTTAAATATTTGTTTTAAAGCCTGGAAAGAAAGAAAGAGGATGGACTCAAGCCCTGTGTGCTCATCTCCTTGGGCAGTACTCTACCTAAAGAGGGAGTTGCTCAGCTTTTTGAGAGTAGGATGGAAGTGCAGATGACTCCAATGCAGGACAGTTCTCCTTTGAATTACAGTCTCATGCTATGGCCATGTGGCAGAAATCATATTTGAAAAACAATCATAAGTGTTTAAGTGTTTTAGTCACAGAGGAATACTCTTCCTTTTTTTTTGTAAATGAAAGCAGTGTCTGAGGCATATATAACTACATGAAATATATAACATCTTGTATGAGCTAAATTTTTTGATTCCTAAATAGAGATTTTGAAAATCAGAGATAATTTGTAAAATAAAAAAAGATAGTTTGAATTAGAAAACAGCCAAATTAATGTATAAATCAGTTAGTACAAATTGTGTACTATTTAGAATTTGATATCTAACTGCTCTCCATCTCCACAAATGTATGAAAAAATGTGGGTTAATTATAAGGGGAAGGTTTTGTCAGATGTTAGAATTCTTGAGGTCCTCATTGGGAAATGGTATTATAATTTGCGGGTATTAAGTTTTCTATAGCTCATTTGATAAGTAAGTGGGACTTTTTTTGTAATTCCTTAATCTTTACCCTAAGCCCTTAATCTCCCATTTGCATCTTCTCTTTATGGTTGACAGGATTTCCTACCTGTTTACAAATGTGGTATACCTTGGAGATGCACCTTGGAGGGTTCAGTTTCAGACCACCACAATAAAACGAGTATCTCTATAAAGAGTCACACAGATTTTTTTGTATCCCATTGCATATAAAAAGTTATGTTAACACAATAATGTAGTCTGTTAAGTGTGCAATAGCATTATGTCTAAAAATATACACAACTTATCTAAAAAATAATATACTAACAAATGCTAGCCATTATTTGAGCTTTCAGTAAGTAGTAAATTTTTGGCTGGTGGAGGGTCTTGCCTTGAAGTTGATGGCTGCTGACTGATTGGAGTGGTGGTTGCTCAAGGTTGGGATGGCTGTGGGAATTTCTTAAAATAAGACAACAAAGAAGTCTGGTGCATCAGTTGACTCTTCATGAGCAATTTCTCTGTAGGATGCAGTACTATTTGATAGCATTTACCCATACTAGAACTTCTTTAAAAATTGAAGTCAATCCTTTCAAGCCCTGATGCTGCTTTATCAATAAGTTTATGTAATATTCTAAATCCTGTGTTGCCATTTCACCAGACTTCACTGTATCTTAAGTAGGGGTAGATTCCATCTCAAGAAACCACTTTCTTTTTTTTTTTTTTTTAATATTTTAATAATTTTTATTTCTTAAAGTATTACAAAGAGTATTACATATGTCTCCTTTTTTCCCTCCCTTGACATTCCCCCGGCCCGTACCCCCCGCCCCCCCTGCCCCGTGTCTTGTGTCCATTGGTTAATCTTATATGCATGCATATAAGTCCTTCAGTTGGTCTCTTAATCCCCCCCCAACCCTCCCCAGGCTTCCCACTGTAGTTTAACATTCTGTTCAATGTTGCTCTGCTTCTGTATCTACCCCTGTTCATCAGTCCATACTGGTCCCCTTTATTTGTCCCAACTTCACTGGAGTAATCTCAACCTCACCAGGGCCGTCTGAGCCTCACCAGGGCCGTTTCAACCTCACCGGGGCCGTCCCTACCTCATGGGGGCCGTTTCAACCTCACCGGGGTCATCCCTACCTCACGGGGGCCGTTTCAACCTGACCGGGGTTGTCCCTACCACACCGGGGCCGTTTCGACCTGACCGGGGTTGTCCCTACCAGACTGGGGTCGTCCCTACCTCACGGGGGCCGTTTCAACCTCACCGGGGTTGTCCCTACCACACCGGGGCCGTTTCAACTTGACCGGGGTTGTCCCTACCACACCGGGGCCGTTTCGACCTGACCGGGGCCGTCCCTACCTCACGGGGGCCGTTTCAACCTCACCGGGGTCGTCCCTACCACACTGGGGCCGTTTCAACCTGACCGGGGTTGTCCCTACCACACCGGGGCTGTTTCAACCTGTCCGGGGTTGTCCCTACCACACCGGGGCCGTCAAGAAACCACTTTCTTTGCTCATTCATGAGAAGCAACTCCTCAACTGAAGGAACTCCTCATCTGTTAAAGTTTTATGATGCAATCACAGCAATTCAGCCACATCTTCAGACTCTACTTCTAATGCTAGCCCTCTGGCTGTTTCCACCCCATCTGCAGTTACTTCCTCCACTGAAGTCACGTTCCTCAAAGTCATCCGTGAGGATTGGAGTCAACTTCTTCCAAACTCCTGTTAATGTTGATATTTTGCCCTTACCCCATGAATCAAAGAAGTTCTTAATGGCATCTGGACGGTGAATCCTTTTCTGGATGGTTTTCCATTTGTTTCACCCAGATACAACAGAGAAATCGCTCTCTATGGCAGCTATAGCCTTATGAACTATATTTCTTAAATAATAAGACCTGAAAGTTGAAATTACCCCTTGATGTGTGGGCTGAAGAATGGCTGTTGTGTTAGCAGGCATGAAAACAACCACCACCTCATCGTATATCTCCAGCAAAGCTCTTGGATGACCACGTGTAGTGTGGATGAGCAGTAATATTTTGAAAGGAATCTTTTCTTGTCTGAGCAGTAGGTCTCAACAGTGGGCTTAAAATACTCAGTAAATCATGTTGTAACCAGATGTGCTGTCATCTAGGTTTTGTTGTAGACTTAGCATAATTCCTAAGGGCCCTAGGATTTTCCGAATGGTAAATGAGCATTGGCTTGAACTTTAAATCACCCGCTGCTTTAGCCCCCTAACAAGAGAATTAGCCTGTCTTTTGAAGCCTTGAAGCCAGGCGTTCATTTTCTTTCCTGAAACCTCATGAATCAAGCTCTGTTAGCTTCAGACTTTTCTTCTGCAGCTTCCTCACCTCCCTCAGCCTTCAGAGAACTGAAGCGAGTTAGGGCCTTGCTCTGGATTAGGCTTTGTCTTAAGGGAATGCTGTGGTTGATTTGATCTGTCCAGACCACTAGAACTTTCTCCATGTCAGCAATAAGGCTGTTTTGCTCTCTTATCATTTGTGTGTTCACTGGAATAGCACTTTTAATTTCCTTCAATAACTTTTCCTTTTGCATTTACATCTTGGCTAACTGGCAGAAGAGGCTTAGGGCCTGTCTTGAGGAAGGTCTTTTGACAGACCTTCCTCACTCAGCTTTATCATTTTTAGCTTTTGATTAAAGTGAGAGTTGTACAACTCTTTATTTCACTTGAATATTTAGGGGCCATTGTATGGTTATCAATTGGCCTAACTTCACTCTGGTTGTGTCTCAGGGAAGAGGGAGGCCCAGGGAGAGGAAGAAAGGCCTGGGAACGACTGGTCAGCGGAACAGTCAGAACACACACAACATTTATCAACTAAGTTTGCCATCTTATATTGGCACCCCAAAGCAGTTATAATAGCATCATCCAAGATCACTGATCACAGATCACCAAAATTAAAATAACAATAATGAAAATATTTGCAGTATTGAGAGAATTACCTAAATGTGACACAGAGGCACGAAGTGAGCAAATGCTGTTGGAGAAATGGTACCGATTGTCTTGATTAGCACAGGGTTGAAACCTTTTATTGTAAAAAAAAAAATGCAATATCTACAAAGTACAATAAAATGAGGTATGACTCTATTGAGGATGGGAGTATAATTTGTTCTAGGTTGTCCTTCTGGTGATGGCTTTGAGTACAGTAGGTATTTAGGAAAAATTTCTGACTCATGTCTAGTAGCATACTGAAATGTCTTAAACCACAGTTTTAAAAGTTACCTACATCTGTAGCATAATGTAGAGACATTAGTAAATTATCATTATATTTTTTTATGTGCCAAGCTCTCTATCTAATTAAGTTTTAAAAATCTGATATAGTTTGTTCTTTGTTTCTTTACACAAAAAATTCAGCCATTTAATGATATACTAGCAATTTTCTGGCAAGAGGAGGGCCAGAAATTAGGAATTAATTTTGGTGTTGTTTTTGAACAGTAGAAAAATAAATGATGCATTCATATCTGATTTTTATAAATGACATATATATGTTTTTCATCTTTTGTAGTTTGTGTCTTATATATACAAGGAGTTGGAAATAAAGAATGGAGAGAGGTAAGAATTAAAAATTTTTAAAAATCACTGTGCTGGAAGGCAGGGTATAAGTTACAATTTGAGGATGATACTTTCCTGGTTTTAGTTATTTTAAGTCTTTTAAAATCCAAAATGAATTTCTGCTTCATTTTGTGAAAGTAACCGTGTGTTTTATTTTTAATAATCCTGAATATTTGGCTCATTTATGACTTTCCTGTGGAATATTCTAGTCTTGAAACTTGTATTTTCCTCAGTCAAAAGTAAATTTAATGTGTTTCAGTTCTTATGTAACTGAAGTCTTACTTTTGCAGGTCAACTGCTGATTTTCTAAAATACCATTTTAAAGGGGGGGGGGGCGTTTAAGTGTGCTGTGTGATATCAACTATCACCTGCTTATTGCCAACTTATTATTTGAAAATAAAGTAGAAACTTAGTTTCCTAATACAAATATACTTTGTTTAGTAAAGCAAAAGCAATGAGGCAGAATTTCTATTTTAGTCCATTTACTTTCTAATGCATGTCTAGGTTCCAATGCAAACATGGATGCTGGCGGGAGGGGAGCATATTCAAATAAAAGGCCTTTCCATCTGCTTGTAGCTGCTGGTTACCCCAGGAATTTAGTGCATTGTTTTAATGAGGTTACAGTTTCTGGTGAGATTTCCCTGGTGAGATCCGGGCTCTTTGTCGCCACAGATTGCTTTGCAGCCAGCCATTTTACCCATGTGTCTCAGTCGTGAGAGAGAGGGCAAGAGCAGATCGTTATAATTTATCCTCGAAACTGAGAGAGCAAACCAATTCAAAAAGTGTCTCTACTGACAATGGGTAGGTGGGATACTGAGCACCAGTTTCTCTTACCTAATTGCTTCCAGTAATTCGATATTTATGTCAAACTCTGCATATACAAGTGTCAGCTCACCAGGCTTGCTTCTTCTTCGCTCCAAATGTAGCTGATGACATCACCAGCCAAAATACCCAACTGCAGTTTCTGCAGCCATCCTGGACTTTCTTCCTACACCTCCTTCATTTAATCGGTTATTGAGTGTTATGAATTCTTTTTCATAAAAAATATCTCAGATAAGCTGTCTCCTTTATTCAGACCCATGTTATCTTTTGTTTTCTTATGAGTCTCTGTCCCTCTCTCTAGTTATTCCTTTGATTATTTTCCTGAGGGATATGCTTTCCTTTTGTTATTTGCTCTACAGTTCATTTTCTCAAAGGCCTGGGACAATGCGGTGGAACTGCTGACTGACCATAGGTCAGGAGTGTTTAGAAAATAGCATTACTTTACCAGGGTGTTTAGAAAATAGCATTACTTGAGGGGCCAATAAAGAACTGAGACAAGATCCATAGGTACAGGAATAGGCATCTGGACCAAAGCAAATGCCTAACGATGAGGCTTTCCTGATGCTTAAGCAATGAGGTACTTAATTTACAAGGTCTTTTGTGATAATAATGACTAATGTTGTAAGCCCTTTAGATATATTGACTAATTTAATTTTCACAACAGCCCTAAGGGGTAGATATTATTTTCATCCTTATTTTACCCCCGAGGAAACGGAAGCGCAGGAAGCTTAGGTGATTTGACAAGAATTACCCAGTGGTAAAACAGAGTAGAGATTTCAACCCAGGCCATCTGGCGTCAGACCCTCTGCTCTTAGACCACCTTGCTTTCCACAACCCTTTTCTAATCCCAACCTTTATGTTTTGGTTTTATTAATGGAAGGACATTCTATAAATTGACCTTTGGAGCTTTATACTTACTCTTTAAGGTTTGACTCTGAAGGAAAGACAATAGGAGAGGGAGGCCTACTATTTAAGGGAAAATTGTGTAATTACAAACAATAGTGTGGTGACTGGTGTGAGGGGAGGTGGGTGGAGGTGGAAGAGAGTCTATGGGGGATACATGGTGATGGGATAAAATAAATAAATAAAAATAAAAACAGGAAACGATATTTTACCTGTTTAGTTTTTCTCTTTGAAGGAATAGAAAGTACTAGTAAGAGGCAATAACACTCAAATGGGGTTATACCATCAACGTAGAAAGTGACAAGAAATAGGAGGCAGAATCATATAGAGTGAGTGGAAGGCAGGTGGACAATATGGGGAAATGCCAGTTAAGAGGCAATTTCAATAGAATTGCAAAAGAATTAAAAGTGTTAAGAACTAGAGAATGATCTGCAAGAATAGAAAGGAAATGCCAGATGCAAGAGACAAGCATTTTGTAGCTAAAATCTCTTGCGTTTAGCAGCTAATTGATCATGCTGGATAAAGGAAAGAGATGGAAAAATGAAATACGCTATGTTATTCAATTATCCCAAACCACTTGAGAAAGACAGTTTCCTTATTTTGAGCGCTGGTGTAATAGAGCGATTAAGGAAGTGCACCTGTCCTCTTAGTGTTTCTGTTTCCCACTCTGTAACGTGGGGAATGAGATAATGATTCTGGCTCATGTGGTTGCTCTGAGGAGGAAATGTGAACCACCCATAATGACTCCGTGTCTGGCATATAGTCAGCACTATATGATTTCGGATACATTGGAACTCTAAGAGATCAAAAAATTTTCATAAGCATAATAAAACTAGTAAGTGGCAGGTAAGTAAATTCCTGCATTATATATTCCGTAAAATTCATTGCACAAGTTGATGGGAAAATGACCTAAGGGATTTACTTGGCCTCAAACCTAATATAAAGCTGTGATGTTATACAGCTGCTAAAAAGCTAATGCAATCTGAGGATTCATTGATGGATGTGCAGTGCTTACATCAAGGAAGATAATGCTGTTAATGTCGAGCTATATGAAATTGTCATTTTTGTAGGTCAAAAATGGTTGTATTGGCAATTTCATGTCATTGATTCAAACACTATTGTATTTTGCTTTGGCGGGAGCAAACCTAGAATATTATTTTTCAACCATTCAAATGCCAAGTGTGTATTTAAGGAGGGCTACCATCTTGAAGAAAGGTATGGAAGTTATGCCATATCAATGAATGAGTGTGTAACTTGAAAAATACAAAGATTCTGAATAGAATAGTCATAATTATTATCCTCAAATTCTTATTTTCATTTAGAAATGGGGCTATACTTAACTTGACATTCAAACAAACAAACAAAAAGGGAAACAAAAAATTTGGCCCAAAGGATGGAAGGACAAAGAGGCTTTATATAGTCCACTGTGAAGAAGACATTGGTAACATTCACTTATTTATTTATTTTTAAAATATATTTCTTTATTGATTTCAGAGAGGAAGGGAGAGGAGGAGAGAGAGAGACACATCAATGAGGAGAGAGAATCATTGATCGGCTGTCTCCTGCACGCCCCCCACTGGGGATCGAGCCCACAACCCAGGCATGTGCCCTTGGCCGGAATCGAACTTGGGACCCTTCAATCCGCAGGCCAACGCTCTATCCACTGAGCCAAGCCGGCTAAGGCAACAGTGGTAACATTTAGAGTATCCCACAGTAGAACAGGTTTTTAGAACTGTACCCTGGACTCTAGTCGTTGTCCTGCATTCAAATAGGTGTTAGACTGATTCACCAGGTAAGAAGTTGCACTTGATCGGCTCTAATTTCCTCCCAAGTCTATGATTTTATGGTGGGTACTCATCAGTTCACCCAAGTATCTTTTAAGTATTGTACATTTTTAAAAAATATAATAGCAAAAATCAATATAATAAAGTGTGTGTTGGGGGGGGGGGGGGGGGGAGGAGGGGCCGAGAGCTTTCCTCCACCCTTCTAGCTTCTTCTGGTTGGTCTAATAATAAAATAGACAGGAGGCAAATTAACAAAAGAAAATGTCCAAATTTAATTACAAATGTGCATATGGGAGCCCCACATGCATGAGAGAGTTACAGACCCCACATACCCAAGGGGTTCAGCTACACAAAGGTAATTACATGAGGCATATATGGCATTCTGAGCTAAGGGTGAGGTGAGGCACCTGGTGCTTCCGAGGTGAGGACGGTCATTGCAGGATGATAAGAAGCACACCTGGTCAATAATTAAAAGTTTGCCCTGTCCTGTAGACAGGTCATAAACAGTTATTTCTGGTGATAATTCTTTTTATGGGCTGGGGCCGTTATTTAAATTCTTTAAAGGAGAGGGAAAAGGTTCTCTTGAGCCCTCAGGGTCTCGATTGCTTTCAGCTTAAAATAATTCATATGCCTAAGTGCCTCACCTTAAGGAGGACTGGTTTGAACAGCCTTGATAATTATTCTCAGGATATTTGGAATCAGACAAGTAAAAGGATATTATAGATGCTTGATTAATAATTTTAAATATATCCATCCATTTATCAATTTAACCTATATTTACTGGGTGGCTCTCAGCTGTAGTGATGTGTAAAAATGTAAATTAGACAATATTTCTACCTCAAGGAGCATGCAATATCGTTGGAGAATTTTATCAGGAACGTTAGTATGTTTATGCAATCAAGTTACTGATTTAGGTGTCAGCACTGTATCAATAATATAGTGGTTGTGTTTGTGTTTGAATTTATTTATTTATTTATTTATTTATTTAAAATATACTTCATTGATTTTCTACAGAGAGGAAGGGAGAGGGATAGAGAGTTAGAAACATCGATCAGCTGCCTCCCGCACACCCCCCACTGGGGATGTGCCCACAACCAAGGTACATGCCCTCCACTGGAATCGAACCTGGGACCCTTCAGTCCGCAGGCCGACGCTCCATCCACTGGGCCAAACCAGTTAGGGCTTGTGTTTGAATTTAGATGTATTCTTGAAAAATATGTAGTAACTAGCCACATGACTTTATGTTCTGGGATGAATTACTTTTAGATATTATAAAGGAATAAAAAAAATAAAAAGGGGCCTAACATGTTGAAACAAATGCTCCGAATAAAGTGATAGAAAAATTATTTTAAGTTATTCTATAGCTGAAATCTGCAATTTTAAAATTATGTCTGACACTATTAGAATTACATGAATATCAGTAAATTCTATTTAATGATTGTGAATTATCAAAAGCTCTCCAAGTAATGGATCTTTTAAAACAAAAATTATATTTTAGTGCATAATAATTTTGGAGCTAGAAATGATACTTAAGTGCCATGAATTACGAAAATATGAAAACCTTTTAGTGGCAAGTGGAACTAGCAAAGTAACATCCCTAAGGATGCACACTTGACTTGAAAGCTTCTGAAAATGTTGCAATTAACTCCTTTGCGTTAAATTTTAGTTATCCATTAGTAATCTGTTTTGTGGATTACTTTTAAACATGTAAAATTATAGAGTTGGTTCCAGATTTCCTAAGTTAGTATGCGATGAAAGAAAGTAGGCTGAAGTTGTTTGTAACCCACAGTGATTGTAGTTTGGAGGCAAATCTACTGCCACGTGCTGATTGTAATAGTTAGGCACTGTCTCTGCTTCATTCCATTGACATTGAGCTGTTTTCACATTTACTCATCTCCATACTGAATAATATCTGTCTGATATATAAACACGCATCTTCCGAAAGGATGAGAAAATTCTTCATAGCCCCGTTTACATGTTACTTTACCTATTGGTCTTTCCTGACCTTCACAACTAGAGTTTTCTCCTTGCATCTTTGAAATGCCTTAACTTCCGTATCTTTCTTCAGGTCCTTGTCACCTTCTACTTTATATTATTCAACAAACAACATTTTCTTCTATATTTTATCTTCACTTTTTAACGCAGTGTTCCTGAAAGGTCAAGCTCCTGTGCTACCGCTTTTGGGATAGGGCTTTAATCTGAGAAGGTGCTCAGTTAATATTTGTTGAGAGGATACGTTTGAGGATAGGCTCAAACATGGGCACACACTGCTCCTGGTTTCAGAATTTATGAGTTGGAAGAATCCCTTCAGAATCATTTTGGTACAAAGGTCACAGTTTTCATGTGGGGACATTTATGTGGGATGCTAGTTACTTCTGAGAACCAAATGCTTATTGTACTGCTTTTTATCTTTTAAAAAATATATATATATTTTTTTTTCAGAGAGGGAGGGAGAGGGAGAGATAGAAACATCGATGATGAGAGAGTATCATTGATCGGCTGCCTCCTGTACACCCCCTACTGGGGATCGAGCCCTCACCCAGGCATGTGCCCTGACCAGGAATTGAACCGTGATCTACTGGTTCATAGGTCGATGCTCAACCACTGAGCTGTGCCAGCTGGGCTGGGCTGCTTTTTATCTTAACGTTCAAGCGTATTTTAAAATTTGAATGATAGCATCTGTTGAAAACATTCTGTTTACCTCTTAGAGCTGAGGGGGTATTCATTCTCTCCGTTTTGTTCTGTAGAAATATTGTAGTGAAACATCTCAAGTTATTGATAGAGGAGAGAGGAAGCTCCCACGGTCTTTGGGCAACACTGTTGCTAAAGCACTGAGGGTCCTGTTGCAGGACAAGGAAATATTTTTGCTTGGTTAGATTTTCTTTTCTCTTTTTTAAAACAACATTTAAACGACACTATACTGCTGAGCATGTATTTGCTCCGCATGGATCCTATTACTTTAGACATTTGAAGAGTTCTCACTGTAGGTACCATGACTTCTCCACTGTGACTGATCAGGGGGATTGTAGCAGAAGACATTTGGTGTTCTCTTGCAAGCACAGTTGTGCAGCATGTGGTTGAAAAAACTTTGTAAAACCAATATATCCTATAGTGTGCATAGTCAGTCTTAAGGCATTGCCGTTTTAGCAGAAATACATTGTGTGTCCCTAAGGAAAATACTATGTACATTCATTTGGATTTCCATGTCAGCCATACTAGTCTTGGAAAGAGTGCTGTAGATTTGCCTTGAATTTTTTTTTTTTATATTTTGCCCAATTTTCTTAAGGTATAATTGACAAATTTGTAATAATCACTGAATATTGAATAGGACAAATTAGAGATAACTTGAGGCTTTGGTTGATTTTATATTTTTCCAGAGTGGGTTTACTTTTGCTTCTGTGGGGATAGCTAAGCTAGGAAAAGTTATAGGAATGATTAATTTGGAAGATTTCTGAGAAATTTATTAAATGTTAATTTGAGTATTTTAAATACATGATTGCCTACTATCAGTCAACAACCTTTATTGTGTATGTGTGAAGAACTGTTTTTAAATATTTAAAAATAACAGGGTTGGTGTGACATTTTTAAAGTTTATTTTCAGTTGAATTTAGATAACCATCTAAATAAAATAACCTAATTTAAAATAATTGGGCAATCTAATTTAATTTAAAATAATTAAAATAATAATCTGCCCAATTTATTTAAAAATATTTTGAATCACATAAATGATAAGCTAACAGGTCTGTGATAAAATTAACCCATAATCACCAGTAAGAACCTCATGGATAAATTGATTCCATTTTTTTCCTCCTTTTTCTGATGTTAAAGCATGTCACTAATCATCAAATTAACAGCAAGCGATGACATGTTAAAAACAGTTCCTTAATCTATTTTAAAGGTGTAATTTAATGTTAAAATGTTTTAAATAAGGTTTTAACATTAAATCATCTAATTTTAAAAATTGATGGAGTTTAGTCCTTTCTATATTTTATGTGTAACAATTATAGTGAAATGATCAAGGTGTCTTTTTTTTGATGGTTAATAAGTCAGGTTCATTCCTAAAAATAGAAGATCCTAAAAAGGGAAAATAATCCCTTATGTGAGATGTTCTTTCTTAACCAAGAATGTTAGAAGGAAGTCACTTCTCATTCTCTCTCTCTCTCCCTCCCCCTCTGTGTATGTGTGTGTACATATATATCTACTTCTATAGCTACATCTATACTAATAATAGAGGAATATGCAAATTGTCTGGGACACCGTCACAGTAACATTAACGACCAGCAGGCTGCATGGGGCGACAAGGCTGGCAGGGGGGGAGGTGAGGGACGACCCCAATTGGGGTCCGATTGGGTCTAAACTGGCAGTCGGACATCCCCTGAGGAGTCTTGGATTGGAAAGGGTACAGGCTGGGCTAAGGAGACACCCCCCCCCCCGCCATGCACAATTTTTTTGCACCAGGCCTCTAGTTCTATAATAATGTAAGATCTGGATAAAGCCTTCAGATTTTATTTTTGTCTTCCTTTTTTAAAATTTTCTTTATTGATTAAGGTATTACTAGTACATGTGTGTCTTTATCCCCCCTATGCCTCCCACCCCCCTGCTCATGCCCTCACCCCCCTGGTCTGTGTCCATTGGGGGTGGTTGCATGCATACAAGTCCTTTGGTTGATCTCTCTCCCTTACCCCCACTCTCCCCTGCCTTTCCTCTGAGGTTTGACAGTCTGATCCATGCTTCTTTGTCTCTAGTTCTGTTTTTGTTTATCAGTTTATGTTGTTCATTATATTTTAAAAATGAGTGAGATCATGTGATATTTATCTTTATCCAAC
Organism: Myotis yumanensis; assembly: GCF_028538775.1. NCBI lineage: Eukaryota > Metazoa > Chordata > Mammalia > Chiroptera > Vespertilionidae > Myotis > Myotis yumanensis. Next base: position 173,775,415 of record NW_027223754.1, read on the forward strand.
TGACTTATTTCACTTAGCATAATGCTCTCCAGGTTCATCCATGCTATTGCAAATGGTAGGAGTTCCTTCCTTTTTTACAGCAACATAGTATTCCATTGTGTAGATGTACCACAGTTTTTTAATCCATTCACCTGCTGATGGGCACTTAGGCTGTTTCCAAATCTTAGCTATTGTAAATTGTGCTGCTATGAATATAGGGATGCATATATCCTTTCTGATTGGTGTTTCTGGTTTCTTGGGATATATTCCTAGAAGTGGGATCACTGGGTCAAATGGGAGTTCCAGTTTTAGTTTTTTGAGGAAACTCCATACTCTTCTCCACAGTGGCTGCACCAGTCTGCATTCCCACCAGCAGTGCACAAGTGTTCCTTTTTCTTTGCATCCTCGCCAGCATTTGTCATTTGTTGATGCTAGCCATTCTGACAGGTGTGAGATGGTACCTCATTGTCGTTTTGATTTGCATCTCAAGGATGATTAGTGACTTTGAGCATGTTTTTATATGTCTCTTGCCTTCTGTATGTCCTCTTTTGAAAAGTATTTAGGTCCATTGCCCATTTTTTGATTAGGTTGTTTATTTTCCTTTTGTTAAGTTGTATGAGTTCTCTGTAAATTTTGGAGATTAAACCCTTATCAGAGATAACATTGGCAAATATGTCCTCCCATGCAGTGGCCTTTCTTGTTGTTTTGTTGATGGTTTCTTTTGCTGTGCAGAAGCTTTTTATTTTTATTTAGTCCCATTTGTTTATTTTCTCTTTAGTTTCCATTTCCCTAGGAGCTATATCGGTGAAGATACTGCTTCAACATATGTCTGAGATTTTACTGCCTGTGGATTCCTCTAAGATTTTTATGGTTTCCCATCTTACGTTTAAGTTCTTCATCCATTTTGAGTTTATTTTTGTGTATGTGGTAAGTTGGTGGTATAGTTTCATTTTTTTGCATGTATTTGTCCAGTTTTCCCAACACCATTTATTTAAGAGACTGTCTTGACTCCATTGTATGCTCTTGCCTCCTCGGTCGAATATTAATTGAGCATAGTGGTTTGGGTCGATTTTTGGGTTCTCTATTCTATTCAGTTGGTCTATATGTCTGTTCTTGTGCCAGTACCAGACAGTTTTGAGAACAGTGGTTTTGTAATACAGTTTGATATCTGGTATTGAGATCCCTCCTACATTGTTCTTTCTCAGGATTGCTGCATCTATTTGGGGTCTTTTTTTATTCCAGATAATTTTTTGGAGAGTTCATTCTAGATCTGTGAAATATGCCATTGGTATTTTAATGGGAAGTGCATTGGATCTATAGATTGCTTTGGGTAGTATGGACATTTTAATGATGTTGATTCTACCGATCCATAAACACGATATGTTCTTCCATCTGTTTATGTCTTCCTCTATCTCTTTTTTCAGTATCCTATAGTTTTCCTAGTATAGGTCTTTTACATCCTTAGTTTAGTTTATTCCTAGCTATCTTAATTTTTTGGTGCAATGGTAAATGGGATTGTTTTTTTTTAATCTCTCTTTTTGTAAGTTCACTATTGGTGTATAAAAATGCCATAGATTTCTGGGCATTAATTTTGTATCCTGCTACATTGCCGAATTCATTTATTAAGTCTAATAATTTTTTGATGGAGTCTTTAGGATTTTCTATGTACAGTATCATGTCATCTGTGAATAATGACAGTTTTACGGTTTCTTTTCCAATTTGGATACCTTTTATTTCTTCTTCTTGTCTAATTGCTATGGCTAGCACTTCTAGTGCTATGTCGAACAGGAGTGATGAAAGCAGACATCCCTGTCTCGTTCCCGTTCTTAGGGGAAATGGTTTTAGTTTTTGACCATTGAGTATGATGTTGGCTGTGGGTTTGTCATATATGGCTTTTATTATGTTTAGATGTGATCCCTCTATTCCCACTTTGCTGAGGGTTTTTATCAAGAAAGGGTGTTGGATTTTGTCAAATGCTTTTTCTGTATCAATTTATGTGATTTTTTATCTCTCAATTTGTTTATGTGATGCATCATGTTTATTGATTTGCTGATATTGTACCATCCTTGCATCCCTGGGATAAATCCTACTTGGTCATGGTGTATCATCTTTCTGATGTAATGCTGGATCCAATTTGCTAGAATTGTATTGAGGATTTTGGCATCTATGTTCATGAGGGAAATTGGTCTGTAATTCTCCTTTTTTGTGTTGTCTTTATCTAGTTTTGGTATTAGGGTAATGCTGGCTTCATAAAATGAGGTTGGCAGTGTTCCTTCCTCTTGAATTCTTATAATTGAGTTTAAGATTATTAATTTATGCTAAAAAAAAGGTCTTGGATAATGAGTTACATGACAAAACTATATTTCTTTCCCTTAGAAAAAAAGGTCCATGGATTCTCTGGTAATCCTGGTGTTTAACATTCAAGAGGAATTGTATAAGAATGTAAATCTTCAATTTCCAGTTTGTGTTCGTACACTAGTACATGCACTTCCACTTGATATCTTCTATGCAGGTTAAATATGTATAGTCCTAAACTGAGGTTCTTTTTCTTGAATTTATCTTAATAATATGTCTGCACTACTCAGTTTGTCTAATCCTCTAGTCTAATCTCTGGCGACTGTCCTCTCTATCACCACTACTAAGATTTAATTCTAATGTAACAACTGAATTAAAGATGTGTGCTGGTCCAGGTGACCTTTTAACTTCATCATTTTTACTTTAGTTGAAAAATGAATATGATACCGGGTGGTTGTTTTGGGCCTTCACAATATGTTAAACATTTCTGAACATTTTTCTCAAAACAAGAGTTCATCTGCTTTGTGCCATAAATAGATGAATGTTCTTTCCAGTACTGCTCCTCTGAAACAGTCTAACAATTAGTTCATTTAAAAATCAGGAATATTTCTATTCCATCATTTTCTACACAATTTGTTCCTAAATTGGAAAAGTACGTATTTATCAAATTAGCTCATGCACAAAACAAAGGAAAACTTTCAAAGTCTTGATTGTGAATTGTTTTTTAATTTTGCTTAAAGTTTTACAAGAAACAATGTTTTGTGTTCTATCAAAAATAACAGTGTATATACTTTTTTTTTTTTCAAATGACTGAAAACTTTCACTCTTGGTGACCAAAAGAACATTTCTCTAACAATTGTTTGAATTGTGAGGTGATGAAACTTACTATTGTACAATTATGTTAAAGTGCTTGACTGTCCATATATTTGGATAAGGTCATTGTGCCAGAGATTATTATAATCAGGTTTGTAGGTACCTCTGACAATCCAGTATTGTTGATATTCAGAAAAAGACTTTTGAGGATATAAGTTACAATTCTTTCAACTGTAGCTGTTTTTAGATGTGTGCCATCATAAATATTATTAATAATTGTCTTTCTGCAAAATTCTAATCCCCCTCGGAACTGCATAGCATTGTATGTAACTACATTTTTCTAGAAATTAGAAAAGTTTTATTTAGTAATATAAGGCATTAGCTAAGACAAATTTTATTTCAAGTCATAAGGATTAATCACTTGGTAGGTAGCTAATATAATTCCAGCCTCTGGGAAGGAACCAACATATTTCCCATGAGCTGAACTAATCATAATATATCTGAGGAACAGGAGCAGTGCTTAAAAGGTTTATGTTTCTGATTTTAAAAGTAAATCATACTCACTGTAAGACATTAGGAAAACCCAGAAATACATAATAAAAAATAATTCTAAGGTAATATCTACATTCTAGTATACCTTCTCTTTTTATCTGTATACATATAAACTTATATTTTTATAAAAATTGATATACTATACATTGATTTTTTTTTCTCTGAACAATAGGTTGCATATTTCCTTTAGTTAAACATTTGTTCAATTTTGTGCAGGTGTAAATCAAATATGTGTACGTTTTGTGTCTTCATGGAGCTCAATTGTCTGGTGAGGGAAATATAAAACAAGCAAACAAATAAAACTATAATTCCAAAGTATAAGTTTTATGGAAGAAAAAAACCAGGTTCCATAAGGAGAATAAGTTCAGAGGAAGGGACCAACTTTAAAGTGGGTGTCATATAGAGCCAGAATGCTGACATTTAAACAGAGGCTTAAAGGATGAAAAAAAAAGTCAGCAATGCAAGAGTGGGGTTAAGAGAATCCTAGGAAGAAGACAGAGCAGGTGCAAAGGCCATAAGATGGAAAGGATTTGGTGTGCAAGGGGACCTAAAGGAAGACAAGCTGGCTGGGGCAAAGAGAAAAGAGGGGATACTGGCCCATGATGAAGGTCAAGAGGTAGATGGGTCCAGGCCCTGTAGACAAAAGAAAATATTTATGTCAAGTACCATGGGAAGCCAATAAAGACTTTTAGAGTGATGAAATTGCATTTCTGTGTTTTCATTTTTTAGAAGATTACTCTGGATGTTATACAGAGGATGAGTTGGAGAGAGAAAAAGAATAAAGAGAGATGTGTTAGGAGGCCCTTGAAATGATCATGAGAAAGATGAAAGCTTGAATTAATCTAATGACAGGAGCTATGGAGAGAAGTAAAGAGCTCAAAGATGTGTTTTAGAGTTGGAATTGACAATTTCTGAGATTGTGATGAAGAGGAGTTGAGGATGACTCCCATTTATCTGTGGAATCGAGTAGATAGTGGTGTCATTTATTGACAAAGGATAGATTTGGTAAGCACCAGCATTGGAGTGGTGGTTGTTGTTTACAATAAACATTTAAGTTTAGATCATAATTCTGAAGGGCCTGTAAGACAGCGGAATGTGTAAGGTAAGACAGTTGTATGCATACGTCTACCATACTCAGGTTGAGTCTGGGCTAATGATACACATTTGGAAGTTATCATGTAGATGGGATTTCAAGTCAATGGAGCAGTTAAAATAACCTAATTGGAGAGAGAAGAAAGAGAGATGGAGAGGTCCAAGAACTGTGCTTTGACAAGGAGAGATTGCACTGAGAATCTAAGAGGGGGAAAACAGGGTAGTGTGCTGTCAAAAAGCCAGAAAAGCTGGCTTCAGAGAGGAAGGAGTGGACAGCTGTGTCAAATGCTGCTGAGCCGTCTAGTGGGAGGAGGCCCCAAAGGTGACCACTGGATTTAGCAATATGAAGGTTATTGGTGATATCATCAAAAGCAATTTCAGGGCTATGTGTTAGAGGCTTATAGTAATAGATGTTAATAATTTATAGGAGATTAGCTAAAATTTTAATGGCTACATATTAATCTTCACTTGAGATAGTAGAATATGCTCAGTCACCCATATTGCTGACAAGCCAATGTTCCCTAAGAAACAGGCTGGTGGATGTTTTAATGGTTCAGTGGCCCTTGGGAATCGCTGGCTTGCAATTCAATGGGGTTTACCCTTGGGAACTGTACGTTATCTTCTTACCACTGAGTGTGGGTGTGGGTTGAAATCTACAAGAAGGATTTGGGCGCTGGGGAATATGAATACTGGCTGAGTGTCTATTTGAGACTATTGTGTATTTGCCCATTTGATGCTCTGGCCTGGAATCCATTTTGCCCTCAGTCAGTAGGAAGGCTGGGAGGGCTCAGACTGTTTCTGGTTCAGATTTGCACTCCTTGACCTCTGCATTGCCTGCCTGGGGCTATTAGGTACCTGTTCTTGTTCCCATTCCCTGAAAGTGGGGACCAGGGATAAGCTCATTGTGGAAGCTTTTCAGGCAGCATGTTCTATGCTGAAATAGAGGAGAGACCTAGAGAGAATGTAGATTTAGTAGCCACAGTGACTTAGGTCGGGACCCTCTGCTTGAATTCTGTAATCTTTAAAGTGGGACAAACATTACTCACTATTCAGGGTTATGATAAAAATTTAAACTAATGTGTGAAAAGTGCTTAGAACCAAGTAAGTACTCAATAGTGGCTGTCATCATTATTATTGTTCAAAGTAAAAGCTCAGTATTTTGGAAATGTTGAATTAGTTGCCTTGATTATGGTTTGTCTATATGATATTTGTCCATGACTTAAAACATTGCCCAGTGCATAAGCCTCTGCAAACTAGTTCTTATTTGGATAATTAGCAATAGCCATAGTAAGTCCTTTGTCATTGGTATTTTGTACCATCGGTTTCATTATCAAAATTTATGTAAGCTCATGACCTTCACTTTTTAGTGGATTAGCACAGTTCTTTTGTTCCTATTAAAAGGATAGTTTTTCCTTGAACTTGAATAAAAGTTGGTTCTCTGATAAGACAGCATGCATAATGCTGTTCAGAACCGGAGGTTCAAATTCCCTCATTAGAATTCCATAACAACAGGAGGGTAAGAATGTGAGCCTAATACAAAAAAGAGATAAAAAGTTTCTGCTTGATCTTAGGAGGCAGTGCCTGGTGGCCTTCCTTCGCATTGAAAGGAAAGGAAGGAAGTCTAGATGTGGAGTTTTGTTTCTTGGTTTCACTTCCCCTAAGTTGGGGAAACTTATTTTTTCCAAGTAAAAATGCAATATACTAGCTTAAAACGTGTAAGAATCATAGATTCTGTGTTGGCTGTCTAGGTACCATTAGAATGAAAACAAAACAAAAACCAAGTGATTAAAGTGTATGATAGAGAATAAAAGATTTCTGCCCCAAACATGGCTAATCACTGTATTGTGTAGAGCAGCGGTTGCCAACCGGTGGTCCGCGGACCACTAGTGCTCTCTGGGCCAGTGCCTACATATCCTGGCTATTCCCTCACCCCCTCTCTCGCACCTACATCCTGTTGGCTCTACCTCCAGGTATAAGAATCCAATCACTTCTCTCCCCCACTCCTGCTCATCAACCGGGGCTGAGCCCCTGTCACCTCTGTGAGGTCCGAAGGTTGGCGACCACTAGTGTAGAGGACTGCTTGATTATGAATACTTTGACTCCTCCGAGTGTAAGAATATGTGTTGCTTAGATGAGTTATGCACTAGGTTAGGCAAAATATATGTGATGAATTTAAAATTAAGAAAGAAATAACTTTTTTGATTAGAAAGGGATTTGGCGTTCAGATGGGGAGCAAAGGGGAAGCCTTTTATATGAATTTTCAGCAGCTGCTTTTCTAGTAATTTGAATGAACTCAGTGCTCATGTTCTGATTCCCATAAATAAGAGGGAATGATTTGATCTCTAAAAGCTTTCTGAAGGGCTTTATTTTATCAAATCACTTGGATATTTGTTGTTTATATTTTCAAGGAACTATGTTAATACTAAGTTGATATTATAAAAGTAATGCAAGGCTTGATTTAACCTCTCTCTCCCTCAACAGTTTGGAAGGACTGAAGTAATTGATAATACACTCAACCCGGATTTTGTAAGGAAATTTATTCTGGACTACTTTTTTGAAGAAAGAGAGAATCTTCGTTTTGACTTGTAAGTTCTACTAAAACTTGTATTTAAAAGAATTAATATTTAAAGGCAGTTTTTTAAAAAATATATTTTATTGATCTTTCACAGAGAGGAACGGAGAGAGATAGAGAGCTAGAAACATCGATGAGAGAGAAACATCGATCAGCTGCCTCCTGCACATCTCCCACTGGGGATGTGCCCGCAACCCAGGTACATGCCCTTGACCGGAATCGAACCTGGGACCCTTCAGTCCGAAGGCAGACGCTCTATCCACTGAGCCAAACTGGTTTCGGCAAAGGCAGTTTTAATAACCTAAGGCTGGGTCCTATGGTTGCACTGAATACTAGATTATATTGTCAGGAAATTAGATTATTTTATTTGGCATGTGAGCTGAGCATTGCCATAGTACTGCTGTGCATTTTACAGGTTTTTGGTTGTATGTCTGTTGAAATAGTAAGTTAACGATTTAACCATGCGGAAATGCTGAGCAGTATATATGGACATTCTTTCAAACTGTCCTATGCCTTAATCTTGCAAGTTCTGCCTGTACTCCACAGTGATCTCATCTACCCATGGGGGATGTCTCTCAGATCTTTAAGTTTCTCCCAGCTGCCTCTTTATATAGTACATGCATCCCTGCCTAACTATGGTTTCTTTTTGTCACATCATGGCCTCATATTTCCAAGGCCCGGGATGCTTGATAATTTTGGTATTTTCAATATTCCTGTGATTTTTGATACTGTATCAGCCATATTAAAATACTATTGTTAACATCAACTCCCTGTTCACAGAGAATCTGGAGTCAGTCTGCTTGTAAGATATTATCATTGAGTTTTTGTTCCACAGAGATAAACTGTGGTGATTGTTGAACTTCCTGGATTTTGTTAAAAGGAAATCTATTGAGAAGGAAAAGTATGTCATATTATAATATGTGCTTAAAATATTGAAATAATTAAAGAGAGCTTATGAACATCATGTGTATTTAAAGAGGTCAATCTTATTTTGAATAGCTGAAAACAATGAAGTATACTGTGCTGTCACAATTTATAAAGATTTCAAAAGTTTTATTTGAAAAAGTCATAGTTTGCCTCCCTATGTAAGAAAAAGGTCTCTACTGTTAGTAGTGTTTCTCATTTTTCTCTAAAATGTGTCCAGTAAAATAACCTGCCGTGCTTGTTTCAAAAAACAATATTTTATACCAGCCCCTTTTCTTCAAGACTTGTAGGAGCTCTAAGTATTCATCAAATAAAAATTTTTATGCCCCATTTATTTTTTTTAAAAAAAATATTTTATTGATTTTTTACAGAGAAGAAAGGAGAGGGACAGAGAGTTAGAAACATCAATGAGAGAGATTGATCAGCTGCCTCCTGCACGCCCCCCACTGGGGATGTGCCCGCAACCAGGGCACATGCCCTTGACTGGAATCGAACCCGGGACCCTTGAGTCCGCAGGCCGACGCTCTATCCACTGAGCCAAACCGGTTCGGCCCATTTGGTTTTTATTTCCTTGTAACCCCCTTTAGAAGTAATAAATATGATGCTCATAAGAAAAAAACACAATACTTAGTGTAATGTCATGATTTCCTGACCATGTTTATCATGGAGATTGCATATAGTGTTGTTATTTAAAAACATATAAATCAGGTCGAATGCAGTTTGATTCTCTCATTGTTCAGGGCCTCCAGAGTAATTTTTAAAACCCATTTTCCTTTTTTCTTACATCAGCATGGTGCCTCCTTAATTTTCCCCTCTATTTTAGACTTAACTTTATCCAAAAACCAGCCACTATTTCATGATTCTTTGTTTCTCTCTTTATTTCCCTTTCTCTCTTTCTTCTTTCTCATTTATCTGTATTGTTTTCTCTCATTTAGAAGTTATACATATTTATTATACATTTTAAATAATATAGGCATTGAAAAAGTAAAAGTTTATTGTTACCCCAATACCAAAAAAATTGTTTTAAGTTTTCCAATAACTGTCCCAACGCTGTCAATTCCACTTTTCCCTAATGGTTAAGGGCTCCTTTATTTAATATTCTAAATTCATGACTTTTGAGTGACTTTTTTTTATTAGAACCATCTTACTTTTTAAAAAAAAAGATATGTATTTTATTGATTTTTTACAGAGAGGTAGGGAGAGGGATAGAGAGTTAGAAACATCGATGAGCGAGAAACATTAATCAGCTGCCTCCTGCACGCCCCCTACTGGGGATGTGCCCGCAGCCAAGGTCCATGCCCTTGACCGGAATCGAACCTGGGACCCTTGAGTCCGCAGGCCGATGCTCTATCCACTGAGCCAAATCCGTTAGGGCAAGAACCGTCTTACTTTGAATCGTTATGCACTCTTTACTTTAAAACTTTTGTCTCAAACTTAATTCACAACCCCTCTTCTCCATTGGAGCTACCCTCTCAGCTACTTGCAGGAGAAAAGGGAGGTGGACGAGCAGAAAGGTAGGGGAGTGGGAGGCAGAGATGTGGCTCTCCTACCTCCTGAAAAATCTAGACAGTAGAGGGTACCAACCTCCAGGGACCTGTGTTAAGCACTTGTCTTCCTGATCGTGGAGGAGGAACTAAACAGACCATTGTTTCTTGTTCCTCAGCTCTCAGCAGGCATTTCCTGGGGCTGAACTGACATTCTCATTCCCTGGCAGCTGCAGGGTGGACCTGCAGGCAGGTTGGATCTCTAGCTGTCCAGGGAACCAGATGCTGCCCTCCCCTTCTGAGGAGCAGCCCAGGTTTTGGAGCTTCCCTTCCCTTGGCTTTGGGCAGTGAAAGAACCGCCTCCTGCCCTCCCAAGAGGTAGGGAATAGGCTGTCACTTTATGAGCAAGCTTCCTGGAGAAGGGTCTGACTCATCCTCTGGCAGCTCTGAGCTAAGCATGATACTTGGCTTCTTTTGCTTTCAACGTTGGACCTTAGTAGGAATTTTAGAATACAGGAATCATTCCAGTCAACATCTGCTACAGTGTAATAGAAAACAGCCCTTAGGGCCCATCCAAAGCAGTTACTGCCGATCAGGTACTCTAATAATAGGATTTCGGTAGCTAGATGAAGTTGCTTACAAAATTCCCCTTAGTAAATTTAGGCACAGCGGGGTGCACAGTCCTCAGGGTAAACTACCCAGCTTCCTGCTTTGCAATGTACTCTCTCTTAAGCAGAGTATGGCATTCATAACCCCCTACCACCACCACCACCACCACGACCACACACACACACACACACACACACACACACTCTGTAACCATTAGGATGCAGTGTTTATGTTCTGACTTGTGAGGGTGAGGGCCACAGTTAGTCTTGATACTTTTAGAAATGTTAGAAGGAAGATTCCATTGATGGAAAAATCACTGTCATTTAGAATGCATTATAATTCAACATATCTGAAGCCTTTAGAGATATGCTATAAATTACCCATTGTGAGATAATAGCATTTAGAAAGCTTTGCTGAAGACAATGGAAGAGGGTTGTATTTGAAGGTAAATCTTTGTAAGGAAAACCTAAACTCCTTTCTTTTTGCTTCCTGTAACAGATCACACCGTGTAGTGTCTGCCCAGTCCACACTAAAGCCTTTATAGAAACCAGTTTCAAGGACTGAGTCTTGGGAAGGAGCCAGTGTAGTTATGTTTCACCTTGGATGTTACTACAGTTGCTAATTTCAGTCTTAGCCTTAAAAAAAAAAAAAAAAAAAAAAAGAAAGCCTTGAATAAGAACAATGTCTTGAGTAAGAAGTACTTTTTGTACTAACATCTGCTGGTCTTCAATAGATGCTGGCCATTTGCTGATGTAAAATTCTAGGTTCCTCCATTCTAGGTTGGGAGGAGAGTGATGTGTAATACTTCTGAGGCTGGTATTTGCATCACATAATTGTAAAGCCAATCTGTGGTAAACAGTCTTGACTAGGGTTTAAGTGCACCTCTATCCTGCATCAGTGCACTCGGTGAACTACTATTCTTGGCCTTTCATTGATTGAGATGCTTTGTTTCTTTGTGAAAACATTCTTGCTTTGTGTGAGGGAAGACTTTAATTAACCTTAAAAAAAGGCAGTTAATTTTTGGTAGGAAGCTATGCATAAGGGATGTGCAAGGAATATGATTTGGGAGGAAGACTGGAAGGAGTACAAATATCTTCCTATTCAAGAATTTGGGAAATTCTGGTTTTTTCGACTGTCAGTGATTTTACCATTTCTACAAATTCTTTAAAAAGAGGGGCCAAAGTGGTAGTGAATGATGTCTTCCCGGTATCTCTTCAAGAAATCATTGATTTCAGTACAACTAGTCTAAAACAGGACATATAGTAATCCTGTAGAAACACATTTTTCTTACTATAACATACATGTTTTCTCCAAGTTCTGTGATTGGGGAAAAATAATGTCTTCTTACTTTAGCCAACTTCCCAAGTTAACAACAGCATTTAATATATTAAGTAAGAATTAAAATGCATGTAAATGACAGCCTGTGCCCTACCTGGTTTGGCTCAGTGGATAAAGCATTGGACTCTGGAGTGAAGGGTCCTGGATTTGAGTCCTGTCAAGGGTTGCGGGCTTGATCCCCAGTAGTGGGTGTGCAGGAGGCAGCCAGTCAATGATTCTCTCTCATCTTGATGTTTCTCTCTCTCTCTCCCTGTCCAAATCTATAAAAATATATTTTAAAAATAAAACAAAAAACAAACAAAACCCCCAATAAACAAATGGCACCCTGTTATCAGCCTCTCTGCTTCTTTTTTAATGATCCAGAGAAGAGGAATTGCAGTTTTGGGGGAATTTTGAATAGTATTAGAACGCTATTTGCTTCGCAAGAAAGAGAAGTTTTAAACTTGTATTTTCAAGTAGCAGAATTGATGACTGAAATATTAGGACTCCTTACTTAGGTTGTAGAAGTAAAAATTTCTCTCCCCACTGATATAATTTTGAATGCTTTCTATATTATTTATGTTTTTTAAAAAATGCTGATATTTTTCTCTAGTTGTGTGTTATGGGAATAATTTGAGTTTCCCATTTTAATCTTTTAGGTACGACGTTGATTCAAAGAGCCCCAACTTGTCTAAACATGTAAGTTCATATTTTATGTTTTTTATGATGATTTAATAACATAAACCATAATATTATGATTTATGATGGATATTGATGTTGATTTATTAATATTAAACTGACATGCCTATAACCTTCCTGTAAGAATTGTCATAGAAAATAAATGACATTTTAAAGAACCCTGGAATAACATTTAGAAGAGCTTTTTACAGAAAGATACCTCAGTATGTGAAATGGATTAGTCTCATCTACTTTTTATTTTTTAAAGAAATCATGTCAGTTTCCTGTAATGTTTGAAGCTGGATGAGGTTTAGAGTGATGAAATAACGAGTCTGTGTCCTTTTGGGAAGCTTCACTTCTGAGAGAATGGGAAGTACTTCCTTGGGTGCAGGCAGAGTGATTTACTCTCCCGCTGTCCTTGTAGCTCATTTGCTCAACAGTATTTTCTAAGTACGTCCTCATGCTGTCTCCCAGGCCAGCTTCTGCGGGTACAATATGAGCAACACAGACATAGAGTCTGTCCTCAAGTCACTTACAGTCTCTTTTTTCCTGATCTTTCCATTCCTCTATTGTTAAGAGCTGCTCTGCTCACCTGGGGAATTTACAGGTTCAGGAGCCTTAGGGCATCAGAGGGAGGCAGATAAAGAGGCAGAGATGGGAAGGGAGGGATGAGAGTGGGGCTCTCTGGTCATTGGTGGCCCAGAGCCGCTTGCTTATTGACCTGTGGGGTTGGAATTAGGCCAGACCTAGCAGGAAGGGCCGAAGGGGGTTGAAAAGAGCATCCTGAAAAGGACTTAACTGGGTGCCACGTGAAATCTGAGTTCAGAGAGAGAATGGGCAGCTGCACCAGGGCTGAGAGGCCGGCGGGACCACTGTCCAGGCCCAGAGGCTCAGGAGGCTCAGGTTTTCCACCTTTCCATGGTTGTAGGCTATTACCTAGGCTCGAACATATATGAGATATGATTACGTGTGTTATCTGATATATCTGATTTCCCGTGCAGTTTGGAGGGGAGGAATGTTTTCTTTAGAGAATTGAGGTGACATAAGGGGTGAGCCCAAGCTCAGAGACTGATTTGGGGAAACTGGGAGCCTGGGTATGGTGGAAAAATAATAATGTACTGATCCTTTCTTTCATGAAAGGAATATTTATTTTTGTTATGAAGCATAGAACAGAAGCATTTGAAGAAAGATTCAAAGAACCGTCTGTTTTAGTGACTTTTCCGCAGATTGAAGAAACGTGATGTAATAAGCTCATCCTTTTCTATAAGTAAAATTCAGTGCATTTGCCATGTCACCTTCTCCTCATGATAAGATTGATAGCATTGTAGCTGGACATTTAAATTATCCATAGCTTTGTATGGGAAGTTTTCCAAATTTCACTGGAAGGATCTGAAAAGGAGCCATGTTTTTTAGGCAAAATTACTTAGTTGCTAGGAAAGAAAATGCATTCACTTATCTCACATGCAGGTGGTTTATTAAAGGGATTTAGGAGTATTTCGTGTGATGTGTAACTTGCCTTTATGGGAATAAACTGCAGTAGAAACAGGCACAGTGGATTGGGACTGAGGCAGCTATTCATTCATATTCTCTCTCTCGCTCTCTCTCTCTCTCTCTCTCTCTCTCCCTCCCTCCCTCTCTCTCCTCTTTTTTTGATCCCTTTTAGGCCACATATTCTTAGCACTGACTTTTCTCTGAGCTTCAGTCTCTCTCTGAAGATCACATTTCTCTGTTGATTATTGTGTATATAGGGAAAATGACCTCCTTAACCCTGAGTGGACCTACTCTCCCTGATGTGATTTCTGTTTCTTGTTCAAACTAATCTTCAGAGGGAATGATAGCTGGGCAGTGAAGGACACTCCCACGGGGATGGATATTTTGAGGGTGAGTGTGAAGGTAGTAACATGTGGTCCTAACTGGCTTAGTTGCCTTGAGTTCAGGGCAGGGAGTAGCAGTGGGATAGGAAGGCACCTCATATCTGATTAACTCTATCTTTCTTCAATAGTCAGTAATGTCTAAATATTATTATGCAAGAGATATCTCTTTTTGAGTTGACTCATTCTTTTATTTTTTTTAAATTTATTTTTCAATTGCAGTTGACATATCTACACTAATAAAAGAGAAACATGGTAATTAGCGTACGACCGCTACCCTTTTCATTGGCTAATCAGTGAGTATATGCAAATTAACTGTCAGCCAAGATGGCGGCCGGCAGCCAGGCAGCTGGAAGAGAACATGAGGCTTGCTTGCTCCAGTGACTGGCAGACTCCAATGTTCCCCGCCTGCCTTGCCGGCCTCTGAGCTGGCAGTTTGAAACTTTGTAACAAATATAGAAGCTAAACAAAACCCCAGAAACCAGCTTTCAGCCGCCGGGATCTCAGAGCTGGAGTTATACATTGTTTTGATTATAGAACGCAAACAAACCAGATACCAGCTTTCAGCAGCTGAGGCTTCAGAGCTAGAGCCAGAGCTAAAGCTGGCCCAGAATAAAAAAAAAAAAGAAAAAAAGGAGCGGTTGGGAGCTTCAGTCAATCGCCAGCCTGAAGGCAGCCCTCAGCCCCTCACCCAGATTGGCCAGGCACCCCAGTGGGGCCCCCACCCTGAAGGGGGTGTGACCAGCTGCAAATAGCCATCATCCCCTCATCCAGGCTGGCCAGGCACCCCAGTGGGGACCCTCACCCTGATCCAGGACACCCTTCAGGGCAAACCAGCCGTCCCCCAGGCCTCTATCCTATATAGTAAAAGGGTAATATGCCTCCCAGCACCGGGATCAGTGGAGCCGCGAGGCCTCCTGGCACTGGATCAGCGTGTCAGGGGGCAGTGCCCAAAACCCCTGATCACCCTGCGACTCTGTGTGTGACAGGGTGCGGTGTCCCAACCCCCTGATCGGCCCTGCTCTGTGTGTGACAAGGTGCGGCGCCCCCCCCCCCCCCCCCCCCGCACAGGCCCTGCTCTGTGTGTGACAGGGTAGAGCCATAACCTCCCCATTGGCCCTGCCCTGAGTGTGACAGTGGCAGCGCCCCAACCCCCTGATCGGTCCTGCTCTGTGGGTGATAGAGGGCAGTGCCCCAACCCCCTGATCCACCCTGCTCCATGTGTGACGGGGCGGTGCCCTAACTCCCCTATCGGCCCTACTCTGTGAGTGACGGGGGCAGCTCCTCAATCCCCTGATCGGCCCTGCTCTGTGCATGACAGGGGGGAGCTCCCCAACTCCCTGATTGGCCCTGCTCTGTGCGTGACAGGGTACGGATCCCCAAGCCCCCTGATGGGCCCTGCTCTGTGAGTGACAGGGGGCAGCGCCCCAACCCCTGATTGGCCCTGCTCTGTGCGTGACAGGGGGTGGCGCCGCAACCTCCCCATCGACCCTGCCTTGAGTGTGACAGGGGGCGGTGCCCCAACTCCCCAATCGGCCCTACCCTGAGCGTGACTGAGGGTGGCATCGAACCTCCCGATCTGCCCTGCTCTGTGCATGACAGGGGGCGGCGCCCCAACTCCCCAATCAGCCCTGCTCTGAGCCCGACCAGGGGCTGCACCTAGGGATTGGGCCTGCCCTCTGCCACCCAGGAGCAGGCCTAAGCCAGCAGGTCGTTTTCTCCTGAGGGGTCCCAGACTGTGAGAGGGCACAGGCCGGGCTGAGGGACCCCCCCCCCCTTCCCCCCGAGTGCACAAATTTTTGTTCACCGGGCCTCTAGTAATAATATATTAGTTTCAGGTATGCAACATAGTGATTAGATATTTATATACTTTATGAAGTGATCACCCCAATAAATCTTGTACCCATCTGATACTCATACAGAATTATTACAGTCTTATTAACTGTACTTTACATCCCTGTGACTGTTTTTTCTGTGACTATTTTTACATTGACAATTTGTACTTCTTTTTTTTGTTGTTGTTATCCTCACCCAAGGATATTTTTCCATTGACTTTTAGGGAGTGTGGAAGAGAGAGGGAAATACAGAAACATTGATGTCAGAGAAACACACCAATTGGTTGCTTCCTGCATGAGCCCCTACCAGGGCCAGGGCTGGGGAGGAGCCTGCAACCAAGGGACTTGCCCTTGACCGGAATTGAACCCGACACCCTTTGGTCCACAGGCCGATGCTCTATCCACTGAGCAATACTGGCTAGGGCCAATTTGTACTTCTTAATCCCTTTCACCTTTTCCACCAATTCTCCTACCCCCAACCCCCATATCGTGATCATCAACCTGTTCTCTGTATCTGCAGGCCTAAGCTGCAATCTGACATCCCTCGAGGGCTCCCAGGCTGCCAGAGGGATGTCTGATTGCCAGCTTAGTCCTGATCCCCTGGGGAGCAGGCCTAAGCCAGCAGGTGGACATCCCCCGAGGTATTCCAGACTGCGAGAGGGCACAGGCTGGGCTGAGAGACCCCCCCCTTCCGCCCGCCCCCGCGAGTGCAGAAATTTTTGTGTACCGGGCCTCTAGTTGTAAATAATGCTGTAGTGAACATAGAGCTACATATATCTTTTCAAATTAGTGTTTTGAATTTCTTTAGATAAATACCCAGAAGTTGAATTGCTGGGTCATTCTGTTTTTAATTTTTTGTGGAACCTCCATATAGTTTTCTATTGCACCAGTTTACAATCCCATTAATAGTGCATGTGAGTTCTCTTTTCTCTACATCGTCACCAACACTTGTTTTTTATTGCTTTATTGATGATAGGCATTTTAACAAGTGTGAGGTGATAGCTCATTGTGGTTTTTATTTGCAGTTCTCTAATGATTAGTGATCTTGAGTATCTTTTCAAATGTCTGTTGGTCATCTGTATGTCCTCTTGGGAGAAATGTCTATCCAGGTTCTCTGCCCATTTTTTAATTTGATTATTTGTTGTTGTTTTTTTTGGTGTTATATGAGTTCCTTATCTATAATAATAATAAAAGCATAATATGCTAATTAGACCAGACAGCCAAACAACCTTCTGGACGTCCTCCTTGGTGACCTTCCAGATGAGGCCAGGGGTGCAAAACCCAAGGCAAGCCTTGGCAGCCTTGAAGGCTGAGCCCCTTGTATGAATTTTGTGCATCCGGCCTCTAGTATATTTTGAATTTTAACCCATCATATATATCATTGGGGAGTGTCTTCTACCATTCAGTAAGTTGTTTTTGTTTTGTTGATGGTGAGTTATGTCTTATAGAAGTCATGAACTTACATATCTTTTCAAATATATATGTTTTGTAAAATAGCTTTTTTATTCCCATAAGAAAAGTTTTATGTGTTTCTCACAGTAAACATTCTTGACTGCTTTATCCACATGGTATCTCCTTTACTATGTTCTCATTAGCATCCTTTACAGAACAGCCTGGGTTTCTATCAGACCTTCTTTGTCATTCTCCAACTTACTTTACTGCATTCTGGTTTCCATTTCTGCTTAAACTAACATAGGTTGCATTAAAATCTAGTGGCCTCTATTTATTCTTTATTTGAAATACTCCTTTGCCTTCCATGAAAATATCTCCCTTGCTTTTCCTATCTCTCGGCTTACTCGTTATCTACTATGTTTTAGTTTCTCCTTATTCTCCTTTCTTTTACCATTACTGTTTCTTATGACTTTATTTTTAATTTTTATCTCATCTTCCTATACAAGCTCTTATTTTGAGAACACAACCATTTCCATGACGTATCCTGATGACTCCCAAGTGTCTAATCCCCCTGTAACCTCAGCAAAGCCAAGTTCCAACTGCTTGTTAAATATTTCCTGTTAGATATTTTGTAGAAGATTAAAACCCATACATATATAAAATGTATAATCTTTTCCATCCCAATTTTACTCCTCTGCCTATGTTATCTATCCAGCTTGAGAAATATCGCCAATATAGTAATACTCACTTGGTGGAATTATGTAGTGGAATTCTCAAGTGCAGTTGTTTAGCATTTCCTCCCCTTGTGTCTCAGGGTCTGTTTTCCTTAACCTTTCTCATTTAGAAAAGAAAGCTGTTAGGTTGAAATTTAGATGCATTGTCAACCCCTTATTTATTCATTTGATTATTGGTTTGTTTATTTATTTATTCATTCATAGTAGTGAGGATGGATGCTATTGACCCACAGTTTCCCTGGTCTTTATTATGACAAACACATTTCAAATTTCTGAAATGATTCCTTAAAAAAAATGATACATCTAGCTCTTGAACAACCAAGAATAAAAATAATCAACAACACAGGCAATATTGGCTCATTGAACACCATAACACAGTGTTCTAGGGATCTTTCAAGAGGAACTGAGAACCAAATTGAGTTTGACTGAAAACACATTAAATCCACCTCTATCAAAGTCAGGGACTTCGGGATATTATGTCTGGGCCTTTCCACCCAAGGCTGGAGTGCTGCCTTTAGAGAATCGTGGTAGTCCCACCCCAGCGGAGATTTTGGAAATCTCTGACAGCCCTGAGTCAATTGCAGAAAGTCATCTCTTTGGAAGTCATGTATGGAGGGGTCTCTCTTTTCCGCGTCCAACGCGGCTAGAGAGTGGTCCGGTTCTTTGAGTAGGGGCGGCTGGGGATTGAGAAAATGAAAGAAAGAGACAGAACACAAAGATGGAAGAAAAAAGCTGGGACCCAGTGGGACCGCTGTCCTCTTCTGATGGAGAGACAGAGACCCAGCACTGGAACAGCCTGTTTATTTTATACCCCCAATACCAGGAAGTTGCACCAAAGGTCAAGACGAAGGAGATTATTTGCATTCTTGTAATGTCAGTTCTGGGTGGGCCTGAGTCCTATTCATTCCTGGTGCTTGGCTGGATTTACATAATAAAACCCACTCCCCCGGCACCTGAGTAAAAGTGAAGGTCAAGCTGGGAACACTTCTGCCTTTTTGGCAAAATGGTATCCAGGACATGACTCTGCCTACCGCCCTGGATTCAGCTGACAATTTATTAAAGAAATGCCCATGTGCCTTCCCAGGGGCCCTCTTCAGTAATGTTTCTCATTCAGTTATCATTTCTTTATGACTCTTATTCCATTTCCTTGCCTGAATGGAAACTGAGCACTAACTCTTAACATCTTCCTTCCCCTGAATTTCAGGGTCAGTCTTCCTTAACTTCTTTTTGTCTCACACACAGTATCCAGTGAGGCAACAGATTCTATTCATTCTAACAAAGACTTGTTTCTCTTCTGTCTTCTATACCTTCTGCTGTTACTGCCTTAGTTCAGATTCTCATCACCTTTGTCCTGGAATATTACATAGCCTCCTGTAGTCCCTGTGGTTTATATTATCTTATGTTTCAATGTTTTCTGTGAATTTTTCTCTGTTTTCTTAAATGTATTTAGTAAGCCATACAAATTAGTTGATAGGAGCCTGAGTTTATAAATGGATGAATCATGTCAAAAGAGGAAAGAAAAGTGTTTTTGGGTTGCTACAAGAATATTGTTAGAAATTAACATCAAAAGTCCTTCTTTATTTGAACACATCTGAGTACAGATTTTAGGCATAAGAGCATAGAACTCATTCAACTCAAATGACTCAGGAAGCATTTGGAAGATCAGAGGAACCAATAAACAAGCTAAGTCTATTTCCTGAGAATACAGTTCTTTAAAAGCGTGGCTGTCTACCTGCCAATTTTGCAAAGTGAAATGAAAAGTGGAACCTTTCAGGAAATATTTCTAACTGCCTGGGCCTGCATGTGGCGTGCAGGCACTCAGCTTTTACAAAAGGAATTTGATAGCAAGAGAGACTCCTTAATAATAAAATAGTTTTCTTTTTCATTCTCATTTCTGATAATTTTGAAAGAAACCCCATTTCAGAATGACTTTATTTGGTTTCTAGAACTTAAAGATCTTGGGTCTTAAATTTGGGGTACTCTTAGGGAAAATGGAAATATAGGGCTGTACCTGAGATTTCTGACATTGTAAATGAACAGTTGGTAAGTTGATAAAGGATCAGTATAAATTTAATTGATACTATTGATGATGCAGAAGTTTTTAGCAGAGAAACAGTATAATCCAGGCTGACTTGTGAAATCAGGAACATATTCCTTTAGAGGATTTATCCATTTTATGATCCTCTGAGGAAATTACTTCACTAAAATATTATCCCCCAGAGTGTTATATACTGTGAACAAAATCTGACATTTTGTTCAGCAGCTTTGTTCTCTAGTTGCTGTTCAACCCACTCATCTTAATGCCATTAGCAGAACTACGCGGCATACTTTCATTTGCATAATTGCATCAGCCAAATTATTAATGAAAAGTTTAATAACAGGCCCATAATTGGTGTATCTAAGATCCTGCTTGGTGTTCTGAATCAGATGGCAATGCAACTGTACTTGGTGCACTAAATTTCCATACCCATGAGGCAATCCAAAATGCATTTATCCATTTGGTTAACCTCTGAAGGTACCCACTAAAATTTTTGTTTTAAACATGTTTATGGCTCACTGGATTGTTTTGGCCACAAAACAACAACCTTCAGTTAAGGTGGGTATGGTCTTTACTATATTTTTTAAATGTTATCTATATAAACCCTCACATGTAGATCAGTTATATTTGAAAATTTCATTTGAAAGTTTATTGTTTGGGTCATGAACTGCATTTTCTCATAGGAGCAAGATTTTTTCATTAGAATAGAAGACCACTTAAATCATAAATAATTGAACTGAATTCCAATGTATAATCATATAATCAGGCAAACAATCATATATTCTAGACAGCATTCTAGTGCTGAGGAATATAGCAATCAATAAGAAAAACATGTCCATGTTCTAAAATAGCTTACATTTTTGGAATTGGGTAGGTGGAGTGGGCAGATTTATTCAATAGAAATAAATGTAAATTAATGGTTAATATAACTTACTTTTTATAGCACTTATATTAATAAGATAGTGATACTGAGAGAGAATGACTGATGAAACCCATTAACTAGAAGCTTAGGTTTCTCTCAACGAGGCAGCATGATTCTGCATCAGTTCTCACCCTAGGACCATATTAAAGAGAAGTAGGAAACTATTGAAAGTCGAGGGGAAAAGTATTCCAGGCAGAAGAAACAGCAGTGCAAAGACCTTGATTCAGGAAAAAGTTTGGAATATTGGAGTGACTGAAAGATAGCCACCGTCTATAGAGTATTGTGAATAACAGTTTGGAAAGGTACACAGGATTCCGATGATGTGGAGATTTGTAGGCCATGGTTAAAAACAAGTTTGGTATTTTTTTCATGGATTTCACTGGAGGAGGATGAGATCTTATGGATACATTTAAATAATGACTGGAAGCTGAAGTAAGAATGGGGTAAGGAAGCCAGACTGGAGTTAAGGAGACTATTGGTGGAGGTCTGAGAGGATGTGATGGCTGATTGGCCCACAAGCTGGACCCAGGCAATCAGAGGCTCCTCTCCCACCCCCTCCCTGCCCCTGGCCTTCAAATGTTTGTTCTGCCCATAGCTGGAGCCATTTCAAGAACACATTCTTGAGAGAGTAATGTGTTGTTAGACTGTTTGGATTGAATACATGACAGAACCCCATTAAGGCCTCTATATAAACTTTTGAGATTTTGGAGGGCGGAGGTAGCAACCAACTTGTTTTTCGGCTCCCCAAGACAAGTCTGGTGTGTAAGTTCCCTGGCTTAGTAAAACTGTCACTACCAATATGGAGTGGTCTGCCTCTTTCTTTGGTCTCGTCTTGCTTTTTGTGTTAGGGGGCAGTTTCTGATTTCACCCAGGGAACTCCCATAATTGGGAACCAACAGAGATCAGTTAAAGACTGTTGCAGGTTGGCTAGGTGCACACGTGGTGAGTATAACCCTTTTAGTGGTAAGAAGTGATCAGATTTGCCCTGACCAGTTTGGCTCAGTGGCTAGAGCGTCGGCCTGCGGACTGAGGGGTCCCAGGTTCGATTCCGGTTGGGGGCATGTGCCTTGTTTGCGGGCACATCCCCAGTGGGGGGAGTGCGGGGGGCAGCTGATCGATGTTTCTCTCTCATTGATGTTTCTAGCTCTCTGTCCCTCTCCCTTCCTCTCTGTAAAAAAAAAAAAAAAATCAATAATATATATATATAAAGAAGTGATCAGATTTGGAATATATTTTGTTGTTGTGTTTTTTGATGAATTAGATAGCAGGTGTGAAGATAAGAGAAGTAAGAATGACTACTAGGTTAATGGTGAGAGCACCTGGATAAATGGTGATACAGTTTTTTTGCAGTGGGGTCCTTTGGGAAGGAAGAGATTGAGAAGATTGAAGTGAGGATAGTGAAATCAGTGGTTAGGGCAGATTTATATTGTTTGAGACTCCAATAAAATCCAACCAGAGATATTGATGAGGCCATGTCTGGAGACTAGAGATAATAGACTTGGTAGCCATCAGCCTATAAAATTGAACTCAATAAAGTTATTGAATAAAATTATAAATGGAGAAGAGGGGAGGATAGAGCCTAGGGCAGTGATGGCGAACCTATGACACGCATTTAAATATATAAAATAAATATCAAAAATACAAGTCTTTGTTTTACTATGGTTGCAAATATCAAAAAATTTCTATATGTGACACGGCACCAGAGTTAAGTTAGGGTTTTTCAAAACGCTGACACGCCGAGCTCAAAAGGTTCGCCATCACTGGTCTCGGGGGAACTTCAGCACTTAGAACTTCGGTGGAAGATTACCAAAATTATCAACTTAAAAGGCGGGGGAGGATATGTCACTTTCCAGTTCAAGCTCTCCAATGGTTTTCCTCCACACCTATGAGGGAATTCATGGTCTATCATGGGCCCTCAGTTCCCTCCTCTCCTTCCATTCTCTTTTTTGCTCATTCTCAGCTAGACCCACTGTCTCTCCTGCTTTTCCTTGTACACCCCAAGTATATTCTTATCTCTGGGCATTTGTTCTTGCTTTTTCTCCTACCTGGAATGATTTTATCCCCAATATTCACCTGGTTCTCTCCCTCCCATTGTTCAGATTTCTATTAAATTGTTTTTTTTTTTTTTAAAATCTTTATTGTTCAGATTATTACATTTGTTCCTCTTTTTTCCCCCCATAACTCCCCTCCTTCCAGCTCCCACCCCACCCTCCACCCTCACTCCCCACCCACTGTGTTCATCCATAGGTGCATGATTTTTGTCCAGTCACTTCCCGCATCTCCCACACCCCTTTTCCCCCCAAGAATAGTCAGTCCATTCCCTTTCTATGTCCCTGATTCTATTATAATCACCAGTTCATTCTGTACATCAGGTTATTTATTCACTTGATTCTTAGATTCATTTGTTGATAGATGCATATTTGTTGTTCATAATTTGTATCTTTACCTTTTTCTTCTTCTTCCTCTTCTTAAAGGATACCTTTCAGCATTTCATATAATACTGGTTTGGTGGTGATGAACTCCTTTAGATTTTCCTTATCTGTGAAGCTCTTTATCTGACCTTCAATTCTGAATGATAGCTTTGCTGGATAAAGTAATCTTGGTTGTAGGTTCTTGGTATTCAGCACTTTGAATATTTCTTGCCATTCCCTTCTGGCCTGCAAAGTTTCTGTTGAGAAATCAGCTGACAGTCGTATGGGTATTCCCTTGTAGGTAATTGAGCCTCTTTCTCTTGCTGCTTTTAAGATTTTCTCTTTGTCTTTTGCTCTTGGCATTTTAATGATGATGTGTCTTGGTGTGGTCCTCTTTGGATTCCTTTTGTTTGGGGTTCTCTGCGCTTCTTGAACCTGTAAGTCCATTTCTTTCTCCAGGTGGGGGAAGTTTTCTGCCATTATTTCTTGAAATAGGTTTTCAATATCTTGCTGTCTCTCATCTTCTGGCACTCCAATAATTCTGATATTAGTCCGCTTAAAGCTGTCCCAGAGGCTCCTTACACTATCTTCACACTTTAGGATTCTTTTTTCATTTTGCTTTTCCAATTGGGTGTTTTTTGTCGAATCTTTGGTTTGATTCTTGAGCTCCTCTGGTCTGCTGTTGGGTATAATATTCTTTATTTCAGTCCGTGTATGCTTACTTTCTAATTTCTTTATCGTAGCATCGAGGGTCTCATTAGTTTTTCGTGAGGCTCTGCACAAATTTATGGCAAGTCCTCAAAATTGCGATTCTTAGCTCCATATCCTCCATTTCTGTCATGTTTTTTTGTCTCCGCATCTTTTATGCTTTCTTGGTGCACCCCCTTGTGGTCTCTGTGCGCAGTCTTGTTCTAGCCAAGCCTTAATTGTTGTAGTTAACACTAGAGGGATTTGACCACCAGGCCGACTGGCTGTAGGAATCAGCTGAGCAGAAAACGTCTGTCTTCTGGGGAGGCGCTAATCCAGCCTTTGCCTGAGGCAATTGGCAAATGGCTGTGCGCAGGGCCTGGGCGGGGCGGGCTCAATAGGGCGGGGGGAGGGAGCCGCTCTGGCCGCTCTCAGTCCGTCCCCAGGGGCTCTGCCTCTCTGTCCCCACAACCGCTGCAAACCTCGGAGGGGCCGTAGCCAGACAGTCCCGCTTCTCCCGTTTGAGTCTGGGTCCCTAGAGACTCGCCCGGATCTGTAGCCCAGAGTCTGAGACTCAATCCTGATTGAAAACAACAACCGCGCCCTCAGCCGCCAGCCCGCTTTGCGTGCGCACCACCTCACCACCGCACCACCGTACCTTTAAATTTTCCACACTACGCCTCCTCTGAGCGTCGGAATGCTGTTGTTTTTGCTTCTAGTTGAAGAGTCTCTCCTCAGCCAGCCTTCCTGTGGTTCTGGTTGATGTCCGTTCTGACTTTTAGTTGTATTTTTGAAGTGGTTGTTTACGGCGGCAATCTCCGGTGTTTACCTATGCCACCATCTTCGATTCTCTCCCAGATTTCTATTAAATTGTTAACTGAGAGCATTGTCTGACTGCCTCGTATCCTCTGATGACTTTTCAATAGTAACTTTCTTTTTCTATGTAGCATGCTCTCTGGCCCTTATTAGATGATGAGAGCTAGCCTTATGAGCTATATTCAAGCTAAAGAATTGATGACTGATACTCTATTAGTGGATTATGTTTCCATTTGCATTTTCAGTAGGGCCTTATAGATCTCTCTTAGACTTTGAGACAGAGATAGGGACAATGCCTGAGGTATGTTTGATGATAGTATTTTCAGCACTTATTAAGTTATATTAGGTAGGATTGTTTATATGTAAAACTGGCCCTTACTCGGGACTTAGTATTTAATAATGATATTGTTCTATAGTTGTTATATTTAATATTATTATTTAATAATGATTTAATATGTTTCAAAATATTTAATAATATTTAGTAAGTTTTTCTAGTTGTTTGGCCTATTGATTTGTCTTGCCATGTTTATATAGTGAGAATATTTACTTATTTTCTGTTAGCATGTTACATTTCTCATTTATTTACTAATGAGTATCAGTATTCTACAAAAGTGATGTGCCTCCTTAAAGTAAATATTTTCTATAAATTTGTTATATTTTTGGATTATATAGTTTTATTTTAAAATCTATTCATATTATATAGTTAGCAAGTATTAAATATATATGTTGTGGATAATTTTTAAAAAATTGCTTAATTTAGATCAATGACCACTTACTCATTGTTGAAAGCTTGCATTTCATTCAACTGCCTTATTTAACTGCCTTTATTTGGACTCTTAGGAAACAAAAAAATATTTTGAAAATTAACAATTATGCTGGGGGAAAATAAATAAATTAAGCTTTAGAAATAATTTTGAAATTGGATTTATAATTTAACTACTGATGTCTGAGTGTAGAAATTTTTATGAATCTTGAATGTAGAATTAGCATTTTGATTTGTAGACCAATCTATTCATTAAAAAGAAAATTCTTGCTTGAAAACAAAAGCTTTTATAGTAATGCTAAAATGTGACATCTTTTTCTACTAAAATATTGAATCCAATTGTTTCATATTAAGGTTGCCTTGTTCCCCAAACAATATATACATGTGCTAACAACCATTAAGTTAGTATGAGTCATTACTAAAGTAAAGAAGCACTTTTTTTGATTATTAGGAATTGTTGCTATATTAGTACATAGTGCATAATATAACAAAGTCACATCTTGATCTTTATAGTTGATATGATTTGTATGAATTAATTAAATACAAAGTAAGTCAGCAATATTAGCAGGGAGTGCCAATAATGAAATAGTAGTAGATAATAACAGTAAAATTTAAAAGGCAATAGAAACTTTCCTCACCAATGTTTTTTTTTCTTGGTTAAAATATTGTAAAAGCAAGACATTTTATATAACTTGTTCTCTCTTGCTCTTACTGGCATAGTGTGACTGTGTTTAGAATCAGTATAATGAACACAAGGTAGAAGGAATTAATGGAAACAAATCATGACTCTATCTTATCAAGAAATTGATTAACTCCTGGATAGTTGACTGCACCCAATTACTGTGCTGTATTAAAACTTTAGCTTTCAATAGCCTAGTCAATGCCTCTTAATTTAAATTATTTATTAATTAGAGATATTATATTTCAGGTGTTCATTGAACCACTTTATAAAACAAGAAAACCATTTAAAGATTAGCGTTGTAGACATTTTAGGAGAAAGATACCGTGCTATTGAATGCTTATGAAATTGTTAATGTTGATGCAAGTGATAAACTGCAGGCATTAGTTTGCTTTGTAATAGTATAGAAATCATAAATTTCACTTTCCATTATTGCCTCCTGGTTTATTATACCAGTGGTTTGAAAAACTGTTCTTTTTTCACATATATATGTATGTGTGTGTGTGTGTATATATATTAGAGGCCCGGTGCACAAAAATTGTTCATGGGTCCCTAGGCCTGGCTGGCGATCAGTGCTGATTGAGGCCAAGCCAATCAGGGCCAGGCCAGAGAGAAGGCGACAGTCACCGGGCCGGGCGTTGAAGGAGCAGACACCCAACGCAAACTCCACCATCATTGGCACCCCGCCACTGTGCGGTTCCCCCCTTCCCCCACTTCTCCTTCCCTTGTCGCCAGCTGCTGGGCGGCGGGCCGATTGGGGCCTGCTGGCCGGGGGGAGGGATGGGGTACAGGAGGTTGGCCACCAGCCCTGAGGAGGGAGCCGGCCCTTGGCCCCCTGGAAAAGGAGCCGCATCTGCTGCCACCCACCCCCGGTTCCCTGTCCCAGCCCGGGGGCCAGGGGAGATACTGGGAGGTTGGCTGGCTGGGGGAGGTTGGCTGTGGGAGTGCACTGACCATCAGGGAACAGTTCCTGCATTGAATGTCTGCCCCATGGTGGTCAGTGCATGTCATAGCGACTGATTGTTCTGGTCATTTAGGCTTTTATATATATAGACTAGTGGCCCAGTGCATGAAATTCCTGCATGGGAATGGTTCCCTCAGCCCAGCCTGCACTCTCTCCAATCGGGGACCCCTTGGGGGATGTCTGACTGCCGGCAGTTGGACATCCCTCTCTCAATCTGGGACCTCTGGCTCCTAACCGCTCACCTGCCTGCCTGATCACCCCTAACCTCTCTGTCTGCTTGCTTTATTGCCCCTAACTGCCTCTGCCTGCCTGCCTGATTGTCCCCAACTGCCCTCCCCTGCCAGCTTGGTTGCCCCCAACTGCCCTCCCCTGCCAGCTTGGTTGCCCCCAACTGCCCTCCTCTGCTGGCCTGATCTCGCCCCCAACAGCCCTGCCCTGCCGGCCTGATCTTGCTCCCAACTTCCCTCCCCTGCCACCCTGGTCACCCCCAACTGCCCCCCCCTCCCGCCCGTCTGCTCACCCCTAACTGCACCCCCTGCCAGCCTGGTCACCCCACACAGCCTGCTGTTCAGTCGTTTGGTTGTCCCTCACTAACCACCCTGCCGGCCTGGTCACCCCACACAGCCTGCTGTTCGGTCATCTGTCCAGTTGTTTTGGTTGTGATGGCCCCTGGCTTTTTATATATTAGGATATTAGTTAACATATTAGATAAATTTGTGTATAAGACACATTCGGATTTTATTATTTATTTATTTATATTTTTATTAATTTCAGAGAGGAAGGGCAAGGGAGAGAGAGTTAGAAACATCAATGATGAGAGAGAGAGTCATTGATTAGCTGCCTCCTGCAATGGGGGATCTGACCGCAACCCAGGGATGTGCCCTAACTGGAAATTGAACTGTGACATCTTGGTTCATAGGTCAATGCACAACCACTGAGCCATGCCACCCGGGCTGGGTTTTATAATGACACTCACTCAAAATAAGCATTTATATTGACCAAGAGTGTAAAGTAGTTTTAGAAAAGAAATATATTTTTTTATTCAGATAATTGTAGTGTACCTCCAGTACTGGCATCTAGTAGTAAGTGATACATTTTGAATAAAGGGTAATATTCTTTTAACCCCAGGGAAGTAGGGAGGAGAAGAGGGGAATATATTTCTTAGACACTTACCATGTTCCAAGTCTGTTCTAAGTGCTTTACATATATTATCTTATTTAGTCCACTCAACAACATAATATGTAGGTATTATTTATTATGTCTATTTTATAGAGTAGGATAGTGATGCATAGAGACATTAGTAAATGGTCAGCCAGAATATAAACACAGGTAATACAGTATAGATCCTCATAATTCTCACTGTCAAGGAATATGTTATACTGCTTTGCTATGTAAAAAAATAAATGTATGTAAAAGATCTTTTTAAAAGAACATATAGGAGTCATTAAAACTGGTAACTAGCAAGTGAGCAAAGAGACCAATAAACAACACCAGTTTATTTAAAAGGCAAAGTGTATTACCTTTTAATATGTGTACAATTATTAAAGCACATAGAATTAATGTAATTTTATGAACATAGAGAAGTAGCTACATTATATAAAATGTAAATGCATAGAATTGATCAGTAACTATTGCTACAAAGGAAATAATAAAGTAATAATTTTGAAGAAATTAGAATATTATGCTCCTTTATACAGTTATGCAGTTAAAGTAGATATTCCCCTGAATATTATCAGGGAAGAGAAAAGAAACATAAATGTATGCAATAATTAGCTGGAATCTGATGGTATAGCAATGCTTCCCTGGATTTTGAGCTCTGTTATCTATAATAATAAAAGCATAATATGTTAATTAGACCAGACATCCTTCGGGACGACCTTCTGGATGAAGCCAGGGCTGCGAGGGAAGCCCGGGTCCCAGGTGCCAGAGGGAAGCTGGTGCCAGCAGCCAGGAGAAGGAAGGCCTACTGTTGCACGAATTTCATTCATTGGGCCACTAATAATAATAAAACTAGATTATATTGATATTGGAATAATCCAAACACTCCCTCTGATTTGCTAATATTTTTAACTACCTATGCAATGCACAACTCATATTATTATTATCATGCTTTGCATTGCTGTGCTCTATGCCTCGTCTCCACTTCTCACAGCTAGGTCTTTCTGTTTTAACCAGCATATTAGATTCAGGGTAACATGTGGATGCTTTTTACAGAGTGATATAATGCATCCAATATGTAATAACAGTATGGTTTATGTACATCTAAACTAATTTCAAAATTAAGTTCTATCTGTGTATTATTTAGATTATAAAGTAAAAATTAACTCAACAAATATTTATTGATCTCATGGTCCATTTGGGAAAAGCCCAAGAGTTAATAGGATTAAATACTTTGAAGTTTTTCTCAACTGACAGCCACCCTAGGCTACATTTGGTCTATGTGTGTGAGCTGGGGAAAGGTACCTAGATTTATTACTGGAAATACTAATATGACTATAGTATAATGACTTATAAACTGGAAAAAAACACACCACAGTAAGAGATAATAAAGCAGTTCATGTTATATACCTAGATTTTATTTTTATATTTATCTAACTACAGACTGTCTAAGAATATCCATTATAGGACACGAATTAATATTACTAATATTGTGTAAATGCATAGGACATGTGAGCCATTGAGATGACCAAAGAATGGCTTCAGTGTTGACAAATATTATATTCTGATCTTTGCATTTTGAGTAATAAATCTGTTCCTTGATAGGGAATACGCTAGCAGAGACAGTGTAAAACAACTACAGAAATGCCATAAATATTTAGGGACAAGGTGTGCAATAACTATGGAGATAATGGTGTAGGTGCATTCTATATCTTTTTGTTGCACATTTTATTCATTTTATTATTTTAATTTCCTTTTTGTTTCCAGCAATGGTGATATTTGTCTGTTCATTGTTTGATAGTAGTATGTGTCTCCTCGGATATTGATAATATGCTCAAGACTTCCGTTTTATTTTCTTTGATAACTACAGCACAGAATAACTTTTACTGGGACATGTTAGTCCATTGGCCAGAACCCTTTAATATGTAGCATATGCAGCTTCCCATCAATATCAGTATCTCTAGAAAAGAATTCTGGAATCCCTCATATGTGATTTTTGCTGCTCACTCAGAAGAGCAATGATAGATTCCAAATCTTTAGTATTTAGCCCTAACTATATGCAGTGAGCCTTAGAAAAATTTAGGGTTGCTTAAAAAACCCAGAAACATATTTTTGAAGTCTAGTTTGAAAAGGGAAAAGACATAGAATTACTAAGAATATTTAATTTAAATAAGGTAAATTTAAGCTTTACCTTAAGTACTTTTTCCCTATTTGAAAGCAAAATTTTAGATGATTTGCAACTTTATGAAGGTATTGTCATTCCATCAGCCATCACGTTCCAGGTCCAGATTACTTTCTGTCTCTCTCTCCCTCTCGACACTGTACCCCTCCCCACAATGTGCAAGTGCAGTTTACACCAAATCCCGTCACTTTTCTGTGCACTGTTCCCTACCATTTTCTACAACTTCAGTTTGATCCTTAACACTATGCTTCTTATTAATTACTATCGCCTTCTGATTGATCTGGCTTCCAGAGTTTTCCTCCCTCCTCAGTCCATTCTGCAAGCTGGTACCTAAATAATCTTCATTTTCCTAAGGCAATTTTTTTTTTTTTTTTGCCTGGCCAAGGGACCGTCCACAGTCTTGCTCTTCATCTTCATTTCTGCCTTTTAATTTGGACCCAGTTTTTCCTCATTATGGATGTGCCTATAGCTCTGATCTGTTCTCTAGGAAATGAAGTATTAATAACAGATCTTGCATTTTGAAAATTAAAATCATCGCGTGTACTCTAATGAACTTTATAGTGTTTTATATTTAACCCAGGTTCAGGCACTTAAATATGTACTAACATCACCTCATGCAGTAAACTCATTGAACCCTCAAAACAAGTTTGTGAGGGGGGCTAATACATGTTAGAGAAGAGGAAACTGGTGAGAAATCATGTGCACAGTCACAGGGCGTGGAAGTGGTGCTGGAAAGACACGTGGCGGTGTGGCTCCGGGACCGGCTGTGGCCAGGGCCTCTCTGTAAGTGGCGCTGGTATTGTTAGCCACCGCTGCTCTGTGCTTTCCCGCTTTGCCTCCTCAGCCAAAAGCTTAGCAGATTCAGAGACATCCAAAGGCAAGCCAATTGTGACTTCAAATCTTGGAACTTTTCCCCATATCCATTTTAATGTGAAAAATAAACGCAATGTCTAAACACTCGCAATAACAAACCTGCCCTGGGATTAAAAGGACAAAATGCTGTATAAACTTAGGGGAGAATCACATTGCTAAAATTAATGCAGATTGAGCTTATTTTATTTAATATTAGAAGTTAGAGAAGTCAGCATTTCAGTAATGAAGGCAATGCAGGTGTGATTTACAAAATATATAGTATAAAGACAGCCTGGGAACTCATAAACTTTAATTCTTTTGTCTATTTTAGGACTTTCTGGGACAAGTGTTTTGTACATTGGGGGAGATTGTTGGTTCACAGGGAAGTCGCCTGGAAAAGCCAATAGTGTAAGTATTTTTAAATTCAGACAATGAAATGTTAACTCTCATTTTTATTTTTGCAGTTTGGAATTGATAAATACATGCTTGTGCACAAAATGTGGGTTTTAAAATCTTATTTATGAGTTTTACTTCAAAAAATCATTTTGACATGTTTATCAAGGATACGTTATATTTCAGCTGTCATATGCCTTGCTACAAAATGTTCACAAAATGAAATGAGCACATTTAAACAAGGAGATATGTTGTTTTCCTTTTGGTGTACTATTGTCTTCGATTTCATACTTTTTCTTATTTAGAGAGTATTTTATTAGTTTCTGTTATCAAACACATGTAGATTAAAACCTTACATATTTAATACAATGGAAACACTGTTGAATGTTTCTAGACCGATATGGCTGTTAATTTCTGTATAATGCCAACCCAACTCAGTACAAATGGGAGAGTTTTTCTGAAGTTGACAGCACAGCTTCCAAAAATTCAAAAAAATGTATTTTTATATATTTTAAAATATATATGTGTGGTATACATCAATAGCAGCAAGAGCTTTTCCAAGTTCTGTAGTCATGTGAACAAAATTATAGAGATATCTATCACAAACCATTAAAAAGAAAAAAAAGATTAAAAGGTCCAGAAAACAGCAAAGTTCTGTTACTGTTGTGATACCTGGCACCATTTTTTTTTTCATTAGCTTCTTTGTCATCATCTGGAAAGAAAACATTCTAGAATAACATCATTAAAACCAGCTCTGATGAAGCATGGTCACTACTATGTATCATAAAGCAGGTACAAGATATTTTACATCCACAGAGGGATGATATAGTACTGCCCTCCATCTATAATGCTAGTGATACAATTTTAAAGGCATTGTTTGAGACTTGATTCTGTTTCCCCAGCAGAGGGCCTCAAGAGAGGAATGACAACTTTTTGAAAGACATTTTACTTCTTGGGGCCAGGCCTATATGTAGCACCACCTTTTATACCATATGTTTAATAAATACATTTTTGGTGATTGAGGTTTTAGTCACTTTTATTACAAAATTGGTTTGTAAAGAAGGAGATAGGTGTAAATGTTAGAGAAGGTGGTTGCTGTGGGTTACATCTTCTACCTTCACCTTCAATTACTGGAATCATGCTTCATTTTTTTATTAGTTGAATGGGATAATCCTATTTTCTCCGGTTCCAGAAATGCAGAAAACGAACTCCTGACATTTTTTTCTTATTCTTTCCTTCCCCTGTCCTCCTCCTTCTCCTCTTGCTAATTTCAATTATTTGGATGCACCCAATTGTTTATAAAAGATCAAATGATCTGGGAAGAATACTAAGGCATATGCAGAGCTAAATGCAATGTCTAGAGGCTTGGGGAATTTTGAATCTATATCTTCACCAGTCTTTTAAGAATCTTAACCTTACAAAATAAATGTCAAAACTCCACATATCTATTCACCTTTGACATCAAACACTATAGCCAACGCACCATTTTTACATTCCCTGCATAAAATTCAATACTTAATGTGTTCAGTGCTATGCAAGAACTTCTTAAGATAATAAGAGGTCTATGAATTCTAACTTCCTTTATTTAATTTGATTTTCTTAGAAAATTACTATAAAATGTTGGTTTGGAAACATTTGGCTGTGAACTACCTTTTAAACATTCTTTTCAAGTGTAACTTGTTTTCACATATAATTATAGGATGTGGAAGCTTATTTAAATGTATTTTGTTCACTTTAATAGATAAGTAGTATGTTATTTATAAAGCAACTATACATAAATATTTTATTAAGTGCATATAAGTTTTTTAATGAATATAATTATTATTGCATTTTTTAGTCTAGTGCTCAAGTCCATTGAGATTCCTGGAAAATCACAAAATCTATCTTTATTATTTTTTTTCAGGAAAAAAAATCAATAATATAAACAATGACAACTTAAAGATATCTTTTAACATTCTTTGAGAGAAACCAAAAGCAGTTAAAATATAATTTTTATTTCCAAGCAACAGAGTAGATATTTTTATGGAACTTGCACTCATATTTTGAAATTAATTTTATTAGAGATTTTTATCTGATTTTTTTCTCCATAAAAGGAAATCATAACTTTATTTCAGAAAGCTCTTAAATTACATAGCATTTTTCCCCAGTGAAAAATCATTGTTATATTAGTCCTGAAACATGTTAAAAAGTTTAATTATATTGGTTGCAGTATATGGTAAACAGAATATAGAGTTGGTAAAAATAGGTTTAACGTTGGGAGTATGTGAACATGGAGTTAATAAAGATATTGTAATAATCATAACCTACATGTCTTTTTCCAACCACATATTGTGCAAGATGTGGTCCTTGTTCAGCTAATTCAGCAATTCCCACTAGATAAGACTAAGAAAAACAAATTCATGCTACTTAGATACCTAGAGTAGTGATTGGCAGAATATGCAAATGTGGGGAGTATTTGCTGGCATTTGAGTCACTATCATTTTACATAACTAGAAGAGATGAGATGTCCTTTAGATTTTTCCTAGCTCCTGCTGAGGATGGTGTAGCATAAATGAGGTAAAGCCTTAGAACCCTGTTCAGATAAAATGAAGGTATTGTAACTGCACACTTCATGTCATCTGAGGGTATTTTGTAATTTAGGAAAATGTTGGTACTATATCTATCTTATTGAAAAAGGTCTAATTCATTCAATTTTTAAAACTATGTGCAACTAATATTTTATTCAGCCGTTGACCTTATTGGGCAGTCTTCTCAGGCAAATAGACATTATGAAAGGATTTAAAGGTGGGCTTAATGTTTGAGCAGTGGGATATTTTAAAATTTTAGTAAGTATAGCTAGGCAAATATTGGCATTAAATGGGTAACAAAATGACAAAATGTAGGGCTTGAGAGTGGGAAAGAGATTGGCTACAAAAGAATGAAGCAAAGAACAAAACGATAAGAATTGTAGAATGGTGACCTGTTACCTGAGGAAATCACATTAACTGCTTGAGATAAAGAGAATGTGAGAGAAGGAATTCAAATGGAAGATTAACCAAAAATAGGGCAGTAAAATTGAATGTCGTTAGCCTCCTAATGGAAGGATATCTTGGATTTATTAATTAAAGCATAGAGGAATATAGTCACATGCTCTCATCTGAGCAATTACTCCGACACAGTGGATTGGGGGGAAGGGGAGTATTTTGTAGTCATTCACCCTCTTGCTTGAGAAAATAATGGCTTTTATAAAGAAACTAGAGGCCTGGTGCACAAAAATTTGTGCACTTGGGGGGGGGGAGGGGGTGCCCCAGCCTGTCCTGTGCCCTCTCACAGTCTGGGATCCCTCGGGAGATAACGACCTGCTGCCTTAGGCCTGCTCCCGGGTGGCAGAGGGCAGGCCCAATCCCTATGTGCAGCCCCTGGTCAGGCTCAGAGCAGGGCCGATTGGGGAGTTGGGGCACCGCCCCCTGTCATGCACAGAGCAGGGCTGATCGGGAGGTTGCGATGCCACCCTCAGTCACGCTAAGGGTAGGGCCGATTGGGGGGTTGGGGCACCGCCCCCTGTCACACTCAAGGCAGGGTCGATGGGGAGGTTGCAGCGCCACCCCCTGTCACGCACAGAGCAGGGCGGATAGGGAGGTTGTGACCCCACCCCCTGTCACACACAGAGCCGCAGGGCGGTCAGGGGGTTTGGGCGCTGCCCCCTGTCACGCTGATCCCGGTGCCGGGAGCCTCGCTGCTCCACTGATCCCGGTGCTGGGAGGCATATTACCCTTTTACTATATAGAATAGAGGCCTGGTGCACGGGTGGGGGCCAGCTGGTTTGCCCTGAAGGGTGTCCTGGATCAAGGTGGGGGTCCCCACTGGGGTGCCTGGCCAGTCTGGGTGAGGGGGTGAGGGCTGTTTTCCAGCTGGCAAGTGATTGAAGCTCCCAATCGCTCCTTGTTTTCTTTTTTTTTTTTTTATTCTGGGCCAGCTTTAGCTCTGAGGCCTCGCTGCTGGAAACATCGATACAATGTTGCGGTCCGGGGCTGACTGAAAGCCGGTTTCTGGGGTTTTGTTTAGCTTCTATATTTGCAACATAATACATAGTTGCTTAGAGTTGCAGCTGAGAGGCCGGCAAGTGAGGCGGGGAACGTTGGAGTCCGCCGTCACTGGAGCAAGCAAGCCTCCCTGCTCGCTTCAGTGCATGGCTGCCGGCCGCCATCTTGGCTGACAGTTAATTTGCATAAGGATATGCTGATTAGCCAATGGGAAGGGTAGCGGTCGTACGCTAATTACCATGTTTCTCTTTTATTAGTGTAGATTCTAGCTATGAGAGAAGCATGTGTCTCGAGGAAGGGGAACATGTGGATTGAAGAATCAGGTCCTCTGAACTGAGCATGCTTGCTGTCTTGGGTTCTGGCGAGTTCAAGTGCTTTAAGAGAAGATGTAGCTTCTATTCAAATGGGATTTAACCCCCTTCCTTCAATGTTACTGAAAAGCAATCAAAAGCATTCATACCCTTTGTTTTAAAACGCATCGTTAGGGTGAGGAAGAGAGTGAAATGCTGTTTGCATGGAAATTTTCTCTTTCCGTAATGTCAGAGTAGCTCTTCAGAGCAGCTGGTCCACTCCACGGATGCATGCAGATTCCATCCTCATCCCTGCTTCCCCTGCTCAGTGACATCCTTTCCCATGTGCTTGCTTTTTTGAATCAATCTAATGGGCAGATGGTGGGGAGAGATCGGCAGGGTGGACGATATGCAATATTTCAGTAGAGGAAAGAATAGCTTTGGAAGAAAGGAGGGAGCCAGTGAGAAAACTGGAAATAATACAAGGTCAGGGAAGTGTTTTCTTCTCTGATAGGCAGCTTTAGGACAAACACAGTTTCTAAAGACTTCATGATTTACCACATGATTTATGAAAATAGTGGACTAGATAAAAGATGATAGAAATAATGAAGTTCATATTAAGGAAATGATATGTATTTAACATGTAGCTCTTACATCTCTATCTCATAGTCCCTTTTGCCTCCCCCTGTTCCTGTCTTCTCCTATGAACCTGTCCTGGCCAGGACTTAGCCATGTAAAGATAACATTGTAGGGTGGTCACTAAACATCCTACCAGTTTTTGTGGTCGGTTCCTCCTGGCTGGAGGTAGAAATAGAGTTCGTACACTCTCCTGTTGCAGCCGTGACTTTTGTCAGTCTTGTTAAGAGTTAGGGGATTGTCCCTTGTGGATGAGTATAAGCTTCCGAATGCAGCACCAGACACCTCCTGAGGCAGATAATCCACCTGCAGTTAACAAAATGGACTCATCTTGTGTCCCGGATGTTATTTTTCTTAAATAGCATCATCAAAGTGACTTAGTGCTTATTTACTAATTTGTTTTAGATTAGAGATTTATTTTCCAATTAGTTTCCCATTTGTATTCTAAATTATTCATAATATTCCCTTGTTTCTTTCCCTTTAAATGGCCCAGTTTAAATTATTTTCTGTTCAGGTATTCAGAATAATTTCTTCTAGCTTCCTAATTGCAATTGTGTTATAATATCTCTTCAGAAATAAACTTCTTAAAATGATGATAACTAGAAAATTTGAAGATGCAAAGCAGGCGTAGTAGAGCTTTAAGTTATTTATTATTAATCAAGTCTTTGAGAACTAAGTTATGTTTATTACAAAGGAAAAATAGTTAGTTGTACATAGCCATATGCCCTATTAAATAATCCGCATTTGAATTTAAACTCATTTTTTTATTTTCTGTTTTTCAGTTATTGTTGTCACTTTAAAATATTTTGCTCATTTTTTTATGACATAAAAATTAATTTTTTAGCCCTAACCGGTATGGATCAGTGGATAGAGCATCGGCCTGAGGACTGAAGGCTCCCAGGTTTGAGTCCGGTCAAAGGCATGTACCTTGGTTGCAGGCACATCCCCAATAGGAGGTGTGTAGGAGGCAGCTGATCGATGTTTCTCTCTCATCGATGTTTCTAACTCTCTATCCGTTTCCCTTCCTCTCTGTAAAAAATCAATAAAATATGTATTTTAAAAAAAGTTATTTTTTAATATCTTGTAGAAACTTAGGTGAACTATTTTGAAATTGATGTTTAGCTATTTTTAATTTACTTTTTAATAGCAGCTCAGGATTTTTACAATTTCCAACAGTCTGTTCCCTTGGATTCAAGTTTTAGCAAACACATTTCTCATATCTTAATTCCGTCCTACACTTTGGTCTTTTCCCCTCCCCCTCCGAAAATGAGTCTTGTGCTACTTAATTTGTCTGCAACATTTACTGTGTCTTCCTATGACTCATCAGCTCTTCTCTTTAGATCATCCCATTATGATCTGGCATTATACCCACTCGGCAGTGGCAGTGTGTCTGTTCATGCTGTGAGATTGTATCTAATTTTCTGCGTGATGCTGTCAGTCATACTTCTTCTATCTTTAGGGATCTCAGTGGTGGATTCAGAAAGTCTTCCAGAATGCTAGGATCAGTACCAGTTTAAGAAAGATTGCCATTTTCTACTCTGGGAGGCAAGCATTTATTACATTCATCAAATAACAGACCTGTTTGTTCCTGTTACTCTGATCCAGGCTTGACTGACTGGTTCTGTATGAAAGCATGGGGCCAGGAGGCAGGGACTGGTGTGATGAGAAAGGCGATTCTTGCTCTGGGGAGGAGCTGGAACTCCAAGGGTAACTGAACTAGCAGAGGTTTTGGCAGAGGGAGCAGATTGTGTTCTTTGTAGGCTGGCTGTTGCAGCATTTGATCTTGGCGATTAGCGGAAGGTAGAAAATAAAGAGAGGGATCCAAGAGGGATTAGTAAGTGTCCTGATAGGTGTTTGAAGACTACAGGGATAGGGACTTGGAGGCAGGTGATAATTGGAAGACCAGCTTGCAGTGGTCTAATGGACACAGAATCCCAGCTCTGACATAGGACTCATGAATGAAGTCCTGTGGGTGGTGAAGTTCAATGAGAGAATTATGGGGAGGGGAAGAAAAACAGAAAGGAACCTTGAGAATAAGGCAGAAGACATGACATTAAAGTACAAGAATAGGGCTTGAGGGCTACTTGAACCTGAGCCTTAAAGGGTTGGTTTAAAGATCTGACTCAAATGTGGCCTTATTCTGAGAGCTGTGCTGTGGTCCTCTTGCTTGTAGAGATCAATAGTCAGTGTGAGAAGGAAGAGGAGGAGGAAGGACAGGAGAATGGTTAGTCTTGAAGGTGAGAAACATACAAATTTACAATGAAGCAGTATATGTCTTTACTGTGCAATCTTTGCATGTGAACATACCGTGAACTTTGGGGGAATATTTGACCTTCAAAGTCATCTTTATTAACTTCCCTGAAAAATTAGACTGCTACTGTTTTTCTCTGGTTTATTTTACTGGGCAGAGAATATTGGGCTGCGAATGAGATCAAGTTTTTAGTCCTATTTGATATTTTTTCCGTTGAGTTGTAGGGGTTCTTTATATGTAGTAATTTATATCAGAAATCCTGAATATTAAGCTTTTATCAGGCATATGATTGCATATACATCCTCCCATTGCCTTTTCACTCTGTTTATGTGTTCTATGAGGTACAAATGTTTTAAAGTTTGAAGTTCCATTTATCTATTTTTCTGTGCTTTTGATGTCATATTCAAGAAATCAGTCAAGACCAATGTCATGAATTTTCTCACTGTGTTTTCTTTTAAAAGTTTATAGTTTTAGGTCTTATGTTTAAGTTGATTTTTATATATGGTATAAAATAAAGGTCCACTTTTATTCTTTTTATGTAGATATGCAGTTTCCTCACACCAGTTGTTGAAGAGATGGTATTCCCCTCATTGAATGGTGTTGGAATTTTTGTTCATTTGACCATATATGTGAGGGTTTATTCCTGGGTACTCTATTTTATTTCATAGGTCTAGTTGTCTCTCCTTATGCCAGCACCCACACTGTTTTAATTACTGTAGCTCCTTTGTAATATGTTTTGAAATCAGGGAGTATGAGTCCTCCAACTTCGTTCTTTTTCAAAATCATTTTTGCCAATTTGGAGTCCCTTGAGATTTCATAGAATTTCATGATGACTTTTTCTTATTTATTTATTTATTTATTTATTTATTTATTGTCTAAAGTTTTATATACACTGAGTGGCCATTTTGCTTATAAATTTTTTACATACAAAATACTAAGGTAGTATAATGTTTCAGGTATTACGTTTATTATTGTGCAGTGCTGAGTATTCACTCTTTTCTATTTTTTATTTTTTTAAACAATGAGTTTTTAAAAATGTTTTAAAAATTGACATTTGTCATTAGTGTCTAACCAAAATTTATTGACCAATAAATGTGATATATTTTAGTAAATTTTCTATGACATAATATTTGGCCCATTTTACAAATGTTCCATAAGTTAAAGCAAATTTGAAGTATAGGTAGAAAACCCTGAGATGAAAAGATTCCTTGAGTGGTTGGTAGGTTATTTCAGGTGAGGTCAGGGAGAAATGAAACATTTGTTATGGATTCAGGGAATGAAAAGTATGGCTCTATTGAAAGTGGTGGGAAAGATGAAACTAGAAACTTAACAGTGGCTGAATTTTATGAAGGTGATTTTGTCTTAATTATTAAGTTTAAAATTACCTAGGATGTATGTAGAGCCACTGGAAGATGGAAGGCTTCATGATTAGCATTAATGAGCGGATCAATCTGGCATCATGGAGAGGATAAATTAAAGGAGTACCATCCTGAGACCAGATAGGAGCAAGAAAAGTCCAGTAACCCAAGCAAAAGTGTAAAGATATGAACTAAGAGTGGTAGCGGTAATGGAAAAGTAGTATGAGTTATCGAAAAATGTTACAGTTAGGGAAAAAACCCAACTGTAACAATCAACAAAAAGCAAAACAAACCACATCAAACAAAAAACAAGCCACCCAGTCTCTCAAAAGGCCTTTTATTCTTCGTGCGCTTAATTTTGGAAAGAATTACTCATCTCTAATAATTCTCTTGAGATAAACCTTTAACTGTTTTGAGCTTGCGTTCTATTATTTTTCATATATGCCACAAAATATCACAGTAAAAACAAGTCTGGGAAACTTTTCAAAACATCTTTTTGAGATAACTTTCTACTTTGATATAATTTCAATTGTATAGAAAATTTACTAGAGTTGTACCAGAAACTTCTGTATGATCTTTACCCAGAATGTTTACGTTGAGCAGATGTTAACTTTGTTCTATGGCTTTATCATTTTCTCCCCCACCTCCATCCCTCACCTCTTCCTCTCTAATATTCTAGATTTTGTTGTTTTTTCTGAACCAGCTGAGAGTAAGTTGGAGAAATTGTGCCCCATTTCCTCTAAATGCCCGAGTGTGTATTTCCTATAAGGATGCTCTCTTACATAGCCATAAACATGATGATCAAAACCAGGGAACTTCACAGTGGTACAGTTATATTATCTAATCCACACTCCATATTCAGGTTGCAACAGTGGTTCATTCATGTCCTAAAGCTATTCCCCCCCCCCCCCCCCCCAATCTAAAGTTTAATCAAGAATCACACATTGAATTTAGTTGTCCTGATTTTAGTCTCTTTTAACCTGGAATACTTCTTTAGCCTGTCATTGTCTTTTCTTGCTTTACAATGTTTTAAATAGAGACTTTATATTTTAGAATTGCTTTAGATTTACAGAAAAGTTACAAAGATAGTGCAGGGAGTTCCTGTATATTCCTCATCCAGTTTCCACTAACGTTAACATCTTACATTACTCTCGTACATTTGTCACAACTAGGAAACAAACATTGATACCTTAGAATTAACTAAGCTCCAGACTTCATTTAAATTTCACTTGTATTTCCATGAATGTCCTTTTTCTGTTTCAGGATTCAGCTCAGGATATCACATTGCATTTAGTCATCTTGTCTTCCAGTTTCTTCT
The DNA here is from genome assembly GCF_028538775.1 of Myotis yumanensis. NCBI lineage: Eukaryota > Metazoa > Chordata > Mammalia > Chiroptera > Vespertilionidae > Myotis > Myotis yumanensis. The sequence goes on from NW_027223754.1 coordinate 173,817,302, forward strand.
GTTTTTTTGACAATTTCCCCGACTTTCCTTGTTTTTGATGACCTTGCCAGTTTTAAGAAGTACTAGTCAGATATTCTGAGACTGTCCCCCAATTTGGGACTGTCAGGTGTTTTTCCCATGGTTAGATTGGGGTTATGGGTTTGGAGGGGAAGGACACAAAGGTGAAGTGCAGTGCCTTCTTATTGCATCGTATCGGGGTACATGACATAAACATGACTTACCACTGGTGGTAGTAGCCTGGATCACTGGCCAAGGTAGTTTGCCAGGTTACTAGTGAAATTGCTCCACATAATGGCATACTTTTTGTTGTGAAGTACAATCAGTTCTTTCTGTATATATTTTAGAGCTATAACTATAGATGCATTCAGTATTGATATCATATCTCCCTAATTAATTGAATCTTTGTTATGACACAGTAACTATTTCTAGAAATATTTAAAATTAAAATCTATAGGTTTGCTATTAATGTATATATACTGGTTTTCATTAAGGTTAGATTTCTCGCCCTGAGTATATCCATTCTTTCCTTTTGAATTTTCTGAAGCCTTAAATTTTGATATCTATTGTAAATTACTAATGGATAAACTTTATTATTATTTTTACATAGTGTGACAATTTTTGTTTCTATTTTTCATTTAAAAATTTTTTTTATTGATTTTAGAGAGGAAAGGAGAGGAAGAGTGAAACATCAGTGGTGAGAGAAAATCATTGATCGGCTGCCTCCTGCACACCTTATACTAGGGGTAGAGCCCACAAACCCAGGCATGTGCCCTAACTGGGAATCAAGCTATGACCTCCTGCTTCATGGGTTGATGCTCAACCACTGAGTCACACCAGCTGGGCTCTCCAAATATTCTTGATTATTTTTATTGGCTTGTGCTAGTTACTCAGCTCTCCATGTTTCTCTTTAAGTTTTAGTTATATCATACACATTTACATTTTGTATACTATGCATAATATTTCTGAAATTGGACACAATGTGTTGGAGGCCGCCTGTCACTACTTGAGCCAAATTAAGCAGAGACAGGGTTGAATCATATCTGAGCATTTATTCCAATAATTCCGGCAGCATGGGGAGAGCAGTCGGTCACCTTGGAAAATTCTACTCTGACCCCCACTTGCCAGTTGGATGATTGTTTACACACGAGGGAAAAGTTAGCTACGAGCAGCTGTGAGCTGCAAGTGTAACATGGAAAAGGGGAGGGTTGGGTCTGTGGTCTGGCCTTCAGGAGCTCAAAGTTTGGTAACAAGGTGGCTAATCTTGTATGATGTTACAAACAGCTCAGCCCAATCCTGGGACCAGAGAATAGTAAGCATTCCTGAGAAAAACTCCTGGAGGGGGTCAGGGTCCGGGCACAGCAACCAAATCAAAGTGTGTCCTGTCCTTGGTCTGTTCTCAAAATGTGTTTCTTTTCTGAGTAATTGACTCATCGAGACATCTTATCTTTTTACAGCCTTGTTTCATCCTCCAGTTTCCCAGGGTCTGTAAGAAAACCTCTTATCTATAATTAGTGAGGTGAATAATTATTAAACAACTGTGGCTCTACTCTTATTACATGCCCTTCCCCACTATCATTTCCACTATTCTATGTCCATGTTGGATTCTGCAGTCGGTTTCTGGAGACTCTAACACATGGTACACTTTTCCTTCAGTGTTTTGTAAATATATATTTAATGCTTAATGTGAGATTATTTTCAGATGTAGTTTCAAGGCAAACTCTTTTGGAGAGGTTTTGCATTTACCAGGCACTTATGATCACTTGCATTTACTGAATTTTTGGTTAGAAGCTTTTATGACCACCCAGGAAGTAGAAATTAAGGCAGCAAGCCTGGGTAAGGTCTGAATGACTAAGAGACATATTTTTCTCTTTTATTCATCACCGAGTTTTCAGGCAGTGATTTATTTTGTACATACCTCCAAAGGGGATGTTTATATCTAATAAATGCTACAATCAACCAGTCAATGTAGTCATTGTGAGTGAAGCTTTATGCTGTGGGCTGGCCATGTATTGAATTTCTCATCTTGTGAATCCCCCCCCCTTTTTTTGGGGTCTTTTATCTTTATGCCCTAAGCAGCCATTAAAAACAAGCCCAAGATCAAACTCACCAGGGTTCGACTTTGCTTGTTTCCACTTCTGATTGGTTCTTACTTTCTTGCCTGGTTATCAGAGCCATTAGAAAAAATTTTGCAAATTGTAATCAGCATTTCCAAGTATTTTCAGGTGGTTGTTCAGTTAAGGTGTTTAGTTTGCCATAATGCCGAAAATATACATTTTGTGATTTCCACACAGAAAAAAGAAAAAGAACATTAGAAAAATTAACTGAGAAATGCTGCTTGTAATATTGTAAGAAAAAACATACAAGGATAAATTAATTGATCTTTTAGTCATAAAGACCTGGAGAAAATGGAAGATCCTGACATTTACAATTTCCCGAATGGGGAGTGAAGAGATAGAGGAAACGAGATTTTGTGATAGGTAGTTTCCTGCACAAGCTGGCATTTTTAGCTCAAGACGGAGTGGTGTTCTCCAGAAGAAATTTTAGAATAGAAAGATAGAAAGGGTAGGGCAGTTTTAGAGTGAGTATAATTTCATTGATATATTCACAATTGAGAATACTTTAACTTTCCATTCTTCCACCTTGTTCCCAGTCGAGATACTAACACTCCAATCCCTGTATATGTGGAAATTAAGGGGCATGTATTTGTTGCATACCTGCTGGTACAAATAAAACTATCAGGGATGAATAATATATTTGAGAACAAAAGCATCCATTGGGCTTTAATTTCACATATTTAGTTTCCAGGACAAACAGAAGAGTTGAACTATGATTTGTGAGAAAAGAAGCATGCAATATACTGTTAGAACAAACATTGCCCTTTGGAAAATTCTCCTTGACTTGTCCCTTGTGTAAAGCAGGAGACCATGCGCACACCTTGCATTTTCCTATTGAACTTTTCTCTTCGTGTCAGCCAGAAGCTATGTGAACATAAATATACCAGAGACCCATAAAAGGAAAATTGAATGGCAGTTGCAATTTTCTTAATTCTGCGTATGTTACACATTTTTCTTATATGTATGACCAATTGCTATGTATAGATATTTAACTCTCTTGGTTTACAAGAGGTTTGTTCTCATGAGTTTTGCTCTTATACAGCTTATAATCAACTTGAGAAAACAAGGGGAAAGAATATATGATTCTAACAATTTAGGAAAGATTAAATGCTTAGCCTGTAAGTGCAGTGGGAGTGCAGAGAAGGCTGAGCTTTGTGTGAAATTGACTGGGATAAGGTTTCATAGAACAAATGGAGTTTCATATAAAGATATGGAAAGTTTGAGGCAGGGTAGGGAATAGTTAAACACACTATGGTATGTCAGGGCGTGGGAATGGCAGAAAGACATAAGTGCAAATAAGTTACCATGTTGATGAAAGGAGAAAGAAATATGAAACCAAGATTAGGATAGGTTTTAATTACATAATAGAAATATTAGTAACCACAGGAGAAAGTTTTGTTATAGATTTATACCATATATCGTATCATATCATATTATATCATCATATTATATTATATTAAATATGCTAGATAATATGAAGCTACTAAAGATTCTTGTGCAAAGAACTGACATGTTGAATGCAATCAAAGTTTAGCTTCATCAGGATGTGTGGAAATATAGGATAAACTCAATGCTGGAACTGGGAATATATTTTGTTAGGAAAGAGCCCACCTATTAGTAATATTCTCTTTATTTGGTTGTACAAGTATTAAATATGTAGTATTGTAAATATAAAATATTAATGTATATACATATATTTTTTGCTGTTTTAGAGGAATTCCAGGGAAGAAATGTGGCACTATCATTCTTACAGCAGAAGAACTAAACTGTTGCAGGGTAAGTCAATTTCTTTGGTTTAAATTGTGTTACCAACACTAACTTTAAATAATATTTCTGAAAATCTACACAAATGATTAACTTGAGTAATTGTAGCAAATTTAATTGAAAGTATGTGTTAAATTAATTTATAACTCATTAAACATCACTTTAGATACTTAGTACTTTAACCAGAGAGACTATATTCTGTAGTCCCAAAAGAATCAGTTAGTTTAATGATCTTTTTATAGAATAGAAAATTTCCAAATAAAACCTAATGTCATTATCATTTGGGAGAGGCATTAATATAAGGAGTTGTCAGTTGTACCAATCAGTTTAGTTCTTGCAAAAATTTTGAAGATTTATGTGTGACTTTGAAGGAATATTTCTAGTTCTTTGACCTTGTCCCTTTTGCATGACATACCCGTGTTTCCCTATTTCTAATTGAATTAATTCAGAATATATACAGTCCCATCTTTTGTTAGCTTGGTAAGTCCACATTTGAAAGAAGGACCAACTACCACTCCAACTAGGAACAAGTGCATAGTCAGTATTTTTAGAAAGCTGCTATTTTTAGTCGTGATTTGCTGATACAGCCATTGACTCATGTTCAGTGATTTCATTGTTGTCAAGATGAGCTGAGAGCTGGAAGTAATGATGGCTCTGAATCAGAAGTCAGTGCTATCTGTTCTGAGTGGCCCAATGGGTCCCTGGGAATTGTTATTTTGGGGGAAAAGAAATTACGTTTCAGTACTCTTTATTTACAATGTTTGCTTCATGATTTTACGAACAGAAGCTCCCCCAAAGTACCAAAACTTAATACTTTGACATTGGCTGTAGTTTTTATACAGAGAGCTATTAATTAGTACCTGAGTTTTTCACTTTAATCCCCAGAGGTTGTTTCTTTTTCTTTTTCTTTTTTTTTTTTTAAGATAATCACTATGGCTTTATATACATAAGTATGTATATAAAGGCAATATGGTCAGAAAAACATCATATTACTTGCCTGCAACTGCTGAAACTGAGCATTTCAATTAACTATGCACCCTTGGGACTCTGGGGGCTGGGATAGTGAAATAACAAAAGGAAAGTATAATAAGAGGCTTGTGGAGATAATTAAACGAGAATATTAGAATTTAAGCAGTTAGAAATGCATTCAAAACGAAGGCCTTCCTATTCTTTTTCTTATTCTTTGTCTTTATTCCCTGGGCAGGTCACAGCCACCTCAGTCTCAGTTCTCTCATGTGTAAAATGCCAGAAACTACTTACAGTATAAAGACCATCCGACTGAACCGGGTTTGGTTTTGCTAGTAATTTGTACTTTGGCTTATTAAGTCACTTGATTGCTCTGAGTTTCACTTTTCATATTTACAAGGGGTGATGGGGGCTGGGGAGGGAGCCAAATATTTGAACAGGTAACTAGAATATTTTTAAAAATTTTCCTATCTCTGAAAATTGACTACTATATCATTAAATCTGAAAATGTAATGTATATAAAAGCATTTTATGTATACTAAAATACTTTACAAAAATACTGCAGTTATTTAAATACAGGAATAATACCCACCACCATCCTATTTTTTAGTTAAACTGGCACAATGATTTCTTTTAATGATATCATCTAATCATCTATTACACTTCTTGTTTCTGAATTTCTTTATGTGTATGATGATAATGAGTTTTGTATAATGATGGAGGAAAGAGAAAAAGAAGTTCCAAGTTAATAAGGTACTTGTTCTTTACAGTGACATTAACATGCTATTTTGTCAAAATCTGGTATTAAGGTGATTTTGTATAAATATGCCAATGAACACATTATTATTCATCTATTTCAAAAGAAAATCAAGATACTGAGGCATATATTGCGTATGGCCAGGCTGCATCTTATGGCCAGGATGTCATGAGTGGTTCAGTGGTTGAGCATCGACCTAGGAACCAGGAGGTCACGGTTCGATTCCCAGTCAGGGCACATGCCTGGGTTGTGTGCTTGATCCCCAGCGTGGAACCTGCAGTAGGCAGCCGATCAATGATTCTCTCTCACCATTGATGTTTCTATCTCTCTCTCCCTCTCCCTTCCTTTCTGAAATCAACCCGAGCCTGTGCCCTTGACTGGAATCGGAAAACAAAAGCATCATTTGAGTGATGTGTAAAGCATAGCTTACAAGTAATTTGAAATTGTCCACATAGAATATTTGTTATTCTGATTGAATGATTCAACAATATTGTACAAATGTGCTAGTCTCAGAAATGAAAGCTTGAAATACAATGGTGAGAAAAACACAACCAACCACCTTGGGCCTTGTTTTTAATGAACACGGCTTGTGGGAAATGCAGACAGCTTGTGGGAAATGCAAACAGCTTGTGGGAAATACAAATGACTGTGCAGGTAAATATGTCATGATGTTTACTAAGTGATCAAATATATTATGGGAAAGACAATGGAAAATCTAACTTATAAGAGGGAGGATGTCATGTGGGCCTCTGGGAACAAATGACATGCAAGCTAAGCCCTGAGGCATCGTTTGCCAGCCACAGGGCAGTAGTAATTCCTGCAGTGTGCACAGCTCGTGTAAGATCCTGAGGAGGGAAAGGAGTGTGTCTGGTGTTTGGTGACAAGGGCCTAGGAGTGGGGGATGATTGAGGTAAAACTTTGCCAGGTGAAGGTGGAAAAGGCAGCTCAGAGCCCATGTGGTGTTCAGCTTCATTCATTCATTCATTCATTCAGTTAATTAATTTTCACCTGAGGATATTTTTTCCATTGATTTTTAGAGAGTGGAAGGAAGGAGGAGAGACAGAGAAACATAGATGTGAGAGAGACACATAGATTGGTTGCCTCCTGCATGATCCCCAGCCCGGGCCGGGGATGGGGCCTGCAACCGAGGTACGTGCCCTTGACCTGACTTGATCCCAAGACCCTTCAGTTGGCAGGCCTATGCTCCATCTACTGAGCCAAACTGGCTAGGGCTGGTGTTCAGCTTTGTAGACCATTTTAAGGGTCTGTTTATCTGAAATACAGGAGAAAGCCTTGGAGCATTTTTGTTATGTACAGAAGTATTTCTTTCACATTTTAAGAACATGTCTGCTAAATGGAGAATGGATTGGATAGGTCCAAGAGAGGGAGAGGGAGAAAGGAATCAGTGCCACACTGTACAAGTCCAGGTGAGAGAGGAGGTGGGGCTTGGACTAGGGTGGTGCCAGTGTAGCTGAAGTGAAAATTTGAGGAAAGTTTTAGACTCAGAATGTTACAACTTGGTGAAGAAATGTGTAAAGGGTAAGGAAAAGGGAGAAATTGAGAACAACTCTTTGATCACTTAAGTGGATGATGAACCTCTAATTGAGCTGGGAAAATTATAGGAGAAGCAAGTTAGATTTGAACTTGTTAGAAATGCCTGTGAAATATTCAAGTGGATTTCTTCAATAGGAAGTTTGTTGTACTGATGTGGAGCATTGAAGAAAAGTTTGAAAATTCTCTCAGGTGGTACTAAGCATAAGAGATTAAAAAAGGAACAAACACCTTTGCAATGATGCCTGTATATTTCCGAAAATAAGTAAATGCTTGGATTTTTTCCTTATAAATTAGATACCTTTTGTGCTTGTTACAGATGAAATCCCCGCTATGTTATTAACCTGAATAATAGCAAAATATATTTTTTCCTAAATTTATATAATTTGATACATTGAAAGAAATCTTTATTTTGAATTGGTTATTCATGTTGTAAGCCTTAAGGAATATAATTTGAAAAATTACAGCTTGGTATTACATTCACCAATGATCACGTGAAAATTTATTTTTAAACAATACTTGATCTCTTTGAAGCTTAATTCACAACCAGTTTGAAAAATACACATTTTATTGATCTATTAATGCCTTTCAAGTATATCAGAATGTTTTTCGGGAGTTTGTGTTTTGATTCAGGTGCTTTGGGAAATTATCTTCAAGGGGCTATTTATTTTTCTGCGACAAGAACAATGTCCTCGTCCCATGTTATTAGAAAACTACTCTCACCCAAGGGCATGTAATATATAGGAAGATGAAAGGGCATTCGAAACAAATAACGCAAAACAAAACAAAACAAAAACCCCAGCCCTTTCTTCTCAACTTGACTTCATAGTTTGATGATCCAGGTGATTCTCTCACTACTTCCTTAATGGATAGTATATCAATTTTTAATCTTTAAACCTTAGATTTGAAAAGTGATCATGGTTGAGGAGCTTGAGTTGTTAATGATGTTTCTATTCTTGCTTGTGTTTCCTTTGTAATTTTCTTTGAAATGTGTACTGTAACTGTACCTGCTTAGAAGCATAATGCCTGCTTTACTATGAGCATTCCTCTGGTAGAAGATATCACATCTGTATTCTAAATAACGAAGTAAAATGACACTCTTATCGATACTTTTGAAAATGAGAAATCTAGACCTATAAACTTCTCTGAGTATTGCTTGAGAAATGTTTATTAAGTAAGTATATCAATGAATGAATGAAAAACAGAGAGCATCATCTCTGGTATAGTGTTCTGGAATTACTGAAAGGAAGTAAGGAGACTTTAGGTAGACGCTTAATCAGTATTGCTGGACTCTGCAAAGAAATGGGTGAATAAGAAAGTGACTTTTTAGTCATTGTTAACATTTTCATCAAATAGGATTTGAAACTATGACCTCTTTTTTTTAAAAAAAATATATTTTATTGATTTTTCACAGAGAGGAAGGGAGAGAGGTAGAGAGTCAGAAACATCGATCAGCTGCCTCCTGCACACTCCCTACTGGGGATGTGCCCGCAACCCAGGTACATGCCCTTGAGCAGAATCGAACCTGGGACCTTTCAGTCCACAGGCCGACGCTCTATTCACTGAGCCAAACCGGTTTCGGCGAAACTATGACCTCTTGATTTAATCTGAATTACTTTGACCCTCTACCTTTTCCCAAAATTGTTAGCATTTTCTTTCAGTTAAAAAAGCAAGCAAACCAAAATAGTAATTTTATTCTTGAAATGGCTATGTATTTTCTACTTTATTAAAAAGCTTACACTACCTAATTGAATAATGGTTCATATCTTTGATTTATTATACCCCAGTTTGATTAACTTTAAGCTAAATTACGTAGATTATCGATGCTTGCGTATATAAACTGATAAAAATGATTGGTTTGGCATAGTGATTAACATGCTACATGTTTAATTTAAATTACAAATGAAAATGAAGGTGCTTTGTTTTTCTTGAACTCCAATGCAATGTAAATTATTTTAAAATATAGTTATGGAGATATTGTGGAGTACTCTGTATAATTAAGAAAAAATACTTTTTTCCCCTCCAGATAGTAAACTATGTGGTCAAAGTCTGGATCGGTCTTATTCCTCACCTAATCATCTAATACATCTTAACATCTAATGAATGATAGATACTTAGTAAATGTTTAGTAAATATTTCCTCAGAAATTTAAAAAATGTGTATGTTCTAAAAATATGTACTTGAATAACAGGAGATATGAATGAAGATTTGTCTTATGATATTGGATACCTAGAGTTATCCAGCTTAATATCACTTTTCAGAGAAAAATTGGTACAGATTTTAAAGTTGTAGTTTTGTGACTAGAACAAACACAAAGTCAAGTTTTCAGTCTCAAGGTCCTTTAAAGCAATTTTATGTTGTCTGGAATTCTCACACACTTGACCATTTGCAAGAAAATTTCAAATTTGTTTTCTTTTCAAGTCTTATTTGTGATCTGTAGTTTCTGGTTATTTGTAATCCAGATGTTGAGCTATTATATTCATTTTGTTTTCAGGATGCTGTTCTGATGCAATTTTGTGCTAACAAGTTGGACAAGAAGGACTTCTTTGGAAAATCAGATCCTTTTCTTGTGTTTTACCGAAGTAATGAAGATGGCAGGTAGATTTATGTTTTTTTGCATTTTAATACTATAGTGAGGATGCTATTTAAATTATTTATCTCAGAGAAGCTCATTAAATTGATAAACAGAATACAATATTTTTATTTTAAAAATTGATGTGATTTTCCATCTCAATAACAGTGCATCACTTTCTAAGTGTTTCATATGTTCTGTTTGATATTTAAAATGAATGATTTTCAGCTTCATGGAAACATTTCCTCTTTACTTTTTATAAAATTATAATGTCTTAATAGTATGGAAGAATTATATTTTTGTAGACATATGATGTGTTTTGTTATAGACTTTATTTTCTTAGACAATGAAATGGACTTTATGGGTTGATTTTTTTTTTTATATATATACTACAGGGTTGTTGTTGTTTTTCATTAACATCTAACATTCAGTAAAACTTTTTATTACATTCCAGTAATTTGAATATTTTTAGCAGTCATTGTTAGACTGGTTTCTATTTGGTTTGAAAATGTATTCATGGGTTATAGAGTGTAATACATATGACTCTACCACTAAATACATTTTATTGTTTTCTTTGATTCATATTGTAATGTCAGTATTTGTGGGAAAGTTTAGCAGTTAAAATTATGGGCTAAGTTTTTGTTGCTGTGGTTTAAATCATGATGCTACTACTTACTAGCTATGGGATCATAGGCAAGTTTTTTAATACATGTGAAACTCAGTTTTCCCATCTGTAAATGGACTAATAATTACATCTACCTCATAGGGTTGCTGAGATTACTACATGGATTACTATGCAAAAAGCATTTAGAAGCTTGCCTATAACATAAGAATAGTTTAAATGTTTGCTGCTGTTGTTATTATTTTATAGTAAGGTGTTTTTTATATTGTTTTTCTTAACTGTGCATAATAAAATATTAGCTAAAGAGAAAACATCATTTAGAGATTAAAAATTAGGGGACTAGAATGAAAAAAAAACAATACCTGTTGATAGTGCTACACTTATAAATATAGTTATATAATATGTTAATGTTATGTAATAAGTATGCAATATGTTACATAAAAATAAAAGTTTGTTATTTAAAATGAATACATTGGGCAGTAGAAAATAATGCTTTTCTTATTGTGGGTTTTTTTTTTAATGCAGATACTGGGCAATTCTTGGCTATTATGGCATCCTATTATTAAATTTTGCATACTTCTCTTTTGTTTTGGTGGTTAGGATGTCAAAGTAATATTTGCATTTAAACACTGATTTTATCCATGTGAAAAATATTGGACAATAAAGAAAATAATCATATTTGCAAGTCATTTTAAAGATATAGAAAAATTAAAGAATGAGCTCAGAATTTCTTGAATCACAATGTTCTTTTGTTTCCTCTTGTCTGAACTACTTGTTTCTTGAATTTTCTATTTTTATTCTTCTAGTTTTCTTCATTGATAAAGATTAGTTACACATTTCAATCTAGCATACATTTAATGCTACTGGTGAGAGTTACATTGCAGGAATTTATTATGCTTGCCTGAATGATAACTTAGTCATTAAATGAAATTTCAATATTAAGAAATTGAAGTACATACAAGTAATAAAAATATCTCAAATTATTTAAAAAAACAACTATTACTAAAATTTGATAAATCTCATTTCAGAAAATTTCCCACAAATATAGGGTGTCCAAAAATGTATACATATACTTTGAATAACTATAAAGGCAATGTTTACTAAAATGCATTTTATTTTCAAAATTGAGCTATCAGCTATTACAGTGTATATACATGTTTTGGGACACCCTGTATTTACACACATAAAACTAGTTCACGAGCTAGATGCAAGTATATATACTAAGACATATTTATTAGTACATTAATATATATGTTTTATTTTAAATGAGTAAAAATGCATTTACTTTTCACTTTTTATTTATAAGCCTCTATTTAAAAAAATATATATATTTTTATAGATTTCAGAGAGGAGTGGAGAGGGGGAAAGAGAGACAGAAACATCAATGATGAGAGAAAATCATTGATTGTCGCCTCCTGCATGCCCACAACTGGAGATAGAACCAGCAACCCAGGCATGTGCCCCAGATAGAAATTGAATCTGGGACCCTTCAGTCTGCAGGCCAACACTATCCACTGAGCCAAACTGGCTGTCTCGACTGTAAAGATTTTAGTCTTATTTTTAGCATTTATTTGAATATGGAGCTATTTCAAAAACTGCCTGTTGCTGAATGTGTTTAAGGCTCATTTTATAGGAAAGAATAAAACTAATTTCCACCAGAAGTATTATTAAAAACCTTAATAATATGTGATTATAAATTTTTCTTTTCTACTTTCCCATTAATTTGGTAACTTGACCTGTATTTATAATTAGGTAATATTTTTCTTTTAGAATAGCTATTTTTTTGGTAAATGGCTTCATTTAAAGTACTTTAATACATATTACTTAATATGTTTTTCTTATAATGCTACTTATAATATATGCATACACTTTATATTTATAAAACAACTAGTGGCCCGATGCATGAATTTGTGCACACTGAAAAGAAATTAATTAGAAGAAATATTTTAATATCGCTATTCACCCTTTCTCTATAATAGAAGTGTCAACCAAATTCACGATCGACAATGACAGATAGAAACACGTGCATGCAAATAGTGCCAGCAAGAGCTTGATATGTATCACACATGTGCGAGTAAACTTAGCCTTTTATATCTATAGATAAACTTGATTAATTAGACCTGCTTTCTGATTTAGCTAAACTTTTTCCAGCCCAATGAAGCACCCCAACTTCTCTTTCCAGTAATTGTCAGCAACACAGCAGTAAATATCAACACGAAGCAGATTATTATTGTAGATCATGCAGAGAGAACAAAGGGTAAAATACTTAACTGCAGCAGTGTTTGACTATATTCTGTGCAGTGAGAAAACCTGAAGTCATTTTGAAGGTCCACCATTACTTCTTTCCAGTCTGGTCAAGTTTCTAAGCTTTCTAAATCTCTGTTTTCCGGCTAATGAAAATAAAATAGGATTCCATCAAGTCTCCTATCTACCTACTCTAGGAATTCTGTGAGGATCAAATGAGATGAGGCTTGTGAAAACACTTCACAGACATTTGGTTACAGTGTGAAATGTTTCCACCTGGCTATAAAGCAAGTTGTGTTCCTGGGCTGATGAAACTGCAAGGAGGCTAGTCGCTAGGGAGAGGAAGCTGGGCGTTGCTACATGATGTCATTACCTTGATGGTTGGACACTTAGCACATTATATACACACACACACACACACACTCTCTCTCTCTCTCTCTCTCTCTCTCTCTCTCTCTTGAATGTTAGAAAGAGCTACATCAGACTCCTGTCAGAATTTTCATTAGCGACAGTAGCACTGGAATTTCTGGTGAGATTTTGCTGTCTGTATCACATCTCATGTATTACAACCGAAAATGATTAATCAAAGACAGATGACTACCTGGCTCATAAATACCTCACTAAGAAGATGACGCACTGTCTTAAAAGAAGTTTCAAGTGTCAAAGTATTTAATTACTATGGTTGGTGATATTAGGGCTATAACAAGTTTTGATTAACCTTAAGCAAAGAGGCCAGAAAGAAGTCAGTAGATTTTGAACATGTGGGTGTGAAATAGTCAGTTAGTTGCTCCTCATTCTATCTATCTATCTATCTATCTATCTATCTATCTATCTATCTATCATCTATTTATCTACCTAATCTATCACCATTCCTAAGACTTAATACATAGTAGAATATGATACAAGAGAAGAAGAGAAGGCAAGGCCCCTTTGTAGATCTTTAAGAATGTATTATATTAAGAAGGAAGGCAGGTATCTTTTTCTGAAACAAAACAATATATGTAATTTTGTCCCTAAGAATGTTTCTTAACCATTTTGTGTACTTTTTCTTTGTCTCATTTGAGTGCCTGTTGGTGTTTTTTTCCTGCCTACCTCTCCCCGATCCCATCTGTTTTTCTTCCCTCTGCTTTAGATAGATTGGCTACACCTTTCTGAGTCTTCTCTTTTAATAGCTTTTGTCCCCAGTGGTCCCTAAATTGCTTAAGTGAGTCAATTCTGACAGCATTGACTATAGAGCTCTTTCAATTTAGTAAGAAGCATGTGTTTCTTTAGATGAGTGAGGATACTACCAGGAAAGGGATGGCACTTTGCCATAATTCGTATAATGAATACTTGAAATCTTTGTATATTTCTATTTGACATCTTAATAGAAACAAACCTTCTTGCCTTAAAGGAAGAAGATAGACTCAAAGGCTTTTCAAAAGAGATTATTTGCTTGTGGGGGTTAAGTGCACAGTGTTCATTATGGCAGTTCTCATGTTCATGACTGTTAGAGAGAATCCTGTCTTTAGAATACGTCACGACTAAGGATTGGTGAGGACCAGGTTTATGTATTGTTCTAACCAAGACTATTTTAAACATTTTAAAAAAATATATTTTATTGTTGTTGTTTTTTTATCGAGAGGAAGGGAGAGGGATAGAGACTTAAAAACATCGATGAGAGAGAAACATCCATCAGCTGCCTCCTGCACACCCCCTACTGGGGATGTGCCCGTAACCAAGGTACATGCCCTTGACCAGAATCGAACCTGGGACCCTTAAACCCTCAGGCTGATGCTCTATCCACTGAGCCAGACTGGTTAGGGCTATTTTAAACATTTTATAGCTCATGAACTGCTGCATAATTCACACCAGGCAAGAACATTTACAGGACTCTATTAATGTCTAGAGATTGCATGGTTTGGTGGGAACAACACAGAAAACTGAGTTTAAGGCTCCATGGGTTCTCTTCCTTATTGTGTATTCTTGAGTTATCTTCCCTCAAGGAATTCTTCAGATATATAGAGCCAACAGTTTAGCTAAAGAAGGAACCATATATGGAGTGATCTTTCTAAAATTCATGATGTTAATTTAATTTTGTTTAATTAAAATATATTTCTATTGACTTCAGAGAAGAGGGGAGAGGGAGAGAGAAATAGAAACATCAATGATGAGCGAGGATCATTGATAGGCTGCCTCCTGCACACCCCTTACTGGGGATAGAATCTGCAACCCGGGCATGTGCCCTCATCAGGAATCAATCAGGTTCCATAGGTTAAAGGGTGTGCAGGAGGCAGACAATGATTTTTCTCTCATCATTGATGTTTCTGTCTCTCTCTCTCTCTCTCTCCCTTCCTCTCATAATAAATTCCTGCAATGTTCCTCTCAAACACTGAGCCATGCCAGCCAGGTTCATGATGTTAATTTTAAATAGACCCTTGGGCTCTGCAGGAGTCCTACTCCTTTTCCTCAATCCATCAACTTTTCCTCTCTCCCAGACACTTTGGCAGGCTGCCCTCTTCCTTCTTTGCTGATAATCATGCTTCTTGTATCATAAGAAAATGGGAGCAACTGGAGAACTTTCTCATGATCTCACGATAGCATCTACCCTGTGCTGTGATACTGGGGCTTCCTGAAAGTTCCTGGAGAATGACTGTCCGTGCTCCCAAGGGCAACTCCTCCACGGAGGCCCTGGACCCACTTGCATCGCCCAAAGGACATCGCTCCAGCCTTTCTCCCTTTCCCTCACGCTTCACAACCTCTTACGGATAGTTTCCTTTAGCTTATAAGCTTTCTGTGGTCGCCTCCTTCTTGGAAAAAAAAAAAATTAAAAAGCAACAAACCAACCAACCAACAAACAAAACCAAAAACAAAACCTTTCACTTGACTAATCTTTCCCCCAATTTCTCTTTAAAGCTGAACTCCTCAAAAATGTTTATACACTCTGCCTCAGTTTCTCTTCTCTTTCTCAAACCCATTCCAATCAGATTTTTATCCCCAACACTCCAACAAAACAGCTTTCCTCAGGGTTTGATAACTCATATTTTCAGTGACCTGTGGATATTTTTCCCTGTATTAATATGTCATCACAATATTTAGAGGTTGTTTACAAAGCAGCTTTTGAATGTATTGATTTTGCAGAATATCATTTGCAGTAAACTTAATTCAAAATCTTATTGCTTTATATTATAGTGAGCTAATCTTTAAAGTTTTAAAACCACAAACCCCTTCTTATTAAATGATATAGTAACAAAAAATGGAATGGCAACATTTATTCTGCACCAAGAGAGAAAGAATGACTACTAAAATTATATATCATAATTGAATCACAGAAATAACTGAAAAATTCTTCTTCTTTTTTTTACAGTTTTACAATTTGCCATAAAACAGAAGTTGTCAAAAATACTCTGAATCCTGTATGGCAAGCATTCAAGATCTCAGTCCGAGCATTATGTAATGGCGATTATGACAGGTAAAATAAATGACAGCTTTTCTGAGAGCTTTGATTATTTACTATAGATGTTGTATTCAATAATCCTAAGTTGCTTAAAAAATTAAAATAGCTTCTTTACTGATGTAAGTGTGTATGCACAAAAGAATGAATAATTTATTTATGTTTTGGGGAGGAGGGATAATTTGTTAAGTTAAAATTGGTTAAACTGACTGTATTTCCAAGAGGAAAAATGTGGAAAGTGCTAAAAAGATATTGAATATTAGTTTAAGTTTTTTAACATATTACTATTCAAAAGTCATTTCACAATTTTCACTGCCTCAAGGCTTTCATTTGGTATTGTCTTTCTAGGCTGGCATAAGTAAATATATGAAATATAAGACTATGACTAGATATATTATCAACCCTGAAAAACTCCTTAAAATTCTATTTGCAGCACTGTTCTCGTGGTTGCTGAATCTATAGATCTAGTAGGTGGGTGTGGTGGCCCTGAAGATCTTTCCATTATATACCTGAAAATTTCTTAATATCAAAGGTGTATTTTTTTTTAAATTAACGTTGATTGGAAGGTTATAATATAAAAACCCCTATTCACCCCAAAAGAAAAGCAAATAAATAGAAAGTGAAAGCTCAGTCTCTTTATTTTATTTATCTCATTACTTGTATATTAGGAAACTGGGAATTTATTCTGTTAACTAATATCATGGAAGGAACTATTGATTACCAAATATGTCATTATTTTTATTCTAAAATGTATCATGCCATTTGACTGTCATTTTATCCCTTTAATTGGATTATAATTTAATTAGCTGGTTATCCTTTCTCTAAGAAGGTGCTTTTCATACTGTAGTTCAGTATCACCTGGTGAACCTTGTAGAAATTCAGGTTCTCAGGCCCCAACCCAGGTTACTGACCCAGGAACTCTGGGGAGGAGGCCCAAGGATGCATGTTTTTACAAGCCCTTCCTGGGATTCTGGCCTGTGCTGTGATGAGAAATCCTGTTCTGACACAATGTTTTCAAAAGGAGAGATGTAGCTGAATGTCTCCCTGTTGAGGAAGGAGCTCTGTCACACTACACGCCTCTCCCATATACTTTCCCTGCTCCCTTTTACAGAATCAGTGCAGATTTTAGAAACCTCGGCTAAGACACAAATTGAATTTAGCAATAAAATGATCAAAGACAAGTTCAAATTACTGTGGAAAGCCTTCAGGCGTACACTATTTTGTCTCTAAAAACTACAATTCATTTATTTTGTTTTTGATGGATATTTTTCATTGTGGATAGTATTACAGATGTCTCCCATTTACCCCCCTTAACTCCCCGTCCTCCAAGCCCCTATTCCCCCCAGGTCTTCACTACATGTCCATGGACTATGACATATAAGTTCTTGGGTTTATATATCATTTTGATCTTACTAAGTAACTTTATGTGTATGTTTTTCTCATGGACAGAACAATCAAAGTACAGGTGTATGACTGGGATCGAGATGGGAGGTAAGACATTGTCTCTTCTGTTATTCTTGCTCTTGGCACTTAATATGCTTTAATAAATAAGTATACTGAAATGACCATGTTTTTGCATTTTAATTTTGTCCTCTTTTTCCAAATATTGCTGAAGTGTTTACATGAGATTTTAAGAATGAGTGTATTGTCTTTAATGTGGAGATTAAAATAGAGGTCTTCCTCATTTCCAGTAACATAGTACATTTGGATCTGATGATTTCTCATGGTATCCGACTTACAGATGTTGTTTTATTTCTGTATCTCACAATCTCTCCGAAGATTCCTATAATCTTTATATCCCGTATCATTCTTGGGCACACCCCTGAGTCTTCACCCCTCCCCCTCCAAAACAGACATACCCCTCACAACAAACAACAAAATAAAATGCAAGGATTATGTCTGATGATTGCCGGTAAAAATAGTTGTTCCGAGTTCCGCAATTATGGTCTCCCTCTGCACATCACAGCAGACGTTAAAGACTAAAAAAGAGGGAATGTACTACCTGTTTTCTTTCTCCTTAAGTATTGTCCCACTGTTTCTATTGTTTTAAATAGGGTTGATTTTGAGGTGTTTTTAGATGATGTCAAAGCCAAGGTACCCAGTAATGCTCAATCTCGCCTTGGCCTGGAAAACAGCCTCTCCAGGTGGTTCCAGGAAGTGAACATAGGGAGGCCAAGGAGAATGACAAGTTGGAAAACAAAGGGCATTTAATTTTATGTGGCTGCATGCCCTAAATTCCAGCCCAGAGGTGACTGGTAAATGGAGCTAAAGCATGAGGTTAAAGCTCAAGATCTAAGGCTTTTCTCTCTGCATTGTATGCAAGCCAGCACCCGGGCTCTAAGGGTCTGGATACCTGAATACTCCTATTAATATAGGAACAGGTTGGATCAAAAAGATTGGCCTGTCCTGAGAGGGCACCTCCCCTCACCCTTCTGCTGCTTGGGTAGGAAAATGCCTAATTGGAGCACCTCATGCAAGCATGCATGTGCCATTTACACATACACTCACACATAGGGTCCATTATGTGTCCTGGAATTTAGCCCAATTATCATTTTCTCCTTTCTAAGGAGTGATAAGGGAGGATGGAGAGAAAGGTAGAGATATACTCCCCACGGCAGCCATTACCAAACAGTTATATAAGACTCAGTGATTTCAGTCTTCAAATTATAACCCAAACATGATTGTGCTAAAGTGGCCTAACGTTTTTTGACTTAACGTTTATACCTAGAGATGATCAATGCTGTACCACTGATCTTTGCATTCCTGTCAGATTACTCATTTAATTATTTGTTTATTTAGAGTTTCTTTACACAAATTCTGCATGCATTCTGAAGAAATCTCACAAGATAACCTAATGTGTTTCCATAGGGACTGATGCCTGACTGCTTCACTAAACTTTATTCACTGAGAAAATGAGTTTTGCTTCTCAGAATAAATAGGAAAGAAACAATGCCAATCTGCGTAAAGTAGGCATTCTGCCTTCTATCATATATCCAATGATATACATATAGGGTGTGTCATATAAAGTTTTATAATAGATCATATACATTTTAATTGAGAATGGGCAAAAGTTGTGGCCTTTTTCTAGTATTTTTAGGAAATTGGGGGAAATTTTAATTTAATAACTTATAAACTAGGGGTATACATTCAGATTACATGCGTATCCATGACAATTCAATCCAAATTTGCAAATTGTAGATATTTTATTGTATTGCTTTGAAGGGTGAATTTTTATTACTCTCCTGTTGTCTTTAGTCTGTGTCTGAGCCACAAAATTTTTAAATAGCTTTGAAAGTTAGAATTACCTTGAAATTCAGTTATCTTTTCTTTTGATGTTGGAGTTTTGAGCATTTCTATACAGGATATGACATATTGACTGTTTCTAATGTGCCAGATTTCTTTGAGCATTTTTTATTTTATTTCCCACTTAGTTTTCACAACAAGGGATAAATACTATAAAGACTGGGGTAAAAGTAGGATTACAATAATTAATAAATAATAATACAGGTATAAACTCTTCTTTCACTTACTCACAACTGTCAAGCTACTTTTGCCCCACCCACCCCATATCAATACCATTTTATAGATGAAGAAACCAACGCAAAGAAGTAAAATGCCTAAATCACACAACTAGTAAATGGTGGAGCCAAGACCCAAGCTCTCCAGTATGCTTCCAGTGGTGCACTCATAATACACTATATATTTCTATAACATTATAATTAAAAATTTTGACACTTAAATAAAAGCCTTCAACCTGGACATTGGTCTTACCCTATGATTCTTTGGTAATTGATAATGTGGTGATTAGAGGAATTCAAAAGCTATTTAAGAAAGCTTTTAACATTAAGTATGTTATCTGACATTTTATATTATCTGGAAAAATGGATGAAACATTCCCAGGAAGCAAGTCTTGTGTAACAGGCAGTTAGGTAGAGAGAAGTGAGTATTACATATTTTGAGAGAATCTTAATAGACATCGAATGGGCCAGTAAAATGTATAATACACCTGATTTAGATTATGAGAATGACAGCTAAAATGAGATCAAGAGCAAGTGAAAGAGAGATAGGGAAAACATAGAGATAGAGAAAGAGGTCATTTATGAAATGTACTGAAAAGAAGTGAAGGATTTGGATCTTTATATTGGGAAAAATTTTTCAACAAAAACGATGATTTACTTTTTGAGACATGGATTTAGAAACAAGTTAAATATTTTGATTTATTTTGTAAGCTCATGTTGTCATTGAATCATCAACTCTTTGGGGAAAGATTGGCATTGGTGGATATGGTGTTGATTAATTTTTAAATTTCACTTCTACATACCACCCATAAGAGCACATTCAAAAGAAATCTGGGGAATTGAAGACTTATCCTATATAATAAGAGCCTAATATGAAAATTGACCGAATGGCGGAATGACCAGTTGCTATGATGCACACTGACCACCAGGGGGCAGATACTCAATGCAGGAGCTGCACCCAGCCCACAGGCCCCAGGCCATCCAAGGCGGGTGCCAGTGGGGTCACCCCTCTCTCCCACAGAGGGAGGCGACCAGTAGTGGGGGCGGGGCCAGCAAACGGGCCGTGCCAGACCAGCCAAGGCGAGTACCAGCGCCCCCCCCCCCCCCCCCCCCCCGATCGCCCATCAGTTGCCCCACAGATCAGCCCTGATTTCCAGCCAGGCCTAAGAACCCTACCTGTGCATGAATTTCATGCACTGGGCCTCTAGTTGATAATAAAGGGAATGAAATTAGGAGGGAGAGGTTGTTAGGGATACTTTAAACATTTCTTGGAAATGAATTATGATTAGTAGAATATTTAGAGGAAGGTTTTGTGATTTTACAAGTGGTCTAATAGCTTCTTAATGTTGGGGTAAAATTATCTTTCTTTGATCCAAAATATAGCTTTACATTTTGTATGAAAAATTTCAGTGTAAAAAAAAATTTTTCAGTGTATAATTCTATATAATTCATGTACGCTAAAGCAGCACTTTTCAAAGTTAGCAAAATTATTAGAATGTGGGTGAAATATAGAAGGCAAAATTAAAATCCTGATTAAATAATTCTTGAAAACCCTTTCAACTAAATAATATGTATGAAATTATAAAAGCATATTAATCTCCAATAAAAATGAAGTATAAAACTTGTAAAATCCCTATATTAATTTTATAATGCAGTAAAAATAGACACTGTATAGACTGTTATACAAGTTGATATTCTAGCTTGTGGTTCTGTGTGATATAATAACATAAGGTTATTACACCTTTTCCATGAATTTTTGTCTATCTGACATAATTTCCCAAGTTCTTCCCTTAAGTCCGAGTGAATATATGATACCCATTATATTTCATAAGAAATGTAATTATCGGCAGGGATTGTTTCCTATTCTTTATGTTTTTTCCCCATCATCTTCAATATTTGTCAAAAATCCTGTGCACATATCACTCTTTTTAGAAAAGATTATTTGTTGAGTGGATTTTTTTTTTAACAGTATAAACCAGCATTTTCCAATAGAAATATAAGGTGAGTCACATAAGTAATTTTAAATTTTCTAGTGGCAACATTAAAAAGTAAAAACACACCAGTGAAATTAATGTAATGATATATTTTATTCCTATATGTTTAAAATATTACTTTAATATAGGGTCAGTATAAAAATTATTGATATATTTTACATTTTAAAAATATTTTACTTTATTGATTTGAGAGAGAGAGGAAGAGAGAAGGATAGAGAGATAGAAACATTGATCGGCCACCTCCTGCAGGTCCCTCACCAGGAACCTAGCCAGCAACCCGGGAATGTGCCCTGAACTGGAATCGAACCAACCTCTTGGTTCAGGGGTTGACACTCAATCACTGAGCCACACCAGCAGGGCAAGAATTTCTTACATCTTTTTATACTAAATTTTGAAATCTGTTATGTATTTTATGCTTACAGCACATCCCAATTCAGACTAACTACATTTCAAGTAACCAACCTATATCAACATATGGTTGGTGGCTACCATGTTGGACAACATCATGTAAACTTTAATGAAGTATACAGTCTACATCCTAAATAATTTCATATCAGATGAAATGTTTTCCCAGCATGTAACAGAAGTTTAGAATTATTTCCTTATAAAATGTGGAAAAACTGTTCAGATATCTATATGATTTTGTGTATAAATTTAACCATAAGAAACCAAGAAATAATGTGATCTTTCATCTAGAGAGAATATTTTGTTCAAAGATTCAAGTGGAAAATGCTTGACAGTGTTACTTGCTTACAATTACATTTTCTTTTACTAGCTAGGTACTTCAGATAGTTGAGATGATGATATTCACAGACTTTCAGAAGTGGTGTAATCTTGAGTCACAATTCTGATGGTGTGTTTGACTCAATTCATCAACTTGAAATTATTTCTGAAGCAAACGTCTCGTGTATCTCTGAGGCCTACAAAAATGTGGTACTGCTGTTGAGCAAATAACCAGTTGACATGAAATTAGGTACCTTGCCTTGAGTTCCTCTAGAATAGAAGAAATGTAGTCATTTGTCCTTTTCTATTTCAACAATTAACAGTGGCTTAGCGTGCAGAGGCATTACTTGGCCTTGATAGGAATAATCAGTTTAAATGTACTTAATATTCCACAAGTTAAAGCACTTTGCTTAAATCACCCCCACAGTCCCCACCATTTCTTCAAGGAATGTGCAAAATGAATGTTTAAATCTCATTTTAACAATTGAAAACCTGAAGTGCTAAGAAACTGACTAGTCTTGGTTACAAAGCAATCAGTGGAGGTATCCTTGGAAAGCTTCACTTGATTGAAGTGGCTTCGGCTGACTTTGTGTAGCTTAAATTAAAATTCAGGGAGCATTAGTGGAACAGCTCTGCATTAAATCCATGTGGCTTTAATGTGGGACTGATTGTAAATGGGCCCCCAAGTGGATCACTGTCTCCCATAAAATGATGATTTGAAGAAAGGGCTCAACCAGTGAACTGCTTCTGATGTCTATTATCACCGTATTTCATCAAATCTAGTCATTTTAAATAGTGATACTTACTATCAGTGCAAACTTCATTTATCTGTGAAATGTGTATGGATGCTGTCAGCTTTGAGTTACCTTTGAAGATAATATTTGATAAATGCATTTGATGTTTTGTTCCTGTGATTATGCATCTTCCTGGTATGAAATAAGTGTTACTTGTAAGGTGTCTAAGACATGGTAACTCATTTAGGAGGAGCATGTGTAAACTTTTCATATTTTTTTATTTATTTTAAATGTCTTCACTTATTCTAATTAACCCTTTTCTAATAATAGCCCTCTATTTGCTTGCAGTTAATTCTGTGTTCTAAAAGCATATTCAATAGACAAAATTCGGCCACTTTCCTTGTTCCACTACCTAACACTTCTTTGAGACTTAAACAATGTTGATAAATGGAATTTCATAATATACATGTTGCTTACTGACATACTATTTTTTCTTCCTATTAAATTTTTTTTAAAATATATTTTTTATTGATTTTTTACAGAGAGGAAGGGAGAGAAATAGCCAGAAACATTAATGAGAGAGAAACATCGATCAGCTGCCTCCTGCACATCTCCTACTGGCGATGTGCCCGCAACCCAGGTACATGCCCTTGACCGGAATTGAACCTGGGACTCTTGAGTCCGCAGGCCTACGCTCTATCCACTGAGCCAAACCGGTTTCGGCCTATTAAGTTTTTAAGTAATTTGTTTGTTTGTTTGTTTTTGTTAATCCTCACCCGAGGATATTTTTCCATTGATTTTTAGGGAGAGTAGAAGAGAGAGGGAAAGACAGAGAGAAACATTGACATGAGAGAAACATATCCATTGGTTGCCTCCTGCACAAGCCCTGACCAGGGCCTGGGCCAGGGGGGAGCCTGCAACCTAGGTATGTGCCGTTGACTGGAATAGAACCTGGGACCCTTTGGTCCACAGGCCGATGCTCTATCCACTGAGGAAAACCAGCTAGGGCTTAAGTAATTTTTTTTTATCACTTTTGGAAAAATATTGTTATTGAGCATTTATTATGTACTAAACTGTTTTCCAGGTGATGCAACTTAATGAAAAACTCCAATCTTCATATAACAATATTTTTAATTTTTCTTAATATGTTTTGTTATATTCTTCCACTCACCTGGAGTGATTTTGGATTCTATCAGATCTATATTTCAAGGGGGAAAAAAAGCTTGTTCTAATTTTCAATAAAAAGAAAATTATATACACATTGGCCCTTTACTAAAAGATATTTGCAGGATAGGTTTGGGGATATTTTAGGGTTGGCCATGTGCTTTTCTATCACCATAAACTTGCTTAGGTAACCTCGACCCTTTGAAAACCATTCTGTGTTCATTTTTGCCCGTTGGTTTTCTGTTCAGGCCCAATTTAATGCTGTCAGTTGTCAGAAAGCTTTCCTTAAGCATCTAAATTCATTGAATTCCATTCTCCTGTGTGTTGTGCTTACCATTTAGGAATGGTTATTAGCATATCTAACACATTATGACAGGTTGAAATGATTTGTTTCTGCTTTATCTCTCATATGAAATTGTAAGCTGCTGAGGTTAAGGACCGTGTTTTGTTTTGTTATTTCTCACAGAGCAGATTGCAGTGCCTTTAATGCAGTAACTTCTTGCTGTGTTATTTCAATACTATAGGAGAGAGTATTTGAAATAACTATCATCTCTCTAATGAACACTCAATCCTCTATCAGTGCTTTTAAATCTCCTCCTTTCCACCCTTTACTTGAAACTATGAAATTATCTTGAATAATATGAGAGCTTTTATTTCTCTAGTGAAATTTCAGGCAGTGAGGAATTAATTCAGCTGTCATTTTTGTCTCTTTTTTTTCACCATTTGCAGACATCTTAGATTTTATATTAAGATCATATATCTGTCATACAGATTACATTTTCTGCTTTATTCCATATTTAAATACTGATGACTTTCACCAACTCAACAGTAGAACTATCTAATTCAAGTCAACAAATAGAATAAATTTTGATTTTCGATCACCTTACTATTTATTTGACTCCATTAGAATGTCATCAGTCAAATTGGAATATAAATTAATTTCTAATTTTGCTATAACATTAGAGTCCTCAGTGATTGAAAGGACCTTTACAGTTAGCTTTTTATTTTATAAGAAGGAGGCTGAGTCTAATTATTTCCAATTTTGAATTAATCATCAGTTTCAGCACTAAATCTGCCTTTCCTCGTATAGATTTTATTTCATTGTGAGAATGTCAGGGTTGATGTTCAAAATTTTTATCAACCATCAAATAGATGATGGGTTGGGTACTTGAAGCCCTTTCCTTTGCCAAGGTACCTTTTAATTGCTAGGTTGTGGGGTGGCCTGGAGAGTACAGGAAAATGTCCTTGGAAGCTGGAGTAGTAGGAGGGCACATAGAGATTCTCAACAGAGGCTAAACATCAATGTGAGAATAGACAGACGTTTCTAAATTCTTAAAAAAATATTTTTATTGATTTTGGAGATGAAGGTAGAGGGAGAGAGAGAAACATCAATGATGAGAGAGAATCATTGATTGTCTGCCTCTTGCATGCCCCATACTGCAGATTGAGCCTACAACCTCTGCATGTGTTCTGAATGGGAATTGAATGGTGACCTCCTGGTTCATAGGTCAACACTCAACCATTGAGCCACACTGGCCAGGCTGTTTCTAAATTTTTACATTGGCATTTACTCTACTGATTCACACAACTTGAATCCTAATCTCTAGGCCTTACCATAATCCTAAACTTGCAGACTTGAAAAAATTTAATCATATTGATCCCTCCATTGCTTTCATCCACCATATCCTGTCAACTGCCACCTCTTCCATCCATAAGAAATAGACAATGAAATGATGCTGATTTTCTTAAAGTTAATTTTAAATTATGTACAGTTTCCACTAGGTTAAAAGATGGACTAAATATGGGCATTTATAAAAAGATAATAAATACTTATTACACAGTTAAAATGAGTTTTTGCAATAGTGTCATAATTTTTATAACAATATAATGGGAATAATAAGATAATCATAAGAAGAAGATGATAGTAAGATACTGGAAGAATAGTAAAGAGAGCAACAAAGCAATAGAAAATAGTTTTACAATGCAGCTTAGGAAAGGGAATAGAAATCAAAACTAAAGAAAGTTTGAATCATAGAAATGGAAGAAAGAATTTATAAAGTCATAGAATTTATCTATACTAATAAAAGGGTAATATGCAAATGGTTGGGATGCCCTCACGTGTAATGATCGATCAGCAGGCTGTGTGTGCAGAAGGCGCGGGTGGGCGGGGACTTGCAGCGTTGGGGACTTGCATCAAGCTGTCACAATCCATCACCAGGAGGCTGGGGCCTGGCAGAGGCCTCCGCGTTCCTGCACCGGGCATCCAGAAGCCTCCTCACAGCCTGGCCTGGAGTTGGGGCCCAGCAGAGGCCTCCATGCGCCTGCGTCGGGGGTCCGGAGGCCTCCATGCAGCCCAGCCTGGAGGTGAGGTCCGGTGGAGGCCTCCATGCAGCCATGCGTAGGGGTCCGTTGGCTCTGTGAGGCATGGAGACTGGACCCCCAGCTCCGGCCTACCTCTTTGGGGCAATCTATCAAGGACCCTGGATGGGTGGGCAGGGCCTACTTCTTTGGGGCTATGGATCGCGGGGCTCCCACACTGTGACAGAGCACAGGCCAGGCTGGGGGACTTCCTCCTCCTCCCCCGCCCCTGAGTGCCCGAATTTTGTGCACTGGGACACTAATTTAGTTATAAAAATAGAAGGAAATATATGGTGAAGGACTAAAGAATAGAACAAAATATTCTAGTGAATTCTGAAATGGGGGCAAAAGAGTGGAGCTGAGGTTTTATAAATTTGTGTGAGAAAAGATGGGGGTTATAAGTCCACCTTTCCAAAATAAATAATTTTGTATCTCTAGTGCCACCATTGCTGAATTAGGGTTAACTCTTTGGCATAAAAAATAACAAGATACCTGGAAATCTTAGTTTTTTTTTTTTTTTTTTTTTTTTTTTTTTTTTTTTTTTTTTTTTTTTATTTTCCTCTTAAAGTATTACAAAGGGTATTACATAAGTATCCTTTCCCCCCCCCCCCCCCGCCCTTGACAAACCACTACCCTCCCTTACCCCCCAGTGTCTTATGTCCATTAGTTATGCTTATATGCATGCATACAAGTCCTTCGGTTGATCTCTTACTCCCCTCCCTCCTGCCCCCCAACTCTCTCTGGCCTTCCCACTGCAGTTTGACAATCAGTTTGAGGCAGCTCTGCCTCTGTATCTATTATTGTTCAAAAGTTTGTAATGGTCTTTATTATCCATGAATGAGTGAGATCATGTGGTATTTTTCCTTCATTGACTGGCTTGTTTCACTTAGCATAATGCTCTCCAGTTCCATCCATGATGTTGCAAATGGTAGGAGTTCCTTCTTTTTAACAGCAGCATAGTATTCCATCGTGTAGATGTACCACAACTTTCTAATCCATTCATCTACTGATGGGCACTTAGGCTGTTTCCAGATCTTAGCTATGGTGAATTGTGCTGCTATGAACATCTGGGTGCATATATCCTTTCTGATAGGTGTTTCTGGTTTCTTGGGATATATTCCTAGTAGTGGGATCACAGGGTCAAATGGGAGTTCCATTTCCAATTTTTTGAGGAACCTCCATACTGCCTTCCATAGTGGCTGCACCAGTCTGCATTCCCACCAGCAGTGCACAAGTGTTCCTTTTTCTCCACATCCTCTCCAGCACTTGTCGTTTGTTGATTTGTTGATGATGGCCATTCTGACAGGTGTGAGATGGTACCTCATTGTTGTTTTGATTTGCATCTCTCGGATGATTAGTGACTTTGAGCATGTTTTCATATGTCTCTTGGCTTTCTGAATGTCCTCTTTTGAAAGGTGTCTATTTAGATCCTTTGCCCATTTTTTGATTGGATTGTTTATCTTCTTTTTGTTAAGTTGTATGAGTTCCCTATAAATTTTGGAGATTAAGCCCTTATCAGATATGACGTTGGCAAATATGTTTTCCCACGAGGTGGGTTTTCTTGTTGTTTTGTTGATGGTTTCTTTTGCTGTGCAGAAGCTTTTTATTTTGATGTAGTCCCATTTGTTCAGTTTCTCTTTAGTTTCAACTGCCCTAGGAGCTGTATCAGTGAAGAAATTGTTTTGGCATATGTCTGAGATTTTGTTGCCTTTGTATTCTTCTAGAATTTTTATGGTTTCCTGTCGTACATTTAAGTCCTTTATCCATTTTGAGTTTATTCTTGTGTATGGTGTAAGTTGGTGGTCTAGTTTCATTTTCTTGCATATGTCTGTCCAATTTTCCCAACACCATTTATTGAAGAGACTATCTTGGCTCCATTGTATGTTCATGCCTCCTTTGTCAAAAATTAATTGAGCATATTGGTTCGGGCTAATTTCTGGACTCTCTATTCTATTCCACTGATCTATATGTCTGTTCTTGTGCCAGTACCAGGCAGTTTTGAGAACAGTGGCTTTGTAATACAGCTTGATATCTGGCATTGAGATCCCACCTACTTTGTTCTTTCTCAGGATCGTTGCAGCTATTCGGGGTCTTTTTTTATTCCAGATGAATTTTTGGAGAGTTCGTTCTAGATCTTTGAAGAAGGCCATTGGTATTTTAATGGGAAGTGCGTTGAATGTATAGATTGCTTTGGGTAGTATGGACATTTTAATGATGTTGATTCTACCAATCCAAGAACATGGTATGTTCTTCCATCTGTTTATGTCTTCCTCTATCTCTTTTTTCAACGTCCTGTAGTTTTCTGAGTAGAGGTCTTTAACCTCTTTAGTTAAGTTTATTCCTAGGTATCTTAATTTTTTTGGTGCGATGGTAAATGGGATTGTTTTTCTGATCTCCCTTTCTGAAAGTTCACTGTTGGTGTATAGAAATGCCTCAGATTTCTTGGGGTTAATTTTGTATCCTGCTACATTGCCAAATTCATGTATTAAGTCTAGTAGCTTTTTGATGGAGTCTCTAGGGTTTTGTATGTATAATATCATGTCATCTGCAAATAAGGACAGTTTTACTTCCTCTTTTCCAATTTGGATGCCTTTTATTCCTTCTTCTTGCCTAATTGCAATGGCTAATACTTCCAGTACTATGTTGAACAGGAGTGGTGAGAGTGGGCATCCCTGTCTTGTTCCTGTTCTTAGGGGAAATGGTGTTAGTTTTTGTCCATTGAGTATGATGTTGGCTGTGGGCCTGTCATATATGGCTTTTATTATGTTGAGGTATGATCCTTCTATTCCCACCTTTCTGAGAGTTTTTATCAAAAATGGGTGTTGGATTTTGTCGAATGCTTTTTCTGCATCAATTGATATGACCATGTGGTTTTTTTCTTTCAATTTGTTTATGTGATGTATCACATTTATTGATTTACGGATGTTGTACCATCCTTGCATCTCTGGGATGAATCCTACTTGGTCATGGTGTATGATCCTTCTGATGTACTGCTGGATCCGATTTGCTAAGATTTTGTTGAGGATTTTGGCATCTATGTTCATGAGGGATATTGGCCTGTAATTCTCTTTCATTGTGATGTCTTTACCTGGTTTTGGTATTAGGGTGATGCTGGCTTCATAGAATGAGCTTGGAAGCGTTCCTTCCTCTTGAATTTTTTGTAGTAGTCTGAGGAGGGTAGGTTTTAGTTCTTCCTTGAATGTTTGGTAGAACTCCCCTGTGAAGCCGTCTGGCCCTGGGCTTTTGTTTGCTGGAAGCTTTCTGATGACTGCTTCAATTTCTTCCATAGTTATTGGCCTATTGAGGTTTTTAGATTCTTCCTGATTGAGTTTTGGAATGTTGTATTTTTCTAGGAATTTGTCCATTTCCTCCAGGTTGTCCAGTTTGTTGGAGTAGAGTTGCTCGTAGTATTGTTTAACAATCATTTGTATTTCTGTGGGGTCTGTTGTTATTTCGCCTCTATCATTTCTGATTTGGTTTATTTGGGACCTCTCTCTTTGCTTCTTGGTGAGCCTGGCTAGGGGTTTGTCAATCTTGTTTATCCTTTCAAAGAACCAGCTCTTGGTTTCATTGATTTTCTGTATTGTTTTTTTGGTCTCTATTTCATTGATTTCTGCTCTAATCTTTATTATCTCCTTCCTTCTGCTCACTCTGGGGTTTTCTTGTTGCTCTCTTTCTAATTCTTTGAGCTGTAGAGTTAGATGATTTACTACCATTTTTTCTTGTTTTTTGAGATAGGCCTGTAGAGCTATAAACTTCCCTCTCAGGACTGCTTTCATTGTGTCCCAGAGGTTTTGGATTGTTGTGTTTTCATTGTCATTAGTGTCCAGGATGTTTTTAATTTCTTCTTTGATGTCATCGGTAACCCAATCAATATTTAATAACATGCTATTCAGCTTCCAAGTGTTTGAGTATTTTGGGTTGTTTTTATTGTAGTTTATTTCTAACATTATGCCATCGTGGTCTGTGAAGAAGCTTTTTATGATTTCAATCTTCTTGAATTTGTGGAGACTTTGCTTGTGACCCAATATGTGGTCTATTTTTGAATATGTCCCATGAGCACCTGAGAGGAATGTATATTCCGCAGCTGTGGGGTGAAGTGTTCTGAAGATGTCAATTAAGTCCATCTGATCTAGTGAGTCATTTAGGATTGCTGTTTCTTTGCTGAGTTTTTGTCTAGCGGATTTATCCAGTGATGTCAGTGGTGTATTAAAGTCCCCTACTATGATTGTATTGTTGTCGATCTCTCCCCTGATATCTTCCAGAAGTTTTCTTATGTATGTGGGTGCTCCTGCATTGGGTGCATATATGTTTACCAGGGTTATATCTTCTTGTTGTATTGATCCCTTTAGTATTATGAAGTGGCCTTCCTTATCTCTGGTTATGGCCTTCACTTTGAGATGTACTTTGTCAGATATAAGTATTGCTACCCCAGCTTTCTTTTCCTTTCCATTTGCGTGAAAGATATTTTTCCATCCCTTCACTTTCAGTCTGTGTGAGTCCCTTCTAATGAGGTGGGTCTCTTGTAGACAGCAGATGTATGGGTCATGTTTTTTTATCCATTCAGCCACTCGATGTCTTTTGGTTGGAGCATTTAGTCCATTTACATTTAAAGTTATTATTGAAAGGTATTTGTTTGTAGCCATTTCTTTTTGTGTGTGTGTGTGTGGCTGTTTTCTTTCTGAGCTTGATATTTCTTCTTTTTACACCAGTCCCTTTAGCATTTCTTGCATGGCTGGCTTGGTGGTGATAAACTCCCTTAGCCCTTTTTTGTCTGTGAAGCTTCTTATTTCCCCTTCAATTTTGAATGATAGCCTTGCTGGATAGAGTATTCTTGGATTCAGTCCTTTGCTTTGCATCACTTTGTAGATTTCCGTCCATTCTTTTCTGGCCTGATGTGTTTCTGTTGAGAAATCATTTGATAATCTAATGGGAGATCCCTTGTATGTTACTTTCCGTCTCTCTCTTGCAGCCTGTAAGATTCTCTCTTTATCCTGAACATTTGCCATGGTAATTATGATGTGTCTTGGTGTGGGTCTTTTCGGGTTCACCTTGTTTGGGACTCTCTGGGCTTGTGTGACTTTTTTCTTCCCCACCTCAGGGAAGTTTTCTGATATTATTTCTTCGAATAGGTTTTCTAATCCATGTTCGTCTTTCTGTTGTTCTGGCACCCCTATTATTCGTATGTTGTTTCGTTTCATGTTGTCCCAAAGCTCCCTTAGGCTCTCCTCCTGTCTTTTAATTTTTTTCTCCATTTGCCGTACAGTTTGAGTGTGTTTTGCTTCCTTGTCTTCTAATTCACTAATTCGGTCCTCCGCTTCTCCCAGTCTACTGTTGATACTTTCAATGGAGTTTTTTATTGAAGCTATGTCACTCTTCATTTCTTCTTGGGACTTACTTAAGTTGTTGATTTTTTCATCTGTTTCTTCTAGCTTCTTGCATAAGTAGTTGAGTTTTTCATCTGTTTCTTCTTGCTTCTTGAACATGTGGTGCATGTACTCTAGGAACCTTATTCTGAATTCTTTTTCCGTCATGTTGCATATCTCTGTCTCACTTAGCTGCTTTTCTGGCGAGTCCTCCTTTTCTTTCCTTTGGGGGTTTCTTTGCCTACCCATGTTTGATCTCGCTGACATATGTAGATGTTGAGGTGTTCAGTGGCTGCTCCCTGGGTGGCAGGGGCTCCTTGGGTTGTGGTTGCTGCTCAGACGGTTGCGGTAGCAGCTGCTTTCCAGTTGGCAGCAGCTCCTCTGGTGGGTGTTGTTCACAGCTGTGTTGGCTCTTCTGGCTGGTGGGGGGAGGCTTCACGTACAGTTGCTGTTCCACAGACAGAGGGTGTGGTGATCAGGAGGCTGCGGTGATCAGGAGGCTGCGGTGATCAGGGGGCTGCTGTTGCTTGGATCTGCTGCGTTGATTTAAAGGCACAAAATACAACAGAGCAAGGCACAACGTACCAGGCACTGAACACAAGTATATTCACAATATTAATAACTCCAAATAAAGGTGACCACCCGAATTAAGAGAATTAGGGGATAAGGGAGAAAGAAGAGAAGAAGATAAAAGAGAGAACAGAAAAGAAAAATAAGAAAAAAACAAACAAAAAAGGAGTGCAAAAATAGAATTGGGAAAAAAGAGGGGGGAAAAAAAGAGAGCGAAAAAAGAGAATGAAGTAGAAGTGGGGAAGAGACTCCCCGTATGAGGCGCAAACTCCAATAGAACTGCCACTAATCTCAACAAATTCCAGCAACAGATCCCTGGAGATGAATGCAAACTACAAACCACCAATAATATCCAGAGGGGTAAGGGAAAACAGAAGCACAAAAATAACTGGGGTGGGGTGGGGGAGGGAAGGGAAAAACCAGCAGAAAAAAAAAAGAAAAAGAAAAAGAAAAAGAAAAACAACCTCACAACCAGTCCTAAAAAAGAAGAAAAAACACAAAACAAAACAAACAAACAAATTAAAAAAAAAAAAAAAAAAAAAAAGCCCAATATATTCAACAATCAAGAAAACAATAGAAAGATAAGAGAGAAAAAAAATGGTTAGAAAGTGAAGAAGGATAAAGAATAGGTGTATAAGGATTTAGAGCAGTAGATTGGAAATAGGATATATAAGTAGGGTGGAATTAGACAGGGGGTAAAAAGAGGGAATTGGGAAAGTCTGGAGCAGGAATAGGGTAAGAGAAACAGGACACCAAAAGGGGAAAAGTAAGGAAGAGGGTTTTAGCAAAGAGGTGGAATTGAGATAGGGAAAATTAATGCTAAAGGAACGATGAAAATAGAATGGAGAACACTAATCCCAAAAGAAAATAAAGAGAAAATAAAATGGCACTTTAAAAAATGGTAAAATGGTAGGAGTAATAATACTGGTTAAAAATAAAAATGTGGTAATTGAAAGGGTAAAATCAGGTGATGGAAAAAGAAGAAAAAGAGAAAAAAAAAATTGGTTTCTTAGTAAAAAGGTGAAAAAATTAAAAAGAAAAAGAAAAAGAAAAAATTTGCAGTAGTGATGGTCTTTCGGTTCTTCTACTCTTCAGCCTGGTTCGCCTTAGTCCTGCCAGGTATTTAGGAGAGTGTTGAGTTTGCCTGCATTACACTGTTCCTCCGTGTTGTAAATCACAGTCCTGATTTTACAGCAGGCCGTATTTGTGATCCAGTCTGCCTTAATTTGTATTCCCCTAAGAGTCAGTTTGTGGCTCAGCCTCTGGGTGGCAGTGTTTTTGGGTTGGCCTCTGAGGCTATACAGCTTCTCTATCCTTTTTTAATCCTTACCCTGCTCTGTGTTGTTGGTGGGACTGAAAATCCCTCTATAGGCCAGACCCTGGTAACTCCCAGGGACTAATCAGCTTGTTTTAGTCCTTTATCTCATACAGGGTGGAATCTGGGTGTGGCTGTGCTCCTTGCCTGGGGGGCTGGGGGGAGGAGTTCCACCCTCTGGAGGAATGGCTGCCCCAGTCCTGGGCCCAGGGGTGTCTCAGCACTCAATTCGCTGCCACCTCCTCCGGCTCCCCCTCTTTCCTCAGCCTCTCCCCAGATTCCCCTCGTCTGCACCTTCACCCTCTCTTCAGCACAGGTGAGTGTCTGTATCCGAACTGTCCTATGAGCAGGGTTCAGTGAAAACAAAGAAACAGACAAACGCCGGCCGGCCGCGGAAACGCTCCTCTCTTACCGGTCTGGGAAACGCTCCTCTTACCAGCACTGCAAGGTCTGGGAAACGCTCCTCTCTTATGGGCACTGCATGGTCTGATCAGTTCCTCAGGATGCCCCCTTTAGTCTCAGTTCTCCGCAATCACAAAATCCAAATCTCAAATCTCCTGGCGCCAGCAAACCCGCGGAACTCCTTACCCTGGTCAGGGTCTGTGTCTGTCCCAAGAGACGCGGCTGTCTGCCATGCGGTCTCCCTCCGACCCTCTGGGCTCAGGTCTGGCAAACTTTCCTGCCCAGATCCCTGGTTTTTAACCTTTCCAGGGGAGGTCTGCCCTTCCAGGCTGCAAGCCGTCTCACCAGCTGAGTAAATTTGCCAATTCGGGGTGGGTGTTATTAGTTTCAGCTGCTTACTCCGTTTGCTCCGGGACAAGACCTGGGACGCGTCTGCCTATATCGCCGCCATCTTGCTTCCTCCTGGGAGACTCGGAAATCTTAGTTTTTTATTTAGTCTGTAGACATAATTTAGTATTAAAACCTATAACTCTTGGAACCCAACATTCTACAGTAACTCAAGTGGAGGCCTGCTAGGGAGGTAGCCGATTTGTTTGAGGGCAACCAAGATTCTACTTTTAATGAGAATAGACAGCATATATATGGTCTTGTTTTCTTCTCAGTTGAGCTACTCTATGTCTTTTGATTGAAACATTTAAGTCATTTACATTTAAATCGATTATTGAGAGATCCATATTTAGAGCCATTTTATTCTTTGTAACTATGTTTCTATTTTATTTTGTTATTTGTTTTCTACTTCTTAAAGAAGTCCCTATAAAATTTCATGTAATACTTGTTTGGTGGTAATGAACCCATTTAGCTTTTTCTTGCCTGGGAAGCTCTTTATTTTTCCTTCAAATCTAAATGATAGCCTAGCTGGGTAAAATAATCTTGATTGTAGGTCCTTGCTTTTAAATACTTTCAATGTTTCATGCCAATCCCTTCTGGCCTGAAATGTTTCTTTTGAGAAATCAGCTGACTGTTTTATGGGGCTCCCTTGTAGGTAACTGTCTTTCTCTTGTTGCTTTTAAGATTCTTTTTGTCTTTAAGCTTTGCCATTTTTATTATGATGCGTCTTGGTGTCCACCTCTTTGGGTTCAACTTGTTTGGGATTCTTTGCATTTCCTGGAATTGTGTGTCTTTTTCTTTCACCAGCTTAGGGAAGATTTTAGTCACTATTTCTTCAGGTAAATTCTTAATCCTTTGTCCTTTCTCTGTCTCTCTTTTTCTGGTACCCTATGATGTGGATGTGTTATGCTTGATGTTGTTCCAAAGGTCTCTTAAACTCTCCTCATTTAAATTTTTTTTTTCCTTTTTGCTGCTATGATTGTGTCTTTTTACTGCCATGTTTTCCAAATCTCTGATTCATTCATCTGCTTCATGTAACCTACTGTTGATTCCTTCTGGTGTATCCTTCATTTTAGATTTTCTATTCTTAATTTCTTACAGATTCTTCTTTATGGTTTCTGTGTCCATTTTTAATGCTTACTATCTCTTTAAGTTCTCACTAAGTTTATCCATTCTTCTAAGTTCCTTGAGCATTCTTATGACCATTGTTTTGAACTCTGTATCTGATAGATGGCTAGCTTTCATTTCATTTAGTTCCTTTTCTGGAGATTTCTTCTGTTCTTTCATTTGTGGCATGTTTCTTTGTCTTCCCATTTTGGCTGCCTCTCTATGTTTGTTTCTGTGTATTAGGTGGAGTAGGTGTCTTATGGGGCTTAATGGTGCAGTCTCTCTGAGTACCTGCACTAGGTGCTCCAGGAATGTCTGTTGTATGGGTTGTGTGAGTTCTCCTGTTATAGTTGAATTTTGATTACTGTTAGCCTATTCGTGGGTGGGGTTAACTCTCAGGCTGGCTATGAGGATTGACTCAGACCACAGTATATGAGGTAGTGTGTGTGCGGGAGCTGAATTTATGAAGCGGAATTCGCCCAGCAGGGTCTGGTGCCTGCTGAGATCTCCCTTTGAGTGCACTGCTTGTGGAGCTAATTGGGTCATGCTCTGATGTGGTCTGAAGTCATCCACTGGGTTTGTTGTTCCTGGCCTCTTGAGGGGGATTCCAGTGCAGGTGGATGTCAGGCACTGCCTGTGATCAGCCCTGGGTTACCTGTTTCAGGCTATAAAGTGATTCACAGTTTGTGGTTGCCTCTGCTGGGTCTGGGTGCACATGGGAGTGGCTAAGCTGCATGCCAGGTCTAGCTTTTACCAGCCCCGAGCCCAGAGACAGGCCAGCAAGAGGCCCAAGACAGCCCGAGATCTACCTCTGCCTGCCAACTGCCTGTTAGCCCAGTCACAGAAAGAGGCTCTTGCTGTACTCGATTAGGGGAGGTTGCTTCTTAGTAAGTCACCAGGTAAGCACCAGTGGTGTTCACCAGGTTGATACAGATTTAAACTTGGCAGCAATTCTGGGTTTGCGGTCACTCATCAAAAGTGTCAGGGTACACCAACACCAGCCCCCACCTACCAGGGCCTTATATACCTTGGTGGTAGAGCGGGGTCTCAGGGAATTTTCAGGGTGAAGACAAAAGAGTTCATCAGGCTAACAAAGACCAAGATTTAGCCCAGGGAAGGAGGGCTCTGCGTAGGAGTGGTGGTTCCAGTGTGCAAGGGAAAAATGGTCCTTGATTTAGAACTACACAACTCAGACTTTGCCATCTCCTGAGTCTGCCCAGACCTCTTCAAAAGCCTTCCATGAAAGTCTGCCCCATGAGTCCAGGCTGGTGGCAGCCAGCTGACTCCTCCACAGGGCTAGAGCTTCTCAGGGCAGGGCCACAGGGAGTCTGGAGGGTGGCGCTAGTGCATTCCCTTAGCTCAGTGGTTCTCAACCTTCTGGCCCTTTAAATACAGTTCCTCATGTGACCCAACCATAAAATTATTTTCGTTGCTACTTCTTAACTGTAATGTTGCTACTGTTATGAATCGTAATGTAAATATCTGATATGCAGGGTGGTCTTAGGCGATCCCTGTGAAAGGGTCGTTCGACCGCCAAAGGCGTCGTGACCCACAGGTTGAGAACCGCTGCTAGCTGATGCCATATGCAGAGTAGTGCTTGAGCAGGAAAGATGGCTTCTGCGGACAGTGTGGGTGAGGGACTCAGCACAGGGATCTTGGCAGCTGTACCTTTTGCCTTTTCCTCAAAGTCACACATCCTCTGAGCCACCCTCCCTCTGCTGTAGTGCAGGGTGAGTGGCTGCCGATGAGATTTTGTGTGCTGCCCCTTTAAGAGGGTGCTAGGTTTGTATCAGACACCTATCTCTCCCTGAAGGTCAGAATCCCTGCTGATGA
This sequence comes from Myotis yumanensis, assembly GCF_028538775.1. Classification (NCBI taxonomy): domain Eukaryota; kingdom Metazoa; phylum Chordata; class Mammalia; order Chiroptera; family Vespertilionidae; genus Myotis; species Myotis yumanensis. The sequence continues at coordinate 173,854,796 of NW_027223754.1, forward strand.
TCACAGTCAGATGTTATGTGGGCTCCTCTTTTTGGCTCTGGTACACTGGGCTGGGGGTCCAGCATGAGGTGGAGACCCCATGCTCCTCAGGGTGAACTTTGAGGCTGAGAACCCTTTGGGTCCTCAGCCACCGCACGTGCGTGGGAGGCCAGCCCTTTTGCATCTCTGCCTTGCCTTCCAGTCTCAATGTAAATTTTTCTCCAAATCCTTGGCTATAAGACTTCTGTTTAGTTAATCTTCAGTTGGTTATCCAGGTTGATTGTTCTATAATTTAGTGGTAATTCCAGTTTGGCCCTGAGAGGAGGGGAGTGTAACTTCCACTTACTCGGCCATGATATGGGATACGCCAGATTCTTTTGTGTTGTCTGATGATAGTAACATTACTTAAAAATACCACCACTGCCACCAACACAAATCTATGTGTGTTTTGGGGATTGTTAAAAAGAACTCAATGAGTTGCCTCTAAATCAGCCGTGGGCAAACTACGGCCCGCGGGCCGGATCCGGCCCGTTTGAAATGAATAAAACTGAAAAAAAAAAAGACCGTACCCTTTTATGTAATGATGTTTACTTTGAATTTATATTAGTTCACACAAACACTCCATCCATGCTTTTGTTCCGGCCCTCCGGTCCAGTTTAAGAACCCATTGTGGCCCTCGAGTCAAAAAGTTTGCCCACCCCTGCTCTAAATGATTGGGGAGAGCCTTTTGTGAGTAGCAGACATTATTAACACTCTTCGGCCTTCTTTAGAAAATGATGACACATATGTATATGTATGTGTATGTATATGCATAGATAGGTATATGCATGTATGTGTATATGTATATGAATTCTTCAGCAGCTGGGCTGCCTTTGGAGGTGAATTGGCAACTGTAGCCAAAGAGAGCCCAGTGTCAACAAAACATTCAATCAACCCTCTAGGAAATGACATCAAGACGATTTGTTCACCAAAGTTTGCAGTTTCTTGCAACTTTATAAATAATTCACTTGGGTAACATTTTACCCAGAACTGCACAATCGCCTCAAAAGTCTGAAAATCTAAATTTAAAAAAGTCTTAATAGGAAAAAGTCATTATATCTTCATATTATCCTCCAGTCTGTGACAGTGCTTCAGTCTTTCCTTGTCTTTCAGGGCCTCCACACTTTTGTAGAGTATCGGCCAGGTATTTTGGCTAATGCCTTTCAATTTTTGTTTGCCTTATTTTTCTTATGATTAGATTTGATTATGCATTATTGTGTTGTCCTCATCAGTGTTTTCATATCCAGGGGTAGTTGATGACAATATATGGTTTGAAAATGTCACCCAATGCTATTTGATTGTTTAGACCAGTGAAGAGACAAAAGAGGAAATGTATCTTTGAAGAGACAAGAGTTGGGTCACAAGGGTTGGAAGTAGGAAATAATGAACTCTTCTCCCTGTGTCTTACTTATCCTGCACACTTCCAAGCTACCACAAGGTAGAGCAGGACAGATTCCTCTGTGAAATCATTCATGGCGCCTGAGCTCCCTTCCTAACTCTGAAATTCACTCTGAAGGGTCTAAGCTTTTGTCTGAACCTGATTTTCTGCTTCAGTAGCCTGGGGATAGTGATAGTGGAAAGAAGAGCACTAAATGAGTAAAAAGCATTCCAAATAATTTGATTCCTCTCTGACCTTATTCATGTGCTCAAAACAAGCATTAAAAGACAGGGTTGGTTGAAAACCAACATACAACTTGCATTATGATTAAAGTGGAAAGTTTATATTGAAGGTACTCATTATGTTTGGAATAACAGGATATTACTGTAGAATCACTCCTCATAAGAGCCTTTGAATTTTACACATGATGAGAAATAATAATCAGATCAATCAATTAAAGGCACAGCATTAATCTCTTCCTTAATCATTGACTTTGATGGATATTTTAATTTTATTCAGGAGGCAAATAAGGCTTGTGCTTGCGTGTAAATAAAAATGAAAGGATTGTGAGTATAAAGACTTTTGCTTGTGCTCCCTGTTGAATACAGTGATTTTCTGGTTACCTGATCTGAAATGAATTGTAAGTCAGTGGCATAAGAGAGCACAGTACCATAATTCAAGGTGCCATGTTTTGCCTACAAAGCATAAATATTTAAACATTTGCATTACTATTTCTGAACGAGTGGATTAAGTAGCTGTGACATATTAACTCATGTTCTTTTGGATATGATTGAAATATTACATTCAATCCATACACCCCTGTGGGGGAAAAACACACAAATCCCTGTGTTCTATGAAACGTTAAGAAGAAAATCTCATTTCAGTGTCTTGCTTCTTTAACTGGTGCCAGCTTTGTGATATGATATGGCAGCCATGTTGCAGGTGAGAATTTAAGATTTCCATTTTGTTCATGGGAGGAGCAGTACACAAGTGCACCCCAGTCTCCCTGCTTCCTCTAAAAGTTGTTTATAAATTGAGACTTAGAAAATCAGAAGCAGAGCTGGAAACCTAAAGTGCTGCTTTTTTGGGTGTTTTATTTTTAATGGGAAGGTTGTTTATGCAATGTATTTTATGTTTTGTAAGCTTGTCATTATAAGTATTAAAGGGTATTAAGCAAGATTTGTGGCTTACACTTTCAAGACCAGGACTTCCTTATATCTAGGACCATGTACTGACATTCTATTTTACGGAGGTCATATTAGTCTTATCTATGAAAAATATATAGGTCTTAGCAGGTAGTGTTTTTTAATGGAAAATGATAAGTATTTCGCCATAATAAAATGTTTTTATTATTATTATTATTATTATTGGATAAATAACACAACCATAGATAATTGTATACCCTACTCCCTGTCCCGGATAATGCATTTGCCAAATTCCCAACTACTATGTTGCTGTTGTCAGATATTTTCATTCTACATGTATTTCAAATCTCACCAGACATTATAATAATTTTATAGTCAATATTGACACATTATTGTTACCAAAAGTCCATAATTTATTCAGATTTCCTTAATTTTTACCTAGTGTCCTTTTACTGTTCTATGATTCCATCCAAGATACCAATTTACATTTAGTTGTCTTATGGGCCTAAAGGCACCTCTTGGCTGATGTGTGTGTTTTTTTTATGGTTAGGCTACGGATGTGGACTTTTGAGAGGAAAACCAGAGGTAAAGCGCCATTTTTATCATGTCATGTCACACTATCAGCATGAGTTACCACTTTTGATGTTGACCTTGAGCATTTGACTGAGGTAGTGGCTGCCAGGTTTCTCCACGATAAGCTACTCTTTGATCCCCTTTCTACACTATACTCGTTGGAAAGAAGTCTCTATGCACAGCCTACACTAAAGGAGAGCGAGTTACAGTCCTCTTTAAGGGCAGAACATCTACATAAATTATTTGGCATTCTTCTGCATTGGAGTTTTGTCTCTTCTTCCCATTTATTTTGTTATCCAATCATTTATTTATGTTGTGGACATTTATTTTATCCTTTGAGTTATAATGCAAATAACTCCCTTTAATTTAAATACATCTTTCTCAGCCTGACTACTGGCAGTGTGAACTGGGAATAAAAGAAATCTCCCAAGGAATATGTTCCTTTAAAAAAAGTTTATCTAATTTACAGTCTCTGGGAGATGTGTAACTTTTGAAAATTAATATTAGTTCCAATATGTTCACAAGCCACAACGCTGTCCACACAGCATTAAGAGCAAGGTGCAGGATGGGGAGCCATTTCCACCTGGGATCAGGCGGAGCAGAACAGCAGAGGACCCACCACACACTGGCTCTTTCTGCAAATCTGCTCCCATCAATCTACCGACGGGCAAAAATAGTGCACATTTAAGTTTAACATAGGCAGTGCTTCAGGGCAGGGGAAGGGTGCTCCTCCTAGGGATTCAAGACTCATCAAAAGGCTTGAAATTGACATTTTACTATAGAATTCTTTGCCTTTACTTATATCACTTCCACCAACATGGTGCTTAAAACTGTGTTTGCGTGTGTTAGGAGGTGGTAGGTGTTCAGAAATGCAAAAGTTAGCTTTCTTCAAGAAGTGTAAAGTTTGCCAGGGAGATATAAAACTTACTCTCAAACCAGTATAACACAAGTTAGAATTCTCAATAGATGAAGCCTAGAATGTGTGGTTAACAGCGTGCTCCTTGGATTCAGACAGAATTGGAGTTTGGGTTGTGATTCCACCGCTTAGGAGTTGAGTTGTTTTAGAGAAGTTACTTCACTTCCCGAAGACCTAGTTTCCTCATCTGTAACATCAGGGTAACAACCTCTATGTATTATTTATTACATGTAATTGTGCTCATGATATATTTATGTAAATGAATTAACACAGTTAATCGCTCAATAAATGTTAGCCTTATAATCCTATCTAATAATAGACAAACATGGTAATTAACCATACCTCCGCTATGCTTCCCATTGGCTAATCAGGGTGATATGCAAATTAACTGCCAACAAAGATGGCGGCTGGCAGCCAGGCAGCTGAAGCGAACATGAGGCTTTCTTGCTCCAGTGATGGAGGAAGCCAAGGTTCCCCACCTTCAGCAGCCCGGCTCTGAGCTCCAGTCTAAGCAACAATGTTGCAATTATAGAAGCTAAACAAACCCCAGATACCTGCTTTCAGCCAGCCGGCCTTGGAGCTGGAGCCGCAACAAGGTTTCAATTACAGAAGGTAAATAAATTCCAGAATAAAACAAAAAAAAGAAAAAAAGGAGAGACTGGGAGCTTCAGTTGCAGGCTTGGCCCGCCTGAAAACAGCCCTCAGCCCCTCATCCAGGCTGGCCAGACACCCCAGTGGGGACCCCCACCCTGAAGGGGGTGTGGGCAGCCTGAAAACACCCATCAGCCCCTCATCCAGGCTGGCCAGGCACCCAAGCGGGACCCCCACCCTGATCCGGGACACCCTTCAGGGCAAACCAGCCGGCCCCCACCCATGCGCCAGGCCTCTATCCTACATAGTAAAAGGGTAATATGCAAACTGACCATAACAGCGGAAAGACTGGTCACTATGACACACACTGACCACCAGGAGACAGACGCTCAATGAAGGAGCTGCCCTTTGGTGGTCAGTGCGCTCCCACAGCGGGGAGCTCTGCTTAGCCACAAGCCAGGCCAATGGCTGCCAGTACAGCGGTGGTGGTGGGAGCCTCTCCTGCCTCCTCAGCAGCGCTAAGGATGTCTGACTGCAGCTTAGGTCTGCTCCCCACTGGTAAGTGGACATCCCCTGAGGGCTGCCAGGCTGCCAGAGGGATGTCTGATTGCCAGCTTAGGCCCAATCCCCTGGGGAGCAGGCCTAAGCCAGCAAGTGGTCATCCCCCGAGGGGTCCCAGACTGCGAGAGGGCACAGGCCGGGCTGAGGGACCTCCCCCCCCCCCCCCCCCCCAGTGCACAAATTTTTGTGCACTGGGCCTCTAGTCCTATATAATAAAAGAGAAACATGCAAATTAGCCATCCCTCCACTACACTTAAGCCACACCCACCATCCACACCCTCCAGCCAATGAGGAGTTGGGGTGGGGCAGGTACTTCCCCCATGTTGCCATGGCTGGCGATGCTTGGGAAGTTCCAGCCCCATGGCCGCTTGTGCACACACAGGTGCAGGGAGATGGGGTCGGGGCAGGAGCTTGCGCGCACACGGGCGCTGGGTAGCTGGGGTTGGGGTGGGGCACGCAGCTGCCCCTGGGGAGCCAGGGTCAGGGCGGGAGCTTGTGTGTGCATGGGCACTGGGGAGCTGGGGATGGGACAGGGTGCACAGACTCCAGGGAGCAGCGGTCGGGGTGGGAGCTGCCCCCATGTCGCCATGGCAACGCGGGGGAAGCTTCCACCCCATTGGAGTGTGTGGGCAGGCGCTGGCGGAGGTTCTCGCTCTGCAGCCGCTTGCACGTGCTGGCGCCAAAAGGCCTGTGTCCCCGGGATAGGCGTCCTCAGGAGCCAGGCAACCCCGAGCCTGTAGGCCCGTGCCTAGGCCCGGAGAGGCCAGGGTCCCAGAATGTGACAGAGGGTGCATGTCGGGCTGAGGGTACTCCTTCCTTCCTACCCCCGTGCATGAATCTCCGTGCACCGTGCCCCTAGTTATTATACATATTTAAATAGTTTCAGTTATCTTTCTGTTCTAATAGAGACTACATTTTATATTGAAATATCATTAGTAAAATTGTGAAATGGAGAAAGTTCAGGATGTCTGGGAATGTGGCCCAGTCCCATTTTGTCCAGAGTCTGGGATGTGTGTGGAGAAGTCCTGAAATATGAGATAAATCTGGAAGGGTCAATCAAGTTGAAGCTTTAAGAGTTTGTTGAGAGAAAAATTGAGGAATCAGATGTAAATCAGATCAGGGAGTAAACTCTATTTTGTAAATGTAGTCAGAGAGGCTTATAGTACAGGAAAGTTATTTTAGTTTCAATTAAGTTAATAGGAAATAGCAAAACAGTATTATTGAATCACAAGGAAATTGTGATTTATTATGAAAATCTTTTTGTCATATTTCTCTGTATAGTGAAAGTTGTTTCAGTGTTATACCATTGAAAATCATGAATAGATATAAATATTATAGCACATTTAATTTTCCTCTCTTTAAGCTTAATAAAATCTAGGAATAATTGATGATAGGGGAAAAGATAATTATAGGAATAAATCAGTGAAAACCGTGTTTAATACTTTTTTAAAGTACTAATCTATAATTTAATATAGTTTTTTAAGTAGGACAGGTAACAAAGAAAACTATAAAAATGTCCAATATTTTGAGACATCTGTAACAAAATTGACCTGAGAATCTCTCCACTTATCCACCCAAATTCTCTGATTTATTCTGGAGACAAGGCACCTTACTTCTAAGATTGACTATATTATTGTGCTACTTACTGCCTTATGTTCATGAACTTTGAACACATTCTCACCTCTTGATCATCCATTTTTAATTTCACAGAAATGTCTCAGAGGCTGAAAAGCAATTTGTGACTCACTTAATTCATTTCCTTCTCTATAAAACAAGAATAGCATTTCATTTGTTTGATATGCAAATTCATTTTTTTATTCAAAATAGCCATCTTGAACAAGATTCAGAATGGGGGGCACGTTTTCACTCATTTTTAAATTCACTCTTATTCTTAAAAGGATCCAAGGAAGCTTATAATAAGATATAATAAACATCTATCCTAATAAAAGGATAATATGCTAATTAGACCTGACATCTTCTGGACTTCCTTCCTGACAAAGCCAGGAGCGTGGCTGGCCTGCAAACTCCCTGCAGCCCCTCGCCCAGGCCACCCTGGCCCCCAGCGAGGACCCCCATCCCGATGGGGGTCATGGCCATCCTGCAAACCCCTGACAGCCCCTTGCCGAGGCTGTCCCGTCTCAGCAGGGACCCCCACCCTGATGGGGGCATGGCCGGCCTGAAAACAGCCCCAGACCCCTCGCTTAGGCTGACCCTGCCCCCTAGCTGGTGACCCCCACCCTGATCGAGGTCAGGGCTGGCCTGAAAACCCTGTGGCCCCTGTCCTGGCAGCCCCGCCCCCCAGTGGGGATCTCCCCACCCCGATCCAGGGCCCCCATCACGGTAGGACAGCTGGCCCACACCCATGCACCAGGCCTCTATCCTATATAATAAAAGGGTAATATGCAAACTGATCCTAACGGCAGAACAACCGCTGGACCAGTCACTATGAGACACACTGACCACCTCTTAGTCCAGTGATGGCGAACCTTTTGAGCTCGGCGTGTCAGCATTTTGAAAAACCCTAACTTAACTCTGGTGCCGTGTCACATATAGAAATGTTTTGATATTTGCAACCATAGTAAAACAAAGACTTATATTTTTGATATTTATTTTATATATTTAAATGCCATTTAACAAAGAAAAATTAACCAAAAAAATGAGTTCGTGTGTCATCTCAGACATGCGTGTCATAGGTTCGCCATCACTGTCTTAGTCCCTTTTCCCGGCTGGCAGACTCCGATTGCTTGATGGCCACCCGAGACCAGGGCAGGGCCGGTGAGTGGGCGGGAACAGCTAACCTCTCAGTTTCTTCCTCTGGCCAATCACCCTATGGTGAATGGGGAACTGGGGGTGGGTGGTGGCAGGGGGCAGGGCCAGCTGCGGGCAGCTGGGGAAGATGGCCCTGATTGCAGGCCAGGCCTAGGGACCGTACCTGTGTATGAGTTTCATGAGCTGGGCCTCTAGTATTATATAAAGCACATAGTAGAACCTGGTGAACTAAACAATGTGAGGAAATTGAAGCCAGGAGAAAATATTGGTGAGCTATCAGAAAAGGCTGTAGGGGACAGTGCAGAGAGTTGTACACCCAGGCTGAGAGTTGTACACCCTGGGACACGGAAGCTGATATGCAATGCAGTCCATCCTCCTTTCCCGAGAACTGCCTATCATTATGGAAAGATTTACAAACCTCGTGGCTGAAACAGTTTAGTCCTAGAGGCACCCACTCTTTAAAACCCCGGCCCCTATTGCCTGTAATCTGGTCCTGGGGTGCCTGGAGGCACCTACCCTCTGTGACAGCTCCCCCCACCCCCCAGCCTGCATGTTTTGTAATCTATGATGATTCTACCTTGCCTACTTTCCCATGCTTATAATTCCTACTTTCCCACATAATCTTTGTCTTTCTACCCAATATAAGCAGCTGGCTTATGGGGCGAGGCAGAGCAGATTTTTGTGGATGACCTGCTGCTCTCCCATGCTGCCGGCAGTATTGGAATAAACACTCATGTATGATTCAACCCTGTCTCTGCTTAATTGGCTCAAGTAGTGACAGGCAGCCTGGACCCCTTGGTTGTCCAGTTACAACTGGACTAGCTTTATCTAGATGGATGTATTACTTGGGACTTGATTAATTACATTTTCTTGAGAACAGTAAATATTACTTGTCTCTACCAAGTTTTTGATTAGTGTTAAGTGGCAGGAATTTAATGTTAACAATAAGAGTTGAATTTAAACAATTAACCAAGTGGGATTAGGATTTGTAAAATCAGAAAATTACTTAAGGGCTTAAATGGTTCAGGCATTATTTTTAAGGCCTCTGTAATAGATTCCTATCACTGTGGTGAGCACTGGTTATATTAGGCTTATCCATACTTATCAATATCAAAGTGTTATGGTGGAGTCCTATAAATAGAACCTTTATCTCAGTAATTATTACTTAAGATATCAGAAACATGCATAGCAATGAAGGAGCATAGATTCAAAACAGAATCTCCATAATTTAAGTTGTTAAGATCTGCTGAGAAAGATATCACAAGTATTAACTTGCACTTCTGAAGGTCAAAGAGAATTATTTATAAGAAATGTGTATCACTGCCCTAGCTGGTTTGGCTCAGCGGATAGAGCGTTGGCCTGCGGACTGGAAGGTCCTGGGTTCGATTCCAGTCAAGGGCACATGCTGGGGCTGCAGGCTCGATCCCCAGTAGGGGGCGTGCAGGAGGCAGCCGATCAATGATTCTCTCTTATCATTGATGTTTCGGTCTCAATAGGTCTCAATATTTTCCTCTCCCTACCTCTCTGAAATCAATAAAAATATATTTTAAAAAAAGAAATGTGTAGCACTAAAGTACTGTTTTATAATTTTTCTTGTGTATCTTGAAAGAGTGTGAGTGCTAGGGGTTTGGGCTCATAAATGCAAATATATTGATCACAGCCTTCAATTAACTTTTTCCCCCACCATTTTCATGTGTATAGAGGTACTTCTGAAAATTAAATCTTGAAGAGGTTAAGGTGATACTGGGGTAGAGGAGTGCCATGTATAGAATACTGTGATAAATGTAGACGATCTTTGAGATAGAACTGGAGGCTAGATATCTAAGTGAGCTATATTTTAAACAATTCTTTAAACAAATTTTTAAATGTTTTTATTGGTTTCAGAGAGAGGAAGGAAGAGGGAAAGAGCGCTAGAAACAGTGTTGACCATTTATGATGAGAGAGAATCATGGATTAGCTGCCTCCTGCATGCCCCATACTGGGGATGAGCCCTCGACCCAGGCATGTGCCCTAACCAGGAATAGAACCATGACCAGGGTTTCATAGGTCAGCGCTCAACCATTGAGCCACACCGGCTGGGCAATAATTCTTTTTAAAGAAACACTTCTTATTGCAGAAATTCTAATCAAATGAAATGACAGCTAGTGTTTTTCTTCCACATTCCATCTTTTAGAAATTGTATTTGCTTGGCTAGACACAACTTTTTGTGGCTTGTCATTGGTCATCAGGTCTGTGGGAGGTTTATAGATTTTAGTGACTCAGCTAAGCATTAAACCAAACCCGGGTGGGGGTGGGGGAGTGGGGAAATGTTCATTTTTATGATAATGAACAGATTTCATTTGCAAAGCAAGTGGACCAATCTTAATTTCTATGATAAGAATAGCAGCAAGATCCTTTATGTTTGTTATAGGACTTTAGTTCCTACAGTCTTCATCTTCTTTCTCTGAGGCACTACATTTTACCATGGTACTGGATACCAACATTTCACCCTTATTTCTTAGCAGTTTGTGTTCAACCTAGTGCTGACCATTAAATTAGCAAAGAGTAGTGGAATATTGTTCCCTCTAAACTGCTGAATGCATAACATGTCTTAAATTTGCATAGGTCAGTCTCAGTAATCATGCTGATATGCATTTTATAGTTGGTGCTAACACATGCTTACTCAACCCCTTCCCCTCCCGCCAAAATTGAGAAGGCATCTGTAGAAGGCCTGCTTTCTCAGTGGCTATTGCTTTTAAAAGGTGAAGAAACTCTGAATAACCATGTTGGATATTCACGGTATACTTTTAAATTGTCCTTATTGAAAATAAGGCTTGGAGACTATTATCCATGTTGACAAGGGATAACCTTTTAAAAAGAGTGTCCTATTATATCCTGATCACAGGAAAGTTTGGTGATTTTTTATATTTGTGATTATTGACATGTGTAATAATAAATTTTTGAGTGTCTTAAACTTTCATCCCAATAAATAATTATTTGGATACACAGGAGTTGAAATGTTTTTGAAATCTCAGTTGTTAAGCTAATATTCCTGTTTAAAATATTAATATTGGTGGGATAAATCAAATATTATTTGAATGCTAACAAAATGTAATTTTTGAGTACACAAAATTTGGGGTTAAAGAACAATGAAATTACGTATCAGTCTCCTTTAAAGTATAAGCTAAGCTATGTTTATAACAATATCAAGCATTTTCTTCATGATTAAACTATACATTTCTTAAAAGCTTTACACATAATTGACAGATATATGAAAACTAATACTATATGTTTTTTTCTCCCTTAATTTTAGTCATGATTTCATTGGAGAGTTTACAACGAGCTACAGGGAACTTTCTCGAGGGCAGTCACAATTCAATGTGTATGAGGTAAGAGGAATTTTATTTTATTATTTCCTCTGGAATAAATACATTTATGCTTTAAAAGTATAGACTTTGCAAAGGATAGTTGTCAAAGGTTAACTTAGTACATATATATATGTATATATGAATCTTTAAAATTATTGACAGACTTGTTTCTGAGATGAAGCGATATTATTTCTCTTCAAGTGACATGGTCTTTTAAACCTATTTTGAGGCATTTAAAGCTTTTACCTATGTAACTTTTTCTTATTTTTAAAAATTTCAATAGGATGCAAGTTTATTTTTTTCTTAAGCTTCACCCTTCATGTTTTGCCTTCCCACCAACCTCCTCCTTAAGTCCTTTTAAATATAAAGAATAAAATATGCATTTTAGTTGTGTCAGCATGGTGATATAAAATGAACTGTACTTGGCTTAGTGTGTTTGTGCACATTCACTGTGGTTTAGATAAAGACTAAAGGGGATGGCAAGGCATGGTTCAGTTGTTAAAGAAATCTAAATTATTAAAGCAAACACACTAGTGATTTCTGCCTTAACTGCCAGGTCTGTGTTGAGCATATGCTATGTTTTAGCACTGTTAATCCTTGAGCTATATTATCTGTACATTCTCTATATTTCTAAATTTAACATACATGGATAGCAGATGAGAATAGCTCAGTATTTAGTCAATAATGGTAACTATTTCCCTGCCAGATTGATGCTAAAATTGACCTCTTTTAAGTTAAGAGTGGAGGAACCACCTCCTTCTACCACCTTACTGGCCTAAAGCAGTTGTATTCCATGCATTCATTCATGCGTTAACTTATAAATGAAATATTTATTACACGGCTTCTATATTCTCACTCTGTATCCGGCCCTGGGGACACAACGATGAATAAAAATTTCAGTGTCTGATGGATGAGACAAACGCAGGAAATATATTTAGTGTATTTTGAAAACTGCTATATATAATAGTATATACTTAGTGGACTATGAGATATTGGCTTGGGGGCAAACTCAACCCAAGAAAGCTTCGTAGGCAAGGGCAAAGATGGAGTAATGGATCAATTTTTATATCTAAGTCTTCAAGGAAGGAATATTAAGGCTCTAAACAGGCAATGAAAGGAATATAAGACAGGCTGTACTTATATAGAAGCCTGTTTTCTCTGTCTCCCCTCAAAGCTGAGGAGGAACGGCCTGTGTACCAGTGCTCCTGGTACTTCGGACTCATCTACTGCCAGTCACCACATAACCCTCCACAAACCAACCACTCTGCATGCGTTGGTGCACTCCTTATGTGCCCCAACAGTGTAAAACTCTGCTTGGCCATCACCTGCCCTTTTAGCAGATTCGTGGTCGGCCAGTAATTAAGGATTAGAGCTTCCTCGGGTCTTTCCTGGCCATGCAGAGACCTGCACATATACTTGACCTTCTAGATCCTCAGCAATATGCCTGAGCTTTTAAAAATCTAGGTTAGTTTGGCAGGTAAAGTTTGTCTGATTCGTGGGATGATAGCATTATCTCCAGAATTGCAGTTATACTGGGTTGGAACTCCTTTTGAGGCTATTGGTAGGTCTACAGTGGGGTCCTCAGTTGGTGTGCTTATTACCAGGGGCTCGATTGGTCCCTAGGTGGAAGAGACTGGCTTAGTGCCTTGCTCAGTAGGGTGGTACTGGGTCTTCAGCCAGCTGACCTGTTACTAGGTGCACAGGTAGGTGTGGCTTCTGCCAGGTGCCTGGGAGGTCTTCCCCCTTAGTGGGCTGGACCTGGGCCATGCCTAAGAGGGCCTGGAACTAAGTCCCGTGGCTCTTTCAGGTTCCATAGCCAAGACTGAGATCCGTAGATCTGGCTCTGGAGGCACAGATGAGCATGTGTCCTGTTAGGCCCCTGGGTGGGCTGGACCCAAATATAGGGATATTTCAAGATCTCCTGAGGTGCACACGAGTGTTTTATAGTGGGTCTCTGTGTCAGCAAGATTGCTTACAACTGTGGCTGGGTGGGTCTGGGAGTGAGTGTTGGGCCCTTTAAGGATCTAAGGAGTTGCAGCTAGGACCATTACCCTGGATCTGCAGGACTGTTGGTGGACTGCAGCTGTGAAGGGACCGGACCCAAGTAAAGGACCCTTTTAGGATCTCCAGAGTGCAGAAGGCGATGTGTCCTGCTGGCTCCATATGCCAGCAAACTGTCAGACTTTTTTAATCTTTATGATTTTGCGCTCTGTTTCAGCCAACCTGGGCCAATTACTTTTTTCTCTTTCTAGAACATTGTATTTGTCTATTCCCTTTCATTGGAGCCTTACTTTAAATGAATAAATTCTAGTTCAAATAATACTTACTTATAAATTCTTTCATTTTCCTATTAAAATGTGCCCTTTACATTTTTGGTTGAGACGTGCTGAAAGATCCTTTCTTAAGGCACTTATCCTGTTAGATTGATTTATCCTATTAGATTAACAGGCTTTCCTCATCTTTATGTTCTCTCTGTCCTCCCGTATCTTGACACTGTAGGATGCAGTAATATTTCTCATGGCACAAACAGCCCAAAATTCAGTCTTCTGTCCACAAATTATACCTTTACCAATTATTGTGCAGCCTGGGTGTCTGGTTGACATTATTACCAGCATAAAGCAATATAGTCCATAGAGCCCTTATATATCCACGTATTTGGGTGATTTGCTGTTAGTGTATTTAACCTACTGAAAAATTATGTCTTTTGACTATACTTTTCTGTCACAACATATATATTTTTTTCTACAAAGCACTTATTATTATTTAGAACCTTCAGTATTAAAGGTCTTTCTCATATCAAGAGATGCAGATGGGTAAGAGTAATCAATGCATAAAGTCATTGAGAACATTAATAAAATAAAGCTTTTTAAGATAAATGAATAACCCTAGTAATTATGGCAGAGGAATTTTGGCTAAATGAAGAAAGGCATAAGAAGTAAAGGCAGCTGGTTGAGCTACACATTTTAAAATAATTTTATTATCAAACCTAACACATTGTAATTGTTTTATCTTTTTAAGGTGGTGAATCCCAAAAAGAAAGTAAAAAAGAAAAAATACATTAATTCGGGAACAGTAAGTCAAGTATTATGTTATTCTTTAAGGATTCAAACAAATGAATAAAAATGTATAGGTATAACAGTTTTCATCAGAATTGAAGCAACTCAATACTGAGCTGTTTCACTTAGAATTTTATTATTTTTTTAATATATTTTATTGATTTTAGAGAGGAAATGAGAGGGGGAGAGAGAAACATCAGTGATGAGAGAGAATCATTGATTGGCTGCCTCCTGCACACCCCCCACTGGGGATCGAGCCCACAACCCAGGCATGTGCCCTTGGCTGGAATCGAACCCGGGACCCCTCAGTGCACAGGCTGATGCTCTATCCATTGAGCCAAACCAGCTAGGGCTTCACTTAGAATTTTAATATGAAGGTATGCAATAGAAAAATAAACTTGCCATGGGAATGTTTCTAATGGAGAACACCTTATGGGAGATACTGAGCCAGCTCTCTGCAGGTTGCTCTAGGTCAGCGGTTCTCAACCTGTGGGTCGCGACCCCCTTTGGCGGTCGAACAACCCTTTCACAGGGGTCGCCTAAGACCATCCTGCATATCAGATATTTACATTACGATTCATAACAGTAGCAATATTACAGTTAAGAAGTAGCAATGAAAATAATTTTATGGTTGGGTCACAACATGAGGAACTGTATTTAAAGGGCCAGAAGGTTGAGAACCGCTGCTCTTGGTCAAGGGGGTCATAATGCCTATGAGGGAAGCTGAAGTTTTGTTAAGAATAATTCTTCTTTGGAACCACCCTAGAGAGAATCAAGCAGACATGAAAAAATGTAAGTGGTAGTGAAAAATACTATAGTCCTTATAGGCTAACCTTAATTATTATGACTCATTTTATAGCATGAGAAAGTACTTGTTTATAGTTCATTAACATTTACAACTCTGTAGGAATGCTTGACTAAATCAGTGCAGAAGGTGCAAAAATGAAAGTATCCTAAAATTGTGAAAAATCAAAATCATCCAATTTTGATAAAAAAAATATACTGAAGAGTTTACCTTAAAACTAATTCTCTTTGGGGGAAGCAACTTCTGCATTCTCTCCAAGTTTCCTTTTAAAGATTTCTATAAAGCAAGACACCTAAAATATTAGATGGCCTCATTACAGAACCATGGCAGAGACACACATTTCCTTTGACACAACGAAGCCTATTCATTTTGATTTTTTAGTTTTAAACATTTTTCAACTCCCTTTCATCTTTTCTTTTATCTAAAATGAGAAGTAACACAGTGTCCTTGAAAATAATTTTTATGCTATTCTTTAAAGGAACTAAACCGGTCATAGAAATTAGTTAGTTAAAAAATTTTGGCCCTTTTCCTTCTGATAATTTTAAATGTAAGAAAAATCAGCCCTGCAGATTTTAATAAAGAATATCTTTGATTTTCAAATGCTAGAAAATAGGATTTTCTCCCTAATAGTTGGGTGGGGGGAGTCCATTTGGGGTTGCAATTAGTACTAGCTGGTGATCCTGCCCTGTTTTTCTCTTTCATTTTTTATTTCTTTTCTTTTCTTTCTTTCTTTTTTTTTTTTTTTTTAGGTAACCCTACTCTCTTTCTTGGTAGAAACAGAAGTTTCATTCCTTGACTATATTAAAGGAGGGTAAGTCATTTTCTGAAATTGTTTTATTGTCTAAGCTTTCCTTTAAATGTGTGTAGCAAGTGCTAGCACTAGGTAATAGAAAACTGAAATAATCACTTTTATTATGTTTTGATGGCAGATGAATTGCACTTTTGTTTCAGACCTATGAGATAAATTTATATGCCAAGAGCTATTACGTTTAGAAAAAATTGTAACTTTTCTTTGACCAAGAGAAAAAACTATTGTGTTAGTAATAGCTGTAAAGGTATATGTGCTTTCATGGAATGTTTTCATTTGTCTAACACCTGGGACTTTTTAGCTTCACTTTTTATTATTTTTAAAATTGAACAAAAATTTTGGCTGAAGGTTTATTGCAAATGTTTATTCTAGCTCCAGATTATTAAAGAATGTATCTTGTCATGAAATCATAATGCAGATATGGATGGTGAATAATCATTTAGTTGCTCCCTAAGCTTCTAGCAATATATATTAGAAAAAAAATTGGTGGTTGTAATCATTCTTAAAATTTGCCAGAGTCCATACAGACCCTGTCTAGGTAATGTATTATGGATTTTGCTCCTATTTTTTAAAAAAATCTAACCAAGCATCCCCAGAGATTGCAAACAATCACCTATTACCATATGGTCTAAAATATCCACATTTTCTAATTTATTTGCTGTCACCTTGTATTTACAATATATAAAAATGGTAAGAAGACAGATTTGAATTTTTCATAATTTCATGGCAAATAAGAGCAGACAGAGACAAAACTCATGTAAATCTCTTCCTAATTACGATTCAGCAAGTGTTTATTTTTATTTTCAATACTCATTCACTGATGAATTGTCATGAGGCAGAAGAAGAAGACAGGATGGAAGACTGAGGGGGCAAGAGGAGCAAGGATAGTTTCCCCCAAAAGAGAGAGCTTTCTCCATTTTGCTCTTATTTAAGGAAACAAAACAAACAAAAACAATGCTTGCCTAAGTGGAGAATCTTGGCTACATATAGACAACTTGCAACCTGCCACCTGGCTACACAGTCATAGAAGCTATGGTGGTTCTTTCAATAAAGTTAAAGGAAAGCCTACTGAGTGGAAGAAATGTTTGCCAGCTCTCCTTAGTATTCCCGGGTCTGCACATATTCTTATCTTTATAAGATGGGACAATAAAACGCTGTGTTTATATATAAAAAAATAATAATAATCACAGACCCTGGCCAGTGTCCTTAGTGGTTAGAGTGTCGGCCTATACACCTAAGGGTTGCAAGTTCCATTCCAGGTCAAGGACATGTATCTGGGTTGCAGGTTAAACCACCGCCTGTGCTCCCTCTCTCTCTTTTTCCCTCCCTCCTTCCCTCCCTTCCACTTTCTCAAAAAATCAATGGAAAAAATATCCTCAAGTGAGGTTTAAAAAAAAATAGATACCTGTATAAATAAACTTCTTAGTATCTGTAGCAATAAAGAAAGGTGGTAAGACAATGGATATCTCAGCATAGTCTTTTTTTTTTTTTTTTTGCCATAAGGAGACTTTACTGAAAACAGAAAACCGGGCGAACTAAGTATTACAAACAGGAATGTAGACTCACAGCAAAACAAAACTGCGGGGGGGGGGGGGGGGGGGGGGGTGGCGGGGAGGTGGAAGAGTGTCTGTCGGAAAGAACGGAGGGGGCGGGGGCAGAAAGCAAGGAAAGGGAGGAGTGTTTTCTTCTTCCTATTTCTTTAAAAAAAAAACACAAAAAAGCACACAGGCACACAACCAATGTTTGTTCCCGAGTAGAAACATAAACAGGGCAGAATTGAACACTGTTCTCTCTTCCAAATGCAAAAAAGTAAAAGAAAAGGCAAGAAATGTTTAGAAATGTCAGCATAGTCTTTTTAAACTAAAAAGAAAAAAGTGTTTGCTCTATCTGGCTATTATTTTCCTGTTGAAATAATAATTTGAAGTTTTAAAATGTTAAAAATGTCTTTTGTTTTATTTTGTGGGCATGTTTTAGGTGTGTGTGTGTGTGTGTGTGTGTGTGTGTGTGTGTAAGAAATACCCAATATGTTGTGTCAGCAGGGAAAATCTAATAACATTAAATAAATCATTTTTATTGATTTTTCACATTTTCCTACTATACCTAGTGCAATGACAGTCTTGACTATATCACACTGTCATATTTTTCTGCTGCTTCCAACCTCCAATTTTATTTTATTTTTTGGCTTACACACATCCTATTTTTAGCATTGTCTGTGCTAGAAGAAATGCTTGTGACCTTTTTCTGGCAGAAATCAGTATATAAATGGAGCCCCGACCTATGAGGTACACTTTGTTTCAATCCTAACTTCCCTTGAGTTGATAAGATTCCATTTTTGATTTACAAATGGGACCTAGGGAAATAGAGTTTGAATTTCACTACATAATTAATCTAACTGGACTTATATTAACTTTTATATTATAACCATATTATCTAAAAACTAGAGGCCTGGTGAATGAAATTCGTGTAAGAGTAGGCCTTCACAGCCGCAGGGGCTGCCTCGATCCTGCAGCAGCAGCCCCAGCTTCGTCCGGAAGGTCGTCCGGTCTAATTAGCATGTTATGCTTTTATTATAGATGACATAAAATATTATTTGCATAGAATACATTTTTATGTGAAGATGTACATAATACGTATTTTTTGCCAATCCGACAAAAAAAGATAGGTATAAATTTGATTCATTCACACCAGATGACTATTGTGTTGACTGTTGTCATTTTTTTATTTTACAATCTAAGGGGAAAGAGGTCTGTGCCCCTGACTAAATAGTCAGCTATTGCATGTTTTAAAAATCCTTGTGGTACACCAGTATGTCTACTGCTGCACACCGGTTGAAAATTGATGATCTAAGTGTACAAATGCACTGCAGTGGTGGAAAATCATATTAAAAGCAAAAACATTATTACACAAAACTTCTGAATAATAGCAAAATGGAATATAATGAGCTATACTTATTTTACATTAAAATTAATTATAATAATTGACCATTAATTATGTATAGTTTCAAAAGTGGATACTGAATCTCATCTGAACAACATCAAATCAGAATTCCTAGTCTTTTGCAACTAAAAAAAATTCTGAAAACTGTTAAACACCTCAGTAATATTTAGTATTCCTCATAGTAATTTTTCCACACAATACTTTCCTTTTATTAGTGTTTTATTTTCAGGTTTTGGGAAAGAAATATTATGTCTCCCAAATTTTAAACATAAATATCTACATTTGTGTTTCACATTATAACATTAAATATGAAATGGTACAAAGAAAAATTAGGTAAAATGAAAATAACTTAATATGAAGCTAGATCCCCTGTAATCATATACTGTATAAATAATTACTGCTAGAAATTTGTTCTCAAACACACATTGTTTTTATATCAGTGTGATCATACTGTGCACAATATTTTAGAATGTATTTTTTTTTCATTAAACATATTGCATATATATATATTTCCATGTCAGTACCTTATTTTAACAGTTTTTAACTGTATGGATGCACACAATTTAGTTTAAAAATATCTTGTGTTACATATTTTAGTTGCAACTATTTTATTTTTCCATTATAAACAAGGCTTCAATATAAAAACAAACCCTGGTGCATATGTTTTGTGCACTTCATTAAGCATGTCTACAAGGTTACTTTCTAGAAATAGTGTTGTTGGATGAAAATGGTATGTGTATTTCATACTTTGTTAGATATATCTAAATGGTGTTCCTGAAAGGGCAATAATTTACACTTCTAACATTTGCATGTGAAAGTACCATATCTTTGTCCTTACTGAAGAGTGCCACTCCTTTTTCATTTTTGCTAATTTAATAGCTAAATATTATAAATCGTCAGTGTTTGTCTGTGAAACCTCTGCTTATTAATTGTGATGTCCTTTGTCAAGGCCGATTTTTAACTAGTGGTGTCTCTGGAAACAGATTTCAGAACTCTTTTTAAAAAATTGTTTTGCGTTTTTTCTGCTGCTTCTTCTCTCAGTCCCACCAAAAAAAGGTTGCGTGTTTTCAACTGAGAACAGAAGGCAGAAAGCTGACTGGCAGCTACATCCCTAGTGTTGTCAACACTTCAGCTAAACTTCCCCAATATTCACATTTTGGTCTTTGGTCTCTACTCCTCGTCAGCACACATCTAAAAAGGCTCTTCTTGATTTAGTCATCTGGCCTTGTTTCTTTTTGCCTTGTGATTGCATTGAAGAAGAACAATAAAATAAGCTAACACGTTGGGCTATAATCAAGCAAGCAACCCCAAAACAGTATTTTGGAGGTTGTATTAGCATATTTGAAGATTCGTTTTTCAACATTAGCTTTTTTGAAGAAATGCTCCACCATTATATCCAAATATAATATTGCAGAAGCTATTGGTACTAAGTGTTGAATTCAGTTTTGTTTTTATAATAAATCAGAGAAGCTACTCACTTTTAACTTAAATACCCAAATATCAGCATTTGTTACTGGCATTTGTGGATTGTTTTGTTGTTAATTTGGGTTAGCGTCATTGTTGCTAATTGTCATGGCATCAATTCAGGGACCTATTCATCATAGCCTTTGTAGTCTAGGAGAAACTATTGTTGAGTTATGCTTATTTGTGCTGAATCTTAATTGGCAAGTAAAGCTAGAGGTCTTCAATAAAGGTGAAAAATCATCATATAAAATTATGAGTAACAATAATTAAATTGGTAGTCTGGCTAGCTCTGGGTCATTTAGAATAAAGTTAGTTGAGCTTTTCCTGTATTTTTTTTTCTCTACATGAATTTTCTAAACTATTTCCCTTACGTGGGTTGTGTGGGAGGATGAAAATAAAGGGGGCAAAACCGTTGACTGATGTGGGATATGTAGGACTAGTAGATTGTGATTAACTCTTCGAAATGCTCAAATTGCACTTTAAAATGTCATCTCTCTTCTTGTTTCATCTCACACAAATATAATAAAATAGAAAGTTATAAAAACGTTATTTGTTTCCTCATGAATCCAAGTAGAAATTTTGCAGAGTTAAGAATGAACACATTTAAATACTAAACAAAACTGTTTTCATAGACCTTTAATATCTTCCCTTTCAAATGAAAGTTTTTACAGGCCTAATTTTTAGTGTTGCATATTCCAGGAGTCCATTATTTTCACCATTATTGAAGTAGGCATTTACATGAAAATATAACCTTGATTGTGAAATCATTTGTTAGCTTGTTACTGTTCATTCACTGTCTGAATTCCTAAAACACTGTGTTTGGCTGCAGTCTACAGGTTTATGGATTCAGGTACACGGTGAATAGAGGAGGCATGAGACAGATGCATTCAAAATCAGCCAAGATCCTATTTTTATGTAAATATCTTGTGAAATAAAAATCTGAATTTTGGAACTTTTTTATTTAAGCAGTACCATGATTTTCCTGTAGCGTAAGAAACATTTTATGACTTGAAGTAGTAAAGAGTTTTATTTTCTACATAGAAGAATAATATCCACAAAGGAGGTCTTACTGTAGAATAATAAAACCTGTTTGCCTCTTCTGGGTTGTTGATCTTAGGGTCATTATTTTTAATCACACTCTGTACAATTATTGCCGTGTTTTTAAATTGTTTTTTCTTATTAAGATATAATTTTATGAACATAAGGGTACATATATTCTTTCTTATTGGTGTTTTGAGTTTCTTAGGATATATTCATAGGAGTGGGATCAATGGGGGGAGAAAGCAAAGGGGACATCTGTAATACTTTTAACAGTAAAGATAAATTTTTTAAAAAGAGAAATAATTTTAAATATTAAAAGTCTGATATAATTAGCAACTAAAGATGTTTATTCAGTAATTAATTTATGGTATTCAATATTCCAGTTGCTATTTTGTTGTTGTTGGTAATCCTTACCTGAGGATATTTTTTCCATTGATATTTTAGAGAGAGTGCAAGGGAGGGGGAGAGACAGGGAGAGAGAAACAGCGATGTGAGAGAGACAACATCAATTGATTGCCTCCCGCAACTGAGGTATGTGCCCTTGTCTGGAATCAAACCCGGGACCCTTGGGTCTGCTCTATCCACTGAACAAACTGGCCAGGGCAATTCCAGTTATTATTGATAAGGGTCATGTCAGATTCATACAAAATTACAGAAATGTTTTGAAATCTGTGACTTCCTTTAGGGTAACACCATTGATTATCATTGGTGAACTGGCTTTATTGATCTCTACAGATTTATAAAATACATTTTTTCCATATTCCCAATAGCTCACACTCTAGGGATCTGAGGGCAGAATAATATGTTTCAGTTTGGTTTTATCTGCCCTTCCATCCTCTATGTGTCTTAAGTCTTCATGAAACTCTACTCCACCACTAACATGACCAAGAACAAATGTTTGTAAAGCTTTCTACATCTACTAGTATTTGACTGGCAGATGAGGGGGGGAAAACAAATTCTGATGCACACCAGTCCCCCTAAGCTCCAAGGATTTCACATCAACACAAACCCTAGTCTATGCTTTTATCAGACAATTGTGTGTATTAGAAACTTGCAGGTCTACAAATGGTCAATTTTCTTCCTCTGAAGAACACCCAAACTCTCATCCAACTGGTCCTGATATCCTACCACTTACATCCAGTGTTAGTTTCCCTGGGTGTTATTTTAATTGTCTGTTTGTATGATGTGTCTCTCAAGGAGACTGGCAATTTTAAAATATTTTATAGAGCTGAACACACAGTAGCCACTGACTAAACATAATTTAATTAGCAAGCCATTTTAAGCTGGACTTTTGACTCTTTCCCCCAAATCTCTTAACATAATGAAACATAAATAAATAGGGCTTTTAAACAAAGAGTGTGACAATTCAATGATCTGGATAACAAACCCCCATGTGTGTCTCTCTCAGAATTTCTCATCTTGTGACCTTTCTCTTTGCATGCCTCATACCACAATTACCAAACAAAACAGATGGACCAGGCTTTCTGGGATAAGAAAAAATGCTTTTGTGTTGCCTCTGCCAGAAATGTTCTCAACTTAACTCCGTATCTGGGTTTGCAGTGACTTGGCGAAAGGCAAGTCAAGACTAGAAGCATCAGGTGCTTATTCTCCTCACATGTTAGAAAGGAAACATGAGAGAAGGTAATGGGGAGATGCTAAGTGGGCAAGTTCTGGGCAAGAATCAAAATAAGAGGTAAATGTTTGACAAGAGGTCAAGTATAGAGGTGGCTGCTGATAATTGAGGTAGTGCATAGCAGGGGCTAAGAAGCTGGGCTCTGGCATTAACTGCGTAGTTCAAATCCTAGATCTGTCTCTTGTTAGCATAGCCTGTTTCCATTTCTTTGAACTAGGAATAAAAATAAAAATGCCTGTCTCATAGAGAAGCTCTATGGATTAAATGGCATATAGTTCATCTTCAGTAAACGCTACTATCGTTTTTCTGAATAATTTGAATTTCTTTGAAATTCCAACATATCTTACCTCATTTGATCATCATAATAGCATTGGTGGTAGTTGTCTTGTTTATCCAAGACATGGAGAGAAAAAAGATATATTCATATTTACAAAGTCAAGAAAAGTCATTTTTTTTTTGTAGTTCAATTCTCTCTGCAGAAATGCCAGGACATTCTTTTGATTCTAGTCGATCTCAATGCAAACTGGTGACCCTGAATCTAAAATTTGTCTGACATTGTTGATAAAAGATTTATCAATAATTGGGGGTGGGGGAGGAGGAAGAGCTACCTACTGTTGTAAACTAATTTTAAAGACTAAAGTGGGCTTCTTGATACTGTTAATTTAAATGTGAGTTGAATATCAGTAAGTTCTGTTATCAACAAGCTCCATAAGGATTCTTTTTTCCTTAAAAAATACTTGAAGCCAGTGCAATGATGCTGTTAAATGTTTGCCTTAGTTTTATAAAATTGGTGGCAGTATATTGGTTATGTTGCCTAAGGGAGCACATCTTGCCAGAACATGAAACACTATAAGGTTTTTGGGTTTTTTCAAATCCAATTTCTTATTGGAAAACTGAATATACATGTCCAGGATTTTTTATAGTGCTTCTTGTGGTGGCACCCAAGTGTTTTGCTTTCATAAAATCAGTGGAGAGCTAAACCCTACAGCACTAAATGGGGATAAATCTAATGAAAATAAAGCCATTCTGCCTCCTATAAGTACATTCACATAGAACATTACCATACATAAACTAAACTCATCTACCCGAAGATTTAGAAGAGAAACTTTTATACATATTAAGGCTCACCAACATTGTTTTGGTTAATTCTTGACTCTAATTTTTTAACATGCAAAATGCATGCTTTAGAAGTCTAGAGATGTCCAGTTATCTCTTTGGGGGTTGCCAGCTTGTTCACTTTCAAATGATGTTTTCAGAGCTATCTATTTCAAAGTCAGAGGAAACTTATGTAGCGTCATCATCATAACCATGGCTGGTTTAGCCAAAATATTGATAATCTACTTTGTACCAGGCTGCTTCTTAGTTATGTTTCATGATTGGAGTGTGCACTTTTAGCCACACTATCTCTAAAGTATAGTATCTCTTTGGTGGGCAATTGAAAGGTTGGGCCAGGGGAAAAGAAACAAAGATAAACAAGGGTGGCTTATAAGTGCAGGTTTTGGTAGGGTGGGAGAATTTATTACTAACATTGCTTAGATTGCTGGTATATTGGAATGTGAATTGAACATTAGAAGATTACACTATTGTTTTTAAGTTATCTACAGACAGTCCTTACTGCCTGTACTGGTTGGGGGTTCATTGCCCCTT
Source organism: Myotis yumanensis (assembly GCF_028538775.1). Classification (NCBI taxonomy): domain Eukaryota; kingdom Metazoa; phylum Chordata; class Mammalia; order Chiroptera; family Vespertilionidae; genus Myotis; species Myotis yumanensis. Next base: position 173,879,485 of record NW_027223754.1, read on the forward strand.
CCGGGGCCAAAACCAGAGAAAGAGGCTGACAGTTCCATCTCTATATCAAGAGTTCATAAAGGATCCTAACATAGGAGGTGCTTCTTGGGTGCTTCTTGACATGGATATCTTAGTGCCTTCCACCCCCCAGACTGTGTGCTTATGTCTCCTAAGCAGCAAGCCTCCATGCTGGGAAAGGAATGCTTGGGGGAGCAAAGCAACCAGGTGCTGGGGGCTCGGGATCCAGGACCTGTTATCTCACTCATTTGTGGAATATAATGAACAACATAAACTGATGAACAAAAACAGATCCAGAGACAGAGAAGCATCAATCAGACCGTCAAACCTCAGAGGGAAGGTAGCGAAGGGTAGGGGTAAGGGGAAGATATCAACCAAAGGACTTATATGCAAGCATATAGGCCCAACCAATGGACACAGACAACAGGGGGGTGAGGGCATGAGTGGTGGGGGGGGGGGGGGGGATGGGGATAATGTGGGGATAAGGACACATATGTAATAACTTAATCAATAAATTTTTTTTTTTAATAAAAAGACATGGATATCATTGAGGGCATCTTGCTCTGGAGGCATGTGGGAACCCTGATCAGAGTACACTGGATGTTCAAGGACAAGTTACCATACGCAGTTGCAAAAGCAAGGACACCATGATTGTACTGTACGCAATGCGCAGGCGTGCATTTCTGTAACCCAAGTATTGATGTCACTATTTGGCAAGATGCCTCTTTTGTCTAAGTTGGTATAAAGATGTGTTACTGACCAGCCAAGGCGAGGCTGCTTTTTTTAAAAAAATATATTTTTATTGATTTCAGAGAGGAAGGGAGAGGAAGAGGGAGATAGAAACATCAATGATGAGAGGGAACCATTGACTGGCTGCCTCCTGCAAGTTGGACGGAGTTTGCAACCTAGGCATGTGCCCCCGACCGGAATTGAACCCGGGACCCTTTGGTCCACAGGCCGAAGCTCTGCTTTTATGTGTACAATGGCCCCTATGTTTGCTGAGGCTGCTTTGCACAGCTACTGCTCTGTAAGGCTACTTTGAAGAACTGTTCTGATAGCTCCTAGTTAGCAATGGCTACTTGGTCTGCAATAAAGACTCTCCTATAAGCCTATAACTACTCATATCTCCTCTAATACCTGGCATCCTTGAAGGGCCAGTCCCTGGCAGAGGGGCTCGAACCCAACAAGGCAGAACTAATGGGAATTTGTAATTAGCCCAGAGCTCTCATGTACATTCCACAACCCATCCCATAGTCAAGGCTCAGGGTTCATTCAGGAGTCAAAATGTTATATTAGTTTCAAGATGGAGCCACCTTTGTTTCTCACAAACACAATGGGAAGAATTAATGAAACACACACACACACACACACACACACACACACACACACACATTAATGTAAAGATAGAACTGACTCTTCTGACCCCGGAGGAAAGAATTAATATGAACCAGGAGAGAATGGCATTGATTGCTGAAGGTAGCTTTCCTACAGCCTGTAGACTATTTGTTATGTGCAGGTATTTTGGGTTTTATTTCTAACTAGAGGCTAGGTGCATGAATTCGTGAATGGGTGGGGTTCCTCAGCCTGGATGGTGATCTGGGCCAATTGGGGCCATCTCGCCCAGTCCAGATTGTGGCCAGGGGGTGGGACCATGGGAGGTTGGCCGATCGTAGGAGGTTGGCTGTGGAAGCGCACTGACCACCAGGGGGCAGTTCCTGCATTGAGCATCTGCCTCCTGGTGGTCAGTGCGTGGCATAGCAACTGGTTGTTTGGTCATTTGGTTGCTTAGGCTTTTATAAATATGTATAGATAGATAATTAGAGGACTTTTTCAGAGTAGCTATTACCTATTTATCATGAGATTATTGGGGCTCAGACACTTGGCAATTTTTCAAAGGATTCACAACAAGGGGACTAGTTGTGATTATTAGGTTTTACGCCGCCTCAAGGAAAAACCGTGAGTCCAATCAGAGACCAGATTAAACAGGTTTTATTGGGAGCACACGGGCGGGTTCACCAGCTCGGAGAGGGGAGCTGGAGAAGCCGCGCCAGACTGGAGCAGGGGCAAGTTTTTATGCTGGCAGAGACTGGTGGCAGTGGGGGTTTTCTGGAGTCAGGTGAAACCTGCGGTCTGTCCTGCGGTTTTGGCCATTTCCAGGAGCCGTTTGTCCGGCAGGGACTTTCCACCGGGGTGGGGCAGTTTCTGGACGTCAGTGTGGTGAGGTCAGTTTCTCACCGGCCCAAGAGAGGGAGGGGGTCTTTTCGCCCCCGGAGCAGGGTGCCAGCGAATACTGGACAGTGATTCTGGGTTTCAGACTCGTCTGTGATTCAGAAGTTCATAGTCTTTCTACTAGGCACCAGTGCCTCCTCAGTACCTACCTTAGTGAAAAAGGGATTTGGCTGGGTAGTGCTTATATTTTTTGTTTGGGATTGATATTTTGATTATGCCACTCATGAGATATTCTCTAAATTAGTGGTTTGAAAAAAAGTTAGACATCTTGCATACCTTCCTTGATGAGTTTTTGAACTGTAAGACCTTGAGCAATTGTACTTTAGATCACCCTTACTGTGTTAAAAACAAAAAACAAAACTGAAATCAGTCTTCAGTCTAGAGAAAGCACAAAGGTTTGTTAGTTTGTGAAAATTAGATTTAGTAAAGACCAAGATTATTAGCATAAATAGTTGAAGAATCACATCACTTGTCTCCAGTTTTATTCTTCCTTTTGACGTTTCACTGATCCCTCAGAAATCCAGAAAGCTTGGAGCTATAGAAAGGAAAATAAGGCAGGGCTCAAAGCTTACAATCACTTAATGCAGAGGGGTTTTGTTTGAGGAAGGACCCAGGTAAGTTCTAAAAGTTTGGATCACTCGTGGTTCAGTTTGAGGTGGGGCATGTTAGGGCCTTAGGGGCTGGTGAGAGGAAAGGAAATCTGACATGGGAGGGTCAGGCGCTGAGGAATAACCTGCAGCTCTCTGGCAGTTCCAGAAATGTAATCACAGAATCCTCCAGTTTTCCAAGAAGTATGCAAAAGTCAAGTCCTGCAAAACTAGCATCAATGATATGATAATAATCATAACAACTACTTACTGAGTGTTGGCTATAGGTGCTTTTCTTGTCCTCACAACAATCCAAGGAAGGGTTTTTTTTTATTTGTTTTTCTCCAATCAAGACCATATTTTATTTCCTCCTTATTATTATTACATATCACAGAAATGTCCATGTAGATGCCTGTTCTAACATAGTCTGGCCCCTGTAGCTGCCTCTCCTGATAGTGCCTGGCTGGGTAGTTGCCTCTTACAATAGTGCCCGATAGTGCCCGGCCTATAGCAGCCTGATAGTGAAAGCCTTTCATGGTAGTGTCTTCATCTTAATAGTGGCTTCCTCTCACGATAATGCCTGGCTGGGAAGCTGCCTCTGGCAGTAGTAGCTGCCTGTCTCGATAGTGTCCAGCCCAGTGGTTGTCCATCGCGTTGTTGTCCAGCCCCATAGCTGCATGTCATGAGATTTAGGGGATTCTGTTCATTAAACTCCACATATAAGCAAAATCACATGGCTCCTGTCCCTCTCTCACTGGCCCACTCCCCCCAGCACAATACTCTCCAGGCCTATCCACATCTCTGCAAAAGGCAGGATTTTCTTCCCCTCCTTGGCCAAGCAGCTTTCCACTGTGTAAATGACCATGCTTGTTTTACCCACTCATCTACTGATGGGCACTTGGGTTGCTTCCAAATCTTGGCTATCATAAATAATGCTGCAATGAACATAGAGGTGCATATATTCTTTCGAGTTAGTGTTTCAGGTTTCTTCAGATATATTCTCAGAAGTGGGATTGCTGGGTTATCATAAGGCAATTACATTTTTTATTTTTTAGGGAACCGCTATACTGTTTTCCACAGTGGTTGCACCAATCTGCATTCCCACCAACAAGCATGAGGGTTCCCTTTTCTCCACATCCTTACCAACACTTGTTTGTTGACTTGTTGATGATACCTATTCTGACAGGTGTGAAGTGACATCTCATTGTGGTTTTAATTTGCATCCCCCTAATGACTAGTGACTTTGAGCATCTTTTCATATCTATTGGCCATTTGTATGTCGTCTTTGGAGAAGTGTCTATTCAAGTGCTTTGCCCATTTAGTAATTGGATTGTTTGTGTAAGTGTGTGTGTGTGTGTGTGTGTGTGTGTGTGTCTTTTTGGTGTTGTGTTTTAAAAGTTCTTTATAAAATTTTGAATATTAACCCTTTATCAGATGTATTGATTAATGTATTCTCCCATTCAGTGGATTGTCTTTTCATTTTGATGGTGGTTTCCTTTGCTGTGCACAAACTTTTTAGTTTGATGTATTCCCATTTGTTTATTTTTTTTCTTCTGTTTACCTTGCCTGAGGAGATTTGTCAGAAAAAAATATGGCTATAAGAAATTGTCAGGACCAGCCTGACAGGTTGAGCCGGGCTGAGGCAGGGAGGTGGGAATTGAGAAAAGAAAGAAAGACAGGAAAGCGGGATCGGGAGGACTGCAGCTCATTCGAGGAACTACAGCAAATTTATTAAGCACGTAAAGCCTTATATACACAAGACACTGAATAGGAGGTCTGTCAAGAGGAATGTATTCTTTGTTCCTCTTAATCTCTAAGGGAGAGACAGAGCAGAAGGACAAATTCTTGGTACAGCAAATCTCAGTAAATAGTTACAGACTTCTTGGTAAGCCATGAAAGGCTGTTCTCATTCTATAAAGGTTGCTCTCATTCTACTGATAACCGCCATCCAAACAAGTCTGGGAAAACTGTGTGGGTAAGGGTCCCAGCCTTGCTAGCCCATTCAGGTGCAAGGACCTTGTCAGCTTACACCTGGTCCCCAACAAGAAATGCCCAAGATTTTACGGCCTGTGTTTTCTTCTAAGATTTTTATGGTTTTGAGTCTAACATTTAAGTCTTTGATCCATTTTGAATTTATTCTTGTGTGCAGTTGTAAGAAGGTGGTCTAGTTTCATTTTCTTATGTGTATCTGTCCTAACACCATTTATTGAACAGACTATCTTTATTGCATTTTATGTTATTGTCTTCTTTGTTAAATATTAATTGGCCATAAAGGTGTAGGTTTATTTCTGGGCTCTCTGTTCTGTTCCATTGATCTATATGTCTATTCTTATGCCAGTACCTGGCTGTTTCAAGTACAGCAGCTTTGTAGTATAACTTGATATCAAGGAGTATGATTCCTCCAACTTTGTTATTATTTCTCAAGATTTCTTTGGCTATTTAGGGTCTTTTTTTGGTTCTATATAAATTTTTGTGACATCTGTTACTGTTCTGTGGACCATGCCATTGGTATCTTGATAGGAATTGCATTGAATCTATAGATTGCTTTTGGTAGTATGGACATTTTAATGATGTTAATTCTTCCTGTCCATGAACATGGTATATGCTTTCACTTATTTATATCTTCTTCAATTTCTTTCCTCAATGTCTTAGAATTTTTCAAGTACAGAACTTTTACATCTTGGTTAAATTTATTACAAGGTATTTTTTATGCAGTTGTGAATGGGATTGTTTTCTTAGTTCACCTTTCTGATAGTTCATTGTTGGTGTATAGACATGCAACTGATTCCTGGTTATTTTGTATCCTGGTATTTGACTAAATTCACTTATCAGTTCTAGTAGTTCCTTGGTGAAATCTCTAGGGTTCTCTATATACAGTATCATGTCATCTGCAAATAATGACAGTTTTACTTATTTCTTTTCAATTTGGATGCCTTTTATTTCTTCTTCCTGTCTGATTGCTGTGGGTAGGATTTCCAGTACTATGTTGAATAAGAGTGGTGCTGGCAGACATCCTATCTTGTTCCTCATCTTAAGGAAAACGCTTTTAGTTTTTGCCCATTGGGTATGATGTTGGTTGTGGGTTTGTCATATATGGCCTTAATTACATTGAGATATTGTTCCCTCTCTTCCCACTTTACTATGAGTATTTATGATAAATAATCCAAGGGAGGTTTCATTATTCTTAATTTATTACAAATGAGGTGCAAAGAGATTGAATAGCTTTCCCAAGATCACATTGCAAGAAGGTGAAAGTATTTATATTTGAATTTGCATCTCAAAGCCTGCCCTCATTCTAGCAGATCTCAGTTGTCAAGGGTAATGAATCCTCTAAAGTTTATGGGCATGGGAAGCAGGGATTGTGAAGATGCAGTGAAACTTAGAATCTGGTTGCTGTTTGTGTTGCCAATTAGGTAGTTGAACTACTTTAACAAAAGAGGAAAAAGGTAAGACAGAAAAGGATTCAAGGTTTAGCCCACAGTGAGCTGAGGTTTTGCGGGATTAGGGTGATGATAATGCCAGAGGCAAGTGAACAGGTGTAGGGCAGATTCTAGAACTGAAGTAGAAACCTGATTGCATAGCCAGTAAGTCAAGGCAGAAGCAAAGTCTTGGTACCAGCATGGCAATAATGAGAGGGATATTAAGAGTGGGAAGACATCTCATCTGCACTTTTGGGTTCTAGAATCCAATAGCTTGTGGATCTGAATCTGCATTTGTCAAGATTCATTTAAAGAAGGGTGGAGAAAAGTTTATCCTTCATGTTAATAATGTTAAGTTTGTGCAACTAAACAGAACTTGAAACTGGGGAGAAAGTAATGCAATCCTTCCGTACACCCCCAGCACAGTTGTTAGTTCTCAAGAATTAATGTATAAAGACAGTTGTAGGAAAGTTATTTTAGATGGTATTATTCTGTGTGTGCGTGTGTGTGGGAGTGCATACATATGTGCAGTTTTCTTCAATATGCACACCTGGACTTGTTTTCTATGGAACTTTGCTTTGCTAGTTACATTTCCCATCTTGACATCTGATTTGTCTGTCATTCACAGCTTTTGGAAAGGTGGCAGAGTTAAATAAGGACTTTTTCCAAGTATATATTTTAGCAGTAGTAGGATGTATGAATTGGGAAGTCTCATAAGATGTTACTACTAACTTATGAAATTTGGCAGGCATGCCTTGTTTTATACTCTAGAATATAATGTAACATAAATGCAGACTATAGTAAAACAAAATGACAGCTAAAGTGACACTTCCTGAACAGAATATTTTGAGACTTACATGTGATAGTTTTATGAATATTCTGAATATGAATATTCAATCATCGCCTGTAAATTCAGATTTCTTATTTTGACACATGATTGATTTTTTTCTCTAACATTAGTCTTCAAGAAATATTGAAGAATGAAAAAGGGTAACAAGATTAATAATGAAGATGTTTTGTCTGGCTTACTTTTATGACACAAATAATTTATCAGAGTCTTGAAGAAATCTGCCTTATAGTCTAAAGTTATGGTTTTGCTAGCAACTTAAAAAAAACTTTTATTATTTTTTTTTTCAAAATACACTTGGTATATAGTAAGTATACATTATACTATTAATGACAAATTCTTAGAAATCATGGGAATGAACAAATTTTAAATGCACAGTTGAGATTTAGGTCATGTTATTAACTATGAATTGTTATGAACTCCTGTGCTGTTTTTGTCATTTTTTTGTTAGAAGCTGGAATTGCAAACTCTATGAGTTTTCAAGGATAGTGTTTGGTTTGCTACTGCTTTCTCTTTATCACTTAAACATAGGGCTTGACCATCAGAAAATGCTCAATAAATAATTGTTGAATTATAGTTTTTTAAATGGAAAATCCAAATGGTGTAATAACAGGCTAAGGGACTGTCACAACCATGAAGCACTTTGTGAATTGAGCTATCACATTTTTCTTCTGATTTGCATCCTGCTGATTCAAAACAGTAAAACAGTAAGATTCTTTCTGACATGCAGAATGAGGCAAAGAACCAATCAAATCTTGAAATCAGTCAACCACCAGGTGGGCATTCCAGTGTGTGGAAAGCATTGTGCAAACACTGTTATAAAAGAGAATTGAGCCCTGGCCCTTATAGCAAAGTGGTTAGAGCATCGGCCCACACACCTAAAAATCGTGCCTTGGATTCCAGTCCAAGGCATTTATCTGGGTTGCAGGTCGTCCCGCCCCCATCCGGGCCCCTGAAGGTGGCAACCAATCAATGTGTCTCTCTCACATTGATGTTTCTCTTTCTGTCTCTCCCTCCCTCTCCCCCTCCTTTTCCCTCCCTTCCTCTCTCTTTAAAATGCAATGGAAAAAATATCCTCGGGTGAGGGGTGAGGATTAACAAAGCGAGAGAGAGAGAGAGAGAGAGAGAGAGAGAGAGAGAGAGAGTGAGTTATTGTGCCAGGCACCTTCCCTCTGAGAGTTTTAAAACTTGACTAATGTCAGTAACTAGATTGTTGGAATTCAAACCCAGTTTTTTCAGACTCAAAAGCTGTACCCTTTCTAATATACCATACTCCCTGTAGTAGAGTCAGTTCAGTCCCTTTCAGCAGAATGACAAGGTAATTCACCGATGGTGACAGTTCTTTCAAGTTCCTTAAAAAGATTTATTATCTCAAAATGTATCCCAAGTATGTCCCTATATTCTTTTTCTAAAAATTTTAAAACTCATTTTGGTTCATTCTAGTTAGTGTATGTTCCAAATTAACCTATATTCTTAGCCTATAAACCTAATTTCTAATCTAAAAAGAAATTACCATGTAGCTATAAAGAGAATCTTTATTAGTTTTTTTTTTTATTAAATGTAAAGCATAAAAGATACATTCCTTAGGAAATAATGATTGAGTTTGTTTCAATACCTGAATAGTATTTAGGGCTCTTCAGGCTTAATTTTTAAAGACAGAAGGAAATGTTACTATAGTTAGTGCTAACAGAACTAAAAGGGACCCTATGCTGAAATACCTAACGTCATCGCCACCAGCAACACTACCACCATTTAAACAACACTTTCAGACCTGAAGTGGTAAATCAATTGTGCAGTGTCAAAGTAATTTGTTACTAAAAATAGTCTAAGTAGTCATGTTTTCAAATGATTTGCTTTTTCAATTAAAATTATTTTTTTAATTAAATATGATGCAGGTTATACCAGTAATCATATCATTGTCACATATTTGTGTTTTTATGCCTTACTTGGTGAAAAAGAGGCTAAATTACTTATAGAAAGACTCAGAGGTACATCTTTCTATCAGAAAAAAAAGGAACAATATAATCCCTAAAAAATCATTTTGGGTTAATTATCAATTGCTGAAAGTATACACAACCAATTTCATCCAAATAAACATTTATATCTACACACACACACACACACACACACACACCAGAAGTCAGTAATCACTGAGAGATGGATCTGTGTCTGAAATACTTCATTTTTTTAGGAAAGCAGGAGAAAATCATGTGTTTTTTTTAATTTTGGAAAGAATGAGTTCAAGAAATGATATTACTAGAGTCCTAGATATTATTTTAGCCATGTCACACTTTTAAGGGCATAATAATTTAGCATGGATTATAGAATAATTTTGAAAGCAAATTAAAAATGAATGCGGACATTGGAGACTGGCAAATAATTATTTGCAATTTGACTTCTTCATTTTTATTGCGGACACCTTATGTTTTTTTTTTACAGGTGTATAATTGTAAAGATATTTTGCCAAATTCTTACCATTAAAAACTGCGTATCTGATACTATCCAGTGTGTATGTACTGTAACATAGTTGCCAGTAATATTTAAGAAAATCAGTTATGTTAAGTAATATGGTAACACAAACGGAAATCAAACTTTTTGTGAAATTATTTCATTATTAACGATTTTTATTTACTTATATTCTAGAACGCAAATCAATTTCACGGTGGCTATTGATTTTACAGCTTCAAATGGTGAGTATTATGACTACCCCCTAATAAAAATGATCAGCAACTAAGTGAAATATAAATATTTATTTTCATGATATTTTGATATTTTATTTCTATATTTTCATACTTCTGAAGTGTTTCATATAAAATTCAGATATTCAGATAAATTTTCCTTTTTCTTTTTAACATTATGAATTAGTTCAGGTATAGAGAGGGCTACAAGAAATATAACAAAAGTATGTAATAGTCCCATTCAAATTTATTAAATATCAAAATATGATCATTTTTGTTTTGCATATTTTTAAAAAGATAATTCCAGATTTAGTTAAGCCCATTATGTACCCCACTCCATTTCTTTTATCCTTCCCCATTCTCCATACATAATTATAATCCTGAAATTTGTTTAATTATGGTCCTCATTTTTATAGTATTTCTATGAGTATTAATTTATATGAATGTAATTCAAGTACTTGTACCTTAGTTGACATGGTTTATTTTTACTTGAATATTTAAGAACTATTCATGTTAACACATTTATATTTAATTCAGAAGAGGTGTCATCTAAGAGTCCATGTGCAGATATTTATAATTTGCATATCAAATATTTTAAAAAAGAAAAGTAGTGGACTTTTAATTTTATTTTGAGGTAACTTTATTTTAAATAGGACAGTTATCTGATATCAATTATGTATCATTAGAACATGAATCTCATTATTTAACTTTTACCAGAAGTTGTCATCAGTTTATATTTATCTAGGTTTTTTTTCCAAATTATTTATTGTGCTTATTATGGTCCTCACTTTATATTTCCTTTACCTCACATTTCTTTCACAGTGACTCACATTTCACAAAATAATAGAATTTTTAGGTTAGAAAGCACCTTGGAAATCACTTATTTCAATTGTCCTCTTATACAATGGGGGAAAATGATCCAGAATATCTTTTTAGTAATAAATACATCTTGGCTTATTAATTCTTGAGTTAGAAATATAAACTAGGAAACCAAACTATAATTCAGGAACCTTAGACTACATATTAAATTTATTCTCCAGCATTATGACTTCAAGTTAATGATTTTTACTCATGTGTTTTATTCAATAAAATGTGGAACATAGAAGTAAAACCTAAAGCCCCACTGGTTTAAAATACTAGCTTTTATTCACTGATGAACATTAGCAAGAGGAGCAAGAATCTATTCAATAGAAAGACACAAACTTTTGAAACTGTCTTAAAAAGTAGATAATCTGAACCGACCTTTAATAAAAAATTGAATTTTGTAATAAAATGTTAACACTACCCACAAAGTTTTTCTAGACCTAGGTCCAGATAGCTTCACTATCCTACCAAATACTTAAAGGAGAATTAATAAAAATTCTTCACAAATTCTTCCAAAAAATAGAAGAGGAGGGAACACTTCCCAACTCATTCTATGTGGTCAGTATTAGCTTGATACCCAAACCAGACAAAGATATCACAAGAAAAGAAAAACTAAAGATCAATATATTTTATGGAAAATGGATATAAAAATTCTCAATAAAATGTTAGCAAATTGAGTTCAGCAATACATAGAGAGAATTATATACTCTGACCAACTAAGATTTTTCACAGGAATGTACTACATTGTCTTAATATTAAAAAATCAAATAAGGTAAGTAGAAAATTATTTAAAAACCATAGAGTCATCTCAATTGATGCAGAAAAAGCATTTGACAAAGTCCAACATACTTTCATGATAAAAACACTTAACAAACTAGGAATAGAAATTGCCTTAATAAAGAAGGGACTAAATGAAAAACTCATAGCTAACATTATACTTAATAGTGAAAAGCTGGATGCTTTCCCCCTAAGATAAGGAAGAAGACAGAATGTCTACTATTACCACTTCTATTCAACATTGTACTGGAAGTTGTATCCAGAGCAACTAGGCAAGAAAAGGATATAAAATATATCCAGATTAGAAATAAAGAAGTTAGACTATTTTTATTTGCAGATGACATAATCTTGTATATAGAAAATCCTAATTAACCTCTTAAAAATCTGTTAGAACCTATAAATGAATTCAGTAAGATTGAAGGATAAAATATCAATATATAAAATAATTTTTTTCCCTACACATTTCCAATGAACAATCAGAAAATGAAATTATGAAAATTATATTTACAATAGTATCAAAAGGAATCCAATACTTAGGAGTAAATTTAACAAAGTGAGTATAAAACTTATCTTCTAAAAACTATTCAGAAAAAAATTGTTGAAAGATTAAAGGTCTAAATAAGTGTAAAAAACACGCCATTTATTGGTTGGAAAAGTCGATACTGTTAAGTTGGTAATATTTCCCAACTTGATCTCCAGATTCAATTTAATCTCTATCAAAATTTGAGGAAATGTGAAACTGACCCAATGGAAAGCAGACTTGAGGGGAAAAAAAAGATTCACAATTCTCAGTTAGCCATAATCTACAAATAAGTTATCAAGTATGGGTGAGCATGTAGAGAAATTGGAATCCTCGTACTCTGTGGGTGGTACTGTAAAATGGTGCAGCCACTTTGGGAAATACTTTGACAGTTTCTCAAGTTATTATAGTTACCATGTGACCCAGCACTTTCACTCGTGGATATAAACACAAGAGAGATGAAATCATGCCTCCATACAAAATCTTGTACATGAATATTTTTAGCAACATAGCCAAAATGTGAAAACAACCCAAATGTCCACGAGCTCACAAATTGGTAGAAAGATGTGGTATGTAGATATGAATGCTATTCAGCAATAACAGGTATGAAATATGAAGTGAAACATGCTACAACATAGATGAACCTTGCAATGACTATGGAGTGACAGAAGCTAGTCACAAAAGACCATATCATATGTAACTCAACTTATATGAAATGTCCAGAATTACCAAATTAATAGAGACAGAAAGTAGATTAGTTATTGTTTAGGGCTCAGATGGATGGACTGACAAGGAAATGATAGTGAATAGCTACAGAATTTCTTCTTCTATTTTAATTTTTTTAAAAAAAACATAAGCGAAAATTTATTTAGAAAGTCACAAAGTTAGAAATGAGCCTTAGAAGAAATAAGTCTGCTGGGCTGTGTGGGATCAGGAAATAAGTCCTGAGGTGAGAAAATGTTCTAAAATTGATTGTAGTGATATATATATATTTATATATATATCTACACTAATAAAAGACAAACATGCAAATTGACCATATCTTCGCTATGCCTTAAGCCACACCCACCAGCCAGTCAGAGCGACTATATGCAAATTAACCCAACCAAGATGGCTGTTGGCAGCCACGGAGCTGGAGCGAGCAGGAGGCTTGGTTGCCCCAATGATGGAAGAAGCCAAGCTTCCCGCTTGCCGCGGCGGGCTCTGAGCTCCACTCAAAGCAACAAAGTTTCAATTATAGAAGGTAAATAAACCCCAGATACCTGCTTTCAGCTGGCCATGGCCACGGAGCTGGAGCAAGCAGGAGGCTTTCCTCCTTCCCACCCTGGCTGGCTCTGAGCTCCTCTCAAGGCTACAATGTTTCAATTATAGAAGGTAAATAAATCCCAGAATAAAAAAAGAAAAAAGGAAAAAAGGAGAGGCTGGGGGACTTGGCCAGCCTGAAAACGGCCCTCAGCCCCTCACCCAGACTGGCCAGGAACCCCAGTGGGGACCCCCTCCCATCCTAAAGGGGGTGTGGCCAGCCTGAAAACAGCCATCAGCCCCTCACCCAGGCTGGCCAAACCTCCATGGGGTGAGTGTCCCCACTGGGTGGGGTGGGGGCTTGACCAGCCTGCAAACAGCCATCAGCCCCTCACCCAGGCTGGCCGGGCACCCCAGTGGGGACCCCCCACCCTGAAGGGGGTGTGACCAGCTGCAAACACCCATCAGCCCCTCACCCAGGCTGGCCAGGCATCCCAGTGGGACCCCCATCCTGATCCGGGACACCCTTCAGGGCAAACCAGCCAGCCCCCACCCATGCACCAGGCCTCTATTCTATATAATAAAAGGGTAATATGCAAACTGACCCTAATGACTGGGAATGACTGGTCACTATGACACACACTGACCACCAGGGGGCAGACACTCAATGCAGGAGCTGCCCCCTGGTGGTCAGTGCACTCCCACAGGGGGAGCTCTGCTCAGCCACAAGCCAGGCTGATGGCTGCCAGTACAGCAGTGGTGGTGGGAGCCTCTCCCGCCTCCTCAGCAGCGCTAAGGATGTCTGACTGAAGCTTAGGCCTGCTCCCGCTGGCAAGTGGACATCCCCCGAGGGCTGCTGGGCTGCCAGAGGGATGTCTGACTGCCAGCTTGGGCCCGATCCCCCAGGGAGCAGGCCTAAGCCAGCAGGTGGACATCCTCTGAGGGGTCCCAGATTGCAAGAGGGCATAGGCTGGGCTGAGGGACCCCTCCAAGTGCACAAATTTTTGTGCATCGAGCCTCTAGTATATATATATATGTGTGTGTGTGTGTATATATATATATATATGTATATATATGTAATCTGTGAATATAATTAAAATTATTAAATTGTATAGTTTAAAAGGGTGAATTTTAAGTTATATGAATTATATCTCGACAAAGCTTTTTTAAAAGAGCTTTTTAAAAAATAATCATATCCAAGTAGGATTATATTTTACAAAAGCATGGTGTATCTCTAAAGCAAAATTAGATGTCAATTTGATAATATTCAGGGTTTAAAATATTACAAGACCCCTAAGTAAGAGTTACAGCTAAGGGTAAGAACTATGGAACCCGATTGCCTAGATTCATATTCTAGTTTTATCAAGTATTGTTGTGTAATTTAGGGCAAGTTATTTAATCTGAAAATTATGTAATCTAAAACATAGGTATAATAAAAATACCCATACATCATTGAAAAGGAATAAGTGAGATATGAAGTAAGGAGTTCAATACATGTTAGATTCCATGCTATTATAATTACTATTATTATTAATTGAGCTCCAATGTTATCAACCTACTACAAATTCATTCTTCATAGACATTGTTGCAGATACAGAGGTGGTACAAACATGGCCTCAGATTCAGGAATTGACACTCAGTTTGGCAAATTGCTGTATTTTGTGGTGCAGAACACAAGAGCCATAAGAGTAAGAGAGGACAGTACGTGCCGGTAGAAACAAGGAAGACATAAGCTGGAGGAGAAGAAAGCAAATTTTAGGACAGGTTGGTAACTTGAGAGGTCATGATTGGAAGGAAGATACCTTTATCGGTCCAGTGAAAAGACTGGTCTGGAAGAAGTTGCTGGAAAGAGTTAAGCAACATTTTGAATGGATAGGAGCAAGCCCAATTGTGCATGAGGCTACGAGCTGGGTATATTAGTGGTATTTTTATTTTAGGTTGTGGTTTTCTAAGTGAAATTGAATTAGTTGCCATATTGCAACCATTGGGTAACAACTCTTATACTTGAGAGTGTGGCTAAATAACCACTTAGTCAAGGAATGGTATTGCTTATCTGTGGCTCCAGTGGGCTTTTGACTAAGTGGCAAAATTCCTACTTTAGAAGAAATTTGTCAAAGAAGAATTGTACCAGACAAATTAAACATCCTAGGAAGACTCTATTCAGAACTATTACAATAGGGATCAAAGCTATTACAGTAGAAGAAAGGTATTGACTTAACTCCTCCAAAACAAAAGAAGGGAAGGAATTTAAGTGCTGTGGTGAACTAGTAGGCAAGTACTGGGGGACATTATAGAGGAGGTGGTTTGTGTGATTTTGTCATCTCTATTTGCTAATTAATATTTCTTAAAGTTAGGCTCCTACTGTCCCACAGAGACTATAGGTGACAGGGATGGTATCTTTTCTTTTTTCAAATTTAAATTCTTTGTTGTTTAAAGTATTAAATATGTCTCCTTTTCTCCCTATTGACCTCTCCCTGGCTGCTCCCACCTGCCCCCCCCCCCCCCCCCCCCCAGCATTTGCCCTCACCCCCTTACTGTCTGTGTCCATTGGTTATGCTTATATGCATGCATACAAGTCCTTTGGCTGATCTCTTACCCACCCCCCCCCCCCCCACTGCCTTCCCTCTGAGGTTTGATGGTCTGTTTGAGCTTCTATGTCTCTAGATCTGTTTTTGTTCATCAGTTTATGTTGTTCATTATATTCCACAACTGAGTGAGATCATGTGATATTTCTTTCTTTCTCATGATGACATTTTAAAGAGCTGGCTCCCAGGTCCTTGAGAAAGATATTCCTGGGTTGTAGGAGATTCAGACCTCAGAAGGTGGAGTTTTACAATTGCAAGTTATATAAAGTAAGTGCTCTGAGTAAAGGGAGCTCGGGCCTATAGTCAGGAGAAACCTGTCTAAAGTTTAGTCAAACTGAGGGGAATATTAAGGCCATCTTGGTCAGCAGACACTTTTTTTAGAAATTATGTCATGTGGAACTAGCCCTTGAATGCTTGTAACCCTTTGGAAATAGAAACGCATTTACACAGTGAATTATTTTTAGACCAGAAATGCTCTTGATATAATTATATGAATTATAAACCAAGGGAAGATCTCTCCTTGATTTTGTGTCTCTCTGGATCTCAAGTGCTTATTATTATTATTTTTCCTTAGCAGAAAAGAACTGTGCCTCGAGGCTTTCCTTCCTCAGGCACTGTCTTAAAGTCGAATTGAGTTTTATGTGTTATTAAGAGTTCCATTTAACTTTTCCATTTTCACTTAGGAAACTTAATGGACTTTCAGGCTTCCTGGTGCTGGTAATTAGGGCAATTCAATGTGAATCTCAATGTGTTCAAGTGGCAGCACATATATTACTTGCTCTCACATTCATCTCTCTTCACAGGCAGCATCCCACATAGTATAAGATATTGAAAATTCAGAACCTTGTGGATGACCCAACATTAATAACAGAAGCATTTAAACCTTACATTTCCAGGGTGCTTTATTGTTTTTAATCACGTCCACACACATAATCTCATCTTGTCCTCCCAGTAAACACTGTGGTAGGATTTATCACAAGCATTTAAAAAATATTGTCCTGCAAATGGCAATACTCAACCCTGGGCCTTCTGCCTCCTACTTTGTCTAGTTAGAAAGTCT
This sequence comes from Myotis yumanensis, assembly GCF_028538775.1. Lineage (NCBI taxonomy): Eukaryota > Metazoa > Chordata > Mammalia > Chiroptera > Vespertilionidae > Myotis > Myotis yumanensis. The sequence continues at coordinate 173,896,290 of NW_027223754.1, forward strand.
CCATCATTTTTCAGATAAAGATATTGAAATTAGCTTGAATTTAAAAACCACTCTGCTCTCCTTTTTTAAAAATGATAAATTGGAATACTTCTGAAATATTCAGTTTATTTTTGTGATACAACTTTAGGAAAACCTCATAATTATTCAAGCTCATTAATTCAGTTGGGTCTTCTAATTATAGGCATAAGAATTCAAGCTAAAGGCACATATTTTTCTTAAAAAACTAAATATTATGATAAAATAAAATTAACAAAAGTACTTTTATACTACTCTGGAACTGAATTTTAATAATAGCCTTTGACATTGACAATGAAGAATAATTTCTGAAAAAATCTACATTTACTTTGGCATATCTTTGGGAAATTGTCTACATATGTGATTGAATTTAATAAATATTTCTGTTTTAATATCCATTCTCCCCCCGCCCCCCCACCAAAAAGCAACAACTATATTTGACATACCATGGGTATAGGCAGAAAAAACACAATTTTTAAATATTTCATTCTGAAATAGATATCAAGAATAATGCTGTCCAAAATATTGTCTCTTTAGCCTGATCACTCATGTTTGAAATTTTTTTTTTTGTCATCAGGCAACCCTGCCCAGCCCACTTCTCTCCACTACATGAATCCTTACCAACTGAATGCCTATGGGATGGCACTGAAAGCAGTGGGAGAAATCGTTCAAGATTATGACAGTGATAAAATGTTCCCAGCTCTAGGTTTTGGTGCAAAACTGCCTCCAGATGGAAGGATATCTCATGAGTTTGCTTTGGTAAGAATATGTCACAAGGATTGGATATTTTGAAAAAAAATAACGTTGAATTTTTAAATACCGGTTCACTGTTTCTTCTTTAGTCAGTCATGTAGCAGGCTTTTGTGACAGTAGACTATGCTTAATTTGCTCAGTGATTGATGCAAACAAAGACAGTTAAAGAGATTAGCAATAAGTCTCTACCTAAAGTGCATCTGATTTATAAATAGGGGGTCTCTTATGGTTTTCTATCGCTGCATAACAAACCCCCCTAGACGCTTTAGGTGTAAGCCAACACCATTCTGTTCTGTTCATGACTTGTAACGTTTGGGGCCTCCCCTAGGATGGCTTGATTGTCTCGAAACGGCTGGAATTGTTCAGACGGAACCATATTCTTGATTCTGGCTGTCAGTGGATTCCTCTGTTCTTCATGTCCTGTCTCCTGGGGCTAGCATGCTCCCTAAGATGGCTTCTTTGCTCATGTCTGATGACTGAGCTGGGATGGCTGAGATAGCTGGGTTGCTTGGACATCTTCCCCTCTTTCTACATACAACCTCTCCACGTGGTCATCATGGGATCCTCAGTATGGTGGTCTCCTGCTAGTCAGATTTCTTACATGACAGCCGGTTTCCCCAGAGTGAATATTCTAAAAGGCGGGGGCAGAGACTACAGGGCTCTTTATACCACAGCCTTGGAAGTCCTGGGAAGCTCCTTGAGCCACATTCTCTTGCTCAAACAAGTCAGTAAGGCCAGCCCAGTTTCAAGGTAGGAGAAGTAACTTTTACCCCTCAGCGGGAGGCAGATCAAAGAATGTGTGACTAGATTTAACCTACCTAAAATGCATCTGACTTATAAATCTTCTAAATAGCTTCTTTTAAAATGGCATTTCAAATTTAAAGAACTAGTCATGGCTGGAATTAATTTTGTCAAATATGAAGCAGCACTTATGGCTATAATTAATTGAGATTTAAGTATACTGGAGTAGATATGAGTGGAATAAAAACATTTCTCTAGTTAATGTTTAATTTACATAGATGTATTTTCATTTGTGTGACTGCAGGTAAGCAATGTGTTGCAATCTGCCTTCAAAATAGACTCCCCATAGAAAATGCTGATAGGCCCAGCCGGCCTTACTCTTACATGCACTTTCTGATAAATAATGGGGAAATCAATATATGATGGTGAGCTATTATTTTGGAAAAAATTTAGATTTTCCTAATAGAGGTACCTCCCTAGCCTACACTACATGTTATAACAGGTAGATAATCTCTCCAGTCACCCATATTGTTGTAGGTCTTTGTTTGTTGTTTTTATTCTTATTACAAAAGCAATGTATGCTCCTTATAGGATTTTTTTAAGTTCTATAAGCAAAGTAGACAAACATAAACACATATGCTATCTTTACTAAGTAATTACTGAGTATCAATCTAAGTCCTTTATACTTGTTTTCTTATTCAGTCTTCATAAAACTTCTGTGTGGTAGAGATCATACCTCTCACATTATTATTCCACTGTAGCAAGTGCCACTCATATTGAATACAATAAGAAGACTGCATCCAAGAGTTATATCACTCAGCCCAGAGGCTCAGAGGCTTAACTAGGGTTTTAACAGACAGGACTTGAACCCAGATCATCCTATTTTAGAATCCATTCTCTTAACCACTATTAAGCCACATTTTATAAAATACCTGTAATACTACTGCTCAGAAATGTGTTTTATTAACACCATTATTATAACATAAAATACTGTTTTAAGAACAGTATTTTAATATTATTACTGCTGTATTTATTCTTGCTTTTCTATTCTATCCCCCACACAATTTCAGAAAAAAAGGTTGCTATAGGGTTTAATTCTTTCTTCCATGAAATAGGCCACATGCCACACTCCCAATGTCATATAAAAATGAGTATCTGTTGGGATTTTGTTTCTGGAGAATTAACGTTTCCCAGAATCTTATAAGACCATGAAAATCACTCATGTGATCCTAAGTCTTAAATGCCTCAGGAAAAAGGTCATGAGCTATTTTAAGCCTAAGAGAAGAAATAATTATGTTAAACTAAATGAGGTTTATTACTTTTCCTTCCATGAATGTCCTCTCACCCTTGTGTATGATTTTCTTCCTTTCTCTCTCTCTAATCCCCTCCTCCACTTCTTCTTCTTCTTCTTCTTTTTTTTTTTTTTACCTCTAGATTTATTCTTTGTATCCAAACCTATGCCAATAACTACTGCTAAGGAAGGTTTTTTTTTTTTTATTTGCACCTTGAACTGTTCTTTCAATTCAATTCAAATACTTATAGGATAGAGTCATACCCCTTTAACTTTATAAAAAATAATCTTCCAAATGACTATGAAAACAATGAGATGCTGCTGCTGATAATACTTCAGTTTTAATATTACTTAATTGTTGTATCACTTTTAATTTTTTTCAAAGCACTTTTGTTTACTTAGAAAAGCCAGACAAAGGTTAAATAAGTCTTCAATGAGGTAGCATTTTCTTGAGTCTGAATTAAGCTCATCATAAATAACTGCAATATATATTCTATAAGTGCCCAAAATATCAAGTACAAAAACTTCAGTCCCATGTCAATAGGGCACTTCATGTACCACCTAATGTTCACAAACTCTCAGGTTTCCCTGGTAAGAATTGTGATGTGTAGTTACAACTATTAATCTTTTTATCCGCACCAAGTTCATGTAATCTTTCAAGTGGCAAGGGAGGCCTTTTAAAAAATTAAATACTCCCTGTTTGGTGAGTTTGGGGTTGTCTCAAAAGCTGAAATTGAGCTTTGCTGAATCAAAAAGATCTCAGGTAAACCCAGGCTTTCCATGTGAAATATGTGTAAGAATGGATGTAGTCGCATAAGAAAAGGGGGGTGGGACAAGAAAGGGGGAAAGTCCTAGCATCACCTGTGAAGCCCTTTGGGTCGTGAAAATGGTGAGTCATTGCTCCAATCTCTTCGTGATTCTCGGTGACTCCTTCTGGAGTCGTAACTGAAAATACAATAGCGTGGGGCTTCGGAGGACGTACTTCTCAGAGCCCTGTGGCCAGTGAGCCTCACAAGAAGGTCTATTGCATCGATCAATAGAGAAATGCTACACCTGTCCGAGCACTTTCTCCCACTAACTATCTAAAAGAGCTTGAAGGCTTTTCACTTATTTGGGCATTTACAGGTATCTATGCAATTTAATATCTATGTGTATGCCTTTTCTTTAAACTAGACATAACAGTTTAACAACCAAGGGTCTTTACCACTGTTTGCATTAAATAGCAGCTCCATGGATGTTTGTTTATTGAATAAAAGGGCGAATTCTCTCAGCTTTTCCCCACAGTCAGCAGTCTCTGGGCAGCCACAGGTAACATTTCAAAGAATAAAGCCCGGGCTCCTGAGAGCATTTTGTCAGTGTGCTGGCCCTGCTGGAGAATATTATAGGCCGTAGGTAACAATGGACCATATAGGCTTCTTGCCCAGAACTGAATCTAACTCCCCAATTACAATCCCTTAGGGAGCCAAACGGAGGGAAAGTGGGTGAGAGGTGGACACCCCTCCCCACTGAAGTCTGCACAGTAGGATTATTGCTCATTTTGAATTCTGTTCTGTATATTTCTATGTGTTCCACCAATTGACATTCATTATTTTATAAATGGAAAAGTTGTTAACCCCTTGAGTGCTGGGGAACACGGTCACGCTCCTCCTGTCTTTCGCCAAAAGTGCCAGGAGCGGTATTGCGCTCCTCCTGCAGAGTCCAGTTCTAAGTCTGCTTTTATTAGCGATGATGATATTGCTAAATATGTCATTTCTTGCTGTGAAGAAGACGATTTTGTGGAAGATATTGAATATGTAACTTCATTTACTTGCGATTCATAATTTTTTTCCTAAACTGCTGTAAAATCAGCAAAAATGCCTTGGCAGTTTTAGCATAGTTCCTAGGATATTGGTTGGCACTCTGAAAAGGGAATATAAAATAGAGCATCCTTTGCCATCTTCATTAATGTAAGACAAAAATGAATCCTCTTATTTTTTAAAATGTCCTGTATTTTTGTGTGCCAGATCCTGATACAAGCTTATTTTAATTTAACAAGCAAAAACTAATTTCCAACATAATTATTTTAAGAAATGAGTTTTTAAAAAGACTTAAAAATCATTTTATAACTCATTACAATGTTGTCATTAGGAAGAAAATCTTTCCACTAAGAAAATTAAATGGTGAGAAAAATGGTGACCTTATAATTTCAATTCCAGAGAAATATAGGAAATATATAGTTTTATAGTAATATAAACTCTCACTCAAATGTTAAAAAGACAAAAAGCTCAGTATTATCCTGGCGTGTAAACCTCAGAATTATTCTTCAAGGGAGATATATTATACATTTGAATGCCCAAAATGAATAATGAGTTTTAATTTTAATTGCTTCATACTTTATCAAGGGAAAAGAACACTGTAAAATTTTATCTAAATGAAGGTTAAATAGGTCAGCTCAGATTAACATCAAAACCACCCTTAACTGCTTTGTGCTAAATATTGAACTTTTATATTTTAATTTAATCAACTGCTGTAACCAATTTTATAATATAAAGAGGTCTTTATGAGTTTTGTGCTTTTAAAATTTACATGAGGTTTAGTTAATAAAAAATTTGAAGAAAAAAAAACCCTAAAAATAAAAGGAAAACGTGTATACATTCTTATCTCACAAAATGGCAACATTGAAGTGGTTGATCATATCTGGCTTAGTTTCCTAAGATCCCCAGGCTTTCCATATGCTCAGGATTTCATAACATGATGGCATAGTGTGGTGAGGAGACTGGACTCTGGGATTAGACTGCATGGGTTCAAATATTGGCGATTTCATTTGTGTTGTGTGGCTTTTGGGCACAGTATTTAAGTTCTCAGTGTCTTAGTCTATTTGTAAAGCAGAAAAAATGACACTAGTTTATCTACTTTCTTAGGGTGGTTATAAAAACTATATAATGTATGTAAATATTTTCATATAAAGCTCAGTATACAGAAGTCAACAAATTTTAGTTACACATTAGCAGTTCCTTGTGATTGTTCAAACACATACATGCTAAACTTATTGCTATGTTTAAACATTGTTACTGTTTAGTGTTTTAAAAAATATCCACAACTTTTATTTATATCTCTTCCCCCCCTTCCAAAGGTGGAGCCTGATTCACCTTCCTTTGAACATGAACTATACTTGGTGTTTCATTTCTAGCAGACAAATTAAAGTAGAAGGAATAGTGTGCAATGTATGAGCTTATAAAGGCATTGGGACTTCCTCCTTGCTCCTTATCTTGGATTGTTCATTCTGGGGACGTTAGCTGCCATGTTGGGAGAACACTCAAGTAGCCCTATGGAGGGCTCTTGTTGGACTCCTGCCAGCAGCTGTGTAAGTGAGCCTTCTCAGAAGCAGATCCTCCATCTCTGGTCAACCTTTCAGATGCCCAGGTCTGCGTCTTGACTGCGAACTCGAGAGATTTTTAGTGAGAACGTCCTGGCCAAGCTGCTCCTGGGTTCCTGACACCCCAAAAATGTGTGCGATAATAAATGCTTGTTGTTTTGAGCCACTAGCTTTTGGGATAATTTGCTGAATAGAAATAGGTAACGAACGCACTGCCTTATGTGTGTTATCTGTGGAATCTGGATGAGGAGAATTAAACCTACTGATTACAGAGCATGCAAGGTTTGAAAGGCTAGACCAGGTCTCCAGGTTTAAAGTTGCCCTTCTGGGTGCTGTCTTTCAGAATCACTCCTTGGTGGCAGCTCCACTTCCCTTGGACAGCATGGATATATTTCTTGGATTCTTTTCCTTTTACCTTGTTTTGATATTTCTGACACCAAATTACATTCCCTCTGACCCCTTCTCCAGTTGGAGTTGTCAAGTATGGCCTGAAGGTGTGCATGTAGCAGATGTTTTACACTTTTCTTTCTATAAGGGAAAACTGTATAGATAGCATTTTTTTCTGATTTTAATACATAACTGCATGAAACTTGAAAATATAGATTTGTTTAAAGGGTGAAATAAAAGCCCCCACTTATATAACCACTCAGAGTAAACTATTTAATATTTTATTTATTTTTTTCCAGGATTTTTACATATTCATCTCCACATGTACACAGGCCTGTGTAAAATTAAGACTGTTCATTATAGAATGTGATACTCAGCTTCTCAAGATTACTTAAAATCTTCTCCTGCCATTGCTTTTAACACGTTAAATGCCATATCAGTCCCCAGTGACTGACACTATACTTTCTGTCCAGAAGACAAAACAGGCAGGGCGCTTAATGTGTTAAATGTATCTACTTTTAACTGTTGTGTACATTACGTTATCATATCACAATCTAAAAAATGCATTGTAATCTATTATTGACCACTTAGTTTTTGCAATTATAAATATATAAATTAATGTACTTCCAAAAATTCTTTATGAGTATCAGTGTGTACTATTCTCTTTTTTCAATTGACCTTTATTGACACTTAATTTTTTACTGTTTTTTTACTCTGATGTTCTACAGAACGGGAACCCTCAAAACCCCTATTGTGATGGCATTGAGGGCGTCATGGAGGCTTATTATAGGAGTCTGAAATCTGTGCAGCTGTATGGGCCAACCAACTTTGCTCCTGTAATTAACCACGTAGCAAGGTAAGTTGGAAGTACACAAGGTATTTATTCTATTGTATGGAATCACAGTGAAATCATTACATTATTGTTAGAATACCCTCGCAGATGAAAGGTTTTTTTTTTCTTCTAATTTACCTCCAAGAAATTGAGGTAAATTTTGACATAGAGTGGAAAGTCTCCAATGAGTTATCATGATACTTTCTTTGCTAAAACTTTTATATCAAAATCTCAAGTGAAGAAATATACACTGAGTTATGTTAGGACCTGCATTTGTTCAACCAAAGAAAATTTCTTGTCTTTGAAAAGGCCTTCATGGGAGCAATAACAAGATTAATCATAATCTCACCTGTGTAAATTATTCAGATCTACTATCGAATTCTATAGTAGATAGAAGTAATAAGAAACTGAATTCCATGAAGACGACTTCCGTTCAGTGATATATAGGGCACATTATTTTCACTATTCTGAAATTAATATACTTGTTAATATTCTAAATTCCCAGAGCTCTACCTGTTCATAATACATAGTATTGAGATCAGAATATAATTGCTATGATTCCAAGTACATGTTCTGAAAAAAAAAATGTACTGTAAAAATCCATATACATTTCTTTATCATTTTTTCATTAGTGCATAAAATAAATTAGATATCACTTTTGAAATACTTACAAGTTTGGCTTGGCCCAGTGCAAATCTTATGAAACCTTGCCAATTTTCAGATTGTCAAACAAGTATGGCTTTTGTATTCTTTCTAATATGTAGTCAACATTTGAAAAAATGACTGCTTTCGGATCAGTTTATCAGTGCCCAAGAGCAACGTGAATCTTCAGTTCTCTGTTTGAAGGTTCTGGTACTTTACCATGTTCCTTTTGCACATCATGAGCAACTTAAGTGTGTTCTACTTTTCATTATCTGGGACATAGAGAAGATGCTAAAATAACCCGGTACCCAGGGCTGACCCCAGGGGCCTCTACTATGGAACTCCATCTCAGTTTGGCAATGATACATCGATGACGATTCTCTAAGTGTGACCCTTTAACTCAGGTTTTCTGAACATTCTTATCCACCACCTGTACTAAGTTGTAAATTTTACATCTCAACATACAACATAAAAAAGATTATGGAATAATACTTACCTTATATTTTCTTTTTATTTCTATGGTGTCCTTTTTGTTCTTATTACTTTTTTATGAAGCAGGTCTTGACCCACAAAACTGATTTCAAAATCCACTAATGGGTCATTACCTGTAATTTGAAAAACACAGCTTAGCTTATTGTATTAGCTTGTATAAGCAGTGTTATCTGTACACTATTTTCCTACTGTTTTTTATGGTTGTCAAGTAAAGCAGAATCAAAATAATATTAATGCAAGATCAGTTATAGTTGACTGTCTCTTCCTGTCACAGACGACCATCCAGATCACTGTTTTATATACAAAGATAAGAGAAAAATGATAGGACTTAATTTTGTCTGAGCTCATGCTAGTTATAGATGTTCTCATCGGTGCTTACCAATTAATTTTACTTTTTTTTGTCCTGGTATATCTCTACCACAAAAGTTAAGCTTTCAGATGTAAGGTTTCTAGGTGCATTTCGATGTGCCAATTTTTTTTTTTTTGCCATATATTTTATTTTATTTATTTATTTATTTATTTTATTTTTAATCTTTAGTTTCTTTATTGGTTAAGGTATTACAAATGTGTCCTCATCCCCCCATTAACTCCCAACCTCCCCCCCAACTCATGCTCTCATGCCCCTGTTGTCTGTGTCCATTGGTTTAGCTTATATGTATGCATACAAGTCCTTTGGTTGATCTCTTCCCCTTACCCCCACCCTCCCCTACTTTCCCTCCGGGGATTCACAGTCTGATCGCTGTTTCTCCGTCTCTGGATCTGTCCCTGTTCATCAGTCTATGTTGTTCTCTATATTCCACAAATGAGTGAGATCATGTGGTATTTATCTTTCTCTTACTGGCTTATTTCACTTAGCATAATGCTCTCCAGTTCCATCCATGCTGTTGCAAATGGCAAGAATTCCTTCTTCTTTACTGCAGCGTAGTATTCCATTGTGTAGATGTTCCACAGTTTTTTAATCCACTCATCTGACGGGCTTCACCCTGCTCTATTACCGTTTTTTATGTTTGATCCAGCACTTTTAAAATTCTCAAACACAGGTGTAATTGCCAGCTAGCGGTTTCAGCCTCTTTAAAAATAATCCGTTATTTCCCTGGCTCATGGGGCCAGTTGGTGGGCTTCATCTCATGCCCAGAAAGATTGCTGGTTCTATTCCTGGTCAGGGCAGGTGCCCAGGTTGCAGGTCCCATCCCTGGTTGGGGGCATGCAGGAGGCAGCAGACTGATGTTTGTTTGTTTGTTCTTTTTCTCTCTCTCCCTAAAAATCAAAACAAATACTTTTTAAAGAAAGAAAATGATCTGTGATCTAATAGTTCAGTATTATTATTTTTTTAATGAGAAAAAAAAAGAAACACAAAGATAAGGCTTTTGGGGAATGATCACTTCCAATACAATTAGAAGTCTCATGTATTGTTAGCTTGTTATGACTCTGAGTCAGTTTCTTATCTTTTTTTCTTGCTCTCTCTATTCCTGAGAACTAGTTATGAGCTAAAGGAATATTCCACAAATCTGAGCCAACCATTTATGAGTCTACAAAAACAATCCCAGGAACTTACTTGACAAAGACTCCAAAGAAATGTGTTTGAATTCCAAAATCCTAACAAAGTGAATCTCTCACTCAGATTTGTCATATAATATTAAAATATAAATTAAAGATATCCTATACTTGAAAAAAGATAGCAGCTTTTCAATAATAAGAGTTTTTTTCTAGTGGGTTTGACTCAGTGGATAGAGTGTGGCCCTGTGGACAGACAGGTCCCAGGTTCCATTCTGGTCAAGGGCACATGATGGGGTTGCAGGCTCAATCAGCCTCTGTTTTCTGCTTTACACATTTCTATAGCACTTAAATTATTTTTTTCATAAACATAGAATACTTTTAGTACAAAATATGATTTTGTTTGAAATTAAATTAACTTGTGAAGTGCCACAATATGAGAATGTGTAGAACAAACACCATAAAAAACAATCATACTTTAAAATAACTAACTTATGATGCTTATGGTAATAAATATAAAATTGGATTGAATAGTTCTTATGTAGAATTTAATTTAGCTTTAAAGCAGTATATCTAAGCAGAAGTGAGAACATGGTAATCTCGTATATCTTTCTATAGCATTAATTTTTCTCAAAGTTAAGAAATGTAATACAAGTCATATTTATTATAAAGTAAAATGCATAATTTCTATGAATTTTAAGATAAAATAACAAACTTCAGAGAAATTTCTAGTTTACTGTCTGTTTCAGGATCTAACCCTAACTCTCTTGGTAGTATCAAAATATTCTCCTGTTCTTTTTAGTATACTTTCTAATGATTAAAAAAAACCCCAAATATAAGTGGATTAAACTCACCAATCTAAAGACAGAGTTAGTGAGTGGTTAAAAAAAGCAAGACCCAACTATATCCTCCTATATAATAAAAAGCTAATATGCAAATCAACTGAAAGTTGGAAGAACCGGTTGCTATGATGCACACTGACCACCAGGGGGCAGGCGTTCAACGCAGGAGCTGCCCCCTGGTGGTCAGTACACTCTCACAGGGGGAGCACCACTCAGCCAGAAGCCAGGCTCATGGCTGGCGAGCGCAGCGGCAGTGGTGGGAGTCTCTCCTGCCTCAGCAGCAGTACTAAGGATGTCCGACTGATGGCTTAGGCCAATCTCCCTAATCAGTGGTCGGCAAACTGCGGCTCGTGAGCCACATGCGGCTCTTTGGCCCCTTGAGTGTGGCTCTTCCACAAAATACCGACTTCTCCGCATGGGCCACGAAGTTTCAATCGCACTGTACATGCGCGCCCACACGTGGTATTTTGTGGAAGAGCCACACTCAAGGGGCCAAAGAGCCGCATGTGGCTCGCGAGCCGCAGTTTGCCAACCACTGCCCTAAGTCATCAGTTGGATGTGCCCTGAGGGCTCCTGGACTGCAAGAGGGCACAGGCCGGGCTGAGGGACCCTCCCAAGTGCACGAATTTCATGCATCGGGCCTTGAGTTTTGTCTATAATAAACTAAACTTAGATTTAAGGACCTACATAAGCTGAAAATGAAAGGATGAAGAAAGATGTTCTTTGCAAATGGTAACTGAAAGAGGGCAGGCAGGAGTGTCTATATTTATATCAGACAAAATAGACTTTAAGTTAATTACTTACACAGGAGACAGAGAAGGTCATTACAAAATAAAAGCGTCAATTTATGTGGTATATATATATATATACACCCTTTTGTATATATACAAAATCAGCCTTGCAAAAAAGGAATACCTGCCATTTGCAACAATATGGATCAATCTGAAGGATGTAAAGTGTAATGCTAGGTAAAATGAGCCAGATACAAAAAGAAAAAAAAAATAAACCTGCATGATCTCAATCATATGTGAGATTTTTAAAAGTTGAATACATAGAAACAGAGAGTAGAATGGTGGTTACCAAGAGTAGGGAGGTAGGGAAAATGGGGAGATATTGGTCAAAGGGTACAACTTTGGTTTATGTAGTATAAATATGTCTAGAAATCTAACATATTACATGATTACTATAGTTAGTACTCTATTGAGTACTAGAAATTTGCTAAGAGAGTAAATTTCAGGTACACTGATCACAAAAATATATGGGAACTATGTGAGGAGATAACATGTTAATAAACTTACTGTAATATTCATATCACTATACATATAAAAAATGTTGTACACCTTAGATAAGTACAATTTTTTTTAAAAAAGAATAAAAAATTTTAAAAGGGTTAATTCACAGAGAGATATAATAATTACTAATATGTATGCCTGTGGTATCACAGCAGTTAAATATATAAGCAGAAATTGACATATCTAAAATGATAAATAGACAGCAATACAATAATATTAGACTTCACTGCCCCACTTTCAATGATGGATAGATCATCCAGACAGAAAATGATACGGAAACAGCTAACTTGAGCAAACACTCTAGGCCAGTGGTTCTCAACCTTCCTAATGCCACGACCCTTTAATACAGTTCCTCATGTTGTGGTGACCCCCAATTTCATTGAACATAATTAAAGCATAGTGATTAATCACAAAAACAATATGTAATTATGTATGTGTTTTCCGATTGTCTTAGGCGACCCCTGTGAAAGGGTCGTTCAAACCCCAAAGGGGTCGCGACCCACAGGTTGAGAACCACTGCTCTAGACCAAAATGGACTTAATAGAGATATCAGAATATTCTACACAACAGAAGCAGGATACACATTATTTTCAAGCACAAATGGAATATTTTCTAGGATAGATCATATGCTGTCAAAAAATTTTTTTAACACATTTAAGAAGATTGAAATCATTCTAATCTATTGTTTTTTAGCACAATGGAAAAAAAACTATAAATCAATAAAAAAACTACAAATCAATAACAAACCACAAGTCAGTCAACCACAAATCAGGAATACTCACAAATAAATGGGACTTAACATATGAAATGTGACTTAACATATGAAATGTTAACAGATGAAAATGAAAATACAACTTACCAAAACTAATGGGATTCAGCAAACGCAGTATTAATAAGGAAGTTTAAGTGACAAGCACCACATTTTTTTTAAAAAAAGAAGAAAAATCTTAACCTAAAATTTACCCCAAGGAACTAGAAAAAGAAGAACAAACTAAGCACAAGTTAGCAGAAGGAAAGAAATAATAATGATTAGGATAGAAATAAAAGAAATAGAAAAACAATAGAAAATGACAAAACTAAGCTGTTTTTTTGTTTTTTGTTTTTGGGAAGATAAATAAAATTGACAAACCCTTAGCTAGACTGAGAAAAAAAAGACTCAGGTAAAATCAGAAATGGAAGAGGAGACATTAAACTGATGTCATAGAAACAAAAAATATCACAAGGTATTATTATGAACCATTAAATTCCAACAAATTGAACAATGTAGAAGAAATGGATAAATTCCTAGAAACATACAACCTACCAAGAATAAATCAAGAAATAAAAAGCCTGTATAGACAAATAACAAGGAGATTGAATCAGCAATCAGAAACCTGCTAATAAAGTAAAGCTCAGAACCATATGGCTACATTTTTGAATTTTACTATTTAAAGAAGCATTAATACCAATACTGCTTAAACTCTTCCAAAAGAATAGAAAAGGGAACACTTCCCAACTCATTTTATGAGGCCAACATCACCCTGATACCAAAGACAGACAAAGAAAATATCCCTGATACAACAAATTGGTGGTCACCAGAGGGGAAGGGAAGTGAGGGGAGAGCAAATTTGTAAAGGGGGTCAAATATATGGTGATAGAAGGAAACCAATCTTTGGGTGGTATATGGATATTGAATTACTATGTTGTACACCTGAAATTGATAAAATGTTGTTGAATAATATTATCTCAATAAATTTAATTTAAAAAGTTATTCCTGCTGAAGTATACTACAGAGCAATATCCCTGATAAACATGGATCGAAAAATCCTCAACATATTATTAGCAAACTAAATACAATAGCACATTAAAAGAATCATACACATAACCAAGGAGGATTCATACCTGGGATGCCATAGTTCTACATATTCAGATCAATAAATATGATACACCACATTATCAAAATGAAGGACAAAATCACTTGATCATCTTAAGAGACAGAAAAAGCATTTGACAAATTCCGACAACCTTTCATGGTAAAAAACAAATTAGGTACAGAAGGAACTTACCTCAACACAGTAAAGGCCATCAATGAAAGGCCCACTGCTAGCATCATACTCAATGTTAAAAAAATGAAAGCTTTTCCTCTAATATTTCGAGCAAAGCAAGGATGCCCACTCTCTTCACTTTTATTCAGCGTAGTATTGGAAGTCCTAGCCAGAGCAATTAGGCAAGAAAAAGAAAAGTCCTCTAGATCATAGAGATAGAAGTAAAATGATCTCTGTTCACAGATAACATAGCCCTATATGTAGAAAGCCCTAAATATCCTTCCCCCAAAGAACAAAAAACCCACCTAAAGAACTAATAAATGAATTCAGGAAAGTTGCAGGATACATAAGCAATCTACAAAAATAATTTTTGTTTCTTTACACTAACAATAAACTATCAGAAAAATGAATGCAATCGACATGACACCAAAAAAAAAAAATTGAGTACTTAGAAATAAACTTAAGCAAGAAGACAACATACTGTTACACTGAAACCTATAAAACATGGATGAACAGAGACACAAATAAATAGAAAAGCATCCAGTCTTCATGGGTCACGAGAATTAATATTGTTAAAATGTCCATACTACCCAAAGTTTTAATGCAATACCTATCAAAATCCCAATGGCATTTTTCTGCAGAAATAGAAGCAAAACAATCCTATACAGTGGGGCCTTGACTTACCAGTTTAATTCGTTCCGTGATGGAGCTCGTAACTCAAATTACTCCTATGTCAAATCATAAAGTGAACGAGTGAGACACGTGATGCTGGGCTGATGTTGTGGCGTTCACTGTGACGTTCGCTGCGCCAACTAGCGGTGGAGTATCTGAAGCTGGCTCATAACCCGAATTTTAGCTCGCAACTCAAAGCAAAAAATCGGCCGAGAGACGGCTCGTATCTCGAAAAACTCGTTAGTCGGGACACTCCTAAGTCAAGGCGCCACTGTAATTTATATGGAACCACAAAAGATCCCAAATGGCCAAAGCAATCTTGAGCAAGAACAAAGCTGGAGGTATGACACCACCTGATTTTAAAATAAACTACAAAACTAAAGCAATCAAAATAGCAAGGTACTGGCACAAAAGTAGGCATATAGAGGCGCAGAACAAAAAAGAACCCAGAAAATACCTGCACATAGATGGCCAATTGGTCTTTGACAAGGGTGCCAAGAACATACAATGGGGAAAGGAAAATTTCTTCAATAAATGGTGTTGGAAAAACTAGATATCCACATGAAAAAGAATGAAATTGGATCCTTATCTTACACAGATCACAGAAATTAGCTTAAAATAGGCTAAAGACTTAAATGTAAGACCTAAAACTGTAAAACTTATAAGAAAACATAGGGAAAAGCTTCTTGATATTGGTCTTGGCAATGATTTCTTAGGTATCACACCAAAATTACAAGCAACAAAAGCAAAAATAAATAGACAAGTGGGACTACATCAAACTAGAAAGCTTCTCAATAGCAAAAGAAAAAAAAAAGATGCAATGGAAACCTCTGGAGTGTGAAAAATGTTTGTGAACTATATAGCTGATAAGGGGTTAAGTTCTAAAACATAAAGAACTCCTACAACTTAATAGCTAAAGAAAAATAACCCAATTTTTAAAAAATGGGCAAAGGACCTGCACAGACATTTCTCCAAGAAGACATAGAAATGGCCAACAGGTATATGCAAAGATACTCAACATTACTAATCATCAGGAAAATGCAAATCAAAACCACAATGATCTGCTATCACTTCACACTTGTTAGAATGGCTGTTATCCAAAGGTCAAAAGATAAGTGTTAGTGAGGAGGTGAAGGATGTGGGGAATGTAACCTGGTGCAGCTGCTATGAAGAACAATATCAAGATTCCTAAAAAAAAAAAAAAAATAGTACTTACTACTGGCAACCTGCCTTCTGAGTATATATCCAAAGCAATCGACATCAGGATCTCAAAGAGATACATCCATCATTATTTACAACAGCCAAGATATGGAAACACCCCATCAACAAATAAATGAATAAGTAAAATGTGGTATCCTATATAAGAAAAGTCTAATATGCTAAGTATGCAGTCATCCAGTCAGCTGTTCAACCAATCAAAGCATAATATGCTAATGTTATGCTAAAGCCACTTAACAGCTGGCTATGACGTGCACTGACCACCAGAGGGCATACCATCAACCGGTGGACCAGTTGCTATGACATGCATTGACCACCAGGGGGCAGATGCTCTGACTGGTAGGTTAGCTTGCTGCTTGGGTCCAGCCAATCGGGACTGAGAGAGATGGGCCGTACACAACATGGAGCCCTCCCACAGTCCTTCCTTGGCTGGCCAACCTCCTGCGTCCTTCCCCGGTCCCAATCGTGCACTGGTGGGGTCCCTCAGCCTGGCCTGCAACTTCTTGCGATCTGGAACCCCTTAGGAGAGCTGGTTTCAGCCCAACAGCTGAACAACCGGTTGCTATGATGTGCACTGACCACCAGGGAGCAGACGCTCAATGCAGGAGCTGCTCCCTGGTGGTCAGTGTACTCCCACAGTGGGGAGCGCCACTCAGCCAGAAGCCAGGCTCATGGACATCCCCAGAGGGCTCCTGGACTGTGAGAGGGCGCAGGCCAGGTTGAGGGACCCCCCCGCGAGTGCACAAATTTTGTGCACCAGGCCTCTAGTCCTATATAATAAAAAGCTAATATGCAAATTTTCCCCTCGACCCAGAGTTCAGCTGGAGGTTCGACAAGGGGCGGGGCTGGCTGGCCAACCGCCTGCAGCCCCTCCTCCCAGCCAGCCTGGCCTGATTGTCCCTGACGATCCCCACCCATACATAAATTCATGCACTGGGCCTCTAGTGTACATATAAGATATTATTCTACCTTTAAAATGAAAGAAATCCTACTGTTTGTGACAACATGGATGGGCCTGGAAGACATTATGGTATGTGAAATAAGACAGTCATAGAATAAATACTGCATGATTCCTCTTAGATGAGTCATCTAAAATAGTCAAATGAATAGAAATAGACATAGAATGGTGGTAACCAGGGGTTGGGAAAAAGGTTATGTGAAATAGATGTTCAATGGGAATAAAGGAGCATATATACAGGATGAGTAAATTCTGGAGCTCTACTGTATAGCACAGTACCTATCTATAATAATAAAAGCATAATATGCTAATTAAACCAGACATCCTTCCGGACGACCTTATGGACGAAGTCAGAGCTGCAAGGGAAGCCCGGGTCCCTGGTGCCTGCTGGCGGCCAGAGGGAAGCCCAGGTCCCGGGTGCCTGCTGGCGGCTGGAGGGAAGCCGGGGTCCCGGGTGCCAGAGGGAAGCCAGTGCCTGCAGCCGGGGGAAGGAAGCCCTACTCTTGCACAAATTTCATGCATCGGGCCTCTACTAGTTAATAATAAGATACTGTGCACTTAAAATTTTAAGAGGCTAGATTTTATTTTAAATGGTTTTAACACATACACAAAGGGACAGAAACTTTCAGAGGTGAGGGACATATTTATTTACCTTGATTGTTTTGATGGTCACAAGTGTACATATATGTACAAATTCATCAAATTATATACAGTACTTATTGCAATTTTCCGTATACCAATTATACCTCAAGCTGAGGAAGCTGTGGGGAGGAGGCTTACTAACAACTGAGACTTTCTCCATGGTTAACCAGAAGCATTGAAAGAGAATAAAAAGTACACACACACAGAAAAAACAGACCATTAAACCACTTGAAGTGGTTTTTACAAGATTGCATAATACTCAACTTTTCATATTGTTTTTGAACCTGGTAGAAATTTGTTATTTTAAGAGCATCACAGAAAAGTATAATAGCCTTACTGTTGTACTCATAGAAGCTTTTCTCACTACTATTTATAGCCTTCCATCAATCACATGATATATAAAATCCTATGTTTCTGAAGCATAGTCAGTAAGAAATACTTTTTGAAGAATAATGGGAATGCCCTGGCCGGTTTGGTTCAGTGGATGGAGTGTTGGCTTGTGGATGAAGGGTCCTGGGTTCGATTTCCGGTCGGGGCACATGCCTGGGTTGCAGGCTCCATCCCCTGTAGGGGGCATGCAGAAAGCAACCAGTCAATGATTCTCTCTCATCGTTGATGTTTCTATCTCTCTCTCCCTCTCCCTTCCTCTCTGAAATTAATAAAAATATATTAAAAAATAAACTCCTGAGAGAGATTATCAACTTTGTTTATTAAGGAAAAAGTTAAGGTAAAATAGAAGAGGCTCATATCTGCTTTGGAATGTTTTCCATTCATTGTGTTGCCATCAAATTAATACAAACTTTTATTGTCCAAGATCAGTGTTCAATATCATGGGAGTATTTTTGACCAGTTCAACACTATCTTTACAGGGGGTGAACAGGCCACTTACTATCATCTCTTCATTAATCTGTAAAATTGTTTAGTCAGTAGCATGAGCAACTATTAGTTTCTCTAGTCTATGGCAAAGTGGTAACTATTTTTCTTAATTATATGGTAGTTAATTCTGCTCTTCAAGAAAGAAATTTTATCCTGAAATGTTATGCTACTGATCTGTCCCGGACCTGTTCAAACTTGATTTCTTGGTATCCTGTAGTCCAGTGGTTCTCAACCTTCCTAATGCCACGAACCTTTAGTACAGTTCCTCATGTTGTGGTGACCCCCAACCATAAAATTATTTTCGTTGCTACTTCATAACTGTAATTTTGCTACTGTTATGAATCGTAATGTAAATATCTGATATGCAGGATGTATTTTCATTGTTACAAATTGAATATAATTAAAGCATAGTGATTAATCACAAAAACAATATGTAATTATATACGTGTTTTCCGATGGTCTTAGGCGACCCCTGTGAAAGGGTCGTTCGAACCCCAAAGGGGTTGCGACCCACAGGTTGAGAACTGCTGCTGTAGGCTGTGAAGGTATTTCATTGGTAATCAATGGAAGTGTTTTTGAACCCAGTCTTTCTATGACTCACTCAATGATTTTTCCAGGAATCGACTAAAGTCTTCTTATTTACTGTCTCCTAAGCTTAGGCTTTTATACATATAGACTAGAGGCCCGGTGCACAAAAATTTGTGCACTTGGGGGAGGGTCTCTCAGGTCGGCCTGCGCCCTCTCAGGGGATGTCCACCTGCCAGCTTAGGCTCACGGAGAGTGGGCCTAAGCCACAGTCGGACATCTTAGCGCTGCTGCGGAGGCGGGAGAGGCTCCCTCCACTGCCGCTGCACTGGCCAGCCATGAGCCAGCTTCTGGCTGAGCAGCACTCCCCCTATAGAAGTGCACTGACCACCAGGGGGCAGTTCCTGTGTTGAGCGTCTGCCCTCTGGTGATCAGTGTGCATCATAGCAACTGGTCATTCCTGGTAGTTCTAGGGTCAATTTGCATATTACCCTTTTATTATATAGGATTGCATTCACCATGCCAAGCCAAGTCTCCTTCCATCACCATTTATCCCCCCTTTACCCTCTTCTACTTCCTCCCACCCCCTTTCCCTCTGGTAATCACCGTACTGTTGTCTATGAGTTTTTTATTTTTTTGCTTATTCCCTTCACTGACAGCTGTCAATCTGTTCCCTGTAGCTATGAGTCTCTTTCTATTTTGTTAGTTCATTTTGTCCATTAGATTCCACATATGAGTGAAATCATATCTTACTTGTCTTTCTCTGACTGGTTTATATCACTTAGCAAAATATTCTCTAGGTCCATATATGCTGTCCCAAAATGTAAGATTTCCTTCTTTTTAATAGCCTTATATGCCTACATTTTGTCTTTTTGTCCCAGCTTTCATTAATTTAACATGTGTTAAGAAGTTGAACTCTAGATGTTTCAAAAAGCTTTTCTTCTGTTGTATTTTTTTTATTCAGGTGAATTCACATAGTATAAAAGTAGCCATTTTAAAGTGTACAGTATAATGGCATTGAACACATTCTTGGTGTTGTGCAACCATCAACTCTGTCTACTTCCAAAACAAAAGGCATTTATGATTATTTCTAACTTATAGAACTGTACTATATATTGAGTACCATACATGTGGTTTTAATATCCTATATAATAAAAGGCTAATAGGCAAATCGAACAGGGGAACAACTGGTCACTATGATGCGCACTGACCAACAGGGGCCAGACACTCAATGCAGAAGCTGCCCGCTGGTGATCAGTGCAGTCCCATAGGGGGAGTGCCACTCAGCCAGAAGTCAGGCTCATGGCTGGCGAGCACAGCAGCGGTGGCAGGAGCTTCTCCTGCCTCCGCGGCAGTGCTAAGGATGTCCGACTGATGGCTTAGGCCCACTCCCCATGGGTGGGCCTAAGCCATCAGTCAGACATCCCCCAAGGGGTCCTGGACTGCGAGAGGGTGTGGGCCAGGCTGAGGGACCCCTTGCCCTCCCTGCGAGTGCACGAATTTCATGCACTGGGCCTCTAGTTAACAATATAAAGGTGTATCTTAATTTTAAGACTAGTAAGATAAAGTTTAGATAAAGTAATTTACTGAAGATCATATATGTAATATGTTGCTTACCTGCAATGTCTATTTCCAAAAGTTATATCCATTCCACTGTGCTAAACATACCCTCATTCATCTTACCTTTTGTTAGTGAATAAATTTCTAAGGCAGCCAGGAATTTCCAAGTGCCAGCATGCAGTAATGTTGCTATTATTCTAGTGTGCTATTTCAGGGAAATGTATATTTAAGAGTTTGCATGTTATAGGCTCCTAACATATATTAAATACTCTCTTGAGATTAAAAGGTTTGTTGACTATTCCAAGTTGCATTTAGCAACCATCGCATACAGAGGAACTGTTTTATTTTCTGTGGTGATTTTTACCTACTTCTTGCCTTTCAGATATGCTTCTTCTGTAAAGGATGGCTCCCAGTATTTTGTGCTCCTGATTGTGACAGACGGTGTTATCTCAGATATGGCTCAAACGAAGGAGTCTATAGTTAACGTAAGTAGGAGTCATTTAGTCTTGGGCTGGCTCCGCGACAGCATGGTGCTACTCAGGTTGAGACTAGCATCTAGTTGACTTCACAGTGAAACAAAATGCCCATGCCTTTGGAACCAGTTGCATTTTAGCTTTACCCAGACAACTCAGACACATTTGTACCATTACTAGTAATCCATAAGGACTAAGCTAAGAGTGTGGAAAATGTGAGTTGTAACAAAATTATTTCAAAAAAAATTTTTTTAAAAAAGGTAATAGCACTACCTTCATGTGCATGAGCGTGTTTATCTCTATTAGTTTGATGTACTTGTACACAATTTTACAATTTGCACAAAATATTTCTTAATATTCACATTTCAGTTATGGGAAAACTTTGCTAATTTCTATTTCTATAGAACTGGATGGGAGCTGGACTTGATTCAGAACCATGTTTCTCATTATAATTTCTAATTATGTTATAGTTAATGATTTTTTATTGTCTTCATTGTTAGGCTATAATCTATAAAATCTAGATTATTTATGTATATAAAAGCCTAAGAGACCATTGTGACCAGTCGACCGAATGACTGGTTGACTGGTTGCTATGATGCACACTGACCACCAGGGTGCAGATGCTCAAAGCATTCCCTCCCCAGCAGTCCCTCCCCCCGGCCGGCTGGCCCCAATCAGCCCTAATCAGGACTGGGAGAGATGGCCCTGATTGGCCCCAATCACCAGTTAGGCTGAATAACCCCACCCATGCATGAATTCATGCACCCAACCTCTAGTAATTAATAAAATTATTTCTGATTTTATTCCCCTTTCATATTCAGGTTTAGCAATGTTTGGCACACAGTAGACATTTAGTAAAAATGGGTTGCATGAGTGTTTATCATACCTCGTAATTATTAATAGCATGGAAAAAATACAATTAGCTGTTTGTTGTGAGAAAATAGGTTCATATAGGGGCAAAAATCAAATACTTTATATACATGTACTTAGAAAAACTAAATATGGAAAGGAAGAGGAGGAGGAAAAGTTCACATATTTATTTGTTTATTTTTAAATCTTGATTTCCCTAATATTCTGATCAGTGGCATTAGTGTGCACTTTAAAATATGGACTTACTAATTTAAACTTAAATTAATAGTCACGATGCACTGAGGAACAATTATTTTTAATTCAATGGCCTTCATAGATGAAGATGTGATTGCTATAGTATTGCATCTGTCTGTTGCTAGAGCTTACATTTTTACCATTAAAGTATTTAATGTGATGATGTCATTTAAATGATACCTATAATGAGAAAGCCTGCCATAACATATTCAGTATCCCTCACAATCTCATGGATATTTAATACATAATTTAATCATACTAAGAATAACTTTCTATAAATGAGGTAGAATAGAATACTGCTGTTTCATAAATATGGTAACCCTTCCCCCTTTAGCAACTAAAAGATATTTTAGAAGAGAGAGAACATGAAAAAAGAGAGATCAAGGATACCCAATGTCATCTTATGTAGATTTTGGCTGATAGTAGCAAGTGAAAGCTAAGGCTAAAGCTTTTATTTTTTTTATATTATCCAAGGCTGGTCATTGCTGAGGACTGTCCCACTGAATCAGCATATGTACAGAGTTGGGAAAGTATAGGCATGGAATTAAGTATATTATCTGGCAGTTATTTTAAGTATCTTCAAAACTACTTTAATGAACATCTGTGAAAAATATAAACTAAAACAGGATATTAAATTTTTCTTAAATCTTAATTCTTTTCTTAAGAGCTCAATTTCTTAATTGTGAACTAATTGTGTATTCTTTTCGAAGGCTTCAAAACTTCCAATGTCAATAATTATAGTTGGTGTTGGACCAGCAGAATTTGATGGTAAGTAATACAATTTCAATAGTATTCCTTGGGAGTTTATTTAATCTGAGTCATCATGCCTTTAAGTTTCTATCACTCTTTTTAAAAATTTTGAATGTGAGTGTGCATGTAGATTTGCATATAATGTCCATGTACACTAGGCATAAATATAAATATCTCACCATGAAGTCTGTTTAGGTGAGCGAATTAAAATATTGTCTTCTGAGTAGAGCATTATCTTTCTAATATAGATTCGTGCAACATATATTTTTTGATTTTAGTAGAGATAGTTTGTACCTTAAGATAATATTTTTTAAAGACTTACAGAGTGATAAATTGAGTTTTTGTTCCCAAGGCAAATTACTCTCTGAGTTTCCTAAAAACCTTTAGGAATAAAAACTAAATTAATAAACCATTAGGTTGTGAATAGAAATGTTAACACAGCACAGTATGTTACGGGAATGGATTTTCAGACCCTGGCAAGTTGGTAGACATTAGCTTTATAAATATGTAAGTTCTGTCATATGAAAACAGAATGAAAATGGAACTGACCATACAGCGGTTCTCAACCTGTGGGTCGCGACCCTTTCACAGGGGTCGCCTAAGATCATTGGAAAACACATATATAATTACATATTGTTTTTGTGATTAATCACTATGCTTTAATTATGTTCAATTTGTAACAATGAAATTGGGGGTCACCACAACATGAGGAACTGTATTAAAGGGTCGAGGCATTAGGAAGGTTGAGAACCACTGAAAGGAGACTTTATATAATTATGCTAAATTGACTTACAGGGAGTTTTGTTTGGGCTTAGGCCTTGTTCAGATGCTAATTAAGTGACAGGTGTTTGTGTAACTCGTGATCTGGGCAAACTTCGTTCAGGATAGTCTGTTACTAGTTATCTGGTAAATTTCTTCAAGAGAACTTTATACTGGACAGCACCGGTATGACTTCGTAACATTTGCCTGGTTCAGGTATTTTAGATTAACAATAACACTTTCTTTAGCTTGGCATTTTGGAAATGAAGATAATTTTAGACTATTTGGAACAACCTCTGGTATGTTACAAGGTAATTTAGGCATACAGGTACTAACTTTAGTATGATTATCACTGGGTTGATTCTCTGTTAACCACCAGTGCCTTCTCTGTAAGGGTGGTATGGATCTGTCCATCGCAGGTAAAGAACCACAGGGAACGTTATATTGGTGACTCCGAAAAGTCCTTTCTTTCATTCTATGCTTGGCTAGTCATCCTTTTCATCATTATAATCTTCCATTTTCTAAAGCAAAAGTCATTTAGTCTGATGGCTGCTGCTTCTGCTAATATTTTCTTGTCTCTGGGTATTTGCATCTGTTTGCATCATCTTTCAGGCATCAATATGACACATTTCTCTGGAGTCAGGAAACCTAAAACACATCTTACTTCTTAATGCTTTGTATACTTGATTGTTTGCATTAATTAGTGATAGACCAAGATCCACAAACTTCACGCATTGCTAGGTTATAATAACCCATGCTTTTTTCTTCAGTCACTAATTTGCTTTTGCCTCTCAAGGATACACCTCTGATAGGGCACATCTCAGGTCTCCCAGACTCCCATGGAAGTCCACCACTAGATGTATGACCTCAGGGATGGTAAAGACCAGCACCTGTTCATCAACAACCCCCACACATAATGTTTGAATACAAACCCACTGACCCTTCCTAGTCATATACCGTATTTCTACTTACTACACAAGACAGCTATTTGTTCTCTTCTTTTCTTTAGTTCCCAGTGAATTATTTATTAGGATTTGAGGTGTGGTAATTCATCATTTTCCTCTCTGACTTCCTGAAGTAAAAAAAAAAAAAAAATGCAGGAAACAGACACTAGAATATAAGCTTTATTACTAGCAATGCAGAATTGGAGAATTTGGGTTAACCTGTGCACAGAAGCAGACTTCTCACTACCTTTCCCCCCCAAGATTAAATGACCTCACCCTTATCTCCAGGCCTACTCCATCCGGGGGCTAAGTCTTGCCTATTAAGCCTGCCCCAGAGAGGAATTGCCTTCACTCTGAGGATAGGCAGCTCCAAAAAAGAGAGGTTCAGGTCAGTTTCTTCTTTTTTTTTTTTTTTTTAAATATATTTTATTGATTTTTTACAGAGAGGAAGGGAGAGAGCTAGAGAGCTAGAAACATCGATGAGAGAGAAACATCGATCAGCTGCCTCCTGCACATCTCCTACTGGGGATGTGCCCGCAACCCAGGTACATGCCCTTGACCGGAATCGAACCTGGGACCTTTCAGTCCCCAGGCCGACGCTCTATCCACTGAGCCAAACCGGTTTCGGCAGGTCAGTTTCTTCTAATAGTAATCCTATGAATCCTTCCTCTTTCCATGTGGAAAAGTGAATGAAGATTGTAGACAAAGAGGGAAGTTGCCTTTCCAGTAGAATTATATCCTGGGAATTAGAGTGAAACTTTCCTCTGGGGAACATTTGAACAGGGAATTGGGGTCCTGCTCTCACCATGATGGAAGTTTAAATAGAGTGGAAAGTCTTCCAGGCCTAGTCCTAGAAAAGGAGGCTATTCCACCAGGAGACAGTAGATGCTTCTCTAAAGGATTTTTTTTTCTTTCCTTTCTTTGTTATGGGTGGGGCCACAACATTAGTAACAAAGAAACAGAATTTCCAGAGGATGAGGCCCAGAAATCAGGATTTTAAAAAGATTCCCAAGTGATTCTAATGTGCAGCCAAGGTTGAGAACCACTGCTTTATTGGATCTCATTCTAGTTATTCAGTTATTGCCTGAATAACTCATTTTCTTTAATTAGTAAATTAGATAATAAAGGAGACGTTTTGGTGGCATGTCATCATCCATATACATTTATGTCTCAAAGTAATATGAAAATTTTGAAAACAAACCTAAACCAAAAAGAGGAATTAACTCTTTTTTTAAAAAAATATATTTTATTGATTTTTTACAGAGAGGAAGGGAGAGAGATAGAGAGTTAGAAACATCGATGAGAGAGAAACATTGATCAGCTGCCTCCTGCACATCTCCTACTGGGGATGTGCCCGCAACCCAGGTACATGCCCTTGACCGGAATCGAACCTGGGACCTTTCAGTCCCCAGGCCGATGCTCTATCCACCGAGCCAAACCGGTTTTGGCGAGGAATTAACTCTTGAAAATATTTGAGTATAATGAATTCTCTTATTAACATTCCTAATGAGTAGGAGAGAAAAAATAGGTATTTTTTAAAATAAGCTAATTACCTTATACATTTTACAAAATCAAGACATATATTGTATATTTAAGCAAACTGAGTGGTGGCTCTCCATCAGTTATGTGTGCTAGCAATGCTTTAGCGACACTGATTCATGAACATGTATAGAAAAAGTAAAATGTAAAACAATGTTTTTAACCCAAATGCATTATCCATGCACTAAAGAAAATAACAAAAGCCTGGCTGGTGTGGCTCAGTGGTTGAGTGTTGGCCTATGAATCAGGAGTCGCAGTTTGATTCCTGGTTAGGGCACATGCCCAAGTTGCAGGTTCAATTTCAGGTAGAGGGGCATGCAGGAGGCAGCTGATCAATGATTATTTGATGTTTCTATCTCTCTATCACCCTTCCTCTCTGAAATAAATAAAAAAGATTTTTTAAAAATCTTTAAAAAATGGTGAGGATTGTATTCTGATTGAACAATGTTTTTTGGAGGGTTAGGAGGCAAACATAATTGCAAGTGGCTCTCTGTAGTCTAGTGAATGTCATGTATATACAAAATGAATTATCAGCAATAAAATTATACTTGAGAGCACAAATTAGCATTCCTTATGTAATTAATTATTTAGAGAATTCTGGCTGAAAACCTAATAAACTCTGGAAAATGTTCTTAATTGCAGCATAACATTACTGTATCAGCAGATGAACCATTATATCACAGCATTCCCAAAAACCCTCTGATCTATGTGATGTTGAAATTCTCTTTTAACCAACAAATAATCATGCCTTAGAAAAATTGTACTTTATCCAATCAGTACAAGGGCAGAGCAAATGTCTCTTTATTGTTCAATCTATGTTTAAAGTAGGAATTGGGCAATATGGATATATAGCTAGCTTTGTTATAGTTTTGATAAGAATGAAGTTCAGCCCAGCCTATGTGGCTTAGTGGTAGAGTATTGTCCCATTAACCAGGTGATCAGGGTTCAATTCCTGGTCAGGGTCAGGGCACATGCCCAGGCTGTGGGTTCAATCCCCAGTAGGGGGAGTGCAGGAAGCAGCCAGTCAATGATTCTTTCTCATCATTAATGCTTCTCTCTCTCTCTCCGTCTCCCTTCGTCTCTGGAATCAATAAAAATACATATTTTGAAAAAGAATAAAGTTCAAATTGTTATTGGAAATTCTATGATGACTAGCACCAAGCTTCTTAATTTAGAAAGAAAAACTAAAATGGAATGTTTTAGTATCACTTGCTCAAACAGTCCTGTAAGCACGTGACCCCAGTTTGAGAACCCCTGGGATGGAGAGATGCACCTAATGACTGCTCTCTACTGCACTGGCTCTTCTCATCTGTCAAAGGGTCACCTGAGGTGCTGGCCTGTTTTCCTCATTTGTGAAATTTACCCCCAATCAAGTCCTGTGGGAGAAATGATTGAGGAGATGCAGGGAATCAACAGCTTTTTGACTTTATATAGGACGTTTTGCTACTTCATACGTCTTGATTTCTGTATTGCCTACGTTGTTTTAGTATATGGCTAAGATACACTGGATAAATAATTCTTTTTTATTTTCAAGCAATGATTGAGTTGGATGGAGATGATGTAAGAGTTTCCTCCAGAGGAAAATATGCCGAAAGGGACATTGTGCAGGTAAGAAATTTAATGAAAATAATTTCTTTTGTTCATAGCGAACAGCTCTTGTTAAATAAACAACTTTAAGTTGAAATGATGAGTGTCAGGTTGTGTTTAATTTAATTGGTGGGTTCTCTGTGAGATGCCTATTAAGTATTAGGGCCTAGAAAAAGCACCCATGCTTTCCCCTGGACTTTAGGTTCACAATATGTAAATAAATTGTCAATAAGTTATTTTATTACTATTTTATTATTACCTTCTTTATTATTACCAGAAAATAGTGAGAGTTTTAGTAAAATTAGAATCTAGAAACATAATGAACTTTTTAATAATGCTTATCTACTCATTTTTTAGTCTGCAACAAAGACTAAAAGTATTTTTAGACAGCTGATAGATATTTAGAGTAGATAAATTTAGTATAAATGAACCAAAAATGTAGATATTTTCATACTTTCTTTGTAGATTATGATTAGAAAGTGGAGAAATACATCTTAAAATTATGTATAAATATATAAATTATATGTAAGTAATATATAACCATAAATAAGTAACATGATATAATATATAACATAATAAAATATGATTCACAATTCTCTTAAAATTTTAAAAGAATACTTAACTAAAGCCTACTATTCAAGGAGTGGCTTGAATGAAAATAATTAGTAACCAATATAATTAAAATTTATAGTTGAAAACAAGGAGTTAATTCAACTAAAGTTCTGCATACGTTACAGCCTCCATATTTTTAGGGTGCCAGAAGAGAAAAAAGACTATGAAGTCTACCTTCTTAAATAGAAAAGGGAAGAAGGTGTCAGTACCATTGAAGCACATGACATGGAAGTTTGGGAGGAGCAAACAATGGACTTCAGCATTTTCTCTTAATTAATAAACTATATATTCACCCATAATACAGTCATTAAGAGAATCTAACTTAGAATTCAACAGAAATTGGTTCAAATCCTGGATTGTCCAACTATGATAACTTGGACAAGCTTTCTAAATTCAGTGTACTGGCATTGTTGTAACGATCAAATGAGAAAACATATATGAAATGCATTCCTGAAATAGTAAAATACAACAAAAAATGATTAAAATAATTTCAGGGAGAATATAACATAAAGTAATTTGTAAAAATTAATTGGCTAAATTTTAAAAAGCATTGTTCTTAGTCTGTCAGCAAAATTTAATTTTCAATGAGAAACATTTTTTAAGATAATTAAATATGACATATTTTTTAACCTAATGTTCTTAGTAGAGTAAAAAGCACACGTGCGCGCACACACACACATGAATGATGAGGTTCAAAGCAGCTAAGAAAGGGAACATGGTAATGTGGTCATCTATTTAAGAATCCCATGGTGTTTTGTTTTCATAATTAGACACATGATTATTCACCTGAACCTCATTAGCATAATTATAGGTTTAAGTAATTATACCTTATCTTAAAGCTTTCCACAATGTCTGGCTCACAGTTTCAAAAAAATTAAATTACTAAAGTGAGGTATGAATTTGAAGTCCTTTAGAATGTGTTATGTTGCTGGTTTAATGCACTTTTACAAAGTTAGCAGAGGCAACCCCGTATCTCATACTGTTATCTAAATGATGCTTATGAGAAACTTGTTATTTCTTAAGATTGTCCATATTGTTAAGGTTTTCTTTAAAAGGGCTAATATCTTATGTTGGCGACAACCAGCAGTTCTTATTATAAATATAAAACAAAAATTCCCTTGAAAGTATTTAGTCTCTCAATGGATATCCTATATTGGACAGAATATTGCTATAGGACTCAAATCTATGAAGTTATATGTGGGCACTGTGACCTTGAACAAGTCAATAAATCTCTTTAAGCTTTTGTTTCATTACCTCTAACTCTAAATTCTTTCATCTTTGCCTTTCTTATGATGTTGTGATTCTCAGAGGAAGTAAAAATCATGAAATACTTTGTTACTTATTAGTATAAGCTATATAATGTGTGTGTGTGTGTGTGTGTGTGTGTGTATACACATATATATATGCAAATAATTATGTTTCCTCTGTTTGACACTCAGAATCTTTAAGACCAGTCCACTACCATAAAATGATACTGAGATCACCAAAGGTTTTGAAGGTACCTGGGGAAATTAGCTAAACACTCAAGAGATTTTACCCCATAAAGTTGAACTGAAAGAACTGTGAGATATTACAGATTCTGAACATGAAATTAAAATGTTCCCAGACAATTAGTAGCCTCGTGAGTGATGGTGAGATCTTGGCTTACATGCCTACAGTTCAGGAGATTTGATGTGTTTTTTCAAATTTCATGCAGAAGTTTCTAAATGGTGATTGGTCTTTTAAAAATAGTAAGCAAGGTAAAAATTTATATATCTTATTGTATTTAAGAATTAGCATCTTCTCTCTCATCTTAAATAAGATTTTAAAAACATTCCAACAGTTATACAGCCTCTACCATCCACTAAAATATTTTTAGATGACTTATATTCAAGACTAGAAATTTCCTTGAGCCTTGTCCGGTTGCTCAGTGGTTAGATCTCAGTCCTCAGAGAGTCTGGGGTTTGATTCCCAGTCAAGGACACCTTGGTTGCAGGTTTGATCAGGGCTCAAGCAGTAGACAACCAATTTCTCTCTCTCTCTCTCTCTCTACTTCTCTCTCTCTCTCTCTCTCTCTCTCTCTCTCCCCTCTCTTTCCCTCCCTTCCACTCTCTCTAAAAAACAAATCAATAAAAAACATATCCGTGGGTGAGGATAAATAAGTAAATAAATTTAAAAATAGACATTTCCTTGAATAGTTGGGGATATAGGAGTTACAAGGGCACACCAAGAATAATAATGCCAGTCCTCCCATCATCAGAAAATATCAAAGCCATCATAATGCTATACACTCTGCTGGCTAAAATACTATCAGAAAATAGGGTCTATTTAGGCTCTCTTACCTTTTCACTACTTTCAAGTTTTTTACATGTTGAGGCTAATTAAGTTAATGCACAGCAAACAAAAGCCCACGTTTCTTAAATGGACAAAACCCTAAGGCTGCAAATAATAGTAGGCAGCTGAATTTCAGTAGCTAATTAGGGGTAATAGATAGGGTTTTCATTATATTGTCAAATCTTAAGTGGCACCCAACTTCATTCTAATTAATCATTTATTAAGTCCTTCATGTGCTAGGTAGGCTAAGAGCTATAGCATTACTTCACTCAGTCCTTAATTGACTTTGTGAGACAGGTACTTTGATTACCATATTTTTAAAAGAAGAAATGAAGTTTAATTCCTCTTGTTCGTAATCACAAAGCCAGTGAGAACTGGAGTCACGATTTAATCTTAAGGTGTTTAATTCTAAAATTTGTAACAAATATTCTGTATAACTTTGATTCTAAATCCTAAATCCTAAACATAGCATTTAAGAGTCTCCATGCCCTGACTCCAATCTTCCTCTTTAGCCAAACACACACACACACACACACACATACACACACTTTGTCTAAAACAAATAGGACTATTAACTATCTTTGCTTCACACATTTCTATTGTTCTTTCTCTTATTTTTTATTGTCACTTTATTGGAAAAATCTTTCTCCTCATTGGGCTGACTAGAATTCTACATTTTGAAATTTCCCAGTATACTGCCTTGTGTAATAGCCTGTCTCCACACACTTGAACTAATTTCCCCACCTTTTTTCCCTACTTTTTTCACCTATCACTTTATATCTTCATAAAAATACTGGACAGTTTTTGCCTTGTAATAATTTATAAATAAGGAAACTGAAGCCCAAGATGGGGTGTTAAACAACTTATACAAAGCTGTTTAGATCATAAATTGGTAGATCCAAATTTTCAACAAAGTTCTGATTCCAAAACCTGTGTTCTTTTTGTAATCAATACACCTACCCTGTAATGAAGATTATTAGGATCTGTTCTCCTTTTTGTATTACTATCAGGGTTAAAAGAGTAAGATTAATTTGGGTTTAAATAATGACAGATATTTATAGCTTTCTGATGTTGGGTAAATTCATTAAACTGTCTAAGTTTCAGTTTCCTCTTCTGTAGGTTCAAAATATGGATAACATGCTTATAAAAATTAAATAGTGTAAGAACTCTTAGCAGAAGGCCTCCCACTGGCCAGTTGCTCAATAAATGCATTAATATCAGTATCAGTTATTATTATTAGTTAGTATGTTGGCATAATCCAGTCAGAAGGCAATTTAGGTCACTATTTCATAGTGGCTGGATCTTGACATATGACACTGTGGTCAGCCTTATGTGTGATTATATTCATTGTCTTGCTATTCAATCTCATATGACTATGGTATAAATAGTAAGCAGGATAAGATCCTATGGTTTCTATCCTAAAACTTAAATGAGTTATTTTCTTAAATTCTATGTATTCATTTGCTTGTTGGGCTATGGATTGGCCATTGTGTATGAAGCAATGTCATTTCTCTTGGTTGCCTACAGATGCTCGCCAGCCTATCATTTCCTTAAAAATTATGTTTAAATCATATTTTCCATTAAATGGAGAATAATAACCTTGAAGACTTATACTTGAAAATCACTAATGGAGCTCTGCACAGTAGGAACAATCTAGTAAAATTGAGCAGAACAGCAACTAAAAGCCCATTTACCCAAACTAATTTAAACTTGTTTTCATAAATAGTCAAATCTGGCCATTAGAGCAGCTGTGAAAAACATTTTCCTTAGAGTGGGTGGATGCTAAGAGAAAGATGTAGAGTATCAAGGACATAGTATATTTCTATAGAACAGAATGCATTTATTGGTATTCTTCTTATGAATGTGATAAATTAGTGCAAGTGAAAATTGATTTATTCCTCTAACCCAAGCATTTTAAGGGTCCAAGTTAATTTGTGATAATAGTCAACGATCTCCATTCACAAATGTGTGAGCATTATTCTGAAGAGGAGGTCCCCAAGTATGATGATCAGAAATGAGTGATTAAAAGAGATTATAAACAGAGTGGTCTGAGATGTTAAGGGGGAAAGTTGTGACTGTAGAAGGGTTTGAGCAATAGTTTAAGTAAGAGGGCATATATTTTTCATGAAAACTGTAAGATTGAACATTAGTACCAAGTAGAGGAAATGAAGAGTGACTTGTCATTTTTCATTTCTCAGGAGAGTACTTCCTGACATGACTGAGTTGATGAATGTCTCTTTGGAAAAGGTTTAGATAATCTAGGTTATGAGTAGAAAGTTCTCAACATTTTTTTTCTACACCCAACACACATGAGACCCAACTTGCTATTACAGTGATTTTCAATCCGGGGCAGTCCCTTAATACTCAAGGCATATTTGTGCCGCCACCTAACAAGCATGTTAAATGTGATATATATGTATATATTATTATCTGTTATCTACAAAAGTATTTTTAGATAAGTATAACTGTATACATTGTGAGAACAATGATCATGGTTCTTAGTTTTGATATTCCAGAATATTGTAACATTCTTAAGAATACATTTTAATTTAATAAAAAATTTAACACATCTTATAGCATTTGCTGGAAAGGTGAAACAACAGGTGTTTGGGTGTGTGTGCAGTTTTTCAAATTATAAGAGGAAGTTTATTTAGAAAGTTACAGAGGTAGTAGAAGTAAGCCAGCTGGGCTGCGTAGGCCCAGGAAACAAGTTATAAAAGCAAAGGAAGGGCCCCTGGAGCTTAGGAGAGGGAAAGGCAAGGTAATGCAGGGGGTACCGGGGGAAGGTGAGGGGGAGAAGAAGGGGAAGAGAAAGGCCCAAGTATGTTCCAGAGACAGAGAGTGCAAACTGGGTCCTTCATCTTGAGGGTTTTTTAACAGGTGTTTTAAAATTACAAAAAGTCCGTGAATTACTATTTTAGATTACAATACTGACATTGTACTTAAATCTGAAAGAGATCAAATTAATAAGAATGTAAATGTAAAACATTTTTAAAAAACATATTTCTTTATTGATTTCAGAGAGGAAGGGAGAGGGAGAGAGAGATAGAAACATCAATGATGAGAGAGAATCATTGATCGGCTGCCTCCTGCACGCCCCCCACTGGGGATCAAGCCCGCAACCCAGGCATGTGCCCTTGGCCAGAATTGAACCTGGGACCCCTCAGTCCGCAGGCCGACGCTCCATCCACTGAGCGAAACCAGCTAGGGCATAAATATAAAACTTTTAAGAAGATAGTTTTATGTTTATATTGAACATGTAATTAAATATAAATTGATAAATAATAATGATAATAATAACTATTATATATAGTACATATTATGAGTTAAATATGGTTTTAAGCACTTTACATGGTAACTTACTTATATAATAACCTAATAAATAGGTATTACTATTATCCTCATTTTATAAAAGAGGAAACCAAGGCAAAGAGTGAAAAATAACTTGTCCAAGTTCATGCAGCTAATGAGTAGAAGAACCAGCCGCTGAACCTAGGAAATCTAATTCCAGGGTTTGTGAGAATAGTGGTGAAAAGGTAAATGAGTTTGATACCCCTGGCGTAGAAGAAAGGTAAAGAATTAAATAAAAGTACAAGGCAAACTCTAGGTAAAGGAAAGACAAGGAAGGCCAGATTTCCTTCTCCCTTAAGGCAGTATCAACTATTTCCCTAAAATGCAGGTATTAGCTACATATTTTTTTTTGGGGGGGGGGGGGGGGAATGAATCCTTTAAGAAACAGCTTAAAAGATAATTAGATGTACACTAAACCTTACTAATATTACTAAATGTTAATTTTTAAAATACTATACCTTTTAAAATAAGGATGAAGTAAATTATAGCTACAATTAGACATATTTTTTCATTAACCCTTAACTATGTTGATTCCTATTGTCTCACTTGTTTAATCATAGTTTCAGAGAGAAAATAGACCTAGCTTTTTTTTTCACCTCTTTGATTTTTTTTTTTTATTAAAAACATCAAGTTTTATCCATATAGTTAGGTAATGCAACTTCACAAAAGTTCACATCCTCCACTTCTCAGCTGAAAATGATATTCTATTAGTTGTTTCTTACCCTTACTTAGCTGCTTCCAGGGTAAGAGTAAGATCTGTCACCTTTCTAGCACATGTTTCTAAAAAGTTGAGTTTTCTTCCTCAGACAGAGAGGGGAAAATTATTGTCATATAGGTATGCTTCTGCCTACTTTTGCCCCATCCTGTATTTCAAGTTCCCACTAATGCAAACTGTGAATTTCATATTCATGTCCCTATGATTTGATGCTCTAGTTCTAATGAAAAATACTTTACTTGTGTTTAGGAGTCTTTAACGATATACATTTTTTTTTTTACTCTGCATTGGGTAGTAGTTTTGCTTTGAAATCTGAATTAGACATGGATTAACTCCATTGAACAGAAAGTGAGCCCTGAAGAGGTTCAGTGCTCCATCCTATTGGGAGTCAGGCTAGGTAGAGAACTCAGAACTGCATAACACATGTAGGTAGCAACATGATGGGCGTGTCAGGACAAGGAGACGAGTTATTGGGGGGCAGGGGACATAGAACACAAGTACACAATTTTATTGTTGTTAATCTTCACTTGAGAATATTTCTTCATTGATTTATAGAGAGTGAAAGGGAGGGAGGGAGGGAGAGAGAGAGAGAGAGAGAGAGAGAGAGAGAAAGAGAGAGAAATATGATGGGAGAAAGAGGCATCAGTTGATTGTCTCCCACACAGCCCCAACCAGGATTGAACCAAAAACCTAGATTCATGTCCTTGACCAGGAATCAAATCCACAACCCTTTGGTAATTCACTGACACTCTCACCAATGAGCCAAACCAACCTGGGCTACATCCCTTTTAGGTAAAGTTTATATTAGAAAGTTATGGTCACTGTTATAGTTGTTGGTAATGAACCAAATGTCTTTACCATGCATAGTAATTATTGTCCACCTCACCATAAGTCTGATCTTCTCTGATACTCCTACAACCAGAGACTGATTTTTTGTGTCTATTAACTACCATGCTGGAGTCTGTGAACTAACTTTCTTTCACCTCTGCTTTCTAGTTTGTGCCTTTCAGGGATTATATCGACAGAAGTGGAAACCACATACTGAGCATGGCTAGACTGGCTAAGGATGTCCTAGCTGAGATCCCTGAGCAGTTTCTCTCTTACATGAGGGCCCGAGGAATCAAGCCATCGCCGGCGCCTCCCCCGTACACCCCACCTACACACGTGTTACAAACTCAGATATGACTGTGCTCCGAAAAGTTCGTGTTAACTACGTGTCAGTTGGAACTGCTGAGTCAGGCTTGGTCCTGGTGCTCTGTAAGGAACCAGGGAATGGAACCGTTCTCCGCTTGGCTTCAGCAGTCCTGGTTAATAGGCTTTCTGGGATCCAAACTTATTCTCTTCCTAAACCAAAACTGTAAATATGGTTGTTGCATGAGCAACAGAAACATTGTTTGAATGCTTGAAGCAAAATATGGATGTCTTCTCTGAATCTTTACCTTTTTTTTTTTTTTTTTTTTTTTTGGACAGAAACGGCTAATTTCCAATGTGTCGTTGGGAAAAAGCACAAACTCTGTTTTTAACTCAAATATTGTCCTCGACTGCTGTGTGTATTGGGAAGCAGTCTCTCTGTATCAATGTTTACATGTTCCTACTTTTTAAATTTCAATACTTTTATAACTGTTCTTAAGAATAAGAGTTTTGAATATTGAATCCTTTGTCTTCTAAATTGCAATAGCTATCATTACAAGAGCAATATCTCTTTGAATGACTGTCTGGACAAATACAGTCGCAAACAAAGGAAAGGAAAGATACTTTCATATTTCTTCCGTGAGTGAGTGGTCTTACGAAGCTGCACATGCTCAGTAGTCAGTTCCTCTGCATTGGCCAAGGATGGGAGTTCAGCTCAGCAGGTGTGTATCCTGTAAGAACATGCATTTTCCCTGGAGTTTGGGTTCTAAATTTAGACTGCAGTCAGTTTATGTTTTGTGCTGCTCAGTAGACATTTTTAAAAAGTCAAAACGTTGTGAACTGTAAATGCACAGAAAATACTGTGTGTTTGTGTAAAAAGTAGCATCTTTATATTATAATGCTATTTAGAAAGACTAAAACCCAAAATATTTAACTGTGAACCATGTAGCAGAAGTTTTAAAACTTTTTATCCCATTATATCTTGTCTAGATATTTTAATTCAAAGGGATACTGTCTCTCTTTCTGGTTTCCTATCACCTTTCCACGTTGCCACACAGGGTGCACAAGCTGGAAGTTTTTTTGTGAAATTCCCAGTGAAATATACACAACCATGTGACTTAGTGCACAACACATTTGTGAAATAACCTACTCCTATATACGAATCTGCCTGTCCACAATTAATTGTGAAGAGTTTTTGCACGTACAGTTTTTACAAGAATTACAGTTTTGTGATGTTGTGTCCAAATTAAAGCATTTCTTTAGAACAAATGGCCTTAAATTCTCACAGAATTCCTGGAAATGATTGTGAATTGCCTTCAAATAATAGAAAAGTGTATTTATTTATTTTTTTCTTTTGTGTCAACAATGTAACTGCTTTATAACATTTTTCCTTACTTATATATTTACTACTTGGTTTATTTTTACTGTATGTTGTTCTCTTTGTCCCAAGTTGACCTAGGGTGACTTTTATAAGCATGAAACTATTTTACTGAAAAGAAAAATATATACATCCACATATCTAACAGTATCAATATTATATAATTATGTAATATTAAAGTGTCCATTTTTAAGTATGTATTAAAATCTTTAAAAGGATAACTATTTGCTCTGTAAATTTTATTCATAATGACATGGAGTCTGATGACCTCCTTCACTGAGCTTAAATATTTATGCCAGTATAGTTTATTAACCTACATATTTTTTATGTATCTTCATCAGTCCAAAATAACAAAAATAAATGAAATCAATATTATTTTTTTCTTTCTTTCTTGTCAAATATCAGTGATTTTTTCCTTTGAATTGATAAGCGAAAATGAAAGATGTGCCCTTTCTTACCTAAATAAATGTGCCCAGGCCTAGCAGGGGTAAATGGCTAAGCATGGGGAAATCTCAGTTACAAATCTATCTTTTGTATGGCTGTTAATAATTATCAGAAGCATAGATGATGTTAGTTCTGTGGGTAAGATTAGTAAATACCTAGTCTTGTCTTGCCATTGCCTAGAAGATGAAACCAAGACTGCATAACTAGAGCAGAGTTTGTTACCATTGTGAAAATACTGGTTATGACTCCCTAAATGTTGTGAAAGTTGCCGTTAGGGGCTGTGCAATGACAAATGCCATTGCTGTGCACCTCACTCCACCTTCCCACCCAATATTCCTTCATTGCCTGTGCTAATACCTGAAAGTTATGTAAAAACCGGCAACAATAAAAAATATATTTAAAAATGAAAAGAAAAAACTTTCATTCCACAGAATATAGGGAGGTGCTGAGATGAAAGACTTGTGACTTTTAAAAATTAGATATTTTATAAACATACTCATGTAAGAGTTTGCACCAAGTTGTTGTTGCTGCTGTTTTTCTAAATGGCTTTTCTTCATTAGATCTTTTCTTAAGCTTTCCCTTCCCTTTGACAAGGGAAGACTTGAGTACAAAACTGCTAGAAAGGGCTTCTTTGGAAGATGTGAAAGGGAAATTGAGAGAAACAGCAGTCCAAGCCTGGGCTACGTTGTCCACTGTTTTCATAGATGGTTATCCTGACAATGTTCATAACTCAGATTTCAGTCTCACAACCAGAGTAAGGACCCGCCAAGTAGAAGTGTTTTTCCAATGGAGAGTAGGGTAAATACCTATATTAAAATTATTTTTTTACATTGACGTGACTCCCAATAATTCTTTTCATACAGTAAAATGTTTTACTGTCTGAAAATGTTTGTATGTAATTTAAGAAAAAAAATGCGAACATAATAAACAGAAGTCTCCAAACAGTGTTCTAATATATATCACAGAACTCTGAACAGTTTTAAAGGAAACATCTTCAAATCTCATAAGGAAGGGTTGTTGCTTATTTCACACTTTAATAAACCACCCCTAATCCCATCACCTGGCATTGTTCTTACTTCCCGCGTCTTGGAGATGCTCTGACTACCAAAATCTGAGAGACATGGACACTGAGGTCTTATCATGGAAAGAGCAAAAACAAACTGTTCTAAAGATTTGCTCATTTAGTTTCAAGCAATAGTGGCCATGACCTCATGATTTTCTCATCACAAAGTTATTCACTAATTTAATTTCCATGAAACAGGCTGCTGAGCATTCCTAATGTATTTAGATAAGCTGATTTCATAGAGATAGGATTTGCTATTAGTCAAAGAGGTCGATATCATTGACCTTAAAAATTAGGAGGAAGGATGAAGGAAGGAATATCCTCAGGGTTGGCTTAAAAATAGCTCCTCTTTCAGAGATCTTCATCTTACAAAATAAGTTAATGGAAATTATAACACAGATTCAGTTATTTTGACAGAGAACAAGTTTGGTAACTCAACATTTCTACAAAAATAATTTTGACAAATGCTAAATAAAACACCTTTTATTTAGTTATCAATTTTATTATTAAAACATTAGAAAAAGCCTTACTGGTTTTGCTCAGTGGATAGAGCATCTCCCTGTGGACTGTAGGTTCCCGGGTTCAATTCCTGTCAAGGGCACATGCCCGGTTGCGGGAGGCAGCCGATCAATGATTCTCTCTGTCATCATTGCTGTTTCTATCTCTCTCTCTCCCTCTCCCTTCCTCTCTGAAATCAATAAAAATATATATTTTTTAAAAACTTAAAAAATATTAAAATCCGAATGTACTTAAAATTAACAAAATTGACTATCATTTCAACAATAGCAAAAGACATATTCCATAATTTGGAGATGAGCAAATTTGACATGCACTGTAGAAAATAACTCTGCACCAGAAGATTTTTAAAAAGTCAGGAGCCCAGCCCTGGTTGGGCGTCGTCCAGTGCACCTAGAGGTTGGTTGCAGGGCACATGCCTGGGTTGCGGGCTCAATCCCCAGTAGGGGCTGTGTAGGAGGCAGTTGATTTATGTTAGGCTCTTACATCAATGTTTCTCTCCATCTTTCTAAAAAATCAATAAACTTATTTTTTTAAAGTAGGGAGCTCTGATAAAACAGCAACAATCACTAAAAAACCCTTTGAATTCATTAAGAACAAACTTTCAAATCCCTAAACATTACATGGAGCTACCAAGACTGTCATTGTTGGATTAGGTCATCATATGACAGTCTAGAGAGATGAAGAATTATAGGTACTTTTAATTTTTTATTTATTTTCTGAGAACGTATAATAGTTTTAAATTAATGATTTGAAATCTAAATCCAAAGGATTATATATGTGCTGGGCATTTTTATATAGGCTGGTTATAAAACTTCTAGAAGCTTCACCAGTAGGAAGGAGCATAACTCACTTCACATGCCATAAAATGAGTCAAAAGACCTGAGCTTTCATCTTGACTAACTGATTTGGGCAAAATATTGCTTAAATACATAAACCTAATTTTCATCACTCATTTATTAGGGTGATAATTCTAAAGCTCCTTACAGCACTATCCTGTGGTTCTCTCAATAAAATTTATTTTAATTGGGGCACACTCTGAAGCTTGATGGGAGGAGATTACTTAATGAACTTAATAGACTGAGCTATTCAAGGGCCTTCTGGGAGATTGGTCAGCAAGTGAAAAATCTTAGCTTCTTATTAAAAAGGCAGGTCATTAGCTCAGTCATAACTCCAAACCAGTCATGTACTCTCACCATTTTCTTGACCTGAGAGCCAGGAGGATAGGGGGAAATGGGAGAACAACCCAGAGTTCGATTGTTTTGTGAATGTCTGAGTTTCTTTGTTATGTGCCCTCATGCCTGTGTGTGTCCCTGCTCTTATCCTCCTGTCATTTATTACTTGCTTGTTGTCTGTATCAGCAGGTCATCAGTTGAGTTATTAAAAGTGAATTGAAGGAAAGATTGATCATTAAGAATGTTACATTAGTAACTTAATATTTCAAGGTAAGCCTAAATTTCAGTGTATCCAGACTGAGAGACATCAGCAAAATCTTAAAACAGCAGCATACAATAATACTTTTCCCAGATTTATTCATCCCTCCTGTAAACCAGAACTGTGAAGAGCATGAATAGAGATTAGCAACATCTTTTTCTCCACCTTCTCTCAGGCTAATTAGCAGTGAAATGGTCAAAAGGCAGGCAGGCAGCAGGGGAGAAGAGATTAATGAAGCTTTGAGGCATCTGATAGCTATAGGTCCTGACTCAGGATAGTCTGAGAAAAAGAATTCACAAATGACAGGATCTTACATTTGAAATTGTTTTTGACCAATTATAGTAAATAAAAACAAAACTAAATGAAACAAAACACCTTTGAAACAGGATTTTGCACTACATTCTACCTTAAAAATGAAAGCAATAAGAATTTATATTTTAGGTACTGGAAGAGTGTTCTGTATTCACACCTTTGAATTGTACCTGTGCATTGTGTATTTCCAAGTAGGTTGCACATGTGTGTGTGTTGGAGGTGATTACATGCCTTCACTCACGCATGTACCTGCATAGATGTGTAAACAACAGTAAATGTGGGGACAGTAAACAAGGACAGAAGAAATGATGATGCTTACAAGCATTTACTGTCTTTCCTAGTGCTGGGTACCCATCCTGGGGGAAGTACTCAGGCCTGCAAAGAGTGTGGACAAGAGCACAGAAGGTTAGAACTTTGCAACTGCATTTGTAATAGGATGGGTTGACTTGCAAATTCTATGCTAATATTTACAATTTTTAATGTTTTGTTGCTTTTGCTTAGGAACAAGGGAAAAGGATTTGATTGATATGAATTTGGCTGTGGAGAAGAAATGTGGAGACATGTAGTTATTATATATTTGTGTTTTAGTTCAGAAATCCACCCACCAGTTGATGACTAAACTCCATTTAACTTTCTAAGAAGGAATACATAAATATTCAAAATTTTGCCTACATCTGGTCATCTATTTCCTATAACTATTTTCTAAACCATTGTAATGACTTTGGCTTAGCATTTAATCATGTACAAAGCACTGTCTCACATGAAACCTCTGTCCACACCTGTCAAAATTCTGCTCATCCACCTAGCCTCGACTCAAATGCTGCTCTCAGCAAAACTTTCCAGCACTCCCTGAATTACTTAGAATCAATGTCTCTTTTTCTCCAGCCTGTAGAAGATCCGAATAGCCATTCTTCCTCCCTACTGGTAGACCATGTTTGCAGTGGGGAGGTCTTACTGCTATAACATTCTATTCCCTTCTATAATGAAAATTCCCTAAAGACAAATAATATATTTTTGTGGGAAGAGGACGTAAGGAGACTGAAGTGTCAAGAAAAGAAATTGACTAACGGGTATCTGATTTGAGGAATAGTAGAGTCAAGGTTCAAAATTCATTTATCCATTCATTCAAATATTTATTGAGTTTCATGCTACTGAAATGGTGAAATATAGCACAGGAAAAACTAAGGCCTTACATAGGTACAATATCACCTGACATCAAAAAATATGAACGAGAATTCATTTGCATTTTCTTCCTTCTTAGTTTATAAGCAAACATGGAACATTTCAAGATCTGCTCTCTGTTCATCTGTCTAGCCCTTATAATTTTATCTCTCTCAGCTTTGATACATGCTTCAGCCACACTGAACTACTAGCTGTGTCTCAAGGGGTCATGGTATCTTTTATTTGTAGGTTCATTCACATCCACCACTCTCCATCATTTCCTTGAGGATGTTCCCCTGAGCCTGTCAGACTGGTACAGATGTCCTTTGTGTATGCTCCTACAGGACCCAATGCTCAGACTCCTACTCACAACCGTGTTTGGACAGAATATTTCTCATTTACAGGCCTGCTTCCCTCACCATAGTGAGCCTCCTGAGGTCAGAGCCTACATCTCTGTGTTGATTTTCCATAGCCAGCACAGGGCCTGATACACATTCAGGACTCAATAAATACACATTAAACCAAATTAAAGTCCAGTGAGTTGACATTACAAAAATAGTCAAGAATCTTGAGCATACACTATAACTTGAAAGAAAATTTTTAATTCCACCCACTCTACTACCTTTTTTAGAAGAAGCATGAAGCTCAAAAGAGTTTTCACACTGTTCTGATCCCGTTTTGATGGAATCTGTTTTGTAAATAGCTTCACAGACTGTGTCGTTTTCCTCTCTTAAAATGGAAATCATTCCTTGAATCTCAATGTCAAGCAGCAAGCCAATAGAAAGATACTATTTTCATATAGATTAAAAATAATAGCTCTGAGAGCCCTGGGCTGTTCACAGTGGTTGATGTTTCCTCACCCTTTGGTTCAAATAAACTTCAAAATGAAGCCTTGAGCCTCCCAGCCACCAGTCAAACCCAGTTTCTTGGAATTGCATCTGCTCTGTTCTGTGCCTAAGCTTCCCCTCTCCCCACCCCACCCATTTTAGGGCAGCAACATCAAAGACCAACCAAACATTTCAGTGTCTTCAGTACATTTTTGTTTGTTCGTCATCTGATGTCATTGCTTTGGTTACTGTTTCCTAAATACTTTAATAAACTCTCAAGAAACCACCTTCCCATAACATTACAATATTCTCATGCCTATTTAAGAATTGAATTTGCAATAACCCATATTCTACCGAATACTGGGAAAAACTAACATGTAAATATGGTATGTAGATGTATTTTATGTAATTTCAAAGGGGAAAAAAACAGGGTTAGTTATAAAGCTACAAGGAAACATATTCTGTATCAATATGCAAAATTTTTTAAAAGTTAGAATTCTTCAACTGAAGAATGGCTTGACCTAGAGATACAAATCTTCTACTGGGCCTATTTAGCAATAGAGCTGGATGACCCCTTGGAGAAAGTTTTTAGCAATACATTTTTATAAGATAACCTTAAAGCTTTAAGCCAAGCAATGTTGCTTTGTTAGTATTTCCCTCAAGTCATGCTTCTTCTAAAAATGCTTATATATACACAAAATAGCCATATTTGCATATACTTTAAATATACACTATGTATAAATTTATATATAAATATATTTATAAGTGTAACAGTGAGGCAAAAGTAGGTTTACAGTTGTTCATATGGAAAATAATACAATAATTAATAATAATAACACAATAATAAATTGTGCTTCACATAATCACAACTGTAAACCTATGTTTACCCCACTCTGTATATATAATATTGTATACAAAGTACAATGAAGAAAATAAACTGAGTGATATAATTAAAAGTGTTTGGGGGCTTATATTAGACTGAAATCTTAAAGCAAAGACTCGCCTCCAAGATATAGGAGAAAAGAACATTTCATGAAGAAGAAACAGCTAGCAAAAAGGCTCTGAGGAGGAAACTATTTGTCATGGAAGAAAACCAGAAAGAAGAGCCACTCTGGTGACAGCCTAGTGAGCAAGGGCAGGGATGGTACAGAACGAGGTGGGGAAGGAGGGCAGGGTCACTAATTCCCCACGGGTCTCAGATTGATCAAACACACTGAGATGTTCGGGTGATTCGATGACACACTC
The DNA here is from genome assembly GCF_028538775.1 of Myotis yumanensis. NCBI lineage: Eukaryota > Metazoa > Chordata > Mammalia > Chiroptera > Vespertilionidae > Myotis > Myotis yumanensis. The sequence continues at coordinate 173,940,559 of NW_027223754.1, forward strand.
ATCATAACTTCTCTTTGATCCTTTACCAAACCACATCTCTGAAGTTCAACTTTATTCACAGGTCCTGCTATCTCTCTGCAGGTAATGTGGTTTCCTACTGTAGCCAATTAATGGAACTGTCATATGCCAAAGCTGCTCTGTGTCCTACTGCAGAGTGGATGGAAATGCCCCTTTCCCTTTCTGTGATGTAGTCTATTAAATTGAACTACATTCCCTATTGTCTCAAAACCTGCTCTTTTGTGGGTCTCTTGGTGTAAGTCAAATGATCTTATTGAAAAAATTTCATCCAACAAATACCTATTTAAGTGCCTAAAACAGTGTAGGGCAAAAGTAGGTTTCTAGTTGTGGGTACACAAAACACAGAGTTTATTCTTTTATATTATTATTGATTAATTATTGTATTATTTTCCATAGGAACAACTATAAACCTACTTTTGCCCTACCCTGTATATACATGAAAAAAGCCACTGGGCGTGAATCAAATATGGGAGTGGAAGAAGCAATGAATGCGTAGCAACATTCACCAGGTTGGAGTCAGAAGCATGGGTCCCTCTGCTAACATTGTTACTTGATACATCTGGTTATTCAGGGCTCTTTAGTTCTTCACAATGAATTTCCTCAAGAGGATGCCAGTTTAGTGATTCAGTCCCTCCATTCGTCAGATAACCTTAGACTTTTTGACCCAGTGGTAGACCTTGCCTAGGTTTCATCTGATATTCTTACCTTATTCTATTCATTAAAGGTCTCAAAGGTTGATTTTGACACATAATACACAACAAAACATGACAATATTATAAAACTGATTAGAGTGATACTAGTAGCTGTAAAACTCTAAGTTCACTAATATCAATGAATTTTTAATTATTTGTAAGTGGTGAAGTTTATGGTATGTAAACTATACTTCAACAAAACTTTTTTTTAAGTCTAGAAAAATACTATTGTCTCCTGTGATCTATGGAAGCCAACATTTTTTTAACAATTGTATTTATTTATTGTTTAGAGAGAGAAAGGGAGAGGGAGAGAGATGTGAGAGAGAAACATCAGTCCCTTGCTTCTTATACAACCCACAACCTGGATATGTGCCCTGACCGGGAAACCAGCCGCCACCATTTAGTGTACGAGACAATGCTCTAGTCTAACCAGTTAAGCCACACTGGCCAGGAGTAATAAATTTCTGAAAGTCATAGCAGCTCACCCAAACTCCCTCTTAAACCCACCACTTTTTACCAGAAATGGGACAATTGTGGCATGAGTTTATTAGCCACCTGCAGAAGGAAGCATTGGCATGGGTTTTTAGGCAGTTCCCTGGCAAAAAGAGCAACATGCTGACCTACGTTCAGAGGCAGAAGAAATTTGGGGACAAGATAAATTTATAAAGAGATTGGCAAACATTTATTAAACTCAAAAATATAGTAAATAGCAAGTGTATCAAGATAAAAAGTTGGCTGGATTGTTGCGTGGTCCACAGGAACATCTCTGATGGCTGTTTTTCCTATATTGGAATATTAGCTACTCCATGGAATTTCACAATTCTCTGCAATTCTTTATTATCATTGGTTTCATAAACAACTTAGATATATCCCTATATTTTTAAATAAAAAGCAGTGAAATGACGTTGCCAATGACGCTGCCTGCTAGCCAGATCCACAAGGGGAACCAACCCCCGGACTTGAGGACAGTTGAGATCCCTTGACTGAAGAGGCCAGCGACCCTCTACGGGGACAAGGCTCCTTGTGCACTCCATCCACTATGTTTATAGCTATGCTCGCTCTCATTGCTTGTCAGCCTTCTTCAGAGTCTTAAACAGCCCAATCCAGGAGGTGGCCGCTGATTTACCTGTGCTATCATTTAAAAAATAAAACCGGGGAAACTTGCTGGAAGCCGGTCCATCCTTGCTGCTTGACACAGTCGCTGCAGGGAAGAAACATCTGCACAGCATATGTTTCAAGGGGCCTGGCGTACTATATGGCATAGTGTTCTTGCTATGTTTGCTCACCTTCTTGGCGAGATGTGTTTTAACCAAGGTCACCTCTCCCAGAAAGGTTGTTTCCCCAGGTAGGGATTTTCCCCTGAAGTTAGGGAGGCAACAAAACCCCTGAACTAAATGCCAGGCCGGGGCAGTTAATCCCTTTAACTACCAACGGTCACCCTTAAGCTGCATAGTCTTTACTCCCTGGAATGGAGGTAAGAAACGCCCTACCCTTTGGACTAGAAATTGCCAGGGTTAAAATCAACGGGTATAAATACAGATGTAACAAGGCAAGAAGAGACAGAAGGCGGCTGGAGGGATCCCGGCTAGAGATCCTGGCTGGGCTGCTGATCAGCTGAACGCCATCTCCGTGTCGTTCCTTCTTCACCGACTCCGTGCACACCTTTGGGAACCCCTGCACCTGCTTCACGACCCCCGCTATGGAGGCTGGTCGCTCCGCTGTACTCCGTGTGAAGCGCAAGCGCAGCAGGAGCCCGCCGAGGCCCTGGTCCTCGCCTGTAAACGCCTCCGGACAGATGCGGTGGAGTCGGCGGTCCAAAAGACGCCCCCCAAGGGTCTGGAGAAAGCAGCAGAGAAAAATGTCTTCCACTTGGTGGCTACCGTGTGCTCCCAGGAGGACCCGGTCCAGCCGCTCCTGCGCACCCTGCCCGGACCCCGGGCCACCCCTCAGCGTATCCGCCACAAGCTCCGCGCTTCCACTCGGAAGATCCAGCAGGAGGGTCGCTACAGGGTAGTCTCTAGCCGCCGACCCTCGGGCCTTCTCTCGGGTGACCTAGAGTCCGAGGACGCGCGGGAGAACCCAGAAGCCGACCGCGAGGCAGGCTTCCAGCTGATGGATCTGGTCCATGAAGAAGGAGACCCCGAGGCCGCTGCCGCAGCCGCCGCCTCCTCCTGCGAAGTATCTGACCCAGATGTGACCCTTTGCAATGCTGTAGAGTTGCTCCGCGAGCGGTTGACTGTATCTGAGGATGGGCCAAGTGTCAGGCACCGGGAGGAACGCAAGGATGACTATGTGTATGACATTTACTACTCGGAGACGGCCGCTCCAGGATGGACTGAGAATATCCTCTCTGTGCAGCCCTTCAGCCAGGAGTGGGAGCTGGTGCATGATGGCAAACAACTAGAGGACCTTGATGAAGAGGAAGATGAAGATGATGAGAACAGTGAGAATAATTGGCGCAATGAGTACCCAGAGGAGGAGAGCAGTGATGGAGATGAAGATTCCAGCGGCTCTGATGAATGGGACAGCCTCAGTGAAGAGGAAAGAGGCAATAGCAGACCACGGATGTGGGGCAAATACCCTGTGGATGTGCAGAAGGAGTTTGGCTATGACAGCACTGATGACCTGGACTGGGACTGAGGATCCTGTGACAACCATGAGGTTCTATCACAGGCCCTTGAGGGCTTTGACTGCCTTATCAGCCACCCTGGTAGTGGGTTTCCTGGCATAACACACGGACGGAGGAATGTTTCTGACTCTCTATCTCTCTCCCTTCCTCTCTGTAAAAAAATCAATAAAATATGTTTAAAAACAAACAAACAAAAAACAAACAAACATAAAATGAAGCTTCCTGGCCTAGGCATTTTCCTGCTCTTCTTCTACGCTAAAGCCAGTAAGTGGAAGAGAGGCTGTTTCATGAGCACTTCGGTTCAACTTTCCCATGCCACTAGGCACCCGCCCCCCCCCCCCCCGCCCCCCTCCTGCCCCAGTAAAAGCCTGATTCTTTTTGACGGCAAAATCTAAAAGGGCTACAGTGGGTCTCTTGTAGGAACACACGCTGAGTAGTAATGGCCAGTAGAAGAAGAATCTGCCTGAGCTGTGAGGGGTTTGGTTGACAGTGGTCTCTACCTCCCTGCTTCCTACGATAATGACTGTAGAGATTGCTCTTTCGTTAGCAGTGGTACCAAGGAACAGGGTATGTATGAATGGGATACTCTGCACTCAGTAAAAACACTAACTACGCGAGCAAGTCATTCCCTTAAAACCTTTTCAATATGAATATGTTTTCTCTTGTGCTCCCTTTTCTGCACAAACCAGACAGGAGTTTTACCAGATCTGGTGATGATGTGGGGAAGAGGTTGTGTTTTGTATCTTTCCAGAAGGAGCAGCCTCTGCCTCCCTCCTGGGGACCGTCACCCCTGGGAGGCCGAGTTAGCACACCTGACCAGTGCCCGTCTGCAGCAGATGTGCAGCCCTGAGCTGGAACCACCTGTCCATTGGGAGGATCACATGCGCCTCCTTTCTGTCTGTTCATATGTCCCATCGCCAATGACGCTGCCCGTAGCCAGATCAACAAGGGCAACCAACCCCCCGACTTGAGGACAGTTGAGATCCCTTGACTGAAGAGGCCAGCGACCCTCTATGGGGACAAGGCTCCTTGTGCACTCCATCCACTATGTTTATAGCTATGCTTGCTCTCATTGCTTGTCAGCCTTCTTCTGAGTCTTAAACAGCCCAATCCAGGAGGTGGCCGCTGATTTACCTGTGCTATCATTTAAAAAATAAAAACGGGGGAATTTGCTGGAAGCCGGTCCATCCTTGCTGCTTGACACAGTCGCTGCAGGGAAGAAACATCTGCACAGCAAATGTTTCAAGGGACCTGGCATACTACATGGCATAGTGTTCTTCCTATGTTTGCTCACCTTCTTGGCGAGATGTGTTTTAACCAAGGTCACCTCTCCCAGAAAGGTTGTTTCCCCAGGTAGGGATTTTCCCCTGAAGTTAAGGAGGCAACAAAACCCCTGAACTAAATGCCTGGCCGGGGCAGTTAATCCCTTTAACTACCAACGGTCACCCTTAAGCCGCATAGTCTTTACTCCCTGGAATGGAGGTAAGAAACGCCCTACCCTTTGGACTAGAAATTGCCAGGGTTAAAATCAACAGGTATAAATACAGATGTAACAAGGCAAGAAAAGACAGAAGGCGGCTGGAGGGATCCCGGCTAGAGATCCTGGCTGGGCTGCTGATCAGCTGAACGCCATCTCCGTGTCGTTCCTTCTTCACCGACTCCGTCCACACCTTTGGGAACCCCTGGACCTGCTGGGGCTCGACCCCAACAAGGACTAAGAGAAAAGTTTTTTCTTTTGTTATATTTTATCAGAATCTGTTTCTTCAGAGCCACCAGCTACAGATGATATGAGTGGGGGATGACTTATTCTTTGATTATATCTTTCCCCTATTGAACACCATGCCTGTCTAAATCTGCTTGAGGTACAGAGTAAGCAGTCACTCTTCTGCACACGTAAGTGATGAGATTATTAAGAAGTGCCATATCTAAATGGATCTTAGTGCCAAAATTGGAATTAGATAATCCAGTCTTTGATGACTTATAATAAGTGCCTATTCCCATCATGGGTTTCAAATCAAAGTAATTTCATTTCCTATCTTGATAGAACCATTACTGTAAAATTAAATTGCATTAGATTTTTAACTCGCTGAGTCCAACTTTCAGTTTGCATACTACAAACCTAACACTAACCTTTACTGTTTTTGCCATTGTGGACTTTCAGTTGCTATGATACATATATTTTTTGAGAAATTTAAGTCAACAATCTAACCTCTATTTGGTTACTTCAGCTTCAGTTTTCTGGCTGAAGGAGAGTGACAGTGTGTTACTGTGGTATTTGACAATGAGTAGAAACGGTAAGAAAAGAAAATAACTTCACAACTTGAAAAAAAGAAGGGAGAGCTTGTGGTGTAAGGATAAGTGTCATAGATCCACTGAGGACCTTAGAGTCACCCATAACCGCTTAATATAAAATAATAATCATTAACATACACAACAAAATATTTGGGCTGAATAAGGCTCTGCCACCCCCTTGATGCTCTTTCTATGCCCTGGCAGGGCAGCCTCCTTTCTTTTTTTATATACATATTTTATTGATTTTTTACAGAGTGGAAGGGAGAGGGATAGAGAGTTAGAAAGATCAATGAGAGAGAAACATCGATTAGCTGCCTCCTGCACACTCCCTATTGGGGATGTGCCCTCAACCAAGGTACATGTCCCCGCCCGGAATCGAACCTGGAACCCTTACGTCCGTAGGCCGACTCTCTATCCACTGAGCCAAACTGGTCAGGGATAGCCTCCTTTCTAAGAATGCAGCACACATGCCTGCGTAACTCAGTGGTTGAGCATTTACCTATGAACCAGGAGATCATGGTTCAATTCCTGGTCAGGGCACATGCTTGGGTTGTAGGCTTGATCCCCAATAGAGAATGTGCAGGAGGCAACCGATCGATGATTCTCTCTTATTGATGTTTCTGTCTCTCTCCCTCTCCTTTCCTTTCTGAAATCAATATATATATTTTAAAAAGAATGTAGCACACATTTGTCTACAATGTCACAATATGCACTTGGTTCATAGAACAGCTCCTATGACTTGATGCGCCCAAGGATCTCATTCATACCGATGGGACTCAGGATTACACAGAATGTGAGTCTCCAAAAGAAGCCGGGCACTTGGACCCCGGAGCAGAAAAACAATCACTCTGAATGAGTGATTGAGTGAAGGAGTGGGCTGGATGGAGTGGGCAGCAGGACTGGACGTGGAGGAACTGTGTACATCCACAGGTTGTTCTTGATCAGATAGGGCACCTCTGCTCCCTACCATTCCTCAGCCAACCTGCTGTGGAGGTCTCAGTGACTCAGGAAGGGGCATGGCTCTGACATTGGCTGAAACTTCAGAATTGTGCTGGAAAACTTCATCAACTCTAACTCATCTGAAGAAAATACTAGGATGTATAAGAACCCAGAGATCCTGAAAAAAATAAGCAGAGTGAGAGTCATAAAGAGCATGCCACTGGGTTAGTTAGAGGAAAGGGGCCGTGGGTGCGCAGCGGAGCACCGAGAACAGCAAGGAGAAGGGCAGCCCAGCAGAGGGCTGCAGCTCTGGTCTCCCCTGAGGCACCACTCCACTCCCCCTGCACCTCCTTCCACCCCACCCCCAGCCATTTCTCTTGGGTCAGTGCCCTTATCTGAGGCTCTCAGACTGAGGGAGAATAGAGAACATTCTATTGCATATACTAGAAACACACCTAGAAATTCTCAGAAATATTGGAGGAAAATATTGACATTCCTGCTTGTCAAAATGAGTAAGTGCACAGAGCAGGGTGATTTTGAGTCAAGATACGCTGCGTTCTATGAAATAGGGCATAATTTTTCTTCATTGATTTGCAAGGTTGGGCATATTAAACCCAGAGTGCACACAGGTAACATTACAATTACTTTTGAATCTATTATTTTCTCCTCTGATAACGCTATAAACTAAGTAGGGCTGATATTTTAATCCTTTTTTAGATAGTGGGGACATCACGGTTCAGAAAGATTTATGAGATTCAGTCTCTGTGATGATACCCCATGAACTTATTGCTTTAATTGCACTTATTGTGAATTTTCTATTTAATTTAGGTATTTTGTATGTTTATTCATTTGTCTAAATTTCTGGTATTCATATGAATTTATATTGTCTGTCTTATGAATACAAACTGCTTTAATTTAAAATAATAGATAATAGTAATAAAACTTATCCTCTTTATAGAAATGATCAGGGATTAAATTTTCATTTGTTCATTATCTTTTTATTGATCTTATTTACTTTTTTCTAGAAGATGAGACATGTTCAGATCCATAGGATTATATCTAGTTGCCTTTTTTAAAAAAATAAATAGTAGAAGTCATTTTCCTAACCTCTCAGCCATGGAGGAATCTTTCTGGTGAAAATAAAGCAAGAATCTAGCATTTTTTCATTCAGTTTCTAACAGCTGCTCTACCTAGTCTGCAGACTAAACATTTTACCCATTTCAAGGGACTTGCTAAAAATCAGCACTGTACTGAGAAGTCTTCTTATTTCCAATCTGACAAAAGAGATAAACAAGCTATTTTGACAGATTCTGCAGCAAGGGAAAACTAATCAGAATGTTACCTAGGGGAGCAAAAAGTAGGAGATAACAAATACTAAATGTTTAGCAAGAAGGAATGCGTTTAAATGAAAACCTCTTAGACCAGTTTCACATCATGTACAAAGTCCTCCTGCCATTATTTATGAGTGTGAGATTAGAGGTGTCTCCAGACCACCTTTTGTTCCCTGGGCCAGTAAACCAAGGGCTTTATTTAACTCCCACACAACGGATGCCACTCCTTTCACACCGAACACCAAACTGTCCTCAAGCCCTCGGAGACAGCAGTGTCAGCTTTTTGCTTCATATGCTAGGGTTTGCAGTCCCTGTTGAATAGCTAACATTTATAGAACAGTTGTAATGTACCAGGCACTATTCCAACTACTTTACAGGAGTTATTTCCCTGACTTCTACTTACTAACCACCTTATGTGATCTGTACTATGAACACCTTCATTCTATAGATGAGGAAACTGAGGTACAGAGACTTTGAATAACTCCCCAGAGCCACACAGCTGGGAATGGCAAGTGAGGGCTTTGAATTCAGAAACCAAGCTCTATGGCTACACTCAACTTCTTTGCTGTTTTGTCCCTAAATGCTGGAGGCTGATTTTAGAAGCAAGTTTCAACTGCTCTAACTTTTGAGCAAGTTAGCCGTATTTACTCATTCATTTATCTCACATTTATTAGTAGTTTATGAAGAGCCAGTACCACGCTAGACCCATTAGACCTTTCTCTCCAGGATTGTAGGTTCCAGTGAGAAAGGCTGAAAAGTAAGGCCACGAGGACAGTGCTGGGTAGCAGGCAGCACAGCAAACCTGAGGCAAATAGAGGAAGACCGAGATCTCAATGAGTCCAGGGAACGTCCTAGGGGAAGGACATCTGAGCAGCAGATTTGAAAAACCGTAAGAGTGAGTTAGGGAAACTTGCTAGCCAGTTTTGCTCATTGGTTAGAGTGCCAGCCTGCACACTGAAAGGTTGTAGGTTCGATTCCGGACAAGGGCATGTACCTAGGTTGCAGGCTCAATCCCTGGCCTGGTCGGGCTTGTGTGGGAGGCAGCCAATTGATGTGTCTCTCTCACAACCATGTTTCTCTTTCTCTCTCTCTCCCTCCCTTCCACTCTCTCTGAAAAGCAATGGGAAAAATTATCCTCTGGGGAAGATTAACAAAAAACCCCCAACAAAACAAAACAAACAAACAAACAAAAAGAGTGAGTGAGGTAGAGGGAGTACAGAGGGAATCTGAGGTAGTCATAACAATACTTGTAGGGGAAAGGAAGCATAAAATCACAGGAAGGTGCTGGCATCTGCAGGGGTTGGGTTTGAACAGGCCAATGGTGTCCACATCAGTGTGGCAGGAGGTGAGACCAGGAGCAGCCATCTTATGGTTCAGATGACATGTCTTCAGTGCTTGTTGTATGTGAGGCACCGGGTCAGGGCTCAGCATTGATTCCTGCATTTAATCCTTACAACTGTGAAGTATAGAGACTGTTGCTATATGATTTTACAGATGAGAAAACTGAGCCCCAAAGATGGTAAACCGATGAGCCAAAATCATACAGGCAGGATCTGAGCCAAGTAGGAGTCTGGGATTCCTGCTATTGATCCCTGGCTATACTGATAAATTTATGCAGACTTTTGCATACAAGGCCAATGAGATTGACCTTCTTAGAGTACTTCTGTAGCAGACACACCCAGACTGCCATGTGCTAAAGCAGATTTCCCTGTGTTAACTTATTTTATGCCTTATTTCAAAGTGTCCACTAATAACAGCTACAATTAATCCATGGTTTAGTATTTGCCAAGTGCTACCTAATGTTGTCTATTATTTCATTTGATCTCTACCTACAGCAATGAAGTAGATACTGATAACTAAGAGAATACAACTGCCTAACATTGTACAGTTACTAGTGTCAAAGTCAAAATTCAAACTCAGTTTCACAGATTCTGAAGCATGCATTCATTTTTTTATTTTATTTTTTTTGCTATATTCCCTTCATTAAAGCATTACAATGTTTCCATAAACTTGTGTTGAAAGAAAAATATGCATTTGGGACTGAAATCTTGTGACCAATTCCAGCACTCAAGTTCTGGGGCGCGATTTAATTGATGCTGCTCAGAGAAATGTGGAAAGTGCAACTATTAGTGCGTGATTTACTGTTGTTTAAACATTTATGGTCATGTTTCCTTGAAGCTAGTTCTCATCAATTTATAATGTGATTTCCATGTAGCTAAGTAAGCAAAGTCTTAAAGTGACCTGAAAAGGCAAAGTTCAGAGATTTGCTATATATAGCTACTTCGGTGACAATTAAATGCTTCTAATCCCTGCATTAGTTAGGAGGAAAGCAGTTTTAAGTAGTCTGCATGTTTATAGGAAAACTTCAAATATTCTTTGAGACATGCAGTGGTCTTTTTCTTAGCAAGACTCTTTGGTATAACAATCCTCATACTATAATCATTAAGGGAACTTAGTCTTGGTTTGAACTTCAGATCCAGGATCTACTTATCTTAGTCTTTTTTTTTTTTTTTTTTTTTAATAAAATGGATATAATGATCATAGCCACTTCACTGCGGGGTTGGGATATTAGGTAACTAGAGGCACGGTGCACAGATTCGTGCACTGGTGGGGTCCCACCAACTGGCCTGTGGGGATCAAGCCGAATCCAGCTCTCTCACATCCCCTAAGGGGTCCTGGATTGTGAGGGCGCAGGCCAGGCAGAGGGACCCCACGGGTGTGGGAAGAGATCTCAGGAGGGTTCCAGGGCATGTCCGGCCATCTTGCCCAGTCCCAATCAGCCGGACCCCAGCAGCAAGCTAACCTACCGGTCAGAGCGTCTTGCCCTGGTGGTCAGTGTGCATCATAGCAGCTGATCGAAAGGTCAAACAGTCAGACACTTAGCATATTAGGCTTTTGTTATATAGGATAATGCATAGCTTAAAAAAACAAAAACAAAACAACTCAGCGGAGCCCGACACAGAGTCTGTGTCCCACAAACTTCACACTAACCCCTGGCATATTTGTTTCACCTTCCCCCTCATTTTCCCCAGCATAGTACTTCCACTCTAGCCAACTGTGGCTTCCATTTGACTTACAGCTATATTGTCAGTACTACTTCTTTTTATTTTATTTTATTTTTTTCATCACCATTTATCCCCCCTATGCCCTCTTCCATGTCCACCCATCCCCCCATTATTTTCTTAAGTATAGATACATCCTTGCCACCTATACTGTTCTTCCCATTCCTTTTACTAACTAATCATTATTATTTCAGTGCTCACTTCGAAAGTCATTAAGGTTTTTGTTTCCTCTGAGAATATCCTTATCTAATGTATGCTTAATATTTAATCCCAAGTGCCCAGTAGAATATAAACAGATATAACTTTTAAATTGTCTTATGAAGGAGCACTAACTTGGGATCCTCCCAATCTGGATCTAATCACCATTTTGACACCAAGGAACTGGTGAAGTCAGTCAATTGAGACCTCATTTCCAGAATCTGAAGAATGTAGAAGCCACTACATTGGTCTCACTGACTTTGAAAATTGGAGTACAAAATGTACGATGTAGCAATTCCTTCTTTTAAAATATCTTACTCTCACAGATTTACCAGAGGGAGTCTCACCTCTATGTCAGTATCAAAGGAAGTCCCAACAATTACTATTAATGATCAGTTAGCCCATTTCATGTACTCTGGAGAGAACTGCCTATAGCGTTTAAAGGGAAATGATGAAAGAGTGTAGCTTCCCCGCCTTGATTCTGGCACCAGAAAAGAAGCCCACACACTGAGTTGCCTTTGCTCTGGGCAATATCCTAGAGACCTAGAGATGAGCAATCTGCACTGCTTCCCCAACATATGTGGGAAGCAGGTTAGTCCTAGGGAAAAACTGAGAAAAATTTGGTTTCCTCTTTTTCTGCTCTTCATGAACCCATTGTTTGTGGGTACCTGTTAATATTTGGCTCCAAAATAAAGTGGATTAAAAGAGATTTAAGCACAATAAGGATAAGAATAGAGCCAGATATGCTCCATGGTTTAGTAGCTCTGTTAATCTAGGGCAAGTTAATGAACTTCTCTGTGCCTCAGTTGCCACATCTCTGAAGTGATATAAGGTTATTGTAAGAATAAGAGGATAATATATGCATAACACTTAGGAGATAGAAAGCACTCAGTTATTGTTAATTAGTAGTAAGAATAAGAGCAGTAGTTTTCCTTCACACCCTTCTTTCCAGTTGCCGTCCTCCTTAGCAATACCTTGGCAGAAATCCTGATCTGTTTCCAAGCTACTTACCTCTATGAAGAAACCTGCATCATTGATTTTTATTTTATCACAACCAATAAGAAAGCACTTCTTGTGTCACTATAGTATTTTTTTTAACATCTCAGACAATGCAGGCACTTTAGTCATATCTAACGATTAGATCTGTCAAACTGGCCAATGGAGCTAACCTTTTCAGTTACCTGAGTCTATGAGGTCACCCAAAGTGTAATACATACATGTAAAGATTTGTTTATTCGTTTGAGTCAACCAACGATGTATTCGGTACATATGGTTTACATGGATGGTATAAGATGCAGTGACTCATGTTTTATTGCTAGCTGGAAGTGAGAATGAAACTGAGCTTGGCAATCTTTTCAGTCTGGGTTCCCCAAATTCACTAAGCAGGTAAATGCATGAGGTATTAAAATCTTGGCTTGGATAAATGTATGTGGGGGAATAAATCCACAGCATGATTCCTCAGCAGACGCAGTAGTATTGAATATACACATTATAAGTTCAAATTTGACTTTCTCTTGGCATCAATGAAGAACTTATAAAGATGAGGAGGGTGATACGTGTAGGTTATACTTTGCACAATGGTCCAGGGAAGACTAATAACCTTGACCTTGTTAAAATTGATTTTCTTAAACTATACCATCTCCAAAATATTTTCTGACCTGCAATGTTTTTGTTGTCCCTACCTTATTTACCAGTGTTGTTTCTTGTAGTACCAAGCAAACCAGTAACTTATGTATAAGTTTAAACCTTTGCCACATATCTTTATGCAGTCAGAAACTAGTGCCATGTTTTGTTTTTTTTCTGGACAAAGAGATGAGAAGAAGTCAATATACTTGAAATCTGTGGTAAAGGGGAAGTGTTTTATTAAGATTCAGAACTTGTTTATTGAGAGTCCTTGTCTTATTTAACATAAAAATACCAAATGCCATGTTTAAAGGGGATCTTTACTCTAGGTTTTCTTATCCTGGCTCTTCCAGATTCCTCATCATTTCTCCTAATGTATTCTGCAGGCCATTTTCTCTTCTGGAGGCAAAGCAGTAGTGAGAATCAGACTCATAGGCTCTGCCATAGTCAAAACAACAAGCTTAAAGGCAAGCCACTCTTAGATTTTTTAATTCTTCTTCCTTTTTAAAAATCTAAATGTATTCCCTTCAAAAGAATGAAATTCTAAAGGGTCAGGACCTTTTGTTTGCTGTATCTATAAACTAAATAATATTTAATCAGTGCTTAATTTAAATGTAATGAATGATGACACTTTATAATTTCCTTCTGCTTGCCATTTATTTTATTTAATATTGATATCTATAGCAAACATGGTTTTGAATGTTCAATATCATTCTCTTAATCAGAGATATCTAAATTTCTTTGTGTTCTTTGAAATAAGCATGAAGAAACAAAAATTTAAAAATATCTCTCTATTGTAGAACCCAGAAGCTTTCGCTTTCACAATTCTCCTTAAAGGCTTACAAAACTCCAAGCATTATGGCTGACCTTAAAGCTGAGGAATTACAATGCAGCAGAAAGTAATATAAATTCTGTTTATCAAGTATGAGCATGTTAGTCTGACAATGATGTTGGCTTTTGTGTGGGAACGCTGAATTTTGGGGAAGCATCAGAAGTCAACGGAGCATTTGCCCGTGAGCACATTAGCATGCACTCCTTTTCATTGCCTCTATATCCCCTCCCCCATTTTTTCTCTCTTTGTTCATAAAATCAGTGATAATAACTTTCATGTATAGAACCCTTTTCATGTCAAGGAATTCCTAGCATTTTGCAAATCAAACACTTATATATACCTCATCTACATATAAGCACTTTTATGCTTCAATTAAATAGAAACTTAAAGCAAACAACTCCTTTCTGCTCCAATGCCAGGGGCTGACCAGCAGACTCTGAGCAACGGATGAGTAATTATTCTGATGCATGTTTTTATGAAAGAGAGGGCTAAGGGACTGCCTGGCTAAAGGAACCACCTGCCTCCTTAGGCTTTTATTGTAACAACAGCTTGAACTAAAATGAACTATTAGATATTATCAACAGGGTAAGTATCCTTGAGAAAACACATGTATCTGTAGTGTATTTTAAACAAGGACTTTTTAAGTCTAAATATAAAGATTCCAGTAAAACACCCGGGGGCTTAGACTTGTTTGGAAAAGTCAAGGCAGGGTCTACTGCCTTCGGCAAGGTCCCTCAAGAGGCCTCCGACCTTTCGCAGAATCCTCCTTACAGACTTTCCAACCAAGTCCCGTGCTTCCCCACACTCCCGCATGTTGACTTTTGAGGACTGACAACTCTAATCATGGTCCTCATAAAGCAAGTGCAGGATCTTCCCTGGCACCAAAAGAGTCCCAAAGAACTATAATGAGAATGAAGTGGTCAAATGGCTGCTTTTGATTACAGCTTGGTAACCTTCGCAATGTGATGACACAAAAGCAGAGTTTAAAGGAGGACCAGTGTGATATTTAAATATATTCCATCCATATGTTTGAATTAATTAAACTGATATTCGGACTTTCTTTACCATCTGATCAGTTATATTCGTATATATGTAAAACTGAAATCAAGATGCCAAAAGGAGTGAGTGGAAGAAGAAGGAAAGAGAAAGGTAAATTTGTGTTAACATTGTGTTTCTTTTTTCCTCCTATAGCTGCAGAAAAAGACACATTCACAGTTCTACTTAAGAAATTGATGGGTAGAATTTATCTGTGCTTAAGATCATCCAGGTTTCATTATTTTAGCAAGTATTCTGGATCCTTTGGACACAGATATTTTTTAAACATAAATTCTGATTATCATACTTATTGCGAGATGATGTTATTTGTACACTCATCATGGTTGAATGCTTTGAAGCACAAAATTATCAAATCCACAGAGTAAGAGTATTAAGAGCTCTTCTGAGCTCAGATTAATCATTACTCATGTGGAAAACCACTTATCTCCACTGAGATTCCAACATGTTGGTCAAGGATCATTTTTTTTCTCTTCCTCAGACATGTCAATAGCAGTCAAAACTCCAGCTGCTATCTTTAATTACCTGAATAAAAATCTGTTATGTGAGTAGTTCAAGTTTTAATTTATCCCCTGTAATGATACTAAAGTGTCAAGAGAAAAACATGAGATTCAGAGCATAATATACAGTCTGGAGAAGCTGCTGAGGAGGTAGGTCTGCTAATAGACTTTGAAAACCAGATCATTTGAACACTAGAGAGCATTCGGAGCTTCTTCTGTGACTTCATCAGTTTCATTTCTTAATCAGTTATTGATTTGCAACTCCCTTTTCATATTGCTCACATTGGAGTCCATTTCTAATAATCATAATAATAATAATAATAATAATAATATGAAGAAAGCACTCCCTAGCTTTGACCGGGCTATTCCTCAGGAAAGCATTCTAGTTTGCCCTGATTTTTCCTGTTTGTTGCAATGTAGTGTTTCTCTACTCAATACTATTGTGGAATTCCAAGAATTATGTCATTTTGTCAAGTTATTTACCGAATTCCCATGTATGATTTTAAAATAGCTGTCTCTATCTAGATGCCGGAGAGAAAAATATGGCTTCATTTGACATGAATAATACAATTACATGTTAAATAGAAATATGGGTATTTCAAAGATACTGGTGAGATCCCAAGTAGCCATGCTAATGGTCTGTGACTGGGAGTTGACATTTTTATCAGTTTATTTGTGATACTATGTAATAACCTGGTTATCATTGAACAGGAAAGGAGTAAAAGGGGGTGGGGCTGGATAATATAGGCATGCCATTTATACAGCTTTGCCAAAAAGCTGCATTTAACACTCCCCAAGTCTGTTCCCCAAAGATGGATGGGGGAAGGGACTGGACAAAGGCAGTTTGGATGCATGCCCAGTAAGGTCTGAGTGATGTGGGAAGGTGCTTGCCCGTCAGTCACACCCAGGAACAAATTAGTGGCCAGCATGTGCAAGCACTGCAAGCACAAGAAACCTGAATGTTTAAACTTCCAGACAAAGAAGCATGCTCTCTTCTCTCTTTGGCACACCAGGTTCCTGGCTGTCCTGCTGCAGGGGGTACACTCACCTGTGTTCACAGGACTCATGGCCATGCGGCACTTCACACAATGGAGTAATGACTTTAATTAGCCTGGATGCTGCATTTCACCTGGCTGCAACAGGGAACAGAAACTCTGGACACTGGCCTTGCTTTTGGCTTTGCTGACCCCACAGCTGCCCCTCCTACAAGAATGGCGTAAGTGGGTGGGACTTTGGAGCCGGATAAATGTAACTCCACACAAATAAAGCCTTTTACTACTTCTCATTCTCCCTTGGGGGCTTCTGAAAATTCTTATTCCAGTGGACCCCAAGACCATCCCTCCCATGAGCAATAGGGAAGTTTGACTCTCCGGTAACATTTGGATTCTCAAACTTGGATTTTTTTTTTAACTTAATGTCATGTCACTTTTTCAATATCCTTTTCAAGTCAAAAACTGAGAGACTTTCTCCAGTACCAATTTAATCTTGTGACTCATGTCAGGGCTCTCAATATGAACTGCCTAACCCCATATTTTCTCCTAATCCTTCATGAGAATGACAGTGTGAAAGGCTTCCTAGACCCAATTCCAGTGTGTGTGTGTGTGTGTGTGTGTGTAGAGGCAGTTCTCTGACACCAGCAAGTGTGTTCGAGAATTAACTCAATTCTGATGCTATCTTCGCAGAGATAGATCAGATCCCACAGGTTTCAGCTCAGTCCCATAGGACTTCCTCCACTTCAGACACCAGTTTCAAGCCCAGGTTGTTTCCTGTGCTTCTGACTGACTGGTTATAAATCAGTGGTTCCTATGACCTCTACCTTGGGTTTGATTCATTTGCTAGAATGCCTCACAGAACTCGGCAACCCATTTACTCACTAGATTTCTGATTTGTTGCCAGGATATTGAACAATACCAATCAGCAGTGTGGTTGAAAAAGAGTGACATAGTAGATCCGACAAGCTCAGACTGCTGCATGGCAGGCCTGGCAAGCTCAGTGACAGAGAGTGACCACTCAGGATGGTCTCATCATAAATTCCTAACCGGGCAGATTATGGCAAAGTCACATCCCAGGCCCATAACTCCCTTAGCAAAGGCCAATCTTTAGCTCAAGTAAACGCCGTCCATTGTTCTTATGCATCTAGTATAACATACCTTTGAAATGTCAGAGTAGTTTTTTTTGCAGAGCCCTAGGGCGAAACTATACACACCAAGAACAGAGACCACAGAAACCCTCATTGTTATCTTGTTCCCCACATACCTTCTCTATGTGCTGGAAATGTCAATTATTCTGTACCCACCACTGTCAGAGAAGTAAGTGTCTCTCCATTTTTTTTTTTTAACTCCTAAAGATTTCCCCGCTTTGTTTTCTGCTCTTCCATATTTTACCACCAATAGATTTTATGTAACCTTCCTTACGTTTTCTCCTTTGATTCTAAATATATAAGCGTGAACTGCAAAACTGCCATTCTCCAGAGCATTTCTCAATCAGTTGAGATTTTTGCCTCCAGGCATGTCCTCAAAACTTGCCTCAAATAAATTCTTATGAAGCTTTCTACAGGTTTGGAAGTTCCTTTCTGGACAACAGACAGATAAAGAGATACATACGTAGGGAAAGGTACCTGAAGGGGCCAGAACTTCCACGCTCTCTCCATGCATCTCCACATGTTCAATAACTCGGAGCTCTCTGAACTCTGTCCTTTTTGATTTTTATGAGTTCTTCATTACACTGTCCTGATCGATCAAATTATTGGCTGCTGGCAATTGATTCAACCTCTCAGTTCCTCTCCACCCTTCTGTCCCACCAGAGGTCAGGTCCAGGGTGGGACTAAAGCAGCCAGTTCCCACTGGTAGGCTGTTTCCAAAAGGCACTTCATTAACATAACAAAGGACTTTTATCAGTCTCACTTAGGAAATTCCTAGGGTTTGAGAGTTGTGAGCCATAAACAGGGATGCAGACCAATTATATATCCTATAGAATAAATAACTAATATGCTAATTAGACTGAACAGCCGAACAACCATCCAGATGACCTTCAGAATGAAGCTGGGGCTGCAAGGGCCGGCCAAGGCAGCCAAGGCTGCGAGGGCCAGCCGGGGCTGTGAGGACTGAGCCCCTTGCATGCATTTCGCGCACAAGTCCTCTAGTTTATGATAAATCACAATATCACACAGTGACACTCTGTGTCTACAGATGACGTAGCCAACAAGGATGAGTCATTATCTCTTAGGCATCAGCATTTCCACCCTGAATCTTCATTTTTTTTTTTCCTTTCCAAGTGATTTGTCATGAAATAAAGCTGCTAAAGAAACGTCTTACAGTTTCTTTTCCATTCATACGGCTGAATTTCTAGGTCATATGGTAACTTTGGTCTGACCCAGAAGCTATTAATGAGTCAAAGTCCCACAAGAAAATAACCAACTTGACCCTAAATAGACATGTAAAATAAGGCAAACATGAATAGAAATGGCTAATATTTATTGGATTCTTTGCTATATACCAAGCAGTATTCTAAGTGTTTTACATATGCTAAATCATTTTGTTGTCATCACAATAATCTTGTGAATAGAGAGAGTATCACATTCATATAAACATGCATGTATACATAAAGAGACCAAATGAGTTACAGAACAAAAAGAGTTCATTCACCTGGCTCTAGCAACACTAAACACTGAGAATTGCAGTGGACAAATATTGGGTATTTTATTATAAATGGCTCCACCCAGGAAAATGGAAAACTAATGCTGAAAAACCCAAACTTCCCAATGGTGTGTAGGTCACAGAATAAGTAGGACAAAATCACAAGACTCCTTGGGGTAGGAGTTCAGGGTTATACTGAGAGCTGGTTGGTCAGAGGTGAGGTAAGGGTGATAAATCATTTCTTCAGGTCTTTTTAAAAAATTAATTACAGAGAGAAAGGAAGAGGGAGGAAGGAAGGGAGAGAGAGAAAGAAAGAGAGATTAATTAATTGTTCCACTTATTTCTGCATTCATTGGTTGAGTCTTGTATGTGTACTGACTGGGGATCAACCTTGGGATATTGGGATGAAGAAAAAAACAACTCAGCTATCCAGACAGGTCTTCAGGACAGTCCTAAGCACTGCTCTGGTGTCCCTCTGACTGTCTGGTTTCATGAGAAAATAATCAGGGCTCAGGAACTGAAACACAACTTAGGTCAAGATCTTAACTTTCACCAGTCAGAGGTCCAGACTCTGTGGACATTAGTCAGGTCAGGGCTACTGTCTTCTGCTGCCTTGAAGGTTATTCATTATCTGGGAGAAAGGCTAGGTCTCTGAGGGGTATATACAGAGAGATAGAGATATCATTTCTAGAACCAGTAGCTCAAATTGGTACCATCCCTTCCACACAATTTCAGGTACTCATGAACCTCTTGAAGCCCATTCAAGAACTCTCCTAGGGCCCTAACCGGTTTGGCTCAGTGGATAGACTGTCAGCCTGCAGACTCAAGGGTCCCAGGTTCAATTCTGGTCAAGGACATGTACCTTGGTTTCGGGCACATACCCACTGGGGAGTGTGCAGGAGGTCAGGGTGTTTACCTTACTTGTACAAAGAATAAAGAAATGCCACAGGCAATCGAAATATATCTGGCCTGTGCAATTAAGACAGCCATAAACCAAAAGGTATCTCTGGGCTGAGCAATTAAAGTGACCATAAGTTAGGCCAAAAGTAGCCCTGACCTGAATAACTAGGAAGGCCATAAGATAAGGCCTTCTCTGCCAACGCAGCTTGGCAGAGAAAGATAAATCAAAAGTGACTCCAGCCAACAAGATAAGGGGGAGGGAATATGGGGGACACCATGTGGGCTTTGAGCTTTGAAAGCTAATTCTATGTAGCAGAATGACCAATAAGAAGGGATCAGGTTCAGACAAAGAATTGCAGCCTATTTAATGCCTCAAGACAAAGAAAGCAGTGGCCACCCTTCTCAGGACCTCTCGGCCCGTCCAGGAGGGACAGAGTCTTGGGCTTAGAATTTAGAATTAGGCTTTAGAGGTCATGTCTGCTTGCAATAAAGTTTCTGTACTTTTCGCCTATCACCCTTTGTCTGTGGCTTCATTCTCAGAATCCATCAGGACAAGAACCTGGGAATTCAGGGCCTTCCAGTTCAGTTTTCGTGTTTCACCAGGTTAAGAATCTCTGTTCATTACAGCTTGGGGAATTTCCATGAGTTTTCTCTAAAGATTTGGAAAAGAGAGGTGTTGAGGGCCCCGTAATTTGAAATAACACTTCAAATTTCCCACACTAGTACTTCCTGTGAGAAGCCCCAGATTAGGAAAGTATGAGCTTCTGATACTGGAAAATTCACAAACTGAGTCAACCAAGAACTCTGTAAGCTCCCTAAAACAGCTCCCTGCTTTCCTGGTGGGATCCACAAAGTAGGTTGCCTGCGATATTTTTAAAATCATGTAGGGAATATTTGGAGGCCTGATCACAGACTACACATTCAAATGAGTCATGATGGTGACCTGCACTTGGAGCCATAGCGACACAGCCGTGAGGGAAATCAGAGTTTATACCTTCTGATATGTCATGCTCTCCGAATAGCAGTGAGGGATGAGGCGCCATGAGGGCAGCTCCTTGAGCTGCTGCACTTTCAAACTGCTTCCAGATCTCTGGCCGGGGATGGACTACCTTCAATTCTACTGGGAAGGGGTCTCACTCTTTCTTATCTCCACGGGCACCACGGAGCTGCTGTGAAAGTGGGCACCCCTGCTATTATATGCCCTTTTCACTAACTCCATAAAGGGAGAAAAGTAGAAGCTTATGACATTTCATCTTACCTTTTATTTTTTCTAACTAACCTTATAAATTCTAACTCGTAATGGCCTTAATCTGAATGTAACAAGCCAATCTATATGATACAGCATAAAAATGGAGGAGTCTATGGTACTTTAATTATGATGCACGAGCCTAGAAAAGTCCCTCAGCAACCCTTTTTATTATGTTAGATGTGAATAAAGCAAACACATACAAAATGAAATGGTTCTTCTGTTACCAAGGGGATGTTCTGATGGACAAAAAAATGCATACTGCACAATATGGATAATGACGCTGCATGTCTGTTGATTATCTATTCCTTCCTTCAAAAGTTCATTTCATACCACTGCTTCACAACTGCGGGTTCAGAGGTACAATACGCTGATGCTGGATGCTCTATGGATGACATTGTGCTGAAGACATAGACTTAGAGGACAAAATGCGTTTTTTAAATCCTCACCCAAGGATATTTTTTCCATTGCTTTTTAGAGAGAGTGGAAGGGAGGAAGAGGGGGGTTAGAGAGAGAAATATTGATTGGTTGCCTCCCACACGTGCCCCTTGGGGGCTGGGGAACTTGCAACCGAGGTACGTGCCCTCGACCTGGAATCAAACCTGGGACTCTTCAGTCCCCAGCCCAACACTCTAATCACTGAGAACAACTGGCTAGTGCTGACAAAAATTTTAAATGCATTTAGTAGTCTAAAAAAATGGACTTTTTTTCCCCCCCGCCACAGAGAACAAGAATCCTCTCCCAGGTCCTCAGAAATAACAACTCTGATGCTGTACAAGCAGTATTTTCTTACTTGACTGCAGCAGAAATCTAAGTTTCTCCATTTCTCCTGAGTCCTGTGCTATTTATGAATGCAAATAAGGAACAGAACTTCTCCTCCCTAATTGCACCTGGCAGATAGTCAGAATGGCAGATTGGGAATATTCTTAGTCAGTGAATTCCTTAGATAGAGCCAAGCACCCGACTCACAACAATTAAAACTTCACTTTTACCTCCACAAACACCATCACCATCACTGTCATTCCCTGCAGCCGGAGGACATACCTAAGCTGCCCAGGTCGTCTCTCCATGCATACGTCTTTACTTCCTAGCTTTATTTTTTAAATAAATATTTGTTGGTAGATATACTCTGGGACTTTAAAGTCAGACCAGTTTAAGATAGTTCACCTATCACTGGGAAGGACATACAATTATATGTTTCAGAATATTTTCTCATAGTCACTGTGAGATTGGTTTGATGAAAAGAACGCTGATTTTGATTCCTGGTTCTGCCAATTTTGTGACCTTAGAAAAACAACTTAAGCTGTTGAACTTATGTTTTCTTATCTGTGAAATGGGAGTGATAAAGTTTATAATACCATCCTCAGAGTTACTGTAATGACAAAAATTAGATTACACATATTAAAGTACTTGGTAAACTAAAATATGCTTTAAAAAAATAACATTATTTCTACAGTTCATAACTCCTTACTTCTACTGACAAAATAGATTAAAGATCAAATTTACATCTGCCACTTGAAGCATTTTATATTTGTAAAATAGCACAAAAATTCCTTTTTTTAAAAAAAATAATGTGTGTCTTTATCTTCATGCCAATTAACAGAAAGCAGCTGGCTAAAGCAGTGCTTGGTCAAGTCTGTGAACAAAATCAGTGGAAGATCTAGATTTAGAATAATGCTGTTCTTTAGAATATATATATTACTTATTTACTTCACTATTTAAAAATTGTTATCATATTTCATAAATCAAAATAGATTAGTTAAATTTCCCTGGCCAGGAGGCTCCATTGATTGGAGCATCATCATGTACATACCCCAAAAGGTGCAATTCTCAATCAGTACATACCTAGATTGTGGGGAAATTGATCTATGTTTCTCACATTGATGTTTCTCTCTCTCTCTCTCTCTCTCTCTCTCTCTCCCTTGCTCTCCCTTCCTTACTCTCTAAAAATCAATGAAAACATATCCTTGGATAAGGATTAAAAAGTAGAATAGTTAAATAAAAATTTTTCTTACACAAGACCCAGAAACTTTAAAATCTTAGATGGTAATTATCTCTCCTTTTTCTTTCTTTGTTGTTGTGGTCAACATTCTAGGCAGAAAGTTGGTTTATTTCAATGATTAATTGGTAGCTAATTTTGCCTATCTGTGCCTCTGTTTTGTTATCTATAAACTGAGAATAATATTAAAGCTTCCTTGATAGGTATGCTGTGAAGACTAAATGATGTAATAAAATTAAAATGCTCAGAATTCTTCCAGAAACAAGTAGCACTCCTAAAAATATTACTTTTGTATTAGTATCTTTCATTCACTCAGCTCATTGAATTATCACCTTATATATGTTCAAGGTGCTGTTCTGAGGGTTTGAGACATAAAAGTTAACACAATGAACAAAGAGTCCAGCTCTCATGGAATTTGTATTCTAGTTTGAGGAGGGGAGAGACAGACAATAATCAATAAGCATAATAAGGAAAGAGTTTCAATGGACACAGACACCGGGGGGGGGGGGGGGTGAGGGCATGAGCGGGGGGAGGAGGGACAATGGGGGGATAAGGATACATATGTAATACCTTAATCAAGAGAGAAAATTTAAAAAAAGGAAAGAGTTGCCCTAACAGGTTTGGCTCAGTGGATAGAGGGTTGGCCTGTGGACTGAAGGGTCCCGGGTTTGATTCCAGTCAAGGGCATACACCTTGGTTGTGGGCACATCCCCAGTAGTGGGTGTGCAGGAGGCAGCTGATCAATGTTTCTCATCGATGTTTCTAACTCTCTATCCCTCTCCCTTCCACTCTGTAAAAAATCAATAAAATATATTTTTTTATAAAAGAAAAGAGTTTGATCATTGCTATGGGAAAAGTGTAGGGAAAAGTAGGGGCAATCAGGTGTATTGAGGATCAGGAATGGGGGGAATTAAATTTAAACAGAGTAACCATAGTGAACCTAATAAAAAAGATACACATAAGGAACAATTTGAAGAAATGTGTTAGATAAGTACATATAAGGCAGAAAAAGTTCTAAATATAGAGAACCATGAGTGCAAAAATCCTAAAGCAGGAATGGGCCCATCACATCTATAATAATAAAAGCATAATATGCTAATTAGACCAGACAGCCAAATGACCTTCTGGATGGCATTCCGGATGTCCTTCTGGACGAAGCCCAGGCAAAGGCAGCTAGGGGCGATCAGGCAGGCAGGTGAGTGGTTAGGGTCAATCAGCAGACAGGTGAGTGGTTAGGGGCCATCAGGCAGGTAGGCAGGTGAGCAGTTAAGAGCCAGCAGTCCTGGATTGCGAGAGGGATGTCCGACTGCTCGTGTAGGGATTCCTGAGGGATCAGGCCTAAACTGGCAGTCAGACATCCCCTGAGGGGTCCCTGATTTCCAGAGGATTCAGGCCGGGCTGAGGGACACCCCTCTCCAATTATGAATTTTGTGCACCGGGCCTCTAGTGTAAGAATATTATGGAGGTCAATGTGACTAGATAGAGAGAACAGTGATAGGAGATGAAATCAGGGAGAGAATGAAAGGCCGACTATGTAAGACCATGTAAATTCTTGGAAAGACCTACACTTGGGAGCAACTGGAGGTTTCTAGAGAAGGAATAAAGCCATCTGACTGATGTTTCAATAAGATCAAACTGACAGTTGTGTTCAGGATATGTTCTAGGCAGGTGAGAGCAGACACAGAGAAACAAGTTAGAAAGCAATTAGAATGTCTGAGGTGAGAGATGGTGGAGGAGGCTTGGACCAGGGCACAGCAATGGCAATGGTGACAATATTTTGAAGGTAAAACTAACAGAATCACCTTATAGAAAATAATTTCTACAATGCCTTGCTTCAATTGCTATGCCACAGAAAGCTCCCAGAAATCATCACAGAAACATTTGATTGAGCTGTAAAGATCCTGAAGCTTTCAAAAGAAAGGTGGGAATTAAATATAAAGATTAGTACAAGCTCTGTACAAACAGCTTCTATATAGATAGATTATTTAAAAAGAAGGTTTGATTATTTTGTGAAGGATAGAGGGGGCTGATATCAAATATTGATTTGGTGGCCCACTACTTCTGTTACTCCCAGGGAGACAAAGCAAAATATAGATGCAAACCTAGGGGGGAAAAAGGCAAGTTCTATAGAGCTGAGGCAGTAGATGGTTGTTTTCGTGCAGAGTGTGCAAGCAGGCTACTTGGGTGTGAACTCTTGTTTTGCTTCTTACCAGCCTCAGTTTCTTTATGTGAAGAATGGGGGTGATGATAAAAATAGTAAAAACTTGAAAATTAAGGATCAGATAAATTATTGTAAGAAAAGGGCTTAGAGTAGTGCCTAATGGTGGGTGTTTGGAGGTAGGGTTTCTGTGTTTCATGTTGACCTTTTATTGCCCTCTTACACCACCATTTCTCAGCAAGTTTGCAAAAGCACTAGGTTATTACGATGTAGGTGATTAGCCTCTGAAGGACTGAGTCATGGTCAACAAACCCAAATGAATTTTATTCCTAATCCAAAATAGCTTATTTTCTGTGAAATAGATACAGCAAAGGGACCATATACTGTATACACGGCAGCAAGTATAAAATTTTCTTCCAGAACATGTGAACGACAGAGAAAAGGTACCAGAAAGCAAAAGGCAGCTGGATGACTTTAAGAACTGTTTTACCAGAGTTGCAGTAACCTGAGAAGTCACCATTTCCTCCTGTAGGGCTGCTTAAAAAGGAAGCAAGGATCCTAGTATCAATCAGTCAGTAAAGGTAACTTCTAGGTAGTGATGGGAGTACATAAAAATTATCCCTCCCCCTCCACAAGATCTTTAGCACATGACAGTCTGCATCTCTTCTCCAATTAAAAAACCCTCTCCATCACTCAGCCTCTAGTACATGTTGTCATTTCCAGGATTTCAATTTATCTTATACTAATTTTACTCATTATATCTGAGTTGACAGTTTTCTGGTTACCTACTAATATTGAGGGCTACACATTCACCTCATTATTCATATACGCATGTCATATTTTAAAGTTCATTATTTCTTTGAGAGGAATATGTGATCAACTAATTAATTTCATGCATGAATGAATTTTAGTTAGGTTCATTTTAAGAAACTACTTTTCCCCCAATTGTATCTAAATCTGGTCTCTTAAGAGGGCTCCATTCTGACACTCATTCTTTACTTTTAGTAATTAGTAAAGAAAGGAGAGAAAACAAAATGGGGGGGGGGGGGGTTGCCCAGAGAAGGAACATGTTTCTGCTCAATATGACTTAGTAAGTTGGGATTCAGAAACCATTGGAACTTGGACCACGTTTGGAGCTGTCACTTAAATCCATCAGATTCACCAAAGGAGACATTCCAATGGGCCATGATCTCAAGATGACAGCTCAGAGCCCAAAGTGATAAAAAACAAAAACAAAACAGAGTTAGCTTCTTTCAGTCATTAATCATTCTTTCTGTAATTCTATTTTTTCTCCTTATTTTTTTAAACCCACCCAGATATTTTTGCTTCTTTTGGAGTGCTCCCAACCATTTCTTTTACTTAATACAATTACATTTTACTACGTGACCCACAGGGCTCACCAGAATTTGGCACTGCTTTTGAAGTTTCAATCATTTTCCTGGGCCGAGAGGAACTCTGTTGAGAAGATAAAATATGGCATTTTAGCAATAATGATGTTGCCTTGCCTTGTGTAAGTACCGAATTAGTGTTTCAGAAAAAAACATCAATAACTTATAATAATATTTTCTGGAACAAAAAATCTGGCAGACTTAGTTTATGATTTTTAGACAAAATTTAAAACAAAGATATGTGCATAATACACACTAATAAAATCATAAGGAGACATTACTATTATAAAAGAAAAATAAGCACTCAAATGTAAAATTGATTATATTTATTCAATTATGCTATTAGAACAATTTGAAATAATGTTCATTGATAAGATGCTCTGATTTAATAAGTTACTCAGACATGTGATGTTTGCTTTAAGGGCAAACATCCTATCTTGTCAATTATTGGGAATATAAAACAATATTGCTAACAGGATTCTTCCTATAAGTACAGAATAAAGAAGAGTTTCTCCTAGGGGAAGCATTATCAGATTTACTTGCTTGAAAATTAGCAGGAAAGTGACTCCAAACTCTGGAGAGAATTGCATATAAACCTGCAGAGCAAAGTAGGAGAGCAATAAAGACATCTCTATTCCTTGAGAGATAAAGAGATGCATCTTGTGACTGTTTCCTATAAAGCTCATATATTAAATTTGGAAGTATGTGTTGACAGGTTCAAACATCAGAAAGGCCATGCCTTGTGTTGTAAAACCAGTTTTAGGCTACTTATTGGGCCTTCATGTTCATGAGGAGACAGCCTAAGGAGGAGTGGATAGGGAGGCAGCTGCCTCCTTCCTTTTTATTAAAGAAAAATAATGTCATCATCTCACCCTTATATGACGAAGAAGAACAATTTGAATAATATTTATTAAGAAACAGAGTATCTGCGGGCACGCTCTGTGTATGGATGTATGTAGACAGGTGTGTGTGTGTGTGTCTTTCCATCTCTTTCTTTTTTCTGGATGATTTTAATGAGTTATAAATATAATTAACTCTACAAAATTTTATTTTGAGCAGTCAACACATGATTAAAATCCCTTTCCATATATTTGGAAGTCATTTGTATGGTTACATCAACTATGCCATCTGTTGGTTAAATTAGGCTCAAATAAGAATATGTTTTTGAAACTGACTTAATATGTGCAAGAATGATTTAAAATGAAGATTCCAAACAAGGTGCTTCACAGTTCTCTCCTAAAAAATGCAAGTTTTTAAATATTAGAACTAAGGAGCATAATTCTTATTATTTGTCTCTGGTATGGTATTACTTGAAAAAAATCTAGGATAGTTTAATAAGGTAATAACACAATATTAAAAGGTGGATAATTTTTTTATTAATTAAAAACATTAGAAATTTATATGAAAATTGTAAAAGACTGCTATTTAAAACAGCAAAGCAACTCACTCAGCAAATTCCTACAAAAATATTTGGAAGCCTTACAAAAAAACTATTAAAATATAGTAAGGGGCATAAGTGTTTCTACAATGGAGAAATATAACATATTCTTGGCAAGGAAATCAACACTGTAAATACAGAACTTTGTTAATTTATCTGTAAGTGCGCTAAAATTCCTGTGAGAATACCAAGGGGACTTTTTCCTGACTGGACAGTGTTTCTACAGTTCACCCGGAAGTGTTCATTTGGGAGAAGTCAGGCAATTCTGAAAAAAGACAACTTTTCATTCTTTCTCTATTTTTTTCCAATAAGACACACTGTAAAGCCTTAGGAATTAAAAGAGTGTGGTAGTGCAAGAGCTATAGATGAGATAATGGAACAGACTTTAAATATAAAAAGCAATGGATTTAAATATACAAATTAAAACCAAAATTGTAGGAAAAAACTATTTGGAGTTTTTAAGATAGAAATCAGATTGGGAGTATCTTTCTAATATATCACTAAAGCCAGAAAGCACAGGAACTTTAATAGACTTAATTACAAAATGAAAGGTTCAGAGTCGGCCGGGATCGTGCACGAAGACATGAGGCTATATGTATCAAAAAAGATTTTATTCCCGACACCTGGGTGCAGGTGGGCTGAGACCGAGAAAGGCATCAGCAAAGAGAGCAGGGAGAGATAGGTTTTTATTAATTTTTGCTGGCTGCAAGCCGCTCTGCTGACGTAAGGGTCTGGTCCATCCTTGGTTCCTCCCATGCTGGGTGTCTTCCGGTTATCTGAGCTATGCCATGCTCAAGGCTGCAAGCTTTCTGCAAGATATCTGCTAAGCACAATAAGTTTTTCTCAGCCCCTTTTTGTTCTCTTTAACCCTGTCACAAAACAAATCAGTAGCAATTAACTTCTCTATGGCAAAAAATATACCTTTGACAAAATTGTAAGACAATTTCTAAACTAAGAGAAAATAATGTTTGCAGCACATCTGACAGAGAATTGATAACCCTAATAGGCAAAGGGCTCTTACAAATCAACAGAAAAAAGAACCCAGAAGACACTCAGCCAATTCATGGGAAATGTAATCTTAATATTATATTTTAAAAATCAACTCCACTAACAGAGAAAAGAAAATGAATACAAATTGATTAGTCACTTTCCATCTACCTGATTGACCAATAATAATGAAATAAACAACAACAACAACAAAAACAAAATGATATACAAAACCACAAAATGGGAACTATATCCTACCCTGTTGTTAAATGTGTTCATATAAACCTTTAAAAAATGATTTGGCAATATTCATGAAGATTTAAATATGTATACACCATGATTCCAGAAGTAATTCCAAAGAGATAATTGCCAAGTGATTAAATATGTATGGTATATGATATTCATTGTTATGAACTTTTTAACAGTGAGATGTTGCAAACAAGCTTAATGCCCATAAAAAATGACTGATTCAATAAACAGCTGTAATATTTGATATTATGTATTTTAATTTGAGTAAAGATATTCCTCCTGAAATTCTATGAAGCACATTAAAAATGAGTAAGTATATCTATATTGGTAGTGATATATATGTATATATATATATAACTCTCTGACATATTGTTCAGTGGGAAAAATGCAGGTAACAAAATAGTATTTACAAAATGATCTCATTTTTATAAAGTTTTTTGTGCTTGTGCAGATATGTCTGAAGAGAGCCATTTGGAAAAATGAGAGATTTTAACATTTCCTCATCTAGTTACCTGTATTTTGATAAATCCTTTAAAAATATATTTATAATTTAAAATGGTGCTTTTACTTTTAAAATTAATTAATACAGTTTAGAAATATATGCTCAATTATGTCCAGTATTGTTCAAAGTATGGAGAGTGGTTACTTTATACACTGCTTGTGGGAGCATAAACTGTTTTTACAATTTCTGAGGTAATATGACAATATACATCTAAAGTCTTAAAACATGCATATTTTTGATTCAATATTTCCAAACCTAATAAATTTTTTTGCAAACAGACATAAGAACAGGTGCTGTCTGTATCACAAAGAGGTTCCCTGAGCAACATAGAGGTTGGAGCAGTCACAAACCAGAAGGCCACAGATGACTCAAAAAGTGTGTTTGTTTTATTTTAAATGTAAGTCAACATTTAAATTTTGAATGTTTCACATAGAAATTATGGGTTCCAGATCTTCCTGAAAATTCGGGAGATTTGGCATACTGGGGCCAGACATGCCCTTGACCATGGGCAGTTGGAACTAAGTAGTGGCTGCCATTTTGAGATAGGGTTTATGCTAGCAGCTTCACCCCCAACACCTACTACTTCTATGCTTAGTCATTGCATTTATTTATCCCCACTTGGCTTTTGGATTTGCAATTCCAAGTTAAGGTATTTGCCAATCAACCAAAGAAAGATAATTAAATCTCAGCTCATTTACCAGCAAATCTGTGACACAGTGTAGATTTGCACAAAAGGATTCTATTTTTACATTTATGATTCTTCATTCGTCCCAGGTCCCAGGTCACTGACTTCTCCAGCAGTTTTATGATCTTACTAGAGGCCCAGTGCACAAAATTTGTGCACTCAGGGGTGAGGGGGGTGTCCCTCAGCCCAGCCTATGCCCTCTCTCAGTCCAGGAGCCCCCAGGGGATGTCTGACGGCTTCCGGCTGAGCAGTGTTCTGCCTGTGGGAGTGCACTTACCACCAGGGGGCAGCTCCTGCATTGAGCGTCTGCCCTTGGTGGTCAGTGCACATCATAGCGACCGGTCGTTCAGCCGTTTGGTCAATTTGCATATTAGCCTTTTATTATATAGGATATGATCTTATATTGCCTAACCCAAACGGATTTACTTTTTAGTTTGGGGCCTGGAATTCTAAATAGAAGACCTGTGTAGGCTTCACTGTTTAGTGGAACCTTCAGCTTATCAAATGCATTGCCTCCCTCTGTCGTGAAAGTTCCTGGCTCACCTCATCAGATACTCTTCTAGTTGCTTTCCCTCATTTCATTATAGATTTGCTTTGGATGGAGACCAGATCTATTAACTCTCCATTTAATCAGGAGCACCGGCAACAGTTTCAGTCTGCCACTGCTTCTCCTTGAGCTATGAGCTTCTATGCTGGGGATTTTTCCCCCCAAAATAGTAACATAGCCTGATTTATATTGGAAATCTGTCAAATTGCATTAAACAGTTCTTGACTGAATTAGCAGTTCCCAAGCCTCTTTCTCACAGCTGTCACTGAGAAGAACTGCACAATCTGTTCAGCTGGTTCCAGGCAGGTGTTTTTGTCTTGACTAAAGTTCCTTCTTTATACCAGCCTGTCTGGAGATTGAAGTTTTTCTTAGGAGGAGTATGAGAGGAAATCAAGGAGAAGCATTTGTTTTTCACACCAGCAATTTCTCTTAGTGTTTATCAGTTAACACAAACCCTGTGAGTTATCTGCTTCATAGCTCAGCAAAACTAAAACTATGGTTTCTGAACCATAGGGTGAAAGGAGGGGACTAATCCTGAGCTCCATAAAATGAGATGCTTTTAAAAGAGACACGTAAATAATAGAAAGACCTGATATTTAAGCGTCAGAGTTCTGAGTTAGTATTTATATCTTCCAGTTTGATGATGGCTCATAAAGATATGTTAGGGAAACAATATTATGGTAAAGGATTGGACTTTGATGCTGAAGTAAAATTAAGGTGGAAAAACAACTTATTTTTTACATAAGGGGACGTATGCCAAAGGAAGTAAGGGACATGCTAACAGACACACAGAGGCTAATGGGGCGGCCAGGGTAAGAATTCTAATCCTGTGCATTCGGGTCATCATATAAATGATGCATCATTTAAAGTGTAAAACTCCTGTTTGCTAAAAGCCTTAAATCAAGAAAGGACTATCAGACATGTACTGTGTACACACACACACACACACACACACACAAACACACACACACAAACACACACACACACACACACTGAAACAAACACCCTTTTCCAGATTAACAAGCCCTGGTGAGAATGTGTTAACCAACAAACTCCATTGTGTCCATCAGAACCACTCACAGGAAAAGAAACAAAGCCATTCAAAAGTAAGTGAAAAGTTAACTTTGAAAGAAGTATCTTAGAAATAAAAATAATCATTAGTTATGAGAAAAGAGAAGCAAAACAGTAGATTTAGCATTTGAATAGTGGCAGTTTCTACCTGATGAGACTGGTGAGTTTGAATGTGAAGTATTCTTATAGGTCAGTTTCTGTGGGCTGAGAAGGTCCTAGAAGCCAAAATTAAGTGGAGGATGTGGGAAGATCAAAAGAAAAGAACCCAGCTACAGAGGCTCTAATGGACACTTCTCCCAAGAGATGACCAATAGACATATAAAAAGATGCTCAAGTCACTAATCATCAGAGAAATGCAAATTTAAACCACAATGAAACATCACCTTACACCTGTCAGAGGGCTATAATCAATAAGTCAGCAAACAACAAGTGTTGGAGAGGATGTGAGGAAAACGGTACTTGATTGCACTGTTGGTGGGACTGCAGATTGGGGCAGCCACTATGAAAAGGAGTATGGCTGTACCACAAAAAATTAAAAATGGAACTGCCTTATGACCCAGTAATCCCACTTCTAGGTATATACTTGAGGAAATCCAAAACACTGATTTGAAAAAATATATGCCCCTAATTTTATTGCAGCATTATAATTGCCAAGATATGGAAGCAACCCAAATACCCTTAAATAAGCAAATGGATAAAAAAGTGGTGGTACAAATTTACATTAGAATATTACTTGGCCATAGAAAAGGATGAAGTCTTACCATTTGTGATAGCATGATGGACCTAGAGGGTATTATGCTAAGTGAAATAAGTCAGCCAGAAAAAGACAAATACCATATGATTTAATCTATCTGTTGAATCTAAAGAGCAAAATAAACAAAACAGAAGCAGACTCATAGATACAGAGAACAGACTCATAGATTCAGAGAACAGCTTGCCAGAGAGAAGAGAGGTTTTTGGGGGGTGGGGTGGGGAGAGAAGTGGGTGAAAAGGTGAAGAGATTAAGAAGTACAAATTGGTAGTTACCAAATAGTCATGGGGATGTAAAGTACAGCATAGGGAATATAGTCATTAATATTGTAATAACTATGTATGGTGCCAGGTGGATACTGGAAATATTGGAGGGAACATTTTGTAAAGTACATGATTGTCTAATCACTATGCTATACACCTGAAACTAACACAAAATAATATTGAATATGTACAATAAATAATCAATGTGCCTAAATTAAAAGGAACTGCAAACAAACAAATAAATAATAAAAAAGGAACCTGGCTGGTATGGCTTAGTTGGTTGGAGCTTCATCCCGTGCATAGGAAGGTCGTGGTTTTGATTCTTGGCCAGCACATACCTCGGTAGTGTGTGGTAGGCAACCAATCAATGTCTCTCTCACTCTCTCTCCCCTTTCCTCCCTCTCCAAATCAATTTTTAAAAATAAATGAATGAATGAATGAATGAATAAATAAATAAATGGAGCCCAGCTATAGAGGTTAGATCCAGAAAACTTCCCGGGTGATACAAGGATTCTCTGCTGGGGTGTTTTGCAATCATCAAATAAAAATGTCCAATCTGGTGAACAGAGACTGTTAAAAGAGAAATCCTAGGTGCAAATTCTCTTCATAATTTAAGAAAAGAGGAAATGATGTGAGGAAATCGCCCATATGTAACATGCCCCTGCCATTTGTGCAGCAGCTGTGGGGCGGTGCCCAGTTCTGGGGAAGCAAGGTTGGCAGGACGAAGAGCAGAGGTCCAGTCCTCTGGAGGGATTAGGGTCCTGGAGAGAGGAGTTACAGAAACCAGTTGTGGATGCATCCTTTGACCATGTGGATAGAGGCGGAAGATGGAACAATTCTAAGAAAGTTATTAGGTGATAAACTAACAATCCACTAATGACTCACTGCATCATGCAGGTTTCATGGTTTTTACATGTGCTGATAAGGCCCAGATTATGGGATAATTGCAAGCATTAAATAAGATATCAAATGTAAAATGCCTTATGTAGTTCCTGGTCCATAATAGACCTTCAATAAATGTTAGTTCACCCTGGAATTAGGGCACATATCAATTTCCATTAGCCCTAAATTTTTATCAACATGCACACATTTATCTAAATGATGTTTTCCTGTGTACGTTTCTTCATGTTGTATTTACTCATGAAACAATATAGTGAGAGATTTGAGCTCATTAAGATACAGACATGAAATAGTTTTATATATTTTAACAACTGCACAAAAATCCTTCATTCTAGCCATGTAGCTATTCTCTCACTTAAGAACAGAAAGAGATGAGAGATGCTTATCTTAAGAAAGCAGGACAGAGGTGAAATGGGAGACTGAGGGTATGGAAAAGTTCCCTGAGAGATTATTGCTTTTCTTTACAAGCTCTTCTAAAAAAAGATTTGAGGGGTTAGCAGTATACATATATTTCTGTGTTGAAAAGAAAAAAGATGACATGGTAGAGGCTCAGCCATCCTATTCCTGATATGGTTAAGCACAAAAGACATTAAAAATATTTAACAAATCCCATGGCACTGCTCCTAATTAATATTATATATAAATCAATATAAACTAAAATTTTAAAATTTATTTTCTAAATCCTTTATTATAAACTCCATATAATAACACATATATGTGTATATGTACATAGATATAAAACACATGTCAATTGGAAGTTTCAGTGTTTTAACCTACTAGCAGCCCAGCCTATGAAAAACTGCATAATCCAGCCCTCATTTAGTTACTCAGCCTGTTTTATTGCCAACTGCTTCCTTTACTCTTCTTTTTGGCCTCAGTAAGCTGCTTTCATGCCCCTCAAGGTTGCCACGTTCTTTCATATCTCCCTGCTTCTCCAAGACCACTTCCTTTGCCTGGGATAGATTCTGCGTGGCAAATGTCTCATCTTCTTTCAAAGGCTATCACATGCCATTTTCTCAATAAATACTTTCCTGGATCCAGGCTTTTGGGTCCTGGTTCATTCTGATCTCTTTCCCATTAATAAGAGAGTTTGTGATATAAGACATCACAGAATTCCTACAATGGTATTCATAAGGCTGGGACCCATCCGTTCCAACAGCTGGACATCTTCTGTGTGCTTAAGAGTCTTCTAGCTGCCGAGACCAGTTTGGCTCAGTGGATAGAGCGTCGGCCTGCGGACTGAAAGGTCCCAGGTTCGATTCCGGTCGGGGGCATGTACCTGGGTTGCAGGCACATCCCCAGTGGGAGATGTGCAGGAGGCAGCTGATCGATGTTTCTGACTCTCTGTCTCTCTCCCTTCCTCTCTGTGGAAAATCAATAAAATATATATTTTTTTTAAAAAAGAGTCTTCTAGTTTGTACTATGTCATGGTGGTCATGTCAAATGTAGAGAAACCACTTGCTCCTGATGTCAATTGAATGTTATAGACTAGAGGCCCGATGCACAAAATTCATGCAAGAGTAGGCCTTCCTTCCCCCAGGTGCCAGCACCGGCACCGGCTTCCCTCTGGCACCCGGGACCCAGGCTTCCCTCACAGCCCCAGCTTCTTCCTCCAGTCTAATTAGCATATTATGCTGTTATTATTATAGATTCTCTAAACTATTTAAACAGGGACCTGTACTGATCTCTACTGTTCAGTCTTATGACCCAACGATTCCACTTCTGAGTATATATCCAGCAGCTGCTAAGCCAATGTGCAGCCACTAGAACATCCCTCCCTCTACCATCTCTGCTGCACGCCTTCCCAAAGCTAAATGGATGAATGAACATAATAACTGAAGGATATACGTAAAAGAGCATGGAAAACAATGGAAGGGTACAACCACTTTCAGCAACCCAACGAGCTTCTTCTTTCCTGGAAAAAGCAAAATAAATATCTGTCAAAATAGGACTTATTTTCTGAAAAACATTCAAGCACCTATGAAGACAGAATAAAGACTTGTAAAGAGAGGTCAAATGGAGATTAGAAGGCAAGGCTAGGCTATCTGGGAAATGATGTTAATTGCTCTGATAATAATTTGATAATGATACCACCAAGATTACCCCATAATAACTTTGCAAAACTTCTCCCCCAGGACTTCTTTCTACCAAATGACAAAATTGATACTTTCAATAGTTCTACGATTGCAACCATTTCTAAGTATTTGCTTAGAATTGCACATTAATGACCCCAGCTTTGTATTCATAACAAAATGCAGGGCAAGGCAGATGGGATTCTATATACAGGAGACATACTTCTCCCATTTTGGATCACTGCGTTGGGAGATAACTTCCAAACAAGTTAGGTTTTCCTGTTTCACTTACCTTCCTCCATTCTCTGCTCAACTTCTCATTCATCACGGGGTGTCAAGGGAAAGGTCCGGAAGCACAGTGATGAAGTGACTATCACAGAAAGAGCACTTAAGCTTTTATCTATTTGCAAGTTGTGATATCAAGTCACAAATATAAGAGGAAAATGAGTGACTATATATTGTTTCATTTTATCTTACAGACAATATTACTTCTTATTCTACAACTTCTAATACATTCTTTGGAATAATTTTACATTTTTTTTCAGGAAATGAAGTTACACTGTTACCCTGAGAAATGTTGCTTGTTATCTTCAGAACAAATATGTTCTGTACACTTTTCTTTTGACTTTTGCCATTGTTCTCCTGTAAGATTATTAAGTATTTATTATTATCTAAGTATTTTTATTCTCGCTGGCCCTGTTATTAATAGGTACAGCACCTTGATATCTTCCTTTCCCCAAAACCCATTCTGCTCAGTATTTGTACTTCTATAATACTTGGGTTGAAGGATGGCTCATTTCAGTATTTTATGGGATGTATCAATTTTGTTAAATTCACTTCTGAAATAATTCTGGGGCGAAAAAATAAGTCTGTGGATATCTAATATTGAGAGAGACAAAAAAAAATTTAAAGTACATTTTGAAGAACATTTCTTTTAATGACCATTTCTTCTGACATACATTATCAACATGGGCAGAAATGGCTTCTTCCTGCCTCAGAGATCTCCCTGGAAAATGTATGTCTCCATGTATCATCATCAGTGTCACACATCTGCAAAGTACAACATGTCATGGGACACCTTCAAGGACCTGAGAGGGTCCCATACTCTCCCAAATGTTTGTCTCACCAGTTCCCTAAGGGTTTAAATTCCTCTGCTGAAAGCTATGCCTTTAGTTTCAGAAGAAACAGTTACGTTTAAATTTTAACTAACCTGATAAGAAAAGTGGACTAGCTAAAATGAAAAGATACAAAGTATTAATCTCTTTTTTATGGGGTAAAGTTTGAGGAAGAGAGAGATGTCAGGGGTATTGTACAGTTGCAATGGCCTCAACGACAGGACTTTCACACATAAGAAATGACACAAAGGATGTCTAGAATTGCTAGAAAAAAATTGTTCACCTTATAGTATTTTTTCGGCATGTGTGATTTTTAGGATTCATTGCAGGATAAATTAAAGATTTTATTTTAGTAGGTTTTCCATTTGTTTTCTTTTTCAACTAAAAAGAAATCATGGTGGCTACCTGAGCTCATGTCTCCTTGGCTCCCCCCCCCCCCCCCGCTTTTTATTATTCATTCTTTCATCCAAAGAGAATTATTTTCTTTATGTCAAAAATAAACATTTACCAAGCACTATTAAAGGTGGTAGAGTTTCTAGGAAAAAATACACCATCTCACATGCACAGTGTGGTTTGGTTGTTTAGCACTGACCCATGCACCAAGAGGTCAAGAGGTCACCGGTTTGATTCCAGGTCAATGTACATGTTCAGGTTGCGGGTTCAATTCTGATCAGGGTGCATATGGGAGGCAACCTCTCTCTCTCTCTCTCTCTCTCTCTCTCTCTCTCTCCCCTTCTCTCTCTAAAAAATCAATGGAAAAAAATATCTTCGGGTGAAGCTTTAAAAAGAAAAGAATAAATCCAGTTGTGCTGACAATTACAAGGTAATGTAGAAGATATTAGAGCAATGCCTTAAAATTATTAAAGAAAATTACTTCAAAACCTTCACATCTACATTCAGCTATATTATCAATCAAATATATGGACAGACTAATTCTAGTCTTCAGAGGTATGAGATCTCAGAATTTTACCTCCCATTCATTCTTTGTTGGGAAGTTAATAGAGGATGGGCTTTATCAAATTAAAGGTAAAAATTGATATAGAGGAAGTCCTGGGACCCAAGATATGGAGGGCCAAAGGGAAGAAACCAAATAAAGAGAATTCCTAGGTATTCTGTGAAGAGAAGTGCTAGAACGGCAGAGATACAGCAGCCTAAAAAACCATGGGCCCAGATTTGTCAGGCAAACTGAGGCCTCCAAGAGGAATGGATTCAGCATAAAGAAAATAATGAAAGAAAAGGTAAAATGACAAAAGAAGAAAGAAGTGGAGGAGAAGAAATATATAATAAGACAAAACAGTACTTGCACAGTCCCAATGAAAATATATTTAATAAAGTGAGTTACATCTTTAATGCAATGATTGGGACAGGCAAATAAAACTAGGTGTGAAGAGTGGTACACAAGAATTAAATCCTCATTTACTCTAGAAGGAAGTCAATAACTAGTCTCTGCACATGAGCATTGTAAATGGACAGTTTACATCTGCTATTTTAGATTATGGCGGGAAACACTAGAACAGCTACAATTTGGAAGTGGTAGTCCCTGTAAGGCAACATAAAAGACATAAATGGACCCAAAACCACCAGGTGACTTCAGTGGTGAATTCTGCATTGCTTAGGCAGGGGTGGGGAAACTTTATTCTGCCAAGGGCCATTTGGATAGTTATAACATCATTCTCGGGCCACACAAAATTAGCCTGCTTAGTTGGTCAAATATTTAATTAACTCACCCCTAATGCCTTGGCAGGGCCAGACCAAATGATTTCGTGAGCCTTATATGGCCTGTGGGCCAGATGTTCCCCATCCTTGGTTTAGAGCATATCCTTTCAGTTTATAATCTGTAGGATTCCATAAGATGATGTTCTACCCTTTATTGACTTTCTTCTCTCCTCCCCCAGAGACAGAAGTAGCGTGTAGAAAACTTACAGTAATGCAAATAATTTCTGATGATCTTATGTATATGTCTGATTTGGGAATTTTCTACACTGGTTTCCTCATTAATTGGTGAGTTAAATTAAATCTTTGATATATGTTCATTTTATATATTCATGAAAATCATGATTTTACAACTTTTTGAAAATTATGCTTTAGCATCTCTGGGAGTGGCCATTAGAGTTTGGAAGAAGTGAGGAGCACTTCTGGTTTTCTTTGCAGGCCTTCTGCTACTGTTTGATTTTCTAAGTACACATAAGTTTTGCTAAAAAGAACAATTATATTCTTAAAGTAAACTTTCATTATCCATCACAGAAATTGAAATATTTAAAAATGATAAGAATTGTGTAAAATGCTTAGTACTCTTGAATGGATATAATTTTTTATGTATAATGGGAAGAAGCAACTAAGTAGAGAATAGGCAGGAGAATGAACTTAAGAAAATCAGAAACATCAGGACACTCAGCGCTTCTTAGGAAAAGCACACACTTCAGGACACAGTGCTCAACCAATCTAAAATTCTGCCAAAGTCAAAGCTTACAGAAATTCTCAAATATTTTGCCATTTAGTCTGCCCAAAGCTAAATAATAGCCCCTGAGCTGACTTTTCTCATCTCATCCTCTTATAAAAAAAAACTACCCTTCTCTTTGCTCCAAATCCTCTTGGATGCTTCCTCTCCACTCTGGTGCATTGTTTTTCTCACCCACTCTCAGTTACATCACCTGTGACCCCGCATCTTCCTTTATGAACTTCAGACACTGTCTTTTTAGCCTTCAAAACTCTCCACACAGTGTATGTCCCCAGAACACCACCTAGCAATTGCCCAGCGAAGGAAACAGTGGGCATGAACTATACATCAAAAGACGATCTTCCACCACACTACGGAATGAAAATGCCAGCAGGACCCAGTACAAAGTGAACGGTCATTTTGTCGAACAAAATAAAAGGTATGCAGGGCAAGAACTCTATCTTCTCAATTAAGTTGTGTACAGCACAAAGTATGCCAACAGTACTTGATCAATAATAATTAATTCCATTCTCTGTGAAAGTATCCAGCATATTCCCAACCAAAGGAAAGAAACAGGATAGCATGGACTCCCATCTCAAAGAATATAGTTTATAAATACCTGACTTTGGAATACAGTATTTGACAAATGCTGCCCCCCCAAAATTAGATCTTAAGCAATTTTATCTATCTACAGTAGTTTGTGCTCTATGGGGTTTTTTTTTTTTTAAAAAAGGAGTTTGCTTATGTGACAAGTTTGCCAGAGTCCTAGTTAAAAATGTGCATTTCACATTCACTCCCAGTGACATCAAGAGATCCAAATCTTGTTTTCTCATTCTTTTCCTTTCAGGGATCAGTGGCAGTCATT
Source organism: Myotis yumanensis (assembly GCF_028538775.1). Taxonomy (NCBI): domain Eukaryota; kingdom Metazoa; phylum Chordata; class Mammalia; order Chiroptera; family Vespertilionidae; genus Myotis; species Myotis yumanensis. The sequence continues at coordinate 173,980,936 of NW_027223754.1, forward strand.
TTCGAGGTCAGTACTTTCCATCCCAGATAAGCCATAGAAAGAGAATTGTTAAGAGCACCCTCCCTGCAATGGAGCTTTGTTTATAAACAGAAAATGAGGAGCCCCAATGAGAATATTTTAAATGGCAAATGGCTGACCTCAAAGTCTTTCCAAGAGTCTGACTCAGAGGCTATCTAACACCAGCAGGACAGTGTGAAGCATCAGTTAGGAAGACGCTGGAGAGACAGCCCTCACCCTGTGAAACCCTGGAATGGGGGCGAGGGGTGGTACCTGCTCACAGGCCAGCACCTCTAACAAGGACAGGGTTCCTGCAGTTCAAGTTCTGCTTCCTTTCTTCAGATACAAAAGATGGACTAGCTGTCGTAAAAGTCCTCCTAACATTTTCCTCAGAAGAAAATGACTTTGTATTGTCTGTCTAATTATTCTTTAAGTGCTTATGTACCCACAGAGTCTAATGACCTATTTTCAGGAACTAACTGGGGACATTGACATTTTTGGTCATAATAACACCCAACTCAGAAGGTTGTTGTAAGAATTAAATGAGTTATATATATATATATATATATATATATATATATATATATATATATTATTATTATTGAAGTAAGGCCATGATTTAAAAAGCTAACTATGACTACTTTATTAAAATAAATCCTTACTAAAATTAAAAATATAAATTGGAAAAATATCTCAGTAAACAAACAAATATTAAATAAAGGGGTATACAAGTTATTAGAAAATGATACTAAAGTTCCAATAGATAAATCAAGAGAAAATATAATAATAAAAATCTATATCTCACAATTAAGCCTTTAGATGCAACTAAAACTGGGTTAACATCTAAAATTACTAAAACATATTTTAATGATACACACAAGGTTGGCAAGGTACAAATTGGTACACATGCATTGCTACAAAGCATATAAATTATCATGACATTTTAGAAAATAATTTGATAATTTCATTAACACTTTTATAACTAATAATTGCATTATCCAAAAGAATTTTTTAAATACCTGCATGAATGTGTGTGTGTGTGTGTGTGTGTGTGTCTGAGAGAGAGAGAGAGAGAGAGAGAGAGAGAGAGAAAGAACGTATGTGTATAACACTATTTATTATTAAAGAAAAATGATAGGCAACAGAAATATCTAACAGGGATAGTTTTAGTTCATACAATATCTACTTGATTCAAAGTTCTGTTGTATTAAAAATGATGATTCAGAAGATTATGCCTTAGGAGTATGATTATCTTATATTATTAGAGGAACAGGTTGATTACAAAATCATATCATGCTATGATTGGGCAATATATCTATAATTAGGCAAAGATAAAATAAATTTCCCAGATGAAGCTATTTCACCAGGAAAATGTATTTTTCAAAGATTCTTAATTGATACTGTTATATTAATATTATTTTTTAATTTGTACAACTACAAAAATAATAAAATTTTAAAGTAGGTAAACAATTTATAATTAAAATATTCACTAAATTTTTATTTCTGATTAAATGTTCTCAAAGTGAGGCACAATTCCAATCAATAAATATATTATTTAAAAGTGCTTTTAAATTCTATTTTAAAGGTTTTAATGCAGCACTTGCAAAATCAGTTTTAAGAAAGTTGAGCCTGTCCAGGTATGGAAAAGGGAGAATTGCAATTTTGGGCATGTTGAGATAAATGAGAATTTCCTGACTAATTCAATGGTCTGCAATTCTCTGATGATTTTATCTGTTAAAAAGCCCATATTGTAGTCAAAATACATTGAAACAAATATTTCCAAACCACCAAGTGTCCATGGATTTCCTCAAGGACTGCATAAAAAAATACGTGAACCATAGCATTGATTATTTCCTAGACCTTGCTCTTACCAGGAATGGCCATCTATGTAAAGATTTGGATCATATAACGAATCGATTCAGCCTCTGAACTTGTTTTTAATGCTAGCCTGAAAGACAGTACAGCCTTTAATTGCCATGAGGTTACAGTCTCATATGGCCAACTCCCTACTTGAGATCCAATAGCCACCTCACACTCACTATGTCAAGGCTTCACTACATCTTCTCACATCTGAAAATTTTTCCTCCTGTGCTTTTCCCAGTTTAGTAAATGCCAGCTATCTTTTGCCACTTCTAGACCCAAAGTCTTGGCTACTCTTTCTCTCACACACACACATCACAACATCCTATTGATTATCCCTTTAAAATATATCCAGAATCTGCCCTAGCTGGTTTGGCTCACTGGATAGAGCGTCGGCCTGGGGACTGAAGGGTCCCAGGTTCGATTCTGGTCAAGGGCATGTACCTTGGTTGCAGGCATATCCCCAGTTAGGGGTTGTGCAGGAGGCAGCTGATCGATGCTTCTCTCTCATCAATGTTTCTAACTCTCTATCCCTCTCCCTTCCTCTCTGTAAAAAATCAATAAAATATATATTAAAAAAATATATATATATCCAGAATCTACCTAATTTCCATTAACTCTACCAGTTATCACTCTGGTATAAATTACCATCAAAATTCATTAACTCCCCTCTCCTAATCTCCCAATATATTCACAGTCTAATAACCAGAGAGATAAGTTTTATTTCATTTTTTTTAAAGAAGACTCAATACATATAGTTTATTCATCAAACTCAAAGTTGATACAATATTCTTTTATGGGTCTTATAAATACAGAAAATATTTAGAAAATAATACTCTATCTTATCAGAAAAGACTAAAGGGAGTGTTTATTCAAAGACAAGTATATTAAATATTTTTTTCATACATGTAGACTAGTTTTAAAAAATGCAAGGGAAAAGAAACCCTCCTTCCAAGTTGGAAATGATTCTAATGAAGATACTCATGCTAATGGGAAGTAGTTAGATTACTTTTTAGTTTCCAGCTAATGTGTTCACAGTCGGTCATCTATGAAAATCTCTGGGAACGGGTTTACTCTGTGCTGTTCCAGCACTAGAGGTGCAAACCCCAGTCCCAGCCAGCCAGCAGATGTATCATGCCGCCCAATGAGAAATCCACCATTCAGTGGAAACCAAGCAACACCAAGAAAACAGTGCACAAATATGCACTCATTGTAGCTCTGTAATCGCATTGTGATGAAGGGAAAACATATTCAATTAACGTTTGTGAAATAATCACTGGCTCCATTGTGCAAATTCATGGGGGAAAGGCATCCAGTAATCAGAAATCTCATTGATGACTCAATATTCATTGTCTTCACAAATATTTAAACCCAAACTTGGGGCCTCTGGGTGAATATAAATTGGCTGTTTCTTTTCCATCATTTGGTTCTATTCGGAGTCTGAAACATGTTCTTCATTTAAAATGTTTTTAAATCTAATATTGGAAAATCCCTCAGTGCCTTGTGTTTACCTTAATTTATGTTTTTAATATTTCTTTATTGCTTTTCTAAAGCAATGCTCGTGTTTAGATGAGGAAAAACAAATACCACACATTGCAACTAAGTATGGGTAAGAGAAACAGTTTGGAATCTAATATATTACTAAAGCATTATTATGAGAAAGAACAGACAAACTAAATAGTTTAGAAAAATTAAAGCATTAATTCTGAGTCTCATTATTTACCTAGAAAAATCAGAACAAATTCAGTGTAAGTCTAACGCCTGCACATTTAACTCACTGCTGAAACCACAAGTTGAACATATGAAGTTTCATAGGGAAAAGCAAACTGTAGTTTAGTCTTGTGTAGATATAACTATTAGCCAGTCTTTGTTATGACATCATTAAAATAAAGAAAAATTGTGCCACTCTAAAAGATCTGCATTTAATTATATTGTGCAGGGTATGTCCGGCAAAATAATGTTTGTGCCCTTTTTAAGTCATAAACGACAGACATTTATTTAGTTCTCTTATGTATATAAGGACACAATTTTTGTATAAGATATGGGTCTGGTCCCAATCAACTTAAAAAACTAGAACAGCCCAGGAAGCAGTATTTTGAAAAATAAAGGAATTTTGGCATGTGACTCATGCCCTATTCTGCCACATACTTGCTGTGGAACTTTGGGCTAGCTGTTTAACCTCTCTAAGTCATAGTATCATCATAGATTAAAAAAAAGATGACAATAATACCTGATTGGTTTTGAAGATTAAATGAAATAATATGTGTACATTCATTAACCAAAAAGTTAACAGATGCTAGTATTAATAACATATAATAATCAAGTATGATAATCAAATTACTAATCCAGACAATGCAATTATTATTAATATAATTTTAAACATTTTATCATTATTAATAGTCTTAAACATTATCTTATATTTTAAATATATTTTTATTGATTTCAGAGAGGAAGGGAGAGGGAGAGAAATAGAAACATCAATGATGAGAGAGAATCATTGATTAGCTGTCTCATCTGCCTCCTACTGGGTATCGAGCCCACAACCCAGGCATGTGCCCTTGACTGGAATTGAACCCAGGACACTCCAGTCCACAAGCTGATGCTCTGTCCACTGAGCCAAACCAGCTAGGACAACATTATCTTATTAATATCTTATTTATATCATCTTAAGCATTTTATCATTATCATCAATATCATCTTAAACATTTTCTAAAAATTCTTATGGCAGACGATTTGCCTTGTTCTAATTTAATTAATTAATTAATTAATTATTATTACTTTTTGAATCCTCACCCGAGGATATTTTTTCCACTGCTTTTTCGAGAGAGTGGAAGGAAAGGAGGGAAGGAAAGAGAGAGAAAGAGAAACATTAATGTAAGAGAGACACATTGATTGGTTGCCTCCCACAGATGCTGAGACCAGGGCCAGGGATCAAACCTGCAACCCAGTTATATGCCCTTGACCAAGAATCCAACCCCTGACCCTTCTGTTAGTGGGCGTATGCACTAACCATTTAGAAACAAATGCCAGCCAGAGCAGCCTAATTTTAATATTAACCATAAAATTACTAACAATGAAATCTGAAAAATCCTCATTGTAAAACATTCAAACAATGCAGCAATATATGCACCTATAATAAACTAGAGGCCTGGTACACAAATTTGGGCACCGGTGGGATCCCTCTGCCTGGCTGGCGATTGGGGCTGATTGGGGCATCTCTCCCAGTCCTGGACCAGGGCCAGCCGAGGGGAGGTTGGCCAGCCGCAGAAGGTTGGCTGTGGGAGTGCACTGACCTCCAGGGGGCAGCTCCTGCATTGAGCATCTGCTCCCTGGTGGTCAGTGCACGTCATAGCTACCCGCCAGTCATCTAGTTCTGGTTGTCCAGGCATAATGGTCGCTTAGGCTCTTATATATATAGATTGTTGAAGTCCTCCTACACTTCTTATCTCTTCATATTTCTCCACCCTTCCACTGTCTTTCCAAGTCATCATTTAATTTGATCTGGGTCTGTCCTGCTTTTCTTCATCCATGTATGTTTGTTTACATGTGCATATCCAAGTTATGGCTTTGTTTTATTTTGTTTTTATGTAAATGTTTCATTTAAAAATCCTAGAGTGTTACATAAATTATATACAGCAGAGTTTAGCTATTTCCCTTTTCTGTGCATTTGGATTATTTTGCATTTTTAATAATTTAATGAAGGCTGCAGTGAAAACCATTGTAGAAGTCTTACTGTGGATATGGCATCTGTTCTAAAATGGATACCTAGAAATAGAAAAGCTTAATAGGGGATTATAAGAATTTTAAAAATTTAATTGGTATTATCAAATTACCCTTGGGAAGGCTATAACAATGTATAATTTACACACCTATCAGCCAAGCATGAGGGGTACCTATTCCTCATACACTTTCCAACACTGTATGTTTATTTATTCATTCTTTTAATGAAGAACTGCTGTACAACTACTAGTGCTGGGTACAGGCATATTGCGTCTTTCTACAAAAGCTTACATTCCAGTAGAATGTAACAGACAATGAGAAATACACATGGAAATGAGTAAATAATCCTATATAATAAAAGCCTAATATGCTAAGTATCTGGTCATCTGGTTGGTCATTCAACCAATCAAAGTGTAATATGCTAATAATATGCTAAGGCCACTCAACCACTCACTATAACGTGCACTGACCACCAGCAGGCAGACAGTCGACCGGTCGACCAGTTGCTATGACATGCACTGATCACCAGGGGGCAGACACTCTGACCAGTAGGTTAGCTTGCTACTGGGGTCCAGCCGATCAGGACTGAGCGAGATGGGCTGGACATGTCCTGGAGCCCTCCTGCAGTTCCTCCCTAGCTGGCCAACCTCCTGTGTCCCTCCCTGGCCCCAATGGTGCACAGGTGGAGTCCCTTGGCCTGGCCTGCACCCTTTTGCAACCCCTGCTGAGCCCCCCCCCCCCCCCCCCGCCCTGAATGCACGATTTTGTGCACCAAGCCTCTAGTATTGTATATTAAAAGATAAGTACTATGGGGGAATAAAGTAGAATGAGAAATTGTTGGGTGTGGAAGGACTGTAATTTTAAATAGGGTGTTCAGAATAGATCTAATCAGAAATATGACATTTGAGCCATATCTTGAACAATGTAATGAATTACATGAATCTATAATTTAGATGAAGTGTTCTATTGTTTTCTCGCTTCCAAAATTGTTGACAATAACTCTCTAACCCACTTATACTGCCCCCATCTCACCCAGCCCCCAACACATACCTTCTTCTTTTGCAGTTTTTCTTGAATTTGTAATTCAACAATATCTCTAAGATATATCTTAAAATATTCATGATTTTAAAACATTTTTTCCTGTGGTTATATGGGTTCTTTCAACCTGCAGATTGTATCTTCCTTCACTTACGGACAGTTTTATTCCATTAAGTCCTTGGTTATTGTTTTTTGCAATTAGTCCTACATTTCTGCATGTATCTTCCTTTCTTCAATAATCATTTTGTTCCTCTCTTCCAAGGTTTTATTTTCTGTCTTCTGTCTTTGGAAGTGTCAACTCTGAGTTTGCTATGTTATTGTATCCTAACATAGCCCACATTTTTCTCTCTCAGATTATTTTTTCATTTTGATAACATAAATCTGTATGGAATTGTTTCAGATACAGTGTGTGAGTGCTAAACTATCTAAAGCTTTCTATAAATTTATTATTATCTTTCATGTCTGAATAATAATATGGTGTTTATTGAATTTTAACTTAAAAAATCAGTTTCTTTCAGTTTTTAAAGAATACTACCCCATTGACCTATAAACTAACCTTAATCATGATAATATTTACTTCAAGTTTACAAAGTACCAGGTTACTATGCATTGTTCTCTAATTGATATCGTTTAGTACTTAAAAGTAACCAATAACATATGCCCGTATTATCTACTTTACGAGTAAGAAAAATGGGGTCTGACAAAGATTGTGATTTTTAATTATTTTATGATAAGAAAGTGACACCATTGGAATTGAAACCAGTGCAGTCTGATACTAGAAGTCACATTCTTGATAACAATTTGATTTTGGCTCCTTTGTAGGTAAGCTGACTGCCAAAAGCTTTAAGATTTTCTTTGTATCTTTCAAGTTTTGAGATTTCAACACTTATCCTGCTTCATACTTAATGTGGAATTTTCATTCTGTAGATTTATTATTTTCTTTACCCTTTGGAAATTTCCCAATATTCATCTTATTCTAGTATATTTTCTTCCATTTTTATTGTGTTCTTTCTTTTATAACTATTATTAGATGGCTGCTGAATCTCCAGAACAGTTCTTTATGCTACTAACATTTTCTTATATATTTTTATTTTTTTTTCTTATTTTTCTGTATTTTGAGAGACCTTTTTATCTTTATCTTTCACGCTCTAAATTTGTAATTTGTAAAGTGATGATTCTGTTAGACTTATTTTTAATTTAGAGAACAATATTTTTTAAAATATCTGTTTATTGATTTCATAGAGGAAGGGAGAGGGAGAGAGATAGAAACATCAATGATGAGAGAATCATTGATCGGCTGTCTCCTGCATGGCCCTCTACTGGGGATTGAGCCTGCAAACCAGCATGTACCCTGATCAGGAATTGAACTGTGACCCCCTGATTCATAGGTCAGCGCTCAACCACTGTGCCATTCCAGACCAGGCAGAGAAGTATATTTTTGATAAATCTTGTCACTCATCTGCTTTTCATGTAGTCCATTTGTTTTTTCTTACATCAGCTATGCTTGGTTATGTTTATGTTAACAAAACACCAGGTGGATGATTCTACATAGTTAAAAAAAGGCTCTTACAATATTTCTGTAGGTCTATTTCCCCAATAGCCTTTTCTTTTACATGGAAAGTGACTGGAATTCCATATAAAAGGTGGATTATGTGAAAAGGCAAGCTCCCCTCTTGTAAACATGAGAGTGAAACAAGCAAGATGGACATCCCCTTCTCTACCTCATTGCTAATGTAAGAAAATCTTTATTATGCTCATTTCATTTGCAATAAAACTATGTTTCCATTATTATTATTATTATTATTATTATTATTTTGTTTCCTATTGATCTCTATTGTGTTTTGTGGCCCTTGGAATTACCTCGGGCTTCCCTCTGCTATGGTCTGTGTCTTTCTCGGGATATCTTATACTCAAACAGAAATTGTTCCCTGTCAGACAGTTAGGGTTCATTACTTTTGATTTTCTTTTTCAGTTCTTATTTTTGTATTTATATTTTTGAATGCAATTTCCGGATTCTCTCTTCTGGTCCAAACTATATCTTTTACGTGTTGTGTGTGTGTGAGTGTGTGTGTGTGTGTGTGTGTGTGTGTGTGTTGTGTTGGGGATGGGTGATGAAAAGAAATGACGAGAAGAGCTCTTTAAAAGATGTGCACATCCAGAGTCAACCTTTCATGTATCCTTTTTTGAAACCATGAAAGTTTTGAGTTCTTCTCCTTAACACGATTTTTTTCTTTTATATAAAGCAATGTTTTAAATTACTCCGTAAAAATCCTACAGTAAAATTAACACTCTCGGAATACCCACCTTCTTGAAAGAATACATCATTGCACCCAGCCTTAGGATATGAATAATCTAGCTTGAAGGACAAGTAGGAGAGAAGGGAAAACAACACTAGGCTTTGCTTTTTCTGGTATGACCTGGATAAGGCATAAGCTATCTGAGCCCCAGGTAGCCAGTCTTAAAAGGAAAGAAGAGTAGCTGTCCTAGCCCAGCACGTGGGATTGCTCTCTGTACCAACAATACCACTTGGTAAAGTGCTATGCATGTTTATTCTTCTATCCAGAAATTATTTATTGAGTGCCATTTAAGTTCCAAGTCCCGTTTTAGTACTATGTTAAGGGTTTCTACAGAGAGAGATCCTTGGGGGGCTTTAGGAGTGGCTGGGATTTTTAATTGAGAATCAGAAGTTTGGAGACATTTGAATAAGAAGAGGAATGGGATAGAGATTTCAGGTAGAAAAACCAAGAGCTCATGTTTCTAGGGATTTGAGTGGATTAGGGTCAGTAGGACTATCTGATCAGAGCACAAGCTTATTCGGTGCTCTCTCTCCGGGACACATTCTGTACCCTTAACTAAGCATATCTACTTGAATTTACATGTTTTCTAACTATAGAAAAGTAGGATTGCATTTCATTTTCTTATCCAGTCAGAGGGCATTTAAATCAAAGTTGATTGTTTCATTATTGTTTTTTTCATTTGTCAACTGACTTTTTAAAAAATATATATTTTATTGATTTTTTTACAGAGAGGAAGGGAGAGAGATAGAGTGTTAGAAACATCGATGAGAGAGAAACATCGATCAGCTGCCTCCTGCACATCGCCTACTGGGGATGTGCCCGCAACCAAGGTACATGCCCTTGACCAGAATCGAACCTGGGACCCGTCAGTCCTCAGGTTGACGCTCTATCCACTGAGCCAAACTGGTTTCAGCTGTCAACTGACTTCTTAATTTCAATATAATATAAGATACACATTTTCATCATGAAATCCTCCATGTGTTTGTGGTCTGGGATGGTAAACTGGTTAGATCACATTGATGCTTGAATAGCACCCTCCGAGTTGAAGCCAGGCAAACGCTGCTATCACACCCAAATTTGGATTCCACAACATCGCCAGGGGAGTAGTGTTTTCCTAAGGAGGATTTCTATCTCTGGAACCAGCCTCCCACTTTATTTTGACAAAAACCAGCACCCATCTGTTTATGCAGTTGTTTGTCAGATTGTGTGGGCGGGTTGACAAATCCAGGCCCAGATAACAGAACTGAGAATCCTTTGTATATCCTCATACATCTTGGAGATCAACAGTATGAAAGTTCCAAAATAATGAAAGAGTTAGCATAATTACTTTTTATGAGTTGGACAGTTAAAGGACAGATTCAAAATCAAGACACATTCTGTATATATAAATTGAAGATCAGCTTGAATTTCTTTTGAATGATAAAAATTATCTAAAAAAGGGAGAGGCAGATTTTAAGAGTTAATGGTGCATAAACATACGTAAAAACTTAAAAAAAACACACCTTGGCTTTGAAACCCTGCCTACATGGTAGTAATGTCTCTCAGGAAGCACACTTAAAATTTCACTAGTATGAACTTTTTTTACTCTATATTCTTATTCTATAATCCAAATCTTTTATGCATAGCAGAGTTGGTAAAACAGTCTCTTTTGTTCCAGTCTAAAAGTGTGATGATTGTCCCAGCTGGCGTGGCTCAGTGGTTGAATGTCCACCTATGAACCAGGAGGTCACGGTTCGATTCCCAGTCAGGGCATATGCCCCTGCTAGGGCTCCATCCCCATTGTGGGCTTGCAGGAGGCAGCTGATCAATGATTCTCTCTCCTCGTTGATGTTTCTATCTCTCCAACTTTCTTCCTCTCTGAAATCAACAAATATATATATATATATATATATATATATATATACATACATATATATATATATATATATATATCATATATATATATATATACTAGAGGCCTGGTGCACGAAATTCCCGCATGGGTAAGGTCCTAAGGCCTGGCCATTGATCCGGGCCAATCAGGTTCCCTGCCTCCCCGCCTCCTCCTTCCCTTACCACCCATGCACCACCACTGCAGCTGGTCAGTTGCCTGCATTTGTTCCATGCCACCCCCTGGTGGCCAGCGCACATCATAGATAGCGATTGAACTCCTGGTCTCCCGGTCAAACTCCCGAGGGGACAATTTGGATATTAGCCTTTTATTATATAGGAGATATATATATATATTTTAAAAAGTGTGGTGATTCAGGGCGTGGGGGTGAAAGTGGTGGAGGATATAGGGGGGTAAGTGGTGATGGGGAAAAATAAAATAAAATAAAATAAAATAAAATAAAATAAAATAAAATAAAATAAAGAAAAATAAAATAGAATAAAAGTACTTTCTTCATTTGCCTTATGAAGTCAGGAGGCATTAGGAAAAAGGAGACTAAAATGATATAGGAGTGGGATGGCTGGTCAAACTCAAGAGCAAACAGCTAAAAGTTTTAAAATATGATGACCTTTGCAAACACCTACACTTTTAGCTCAGTTGTGGGGAGCTGAGAGAATTTATCACTGGATTAACAATGGCTATTAATGTTAAATAAGAAAGACCATTTAACTTGTTTGGGCCCCTTCGTGCTAACAGGAAAGTTAATATCTTTTCAGAAAGAAGTTTGCTCATCCAAAATATTGACCGTGATGAAATTTGCAACTACAAAATCTGAAAATATAAAGAACCAAAATCTATATCTGTGTTTTTCAACCCATGGGATATATTAAGGTTTCTATTTGATTACCTGCTTTGTTTTGTTATTTCTATAAGCAGTAGTCAACAGGGTGTAAAAAGCCTTTCACCTTTGCAACAAAATATTTAGGTAATAGACATGTTTGATTAAGCAGCTAGAATAAATCTAAGTCTTTAACAATCTACAAATACTCAATTCAAAAGCCCATTTTCTACTCTTTGTTTTACTCCTACATCTTTATTTCTTTAGAATATTTTGTATAGATATTTTAACAAGCAAGCATCTTGGATCACAATAGTGGTAACAATTTCAAATGTTACAATGCATTTCTATGTTATTTACTAAACAGTGAGCTGTCATTTTAGTTTATTTTATATTTTTATATTGAACATTTCTTTTCAACTTAAAATTGCAGCTATTAGTAGCAATTGCTTTAAAAATGTGCTTCAAAATGTTGACAACAAATGTTATATTTGTGGAAAATATAACAAAATATTGACAATAAATGTTGACTTTTAATAATGTTAATAAATATAAAAATAATATCTATTTAAACTTACATGCTATGACCATCAGGTTATATGCTTGTGTGATTTTTTGATGAATCATTCTGGGCTGTTATATCCACACCCAATTCTCTCACTCACTTCTATTACCTTCTTTGCCAAAATAGCCAGCTAGTTAATCAACACATTTTTATTCACAAAGGAAAATCTTTAGCATACAGTGAGGTGTTCAGTAGTCTGCCATATTATTTCCCTTCTTCTTTAAGATGCACCTTTATGGTTGCTCTTGTTAAAAATTCTTGTGCTTACGGCCTCAGTAAATTGCTATAGTTCATTTCTCAGGAACCTGTAGAATAAGTGAAGGAAAAAAAGTGAGTCATTAAGGAAGCGGGGCGGGGGGGGGGGGGGGGGGTCATGAACAATCATTTTTAAAAACGAAGCTAGATTTCTAAGGCTTTAAAATGTCAGTTACATTTAAGTTCAATCAGTTTGAACAAACGAATCATCAGTACTCTTTTTAATCTTGGAACGAATTAATTAGCATTTTCCCTTGTGCTTTCTGCAACAGGGTACTCACTCTGCAGGTAGAAATTCTGGTGAAATGCTCTGGGGCTGGTGTCCTTCAGAATCACCTCTGGCCTGAATTGTTTTCTTTTTTCCATGAGGTTCAGGTTACAGGGCACAGGGGCTTCAACTATATCATTTACACAGTGCAAATTTATTCCTTGGCTTATTCGGAATTATAAACATTTATGACCCCTCAATGGCACAGAAAATGGTGTATTACTTTCTTTGAAAATAATCAGTACAGAAAATACAACCTCTCTATAACATAAATAGAAAGGACCCCTCTCCCCATCCTACCTCCCCAAAATGACTATTTGGCTTCAGTTTCCTAAATCTATAAGAAGAATACCACAAATTAAAATAAAATGTTCTAAAAGTTATATGGCAAAAAATGTTGTAGTAAATGAAATAATATCAGGTAGCACATGCATGTATTTTCCAAAATCTTATTTACCCCTAATTTTGTAAGTTGTCAATTTGAATTAACTTCCCGACAGCTAATTAGGAAGTTTTTGATATCAATACATCCCTGAGAAGTATAAAAAATATAAATTGAGAGAAACTAGCTATACCACAGTCAGAAAGTTCAGAATCAGATTTTTTAATCCAAATCTTGTATCTGCCGTCTACTAATGGTGAGTTAATTACATTTAGCGCATGCCTTATGTATAGCAAGTAATTAATCATGCTAATAGGACTTAGATTGTATTGCAATCAAAACACGTATGACATCTATAGCTGTGTTTATCTAAGAAAAACCTAATATCCTTGTAGACTGAATATTAGGAAAGGATATCTTGTGAAGAATAATATTACAGCAGACCTGCCATTGAATTGGAGACCTCCATTTATAGGATTAATTGCTTTACATTGGTATACCACCTATGCCAGTTTTTTTTCATTAAAATGCAAATATCCTTTTGAGAGGAAACATAGTAAGGCAAATTAATTTTTCATTAGAGAGAGCTGTCTGGCACCCATCCAACTCCAGCGGGAGTGAGAAATAAAATAGGTAAATTAGTTGGGGAAAGAGTTAGTGATTGGACTATGGGAAAACTTTCTTAGTTAGAAGTTTCTAGATTGTTCCAATAATGTAAAGAAATTAAAAGAACTATTTTGCTTACAGAAACACAGAACATAAACATGCAAGTGAAAAACCATAAACAAAATAGAACAAGAAAAAGGAAGAAGAGGAGGTGAAGGGGGAAGAGGAAGAGGAAAAAGAAGAAATTGGAAAAGATAGTAGGTGGAGATGAAGTAAAATAGAAAAACTATAACTGAGATTTGTAGATCTGTATAAAGAAAAGAGTTTCTGCCATTTTTCTGTTTCAGATTCATGTGACATTAGCTAGATGGATTTTCAATATATTGAGACAGCATTGTTGGTACAGTCTATCTTAAAATGTAGACTACATGGTGTACAAGAAAATTGCTTTGGGGAACCTTGGGTGGTATGTAAAAAAGAGAAGATGATCACGCATGTTGTAGAGTAGCAGAACTAAGGTATGTGAGGCCCATGAGTTTCTATAAGCAGGATAAAAAGCAAACAACAAACAAAAACAAACAAATGCTAATTTCAAATATGGCTACCAAATCACAAGGCACAAGGACAGATAAAATGAACAGCATTGGCTTATAGCTAAGTTGCTTCTCATTTAACAAATCTCTGAATTATTTAGTGAATGGTGGTTAATGATTATAAAATCTCCCTAATAATCAAGAAGAAAAATAGGTCAGGAATTATATCAATGACCTAACACATATATAGTTTAATTATATAATGTATTGTGTTCAATATATATAGTTAAGATATTTAATATATTGCTTATTTACTCCCAACCTCATTGCAAAACTATGTAAAGTAGTTTATGAAAACATCTAAAGTATAACATATTGGAAATGATTAAGTCTATATTAATATTACACAAAGGAATGCTTAATGTAAAGAAGAAAAAGAAAATGTACTTACAACATTAAAACAAAAATCCCCGTTGCAATATTTGGTTATAATTCATATGGCATTTTTCTAAAAATTCAAAGAAAAATAAGAAAAGCAAATTACCATGAAAGTGAAAAATATCAAATCTGAGGGTTTTTTTATTCTTTTAATTTAATTTATTTATTTTTCTTTATTGATTAAGGTATTACATATGTGTCCTTATCCCCCCATTGCTCCCCCCCCCCACTAATGCCCTCACCCCCCTGGTGTCTGTGTCCATTGATTAGGCTTATATGCATGCATACAAGTCCTTTGGTTGATCTCTCCCCCTCACCCCCACCCTCCCCTACCTTTACTCTGAGGTTTGACAGTCTGATTGATGCTTCTCTGTCTCTGGATCTGTTTTTGTTCATCAGTTGATGTTGTTCATTATATTCCACAAATGAGTGAGATCATATGATATTTATCTTTCTCTGACAGGCTTAGCATAATGCTCTCCAGTTCCATCCATGCTATTGAAAATGGAAATCTGAGGTTTTTAATACCCGCCTTTGGAATAAGGGTCTATGGGAAAAGACTATGTTCCAGGCTACAACTAAGCAAAGCTTCTCTAACATTAAGATGCCTTACAGAGGGAAGAGAATCCCTCTTGTTTCTCACTGATTGAGTGTGGAAATGGGAAAACCCCATTCTAAGCTACCTCAGAGCTCACATATAGAGCAAAGGACCAGGCAAAGTAGGACCTTGGGGAGGGGAAGATGTTAGTGGCAGCTGGGAGAGTCTTAGCGGTAGGTTAGGGTGGGGAAGGGCAGTGAGATCTCTTACCGAAATAATTGGCTCCTGAAAAAGGATTGGTGAAAGATGAATGAATGGACTAGTTTAAAAAGTGTGAGTGGAGTTAAGGGAAACCAATGAGAAATGGTGCAGCACACTGACTCAGCAGTGGGAGGGTGCAGCAACCCAGACTGATCCCTGTGCCCTCAGCACTAAATATTCCCACTAAAATAACTGTTCTGACCTCTAATGCCATGGATTAATTTTACCTGTTTTGAACTTTATTTAATGGGAATCATTCAGTATTTATTCTTGTGTCTGGATTCTTTTATCTATAATGTGTGTAACAATATTATTTTTCTATTTTTTATCAACATTCCATTGAAACCACAACCACAATTTATCTATTTCTCAATTATTGGTATATTATAAGTAATGCTGCTATAAATATTCTATGTATGCTTTTGGTGACTATATGAATTTATTTGTTAGCTACATGCTCACCCACATATAATATGTGAGGGCTCCAAATTTCACATTCTTTAAAATGTTATTGTCAATTCTTTAAATTGTACCCATTCTGTTGGGGTGTAGTGTCATATCAACATGGTTTAAATCTGCATTTTGTTGTCTTTTCTTATTGATTTGGAATTCTTTACATATTCTTGATAAAAGTATTTTTGTTGGATACATGTATTATAAATATATTCCCCCTATAGCTTAAAAATAATTGTATGCATTAAAGCCATGAAGATAATCTCATTTTTATGTTCTTCTAGAAGTTTTATGATTACATTCATACTTATCTCTATGATCTACCTAAAATTAATTTTTGTTATAGTTGGAAGGAAAGGTCAATGTTTTCCTCAAATGGATATTCAATGTCACCATTTTAAAATGAGACCCTTCTTTCTTCACTGAATTGAAATAGGAAGTTTGTCATAATTTAGGTCATCACATATGTGTATGTCTGTTTCTAAGTTCTGCATCCCTGAACATCCCCATAGTGCCTTAATTACTCTAGCTTTATAATAAAATTGATGCCTCCACCTTTGTTCTCCCACATTGTTTTTTCACTTCCATAAGCATCCTAGAATTAGCTTGCAAATTATAATGATAATTTATAGGGTATCCCTCATTAAGTAGGGGAAATATTCACAAATATTTAATGGAAGTGAGGGAGTTAGCCACATGCAGACCATGATCCATGCAGAGGAAGCCTTCCTTCAGCTACACTTGGTCTGTATGAGGATCAATGAATGAGCTGGCAGAGTGGCAGCAGCTGAATGGGCATGGAGGAGAATAAATAATGAGATAAGAGGGCAGACCATGAAGGTTTTACAGGCCAATTGTGGTTGATTGAAACCTCCCATCAACAAATGAAGCATATTCTGCCCTGGCCAGTGTTTCTAAGTGGTTAGAGCATCTGCCCATGCACTGAAGGGTCTCAAGTTTGATTCCTGGTCAAGGGCATGTATCTGGGTTGCAGGTTCCATCCCTGGCCGGTCCTGGCGTGTGTAGGAGGCAACCAATTGATGTGTCTCTCACATCATTATTTTTCTCTCTCCCCCTTTTTCTTTTTCTCTCTCTCTTTACCTCCCTCCCTCCTTCCACTCTCTCTAAATGGAAAAAAAAAGTACACTTGGGTGAGGATTAACAAAAAATAAAATAAATGAAGCATAGTCTATAAATGTTGAATCTAAGTTGGAGTTTTGGACTTGCTCTTAGCATTAGAATATGGCAAGTGATGTTGTCTGAGTTCTAAATCTTTGTCTCAAGAGGCCTTGGTACTTTCACATTTGCTCTCCCAAAACCCTTAAGATGAGTAGGCCATGTGAAGATGTCCAGATTATTCCACTGGAAAACTCATGTGAAAACGAACCAGGTATCCCAGCCAACAACAACAATCCCAGAAAAACTGCCAGATGGGTGACGCCAGACAAGACCAACAGAAGAACCTTCCAACTGAACACAACACAAATTAGAGAACCATGAATATATATGTTTTTAGCCACTAAATTTTTTTTTTGGGGGGGGGCAGTGGCTTGTTACACAGCAATAGACAACAGACACATCAGTATAATAATATTTTTATTTTTCTCAGAGCTAAATAGAGACACATTTTTGTTAGGTTTAGGGGAAGAATGACATGATTTAACAGTTTAACATGTGAGAGTAAATGGTGGAGTGTCAGGTACAAAAGCATGGAAACCAGTGAGGCTCTTATTGCAGTTAATATAGGATAGAGGTGCTGGTGGCCTGGACCAGGGTAGAGGAGGTGACACATGGTCATAATATTCACATTTTGAAGGTAAACAAGATTATTAAAAGATAGAGGCCCGTTGCAAGAAGATTCCTGCAAGAATAGGGCTTCCTGCAGTCAGAGCAAAGCAGAGAAGGGAGCAAAGCGTCGGCGGGCTTCACTCCAATCTCTGCTGCCTCGGCTCCACTCCCGTCTCCTCTGCCTTGGCTCCGTCCCTTCTCCACCACTTCGCTCCCTTCTGCAGCACTTACTTCCTTCTACGCTGTCTTCAGTCTTCACTCCATGCCTGCGTATGCAACTTAACCGCCATCTTTGTTGGGTTAATTTGCATACTCAGTCTGATTGACTGGTGGTCGTAGCGGAGAGACAGTCAATTTGCATGTTTCTCTTTTATTAGTGTAGATTAGATACTGAAAATATTAAATGTTGGGAGTTAGGAGTCAAGATTAATACAGGATTTTAGGCTTCTGTGACTGAAAGATGTAGTGATATTTTACAGAGAACATTATACCACATGTTATGAAAAAAGGTAGAAAAATTATGTGTGTGAATGCATGTCTATGTGTTTACATTCATATAGATATATAGTGTAAGGATAAACAAGAAATATAAAAATGACCTTGTAAAGGGAATGAAGGCGAATGGGTAAATGGCCACAGGAAAGAGACCAAAATATCTTAGAGTATTTATTTTTTATCATTGTGATCTTTGAATGTTTTAAATGTAAAATTATTATAAAAATAAAAGTGAAAATGAGAAGATGAGACGGGAAGGCCAGCAATCTTTTTTAAAAAAATATTTATTATGTGCCAGGCATTATGCTGAAGCACTTTTCCTCTTTGGCTCCCTCCCTTTTGAGTGGCGATGATATATCTATTTTTGCAAGACTGGCATATCTGGTTCACAGATATCAGAAGTAATAGATCTCAGCAAATTTCCAGCATGTAGCAAGTACTTAGTAATTTGTTGCAGCCATTACTATTGTTCAAGGTCATGGAACTAGTAAACATTGGGATATAATTCAAACTAGACTTTTCTGGCAGTAAAGTCTCTGGTACTACCCTCTCTGCCATACTGTCTTTTATAAAAAGCAACATAACAGCTGTCTCTAATTTTACTATGCCAGGTGTGTGGGAGTGATGGAATGCAGATATATGAAAAGTCACTCTCAAGAGGACCAGGAAAAAACTCGAAACAAATGTTTGGAGCAAACATGGAAGTGGTCCAACCCTCAAAAACTACCAGGGGATTGACATACATGAAAGGCAGTGAGAACTCAGCCAGAACTCAGCCAAGTGTTCATGTATCAGGTACACACAAATACTGAAGTTCAAGTTAAGGCAGAGTCTGCTACCAAGCAAGCCAGCAGAAGCTGTAGTAGATAAAATTAAACCCCTTTTCTGTCTTCATCACAAGCCAAATGTTTGCCTTCTGCTAGAGCTGGAGTCAGTCCCAGGTTGTAGAGTCCAGGGCTCATTCATGTGTAAATTGATGAAGAAGAGCTTCTGATTTTGCTGGAGTACAGCTTAGACACAGAATGGGCAGAGTCCCCAAGAGCTTTTTAAAAACTGCATTTCACTGGGGGTCTTTGAGAAAGCCTCTTTTTTTTTTTTTTTTTTTACAGAGATTTTGAACATATTGAAGAATAAGGCCAATGACCAATGGAAAATTCAAGCATAACCTTGATAAGGACTAAGTTGGAGGACACAACTAACATGGAAATGGGCTTTCCAATATCAAATCTCAGAATTGAACAGACTTCCGCATCCAGGCCAACTCCCTGACTTTCATCTGAAAAACAGAGCCGGGCCCCATGAAAAGTAGAGCTCCTGATCCCTGTATGCTGCTCCCAAAAGGAAAAGAGCTAAGGCTAAGCCAAGCATGCCGCTCATTCTCTGGGTTCTGTAGACCACAGCGTTTACATTTGTTGCCTCCTCTGCTTGGTAATTCTTTGTCCCTCTTCCCAGGAGCTTGACCAACAAATACTTGTTTTTTTTAAATATCTTCCAGAAATCCTTTTATCACAGCACCTCTTCCTGCTTTCACAGCACCCTGCACTTACCTGCACTTAACCTTTCTCATAATACTTATCCTACTTCATGATAATTGCCCAGTTACTTGTCCATGTCTCTCATAAGACTGTCAGCTTCCAGATGACAAATACAGTGTCATTTATCACAGCACGGTTTCTGGCACATGATAAATGCTCATTATATATATTTGTTGAATAAACATCTGACTTCAACTACTTTTAGGCCAGTTTACTGCTATGTCCCACATCCAAGTTGGTCTCATTTATCTCCTTGCTAGCTGCCTGCTTGGATGTGGGGATGAGAGGAAGTCCAGAGCTTTGTTTTCCTGGCATGAAGATGGGTGTAGTTTTAGTTGTTTTTTTCTGAAAGTGGCATCTAGTCCTTCTGAGTTATCCTAAAACTCTTGTCAGTGTTTCAGAGAACTTTTCTTCATCAGAAATATGACCTCACCATTGAACATTGATAGTCTGCTTTGAAATATACTAGATGTCTTTTTATTTTTTTTGAGTGAAGATAATAGAAATTCCTTCTTTTAAAACAGCCACAAAATAAATCTTTTAGGAGAGAAAGCTCCTCCCCCTCTTCTGAAGATTGCCTCTTGTGGAGTATTTTGCTACTTTTTGTGCCTTTACTCATGCCACTCCTCAAGGTCTGGGGTGATTGGAATATGGGGTATATGTAAGTGTGTGCCTATCCTATATAATAAAAGCCTAATATGCATGTTGTCCCTTTGACTAGGAGTTCGACCGAGAGTTTGACCAGGAGGTAGGGCTGCCTGCAGCGGCAGTATGCAGCTGGGGAAGGGATGCTCCCTGATAGGGAGTCTACCTGTGCATGAATTTTGTGCACTAGTCCTCTAGTCTATAATAATAAAAGCATAATATGCTAATTAGACCCAATGTCCTTCCGGACGAAGCCAGGGCTTTGAGGGAAGCCTGGGTCCTGGATGCCAGAAGGCAGCCGGTGCTGGTAGTTGGGTGGTAGTTGGGGGAAGGACGGCCTACTCTTGCACAAATATATATACTAGGAGCCCAGCACGCTATTTGAAATTGTGCGGTGACGCCCACCCTTCGGTCCCGCCCAGCCTTTCTCCTCGGGTCCTGCAGCAGCCGTGGCCACTGCCAGTCTGGCCCTGCCTCCCTCTCCAGCCCTTGAAGCAGATGTGGCCACTGCTGATCATGCCCTCCCCCAGCGCAGGCATGTGGAGGCCCCTGCTGCCCCACCCTCGACGCTGCATGAGCAACCTCCTGTCCAGTCGACCCATTACGGTGTCCTGGTTAATTAGCATATTTCTCTATTTTATATATATAGATATATATATATATATATTCACAGGGGTGGGCAAAAGTAAGTTTACAGTTCATATGGAAACAGACATGCATGGATGGTTATTACAATAGCTTTAGTAACTCAAAAGAATATCACAATGGCACAGTGCACTTAGTTAGGTACAAGCTCATAAGTACTCAAATTACTGGCCTTCATTATTTACACATTCTTGTCATCTACTTGCTGAATAAACTGTTTCATGTACTTACAACTGTAGACCAACTTTGCCCACCACTGTATGTGTGTGTATATATTTTATTAGATATAAATAAAATTTTTAATAAATAAAATATATACAAGCAGGGGCCAAGTCATGAAGATTACTATAAGCTATGTATGAAAATAATTCTTAGAGGAAAGGGAAAGGGTGTAATAAAATGTGTTAAGCAGGTAGATGACAACATCATCACACATGTGCTTTTAAAGTGTCAGTGGCTATAACATGGAGCATCTATAAGGATCATCTTTGAAGTCAAGTGCTCTGGTAATCCAGGTTGGAAATGATGATTGCAAAAAATAATTATTTAGAAGTAAATTCAAGCAAGATTGGAGATTGTTGGAAAGAAATAGGAAGATTGTAATGGTATACCCATTTATAAAAATAAGTCTATTGCTATAATGTATAGAAGGTAACCGCAATGATTAGGTGTGCAGTTTATTTTCAACTAGTCGGAGTTGTTTCTTGGGAAAGTGGAGGGGTTATGTAGCTCTGGTGTTAATAATGTGTAGCTCCAAATGGTGTGCTGATGGTACTCCAAGAATTTACACACCACTTGGTTCATACTGGCAAAGTATACCTGCTCTTGATTCATGAAACAAATAACATCACAGGCTACTGTCATTTTTGTGTGAAGACAAAACACATTTGTTTTATTATTTGGCTAGTTTAGTTTGCAACATGGTACTTCAGAAAGCAATGATTCTTTTCATGTTCCTGCCATAAAATAACTTTACTGTTTACAGAAAGATGTGAATTTACACATTTTGTTTAAATCATTCAACTAACATTAACATTTGCTTGGGCTAGGTACAGGAAATTCAATAATGAAGAGGATGCAATTTTTGAATGATGGGATCACCATCAAATGGAAGCACTTAGATATCAAACACTGAATGGTTTAGTTTCAAATGTGGAGCTATTTTGTAAACTCGACCAGGAGTAAGAAAATAAAAATTTTATATAAACTTGTGCTTGCTTCAGCAGCACATATATTAAAATCAGAATGGTACAGAGATTAGTGTGGTCCCTGCACAAGGATGACATACAAATTCATGAAGCATTCCATATTTAAAAAATAAATGAATAAAATAAAAACCTCCCCCTTTCTCATTACCATGCCTGAAAAAAAATAACATTAAAGATTGCTATGTTTAGAGGAACATTTAACATAGCATATATATTCTGATACAGCTGTAGAGTACAAATATTATATTATAAAAGATGGTTTTAAAATATTCAGAATCATGCAACAAGGTATTTTAATATATATTAAATTTCTAATATATATTTAATATGCTAAATTTAATATTAAATTTCTTTAATATGTATATATTAAATACATTTTTTACTTTAAAAGTGGCCATTGAGCCCATATCAATTACATGTATTTATTATGGACTGCCAGCAAAATGTAAAAATTACGTAGACATGTAGAAGTGGACATTATGATGACATTCATTAAAATGGGAGTTTTATCTGTAATTTCAGCTTTCTGTAAATTATATTAAGTGAGGTACATCTTATTTTATGTAGCAAGGCTAATAAAAATTTCAGACAAAGCCCAGAACACTTGGCCAGCATTCTACTAGTATCTGTTCGTGCCAATGACTTTGTTATTTTTCTCATAAACCTCCTTGACTCTAGGGCTTTCCAAGTCTAAAATATTCATCAGTATAATATTTATGATAATGACTGAAACAATAAAAGCCTAATTAGAGTAAAACAGATTTAATGCATTGCTTTTTGGGTACTCCCTGCTTACTAAAATATCTCAACCAATTAGACAAAGCATCTTGTTGAATGTGTTTGCTTATAATTGCAGGGCCACATTAACGAGGGCACAAAACCTACATATACTGGGATGTGGTAAGGAGAGTAGTAGAAAAGTCAGTAAATGTTACACCACAATGATTAGAGACTAAATTCTCCTTCAAATAGAACCAAAACTATTATTTAGAGGAGAATTCTTAGTTTACTTAGCCCATCTTTCTATATTCTTAATACCTAAAATAAAAATACATATACAGGTTCTAGTGGAGGTTTTTAGGTAAGAGAATGTGAAGACAAGCTGAATTCCAAAGTCTACAGGTAGTAAGGGAAACCTGTATCATTATATTGTGTCAACAAAGTTACTATCTTACCTAATAATAGACAAACATGCAAATTGACTGTACCTTCGCTGTGCCTTAAGCCAAGCCCACCAGCCAATCAGAGTGACCAAATGCAAATTAACCCAACCAAGATGGCGGCCGGCAGCCACGGAGCTGGAGCAAGCAGGAGGCTTGGTTTCCTCAATGATGGAAGAAGCCAAGCTTCCTGGCTGGCTGCTGCCTCCTCTCAAGGCAACAAAGTTTCAATTATAGAAGGTAAATAAACCCCAGATACCTGCTTCCAGTTGTCATAGCCATGGAGCTGGAGCAAATAAAAAAAATAAATAAAGAAAAGGCTGGGAGCTTCGGTCACTGGGGGGCTTGGTAGTCTGAAAACAGCCATCAGCCCTTAACCCAGGCTGGCCAGGCACCCCAGTGGGGACCCTCACCCTGAAGGGGGTTTGGGCAGCCTGAAAACAGCCATCAGCCCCTCACCCAGGCTGGCCAAACCCCCGTGGAGTGAGGGTCCCCACTGGGGGGCTTGACCAACTTGCAAACAGCCATCAGCCCCTCACCCAGGCTGGCCAGGCACCCCAGTGGGACCCCCACCCTGATCCAGGACACCCTTCAGGGCAAACAAGTCAGCCCCCACCTGTGCACCAGGCCGCTATTCTATATAATAAAAGGGTAATATGCAAATTGACCCTAACAGCAGAACGACTGGGAATGACTGGTCACTATGACATACACTGACCACCAGGGGGCAGATGCTCAATGCAGGAGCATCTGGTTAGTGAGCTCCTACAGGGGGAGCTCTGCTCAGCCACAAGCCAGGCTGATGGCTGCCAGCACAGTGGTGGTGGTGGGAGCCTCTCCTGCCTCCTCAGCAGCACTAAGGATGTCCGACTGCAGCTTAGGTCTTCTCCCTGCTGGCAAGTGGAGATCCCCTGAGGGCTGCCAGGCTGCCAGAGGGATGTCTAACTGCCAGCTTGGGCCCGATCCCCCAGGGAGTGGGCCTAAGCCAGCAGGTGGACATCCTCTGAGGGGTCCCAGACTGCAAGAGGGCATAGGCTGGGCTGAGGGACCCCCCGAGTGCACAAATTTTTGTGCACCGGGCCTCTAGTAACAATCATAATGCAAGATCTCACTTATACTGTTCACTCTTACGGGGAAGTTCTAGTCTCAAATTTCTCCCCACCTTTTCTGGGAGTTACCTTGGACATTCTACTTGTGCTCATTACACTACCTTCCTGACTATTTGCCTGTACTTGTTTGACTTGCTGCTGAGAACTGTGTGTCTGTGCCTGTTTACCAAAGGTGAACCCCTCTGTCCACTAATATCTACCCAGCCTACATGGATGCTGTGTCCCTTAACTAAAAGCCATAGGTAATGATTCTCTGCAACATGAAAACCATGACATAGGCTCTTCTGTAGCAGAGGCTCCAGCTTTTCAGTCCCAGCCTCTATTGGCCCCATGATCCCATTTTGTTTTGCTTTTAATGTTGCACTTTAAGTCTCAAATATCAATCTACATAAGCTAATCCAGGAGATGAACCATAAGACATTGCTACCAAACTACCCCTCCACTCCGAACTATAGTCCATTTTCCTTTCGTTGACCCACACTGACGCAACTCAACTCACTTTTAAGGTTTCAACATAAATATAATGTCCCTAGGGTAGTATTTGCTGACCTCCTTCCCTAAACTAGGTTAGGTCCCCCTATAATATGCTTCCACAGTACTCTATAACTTTTTGAAATGCTTACTTCACTTGCTCATTGTCTATCATCTCTGATGTTAGAAAGATCATGGCTTTTTGAGCCTGGCACATTGCCACATAGTTGGAACTCAATAATATTAGTTGAGTGAATGAATTATATGATCAGGAAGACTTAATGCCTCGTGTAACTAGGTCCTTGCTTGTAACATCTCTCTCCAACAGTCTTCCTGACACCCCCAGCCCTGTCTGAATCTAGGGTGAACACATCATAAACTCAAGACCTTTGCTATGTGAGGTTTTCTAAGCAGATGGTGGATCCATGTTTCCTAGCTCATAGGAGACTCCATTTCCAAAAGATCATGCTATAACCAAGAAGGGTAGGTAACAAACCGACAAAGACATCATCTCAGTAAAGTTTGAATTTTTGTTTGATTTCATTGCAATAAATGGAGGCATTTCAGGTAAAATTATAGAAGCTGGGCAAATAAGA
This sequence comes from Myotis yumanensis, assembly GCF_028538775.1. Classification (NCBI taxonomy): domain Eukaryota; kingdom Metazoa; phylum Chordata; class Mammalia; order Chiroptera; family Vespertilionidae; genus Myotis; species Myotis yumanensis. The sequence goes on from NW_027223754.1 coordinate 174,006,507, forward strand.
AAGAGATGAGAACAGGAAAACCACAATAAATGACTCATTCGACTCCACAGGTGTTTTCAAGGGCCTAGCTGGGTGCTGGTCACTGAGGTAGAACAGGTGACTCACACCCTTCAGGAGGTCACCGTTTATAACCTGTAGATCCATGCTTCTATTTTAAGAAAATGCAGCTGCCTGCCTCTTTGCAGGTGCTGCTGCAGCCAGGATGCCTGCCTGAGCAAGAAGGGAGAGGATGGTTCTTTTTATCAAGACTACAGAATTGCAGTATCATTTGTCCACTTACCTCTGTTGTTGTTTTTCTAACTCTCTAACAAACATCCGCTGGGGGCCTGTCTCTGCTAAGTGAAATGAAGTAACAAGATATGGCTTCTTTTCAGCTTTTTGTCTTATTCCTTTTGTATGGAAAAGTAATGTCAATGTAGATTCATATTAGAATAATAAATGGGGTCCTGTGCTTTACTTATGTTCTATTCATAGATATCAGCCAAGCAGGACTTATTGTTGAACCCCGACTCTGTCAGGTTTATTCCAGACATGCTAGAATAGAGAAGGAAATCTGTGATTGCTGTCCGCCAGGAACTTAGAACACTGTTGAAGAAACAGGAAAAACTGTAAAAAAAAGGGGGGGAGGGGGGTCTTTACCCCTTTTCTGTTAGTCATTTCTGCAAATCTAATCTAAAAATCTTTTCTTTTTCTCTCTCTAAGAAACTGAGCAGGCAGTAATATTGAAAAAAAAACTTTTAATATTCTTTTGTTCTTTTTTGGTGGTAATGTTTATTTCATTGGGAATCTTATCAGTGTCAGATTTTACCCCCTACCAACTAGAACAAATTGACTCTTGCCCTCATCATCTCTGCCTCCTTCAGCTCTCTTGCCTTCATTGGTTGCTGGTTTTGCAAAGTTAAAGAACAATCTTTTGAGCAAGCTGCCAACACTAGTTGGTCTTCGTCATCTGAATAAATAAAGCTTCTTCCTTTTTATTATTTTGCTAAGATTAGCAGTATGTTCAGTCATGGGTGTTGCAGCATCTTGGGGAATTGCACTTTTCACTTTAAGGCAGGATGGCTTTGTGATGGATGGTTCCCTGGGCTCTTTCGACTCTGCTTCCTGCTTTCTCTTTCTCTAGCTCATTGCATGCTGCTGTTCGCCTTGCAAAACGTCTGACATTTTGAGAGCTGAGACAAAACACTTAAAGAGTGACAGAGCTGGGAAGAGAGAAATACTTCGAGTAGATTGACATGTTCCTGAAGATATGAGCTAGTTACTGACTCAAGTTTCAGACACTGTACCTACATTATCTTATTTAGTCCTCACAATAGCTGTACAAAATAAATGTATTTTACAGATTAGGAATTGATGCTCAAGGCAGTTAAATATTCTGATCAAAGTCACACGATTCATGAGCAGTAGGGTCTGGATTCAAGACCAAATGAGCCTGGAATAGTTGCCAGTCCTCCAAGTTCATATAAGTTGCTGCACACCCATGGAGCCCTTGTCACAGAGCACCATTGTTAACTCCTTCCTTTTCTTTCTCTTAGCTGACCTCTGAACTACTCAAGAATGCAGATGCTGTCTTGTTATTATGCTAAGAACCCACTTCAGTTCCTGGCACACCGTGAGTGCTGGATAAATATGTATGGAGAGAATAAATGAGTGAATGCATTTGTTGTTCTGCCTATCACAGAGACTGTAACAATGAGATTGCATAATATAAAGGAGACATGTTTAATAATAATATAAAGATAGCTACTTTGTTTTATTACTAGATTGCATCTTTTGAAATAAAATACTGTATTCTAGTAATTGTATTTGTCTTCTATATTACCAAGCTGGATCTTAATTGTTGAAAACATTTGATGAATACTAGTTGATTGGATTAGTTTATGATGATTTGTCATAGTAAGACATGAAAAAGTCCACAACAACCTTTTTGTTTGTAAAAGATCAGTCTGGCAAAACTGATTTGGGAAAACATAGGTGTAAATATAATGGAAAGACCGGATCAGATGTGATAGAGGATACATGATGAAGTCTTGACCCCCCCAAAAGTGTCAAAAGAAGTTGAAGCAATATTTTTATTCTCTGTATGCTTAATTGGGAGCAAGGCATTCAATAAAAATGTGTAGGGATCAGAACAATAACTATTAACATGTCTGGAGGCACTGAATACTTTTCACTTGGTCACAAATAAATTTAGCAATATTTTAAAAATAAAATATCTTTAAAAGAAAAAAAATAATTTTTTAAATAGGTATTTTTATTTCAAAACTTTTGCAAAAAAAAAAAAATAGTCTAGCCCAATTAGCGTTCAATTTTGTAACATGAGTGGGAATGGTAGGTTGCTCCTTTTGCTTAGGATAAAGCTCCTCTGGGGCCTTCCCATATGCTTCTGCTTTGGTTTGAGGCAATTTCTGCATTTCAATCTGCATATGGATTCTACTTCCATTTCATGTTCCAATTGCCTTGTGTCCTAAGAAAATGCTAAATCTTAGAACTGAGAAATGAGATGCCGTAATGATAGTTCTGCTTCATGTGTTGTCATAGTGCTCTAAATATTAAAAAAAAAAAAAAAAAGGATCTGGCTAAAAATCATTCTCTAGGTATTGATGCTAATATTGCTATTAAAGAAGACACCAAAATGTTTATGTATCATTCCACAGTTGGTGAACAGATCTACGATATGGTTTCAGAATATCTTATTGACTGTGTCAAAGGAATACAGAAATCTTCTTTAAAAACAAAAATGGTTTAATATTGAGAAGTGTTAATTGTATGGACCTGTAAAAGTGAAAAATTGCCCACATGCTCCAATTCTTGCTTACAATTCAGAAAATTTGTCTTAAAATAAAAGAGGACAACATGATGAACACCTTTAAGATAAATAGAAAAAGGAGATTTAAATAATAAAGATGGTGAAAAATGAGGGGGAGAGATGAGATTTGACTGTGCCCAACATATTCATACACATACCGATGTGCTTTCAAATAATAATAGTCATTTTTCTGGGGGGAAAAACAACACCTGGAAAATGCTGAAATGAATTAACAATTTTTATTTTGTTTCATGTTGTTTGTTCTTGCTGTTTTGCTAGAGACCCACTAGGAAAAAAGAGGGATATCTAATGAAAAGGCTCTTTGAAGAAGAATCTCAAAGTTTCTTGTCAATATTGATTGAGTAAATGTTTTCATTTTATTGGAATAAAACTGATGCTCAGAGTGTTTGAGGCAGCTTCCAAGAGTCAGACATTATGAGAACGGAATATTAAATGCATATTTTGCACCACCTCAGTCATGGGTCTTTACTCAATTATTTTGCCTTTGAAAGAGCCAGAGTAGCATAGTTGGAAATTACTAGTTTAGGAGATTTAAAAAAAAACCCACAAAAAACAACTTGTACTGAGGCTAGGTTCTCTACCTGACTAAGTGGATAACCTTGAGAAGTCTTTTGAATTTTCAGGACTTCAGCTTCCTTGCGTTAGAATACCTATTGTGACAAAGTACTACATGAGATCTGATCATTTTAAAGTGGTGATTTGCTGCAAAAAGAACTTTAAATGTTCAAAACTGCAAAGTAATTTCCTGGTATCCTCAATGCATCACTATAACACAGATATAGAGAATTCTACCCTAAGTGAGAAAGTACATGAGACTCCACAGGAATGAAAGATCACTTGTTTCTTCTTCATTTACACCCGTTCACTCTTATTCTGAACAAAAGCCTCCCTCATTTTAGTAGAAATTTGTTAATCAAAATATACTGAAGATGTGAGAGAGAAATCACTGGAAAATTCACAGAATCTCAAACTTAACATCCTCCAAAATCACTTTATCTTGAAGTTTGTTTAAGCCTTCTCTCCCGACTATAATTTCTTTAAAAATGTTTTTCCAAGATTCTAAGTAAGAAATATCATCATCTTTTATTTCTCCTCTCTCTACTTCCCAAGTCAAACTGTACTACTTTTATTGCATGAATTCAGCTGTAACTACTCTTTCTCATAAGTGCATTCTTCTCTTTATTCACGTTCTCTGTCATGCCTTTACCTCTGCAGTTGTCCAAGATTTATTTATTTCATCAATGAGCCTTTAAAGGGGTTCCAACTGGTCTTCTTTTTAAAAATAGGATATATTTTTTTTATTAATTTCATAGAGAGAAAGAGAGAGAGAAATATATAAATGATGAGAGAGAATCATTTATCAACTACCTCCTGAATGCCCCCTACTGAAGATTGAGCCTGAAACCTGGACATATGCCCTGACCAGAAATTAACCCATGATCTGGCTCATAGGTCGATGCTCAACCACTTAACCAACACTGGCCAGGCCCAACTGGTCGTCTTACCCACAGCCATTCTCATCATGGTGAACTTCCCATTGTGCTCTTTGCCTACCAAATGAAAATCCTAACCCTTTCTCATGATCTAAGACCTTCGTAATCAGACCCTAAACATTTTTCAGACTTTGACTCTGAAAACTTCATCTGCTCACTTTTCTTTTCCATCATCCACAACTGGCCACAGTTCTCATTATTCCTGAATGTCATGTTGTTTTCATGACTCCTTGCCTTTGTACATGTTACTTCTCTATGCAGTGCTCTCTTCCTGCCAACGTTCTAGTGGTTTTCTTTACTTTCATCATCCATTATTTATTTTTTAACTTGGGCTATCATTATTGTTTATCTTTTTGCATTGCACTCATTATTTCTCGAGATACAACTAACTTACTGTAAAATCCACAATTTTAATGTGTATACTTCAGTGGCTTTTAGTATATTCATAAAGCTTGTGTCGCCATCACCACTACCTCATTCCAGAACACTTTTATCATTTCTCCCGTCTCCCCAGAGAACCTCATACCCATTAGTAGTCATTCTCCATTTTCCCCTATACTCAATCACTGGCAACTACTAATCTATTTCTATCTCCAAGGATTTGCCTGTTCTCAACATTTTATATAAATGGAATTATACAATATATCATCCTTTGTGTCTAGCTTCTTTCCCTTAGTCTAATGTTTTCAAAGTTCACCCATGTTGTAGTATGTATCAGTATTTCATTCCTTTTATAGCTGAACAATATCCACTGTATGAATAAGCTACATTTTGTTTATTCATTAGTAAATGAATATGTGGGTTATTCTGATTTGGGTGTTATTATAAATGATGCAGCCATAGCCAGTTTGGCTTAGTGGATAGAGCATCGGCCTGCGGACTGAAAGGTCCCGGGTTTGATTCCAGTGAAGGGCACATGCCTGGGTTGTAGGCTCAATCCTCACTGTGGGGTGTGCAGAAGGCAGCCAATCAATGATTCTTTCTCATCATTGGTGTTTCTATCTCTCTCTCCCTCTCCTTTCCTCTCTGAAATCAATAAAAATAGAAAATAAGTAAGCAAATAAATAAATAATGCATATTATACTTATTTTCAAATACATTTAATTTTCTTTATTAATATTACTACAAAGCTTCTAGTAAACACCTTTATACTTGAACCCCTTTCCAGAGGAAACTAATTTTAACTTTTAGCTTTTTCTTCTGATATTTACATTCATTTTCCAAAATAACCTATAATTTAATTTTTAATTTTTTTTCTTTATTTTTATTGTGATAGTATTGCAGATGTACCCATTTTCCTTCTTTTGCCTTCCTCTACCCAGCCCCCACCCCCTTCCTCTGGCCATCACCATAGTGTTGTCTGTGTCTATGGGTTATGCATATTTGGCTTTTTAAAAATTTTAGACACAATCTCTTGGTAGTTTACTAGAGAAGAGAAACATTCAGCATTGTTCTCTCCTATCCATACGTTTTCCCATCTCCATCTTCCAAACTGTTATTACCCAAGTATTTTGTTATTTTAATATCCAATGTACAAATCATTATAATGTAAATATTTTCCACAGATGACCCAATTGTGTAGGCACAGTATTTATAATCATATAATACTTATCTCTAACATAGCTAACTCTTATCGCTGAATGTATATGAGTGTGTGTGTGTGTGTGTGTGTGTGTGTGTGTGTGTGTATTATTCACAGCTAACCCAGTGGGTTTGCAATAGTCTATTGAAAAGTCTGAGCTCATTCTAATTCCTGCTTTGTTGGTTTTAATTTTTTGGCCTGTTTTATTAAAATATATTTTTCTTGACATTTTAGAGAGAGAGAGGAAGGGAGAGGGAGAGAGAAACATTGATCTGTTGCCTCCCTCATGAACCACAGGTGCTGATCCCGCCACCCTAGACATATGCCCTGACGGGGAATCTAACCGGTACCCTTTCAGTTCATGGGACAATGCTCAACCAACTGAGTCACATGGCCAGGGTAGCCTGTATTTTTGTTGTTGTTGTTTTTAAATTTTGTTTTGTTATTCTCTCTGGAACCTTTTTAAGGAGCTTCTCTCTTTCCTCCAGAGTTCTGAGAACTATTATGTCTATGTTTTGTTCATTGTGTTGGTTATAGAAATTTTTCTAATGCTATTGTTTGATGATTTTTCTTACTTTTATTATTCTGATTTGGGATTTTTTGGAATTATCTCCTAGTTATTTTTTATAGTAAATATCTTAGTCTTTTTTTGCCTATTGTCTGTGAAAATTCTTTAGCAGTTTCACCAAATCCTTCTTTTGACTTTTAAAACATTTTAGTTTTCCTCTTTTTAGTTTTTAAGAACCTTGTTTTAACCTTTGCCCTTCTTCTTGCTATTTTCTTAAAGAAATAAAATTGTCTGGTTTCATGGATGCATTCTTTTTCTGGGATTTGTTTTTCCCATTTTTTCCTTTTGGTGTCTGTATTTCTGGACTTCTCTCACATGTCTAGTAATCCTTAGCTGTCCATTCATGACTCAATAAAATAGAAGACATGAGGTAATCTTATCCGATCCATTTGGGGGGGCATCCCAGATGGGGACATGGTGAGGCCTCGTCCACTGGATAAAAGGACTGATCAGAATTCAGGGATTCAGTATCTCCAGCTTCATCATGGTCTTTCCACACCTCTCCATTCCAACTTTCAGGATTTCATTTGTTCCCAATTAGTGGCCACTCTTCAACAGCAGACACCCTGTAAGGTTGGGAGGTCAACTTCGTTATTCAGCTCGTCAGCGGGATAAGGTTGTGTGTGTTTTCAGCAATCCTTTGGGGACCAGACAGAGCTCAAAGACCTTTTCAAAGCATTCAGCTGGAATTGAAACCACTGAGCTCATTCTTTTCTTTACCCACTTTGTTCAGCAGCATTAGGAGCAATCAGCCAATCTCATTTTATTCATGAGGTTGCCAAAAATATTTGGAAGTATCATATACACAATCACCCAGATCCTTGCTTTATAACGGGTTGATAAGGAGTATCCATTCGTGATATCTTGTGTACCTCCATTGCCAAATCAGGCCATGGATCAGTGCTCTCTTTATGACTGGAAAGGTAGACATTTGCATCTTTACTCAGATTAGAAAGACAACTCCAGAAACTCAGGACTAATTCAGAAAATTTATCCTTAAAATTCTGTTCTCTAGAACTACTCTGGTACCAAAATATATATTAGTTAGGGTTCTCCAGGGAAACAGAATATATATATGTATTCTAGTCCAACAGCTAGCAGCTCAAGACCCAGGAAAAGCCCATGTTTTAGTACAAATCTGAAGGCAGAAAAAAAACCAAACCAATAACCCCCTTTGAAGACAGTCCAACAGAAGTAATCCACTCTTATTCAGAGGAAGGACCAACCTTTTTATTCCACTCAGGTCTTCAACTGATTGGCTAAGGCCCACCACATTAAGAAGGGCAATCTGCTTTACTAGCATTCAATCCATCAATTTAAATGTTAAACTCACCTCCCCCCCCAAAAAAAAAACCCACAAACAACCCTCAAAGACACACCCATAATAAAATTTGACCAAATATCTAGGCACCCTGTGGCCCAGTCAAGTTAACACATAAAATTAACCATTATGCCTGGTAAATATTTATGGCATACATTTCATTTAACCTTGCTGAATATTTTTTAATATAAATATGCATTTGCTTTGTTCTGGGATGCAGATAAGCTACCTGGAAAAAAATTTTTCTTTTGGGGCTTGTTATAAGATTTGTTTGGACACTGTTTGGAGGAGTGCTCATAATAGGTTTAATTATCATTGAGGTAAGACTCTCCACTGTAGTCTACCAAGGTCCTATGAATCATGCATTTCCCCCCTCTCTGCTTTGTGAGATGCATGCTATTTTCCATGCTGTTTGAGGACTAGCTATTATTATTTTTCTGAAAATTAACTGAAACTTCAAATATATGATCAAATGGGAATTCAAAAGCATAAATTAAAGGCCCAAACCCTGCTCAGATTTTGCTGCTTAACCTTAGGCATTGTCCTCAATCTCCTGTTGCTGCAGTTTTTACCATCTGTTATGGAAGGACAGGTTGCTTTAGGCATTGCTTTGGAAAAGCACAAGAAAACTTTCCCCTACCTCCAGGATACCTGACAAGAAACCTACACACTGGTAACAGTGGTTAGAAAACATGTTGGACAAATTGAAAACACAAGGTATTACTAGTCCAGTTCAACAAGGAGATACAGATGGCTTAAAAGCTCATGAAAGAGACTATTCTAGGGAGGTTTTCAGGCTACCTGAATAGAACCAAATATGCTCAGGCACTAGTAGAACTGACTGAAAAGTAAGGATCAGATTACTTTCACACAGAATAAAATTAGATATGACATCTCTCATGTGGAAAAATTAATCTGTCCGGATGGGAGCCTTGCAGACCTATTTACTCTAAAGGATGTTTGCTTTTACAAATTGACAACTGAAACTACTTTTCAGCATATCATTTCCCAAATAACATACGTGGTGCTCTTCATGCCAGCAGGAGAAAATCAATGTGCACTTATGGTCAGGAAAATTCAATTAGTGGCTATCAGCAGGAAAATACCAATTGGTTTTTCTTCCACGATCCAAGGGTCTCATTTCACTATGGATTATATTCTGTATCCCTTTCACCGTTTTCATCCTCAGAAAGCCTTCCCAGTTTTGATCTGGGAATCGACTTTATAATGATCACTTGATTTTCATAGAGCCAATCCCATTTCCACTCTGTCAGCAAGTTTTTATTCGCCGGTAGTGGAGGGGGAAAACCTGCCGCTGAGCTATAAAGGGCAGACTCACAGGCCTTCAGAGGAAAGCTGATGACTCCCCTGTGGAGGCTGCGTGAGGATCTGCCTAGGAACGCTCACCCCTCAGAGCGCTTTTAAGTATAATTAGCTATTGGTCCCCGACTTCTCCCCCCTCCCCCCGCTAATTTTTTTCTGCTTTTTGTTCTTTGAATATAATCAGTCGTTTTAACTTCTTTAACGAAAACCTCTTTTATGTGTTTTGTCCTGTACATCATAGAATATTAGAGACGACTTAGGACTGACATTGTCTAGTGCTTTGTTCTCATTGCTCCATGCGGCCCTTTGAGGTAATGAAAGGACCTGGATCCTTGCCCGCTTCCCCTCTCCCCCATCGGTGTAATGTATTGGTTTATCCTTATGATTTCATGTGAAGAGAGTTTTCCAATAAGAAGAATTTAAAAGCCTCATCCGACCCTCTAACTTTATGGATGAGGCAACTGGAAAGGTTACTGATGGGTCAAAGTTCACCTTGTCAGTGCAGAGCTAAGACCACTAGGTATGTAGACCTTTTCACTTCCCGTCTACAATCTTTCCACTACCATACACTGTCTTTACTTGTGTGTGTGACATGTATAGGGCCAGCTTTGCTTTTTCCAAATATATATTTCATATTAGTTAGGACTCTGCCTCTTGTGAATTTTAGAAACCCCACCAGAGGTAGTTTTAGAAGAGAGGATACTTTATTGGAAGAACAGGGGAGATGAGAGTATTTCACAGGAGCCAAGGAATAAGTGAACACGCAAACTGAGGGAGGAGCGGAGACCTGTTGTAACCCATCCTCTGGAGCAATGGGAGCCGGGGACCTGAGTGCTGAGGACTTTTCTTCATATGTGGTCTTTGCTTCTCTCTGCATTTCTTCCTCGTTTTAAATACAGTGATGCTGCACAGTTCTCTTCCCTACTCTTTCTACATTGTGGAAAACAGTGTGGCAAGGATATGGAGAGAAAGGAACCCTAATGCACTGTTGCTGGGAATGCAGATTGGTGCAGCCACTATGGAAAACTTCAAAAAATTAAAAATGGATCTGCCTCATCACCCCAAGATTTCACTTCTAGGTATATATCCAAAGGGACCCAAAACACTAACTTGAAAGAATAGAAGATACACTGCTATGTTCATTGCAACATTATTTACAATAGCCAAGCTATAGAAGCAACCCAAGTGCCCATCAGTAGACAAGAGGATAAAAACATGGAGATATATATATATCCATATTTGGCCATAAAAAGAATGAACTCTTACCATTTGTAACAGCATAGATCAGTGATGCGAACCTTTTGAGCTCGGCGTGTAAGCATTTTGAAAAACCCTAACTTAACTCTGGTGCCGTGTCACATATAGAAATTTTTTGATATTTGCAACCATAGTAAACAAAGATTTATATTTTTGATATTTATTTTATATATTTAAATGCCATTTAACAAAGAAAAATCAACCAAAAAATGAGTTCGTGTGTCACCTCATAGGTTCACCATCACTGGCATAGATGCACCTGGAGGGTATTATGTGAAGTGAAATATTTAAGTGAGAGAAAGACAAATATTATATGATTTCACTTATATGTGGAATCTAAACAACAATATAAACAAACAAATGAAACAGACCCATAGGTACAGAGAACAGACTGATGGTTGCTAGAGGAGAGGGGGATTGGGGCACTGTGTGAAAAAGGTGAAGTGATTGAGAAGTACAGATTGGTAGTGACAAAATAATTGCAGCGATGTCAAGTAAAACAGAGGGACTATAGTCAATAGTATTGTAATAACTATCTATGGTGCCCGATGGGTACCTAAAATATCAGGGGATCACTTTGTAAAGTGTATGATTGTCTAACCACTATGCTGCACAGTTGAAACTAATACAAAATAATATTGGATGCAAACGGTAATTGAAAAATAAAATTCAAAAAATATCTTCTAGAAAAAAATACTTTAAACACAAAGACAACTAATATTTCACCAGTAGTATATATCTGTGACCTGTTCACATAATCAAGGGATGTTTTAATTCTATAATTCTTAGTGCACTTGATTTTTGAAGTTCTTCTATTAGCAAAATTTGAGAGTACCTCTACCTGCTGCCACAATATCCTTTATCTGCCAGTTTCTTTTTCTGTTCTGTCCCCACCCTCCTCACCACCCCAAATTCACTTATTATTCTTTATTTAAGGAGGTTTTTTTCTCTCTCTTGGTAGCTATTTTCAGAAGTTTCATGTGGGGAATGGACCCCATACTCTGACCATGTTTTTCATAAGAATTGTTTAGCTATACTCATAGCCAACAAGGAGAAGTATAACCATGAACTCCACCTCACCCACCCCAATATAGAGATTCCTCTCTGTCACCCTTGTCTTGATGCTATAAACTATGGATTTTGGTTTTACTCTCAGTGTATGCTCCTCAGTCTCATTGGTTTTTCCTGAAATCTATAGTCACTGCCAACCTTCCCAATGTGGTCTCTTTTTTCCTCCACTTGCTTTTATGTGCTCACCTGGTTCATTGTTATTCTGTTGTACATCATTCCAGCTATTTGTCAATCTGGAGTTTTAGTTGACTCCTAGTTTTGCAAAAAAATAGATTTTTTTTTTTGTTTCACATCTCTTTGTTGTGTAGGAATAATTTCCCAGAAAAGAAGACTAAAATGCTGACATTCTGTCACCATATTGTAACTGAGGTCTAAACTGTTGCTTTAATAATCCATCCTATAATGGTTTATCACAATAATATCAAGCATTTTCTTGGCTTTAGCAATGAGTTTGCCTCTTTGTTTACAGTTTTCTTGTGTCCTTTTCATTCTTTGTCATTTCCTAATTTGCTGCTGTAACTCTGAACAATCATTTTTGCAAATTCATTCAGCAAATTAGCTTGTTATATGTTGGAACCAGATATTTGCATTCTTTGCAAGCAAGTTTCCTTTCAGTTTCTTGGCTAACTTTTATTTCAATTTCTGTTTTATTGTATTTGATCTCTTTTAAAAATTCTATTTTTTATTTTAATTTCTTTGCGAGGAAAGAAGAGCAGAAGCAAAACAAGAAAAGAAAGGCCCTACTTTCTCACTGTCATCTATTAACAGTGTTATCTTCCTCATGCAGCATACTATCCCCGTCTGTGAAGAGGCAAAGAAACCTGATTATAAAAGAAAAATCTGTCTTCTTCTATTTTTTTTAACATTCTTGTATTGTTCTCTAAGCACTCACAAAATGAAATGAAATACACATTTTGGCTATCATACTTAAGTGTTCATTATTAATGAATGATAGAATTAACATAAAATTTCAAAGTATACAGCTGAGGAAATTTATTTCACAACATTTTTACCATAGACCTTTAATTACACAGTCTTTGTCATTTATTATCTTTACTACACCTCTCACTGTCATCTGATCCCTAACACACCGAGATCCTGGACATAAGGCCTTAAGACTCTTTCTGGACTGGGGGAAGCATATGGCAGACACTCAGAGGCATCTCCAGGACAACAGGAAGGGAGAGGAGGGAGAGGAGGAGGGTGAGGCTCCTGAGCCCTGGCTGAACCAAAAAGTAGCCCCATAATTTTCTCAACCATGGACTAAAGTCGCCATGCAAAGAGAATACCCAGATATTTAATTAAGCCAAGTGTAGCACAGAAGATCCTAGCATGAGTTTGATTAAGTATTAGCGAAGGAACAAAGCCTCCTCTGAATACCTTGATATCATATATTTCGCTCCTCTCCACAGCCCAATGCCATCTATAAGAGGAGTGGGAGAACGAGGGAGTTCTCTGCCAGATTGAACAATTATTCTAGAGCAGCAGTGTTAAACCAGAGAGTCTATTTAAACTATTAGATTCGACTGAATTCTGAACCTGATTTGACTCAGTTTGTGTGTGTGTGTGTGTGTGTGTGTTTACTTCTACCCAATAGGTGGAAGTGTCTCTTGAGAAACATCAGAGAAGTTCTAGAGAAACAAAGGAGATACTTTTAAAAATGTAATATGGAGTATGGTTTGAATAAATTCGCAACATTGCTAAAAATATGATAACAGAGTTGTTCTAATTAAATCTGTGGTAAGGAGTATATATTTATTTTCCTATATTTTTCAATAAAACTGTTTCTATTTATATTTACTTCTTTTTTTAAAAATCCTCACTGAGAATATGTTTTTATTTATTCTAGAGAAAGGAGAGAGAGAGTGTGTGTGTGAGAGAGAGAGAGAGAGAGAGAGAAACATTGATGTGAGAAACATCAATCAGTTGCCTCCCATAAGCACGTGACAGGATATCAAACCCACGACCTAGGTATGTGCCCTGACCAGAAATTAAACCTGCAAACTTTTGGTGTATTGGACAACACTCCAACCACCAAGCCACCAGGACAGGGACACTTATATTTACTTTTTTACTTGATATTTGCTTTTAAAGATTTACAAAATATTCCAAACACAGAAAAGTGAAAAAAATAATCATTGTGCTTTTTGCATTTATTTCTATAACTCAATAATCCTATCTCATATGCCACCAAGCTTCCTTCACCTATTTTCTTATTTATGTAATTTTTCAAGTAAACTGCTATATTTACTATAGTGTTTTTGTATTTATTCATAATTTGAAAGTGTCCTTATTGATTAATGTCCTCTTAACTTCTAATATTTTCATTGGGAGTTATTGTTTTGGCTAGCTCAGTGGTTATAATTTTATAAGTTTTGAGTGGTCTAATAAACTCCATTTTTCCAAAGTTTTATTATTTTTAACATGTGATTTTTATAGAATGTGTTTGTATGTTTTTCCAGAAATACTCACATTAGGTTATTTGAGAAATGCCTATATATACAATTAGAAAGGAAAACTAATAAGATTGGTGTCTAGCTCTACTTTTTGTTCCCAAAAATCAGAACAAAATAGCATCTTTCTTGTTCATATCTAGAGTCACTCCAGCTTGCAATACACCTAACTCTCTGAATTTTTTTCTTGTTCAAAATAATGAACTCTGTCTTATCCTTCTGTCTTTTCAAATACCTCAATGATTTATTTCACACTCTTCCTGCATTTGTCTGCTACCTTCTTACCTTACCAAGAGCATGCTTAATTATGATGTTGTAACTCCACAATCATAACAAATCAGGTTTGGTTTTATACAAATATTTAATAAGATCATAGAGAATACCCAGGAAAAAATGAGCCACATAAAGGTCTCACGGGCAGATTTCAGGGACACACTTTATACCTCTGTGGTTGGCATCACCGTAGTCACACCTTTGGGTCAATAATGTTACTTCCCGGTTAATAGTGTGATGTGAAGCCTGGCTGGTGTGGCTCAGTGGTTGAGCATTGACCTGTGAACCAGGAGGTCACAGTTTGATTCTTGGTCAGGGCACATGCCCTGGTTGTAGGCTCAATCCCCAGTATGAGGAGTGCAGGAGGCAGCTGATCAATGATTCTCTCTCTTCACTGATGTTTCTATCTCTCTCTCCTTCTCCCTTCCCCTCAGAAATCAATAAAAATATTTTTTTAAAAGAGTGTGGTGTGGAGTCAGACATCTGGATTCAAATCCTGACCTCAGAATATCCTGGCTGGGTGATCTTAACCTAATTCCATACTGTCTCTAGTCCTCAATTATTCTGTCTTTAAAAAAAAAGATTCATCTTCCCCTTAAGATTATTGTGACATCTACTGTGATATTCATTGAAATAATGCACATAAAACCCTGGGCACATACCTGATACATAGTGAGGGTGAAGAAACATTGGCTGTTATTAGTATTGTATGAACTTGAATGCATAGTTGGTGCGGTGGATGTTCATGATCTTCTGAAGTGCAGTTTCACTGCTGGGTAAACCCCAGAACATAGCCACTCTTATATGACAAGTAATAGAACACAAATAAATGAATTTAAGTTGTGACCTTCATTTTAGAAAGAACATAATTTTTTAAAAATGTATTGTTATAGTCACTTAAATGTACCTTTCATTACATTTACAAGAACTCAAAATGTGATCTCTTGGCCTCATGTTCTTCCTCCTTTCATGCTCAGTGTTGAAAGTTGATTTCTCTTGTATACTTGCTTTTGGCTAACCATTGTTTGCCCTCACCTTCACCCTTATTTTATAAGAGATCACTCTCACATGAAATGGCTTGCTGCCACTCAGGCACACCCATATTAGCAGTCTGAACAGCCCCTGTGAAAGCAGGAATGGAAATTGGGGAAATTTTGCAGTCTTTCACATACGTTGTTGCCAAGGAAACCATCTACGTACTAGCTCACAGTCAGGCTGGCTTTTGTTTTGTGTCTTCAGTTCATATGAGGAAAATAGAAGGAACTCAGATTTCCTAAGGATGCCTCATGGACAACAGTTAAACTCTAATTTTAAAAAATTAGAAATCCCACCACTATCAGAATGCAAGTAATAGAAGGGCAAGTAGACTTTTCAATACCAAACAAAATTTATTGTTACGCTTGATAAAAATGCATCTGAGATTTTAAGTACTACAGTCAGATAGTTTACCGAAAGCAGGGAGCTCACATTCCAGCCAAGAAGAGGTGTGGCTGATTTATTTTCAACCCAAAGTGATTGTTATCATGAAAATATAGTCAGCTAATAGATGAAAAGGCAGAAGACTGGCTCCTTATCTTGAAATGACCCCTTAACATCTTAGAGTCTCAGTTACCTTAGGTTTAAAATGGGCATGAGGATACCTTCTCTGTCTACTTCAGGTTAGAAAATAAATGTGAAATACACTGAAAACTTCTCAATTTGATTGCTATTTAAATATATACATATATGTGACTTTTATAATTTCCCAAATGTTGTTAAAATACAAAGTCAAATTATTTTTAAAGGATTAAATTGGATATTTTAACCATATTTTAAAAACAAGAAAATAAATAAGTAATATGGATTTCTAAGACCAAAGGTTTAGAACTTTATTTGTAAGGAGGCTGTCCAGAGCACAGAGGATCAAGACCTAGAGATTATAAGTCTCCTAGCTGTAGTTTCTGATTCAAGTCTTTCTCTGCTCTTGTTTATCCGAAATGCTTCTAGTAGAATCATCCTGTTATTGCCTTGACCAATGACATGTTATAAAGAGAGATACAGAGAAGGAAAGTGAAAGACACAGTCCAAGGAAGGGGAAGGGGGTGGAGCCTCCAATTGCCCAGGTCCAGCTTATGAGGAGTCAACTGGTCACATCCTTTCAATGACCTCCTCCAACAGGAAGATAAATGGGTCAAAAGTAACGCTATGGTCACAATGATGACCCAGTCCTTGCATAAAATATGAGTTTAGGCCAAAATACATTCCATTATTTTAGAACATTAATTCTACAAAACCTTCTCTAAATTTGAAATCTAGCCATACTTAATATATATGAATATACATATATATGAATTTAAAAACTGATAAATTCTTTAGGAGGTGATATGAATGATTCTGAGAAGGTAGATGCTATTAGACTAAGCAATCATTTATGAAGATCCTAATATATGTTCAGCACTATTTGCCTTGTGTAACAAATATTCTAATTAAAAAATGCATATTCCATAGTGAATAGAGTAAAAATGATTAGGACTTGATTTTGGAGTACGATAAAGTGAAGATGCTGAAAATAAAGACACATGAGGCTAAAGAGACTGAGGTTAGATTATGGAGGATTTTAAAAGCCAGGAATTCAATGAGTATCTGCATTTTAAATAATCTAGATTAGTTTGCAGGGTGATTTCTTTGGAAAAGTTGTCAATTGCTAAGTCAGAATCACAAATAAAATGGTCTCAACATGCTGACACACTTCGGTTCCTTTTGGAAATTTGCATGAGCTATTTAGACCTCTCCATTCAGCCTAGGTTTGGAACATAGATTTGGAACATAGTTTTGGAACATTTGTGGTCAAGATAATTTCATAGGGAGATTTACCTCACAGCTAACAAAGAGATAAAGATACTCAGAGTTCTTTTTGGTGTTTTCTCTTCCCACCTCCACTGTATACTTTCTACCATGTACGATTCCATGCTCTCACAAGCCTCTGTACCATTGTATGTGTGCTTTCCTCAGACTTGAATGCCCCCTCCCTTGGTACAATTGATGAACCCTCACTCATTCTTCCTATTTCATTTTCTGTTCTTGCACACTTTATGCAAGCCCCAATTGATCAACTTCTACAATTTTTAAAATATGTTGCATGCCCTATCATTCAATTGTGAGCTTCCTGGCCTAATTTATTATGCCATATTTATTTGTTTTGTTTTCATGACTTAGCGCTATGCTTTGCAGTTAGTAGTCAACAAATGTTTGATATTTAACAGTTTAAAATAGCTTTTTATTTTCCATTGTTAACTAGGATTACTATGACACAAAACCCAGGAGTTAATGAAAAAAGGGGGCCTTATATTGATGAAAGCACTGAGAGGAGAGACTTTGACTAAGAAGATGTTTAGGGAGGCAGAGCTACAGCCAAATTAGGATCAACTTGAGGTCAGTTCAAGACCCTGAAATTCAAAGAGAAGATAGCTTTGTAGATGTTGCAAATCTTCAAATCTCAAAACAATGTGAAAAAAAAAGAAAACATCTGTGCATTCAAAAGGAAGCTGAAGCTGGCATAAATCAGATAAGCTGGTGCAATTGGAAAGTTGGAAATTCACAGGGTAACTGCACATGGGAGTATGTTCTTCCCAAACTTCAGTGTTATTTCTTGTGCTTTTGCATTTGCAGCGAAAACCTTCCTTTGTTGGTGCTAATCTTGATTTTTTAACTTTGATGTTTGTGACCCAGTACCCAAATTTTTCTGCCATTAAGAGGAATATAGCCAATCAACACACTGCAGAAATACTCTAAAACAAAGAATTACTTTTACTGCTATATCTGGTGTATTAGTTTCCTATTTCTTGCCATTGCAAATTACCGTGAACTCAATGGCTTAAAACAACACAAATTTAGTATCTTACGGTACTGTAGGTTAGAAGGCCAACACAGGCCTCACTGGTTAAAGTAAAAGTTTAATAGAGTTGAGTTCCTTCTGGAAGCTCTAAGGGAAAATCCATTTTCCTGTTTCACTCTATCTTCTAGAGGCCACCCCCATTCCTTGGTTCCTACTCCCTTTCCTCCATGTTCAAAGGCCAACAACACAGCAACTCTGACACCACTTCCATTGTCACATCTCTCTCTGTCTCTTTAGCCTCCTTCCTCCACTTTCAAAGATTCTTGTGTTATATTGGGTCCACTCTGAAAAATCCGGGATAAGCTCCCTGTTTTAAGGTTTCATATTAGAAACCTTTATTCCTCTGCAATTTTGATTCCCTTTTGACACGTAATGGAACCTATTCATAGGTCTCAGGGTTTAGGATGTGGACTTCTTTGGAAGGCCTTTATTCTGCCTCACATACCTGTACATGGAAGCATGTTTAGCCCCCCTCATAAACAACATATGGCTTAAAAGAGGTTAGGAGTTGAGGTAGCCAATGATGTTTAAAAAGTGTATTTCTAGCCAGGATCTGCAGTTGCCCTATTCCTTTATTTCATATTTGCTGCAAAAGTCCTTGTGAAACCCTTACCTTGGCCACACCCTTTTAAAATATATACTCCCAAATAATATCATTCAGAATTTTCATGGTATGCTTTTAAATAAACTCTACAAAATATTGTAGGAAGATTTTCACTGTTGACTTAACTGATCTAGAAATAGACCTGCAAGATGCTTCTAGTGCTAAGTAGGGCACAAGCAATCACGATTCTATTTGCCATCCTCTTGACAGAGGAGTGAAACTAAGATCATTATCAAATCAAAAATTA
The DNA here is from genome assembly GCF_028538775.1 of Myotis yumanensis. NCBI lineage: Eukaryota > Metazoa > Chordata > Mammalia > Chiroptera > Vespertilionidae > Myotis > Myotis yumanensis. The sequence continues at coordinate 174,025,403 of NW_027223754.1, forward strand.
TGTTTAACTATTACAGATTTTCATTAAAAAATTTACTCTATTATATTCAATTGTGTTTGAAAAGCTCAAAGGAGAAAAAAGAGAGTCCTTGTGTGTGGAAAGAAACCACAGAAGATTAATGAGGCCTTCCTAATTAAATTAAAATAAAATCCAGTATTTGAGAAAGAATAATAAAAGCAAGTCACAATGCCAACATAAAGGGAGTACTTTGTAAAAGTCATGATATAGTTCATGGACAAGGACTAAAAGCTCCAAACAACAGGCATGTTTGATCTTGTTTGGATGAAGTTAAACTAGATAGACATACCAAAGCAGAATGTTACAAAGAAAAAGGAAAAATATTATAGCAATTACTTTCTGTGCTCTGATAAGCAGTCAGAAGTTAGAAATATTAATTTATAGGTAAATAAGTTTTATTAAAAGTTATTTTCTATTTAACTAAAAGAATAGTTATTTTTAGTTGAAATGTATTATTCATACTAATCTGTCCATTTAATAATAGCTATCCAGAAGAAAAACAATTATTTTAAAGAATAAGAACACCCACAGTATTTAGTAAATGTATAACTTTATAGCTATGCCATTATACCCCACGTTTCAAATTAACCAGACATTGGCTCTATCTTCACAAACTTTATACTTGATTAAACATTCATGTGGATATTTTTTTTAAATCCTTTATTGTTTAAAGATTTATATATGTTTCCCCCCCCATGTAGATATTAATAAAAAATTAAGCTTAGAGTACCAGAGATAATGTACTATGAAGAACACAACTCAGTATAAATAATATGTACCGGTACATTTGAGAATGCAGAGAGTCTTGCATTTAGTAACTTAATTTGAAGGGTGCTATTGCAGGAAGGTAGAACAAGGAACAGCCTTTCAAGCTGCATAACCAGGTGTCATAAAACACTGAAACGTCATTCAGATTACTGTGGTGACTGTAGCAACCCTCCAATCCCAGGAAGCTGCCCAGAAGACATCCCCTGCTCCCTATTCCAGTGCCACAACACTTATAGTGCCTCAAGTACTCTTTATCTACTATCTACATCAGTCTTCTCAGGGCCTTCTGTCTGCTTTTGCCTTACTCTTTCTGTACCTTTCATTCATGCACCCCAAGAAGAAGAGAATCTGAATACTTGGTAGTTACATCCAATATAAATACCCTTTTCTCATCAATGAACGCTTCTGCAGAGTCCTTTCTCATTGTGGCTCATTTCAAGAGCCTCTGCTGTTTGTCTTTAGGTCCAATTCACTGTGACCAGGGAGTGGATTTGTGTGGCACAAATGTAGAAGAAAGCACCCGCAGCTTTCTTTTTTTCCTTACGGAAGGTTGTAAATGTAGCAGGAAATTAGAAATATTTATCTTGTTCATATGTAAGAAATATTCTATGGAATATTTGGGAATTATAATAGCCTAGAAATTTAGAATTTCTAGAATGATAACCTCTAAAACTTAATATTCACATACTAACCAGGTAGAAGCATGTTACAATTGAGGTAGTGGTGATGGTGGTGCTGCTGCTGCTGCTGCTGGTGGTGGTGGTGTGTGTGTGTGTATGTGTGTGTGTGTGTGTGTGTGTGTGTGTGTGTGTGTATGTGTAGGCATTATTCATTCACTCATCCATTATTGGGCATTTATTGAATGGCGGCAACTATTCTTCATGATGAGGACACAGTGATGCATCATACACACTAATTTGGGATTTTCCAAGCTCAAAGACAGCTTGAAATCTAATGGAAGAGACACCCCTTTACCATGAAATAACAATAATTATTTCAAATACAAGTGCTATTTTCACATGCTGCCATTATCAAACGTGTCCAAACTGTCTATTTCTGTATCTTCATACCCTGTCTTCTCTCCTGTTACTGTGTATCAATGACCCATGCTCCTTCTAGTACTAAGTCTTCAAGTTGGGCACTGGATCTCCCTCCCAACTCAAGACCTTTTCTCTTCAAATTCATCACTTTCTTCCTCTCCATTCGATTATTCACATTAGCATTAAAAGATGCTATTGTTTTTCACATTTAAAAAAAAAAAAAGGTTCTCTTGATCCCACATCCTTCCAGCTACAGACCAATTACAGTAAAATTTCTCCAAAAGATGGTCCAGGTTTATTTTCTCTCATTCCTCTTTTCTCATTCTTTCTTGCTGTCCAGTTCAGCTATTTACCAGTTCACTGAAACTAAGCTTGTGAAAGTCTCCAACGACCTCTGACTTGTCAAATTATGGGGTCAAGTCCAGTTTTCATCCATTTGCCTTATCAGCAACATTTCCTCTAATTGACCACTTTTCCTCTAAAACATTTGCTTCACTTTGCTTCTGGCACACAAATGTCTTTTAGGTCTTTTTCTATTAAGCAAATAATCTAAGCCTTTTCAGCTTCTCCTCGAAACTTACATACCCATACTCATCACTGTGCACTTTTAGGAAAGGATATTCCATCAGAAATCCATACCCATAGTAGACAGTTTATTGATCATATTTTGTTATTTTAATGTTTTTGTAACCCACAATATTTATTAGGCTTTTATTATGCTGCCTGTAACAGAGAATCCACAATTGTAGGATATTAAATAAGATATGTTTATTTCTCTCCCTCATAAGAGCAGTCTTCTCTCAGTTCCAGGCTGGTATGATGTGCTAAGGTAACAGGAACTGAAATTCCCAATCCTGATTTCCCTGCCATCCTCAGTGTGTGTCTCCCAATCTCTTTCAAGGTGGCTCCCCAACACCAGGCATCTGTATTCCAATCAGCACAATGGGTGAGTCAACAAAAGAAAGGAATGACCTTTTCCACCTCTCTTTAAGAAACTTTCTCCCCAAAATTGCACATAACACTTCTGCTTAGTTCCATTTGCCAGTATTTGTCATATGGTCACACAATAACTTTAAGCAAACCTGGAAAATTATTCTGGGCAACAATGAGCCCAGTTAAAACCTAAAAGTTCTATTTATCAAGAAAGAAGAGGAAATGGATATTTGGGAGAAATTAACTCTGATCATGTCACTATCCACCCAAAGTAGTTTATTAATCTTTTCCTCTGAAAAAATAATGACATCCTCCATTAAATTTTGGTGAGTGTATTTTCTCTGGTATATTTAACTTATGGATATATGTGTATGTAAGTATATATATAGGCATATCTATATGTATGTCTGTATTTATCTAGTTTCTATCTACCTATCAATTTATCTATAATCTATTTATGTATCAAATTAATTTATCTATTTACCTATACATCCATCTAATTATAAAATTAACCAACTATCAATTTTTTTAAAGTTTTAAACATATTTTTATTTCAGAGAGGAAGGGAGAGGGAGAGAGAGAGAAACATCAATGATGAGAGAGAGTCATTGATAGGCTGCCTCCTGCACACCCCACACTGGGGATCGAGCCCACAACCCGGGCATGTGCCCTAGCCAGGAATCTAATCGTGACCTCCTGGGTCATAGGTCAACACTCAGCCACTGAGCCACGCTGGTCGGGCATAACTATCAATTTTTAAAAACTACATCACTGTTTCCAACTTTCTCTTGGCAGTCCAATTCTAAGATGTTTTGTTGTTGTTATCAACAGCTAAGAAGGTTGCTTAGAATGAAGATAGGGGCTATAGAAACATTGGAATTAAATGAGGGTTATTGTCATTACTAGCACATGGGATTAATCATCAAAGTTTTGAAATCATGTGGTGACAGCCATAGCCTCTCTGCTGTTGTATAATGTGCTTGGAACTAGACAGATAAATATACTTTTGATGAAGCTAAAGCAGTGCATGTGATTCTGATGAGGACATACAAGAATATCTCATCAGTACCAGAACAGTTCCGTGATGAGAGGCATAAATTTACAATATTTCCTATTTTGAGCTGTGTGAAGAAATTGGTTGATCTCCATTATAATCCATAAATTTCATATCTCTTTTTATTTGCAAGAAAATGTAGGTAATTGGAGGCAGAGATCATGGCTTCAGAGTGTGACTTTATTTATTTATTTATTTATTTATTTATTTATTTATTTATTTTAATTAGCAAGCAAGAGCTGAAAGCCTCTTTCCCCATCATTCCTCTGCTCATATTTCATTCATTTAAAAGAAAACTAAGTACACTGTTACACCCAGATGTCATAATTCCAGACCATAACACATCTATCTGAGTGACAGAGAATGGAAATGACTAATTCTTGTCTGCAGCCAGGGTGTTATAGATATTATCAATGTAGGTGTTAAAGGTATTGAAGCTGATGGGAAGGATGTCTCAAGTAGTAAGTGAAAAAGTAGAGTATCCAAGAGTCTGTCAGCCTACACTCTGGGGAATAAAGTAGGAAGAAACCTTTTTCAAGATTAGAGTTTACTTAACCACATATGGCAAAAGGCAGAATTTCAACTCATGTACTAGTTTAGACATGTTTAGATAGCCTGGCTGGCGTGGCTCAGTGGTTGAGCTTCTACCTATGAACCAGTTTGATTCCTAGTCAGGGCACATGCCCTGGTTGTGGGCTTGATCCCCAGTGTGGGGTATGCAGGAGGCAGCCAAGCAATGATTTTCTCTCATCATTGATGTTTCTCTCTCTCTCTCTATCTCCTTTACTTTCTGAAATCAATAAAAATATATTTAAAAAAGAAATGTTTAGATAAAATGGACTGATGATGATTTTTAAAACACTGCTTCAGATATATAAAGAATCTAAACCCCACAGAAATGTTAAGAAAAAGAGACCTATTCCAAACTTATTTGTAAAACAAATCTTATGGTGATCTAGATTCTTAAAGTTTCCTGTTATTTCATATGGATTACAATTATCAATCTTCCTCGCTAATTAGTTCATACCATTTCATTCTGTGGTCTTAAACCACCTAAGTGACTACTTGGATGTTCTTTATTATATAGGAGAGTTACCAATTCATAGTCTCCATGTTCTCCCTTCAGCTGATTACTAAAGGCACTACTGATATTAACAAATAATTTGTATTAAAAATGTTCATGTGAAATTTGGCTCTTACAGTGGATGTACAAAAATCATCCTCTCCTCATCTGCACTTATTCCTAATTTTGTATTCCAAAGTAGGAACCTCCATTTCTTTGAACTAAATAGAAAGAAACTTGCCACTACCCTTTCCAATTCATTCCTCCCTAAAGAAAAGTCCTTTGGAATTGGAGAACTGAGCATACAGAATTCTGCCCATCGTTTTTCTTTTCTTTTGGGCCTGCCAGCATGCACAGAGGATACATTTGGCTCAAGTCCTGCTGCTATGTGGTGAGTATACTGAGATCAGGATCCAGGAATGTCTTCTAGAAATAGGTCTGAGGAAGTCTATCTTCCTCTCTATCTCTACTATCAGGTCTATATGGTTAAAAGACAGCTACCCTTGGTGCCCCCAAGGCATAGAATTGCTGTTGCTAAGAAGCCTCATGTGACTCCATATCTAAATCCCACTAGGCACTCTTATTTTCAGTAGTTTGATCTTTAGTGCTCAGCTGCAGAATCAAAGATATTAGGAGCTACTCATAATTTATTTCTTCTTTCATGTACACAATCACAAACACCCCCCATTTTTCTTACCAATTTATACAGAGCAAGCCAGTAATGGTCAAAATTTTAATTTAATCCCAAAGTGATAGAATCTCAAGATCTAATGGTAATAGAGATAGAATAAGAATGAACATACCTGTAAGATAAACCCAGTGACAGATGGAATATTTATTTCTTCTGATTGGGGGTAGTGTAAGCTACATGGGAGAGTTAAAAAGTTTTATTTATTTTTCTCATTGTTGGCATTGGGAACTTTATTGATAGAAACATGTGCATAAATTCTGAGCAAAGAAAGGGGTTGACAGTATTCTCAGGTAGGAGCACACCCATTTCATTGTCTCCAATGTTCCCCTGGTGTAACAAGGGATGGTAGGAGAAAGCACTTTTCCTTGACAGCTAGAATTCTGGATGTGTTTTGGTTTTCCCCATGAGATTTACTCAGAGAAGGTTTGGAACGTGGAAATGAGGTGGGGACCATCTTACATGGCTGTGGCAGTTAGCAATGGTCTGACAGTGACACTGTGTGATGGGATATGAGTTCGTTATGATGTTGGCAGTCATGGCAGAAGCTCCAATCCTAGTTTCTCACCTCAGATCACAACTAGTATTGTGACCTGGAAACCAATCGTCCTTGAAAACCCCAGGCTCGCATCTCTTCTACCTTTCCAGCAACTTTGTAAAGACTTTTATTCTCTCTATTGAATCTCTGCTAGAGATATCTGACATGCTTTCTATTTCCTGCCTGTAACATTTCTTGATATAGTATAACACTAGCTATAGGACATTGAGGAAACCCCAGTCTCCTCACTGTGAAGTGCTGATTATGATATATTATGAGGTCCTTTCAGAATTAGAGGGAAAGTATGCAAAGTGCTGAGCTCCAATAAATTCTCAATAAAGAATTGCCGTTTTCACCAACCCTCATTAGTAATACATTTTTCTTTGAGTATAAAGTACATGACCACTTCATAAATGCTGTTATATTTCTAGATCAAGAAGAATGCTACAGATGATTATCATTTTTGTATTATGGTCATTTCCACACATTATAATTAAACAAAGCTATGGTTCCCTGGAGTATATTAAGATATTTTCTTTGAAGTTTGTGTGATAATTTCTTGTCCCTCTACCTAGCATGTAATCTTTCCAACTGTAAATCAGATTGGAGAGAGGATAAGATTTCTGATTTTTATAGGGATGACCATTCAGCACTCCTTTGTTCATAAGAAGATTCTGACTGAGTGAAAAAGGAGATGAAAGACTTTATGCTATTTATAGATTTGGGATTTTCCCTCTGGTGATTTATGCAACATAGATTTGTCACATTAGAGGCAAATGTCATTGAATTTATGCTTTGATTATGCGTGTGTGTATATGCGTGGGTTGGATTCCATAAACAAAGAAATTTCCTAAATATATTCTCCTGCAATATGGTAAAATCTGAAATTGAAAAGTGCAGCTTCTTAATCTTTAAAATAAGATTTTTGAGGGAGTGAGGTCTGCATTCCTCTGCCCTAAAGTAGGAAATAAAGAAAAGTCTCTGCAGGCTCCGGGGTGACCTTTGATAGGTATCACAGTGAAATGGCCTGGGCAGCAGCAGGATGTATTGTTCAGAGGTTTGTGTGCTGCCAAGTGGAAATAATCACCAAAATAAACACCTCGGGTTTTAAAACCAGTGTTTGCCTTTTCATTGTGCTTACTCTGGCTCTGAGCGGTTGATTTGTTGGGTATCCCACCAAGTCAGGGTAAAAGTGTAGAGGAATGTTTAGGATGGGAGGAACTGTGACTAGTTCTAGGTCTCCCTTGGTTTACAAACGGATGCCATCTTTATAAACAAACCACAAAAGGTTTCACAAATTTACTTGTAAATATGTTGAAAGTCCTCATTTCAGGGGGTTTTCTTTCTCTGCTCTTATTCTCTCTGAAAACTATGGATTCTTGAATTTCTGCAATCATCCGGTCTAACTGACAATTCTGACTTATTTGAGGATCAGTAAGAATCTGGGGCTCAGCTCTTTGGTTGGAACACATTACTGATGAGGCCTACCAGGGTCCAGAAGTCATGATCTGCAGATGTAGCTATGACTTTACGCACCCCAGCAATTTACAGAACCTACCAGAGAGTCAATAGTAAACAGAATTTTATATGCAGCAAAAGTGTACTTTAAAAGTCAGAGAAAAATTAAGACATTGTTAGGTAAACAAAAGATAAGGGAGTTTGTTACCTGACCTGCAAAAAATGTCAAAAGGAGTCCTGCAGGTTGCCAAGGAAGAACATTAAACAGAAACCCAAAGCTGTATGAAGAAAGTATGGTCTCACCCTGGCTAGTTTGACTCAGTGGATACAGGATTGGCCTGTAGACTGAAGGGTCCCGGGTTCAATTCCAGTCAGGGGCACATGCCCGGGTTGCAAGAGGCAGCTGGTCAATGATTCTCTCTCATCATTGATGTTTCTCTCTCTCTCTCCCTCTCCCTTCCTCTCTGAAATCAGTAAAAATATATTTTTAAAAAAGAAACCATGGTCTCAATAAAGGTAAATACATAGGGGATTATAACTACTAGCATTATTGTAACTTTAGCTTGTAATTCTACTTTTGATTTTCTTCAGTATCTAAGAGACAAATACATTTTTTTAAATCATTAGTTTAAAAGCTAGTAATACTATAAATTTGCTTTGTAACTTCACTTTTTGTCTTTTACCAAAAATTTTCCTTTTGAAACCAAAGTATTAAAAATTTTTATAGTCTATGTTTTGGACACAAATGTATAACATTGTAAATTTTTGACATCAATAACTGAATGTAGTCGAGGTTAGAGAGGTATAGGTACAAAGTTTTGCATGCTATAGAGGTTAAGCTGGTTTAAATTCAAATTAGAGTATTCTAGTTTAGCATGTTAAATGTAAGCCCCATGATAACCACAAATAAAATTGTTATAAAATATACACAAAAGGAAATAAGAAGGGAATTAAAACATTTCAGTATAAAAAGTGAAATAAACACAAAAGAAGAGAGAAATGCAGGGATTGAGAAACAAAAATAGTACAAGACATTGAGAAAATAAATAGCAAAATGACAAAGGTAAGTCCCTTCTCATCAATAATTACTTTAAAATTAAATGAATTAAACTATTAATCAAAAGATAGAGATTAGCAGAATAAATTAATAAAGCATGATCCAACTATGTGCTGTCCACATGAGACTCACTTTCAACCCAAAGAAAAAAATATGTTGAAAGTGAAAGGATGGAAATAGATATTTCATGCAAATAATAGTCAAAAGAGATCAGGGGAGGATATACTAACAAACTAGACATTAAATCAAAAAAAGTGTACAAGAGAACAAGACCCACATTATATACTATTCAATACATCAAGAAGATGTAGCAATTATAAATATTTGCACACATAATAACAGACCATCAAAATATAAGGAGCAAAAATGGACAAAATTGAAGGGAGGAAGCTCTATAATGAAGTTGGAGGCTTCAATATATTACTGTCAATAACGGATAGACAAATAGATAGAAGATTAAAAGGAAATAAAAAGACCTAACACAATAAAACAAGTAGATCTAACAGATATATACAGATCGCTCTACCCTAAAACAACAGAAGACATCATCTTCTCAAGTGGCCATGGGACAGTTTCCAGTATAGACTTAACGTTAAGACATAAATTAAGTCTCAATGGATTTAAAAAGATAGATCATACAAAATGAGTTCTTAAAACACAAAAGAATGAAATTAGAAATCAATAACAAAAGGAAAACAGGAAAATTTACAACTAATGGATAAAGAAGAAATTACAAAGGAAATTTAAAAATACTTAGAGATGAATGAAAATAAAAATACAACTACCAAGACTTAGGGGACACAATAAAAGTAATACTGAAAAATTTTATAGCTATATGTATCTACATTAAAAAGATATTAATAAACAACCTAAATTTATAACTCAGGAATCTAAAAAGAGAAGAACAAACTACACCTAAAGATAGCAAAATAAAGGAAATAATAAAGATTAGAGAAGAGATAAATCATATAGAAAAATTTTAAAAATTGTGAAAATCAACAAAACCAATAACTAGTTCTGTATAAAGATTGACAACATTGACAAACCTTTAGCTAGATAGACTAAGAAAACCCCAATTACAAAAGTCAGAAATGAAAGTGGGACAGTGCTACTGATTCTACAGAAATAAAAAGGGTTACAAAAGAGTACGATTGTACATCAACACATTGGGTAACCTAGATGAAATGGACAAATTCCTAGAAACACAGTATATATCAAGACTGAATCATGAAGAAACAGAAACTCTCATTAGAACTATACCTAATAAGGAGATTAAGTGGTGAAAGCAGGGATTATTGCCTTGCTTCTGACTTAGAGAAAAAGTATTTTACCATTGAGTCTGGTGCTCTCCATGGGTTTTTCATAAGTAGATTTTATTATTTTAAGGTTAATTCTATCTGTCCCTAATTTGTTAAGTTTTTTTATTATTAAAGAACATTGAATTTTATCAAATGCTCTTCTGCATCAACTGAGATGATCATGCGATTTTTAGCCTTCACTAGGAGATACATAGAATGCATCTAATTTCACTTACCCATTTTTTGAACTTCTTCAATCTAAAAACTAATAATATCATTTAATATTAGCAAATTATTAGCCATTAACTTCTTTTGGACTATTATTTTTCTAACCTTCTATGGAATTTCAATTACTATCTGTTAGATTCCCACTCACTATCTTTCATGTCTATAAGTATTTTTATCTCTTTATCTCACCCTACTTTGTTCTGTATAAACAATTAAATCTATTTTCTAATTTATTATCTCTATTCAGTTGAGTTTAATGTTCCATATAATATGTTCTTGTGTTCTTAATTTTGATAATTATGTTTGTCATTCTGAAATATTTCATTTGGCTCTGTTCTGCATTTAGTTTTTGTTTGTTTTTTATTGTCATACTGCTTCCATTGTGGGTTTTGTACCTTCTTGTATTTTTAAAAATAATTTTAAATACTAATACCAATTAGTCATATTTAGACCATTTTTATCCCTAGTTTTTTAAATGTTAATTTTCACATTTGCTTCATTTGTTGACTCTTTTTGCATTGTACTTACATTTTATGTATAGTTTGACCTTTTTAAAAATTGTAATGTCATCTCCAGGAAGGGTGTATTTTTCTTTTCTTTTTTTTTAACATACAACAAATTGATTTAGCATAGTCAGCCCCAACATCCAGCACAAAAAGTTTACAGAGGATAGAAAGTACATTAATAAAGCCAGTCTTTATCAAGAGGAAACAGAACAGGGCTGCCAAATACTTCCTACATGCCAGGCATGCCCAGTGGAATCTTTCCATACCCATCCTGAGACCTCTCCGATCCTAATGATTACCTCGGCTGTTCTTACCCGCCTGGTAGTCCGTATCTGCCACAAAAAGTTCCCAGTAACCTTCCCAGCCTCCTGTGAGCACTGCTGGTCCCAGTGGGGATGGCTAATCAGTGAGAACACCTTCCAGGCATTTCTCATCTCAGTGGTCAGTGAAAAGCTGGGATGGCAGAAGGAGGAAAAGGACAGCGCCCAGGCAGAGCTCAATGCCTTGAAACGGACAGAGGAGGACCTGAAACAGGGTCATCAGGAACTCGAAGAGATGGTTATCTGTTTAGATCAAGAAGCAGCTGAGGTTGATAAAAACATAGAACTTTTGAGAAAGAAGGATGAACTCAGCTCTGCTCTGGAAAAAAATGGACAATCAGTCTGAAAACAATGATATTGATGAAGTTATCATTCCCACAGCTCCACTATATAAGCAGATCCTAAATCTGTACATAGAGGAAAATGCTATTGAAGACTCTACCTTTTACCTGGGAGAAGCCTTGAGGCAGAGAGTAATAGACCTGGATGTCTTCTTAAAGCATGTTTTCTGTTTGGTAAACAATTCCAGCTGAGAGCACTAATGCAAAAAGCAAGAAAGAATGTGGGTCTCAGTGACCTCTACTGCCTTCTCTGATAGCAGCTGGAGATTGAGCTCTTCTTAAAGCAGTCTCGCCTTCTCTTCCTTTCTCTGATCAGTAGGTGCCCAGAATAAGTTATTGCTCTTTATCATTTAAGCATGAAATATTTTTTAATTAAAGGGTAGATTTTCTTTGTGGCAGTCTCATGTACTGCGGGCTGTAAATTCTGTTGGGACCAATGGTAATTTATGAATTTCAAGCAAATTACCTCATGAGTAGTAAACATTCAGAACTAAGAGCATCTGATTTGTAATTGGGATTTTTATTTTAGCCGGGTTACATTTTTTTTTCATTACAGATCTGGTAATTGGCATGTTTCCTGATGCTTCCCTCGATCTGTGGTTTTTCTAAGCCAGTTTCCACAGCCATCCTATTCCTTTTTTCTTTGCAGAGGGTTCCATTCCAGCTCAACACCTTATGTGAAGCCAAAACCACAGCTCCGTTGTAACATAAGCAACACTACTCCAGCTTGTCAACTTTACCCCAGGTCCCATATCTCTGAGCTTCTTTAATAATGGCCTAAAGTTTTGTGGTAATGTTTCTCCTTGAGAAAATCCCATTTCTTTCTTCATGGTGAGTTTGGCTGTGTGTTTTCCTAATGTATTTTTCTCTTGGAATTTATTATTTTTCCTGTAGAAGTATGTCATTTGTAGGAGTTTTCTGGCAGTACAGAGCAGGAGAATAGTGTCAATGGAAATTTGCTAGATATAACCTCCTTTACCCAACTAGTAATAAATATAGATATATTTGCAAGTCATTGATATTCTAGTGTATCATTTTCACTAGCTTAAAACTATTTATTATACTTATGTGTCCTAATTTATCCAGCTAAATTCTTATTTTGGTTGTTTTCAGTGTTTCTCTCCCATGATTTTTTTTTCTCATAAAAATTGCATTATGTAATTTTTCATACATTCCATAAAAAGAAAATCAAAGGATATACATAAAATAATAACAAAGTAAAAAAAGAAATTTCTAGAAAATAAATAACAGCAGTAAGTAAAGGGTTAATAAATGTAAGGGGGTACCAAAGTGTTCTTTTCTCAGTGACAATGTTTTAGCTACATCGGAAGGGTTTCTTTGCTTTTTTAGAAAGGTTTGTTGGTTTGTTTGTGACAGCTATGAATGGCCCAGAAAAATGAAAGAATCTTGTAATAAACCAGGACCAAATTTTTTTGCTGGCACTGTATCTTGAAATGTGACTGCTATGCTCTCAGAAAAACATTAATGTGATTGAACCATACATCACTTTCTCTATCTCTTGCTGCCTTCTTTCTGCTTTGAGATGCCCAGTGGATGGAAACTTACTGCATCCTGAGAAACACCACTTTCTCAGTCTTGGAAACATGTAGCAGTAATGATTAGGGCACCTTGGCTGAAACTATGGTAAACTTGGAACTAATTCCCCCAACTGTTCATCACACCATAAAAACTAGAGTTGCTTATCAACGCTGGGGCAGTCTAGCACTCTTTACATCTTCCAGAACTCTCTTTCATCTCAGAAGCAATCTATTCCCATTAAACTGAGTAGACATAGAACTATAGCTAAAAACTTCCAGAAGAAGCAAAATAAAATATTTTCTAAAAAATAAAACAAGCAACAGACTAACTGCAGGAAAAACAACACATAAACCAAGAATAATATACAATATTCAAGACAAAATTACTAAAATAAATGAGAGGAACAATTAGTTTTCTAATGCTAATTTTCCTGGGAGGTAAAATAAATGATATTCATTGGAAACCAACTCCATCCTCTTTACAATTAAGGTTTCTTTATAAACCAATAGTAAATCCAAGTACTTAATAGCATTTTTTTTTCCTGCTCACTGTGGTGTCTATGAAGAGCAGATCTAAGATACTTTAAGTTGAAGGTAATGTACCTTTTCTCTATTTGAAGGTCCTAGTTTTATTCCCACAGATAATGGAAAGCTAAACTGCCTTCAGCTATCAGTTGGTTAACTGATTTGATTGTCTTTTAGTCCCACAAAATATTCGTGCTTACTTTTAAGTTTAATTAGGTCCCTATAGTGTTATGTGAAATAGAGCACTCCTTAACCCATGGTATACATATAACTGAACCAAGCAAGACTGAGTCTTATAATTTTTATTTGGTCAATAGAGTTCAGCTGGGTTAAGTGACTTGCCAGACTGTCACACTGTCCTCCCAGTTATTCAGGAAAACCCTCATATGGGAGATAAATCCTGACCAATTTTGAAACACTAGAAACATGCACTTTAAAAGGAAAAGCATATCAGCATAACCAATGGACACAGACACTGGGGTGGTGGGAGCTTGCCTGGGTGGGAATGGCTTGTGGGGGGGGGGCAATTGGGGAAAAATGAGACATATCTAAAACTTTAGACAAACTTTAGGAAAAGCAGACTACTCTAAAAAGAAGAAATAAAATTTCATATTTTTATTATTATAATTATCAAAGGAAACTTTAAGAAAATGAACTTTAGGATCAGATTCTACTAGATCAGTATATCTTAAGTCATAAGACTTGAAGAAGTATGAGATCAGAGAGGTCTAATTTTACTCCTGAATGCACTTGGGGAAATTCTAAAAGTGCATCTACTATAGAGTTACCCAGAACACATTTCCTGAAAGCCTGATAGTATTTGTCTGGGATCAGGTATGGACACTGGAATACAAAATAAAAATAAAAAACTTGTCATTGATTCTACTGCACAGCCATCATGGAGAATCAATGACTCTGTCATTGCAGAAGACTGTGTTGGGGAGGCATCACTAAATTTACCTGGAAAGGATGGATAGAGTTTGGGTTGGTGGATAGAATAGCAGAGCAGAAATTACACATTTCAGGCCAGCATGAGGAAGGTGTCAATGTTTTTAATATCTATACTAATAAAAGCCTAGGTGGCCCTTGCACATGATGTCTCCACAAGATGGTCACCACAAGATGGCCTCCACAAGATGGCTGCATGCACAGTGGAGGTGGGGCCCAGCGTCCGCTCTGTGCCGTGAGGCCTGGGGGTCCCACGGCTCCACGTGGGGTGGAGGAGGCCAGTCCCGACGTCTCTGCCCCTCGCGTGGAGGAGGCGGGTCCTGTCGGAGGAGGTAGATCGTGGCAGGAAAGGGCAGTTGTGGGCGATCAGGCCTGCAGGGGAGGGAAGTTGGGGACGATCAGGCAGGCAGGGGAGAGGTTATGGGGCGATCAGGCAGGCAGGCAGGTGAGCAGTTAGGAGCCAGCAGTCCCGGATCGTGAGAGGGATCCCAGATTGGAGAGGGTGCAGGCCGGGCTGAGGGACACCACAATCACCACCACCACCCCACCACCCTCACCCCCCGTACACCAATTTTGTGCACCGGGCCTCTAGTTTCCTTATAAAAAGCCATGCCAGTCACTTGGGAATTTAAGAAAATTATGCGTACATATCCCATCACCAATTCCACTTCCATCTTTGATCTTGTTTAGATTTCTTGCTTTCCTATGATTATATTCATATTTTGTTCTTTTAGGGTCTTTCATGGAGCAGTTATCACGGCCTCTATTTGATTTCTCCCTGCATCTGTCTCACCTTCTCATACTTCAATTATGTGTATACAGTCAATCCCAGCCAAATGTTATTTAATTCTGTACCCAGCTTAAGTTCCCATGCTACTACAACCACCACCCACCATCCCCCTGCATCCAGGGAAATGGAATGCCCTAGCCCGTGGTCAGCAAACTGCTGCTCACGAGCCACATGCGGCTCTTTGGCCCCTTGAGTGTGGCTCTTCCTAAGCCTTAGGAGTTCCCTAATTAAGTTAATAACAATGTACCTACCTATATTGTTTAAGTTTAAAAAATTTGGCTCCCAAAAGAAATTTCAATCGTACTGTTGATATTTGGCTCTGTTGACTAATGAGTTTGCCGACCACTGCAAAGCTTAATGGGTCTCCAACTCCTTTAGCCTAATTTATTTCATGTACATATTTTTAAAAATTATTTATTACTTCCAGCTTGTGGTACCCATTTTCTTTAGACATTATTTCACTTTTATCTGGACTATCTATCTCCATACTGTTCAAAGAGATTAGCTCCAAATTCTCGGTTAAGTTGTTCAGTGCAGATAGAGCTGATTGGGAAAATGCCAAAGTTGGTAGAGAAGCACCATAGATACAACCTCTAGCCTCTGGTTGGCACTTTGAGGCCTTTCTTTATTAGATAGAATCTGATTTAAGCTCAAAATGACCCTATGACAATATCTACTATTTTCCAAAAGTACTTAGAATTTAGTTAACTGCCTATTTCAAGTAGTTTTTTTTTTCTTTCTCAAAATTGCCTTTCTTGTAGATTCAGGTGATTTTATACTGACTCTTTTCCAAATGTGCTGTACATTAACTCTGAAATCTCTCCTCCAGAGCTTGGCCATATAATTATGTTGATTGCATTCGCACTTCTTTATTTCCAAAGTGCAGCAGGTAATTGTAGAGGTGCAGCTAGTCTATGCTAGGTTCAAGTTCATTTACTGTGCTAATAAAAGGTTTAACCCTTTGGTATTGGCAGCTAAGTAACTCTCTCTGCAGATATGCCTAAATTTTGTAGCATAAAAAAACTCTTTGCACTGAGAGCTAAGTTAATATTCAAAACAGAATTACCAATGACATTTTTTTAAAGATTAAGATGCTCAGATTTGCTGCTTCCCTTTCACTTGCCACCAGACACACAGTCACTAAAGCAAACTTAATTAGAAAATAGGACATTTTATAGGACTACCAAACACAAGGAAAATCACATTTCAAATGCAAAATATTCTAGAGTCTATTAGGTATAGAAAATATGACATAGAATTTAAACAACAAGCATTTGCAAATTAATCATAGTTATAAGTGCTGAATACCAAAAAATTATTTAAAAACAAAGCTATGAACTATTTGAACTTCCACATGCATGTGCTGTGCCCGTGGAAGCAGATCCTGTATAGATAGGTGTTCACACTGGATGATCTGAGCTTGTATCAACATATAGTTTATCCTGTATTTTATTGCAGAAATCATCCAAAAGTATATGAACTAGAAGTTTTGACAGTAAGCCCTAGGATCACAAATTATAAGTACCACAAAATTGGCAAATATGTTTCATAAAACTTTTGGATTTGCATGTAGGTCCAACTTGACATTCAGGAGTCTGAAACTTAAAAAACAGAAACAAAAACTAGCTTGTCCTTCTTCTAATGACCCAGTATCAAACTGTACTATCTTTAACCTGATTTTTTTTAATTTAAAAAAGGGAAATAGAAAATGGAATAAGGGGAGAGTATAACCATATAAGACACTGAGCATATTAAAATGTCATTTTAATTAAAGAAGATTGCACTGATGTAGGGAAACACAGAGAGATTAAATTAAAAAATGGAACTAAATATGCTGTATGTGGACTTTAGCACATAAGTGTCAGTGGGAATGATGAACTATTCAATAAATATTATTGGGACAAATAGCTAGATAGTAAATAAATCTGGTTTCCCTTGTCATCTATTATATCAAAATAATTTTTCCATGGCTCAAATGTTTAAATATTAAAAAAATAAGTACTAGAGAGAGCAAAGAAAATAATCTTTAGGTTAAAAAAAAGTCCCTTCTACAAGAAAGAAAGAAAGAAATGGAAGCTATAAAGGAATAAAATTTTTTACTGCACAGTTTTAAAGTTATGTAGAGCAAAATACCATTAAATTTTTTTAATCTAGAAAAATTAACTGCACATATATAGATCAAGCACAACTTCTCTTCCTATATAAAGAACTCTTCAAATTAACAATAGCTCCACAATTTCACATCTAGGGATTTATCCTAGATATGCAAACATAAATGTGTGAATTACGTTTACGGAAACATTATTTGTAATAATAAAAATCTGAGATAAATCTAAATACCAATTAATAGGAGACAATTTATTGCGTTATGGTATAGCCAAACAGCAAAAAAAAAAAAAAAAAAATATGAAACAGGCAAATAAATAATGGCTTAGTAGCAGTCATAAATAAATAGTGTTTATCTTTGTGTATAGATAAGATATCCAATATATTCAATAGTAAAGACAAGCTTCAGAGAAACAAGTATAATATCATCAAATGTCTGTATGTATGGGAAAAGAATAGCATAGGTATTTGAATAGGTTTTGTGAAATGATATGAAATAAACTGCAAATAGTGATTACCCCAAGGAGTGACACTTGAGGAACTGGCGATAGGAGGCAGCAATGTGCTGTTCACTATAAATCTATCTGGACTATTTTATTGCACTCAAATTTAAAAAGGGGAATGAAAACGCTCCAAAGGGGAGCAGACAAACACATTGGGTTCTTCTACTGTTGCCCAATGCTTAATGTCCAGATATTTTACTTCCATCCTTACTCCTGGCTGGCAAGTCTCTTTGGCCTTGGGACTGCTCACAAGTTACATCAATGGAGCATGTTTTTGTAGAGATGGACCCTAATTTTAAAATTTTATTTTTTCATTAATAACTGCCGCCCAGGCAAACTAATCCAACAAGCTGATATGAAGGTAACCACAGAGTAAGGCAATTAGTTTTTGGCAAGGACATAGGCATTCACCCTGAGTGTTCAGTACAAGCTACATTTGCCAAGCATATTGCTACTGCCAAGGCTTTGCATGCAATAATAGCCTTATTCAGAATTTCTGCCCTTGAGCCAAACCAGTAGCTGCTTTGTAGCACCCTCTTGGCTGACATTGAGAACTACAAAATTTTAGAGCTGAAAGAGACCTTGAAAATAATTCAGTCTATTTTTTTTCACCTTGTATATTGGGAGTCCAAGACTCCGTGATAGTCTTTCTGGTCACTCAGCTAGGTTTTGAGGACAGACATTAAATTAATGTTTCCTCACTCCTAGTCAAGTGCCATTGACACTTGATACATGGTGGATAGAAATCCAGTAATTTTCAAAAATGTAGACAACTAACCATTTTACCTCTTCCTTCTCCCGGCCATTATTGACAGTCTAATTGAATGGTTTTGATGAAATTTTAATTTTCATATGATGACTCATAATAACTGCACAGCCCCCTGCCATCAAAAAGGTCCACAGATCTCCATTCTTTTTGTTAAGGATTCCTTTGAGGCACAATAGTCAAGGGCAAGGACTGTGGAATCAAAGGGTCTAATTTTGAATCCTTGCACCATAACTCTCTGGCTGTGTAATTTTGGGTGTACAAATCTCTTTGTACCTCAGTATCCTCCTATATAAAATGGGAAAAATGATAATATCATAGGGTGGTTATAAGAATTAAGTAAAATAGCACATGTATGGATTAGAAAAATACCAGGTATATGAAGAGAATTCAATAACTACTAGCTATTTCTACCATTAATTATTACCGCTATTATTAATACTAGTTCCTAGAATTTTTACCTGTTCTCCTATTGTGAGTATCTGATCCAAATTTTTATCTGGATTATTGAAATGATTTCCCAGCTTTCTCTCCTGACCATAATCTTTCTTTCTTTTTTTCTTTTTTTAAATATATTTTATTGATTTTTTACAGAGAGGAAGGGAGAGAGATAGAGAGTTAGAAACATCGATGAGAGAGAAACATCGATCAGCTGCCTCCTGCACATCTCCTACTGGGGATGTGCCCGCAACCCAGGTACATGCCCTTGACCAGAATCGAACCTGGGACCTTTCAGTCCGCAGGCCGACGCTCTATCCACTGAGCCAAACCGGTTTCGGCGACCATAATCTTTCTTATTCTTTCTCATTATTCCCAGTGTTATTAGTATGAACTTTATGTAATGTTAAGTATGATAATGTAATTATCCTTGTAAAACCATTCAATGGTGTTCTATCACCTGGTTAAAATCTAAACTCTTTGGCAAAACACAAGGCCATTTGTGTTTTGAGAGAGAGAATAGGGATTGTAAAACAGTGGTCCCTCCCCACCTCATGCATGATAAAATTATAAGGAAGGAAGAATGGTAACTTTTTGCACTTGATCTATCTTATCTTATAGCATGGCCTTTTTTATAATGTGATCTAATGGCATTAAAGTATGGCCCTGTGTAAAAGTATTAAAGATATTCACATTTAGGTTCATAAGTTATTAATATATTATCTTATAAAAAATATTTTTATTGATTTCAGAGAGGAAGGGAGAGGGTGGGAGAGGTAGAAACATCAATGAGAGAGAATCATTGATTGGCTGCCTTCTACATGTGCCCTTGACCAGAATCAAACCTGGGACCCTTCAATCTGCAGGCCACTGCTTTATCCACTGAGCCAAACTGCTTAGGGCAATATATTGTCTTTTTAATTTAACTTAATTCATTGTATTCAGATTAAGTAGGTCTAGAGATACTGCACAATAATGCTAAGATGATACTACATTTGTTTGGTTATATTGTGCATTTTATAACCTTTTTCAACAGAGTAGGAGGCTAATGGTAGCACTGAAAATCCTTAAATATTGGTCCAGAACTAATCCAGAGCTGTCTTCTCAGATGTTTGATATGAATGGCCACTGGACATCTCCACAAGGAGATACCACGGGTATTTTAAACTTGACAGTGAAATTTTGCTCCACCTCCTTTATTCTCTGCCCCTATACCAAGCATCAGCATATATCCAGTTCCCCCATCAAAACCTGGGATGGACTTGTTCTTCCTCACTCACCTCAAAAGTCAATCATTTACAAATTACTTCCTGATTGCTTTCAAAACGGTTCTCTTCTCTCCCTTCTAACAATCATCACCCTTATCATGCCTCAGGTGCTCATCATTTCTTGTCTGGATGATTGCAATGACCTCAGAAATCTCCCTGCCTCCAGGCTCATCCCACTTGAGTCCACCATCTCCACAGTTACCAAATACAAATATCTAAAATATAAATCTGGACCTTTTACTCCCCGGCTCAAAATCCGTATAGTCTCCTTATAAAACTTTATGACAAAATCAAAACTCCTCAATCAAAAATGTAAGATCTTTCATAAATTTTCTCTGATCTACCTCACTCAACTTACTTCTATATCCTTAATATATTCTTTACTCCATCTATACCTAAGCAATTGTATTTCTCTGAATGCTGTGCTGTTTCATGCTTTATGCCTCTGTACCCTTAATCATTTTATCTGGAATACCTGTGTCCTTTTCCTCCTGCTACCTTCCTCATTTGCTTAACTCCTTTCTACACATTTTGAAAAGTAGTGTCATTGTCCCTCCGTTTCTAAGAAGCTTAATTGAATTAAAACATAGTCTGTGCTCCATTAATTCTCCTGTGAATACCCATTTATAACACATACCACGCTTTCCTAAAATTATCGTGTGGCTCCTTGAGAGTAGGGACCACATATTACTTATCTTTGTGCTCTAATGCTTTCACAGTGCCTGGCGTTTAGTTTGTAGGGAAATCTTAAAGCCACCTTGGCAGTGACAGCAAGAGTGAGGGAGCAATTCTGCAAGTAAAGAGAAGCCCAAGCACCCCTCCATTGTGAACTTAGTCTTGGCTCTGTTACTTTAAGGAAGCCAGGAAGTTTCTTTATATTGACACTTATTTACTTACATGGATGCTCATGAAATACATGTTGAATGAATGTATGCATGAATGAGTGAATGACAAGAACTGAGTTCTACTGCGGAAGCTTCATACCTTTTCCCGTATCCCTGCCCCTTCCCAGGCAGCATATTTTCAGATTCAACAAGAAGGACATCCCAGAGGAAGGTGCAATTCTAAATCCGTTATAATATAGACTATTCACAGCACGTGGAATCAGAGGATTCTAAGTAGCTACATGGGTATCCCAGGGGGCTGCTGCATTTTCAATAATTCCCATAGGCAGTTGCGAGTTAAAGACAGATTCTATCTCCTTTTGCAATAGTGAAGGGAAATAGCATTTGTTTAGCCACAAAAGACTGGTTCGTGGAGAGTCGTTTTGTTCCCTGTCAATACCTACCCCCTCCCACATGTAAAAAATATCAAAACCTATAAGTTTAAATTTTCTCTTATTCACCTAGTTAAATGTGCCCTATTTTTATTCACCAAAGAGGCTTAGTAAGATAAGAGTGCTTTTATAGCAATTACCCGAGGCTTGCTTTGGCACAGATAGTGGCCTATGTGAAGGAGAAAAATGTCTCACAACCGAATAGCCCATCATAGATTTTATGAGATATCAGGACTGGTTTGAAAAGGACTGTTTCTCTTTATGTACATAAATCTTCGCATACTCAGGAAAATGGATGACTTATAAACATTTTGATGGATTTTAATCACTTAAAAGAAAAAGAATCTGTGTAGAAATCTTGTTAAAATGCTAATGCAGATATAATGTTCCCTTTTTTATTTTTTTTATTTTGTTTTATTGCTTAAAGTATTACAAAGAGTATTACATATGTCTCTTTCCCCCCCCCTCCATTGACATTCCCCCTGCCTCCCCTACCCCACAGTGTCTTATGTCCATTGGTGATGCTTATATGCATGCATACAAGTCCTTCGGTTGATAATGTTATCTTTAAGACTGATAAACATAAGCCCCTTCGATGTTAAAAATCTGTAGCTCTGAGCCTGGCCAGTGTTGCATAGTGGTTGAGCGTCAATCTATGAATCAGGAGGTTATGATTTGATTAGGGTTGGAGCACATGCTGGGTTGCAGGTTCGATCCCTGGTAGGGGGCATTCAGGAGGCAGCTGATTAATGATTCTTTCTCATCATTGTTTATATCTCTCACTCCCTCTCCCTTCCTCTCTGAAATCAATAAAAACATATTTTTTAAAAAATCTATAGCTCCAAAATAAAAGATGGTAA
The DNA here is from genome assembly GCF_028538775.1 of Myotis yumanensis. Lineage (NCBI taxonomy): Eukaryota > Metazoa > Chordata > Mammalia > Chiroptera > Vespertilionidae > Myotis > Myotis yumanensis. Next base: position 174,047,731 of record NW_027223754.1, read on the forward strand.
GGCATATTTGGTTAAATTTACTAAAATTACTTAAATTTAGTTACATTTACTCTCTTCCCACCTTGATTATCTAGTTTATTTTTTTTATTTTTTTACAGTCTACCCAAAGAGTAATGATGCTAATTATGGTTCTCTGTCATTCTCACTAAGAAGGAAGTTCCATGAGAGCAGAAACATGTTTCTATTTTTCTGTACACTGTTGGATCACCATTACATTGTGCAACTTCATGAAATGGTGGGTTCTTATTAAATACTAGAGGCCATGTGCACAAAAATTTGTGCACTTGGGGGTGTCCCTCAGCCCAACCTGTGCCCTCTCACAGTCTGGGACCCCTCGGGGGATTGGGCCTAAGCTGACAGTCAGACATCCCTCTGGAAACCCGGCAGCCCTCAGGGGATGTCCACTTGCCAGCGGGGAGCAGGCCTAAGATGTAGTCGGACATCGTTAGCACTGCCGAGGAGGCGGGAGAGGCTCCCACCACCACTGCTGCACTGGCAGCCGTCAGCCTGGCTTGTGGATGAGCAGAGCTCCTCCCATGTGGGAGCGCACTGACCACCAGAGGGCAGCTCCTGCATTGAGCGTCTGCTCCCTGGTGGTCAGTGTGTGTCATAGTGACCAGTCATTCCCAGTCGTTCTGCTGTTAGGGTCAATTTGCATATTATCCTTTTATTATATAGGATTTGTTAAGTAAATAAATGGTAACCATTGAACTAAAAGATATAGAAGTTAGGAGGGCAAGAAACAACCCATCAGTAAAGTTAAAGAGGTAATGCCCTATTAACTTATTCAACTCCCCCAACAGGGGGTACATGTAATAGAGCAAACAGAACATGTATAAAACTGTTCACACTAATATCTGCACTGTTGTGATTTTATTTTAGGCTAGATTATACAACGCCAAACAGGCAAGCCTATAGGAGTAAAATTTTGTTAATATATTCCTAGGAGTATTAAGTAGAATTGTCTGAGAAAATATGTTTAATATGTAAACATGTTTAACCAGAAGCAAGGAATATTTTATGACAATGGTTTCTGAGGAAAAGTATTCACTTTTGAATGTACTAGCACCTTCAACTCAGTAAGTCTTTGCTGAGTCAAATCATGCATGGGGGAGAGTCCTGGGTGGTTCAGGGGAGAGCACTCAAATTATCCTCTACCAGTCCCTTCAAAGGGGCTTTTTGTTCATCTTTGTTCAATCATCTTTATTTCTTTAAGTTGAAAATGTCATTTTTTAAAATTTAACTTTGTCATACTGAGATGAAGCAGGGCCTCCTGAAGTCATTCCAGAATTTCATGCATTGTTGACTTCTGTGATCATGACATTACTTATGTAGATCATCATATTTGAAACCCTTCTACAGCATAGCCTGCATAATATATGTGGAGAAATCTCATAGCAAATTGAATTTTAAACTAAAAATGTTTAAAGCAGAACTCTTCTTTTTGGGTGATGAATGTCAAATGTTAAGAGAAGCTCTTGTTGATCACTGTCTCCATAGTAATTTATGATAAAGTCCTCTGGATGTGCAGATGAAAATATCAGTGCCATGTGACTCCTAAGGAGATCAATGTAAGTGCTCTATTAAATTCAGGGCAGTATATAAAGTATGCTTCATTATCACAAGGCATTCATCCTATATGGATTCTGAACCATCTGGTTAAGATATTGACTTACTGAGTACCTAGCCAGTATTAGATCCTGACTGGGCTCTGTAACTCAGTGGTAAAGAAAGAAAGGGAGGAAGGAAGGAAGTTAGGAAAAAAGAAAGAAAAAAAGGAAGGAAGGAAGGAAGGAAGGAAGGAAGGAAGGAAGGACAAAATTCTATCTAATAAAAGACAAATAGGGTAATTAACCGTACCTCCGCTATGCTTCTCATTGGCTAATCAGGGCAATATGCAAATTAACTGCCAACCAGCTAAAGCAACCATGAGGCTTGCTTGCTCCAGTGATGGAGGAAGCCAAGGTTCCCTGCCTGCTGTGGCCCGGCTCTGAACCTGAAAGCAATAGCTCCAAAAGCAACTATGTTTCAATTATAGAAGCTAAACAAACCCCAGATAACTGCTTTCAGAAGCTGAGGCCTCAAGCTGGAGCCAGGCCTAAGAGCTGGAGCCGGCTCTCAGCTCCAGTGACAGCCATAGAAGGTAAATAAATCCAAGAATTAAAAAAAAGAAAAAAAGGAGAGGTTGGGAGCTTCAGTCACCCACCAGCCTGAAAACAGCCCTCAGCCCCTCACCCAGACTGGCCAAGCACCCCAGTGGGGACCCCCACCCTGAAGGGGGTGCGACCAGATGCAAACAGCCATCAGCCCCTCATCAAGGCTGGCCAGGCACCCAAGCGGGACCCCCACCCTAATCCAGGACACCCTTCAGGGCAAACTAGCCAGTCCCCACCCATGCACCAGGCCTCTATCCTATATAGTAAAAGGGTAATATGCAAACTGACCTTAACAGCAGAACAACTGGGAATGACTGGTCACTATGACACACACTGACCACCAGGGGGCAGCCGCTCAATGCAGGAGCTGCCCTCTGGTGGTCAGGGTGCTCTCATATGGGGAGCTCTGCTCAACCACAAGCCAGGCTGACGGCTGCCAGTACGTGGTGGTGGTGGGAGCCTCTCCTGCCTCCTCAGCAGTGCTAAGGATGTCTGACTTCAGTTTAGGCCTGATCCCCACTGGCAAATGGACATCCCCCGAGGGCTGCCGGGCTGCCAGAGGGATGTCTGATTGCCATCTTAGGCCCAATCCCCTGGGGAGCAGGCCTAAGCCAGCAAGTGGTCATCCCCCTAGGGGTCCCAGACTGCGAGAGGGCACAGGCCGGGCTGAGGGACACCCCGCCCCCATTGCACAAATTTTTGTGCACCAGGCCTCTAGTATATTATAATACAATGTAACAAGGTAGTTCAGGAGCACCTATCAGGGTATGTGGGGCCAGGGAGTTTGTCCAAGAGTAAATAATAATTGAAAAAGAGTAGCCAGCAAAAGGGAGAGGAGACAAAAACATTTCACATTTAATGAATTGAAAAGTTGACTGGTGTGAGTGTGTGTGTATGTGTGTGTGTTTGAAAAGACATTAGGGAAAGGGGAGAAGGGGTAAGACATGACACTAGACATGTAAATTGGAATCCAAAGGCCATGATAACAAATTACACTTTTTTCCAAGGGCAGGAGAAACCCATGATAGATTTACTAGGAGAACAACATCATCAGACCAATGAAGCTCCCTGGCTGCAGTACACAGAGAGGCTGGCAGTGATTGACAGAGAAGAAAGGGAAATGAGTTAGATGGCAGTTGTCGTCCTTCAGGTGGGAGATAATGGTGCATTCATACAGAGTGGTGGCAGTGGAAAATGAGAGAGTTGGTGGATTTAAGAGGCATTCAAGATGTAGAATAGATAGACAGGAGGGAATGAGTGACAAGACATGGGAGAAGATGAAAAAAGGATTTAAAAGTGATATCTGGATTGAACATGTGTTTTACTGTTGACAGAGCTAGTATTTATTTCCTTGTTTTGGCAAAAGCAAGAACCAACATTGTTCTAACGCCACAGTCGCAACAGGGCCTTATCCAACAGAGCAGTTTCAGCACATGCACTTGCCTCTCTTATTAAGTTATTGATGATTCCTGGGTAGATAGCAATTCAGAACATTGCTAGGCCATGGCAAATACATAATCTGGACTTTCAATGAATAAACCTGAGGTATGAGGTATATGAAAAAGTGGTGGTGACTAAGGCTATTAAAAATCCAAAAAGAATAAGGAGGAATTTGGTGAGAGTGTTTTTATGAATAGCTTCCCATTTATTCATAAAATATGATATTAAAGATACTTTTGGGGATTCCCTTAAAATTTTGTACCAATCAGGTATAAGACCACAGATAAAAATGAATTGACTTTGTATTTACTGATATTTCAGAATACTCCACTTGCCTTAGTATTTCAACACATAGTTCAATGAAGTATTTGTTTAAGACATGATTACGTAACCACTTCTAGTTCATTCCAGGATTCTACAACTTGAATGTTAGGTTTAAAATGAAGTCAGAAGTTTTCAATAGCCTGATAAGAAAAGGGAAGAGGTAAAAGGAAGGAGGTTTTTTTAAAATTTATTTTCCAATCACAGTAGTGTATACAGTATAGTGGTTACGTGGCAGGATAATAAGAAGCTGGGAAAATTCCTGGGCAAGTATAATGAGGAAACTGAGGCAAGAAAATTAAACAAGGCCAAATAGTTTGGGAAACTTGCAGACAGCTTGTGAATCACAAGACCTTATCTTCCCCAACCAAGGACACTTGAGAACAAATGGTTTATAGTTTTCCTTCCTAACCAGAGAACACATAGCTTAAATCACCCTGGCTTGAAAAATACAGGGCAAAGTCCCAATTAATGCCATTTGTGCCAGCTAAACCCAAGGACAGATAAAGTCTGGAGGATAAATAAGAAAACCCCCCAAAAAGCATTTAGATGGTATCACTTGAAGGAGAATGTTAGGCAAGAAAGATAGCTGCTAGGGCAGGAGGAGAGAAAGAGGGGGAGGGAATTTATCTCACCCACTGAACAAAGAATTCAGCAGTCTTGGGACTTGTCAAGATAAAATCACCAAATGTTCTCATAAACTCTGGGAAAAGCCACAGCAATATAAAAGGGGGACCTTGAAATCTATTCTATATTTTAAATTTAATATAAATTTATTCTTGAAACCTATAAAGGGGGGAATATAAAACCCTTGAACCCCCACCAGGTGGTGTGCTCAGACTAAGTGAGTTGCCTGCTTGTGCTTTATGCCAACTGTATTCTTAATAATTTCATTTGCTTTGCTTCCTTAATAAATTCACTTGCTTTGCTTCAAGACTGCTTTCTGTCACTCATCTGAATTTTTTCTCATGAGTGTGACAAGAGCCAAGAAGGGGAGAGCTCCCTCAGACTCAGGTGGCTCCCTGTTAACAGTTAGATAATCATATACTTTACAAAGTGGTCCCCTGGATATTTCAAGTACTCACCTGGCATCATATTTTTTTATTAAGGAGACTATGGCTATAGCTTAAGGCATATGAAAAAAATCAGATTTAATTAATGCCATTAGAATTATTTTCCAACACTTTAAAAAGGCTGCCAAGATATTTATCCCATAAGATAGCTGATAAATTTATTAGTTTGATTAATTGTGCAAAGCACAAATATTCTTTATTCTTTCATTCTTTCATTTGACAAACACCCACTGAATACTCAAGTTTAAAGACAAATAATTGTTATTTTTCTCTCAAAAAACAGAAGTGTTTTTAGAAGCCATTAATTCCATAACAGCATTATGTCATAAATAATGTGACCAAGAATGTACAGAATAGCCCTAGGTGGTTTGGTTCAGTGGATAGAGCATCATCTCAAGGACTGAAGGGTCCCAGGTTTGATTTTGGTCAATGGCATGTACCTCGGTTGCAGGCCCTGGCCCTGGTTGGAGCACATGTAGGAGGCAATCAATCGATGAGTCTCTCTCACATAGATGTTTCTCTCTCTGTGTCTCTCTCCCTCCCTTCCACCCTCTCTAAAAATCAATGGAAAAATATCCTTGGGTGAGGATGAACCAGAATGTACAGAATAGCAAGGGGGGAGGGGAAGGCTATGTTTTAACAATAAAAGTTAATTAGATGAAGAAAGGAGAAGGGGTGAGTGAGAAGGATAAAAAATTTTAAGTGAGAATTTTGCTAACTCAAAAGTCTGATGTTCAAGGGCACTACAAAAAGTTCCAAATAATGAAATCGAAGGTTATGTGAGGACAATGGTGGGAAATGAGCCTGAAGTAGCAGGCAGGAATCAGACATATTATGAAGAGCCTGCAAGCAAAGGGTTCTGATTTTATCCTGAAAGCTATGGGGAATTATTGAAGGATTTTAAGCAGAGATGTGACATAATCCAATTGACACTATATTAGGAAAGTTGGCAATCAGACACAAAGTGATAGCCAGTCTTGAGAAGATGGAGAATTGTGCTTGTAAAAAATCTACCAAATACAAGATGTGCAGGTTACATTTCATGAATTACAACACTTAACTACAATGAAGAATATGCTGAGCATCTGTAGTAATCATTCTGACATTGGAGCAGACATGTTTTTTGAAAAAGGAAGACTCTTAGCAATGGAAAGGCAAACTGTAAAAATAAGTGTAAATATATATAAATATATGGAAAACAGTGTTTGGACTACATCCTAGGGTGTAATAAGCAACTGAAGTAAATGTTTTCAATCTAAAAACTGCTCTTAGATTTTAATCCCCAGAAAATGCCCTGTGGTCTTATTGTTAATCTCAGACATTGAGAAAAAAATAACTAAAGGTGTATTGGGGTTTTAGTGGGCCATTCAAATGTAATTGCCCATGTGGGACACTTCCCGGCACAATTATTTTCTGCTTTAACTATCTTGCAACACAAACACCTAAAGCAGCATGGTCTTACTTTCATGTAATATTTAGCTGAGAGAAAATGAATTTTTTAAATAATCATGGAGGAACTTATAGATCAAAATCATACTAATGTTCTTCCTTATGGGCCATATGCATATGCATACAATGTTCTCTAATAATTCGATGCATTTACTCAAGTAAGTTATAACATATTAAATGTTATTAAAATATTTTTAAACAAGTGTAGCAGGAAAAACTGGCTGAAAGTGAATTAGAACAAATAGTGAAATACATAAAAAAAATGTAAATCCTGTATTTTTTTTTCTTTTATTAGTTATTCATATAGACAGACAGAAAGGAGGCACATGTGATCCTCTCAATGGACAGGTGGTTCCAGCTCAGGGCTGCACATCTGCTGCAGACGGGCACTGGTCAGGTGTGCTAACTCGGCCTCCCAGGGGTGACGGTCCCCAGGAGGGAGGCAGAGGCTGCTCCTTCTGGAAAGATACAAAACACAACCTCTTCCCCACATCATCACCAGATCTGGTAAAACTCCTGTCTGGTTTGTGCAGAAAAGGGAGCACGAGAGAAAACATTCATATTGAAAAGGTTTTAAGGGAATTACTTGCTCGCGTAGTTAGTGTTTTTACTGAGTGCAGAGTATCCCATTCATACATACCCTGTTCCTTGGTACCACTGCTAACGAAAGAGCAATCTCTACAGTCATTATCGTAGGAAGCAGGGAGGTAGAGACCACTGTCAACCAAACCCCTCACAGCTCAGGCAGATTCTTCTTCTACTGGCCATTACTACTCAGCGTGTGTTCCTACAAGAGACCCACTGTGGCCCTTTTAGATTTTGCCGTCAAAAAGAATCAGGCTTTTACTGGGGGAGGGCGGGGCCGGGGGGGGGGGGGCGGGTGCCTAGTGGCATGGGAAAGTTGAACTGAAGTTCTCATGAAACAGCCTCTCTTCCACTTACTGGCTTTAGCGTAGAAGAAGAGCAGGAAAATGCCTAGGCCAGGAAGCTTCATTTTATGTTTGTTTGTTTTTTGTTTGTTTGTTTTTAAACATATTTTATTGATTTTTTTACAGAGAGGAAGGGAGAGAGATAGAGAGTCAGAAACATTCCTCCGTCCGTGTGTTATGCCAGGAAACCCACTACCAGGGTGGCTGATAAGGCAGTCAAAGCCCTCAAGGGCCTGTGATAGAACCTCATGGTTGTCACAGGATCCTCAGTCCCAGTCCAGGTCATCAGTGCTGTCATAGCCAAACTCCTTCTGCACATCCACAGGGTATTTGCCCCACATCCGTGGTCTGCTATCGCCTCTTTCCTCTTCACTGAGGCTGTCCCGTTCATCAGAGCCGCTGGAATCTTCATCTCCATCACTGCTCTCCTCCTCTGGGTACTCATTGCGCCAATTATTCTCACTGTTCTCATCATCTTCATCTTCCTCTTCATCAAGGTCCTCTAGTTGTTTGCCATCATGCACCAGCTCCCACTCCTGGCTGAAGGGCTGCACAGAGAGGATATTCTCAGTCCATCCTGGAGCGGCCGTCTCCGAGTAGTAAATGTCATACACATAGTCATCCTTGCGTTCCTCCCGGTGCCTGACACTTGGCCCATCCTCAGATACAGTCAACCGCTCGCGGAGCAACTCTACAGCATTGCAAAGGGTCACATCTGGGTCAGATACTTCGCAGGAGGAGGCGGCGGCTGCGGCAGCGGCCTCGGGGTCTCCTTCTTCATGGACCAGATCCATCAGCTGGAAGCCTGCCTCGCGGTCGGCTTCTGGGTTCTCTCGCGTGTCCTCGGACTCCAGGTCACCCGAGAGAAGGCCCGAGGGTCGGCGGCTAGAGACTACCCTGTAGCGACCCTCCTGCTGGATCTTCCGAGTGGAAGCGCGGAGCTTGTGGCGGATACGCTGAGGGGTGGCCCGGGGTCCGGGCAGAGCGCGCAGGAGCGGCTGGACCGGGTCCTCCTGGGAGCACACGGTAGCCACCAAGTGGAAGACATTTTTCTCTGCTGCTTTCTCCAGACCCTCGGGGGGCGTCTTTTGGACCGCCGACTCCACCGCATCTGTCCGGAGGCGTTTACAGGCGAGGACCAGGGCCTCGGCGGGCTCCTCGCTGCGCTTGCGCTTCACACGGAGTACAGCCGAGCGACCAGCCTCCATAGCGGGGGTCGTGAAGCAGGTGCAGGGGTTCCCAAAGGTGTGCACGGAGTCGGTGAAGAAGGAACGACACGGAGATGGCGTTCAGCTGATCAGCAGCCCAGCCAGGATCTCTAGCCGGGATCCCTCCAGCCGTCTTCTGTCTCTTCTTGCCTTGTTACATCTGTATTTATACCCGTTGATTTGAATCCTGGCAATTTCTGGTCCAAAGGGTAGGGCGTTTCTTACCTCCATTCCAGGTAGTAAAGACTATGCGGCTTAAGGGTGACCGTTTGTAGTTAAAGGGATTAACTGCCCCGGCCTGGCATTTAGTTCAGGGGTTTTGTTGCCTCCCTAACTTCAGGGGAAAATCCCTACCTGGGGAAACAACCTTTCTGGGAGAGGTGACCTTGGTTAAAACACATCTCGCCAAGAAGGTGAGCAAACATAGCAAGAACACTATGCCATATAGTATGCCAGGTCCCTTGAAACATATGCTGTGTAGATGTTTCTTCCCTGCAGCAGCGACTGTGTCAAGCAGCAAGGATGGACCGGCTTCCAGCAAGTCTTCAGTGGTGCTTTGGGATTACTCATTTCTTCTCCTAAAAGATTTTTTTATAGATCTATAATCATCAACATTGATTCACTTTGGAATTATGCATAATAGTCCCGGTTGTACTATTGACTACTTTCCCTTCTTCCACACAGCAAAATGGTACAGAAAACAGATGATGTATATAATTTTTAATGGAAAACGATCGATGTGGGAGGTAGGAGTGTGCTCTTAGCAAAAAAGAAAAACTTGCCCTAACAGGTTTGGTTCAGTGGATAGAGTGTTGGCCTGCTGACTCAAGGGTCCCAGGTTCGATTCCATTCAAGGGCATTTGCCTTGGTTGTGGGCACATTCCCAGTAGGGGGTGTGCAGGAGGCACCTGATTGATGTTTCTCTCTCATCAGTGTTTCTAACTCTCTATCCCTCTCCCTTACTCTCTGTAAAAAATCAATAAAACATGTTTTTTTAAAAAGAAATGCTATTTAAAAAAAAAGAAAAAAGGAAAAACTTAAACCTTCTTATCAATACTTCATCTAAAGTTCATCCTAAGCATTCTATCATACTTAATCACAAAACATATTTTATTGCAGCTTTATCCCATATTATAATGACATCTGTTTAGTTATTATTTTTTTCTCTCTGATCAATTGAAAATTTGATCCTTGCTCAGCATAACTTTTAATTTTTTTCATCAGCATTTCTCTACTTAATACCAGAATAGAATTTTAAAAATGTACTGAATGAATGAACAAATAACAAATGTATATTTAATACATTCAAGAGAAAAATTATGCCATAAATGAGGCTGGTATTTGCTAATAACTTTAGTCCTAAGTTTTTGTTTTTTTTTTTAAAAAAATGATGTTTTTGGATCCTGGACTCTAAAGATTTCTTTCAACCAAATATGTTGGTTTATGACTCATTGATCAACTAGAAACTACTTATATTTCCATTAAATTTTACAGTATATAATTATAGTTAAGTAAATTTTATCGTGTCAACTTGATTAAATGTTATGATGCTTTTAAAGTGTTCAGATAAAGCTTTATGCAGCTAAATGGAAACATATGCATATATTGTTAAATGAAATAATTATAGAGAAAATGCTTGCACATGTATAAGATCATAGGAATGGAAAGTGAGAAAATAAATGAAAAGTTTCTTTTTTTAAGATGTTGGTGCTCAGGATGACTTTCTGTTTTTATATTTTAACTTGTTGTTTTTGTGACAATGTTTATTTATGCTTTTAAAATATGAGCATTAGAAAATTTTTTGGATCTGTCCCAGCCTAACTGAGCATTTGAACTGTCCATATATCTAATATTTTCTAAAAACCTCTCAAAATTGAGTTCTTTCTTATATGTTTCTCTAAGCAAGATATTGTTACCTCCCATTTTGGTTGACTATAAACTGACATTTACTTCCCACTTTCAGGCTATTTATCACACTGTGATTAACTTCCTGCCTGCCTCCTTCCACCGATAACTCCATCCCCATTCTTTCTTGTTTTTATTCTAAGAATAGCTATCACAAACATCTCCTTAAAATCAGCGTGGAAAATGTATGTGTGTGGGTTTAAGTGTGTGAAAGTTGGATAACAAGAAGAGATGTGAAGAAACACCTCCCCACAGAAATAGAGCACCCCGTGTAATGCTCCAGGAACTGTTGTCATCTCCCCCAAAATATCCCTTTAAAAGTCAAAGATTCACAAAAACAAAGATATAAGATATTTTTTTCTAGTAATGTAAAAATTCTATGAATACTTCACATATGGCATCTTATAAAAAACAAACCTGTTTTCATACATTGTTTCTTTTTACACAGTAGCCCCAAGAGAGAAGTAAAGCAAGCATTAATTAGTTTTAAAAATGATTTTACTAAATATATCCACAGGTCCTGTAATTTTTCTGTTCTCTTTCTCATTTGTCTCTACATTTCTTTTTTTTAGTAGATATTGTACTAGAGGCCCGGTGCACAAAACTTTGTGCACTGCGGGGGCGGGGGGGTCCCTCAGCCCGGCCTGTGCCCTCTCGCAGTCTGGGACCCCTCGGGAGATAACAACCTGCTGACTTAGGCCTGCTCCAGGGTGGCAGAGGGCAGGCCCAATCCCTAGGTGCAGCCCCTGGTCAGGCTCAGAGCAGGGCCGATTGGGGAGTTGGGGCACTGCCCCCTGTCATGCACAGAGCAGGGCGGATCAGGAGGTTGCGATGCCACCCGTAGTCATGCTCAGGGTATTGCCGATTCGGGGGTTGGAGCACTGCCCCCTATCACACTCAAGGCAGGGTCGATAGGGAAGTTGCGGCACCACCCCCTGTCACGCAGAGAGCAGGGCCGATCAGGGGGTTGAGGAGCTCCCCCCTGTCACTCACAGAGCAGGGCCCATCAGGGGGTTGAGGAGCTCCCCCCTGTCACTCACAGAATAGGGCCGATAGGGGAGTTGGGGCACCGCCCCCTGTCACACACAGAGCCGCAGGATGATCAGGGGGTTTGGACTCTGCCCCCTGTCACATTGATCCTGGTGCTGGGAGGCATATTACCCTTTTACTATATAGGATAGAGGCCTGGTGCATGGGTGGGGGCTGGCTGGTTTGCCCTAAAGGTGTCCTGGATCAGAGTGGGGGTCCCCACTGGGGTGCCTGGCCAGTCTGGGTGAGGGGCTGAGGGCCATTTTCAGGCTTCCGGGTGACTGAAGCTCCCAACCGCTCCTTTTTTCTTTCTTTTTTTTTTATTCTGGGTCAGCTTTAGCTCTGAGGCCTCGGCTGCTGAAAGCAGGTTTCTGGCCTTTGTTTACCTTCTGTATTTGAAACAATGTTGTGGTCCTCCTGGCTGAAGCCTGGCTGATTAAAGCAGGTTTTGGGGTTTGGTTTAGTGTCTATATTTGTTACAATGTTTCTTAGAGTTGCAGCTCAGAGCCCACAGCGGCAGGCGGGGAAGCTTGGCTTCCTCCGTCACTGAAGCAAGCAAGCCTCCCTGTTCACTTCAAGTTGCCTGGCTGCCGGCCACCATCTTGGCTGGCAGTTAATTTGCATATCGCCCTGATTAGCCAATGGGAAGGGTAGCAGAGGTACGGCTAATTACCATCTTTCTCTTTTATTAGATAGGATAAGTGCATGTCTCTAGTACTAATACTTTGTTGGTGTTGTTGTCGTTGTTTAAAAAAACAAAACAAAAACAAGGTTAGTACATGCTTCATGTCCATGAAATTTTGCAGAATAGATTTTAAAATAAGTGAACCTGAATGAAGTTGTGTAGTGCTTGTTTTGTACTCAAGAAATCTTGTTATATGTTTCTAAGCAAGATATCTGTTACCTCCAATCTTGTTATAATTAATTTCACTATAGACTATTTACCTTTAAGGTGGTGTAGGTTGAAATATTAATGCTGTTGACTTAAAAAATCAAAGACTAATTATTTCGGCTGCAGTGATTTATGTCAGGAGACTGAAAGGACTCTCAGAGCTTTGGTGTGCTTCTGTAAAAGAAAACTTCAAGAAGCATGGGATGAATTTGAGTTCACAAGATTGCCACTAGTTTAATTGTTATAGTTTCAGGGAGGGGAATAGTTGACATTCACAATTTTCAAAAGGAAAACTGAAACACAAAAGAATAAACTTTGGAGAAGGGCATGCTTTGAGTAAATGGTGGCATTCTGAGATTGTTTTCTGTAGGCTATCAGCTTCCTGGTGGTAAAAACTATGCTGACCTACTACATTTATAGCAGCTAATAGATGGCCATGCATATCCCGGATTCCCAGTGACTGCCACATATGATCAGGATGATGCTTCCTTCCTGGGATTACACTGCTGAATCAGTTTTGTCATTCTCTCCTTATGTTTCCTCAGCCTCTTGCTTTTCCTCTATGATTCTGGTGGGTGACATTAAATACTAGTATCCCCAGTTGTACCAGGGAGTGGGTTGAATGATAGCCCCCCCAAAACATGCCATGTCCTAATACCCAAACTTGTGAATGTTGCCTTATTTCAGAAAAGGGTCATTGCAGATGTAAATAAATTAAGGATCTTCAGGATAGATCAGGTGGGCCCCGATCCTACCATGAATGCTGAGACAGAACAGGGGAGGACACAGATACAGTGGCAGGGATTGGAGTAGTGTAGTCAAAAGAAATGAAGGTAGAGAAGAAGGAGGGATACTTCTCTAGAGTCTTCTATGGTGCTTGTCTCTACCAAGACCTTGCTTTCAGACTTCTGACCTCCAAAACTGTGAGAGAGTGAATTTCTGATGTGAATTTTTGTGGTGAATTGTTGCACCAGCCATTGAAAACTAATACAAGCCACAGTGAAAAAGTGGTGGAGAAAAGACTTTGAATAGTTAAAATCAGGACTATTCTAAGCCATATAAATTTAATTTAGGCAATACTCCAAGAAAGAACAAACAAATATTTGTAACAATGTAAAAAAAGAGCTACATTTTAATAAATTGACCTGAGAACAGATGTAGATGTTCAGACAACTTAGTTGGTTAGTTTATCTCTTCAACAGCTACTAAAATACTAAAAAGATACTGAGTGTATTCACATAATATTTTCTCCTGCCTCAAGCTTCTCGGACTCTGTGCAGGGTTAGGTGTAACTATGGTGACCAGAAGTTCTCTTTTTGAACTATGGGGAAGGAAAATTTTTCCCTTCTACCATTTTAGGTTCTGTGGCTGATCTAAAAATTAAATTGACATAGGACAGATTAACAGGAGAGGGAAAAAAAACCACAACAACAGCTGGACAATTGATATATTATCTTGAGCTAAGAAAAGGAAAATGATATGGGTTGGGGGCAGGGAGAAAGTACCTTTTCCTGGAAAGGTATAAGGAGGAAATGTTTATTAAACAAAGGTTGCCCTGCCATGCAGATTAAATCTCTCAGGTGAAAAAGTTCTCTCTAGACCCCTCTCTAATAAAATTTCCTTTGTAAATATAGATATCCCCCACAAATGGGGAAATGTATAGTTTCTTTTAGGCAGTTAAGAGGTAAATTAATTTTTCCTTAGGCTGTTGGGTCTTGTTAGCCTTCTGCTCAAAATAATCTTCATGCCTAAGTGGCATATTTAGGTATAACATGTTATGAACCCCCTTACTACTGAAAAATAAACACACTCAAATTCGCTCTGCAGTGGGAAACTTCAGGGTTAGCCTTGAGTAGAAAAGCTGGAGGCTAAAAGTAGATCCTTTACCATGTAAAAATGTGTATGATCTATGTTCATGGTCACATGATGTTATGCCTGAAAGAAAGTTATAAAGATAGATATCTATAGTTCTAAAAATAGTGATTTCTTATTTATAGGAAGTTTTCAGCTCTATAGGAAGCATTTTATTACTGTAATCATGACCTTTTTCTGAAATAATAAACCCTACACTAGCCATTCTAGTAGAGAGAGTTAGTATAAAGATACCCTGAGCCAATGGCTAATCAAAGAAGCCATTGACAATTTTTTTTGCAAGAATAATGAGCATAATGGCTGTATCTCTGAGATACAAGTGAGCCCAGCTGTATCTGTTTAAACTTGATTAAAATATCTCCATCAAACATTAAGTGTTCAAGGGGAGTCCAGAGACATTTCCCCAAAGAGTTCTTTGGCTGATATCATTGCTGTGGTCATTTGAAGAAGAAACTCAATTTCCAGCATTTTGGGTCCCCCCCTGCTGTGAACTACAATGCCAAGACTACAGCTAGCTGCACAGGACACCTGCTAATCATTTGCTGTTACATTAGCTGTTCATAAGTTACCTGCATGTCATAGTCTTTGCCACTGGAGTTTGAACTCATTTTTTTTTATTTCTTACTAGAGGCCCGGTGCACAAAAATTTGTGCACTCAGGGGAATAGGGGGTCCCTCAGCCCATCCTGTGCCCTCTTGCAGTTTGGGACCCCTCAGGAGATAATGACCTGCTGGCTTAGGCCTGCTCCTGGGTGGCAGAGGGCAGGCCCAATCCCTAGGTGCAGCCCCTGGTCGGGCTCAGAGCAGGGCCGATTGGGGAGTTGGGGCGCCGCCCCGTCATGCACAGAGCAGGGCGGATGGGGAGGTTGTGATGCCACCCCTAGTCACGCTCAGGGTAGGGCCGATTGGGGGGTTGGGGCACCGCCCTCTGTCACACTCAAGGCAGGGTCGATAGGGAAGTTGCGGCGCCACCCCCGGCCACGCACAGAGCAGGGCCGATCAGGGGGTTGGGGCGCTGCCCCCTGTCACACACAGAGCAGGGACCATCGGGGCTTGGGGCTCCGTACTCTGTCACACACAGAGCAGGGCCCATCAGGGGGTTGGGGAGCTGCCCCCTGTCACACACAGAGCAGGGCCAATCAGGGGGTTGAGGAGCTCCTCCCTGTCACGCACAGAGTAGGGCCAATAGGGGAGCTGGGGCACCGCCCCCTGTCACATACAGAGCAGAGCCCGTGGGGGGGGGTTGGGGCGCCGCCACTGTCACACACAGAGCCGCAGGGCAATCGGGGTTGTGGCACCGCCCTCTATCACCCACAGAGCCACAGGGCTGATCAGGGCATTGGGGCGCTGCCCCCTGTCACACACAGAGCCGCAGGGCTGATCAGGGGGTTGTGGCCCCGCCCCCTGTCACACACAGAGCCGCAGGGCAATCAGGGCGTTTGGGCGTTGCCCCTTGTCACGCTGATCCCGGTGCAGGGTCACAGATCCGGGTCCCAGACCGCAGACAGCCTTGCCTGCTACCACCTGCCTTCAGTATGCAAATTAGCCGCCATCTTGTTGCTTCAGGGTGGGGGTCCCCACTGGGGTGCCTGGCCAGTCTGGGTGAGGGGCTGAGGGCTGTTTTCAGGCTGGCGGGCGACTGGAGCTCCAAACCTCTCCTTTTTTTCTTTTTTTTTTATTCTGGCATTTATTTACCTTCTATGGCTGTCACTGGAGCTGAGAGCCGGCTTTCTCTCTGAGGCTCGGCTGAAAGCAGGTTTCTGGCCTTTGTTTTCTGTATTCGAAACAATGTTGCGACTCCAGCTCTGAGATCCCGGCTGACTGACAGGAGGTTTCTGGAGTTTTGTTTATCTTCTATAAATGTTACTATGTTTCCAACTGAAGCTCAGAGGCCAGCTAGTGAGGCGGGGAACGTTGGAGTCCACAGCAAGCAAGCCTCCTGTTCGCTTCCAGTTGCCTAGCTGCCGGCCGCCATCTTGGCTGACAGTTAATTTGCATAAGGATACCCTGATTAGCCAATGGGAAGGGTAGCGGTCGTACGCCAATTACCATGTTTCTCTTTTATTAGTGTAGACTAGAGGCCCAGTGCACAAAATTTGGCCTGCACCCTCAGCCTGGCCAGCACCCTCTCCAATCCGGGACCCCTCGGGGGATGTCCGACTGCCTGGGGATCAGGCCTAAACCGGCAGTTGGACATCCTTCTTGCAATCCAGGACCACTGGCTTCTAACCGCTTGCCTGCCTGTTGCCTAATTGCCCCTAACCACTCTGCATGCCTGCCTGATCACCCCTAACCACCTCTGCCTACTTGCCTCATCACCCCTAACTGCCTCTGTCTGCCAGCCTAATGCCCCTAACTGCTCCCCTGCCTGCCTATCACCCCTAACTGCCTCTGCCTACCTGCCTTATCACCACTAACCCCTCTGCCTGCCTGCCTGATTATCCCTAACTGCTCCCCTGCTGGCCTGATAGACCCTAACCACCTCTGCCTGCCAACCTGATTGCCCCTAACAGCCTCTGCCTGCCTGCCTGATCACCCCTAACCCCAAATAATATCTTCCACTGGAGAGGGTATCCCCTTTTTTGTGGTTAGGCAGATAAAGTGGCTGATCACATTAATTCAAACAAGAACTGAAGTCAGTTTGAATTTCATTAAGACTGACAAAATTTCCTCAGAATCATCCCTGTTCATTGGCCATGGTACTTCAGAACTTTATTTGGGAGCCTAGCAGTGATGCAGCTCTACGTTTCTGATGTTTTCAGCTTAGCCTTCTAGCTTCATTCCCCAAGCAGCTTCAATATTTGGCAAGTGTATTGGGAGAAACATCAGTCATATTTCTGAGATCCCATGAGTTTCCGATATTATCACTCCAGCCCTGCACAAATAACAAAAACTCTTCTGGTTTTTATGCGCCACTGCAAATGCCTTCTGCTCTGTTCTAGGCTCAGGTTTGTTAGCTCCCAGCCCTGCTGATCATTGATAAGTGCCCGTAGGTGAATAATGATCGTTTATCCTAGCTTCAGTTCCCCATCCCCTTTAGGTCAATGGTTCTCAAGGTGTGATCCTGGACTCACAGCCGCAACATCACCTGAAACTTGCCAGAAATGCAAATTCTCAGGCCACATCTCAGCATTAATGAATCAGAAACTCTGGGTTTGAGGTACAGCCATCTGTGTTTTAATAAGCCCTCATGTTGCCCTGGCCATTGTGGCTCAGTTGGCTGGGCAGTGGCCCGGGCATCATTCCGGGATTGCAGCCTTGATCCCCAGAGTGGGCATGCAGGACGCAGCGATTAATGTTTTGCTCTCACATTGATGTTTCTCTCTCTCTTTCTCCTTTCCTCGCCCTCTAAAAATCAATAAAATCTTAAAAAATAATAAGTCCTAACATGACTCTAATATACTCTAGAGTTTCTGATTCAATAAGTCTAAAGTGGGGCCCTCAAGTTCAAGTGTTTAGCAAGTTAGATGGTGCTGACACTGCTGGAGTGTAACCACACTTTGAGAATCATGGCAACAGGCTTTTATGGCTTGTCAGGCCTCTATTCAAGGACTTAGTGTTTTCAGACTCCTTCCCTGGAGCTTTTGTTAGTTAGAAGATGTGACATTTTATGCTGCCTCTGAAGTTTGGCCTAGCCCTTTATCCTTTTGCTCAGTCTCAGAATTCAGCAATATTATTAAGGAGAAATCAGCATGTGCTTGAAATTATTCAACTCTCCTCTCCTCTCATTCTAGTCATGTCCAATTGCTTAAAGGATTGTTCATTTCTTGTTTTCTCAAAATCTCCCTCTGTCAGGGTCACATGGAAGCCCACACCATAACTGGCAACAGTCTTCAGGGAATAAGAGCTGCCCCAAGTCTACTACTGCTCACCCTGAATAACTGCCCCCTCTGGGATTTTAGTCCATCAATCTCTGTAGTTGCCACAGCTCTGTGGTACTTTAAAAATATATGATCTTGCCCTAATCGGTTTGGCTCAGTGGATAGAGCGTCGGCTTTCTGACTGAAGGGTCCCGGGTTCGATCCTGGTCAAGGGCATGTACCTTGGTTGCGGGCACATCCCCAGTAGGGAGTGTGCAGGAGGCAGCTGATCAATGATGTTTCTAAATCTCTATCCTTCTCCCTTCCTCTCTGTGAAAAATCAATAATATATATATATAATCTCTATAACAATTCTATTTTTTTAGCTGTTTTCAGCAGGAGTATTTACCTGCCATGACCTACTACATGCTATCCAGAAGAGGAAGTCAATGTTGTTGACTTAATTTCAAATTCATTATTGCGTAGAATAATGTGTTAAGTGCTTGTGACATAAAATTTTAAAAATATAGAAAGATATATATTGAAATAAAATCTTTAGAACTCCACAAGTTACTATTTGAACTTCACAATACTACTACTGGTTTCTTATGCATTCTCTTAGAGATACCTTAATGATATACATAGTATGCACATATGCACACACATAGATATGCATATGTGTGTACACTTTTTTTCCCTACATCTGTTCAGCATTTTGCATTTTCTGAATTTTGCTTTCTTTACTGAACAATATATCTTGCAGAAGTTGCTATTCCAATGCCTTATTCTTTTTAATAGCTACATAGCCTTTTATTAGCAATTCATTAACCAGATATCATTGATGAATATTTAAGTGGTTTCACATATTTTTCTATCACAAACAATGGATAGATAAATGTCTCTCTAAAATGTGTAAATAAGGGCCTGGCATATGTAATTTTTAACAGCTTTATTTATACATAATGTAGGTGCCATAAAAATCACCAACTGTAAGTGGTTTTAGGCATTTGTAGAACAGTGCAACCATCATCGCAATCCAGTCAGTTTAACACCCCAAACAGTACCTTTGAGTCCGTTTGTTGTCAATCTTCACTCCTATTCCTATAGCCCTAGGCAACTTTTCATCTGCTTTAGGCCTCTATAAATTTGCCTTTTCTGGAAAATTTAATATAAATGAAATTGTGTACTATGATGTCCTTTTTGTCTGGCTTGTCTCACTCAGCAAAATGGCTTTGTGGTTTATCCATGTTGCAGCTTGTACCCGTTATTTGTTACTTTTTCTTTCTAACTAAGGTCCCATTTATGGGTATTCTGCATGTTGCTTTTTCATTCACCAGTTTATAGGCATTTGGATTGTTATAATGGATGTTTTCATGTAAGTCTGTGCGGGCATGGGTTTTCTTTTCTCTGGTCAACTCCCATTTGGTTTTGTTGTTGCTTTCATCCAGGTCTCCAGGTCTCTATTCAAGGACTCGGTGTTATGATTTTAATTCATAATTACTGCTCATGAGGACTTGGGGAAATGACAGATCCATGACAGTGCAGAGGGTGGTTGGTGTACACGGACTCAGCATCACTGTGAAGGTTAAATTGCACATCAATAAATAAGGTAAATTCAAGCTTTTACAGAGGTAGTCAGTGAACGATGTGTAGAGGTGAGGGACAAAGGAAAGATATGATTGATGGTAACAATTATTATTGCTGTTCATGCTTTAGATTCAAGATTTTACAATGTCACAGTCATCTCATGATACTGATTAATTACCACTATTAAAAAGGATGAATCTATGGATCATATAGCTACTACTAATTTGCTAAAGATCCCATAGCTAAGATTTCAAAAAGTCAGGCTCTGTACATTGCCGAAGTTTTCAAAGTATTCTCAGGACTTTAATTCATTTCTGAAAAAAAAAGAAGATTGATAAATTACAGTATCTCTTTAGTTGTAATATCTCTGCTGTTCAAAAAATATTGTTAAATTGATGAATGCCTAATTTCCTGAACAATAGCAAAAAAAGTGAGGTAGGACCCTGAGTCAAAATTATGACACAGAATTTGTTATATAGTGTACCCACATCAATATTAAGCCTTAACAATTACAGAATTCTAGAAGGATGTGGAATATTCTCACTTACAAATGAGAAAATCAGCATCCTTGAATAATAAGATGGGGATGGGACTGCACAGCATGGCTGAAACAGTATTAGAACCTAAAGTTCCAGAAACACAGTTAAGCGTGGTCACAATGTCCTGCCTCCAGTAACAAATTCTTTTTATGAGGATCTCCATGAGCTCCAACAATATTTGAAAGATATTTTGACATAAGAAAATTCTAGTTTAACGAAGAACTTGAGAAATGTTTTAGCATTTAAGATACTTGGCCAGGAATGCTAGACATCCGAAGTATTTTATTTCTCTAACAGGGTTTTCTTTTTTATTTTTTAAAATATAAATCAATGAAACATCTTTCCCTGTGAATTAAAGTGAAAAAGTTCTGATTTTTGTGCGTGCGCACAAAATCACCTGGGCTCTTGTTAAGAAAGTCCTTGGGAGAGTTGAGAAGGGACTCAGACTGTATCCTCAGGACTTAATAAAGTGTCAAGTTATCTCATTACAGTGTTTGAACCGCTGAGAAATGTTAGTTCTTACTGGTCTGTAAGCATTGATCATGTTTTGCTTCTTTCTTTTTCTTTCTTATATTTTTAACCAGGAATGTCAGGAGAGTCATTTGTGGTGGCATCGAAACAATCATTCGAAACTGAAAAACACCGGTGTTTTTCTTTTACAAATGAGCAACCACGAACATTTTCTTTGCTCTCTTTTTGAAATAAGCTGTGATTTAGGGACAGCCGAGGAGGCCAGAATCCAGGAGTCGGCCTCACAGGTCATTTGTTTCCAGTTTCCGGAGCACTGAGACCATCACTACAATTGCACTCTCACCACACAGACATCTTTGTTCTTGTGCCATAACAGTGTGGGCATGCATTAGTCATCTTCTCCAGCTGATATCTTAATTGGCACCCCTGCCCTGCTACCATTTTAATTAACAGAAAAGCCATTAGCAACTCCTCTTCCTCCTGATAAGTCCAGAAAAGGGAGAGTGCCACACACTGAAACTAACAGATACCACCGCAGACAACAAAAATGAATGAAGTAATGCTGGGAGCAAGTGTCAATATGAAGTAAAGAAAAAGGTCAAAAGCATTTTCATATTTGCCATCTTTAACGACAGTTTTAGGAGGAGAAGGAGACAAAGTTAATTTCAATAAGATTCCCCACCACCCCGCAGGGAAAACAAACACAGTTTTTTTTTAAGTTTCGATTTCCTATATATTGGAAAATGGATATTTTAGCAACTTCAACTCAATTGATCCATGAGAAGCACCCTTGGGGAAAGCATTTGCTCTTTTATCAATAAATACTCCCTAAATTTAGAGGCCAAATGTGAGGGATGTGCACCAAGTTTAAAGTAATTAAGAAATCTGAGCACAATTGGAGAAAATACTTCCATTTTCAGAATTTTAGTTAAGAAGACTATGTTATACTTCCTCTACTTTTATTTTCAGGATTTTAAGCTAAAGCCAAGTACTCCCTTAGCCAATGAAATTTCTCTCTTTTTTCCTTCCCCCCCAGCAGTGTTGATAGGTTTTCTATCAATTTATCCACTTTCTTTCCTTTTTCAAAATATTTTATATTGTGCTTAGTGGCATAAATCGGCAATCGATAAATGAATCAATTGTCATCAAATATTTATTGACAGGTACTGATGATAAGGAAAAATATGAACTTTTGATTCAAAATCCTGGGTTGCAGTCCCACCTTACTATTATCTGCTTGTATGATTTCAGGCACTTAATCTCTTATTAACTTCCTCATCTATACAACGGTGAAGATGAAGAAAAAGTCCTGCTTATTATGATTATTGTAAAAAATTGTATAGCGTATAACAAGATGTTTTAAATACAAAATTAAATTATTAAGACCTCTGATACATATTACACATTATAAGGTACTTGTAATAGTTAATTTTACATCTCAACTTAGCTATGGTGCCAATTGTTTGGTCAGACATTAGCCTAGCTCAGTGGTTCTCAACCTTGGCTGCACATTAGAATCACCTGGGGATCTTTTTAAAATCCTGATTTCTGGGCCCCATCCTCCTGAAATTGTTTCTTTGTTACTAATGTTGTGGCCCCACCCCATAACAAAGAAACAGAATTTACGGAGGATGAGGCCCAGAAATACGGATTTTAAAAAGATTCCCAGGTGATTCTAATGTGCAGCCAAGGTAGAGAACCACTGGCCTAGCTCTTGCTGTGTAGGTATATTGTACATGTGACTAATATTTACAACCAGTAGACTTTAAGTAATTCAGATCACCATGTATAATATCAGTGGGCCTTATCAATCAGTTGAAGGCCTTAAGAACTAAAACTGAGGTTTCCAGGCTAGAAGGAATTCTGCCTCAAAATGGCAATATAAAAATCCTTCCTGAATCCCCAGCTTGCCTGTAATCCTGCCCTACACCTTTACACCTACCAGACTCCATAATCATGTCAGTGAATTATCTATCTATCTATCTATCTATCTATCTATCTATATCTATCATCTATCATCTATTTACTGCTCAAGAAGCTCCAGACATCTTCCCTTAGGATATATTGAAAAATAACAAAACCAACATGAGGTCATCAGCACTGTTTATCTCACACCATGTAAAGAGAGATGGAGACTTCACAAAAATTAATTGAATGCAAGAAGGAGAGAATGGATTCTTTTGAATTTCAGCTCCCTTAGTGCTTAATGCCTTCTACATGAGGAGTGTGTGGGAGAGCTTAACAAGTGTTTGTGGAAACCAGGGGGTTTTACCCAGACCTAGAAACAAATGCTTGATTCTCATCTGCATATTTCTGAGGTAAGCCGCTCTTTAGAATAGCCCACACAAGCAGGATGATAAAGGACTGCAGCACAGAATAACTAGGTACCATGGAGAGTTGGCCCTAGGAGAGGGTGCAAAAACAATTTCTATGGTTTTACATGAAGGAGAAAGGGGATTAGAAGAAGGAATGAATCTAAGATGAACAATCTACACTAATAAAAGAGAAAAATGGTAATTAGCGTACGACCGCTACCCTTTTCATTGGCTAATCAGTGAGTATATGCAAATTAACTGTCAGCCAAGATGGCGGCCAGCAGCCAGGCAGCTGGAAGTGAACATGCGGCTTGCTTGCTGCGGACTCCAACGTTCCCCGCCTCACTTGCCGGCCTCTGAGCTACAACTCTAAGCAACTATGTACTATGTTGCAATTAAGAAGATAAACAAAACTCCAGAAACCAGCTGGACTGAAAGCCAGGCAGACCGAAACTTTGTATTGATGTTTTCAGCAGCAAGGCCTCGGAGCTAAAGCTGGCCCAGAATAAAAAAAAAAAAAGAAAACAAGGAGCGGTTGGAAGCTTCAGTCACTCGCTTCCGGAAAACAGCCCTCAACTCCTCTCCCAGACTGGCCAGGCACCCCAGTGGGGACCCCCACCCTGATCCAGGACACACTTCAGGGTAAACCAGCTGGCCCCTACCCATGCACCAGGCCTCTATTCTATATAGTAAAACGGTAATATGCCTCCCAGCACCGGGAACAGCGGAGCAGCGAGGCTCCCGGCACTGGGATCAGCGTGACAGGGGGCAGCGCCCAAACCCCCTGATCACCCTGCAGCTCTGTGTGTGACAGGGGGTGGGGCCACAACCCCCTGATCTGCCCTGCTCTGTGCCTGATAAGGGGGAGCTCCCCAATCCCCTGATTGCCCTGCGGCTCTGTGTGTGACAGGGTGCAGTGCCCCAACCCCCACCCCCCCCACGGGCCCTGCTCTGTGTGTGACAGGGTAGAGCCATAACCTCTCCATTGGCCCTGCTCTGAGTGTGACAGGGTGAGGCGCCCCAACCCCCCTCCACGGGCCTTGCTCTGTGTGTGACAGGGTAGAGCCATAACCTCCCCATTGGCCCTGCCCTGAGTGTGACAGTGTGCAGCGCCCCAACCCCCTGATCCACCCTGCTCTGTGTGTGACAGGGGGCGGTGCCCCAACTCCCCTATCGGCCCTACTCTGTGAGTGATAGCGGGGAGCTCCTCAACCCCCTGACCGGCCCTGCTCTGTGCGTGACAGGGGGTGGCGCCGCAACCTCCCCATCGACCCTGCCTTGAGTGTGACAGGGGGCGGTGCCCCAACCCCCCATTGGCTGTACCCTGAGCGTGACTGAGGGTGGCATCGCAACCTCCCGATCCGCCCTGCTGTGTGCATGACGGGGCAGCGCCCCAACTCCCCAATCGGCCCTGCTCTGAGCCTGACCAGGGGCTGCACCTAGGGATTGGGCGTGCCCTCTGCCACCTGGGAGCAGGCCTAAGCCAGCAGGTCGTTATCTCCCGAGGGGTCCCAGACTGCGAGAGGGCACAGGCTGGCTGCTCCCCCCCCCCCCCCCCCCGAGTGCACAAAGTTTTGTGCACCGGGCCTCTAGTATATATATATTCCCCCAGAAGTGTATACACACACTTTGAATAATTATAAAGGCAGCATTTATTAAAACACATTTCCTTTTCAAAATTGAGCTATCAGCTGTTAAAGTGTATATTTATTTTTTGGGGGGGGGGTGATACCCTGTATATTATATCATATCATATCATATCATATCATATCATATCATATATTTGAGAGAGAGAGAGGGAGAGAGAGAGAGTGAGAGAGAGAGAGAGTTTTGTAGGAATTGGCTCACAAAGGTTAGAAAAGATGGGATGACATTTCCAGCTCAATAGTAAGGCAGGAAAAAATGGACAAATTTCTCCTTTATCCATTTTTTGTTCTACTCAGGCCATGAACAGATTGGATGATGCCTACCCAATTAGGGAGAGAAATCTACTTTACTGAGTCTACTACTTCAAAGTCTAATCTCATCTAAAAACACCCTCACAACCACATGCAGAAAGTTGACACATAACATCACACAGATCATGTGAAAAGATACCTTATTGAGTAAGAGGGGAGGAGAGGATTTGGTGCTGCTGTTAAGACTAAAGGCTAGTGTACTTCTCTGAAAGCTTCTTCATACATCAAGAGTCCCAGGTTGGCCCTGGCTGGTTTGGCTCAGTGGACGGAGTGTTGGCCCATAGACTGAAGGGTCCCGGATTTTAATCCAGTCAAGGACATGTACTTTGGTTGCAGGCTTGATCCCTGACCCTAGTCGGGGCATGTGCGGGAGGCGTCCAATAGACGTCTCTCTCTCACATCGATGTTTCCGTCTCTCCCCTTCCCTTTCACTCTTTCTAAAAATCAGTGGGAAAATGTTATCAGGTGAGGATTAACAACAACAACAAAAAAGAGTCCCAGGTTGTGTTGAGAACTGTCCTAAACAATCAACACATAAACACAAAAGACATGAGACCACACCAAGACAATGAACTAGGGAAGATGATGCCATGTTCTAGCAGCGCTATATGACTATCTCACATCAGAAGATACCTCTCACTCCTGGTCTCTTCCTGGTTCCATCCACTACAGTAGCTAAGCCTTGAATATGGAGTAGGGAAGCAATATCTCCTTTTACCTCATCTTTTCCATGCAAGCAGCCAGCATCATAACTTTAACCAGGGATGAGGGAAGAATTATTAATAGATTTAAAAAAGACTGGTCCATTTTAATAATGGAAAGTGACTGGAAATTTTGGACTCTATTCATTGTGTTTATTCTTTCAAGAAAGCAGGGTTGGAATCAAGTTTTGAAGAAAACTAAAACAATTTTATGTTTATATCCTGAGTTGAGAAATTATTAATAAGCTACAAAAGGTAAAGGATCCTCATCCATTTATGCTCCTTTCCAGTTTACATAGTTTAATGATATCATCTCTTTATAAGAATACCATGAAATGTGATTTATGTCTCTATTTTTTAAGATGGGGAAGTTCAGTCTCAGAATAATTATGTGATTTGCCTAAAGTCCAGAGCTAGAACTATATCCAGTCTGATGACTGATATGGTCTAAGCACAAACATTTTTCTGCTGCGCTAGGTTTTATGAGTTAATCATCTCATAGCAATACTCTGAAATAATGGAGTCTATTGTTAAAAAGGACCATTCTTATCTACATTCTTCGGTACATTTGCCAGGAACTCAGAAGGACTGCAAATTAAGAATGATCAGCATCTTTAATAACAATAGTTTTTCATTAATTAATTCCTTATGTTGAATGCTTCATATGCATTACCTCATTGAACCACATTAACATACTATTGCCGGGGTTCTTGTTCTGGCATTAAGAAGGGTTCAGCAAGTCTGGAGAAGGGCTGTGTGTAACTTAATAAAGAGTCCAGAGATGAAGCATAATTTTGAAAAGCATTTGGTCAGAGGAACCTAGCTAAAGGAAGTAAGTTCTCCTCGTCTCAGGACCCCTTGCTTTTTATTAACACAATTTGTCCTAAGGCGAGGTGGAGATATACACTTCAAAGGGTAGGGTTTCATATACACAATCCATTGTCAGAATGGAAGAATTTGCCTATGGCTGTTCAGGTGTTTGGTAGGTAGGAGGCAATAACATGTAGATTAAGATGCCCTGAGCTGTCTGGCAGCAAGCAATCATCCTTTTCAGGTTTGGGGAAATGCCTTTACCACTCCAGATGATTCAGCCCTTGCTGACATGCTGGAATTGGCTTCTGGCATACTATTACCAAATTGCTGGGTACTATTACCAAATTGCTTGACTTAACCTTCCTACTTCTTCCCTGTGATCCACAATCAAACACCTCAGCTACATAACAAGAGAGGAATTATATGTGTTCTGAATATAGTAATGAAGGATAAATGAAATAATAGCTACAAAGTTGACAAGTAGCATATATTGACTTTCACCCTGCCACTTAATCCATCAGGTGAGCCTCTACTTTTAAGTACTCAGTGAAAGGGCGAGGGCTAGGCCCTCCACCTTCCCCCAGGGTAAGGGCCATCTTGCCCCAGGGTAAGGGCTACGTCCTCCATCTTACCTTGGCCACGTGTTTGGCAAGGAGCTTCTTCCCGGAAGTCTAAGACTCTGCTAGCCACACCCAGGAACAAGACATCAACTTGCACCTGGCCAATCGGCAGAGCACAGTCCTTTCTCCTCCCCTTACTCCGACCCCCCCTATATAACCGGTCTCTAGGCGGGGTTCTGGCTCTCTCGGCCACTTGGTTTGCCGTTGTGGCGGTGAGTCTGGTGGATGGAGAGCTCAAGCTAGCTTGAAATACAGATTCTTATGCTTTTGCATCGGATTGGCTGGCTCCCTGATGTGGTTTCTTGGGGATCTTGAAATCTGGGCATAACATTCAGCAAATACTTGTTGAAAGAATTATAAATGAGATATGAATTACAAGGAGAAATCTATTCTATTTTAAAGGTTGCCCAGAGGAAATCTATTATCATTTTCATTTATATATTTTTAAGTTGTATTTATTTAATTTAGTTTGATTTCGTTTTTGTATAAGTGACACATTTTTAGTGCATTAGTATAAAACTGAACTTACAATTAATTTCCGCCAATTTACTTATTTTGTAAATAATAAGAGATGTTCTTATAAACTAGTTTTTATCTCTTCTATTTAGAATTAAAAATAAAAGAAAGCAGCCAATTATGGTATGGTTCTGACTATCTTTGTTTGGTTAAAAGGGTGTTTGCACTCTTAAGGTATTTTCAGGGCAGCCTACTTACCAAGTGTCTGACTCCAACGCTTTATTATGAGCTAATGGACTCACAACTAAAAATGGTTTGCTGGGGGAAAGCAGTTTTGTATATGTGAGCATTTTAAAATTATGTCCAAAAGTTTACACTTTTACTCTTGGATTGGCATTGAACATGAAAGTTTGCCTTCTCCAAACTCAATGTAGAGCTGACCTGAGTTAGAAAGGTAATTGCCATAGGATGTGCTAGAAGAGAAGAGCCTCTTTTATCTCTGAGTTCACTGGTGCTGACGAATTCTACTCTGCTAATTGCTGTCAAAAAGAAATGCCCATGTTCTTCATCAACCTGGGGCAAGACTGACATATTTCCTGGCTTGTGTCACAAAAGACTTTGTAACAAAACCTATTAATCTCTCTTGAAATGAATCTGGCATAGAAATAAATATATGTCTTGTAATTCATTACTTATACCCTGGCTCCTTGCATTCACCACTTTCATGGCAATATGTTTTTCCTTGCATATTTGGCATTTTTCCTCAATCTAATAATGTCTGCTTTCAGCATTTCAGGAACTCTGCAGGTTCAAATTCCATCAAATCCTCCTTCCTTTTGTTTTAGAGCTGCTCTGACCTCTGTACAGAAAGGAAATTACATTATACGCTCATTTTACCATATTGCTTATTTTTTATTCAAAAACTGAAAAAAATAAAAAGCTTGTATACAACTTTTAGAGCCCTGAAGTCATGTCCTCAGAACAAAATGTTTTTAAAGTACTGAGCTTCACCATGTTGAAATAGCACATTACTGCTCTCCTGCCATTGAATTCATTTTGGTACTGTTTTGACAAACATCTCAAAGCAACCTGGAAAACATTCTTCTTGCTCTTGAGAAATCTGCCTTGCCTGCACGTCAACTCCTGAATCAGGGCAGGTGTGAGAGCACAAAGCTGGCCAATTTGCACAGATGGTGTGGAGGTCAAATGAAAACATGTTACATTTCCCTGAGTTGACAGTTGTGAGTAGGGTGGAAACACCAGTTATAATACCTTGCTAATAGTCAGCCTGTATCAATGATGTGTACTCAGTAGCTCTCCAGTAACACCGTCCTTTAGAAAGCTACTAATGGGAAATAATGCATGACACAATATTGGAATGTCTTATAATGACACAGGGACTACTAGCTAGGGATGGTTGGCTAAAGAAACTATTTAAAAGGGTAAAAATAGTACACGTAATTCACTGAGTTCTGTAAAAGCATATTGTACATGCTTTCATTATCAAACAGTATTGCATTCATTATTAAGCCAGGATTCTTAAGGCAGCTGCCAAATTGATGTATTGAGTTGCTGATACAAAAATGAGCCATTTATAATTAATTGTCCCTAAAGCAATCTTTTTAAAAAATCAACACACTTTCTTGAATTTGTTAACTGAGTTTTATGAAGCTTATAAATATTTTCATTTGATAAGTACCTATAAGAACTGAATACAAAACACATTTCTAGCAAAATGTGACTCAAAATTAATATCAAATTACTGAAATTTTAAAAAATTTAATTATCATTCAAGAAATCTATCAGAGTTTGCAGAATCATCTAAAATTTACATACTTGCATCAGCATCTTCCTATTTGCTTTCTGCACTTTCAGGTCACATGCTCTGAGCAGCCCTGCCTTGTTGGCTCAACATCTCATGGGTGCAGTGAAGCATCACAAAATTTCTTCAGGTTCAGGGCTATATTAAGCTCTACAACCTACTTTTGGAAGCCATCTATATATATTCTTATTAAAACAGGCCCTTGTCCTTTCCCATGAATTATTCACCATGGGGGATAGAGGAAAATATATCTCATCCAATATAAGTGAAACATAAATGAGTACAAAATCATTTGGGACATGAAAGTAATCTTAAATTTCCATATGGTATGATAAGGAACAATCACATCACACAGTCCAGAAACTAGAATTCTCAGAGGAAAGCTGAAGTACAAGATATTTTTACCAAAAAGTATGGCTGTGAAAATGGGTACTTTTACTAGCTAGTTCATTCATCAACCCAAGCCTTAAAGAAAACATCATAATCACTTCTTATCTAACTGCATTTAGACCTAGAGATATTGTAGTATGTTCATAAATCCTGATTAAAAAAAGAAAATACAATAGACACTAAAATCTTGCATAGTGGCATTCCTGGTGTGTTACTTTATATATATATATATATATATATATATATATATATATACACTAATAAAAGAGAAACATGGTAATTGGCGTACGACCGCTACCCTTCTGATTGGCTAATCAGCGTATCCTTATGCAAATTAACTGTCAGCCAAGATGGTGGCCGGCAGCCATGCACTGAAGCGAGCAGGGAGGCTTCCTTGCTCCAGTGACTGCAGACTGCAACGTTCCCCACCTGACTTGCAGGCCTCTGAGCTGGCAGTTTGAAACATTCTAACAAATATAGCTGGGATCTCAGAGCTGAAGTTATACATTGTTTCGATTATAGAACGGCAAACAAACCAGCAGTGGAAGCCTCAGAGCTAGAGCCAGAGATAAAGCTGGCCCAGAAGAAAAAAAAAAAAAGAAAAAAAGGAGTGGTTGGGAGCTTCCCGCCAGCCTGAAAGCAGCCCTCAGCCCCTCACCCAGACTGACCAGGCACCCCAGTGGGGACCCCCACCCTGAAGGGTGTGTGACCAGGTGCAAACAGCCATCATCTCCTCATCCAGACTGGCCAGGCACCCCAGTGGGGACCCCTACCCTGAAGGGTGTGTGACCAGATGCAAACAGCCCTCAGCCCCTCATCCAGGCTGGCCAGGCACCCCAGTGGGGACCCCCACCCTGATCCAGGACACCCTTCAGGGAAAACCAGCCGGCCCCCAGGCCTCTATCCTATATAGTAAAAGGGTAATATGCCTCCCAGCACCGGGATCAGCGGAGCAGTGAGGCCTCCTGGCACCAGATCAGCGTGACAGGGGGCAGCGCCCAAACCCCCTGATCGCCCTGCGGCTCTGTGTGTGACAGGGGGTGGAGTCCCAACCTCCTGATCGGCCCTGCTCTGTGTGTGACAGGGTGCGGCGCCCAAACCCGCCCCCCCCCCCCACAGGCCCTGCTCTGTGTGTGACAGGGTAGAGCCATAACCTCCCCATCGGCCCTGCCCTGAGTGTGACAGTGGTGGCGCCCAAACCCCCTGATCCTCCCTGCTCTGTGTGTGACAGGGGGTGGTGCCCCAACTCCCCTATTGGCCCTCCTCTGTGCGTGACAGGGAGGAGCTCCCCAACCCCCTGATGGGCCCTGCTCTGTGCGTGACGGGGGGGGGGGGGGGGTGGGGGCGAGGGGGGGAGAGTGCCCCAACCCCCTGATTGGCCCTGCTCTGTGAGTGACAGGGGGCAGCGCCCCAACCTCCTGATTGGCCCTGCTCTGTGCGTGACAGGGGGTGGCACCACAACCTCCCCATCGACCCTGCCTTAAGTGTGACAGGGGGCGGTGCCCCAACCCCCCAATCAGCCCTACCCTGAGCGTGACTGAGGGTGGAATCACAACCTCCCAATCCGCCCTGCTCTGTGCATGACGGGGCGGTGCCCCAACTCCCCAATCAGCCCTGCTCTGAGCCCGACCAGGGGCTGCACTTAGGGATTGGGCCTGCCCTCTGCCACCCGGGAGCAGGCCTAAGCCAGCAGGTCGTTATCTCCCGAGGGGTTCCAGACTGGGAGAGGGCACAGGCCGGGCTGGAGGACCCCCCCTTCCCCCCCGAGTGCACAAATTTTTGTGCACCGGGCCTCTAGTATATATATATATATATATATATATATATATATATATATATATATATATTAGAGAGGAAGGGAGAGGGATAGAGAGATAGAAACATCAATGATGAGAGAGAATCATTGATTGGCTGCCTCCTGCACGCCTCCTACAGGGAACCAAGCCCACAACCCAGGCATGTGCCCTTGGCCGGAATAGAACCTGGGACCCTTCAGTCTGCAGGCTGAGGCTCTTATCCACTGAGCCAAACCGGATAGGGCTGTGTGTTACTTTTTATTTAGCCTTTCCCATGGAGATGTGTTAAGGGTTCAAGACTACAATGAAATATTATAGCACTTCGTCTTTTATTAAGAGATACTTATTAAGATGTTCATGTGCTCAACTTTAAACCAGTATTTTGTTCAGTGTGCACATATTCAATTTATCTAGAAGTGTTTTAATATCAGTTTATTGAGAAAGAGGGAGAGAGAGAGAGAGAGAAGAGAGAGAGAAATATTGCTGGTGCCTCCAGGCATTTTGTCGTCTTAGAAAACTTGAGAATAGTTAATAAGCTGACATAGTGTCAGATCCAATATAATATTCTTAAAGTGAGGATAAACTTCTCAAATGGTCCCAATCACCTGTTGTTTTTCTACATTTGGACAGTCTCTGAGAGTACAACAGAATGGAATAAAAATGGATATTGTGAATGGACAGATATACATTTCCATTTTAATATCACATTTTACTAACAGTGTGATTTTTTTAATAAACTTTTTGGTCTCTTTGGGTCACTATCTTATTGTGAAAAAATTAAATCAAATCCCAAGAGTGACCAAAAAATGCATGTCCCTTCCCTTATGGAATCTTTCTGTCTGGCTTTGCAAACAAATAAAAAATCAAATATATACAATTGACCCTTGAACAAAACCGGTTTTAACTGTGCAGGTCCACTTATATATGAATTTTTTTAATGCACACGATGCAATAAATGCATTTCCTCTTATGATTTATTTAAATAACATTTTCTTTTTCTGGCTTACTTTATTGTAAGAATATAATATATAATAGAAAAATACGTGTCAATCAGCTTTTATATTATTGGTAGGGCTTCTAGTC
This sequence comes from Myotis yumanensis, assembly GCF_028538775.1. NCBI lineage: Eukaryota > Metazoa > Chordata > Mammalia > Chiroptera > Vespertilionidae > Myotis > Myotis yumanensis. The sequence continues at coordinate 174,080,355 of NW_027223754.1, forward strand.
AACAGTAGATTATTGGTAGTTAGGTCTTTGGCGAATCAAAAGTTATACATGGATTTTTCAGCTGTGCAGGGTCCCTAACGCTCACCTGTTCCAGGGCCAACTGTCATTATAAATGGTGTTAAAAGTTAAGAAAGAAAAAGAACATGTGCTATTAGAAACAGAAGCTTATGAGTTAGATAGAGTGGGCTCAGAAAAGCCTATCTGAGAAGGGGCTTTTCACCGGAGATATGAAACAGAAGTTAGGCATGTTTGTTATGCCCAGATTCCAAGATCCCCAAAGACCACACTAGGAGCCAGCCAGTTCGATGCAAAAGCAGAAGGTCCTTTTATTGGGGGCTACCCAACCCGACTCCGCTCCCGGCCAGCACAGTGACCAGAAGCAGAGTGCCCCCGCCTGGGAAAAACTGGGTTTTAATAGAGGGGTGGAGCGAGGGGATTGTGGGCCCTGCCGATTGGCCAGGCACAAGCTGGGTCTTGTTACACAGGATGTGGTCATATCTATGGTGCGCACTTCCCTTGATTGTCATTGGTTAGTAAAATCCCGGGCGTGGCCAGCGAGGCCTGGGCTTCCGGGAAGAAGGCCGCACGTGGCAACTGCCCCAACATGGAGGATACAGGCAAGATGGAGGGCATAGCCCTCGCCCTTTCAATGTTGAGTGGAGGAGAGAACACTTTAAACAGAATGATTGAAGGTTAAGTCCAATTTGTATAGATTTTGGCTTCCTGGTGGCCAAAACTCAGTATTTTACATCTTTAAATCTTAGTAAGTAAGTGAATTAATGTGTGAATGAATGTATGAATGAAGGCATAAAAGATTTATGACCAGCAGGTTTTATTGCTGTTGTGAAAACTCCAAAGAAACAGACTGAATCCTCACCCCTAAATATGGCTCAGATATCAAGACTGATGACACCATACTCACATCATGAGTGTTTGAAAAGATTTATTATTCACATAATGACATTTTCTGGGCAGAGCAGGGCAATCCTCTCAAGCTGGTCCAAAAATGTCTTGAGAGAACAGGGAAGAGAGACTGGCTTGGGGTTTTTATGTGGTTAAGGGGTGGTACTGGAGGGAAGATTTTTGCAAATTTTCTGCTGGCACCACAGGAAGCCATACTGGGACTTTATCAGTTTGTCAGATGTGGAACAGAAAAGCAAAAGGGCTGGGTGAGACTTAAAAAGCTATCAGCAGTCAAAAATTTTAAAAATGAATTTTGGCTGTTCATTACACTTGTTTACTAGAATGAAACTTGAAAGAACGCAGGAAAGTGATATGTGTTTATTGGGGGAATAGGAGTGTTTAAATATAAATATAACGTAGACTTATTTTATATTAAATTTCTGGTTAACAAAGTTTACATTGAGACCAAATATCTCCTAGTGACTCCACAAAAAAAAAAAATTAACCATCTAGCATAACAAAATTCATCTGGCTAGCTAGAAATTAGTCTACTACTAATAAAAAAATGATGATCATTTATTCCTACAATAAAATTATATTTGTATCTAGTTAGGGGCCCTTACTATATGTTTTTATCTTATTTTGGGCAGTAAGAAAGATTGGAAGGACTTTCAACATAAGCACCAGCACATTGTACTCAAGAAATTTGGACAGAGATAAAAAATAAAAAATAAAAATAAAAAAACCTCTAGTGGCATCTCTGGCCCAAAGCTTAATAATCAATGTGGCCACATGTAAATAGTTCACCTTTCTCTGGGCAGTAAACAGGTTTGGCAAGGCTGGAACAAATTGGATGTGCCTATCATAATCAACTTAATAACAGGGAAGAAATAGGAAGGATGTTGAGGAAAACAGACAATGTATAAAATCTTGAAGGAAAAATTTAAAAAAATATTTTTAGAAATGGAACATATGCTCAATTACAACCTCCTAATAATAGACACAAAATAATTAGATGGAACATTTCTGTCAGCACATTTACATATTTGAAAAATAAGACCTTTTTTTCTTTTCAATATGAGACTATAATGGGAGTTTATATTCCTACAGCAATGGGACCATCACAAGCTGTGATTATTCAGGAACTGATTTTCTAGGTTGGGGGCTCTCCACTCCCATTGCTTCTCTCTCTCTTCCCTTTTGCTTCCTTGCTCATTAGCATTTATTCGGTATCAAGTGTCTAAAAATAGAATAATAAAGGAAATGAACTTCAAATGAGCCTGGTGGTTACCTTCTAAGCATATCAGCTAATAGGATTAATTAAGGTAGAGGTGGTCACACCTATCTGCTAAAATGATTCCACTTTTCTATGCCATTGTCCCTCAATCACCATGGAAATCAAGAACTAGCTTCATGTAACTGTACGGTTGTCTCTGTATGGTTATTGGGCATTCTCTGAAGTGAGATATACTGGTTTCAGTGACTTTCTAACTTTGGAAGAAACAAACACATAGGTGCATAATAACATTACCTATCAAATATTAGGTAAAAAAAAACAGTCAAATAGCTACAGTAATCATAGCAAATTAATTATTTATAATCTTAATTAGCATGAATAGTAAAGAGTACTTGTAAATATTGGTGTGGAAAATACTTGTGCAAAGAGTAATAAAATTTTCCTATTTGGCCCAAGCTGTGTAGCTCAGTGGTTGAGAATTAACTCATAACCCAGGAGGTCATAGTTCAATTCCTGGTCAGGGCACATCCCTGGGTTGCAGGCTCCATCCCCAGTAGGGTGCATGCATGCAGCAGCAAATCAATGATTCTCTCATTGATGTTTCTCTCTCCCTCTCCATCCCTCTCTCTGAAATCAATGAAACATTTTTTTTTAATTCCCTATTTGTACTCTACACAAGACAACCAACACTTTTTTATTATATTTATTTGGGTGACATTGGTTAGTAACATTATATGGGTTTCAAGTGTACAATTCTATGATATATGATCTATGTATTGTATTGTATGCCCACTACCCAAGGTTAAATCATTATGTAAGTTACCATATATTGACCCCCTTTACCCTTTATTATTCCCCCATTCCTCTTCCCTCTTCTAACCACAATGCTGTTGTCTGTGTCTCTGAGATTTTAAGACAACCAACACTTGAAATGTAATATTAAGTACCTTTCATTTGAATTCTTAAATATTCAACTTAATAGAATATAGCACCATTCAGTTATACTGAGAAGCAAAATTTTAATGCAAGAGTAGGAAAATATATCCTAAAAAGAATGGGCTTTATATGATCCAGCAATCACACTCCTTGGTATTTACCCAAAAGAGCTGAAAATTTATGTCCACACAAAACCTGCATACAGATATTTCTAGCAGCTTTATTCATAATTGCCAAAATTCGGAAGCAACCAAGATGTTCCTCAGTAGGTGAATGGATAAATAAAATGTGGTAAGTCTAGACCAGGGGTCCTCAAACTATGGCCCACAGGCCACATGCAAATACAAATATTGTATTTGTTCCCATTTTGTTTTTTTTTTACTTCAAAATAAGATATGTGCAGTGTGCATAGGAATTTGTTCATAGTTGTTTTTTTTAAACTATAGTCTGTGAACTGGCCCCCTGTTTAAAAAGTTTGAGGACCCCTGGTCTAGACAATGAAATAATAGTTACCACTAAAAAGAGGTGAGCTGTCAAGCCATGAAAAGACATGGAGGAATTTTAAATGCATATTGCTAATGAAAGACATCAATCTGAAAAGGCTGAATATCATTATAATTCTAAGTACAGTGACCCTTAAAGAACATAAATTTGAACTGTGCAACCCACTTATATGTGGATTGGTTCAATAAATATCTATAGCATTTTTGATCTGTGGTTGGGAGTCTACTGATGCAGAGGGTGACTGTATGCTTTGATCTATGCCAATTTAGAAAGGGGACTTGAGCATCTTCAGAACCAATCCCCCATGGATACTGAGGTACAACTAAGTTTTGGGAGAGTTAAGTTATATGCAGATTGTCAACTGCACAGGGATTGGTGTCCCTAACTCCCACATTGCTCAAGAGTCAACTGTGTATGACATTCTGGAATAGTAAAAACTATGGAGACAGTAAAATGATCAGAGCTTGCAAGGGGTAGGGGGAAGGGAGGTAGAGCACAGAGGATTAAAAAGTCAGTGAACTACTTTGTAAGATATTGTAATGATGGATACATCTCACTATACATTTGTCCAAACCCATAGAATGTACAATACCAAGAGTAAACCCTAAGGTGACTATGGATATTGGGTGATTATGATGTGTTAATGTAGGTTCCTAAGCTTTAACAAATGCACCACTCTGGTAGGGGATTTTGATAAAGGAGGCTATGAATGTGTTGGGGAAATCTCTGTAATTTCTCAAATTTGTTGTGACCCTAATACTGCTCTAAAATAATCAAATCTGTTTAAAAGAAAGGAAGGACAGTAGGAAGGAAGGAAGGAAGGAAGGAAGGAAGGAAGGAAGGAAGGAAGGAAGGAAGGAAGGGAGGAAAAAAATATAAAAATTTAGGTATCAGGCCTAAACCCTCTCACAATCCTGGACCACTAGCTCCTAACCACTCACCTGCCTGCCTGCCTGGTCACCCCTAACTGCCCCCCCTGCTGGCCTGGTCACCCCTAACTTCCCCCTCTGCCAGCCTGGTCACCTCTTACTGCCCCCCCCCTCCCCCGCTGGCCTGGTTGCCCCCAACTGTGCCTCCTGCCAGCCTGGTCACCCCAAACTTCCCCCCACTGCTGGCCTGGTCACCACTCATGGCTCCCCCACTAGCATGGTCACCCCAAATTTCCCCCCACTGCTGGCCTAGTCACCCCTCATGGCCCCCCACCAGCCTGGTCACCCCATGCAGCCTGATGTTCAGTCGTTTGGTCGTCCCTCACTAACCCCCCTGCCGGCCTGGTCACCCCACGCAGCCTGCTTGTTCAGTCATTTGGTTGTCCCTCGCTAACCCCTCTGCCGGCCTGGTTGTAGGCAGCCATCTTGTGAGGGCATGAGGGTTAATTTGCATATTATCTCTTTATTATATAGGATTTTGACTTAGAAGACAGTGGGGTGCCTAGGAGTTATAAAATCCAAGGAGGTAGAAGAGTAAGTATAGCCAGAGTAAAGAAAGGAAAGATCCAGAGAAAGATAACTTGGTGGCCAGAATCTGAATTATATTTTAATATTTTAAAAGTGGCCCTTATTGGTATGTCCATAAAATTTGGCAGTTAAAATAAAAAAATTACCAGAATCCCAAAGGTCAAAAAGCATAGAAACCAGATTATTTTAAATAAATTGTCCACATGAATATTGTCTCAGGATGACAGAACTTTCTTTGATATTTAATTTTTTTCACTGTGGGTCCAATTTATTTTAAAACCTAAATAAATAGCCAAATATTAAAAATGTTGACATATAATTTCCTTGTAGGAACAGAAGGGTAGAAAGTATTATTTTCTAAGTCAAACACAATAATCCCTTATTCTTGGTCCAGGGAAAAAATACAGCACACATCTGGGACTCCTAATCTTTACTCATCCATAAGAAGCTACTTTGTGCTTATTATATCTTCTCTATATCATCTGATATTCCCTAGATAATACTTTTTATAGAACTCCTAATCATTAATTTAAACCACAGAGGACAATTTCTAGACCACCTTTATGCCTACACAGCCACTATTTTTATTTAATTAACTTTTTAACTTTATTTGAAATTAGGGAGAATGCCACTTTTATTTATGCAAAATATTGTTCATGGATTCACTTTTCATCTAGCAATTGTATCCAAACTTTTGAAATGTATAACCTCAAATTACTCTCTCATGCCATATATCTGTTTAGGCATATTTTTCTCACATTCTCTGTAGAGAGCTGAGAGCAGGTTTGCCACTGATATTTTCTGTCCTTTTCATTGTTTGCCATATTCCTCGCTGCCATTTCAGCATTATTAATAGTGAACTATTGAGCTTGAAAGGGGTCAGAGTCAGTACTCACAAATGTTTTGATTGCATTTTCATTTTCACCTGAATCTCTGCCTGTCAAAAAACCAGTTCTTTTTCCAAGACCTAGATCAAATTCTCCCAACAAATTAAAGTCTTTGCTCTTTTCCACTGTCCTACATATTCTCCCTTTGCTTTGATCTACTCCCTTTGTTTGGGTCTCTTTTAATTATTGAATCATTCATTTAACAGGCATTGACTACCTCCGACCTGCCAAACACTTGTTAAGTACTAGGGGTATAAAGAGGAAGATAGCACAGACCCTCTCTCAAAGAGGTCTTAGTTTATTAGAAAAGAACGATATGTAAACAAGTACTTGCAGCATATTTTAAATGCAGTTATTAAATTCATCATTGTATTATAAATATTCATATAACTATACTATTTCTCCTAAGATATTATAAGTTCCTGAGGGACAAGGCTCTGTCTATTCACTTGGCATCTGAGAGTTGTTAGTACAGTCTCTGGCCAAATGTAGATATTTAGTAATTGCTGAAGATCCAATTCTACCCTTATTTAAACTTAATTCATTAGTATTTTAAAATACAAAACATCTTTTTAAATATGTTTGAATATCTTGGAAGCTTTTTTTCTATCATGATTCTGTGACTGTGCTCCTCAGATAAATAACTGCACAGCCCCAATTTCATCAGCATTCCTAGTCTGTATCTCACTACCGTCAGTACTCGGACCCAGCTTACATGTTCCATTTACAGGCTTTACTGTCTTTTTCTTTTTATTACATTTATTGGGCTGACATTGGTTAAAAAGAGTATGTAGATTTCAAATATACAATTCTGTGATACATTATCTGTATATTACATTGTGTACCCACCAACCAAAGTCAAATGCCTTTCTGTCACCATATAAATGTATGGTGTCATTTGATGTCCCAAATAAATGTATACACATTCTGAATAATTATATAGGCAGTATTTTTATTTCAAGCGTGTTTTCAAATTTCCAGAAGCATTTTAGGATGAATTTCCTTTGTTCAAAGCTTAGTCTGGTTGAAAAGAAAGAAACATCAATTGAGCTATTGGCTGTTAAAAGTGTGCATACATGTTTTTGGGACACCCTGTATTTGACCCCCTTTATGTTGACTACTCCCCACCCACCTTCCCTCTGGTAACAACCATAATGTTGTCTGTGTCTCTAAGTTTTTGTTTATTTGTTTGTCTTGTTTGCTCATTTGTTGCTTTCTGTTTTATATCCCACACATGAGTGAAATGGTTCTTAACTTTTTCTGTCTGACTTATTTTGCTTAACATTATATTCTCAAGATCCAGCCATGTTGTCACAAATGACAGTATTTCATATTTTCTTATGGCTGAGTATTAGTCAGCCATTGTATATGTGCACCACATCTTCTTTATCCAATGATCTATTGAAATACACTGAGTGGCCAGATTATCATGACCGGCCAGATTATTATGACCACCCCATCAGTACAGTGAAGTGAATTAGTTATGCAAATAATCTACACTAATAAAAGACAAAGATGCTAATTGATCATACCCTCGCTATGCCCAAGCCACGCCCACCAGCCAATCAGAGCGACTATATGCAAATTAACCCAACCAGGATGCCGGCCGGCAGCCATGGAGCTGGAGCAAGAGGAGGCTTGGTTGCCCCAGTGATGGAGGAAGCCAAGCTTCCCGTCAGCCCTGAGACGGCTGTGGCCTCCACGCATGGCAACAAAGTTCCAATTATAGAAGCTAAATAAATCCCAGATACCTGCTTCCAGCCAGCCTCCACTGGGAGCTTGGGTGGCTGGGGGCTGTGGCCAGCCTGCAAACAGACATCAGCCCCTCACCTAGGCTGGCCACACCCTCATGGGATAAGGGTCCCTGCTGGGGGCTTGGCTAGCCTGCAAATGGCCATCAGCCCCTCACACAGGCTGGCCAGGCACCCCAGCAGGACCCCCACCCTGATCTGGGACACCCTTCAGGGCAAACCAGCCAGCCCCCACCCATGCACCAGGCCTCTATCCTATATAATAAAAGAGTAATATGCAAATTGACCCTAACAGCAGAGCCACTGGGAATCACTGGTCACTATGATACACACTGACCACCAGGGGGCAGACGTTCAATGCAGGAGCTTCCCCCTGGTGGTCAGTGTGCTCCCACTGAGGGAGCTCTGCTCAGCCACAAGCCAGGCTGACGGCTGCCAGTACAGCGGTTGTGGTGGGAACCTCTCCTGCCTCCTCAGCAGTGCTAAGGATGTCCGACTGCAGCTAGGCCTGCTCCCCACTGGCAAGTGGACATCCCCCGAGGGCTCCCGGGCTGCCAGAGGGATGTCTGACTGCCAGCTTAGGCCCAATCCCCCAGGGAGCGGGCCTAAGCCAGCATGTGGTCATTCCCCCAGGGGTCCCAGATTGCGAGAGGGCACAGGCCGGGCTGAGGGACCCTCCCGAGTGCACAAATTTTTGTGCACCAGGCCTCTAGTAATAATAATAAAACCTTGAGAGTATTTGCTTAAGAAGTTTTCAATATTCAGTATTTTTGGAAGTGTCAATGAAGCACTGATGGGGTGGTCATAATAATCTGGCCACTCAGTGTACACACTTTGGTTGCTTCCATGTCTTAGCCACTGTGAATAATGCTGCAGTGAACAGGAGGGTGCATATATCTTTACAAATAAATGTTTTCAAATTTTTCTGGTAGATACCAAAAGAAGGGTTACTGGATCATATCTTGAGTCTATTCTTAATTTTGTGAGGGGCTTCCATACTGTTTTCCATAGTGGCTATACTAGTTTATATTCTCACCAGCAGTGAATGAAGGTTCCCTTTTCTCCACTACCTTTCCAACACTTGTTATTACTTGTCTTATTGATAATAGCCATTCTAACCTGGGTGAGGTGGTATCTCGTAGTAGTTTTGATTTGTATTTCCCTGGTAGTAGTGAAGTTGAGCATCTTTTCTTATCTCTGTTGGACATTTGTATGTCTTCTTGGGAGAAGTGTCTGTTCAGATCCTCTGCCCATTTTTTAATTGGGTTGTTTGTTTGGTGTTGAGTTGTATGAGTTCCTTATATATTTTGGTACAAAACTCCACAACATTGCTATAACTAACAATGAAAAAAAAAGAAATGGAAAAAAACAATTCCTTTTTGCAATTGCAACAAAAATAATAAAATACTTATAAGTCAACTTAGCAAAGGATGTGAGGAACCTATATATTGGAAACTACAAAGTATTATTAAAGGAGATTGAAAAAGACACAATCAAATGGAAAGATCTACCGTGTTCCTGGATTAGAAAAATCAACATAGTTTAGAATGTCCATACTATACAAAGCAATATACAGATTTAATACAATCCCCATCAAAACTCCAATGAATAGTCATGAATAACAATTTGATCTGTATGGAATCTCAAAAGACCCCAAATAGCCAAAGCAATCCTGAGAAAAAAGAATGAAGCTAGAAGTATCACACTCCTTGACTTCAAATTATACTACAAAGAGCTTTGCTTTCATCGAGAGGCCTCAAACTGCAAGTCATTTTCAGGTCTGATATCCTAGTCTACCTAAATCTTCTACCAGGGGATCATTAGACCTCTACTTTTATGACAGCTCCAGTGAAGAGAAACACAATTGCTGCCTCTCTGCTGATATTCTCCCCCTAGAACCCAATCTCTTCAGAGCTGCCAAAGAGCCCTGTATCTCCAAGAACTAAATAATTCCTGGCATATAGCAAGTCAATGAAAGAATGAGCTGCATGGCCGTCTTTCCATTTTTTAGACATTTCTAATTGTTATTCGGGGTTATAAAATCAAAGTGTAAGAATGTACATTAAATAATATTCAGTTAGAATTGCTCTAAAGGTAAAATCTGCCATGGTAAAAATTCAAATGTTATAGGAAGGCATCAAATGACTGCCAAAGGGGACCATTTCTCACTGTTGGCCTCCATGAGGAAAGATTTCCGTTATGAGAAAATTCTGATTCTGTTTTCTCCTTTACTCACTCTGTTTTTAAAGAAATATCATGCTGGTACAGTTGTTAATATCGGTAAATTTGACCAGAATGAATAGGCATGTTTGACTTCCTTCTACCCTCCTTTTCCTGCTTTGGATCTTTCCATCCCCAAGGAACAGCCTGCCCACTGGTTCTCTAGGGCGGCTGCCCCTGCAGGTGGTAAGAAATTGGGACGAGGAAGATATTCATCCACCAGAAAATCAGCCTCGTTCTGAAGTTTACTTAGCAGACCTATTTGAGTCTCTTCCTCTGCAACTTACTCCATACTGACCTAAATCTGTATGAAAGTGAGTTTTTCTCCATTATTATTTCATTTCTCAAACTGCTAATGGCTTTGGTGAAGAAGAGGAAATCTGCTATTTGTTAAAAATCACTTTGGAGACTCTCAACAATGACAATAACTCACCCAATACCAAACATTGGTTCTATTTGAGTTAGCAAAAAAAAAACCCCCATATATAAATGTATACACTACACACATTTATATTTATACCACTTTTTATACAAGTAGCATCAGTAGGGTCACATTTCCATTCTGTTCATCATTATGCTTTGACACTGAGTATTATATCTTGGAGAGCCACATAGTATGTCATTGTTGTACAATGGGCTCCAATTAAGTGACACACTGAATAAAATCATCCAATCCATTGTTTTCATAAAACATTTTGAGTGGTCACAATCTAAATCATAATTTGAAATACTTTTCCACAGCAGTGCCTGACCTAGTTTTGTAAATTTATCCATCCCAGCAATTGGGAGCAGGTCATGCTATCAAACCCTTCCCTAGACTGCTTCTTTCTCCTTATACCAGTACTATTGCAGGTAGCAATTTATTTCTTCCAATTTTTTCTTCTAAATTCCTCCTTTAATCTCTCAAACCTTTTCTGAATCTGTACCAATATTATTACTAGAAAAATTCCCTCATCAAACTATTTTAATCCCATTCTTCATAGTATCAGAGTAAAGGAAGATCTCTTTAAGGGTAACGTCTAGCTTTTATGCATCTTTGTATTTCTTAGCACAGAGAGAAGAACATAATAGGTGCTCATTTTCTTCATTAAGAACATCCACATTGTTTAACAGAGTTTTTCTCCACCTTTGTACTTTTCAGACATCTGTTAATATAGACACTATTAAAATTGCTAAAAGCATCGATGAACTTAATATAATTGCCCATGTTAATCACAAGATCTATATGAAATTTAAAACGTGCATTAATCATATACAGCCTACCCATCTCTACCATCCATTGATTTATATCCACTGTGCTATTAGTTCATACCCATATTATTCCTAAGGGAGTTTTTCATCTAGAATTGGGACTAAGGATTTAATAACTTCATTCTTTAGTCTGTATAACTTTTCAGTAAGGAGATTTCAAAACTATAAAAAGGATATGTACAAATAAGCAATAATAATAACATTTTATAATTTTATTTAATCCTCACTCTCACCCTTAAGTGTTTTATATTAATACCTACTCTATGAGATAGGTGTTATTAATTATTTTTTACTAAAGGGGAAAATAAATCCTAGAGATGTTATTGATGCCTGAGCAAGTGGCAAAATTAAGATTTTTCATCTAGCTCTTAAATTCATGTTAGTTGGATTGGAGAAGAGAAAGATGAACTGCATGTTAAAAAATGTTTTGAAGTGTTTCATGACATGTTCCAAGAGCTCTGGATCTTAAAAAGAAACAAACAGAAACACAAAAAAGACAGATAAAGTTAGTTCCTGAAATTTATGTGAAATTCCATTCGTTTGGGACCCAGCAAAGCACTTCATACAACTAAACATTTAATAGAGGTTTGAGGATTCTTCTATATATACCTATATCTTTGTTATTGGCAAAAAAAATTAACTTTTATCAGCAGTTTTCCAAGAGGAGATTATCTATCAAACAATTTAAAAACATTTTTGGAATAGAGTAATGTGTAAGGGTCTTTACATTAAATCATGCCTATGGAAACAGCCCCTTAGTCAAAAGAATCTAATACTGATTAGAATTACAAAGCTATATCTTTAGAAAGGTTTCTGTATTACAACCGAGATGTAACAGAAGCCCAGAAAGGGGGTTAGGGGGTGGCCATAAGAGAATATTCCACAGAAGAGATGGGCTTTCAATTGAACCAGCAGGAGAAAGAGCATAAGCAAAGGCATGAGGTAAGATTGGGGGAAGTGAGACATGTTTGATGAAGTCTGAATAGAGCAAACATCCTATTGAGAGGAACAGGAGAAAGCCGTGAAGAAGTTGGGGGTACATTTTAATCCCAGTTAGGATGCTCTCTGTTGCCCAGCAGACACCTTCATTTTCTTCCCTCTCAATTGTCCTTGGTCTATGACCAAAAATTTTTAAGTGATTTCTGTATCAGGATATACCAAAAACACCACAGTGTTAGCTAAGCTATAAAAAGTCCACAATCCATTCCAAAGCTAACCACAAACAGTTTTCAGATTTTATACTATCCTGCATTATTCATTCACCCTCTCCCCTTCCTTATGTAGATTTTGGAGATCTGCCACCATATTAGAAATGGAAAGGTTTCCAAAATGGAGAAACAATTAGCTCCTTCCCCACAGCACCACTGTATTTATCTATTAGTATCAAGCAACTTTTTAAAAAGCACATCGTTTTGTGGAACATTTGCATGCACGACACTGCCTTTGTTGTTTCCCATGCTGCCATGATCGGGGACAGCGGTCAGCTTCAGTCCGGGAGAGCCTGAGGTAACCATGGCTTTCTAAAAGCAAACTCAGAAGTATCATTGTGCCCAGCAGCTCTCAAAACAGGCAGAACAGAGCGAGAGCCACAGAGGCACAGCTTCTGCCTTGGTTTTCTCTGTTAATGGGGCCACGTGGGTGCACACTGGGTGGTGTGTAGGGGGGTAGGAGTAGATTTCACTTACAAAAACAAAACAGCTGCAACAAACCAGGCCAGGTTTACCCGGGAACCATTCACGACATTGGCATTATGTACCCACCTGATCTGACAAATTCCAGAAGTTCAGATGGGCACTCTTCATCACCGGTGAGTACAATCAGCAGGATGTTCAGGGGATATATGCCTCATGCCTCCCGTTCCTTTATTCTAGTGACATTTATTGAGTTAGGCGTTTGAAATGTCCTTGGTCTTCAGCCCAGAAATCAAAGACTCCTCTTGGTGTCAATGTTCAAGTACATTTTTGAATGGGAGAATCTTGAACTTCTGCCCTTTCTTGCTTCTTTTCCCAGCATACAAAATTCACAAGTGTCACCCTATGAGGCATTCAACATTCTTGCTGTCAAAACAAATGTTATATAATTCCTTTCAGGATTATTTATTTATATCCTGGGGTTTTTTCCTTCCTCTTTCAGAAATGAAAAAAGAGTGTGGCATGGAGACTCAGATAATACACGGTGCACATGGAAATATACATTTATTGATCTGTCCTATGAAATGCTGGGAGACTCAATACAGAAACAGACAACGGCCAGCTTATATGACAACAGAACGCCCACCCACAGGCTCTGCAGCAGTGTGTCCAGGAAGCCAAGCACCGTGTCTGCAGCAACTAGTTCAGAACAGTCAGGACTTAGTATCCGCCAGCTTCCCTCATTTTTGCTCCTACTTCCAACTCATAACCAATCAGAAAAAACACACATGTGCCTCCCTAATTAGTACTGTAGGATATTCCACGTCTAGATAGCCTACCACCAGCTTCCTCATTACAACCACCTCCAGTTAGGGTATACTTGAAACCTTCCCTTTTTCAGTACAGAGTTTTCTTACTCCGTGGTCTGCCTGTGAGTCTACACCAAATTTAAGTGATGGTGGCTGGTTCACTCGCTATAGCAAACTCTGAGTAAATAGCCTCTGTGTTTTCTCATTTGAGTTGTCTTTGTTTATGTCCACAATACTCTCCTCTCAAGACCCTGATCAGTCCAACATGTGGTCAAACCACCCGGTAGTTACCTTAAAACATATATTGGGTTCTGAAAGTAACTTTCAGGCACCCAAACCTCATTAATCTTGTTCACCCATCCTAAAAATAATCGGACCAAGGGGGGGAAATAGTAGCTAAGATATCATCATCACTCTGACTTGTGCTATTTATTGGTTCCTGCTTATGTTTTTAATATTAGGTGTTTGTTTTGGACTATACCAAAAGAAGACACCAACAACTACAAGAACAAAACAGAAGTTTTAATTTCACCTTTGAGAAATCAGTGTCAGTATGTGTGTCAGGAGCTGTGGTTCGGTCGGTGACAGTGTATGGCTTCTTCTGCAGTAGTTCCATATTGCCGGGACTTCAATTAGACTACAACAAGAGTATGTTTCACTAAGGTTTGTCTGTTCTTTGCTTTGCTATTCCCTGATGTGGCATCTTTTGCCGCTGGCATTGCCCTACTTATAAAATAACTAGTATCCACCATACAACTCTCAGATTTTATGAACAGAACATGTTTGCTCTCTTCTCAGCAGGAATTGTACTCAATACAATTTGGACGTAGTTAGATATTGTGCTCTGGCACTCATGATCTCCTTTTCTTGTGTCCTTTCACCATGGCCTGTCTTCAACTTCCTCTGCTTCTTATTTTAAAACCTGCTCTTATTAGCATAACCAAGGGACACAGACACTGGGGCGGTGGGGGCTTGCCTGGGGTGGAAATGGCTCGGGGGTGGGGGGTGTCAATTGGGGAAAAAGAAGACATATGTAAAACTTTAGACAATAACAATTTTTAAAAATGTATTTTTTAAAAAAAACCTGCTCTTAAATGTTTTGATAACTAAACAACATTGACATATGTAGGACTGAAAAGACTGATTATAATAGACTTTAATATGCTGTTGTATTTGACAGAAAATAAAATACCTTTAGGGCCTTTGTCTTTGTGTTTAGTAAACACTCAATCAATATATTTCAAGTGTGTGTATGAATGAATACAACAACTTACACAATATCTAATTATTGAAACTTTAAGACTTTTATTGAATGGAAGAAAAAGAGTTTCTAGGGCCCCATAAATAGTGTTAGGTAATCTTCAAATTGTTAAGGAATAAAATCAGATAAATTCTTATTCAAAGACTATTCTGTGATTCAGGGCATTTTATTTACTAATGGGGTTTGTAAATATTAGAAGTAGCCCACATTTTTTAGATGATTCTATCTATGGTGGCTTTTGATTAGTTATGTTAAGGAGAAGAACCAATGGTTAAGAATACATATAATGGTAAATGATTTTTAAATATTTAAATTAGAATTTCAGGTGTTTATTATCTGCTAAGCTTAGAAGTGTCATTATTTGAAAAATTGTAACCATGCTTTTAAGATTTTAGTGTCTAGGTGCATTGCCTGACCTTGTCTTAACTGCATCCATTATCTTCTTCAGAAATGCACTATATCACCTCTCAGATGAATATAAAGTTTACAAATATACACTAAAAAAAAAAAAAAAAATAAGAATTGATGTATACTGGTAAAACAGACCTGAGCTCTTTCTCCTCTTTGCCAATTCAGGAAAGTGATGGTATTACCTTGAGAGCAACTTGTATTTATTCAATTACTAAATGAAATAGGCTAATTGACTATGAATAAGAAATTTTAAAAAATATTTTTCAACAATAATATACTCAGAAGTCATAAAATTATATAGTTCCAGACTTAGAAGCATTTAGAGATCATCTAATAGAGACCCTTCATTTTAAGATAAAGTAACTAACGGATAATTCACTGGACATTGAAAGCTATTTTTGAGATAAAACATGGAGAAAGCCATGAATGAATATCTCAGATCAGCACTTGGTTGAAAACTTTCCCAGTGGCCTGAAAGGTTCAGAAATTTGGGTTCTTTCTTTTGAAGCTAAATGGGTAGATAAAACAATTCTCACATTAATGTCGTTTAACTGTCATCTTAAAAAAAAAATTCAAGATCTATTCTTCTAGCAACTTTCAAATAAGTACTGCAGTATTATTAACTACTAGAGGCCCAGTGCATGTGCAGGGGGCATCCCTCAGCCCAGCCTGTGTCTTCTCACAGTCCCAGACCCCTCACTCCTTACCGCCTGCCTGCTCGCTGCTCCTTAGCACTGCCACAGAGGCTCCTGTCACCGTGGCTGCGCTCCCCAGCCATAAGCCTGGCTTCTGGCTGAGCAGTCCTCCCTCTGTGGGAGCACACTGACCACCAGGGGGCAGCTCCTGCGTTGAGCGTCTGCCCCCTGGTGGTCAGTGTACATCATAGTGACTCAGTCAATTTGCATATTAGGGTTTTATTATATAGACTAAAGGCCCGGTGCACAAAAATTGGTGCACTCGCGGGGGAGAGGGGGTCTCTCAGCCCGGCCTGTGACCTCTCACAGTCTGGGACCCCTCGGGAGATAATGACCTGCTGGCTTAGGCCTGCTCCCGGGTGGCAGAGAGCAGGCCCAATCCCTAGGTGCAGCCCCTGGTTGGGCTTAGAGCAGGGCTGATTGGGGAGTTGGGGCGCTGCCCCTGTCATGCACAGAGCAGGGCGGATCAGGAGGTTGCGATGCCACCCCTAGTCATGCTCAGGGTAGGGCCGACTGGGGGGTTGGGGCACCGCCCCCTGTCACGCACAGAGCCGCAGGGCGATCAGGGGGTTAGGGCGCTGCCCCCTGTCATGCACAGAGCAGGGCCCATCACGGGGGTTGGGGTTCCATACCCTGTCATAAACAGAGCCTCAGGGCGATCAGGGGGTTGGGGCGCCTTCCCCTGTCACGAACAGAGCAGGGCAGATAGGGAGGTTGTGGCCCCACCCCCTGTCACACACAGAGCCTCAGGGCAATCAGGGGGTTTGGGCGCTGCCCCCTGTCATGCTGATCCTGGTGTTGGGAGGCCTCGCTGCTCTGCTGATCCTGGTGCTGGGAGGCATATTACCTTCTTACTATATAGGATAGAAGCCTGGTGCATGGGTGAGGGCTGGCTGGTTTGCCCTGAAGGGTGTCCTGGATCAGGGTGGGGGTCCCCACTGAGGTGCCTGGCCAGCCTGGATGAGGGGATGATGGCTGTTTGCATCTGGTCACACCCCCTTCAGGGTGGGGGTCCCCACTGGGGTGCCTGGCCAGCCTGGGTGAGGGGCTGAGGGCCGTTTTCAGGCTGGCGGGTGACTGAAGCTCCCAACCGCTCCTTTTTTTCTTTTTCTTTTTATTCTGGGCCAGCTTTAGCTCTGAGGCCTCGGCTGCTGAAAGCAGGTTTCTGGCCTTTGTTTACCTTCTGTATTTGATACAATGTTGCTTAGAGTTGCAGCTGAGGGCTGGCAGCAGCAGGCGGGGAACCTGGCTTCCTCCATCACTGGAGCAAGCAAGCCTTCCTGTTTGCGTCAGCTGCCTGGCTGCCGGCTGCCATCTTGTCTGGCAGTTAATTTGCATATCTAAGTGATTAGCCAATGGGAAGGGTAGCGGCCGTACAGCTAATTACCATGTTTCTCTTTTATTAGATAGGATGGTAACCACACTGTATGTTACATCCCCACGACTTACTTATAATGCAAGTTTGTACCTTTTGACCTCCTTCACCCATTTCACCCTCCCCCCACCCACTCCCTGCCTCTGACAACCACCAATCTGTTCCCTGCACCTAGCTTAGCATAATGCCCTCAAAGTTTACCCATAATGTTCCAAATGGCAAGGTTGATTTTTAAATAGCTGAATAATGTGTGTATATGTGTGTGTGTGTACATATATTCTCACAACTTCTTTATTCACCCATTGATGTAATTTTAGATTTTTCCCATATCTTGGCTATTATGAATAATGCTTCAATAAATGTGAGAGTGCATATATCTCTTTAATATCCTTTTTTACCCAGAAGTGGAATTGGTGGACCATATGGTAGTTCTATTGTTAATTGGTGAGGATCCTTCATACTGTTTTCCATATGGCTATACCAGTTTACAATCCTTTCAATAGTGTAAAAAAATTCCCTTTTTCCCCACATTCCCCCCAGTGTTTGTTATCTCTGATATTGTTACATAATAGGCATGTAATTTTGGTTTGTATTTCCTAATGATTAATGATGTTAAATACCTTTCCATGTATTGGTTGGCCTGGAGCTAAAGATTGAGGTTGTATTGCCCTGGTTTTCAGTTAAACCTTTAGGTGTGCAGGATGACCTGAGTGGATCAAAGGGGTCTATGTGAACCATGGAGATAACACATGCATTATGTGAAACCCACCACTCATAACCTGAGTGTCCACTATGAACATCGCCTATTTTAGGTGCACTGTCTTTGCCAAATGACCCACCCAGACTTGGGAAGTGCTATCAATTTTGGTGACAGACCAATTAGATAAATTCAGAAAATCCAGGTTAGCACACCAGCTACGCATGTTTTAGACTTTCACAAAGACGTTGCCTTCCTAAGAAAGTTTCTACACCCTTCTCTAATAAAAAGAGAATAATACCACAAAGGTATTTTTACCTACTGAACTGTAAAACTATCGAGGTCCTTGGGGATCAAAATTTCTCACCATTGTAAAAACAAAACAAAACAGAAAGAGAAATTCACAAGCTCAAAACACTTCAAATAATTTATATCTTCCTGATAAATAATTGTATTCATTCCCGCCTCTTTTCTTAAGTAGGGAAAAAAAGATAAGTATGATCTCATTATTATCCATGATGAAATTTATAAGTTGATATGAGGTTCAAGAAGGGATAATAGATTATAGGAACATTTAATTCAAGCTTTATAATAGAAATATTGAATAAAAGAACATTTAGTTTACTGCTAAATGTTTTAGGCAGAGAGAATAGCATGTAAAAAACGTAATAGAGAACAAGTCCATGGTATGGTTAGAAAGCTGTGAATTATTTGACAAAGACCATGGGTTGTAAGAAGAGCTTCCAGTAAGAATAAAAACGGTGTTTGACTCCACAGAACCTTAATATGTCATGATAATATGAATGGATTTGGTCCTGGACAGAAAAAAAAGAATCTGTGTTGGAGATTTTGAGTTGACAATTGTTACCATATGTGTACTTGGGAAAAGCGCTAGGAATGAATGAAATTATTTAGCCAGAAGATGTCAATTGAAAAGTAGCCATATCCATAGAGGAGGAGGGAGAAGAGGTAATGAAAGAAATGGGACACAACGAAGACTAGGAGAAAGTAATGCGTCAAAGGCTACACATGGTCAAATAAGATAAAGTTGAAATTTTCCTTTGGTTTCAAGAAGCAGAGGTTGTCAACAGCAGTTAGTTTCACCAGAGACTGGAGTAGGCTGAAGCGAGGAAGTTGACACAGTGAGTGTCAGCTTCTCTATAAAAGATGAAACAGAGTGTGTATGAAATCGGGGAGCTGAAAGCATGGGCTCTGAAGGCAGCTTATCTATGTGAGAGCTCAGCTCTCCTGCCTATGTCTGCATCTACTTTAAATGGCTCTGTGACTCCAGCAAGTTGTATAACTATACTGTGCCTCAGTTTCCTCATCTGAAAAAAGTAATAAGTACCTAATTAAGATAATTAAGTGGACTAACACATATAAAATATTTAGACTCTGGTATATATGAATATGAGTATCAAATTGCCAATTAATTGAAAAAATTCAGATGGGGTTTTTTAAGGGATTGTGTTTAATCAGATGTGTTAAGTGCATACTTCCCAAAGTCCATTTACCCTCAAATCTCTGTTGTTTTATAAGGGTATATCTCCAGCTATTTGGAAGTAAAAGACTATTTATTATCTTTTAAATACATTTTTATTGATTTCAGAGAGGCAGGGAAAGAGAGAGATAGAAACATCAATGATGAGAGAGAGTAATTGATCAGCTACCTCCTGCACACCCCACACTGGGGAGGGAGCCCACAACTTAGGCATGTGCCCTGATCTGGAATGGAAACGGAACCTCCTGGTTCATAGGTTGGTGCTCAACTACTGAGCCACGCCGGTCGGGTGGATGTAAAAGATTGTTTAGAACAGTGGTTCTCAACCTTCCTAATGCCACCACCCTTTAATACAGTTCCTCATGTTGTGGTGACCCCCAACCATAAAATTATTTTCGTTGCTACTTCATAACTGTAATTTTGCTACTGTTATGAATCGTAATGCAAATATCTGATATGCAGGATGTATTTTCATTGTTATAAATTGAACATAATTAAAGCATAGTGATTAATCACAAAAAACAATATGTAATTATATATGTGTTTTCCGATGGTCTTAGGTGACCCCTGTGAAAGGGTCGTTTGACCCCCAACAGGTTGAGAACCGCTGGTTTAGAAGGAAATAAATAAGCCCACAGGTGTAGCTAAATATAGAAACAATCTAATTCAATTTGTAACCAGTATACATTAAATGAATCAGTCATTGCACACTTCCTGACTTCTTGGAGGAGGACCTCTTTTTTATTCACCACATATTGTCATTCATTAGTACAGTCTGAGGTCCTCACTAATTCTATCAATCTCTTCCTCAGCAAGCCCTAGCTTTGTGAATATTCTCTGATTCTCTTTTCTTCCAGGTATTTCCCCATTCTCCAGTCAGTCATATTAGTCAGTTTCATCTAGCTACTCTACTTACATGATGCTGTAATACATGTGTGCAATTAAAAGCCAGTAATTCTGTGATCTGGTGATGGTTCCTGCCAATTGTGTCCTTAATCAAATAGGAGTCTCCTTGAGCATCCATTCTCTCTTCATCAAATTGTGTGAATAACAATAACTTACCTCCCAATGTTTTGAGATTTAAATAAAATTATGTAGTTATAAACATCTTTGTATGTGCAATTAATATTAATTTTCTTTCCTTATCAAATGTCTTTATTTCTCAGATTCTACTTGAAAATGGCCTATTAATTATTACCTAGGATCTCACCCTATTTTAAATTTAAGTGTATAGGTGTTTGAGCCATTGAAACGCCAGTTTGGGTCCACTGACTATCCTTAAGAAGCATTACAAAACTGTACTGTGCATTTGCAAATTCATACCCTCTTCATATTTTCTAACTCAAAAACCTGGTTTTGTCTGCCTCGTAGACTAGATCAAACTTGGGAATGTTTATTCACTGTAACAGAGATTACAATGGACTAACGAATAATATCAGAGGGCTGATTTAGTTTACAGTGAGAAAAATAATTGGCAAGGGAAACAGATACTCATTTCTCTGACCACCATATTCTTTCTCCATAGGAAGCTGCATGAGGAGTCAAATTATAATCAGAAGATTGCTTAGTGATCCTGGAATCAGAGCAGAGGTTGCTGGTACTTTTGATTGCAGTGCTCCATGGCCTTCAGTTTTGACAGGTGGCTGTGCTCAAATCCACCTGCCTCCTTCACAGGGTCTGTTCCTGTATCAAGTGTGACAGTGCTGTCATGTAGCACAATTTTAGCAAGTAGTAGTTACAGGCTGTTCTATGTAAATGATGGCCTTGGAATTGTACAACAGCATCATGATGGAAACCTTTTCCCCTAAATGTATTCTAATGTGCACTGCCAATCTATTTTCCCTGGCACTTTTTTTTAAATGCTTCCACTAATGGCCAATTCCCTTTAGGATAGATACTAGTAGGCTCATCATCTTTCAGGTTTTTCGTTGTATCGACTTTGTTTATCTGTTATTGTCATGTTTCTGTCAGAAAAGTGATCTTCTAAAAGTGCTTTCAAATTATTTTTAAAGCAAAATATTGTATTTAGTATGGCATTTGATTACATTTTGAAATTTTGATAAGATATAAAATGGGGCCCCCAAAAGAAATAGTGCCAAAGCTGTAATGGCCTAAAACATCTTTGCATTCAATAACCTCATTTTCCCTTCGCCAAATACTCTTAAACTGATTGCCAAGAGGAAGGCAGAAAGTGCTTTTTGTCTTAGGGGGATGAGGAGTAGTTGCTAGATACTAATCTATATTTTACCTTACTTTGCTACTGATATTTGCAGTCAACTAATGAGAAAGCCTGTATTCCCTTCCCTCCCACCTTATAGTCTGGTTATGCATGTTAATAGTTTTGAGAATCCCTGCAGTAAAGTAACCTTGCTTGCCTTTATTTAATATAAGGTCTCTCAAACTTTCATGGTTATGTTTTTGTTTTGTTTTGTTTTTAGTAAGATGTGTTAACATCCTTTACCACACACCTGAAAACTGGGACCTATTTTCCACTCATTTCAATCATGAATACAATGTTGATTAAAGTAGAGGGAAAAATAGTTTTGAGAGGCAAATCCTATCTGTTGTTAACATATGCTATAAGTCTTAAATTTAAAGGACAGGAGTGAGACACCCCCCTTTCACACCCCTCACCCCACCCACATGATCTAGCTGGCATTTGGCCCTACAGTTCTATAGGCTCTGCTTAATCTCAGCCAAGAAGGGTATTCTATGATGCCTCTTGAAGAGCTTCAATACTGGATGCTAAAAGCTTAAGGTTGTATCTCTTATCACTTCACACCAAAAATCAATCCACCCCAGGGAATCCTATTGGTAGGCATCTCCTATTGATCCTCTCTCTGCTGTGGAGCTCCTGTGGTTGGCACTAAATAACCAAGAACTCATTAACTCTCTCTCTCTCTCTCTCTCTCCCCCTTACCGTGTGTGTGTGTGTGTGTGTGTGTGTGTACACACACACACACACACACACTAAAAAAAGATGACAGATTTGTTTTTTACTTAAGTTGAACTGGAAACTATAATGACAACAAAACTGTAATATATTCTTTTTATACATGTTCACAGATATTTTTTTGTTAGGAGAATCTCATCTCCTTAGGAATTTTCTGTCACTTTAAATAAAAATAGCCCCAGAATATTTTGACAGGTTTTTTCTAAATGAATGCATCCTCTCAAATGTTTCAT
Organism: Myotis yumanensis; assembly: GCF_028538775.1. NCBI lineage: Eukaryota > Metazoa > Chordata > Mammalia > Chiroptera > Vespertilionidae > Myotis > Myotis yumanensis. Next base: position 174,103,067 of record NW_027223754.1, read on the forward strand.
TAATTTGCTTACCATGACACATTCTATAACTTTCAGGTTTCTAGTTGAATAATCCCAAGTATGTCATGCTATTTATTTGCCTAATTAACCAGCACAGATATTTTTTTTCCTGAAAATACCATGCAATTCCCATATCTTGTAGTACAAGCTAGGAAAAAGATTTTTTTTCTTTTCAGTCCCTCCTCTAGAGAAGGAACCGTGGCTCTCTCCCTGCTAAATGAATACCAATGCTATATCCTGTATAACAGGAGCATTCCTTAATGTCATGTGGAGGTGGTCTTTCCACTTTCTCTTTCTTTCCTTTTGTCAGCACAAGAACCCTGCTATTGTAGAATAATAATAATTGAAGCCATTTTTTTTTTAACTGGGTGCAATGGTGCCTTAATAAGGCAATTTGCAAAGTGATGTCATGTGGTCTTTAAGACCTTCTAAAAGATGAAAGTAAAAATCTTTGATAATTACAAATAATGAAATTCTCTAAAGTGGAGTCTGAAAAGCAGAGCTAAGCCTCAAAGCATCCCAAGAATATCCTTTGCAAATTGAGAGTTGGTCCCCATACGAGTGGAAGGTAAGAAGAGATTAGAGATGCATGCGCACGCAATCTACCGCAGGTTGGCCTCCATTTCTCCTTGATGTGCCTGTAATATTAACTATTGAGCTTTATCACTGACCTTACCACACTGCTTCAGATAAACTGTATAACAGGCATCTTTGTATCCTGTGACAAGCAAAATGTCCAGCATTCAATAAATGTTTTCTCAATTAACCAACTAGGAAGTTTTAACATCTTGATTATCACCCTCTTCACCATCCAATCCACGCCCCCCCCCCCCATCTTAACAATTCTATATTCAAAATACATTTTGAATCCATTCTGTATTCATTCACTAGGGCTGACATAACAAACTAGGTTGACTTAAACAAGAGAACTTTATTTTCTCACAGTTCTGGAGGCTAGAAGTCCAGGATGAAGGTGTCAGCAGGGGCAGATTCATTCTGAGGTTTCTCCCTCTCTCTCCTTGGCTTTCAGATGACTGCCTTCCCTGTTGGTCTTCACCTGGTCTAATTTCCATGCCTTTGAATCTTAATCTTTTCTTATGAGGACATAAGTCACACTGAATTAGGGTCCACCCATATTACCTCATTTTAACATAATAAACCTTTTAAAGGCCCTATCTCCAAATATAGTCATATTCTGAGGTAGTGGAGGATGTCAACATACGAATTTTGGTGACATACAATTTTATCCTGTAACATATCCTCTTCCCTTCATCTTCACTGATGCCATTTCAGACTTAAACTGCCGTCATCGCTCACGTGCATTACTGTGTATATTTCTAGCACATCATCTTATAACAACTCTAATTTATCCCCCACATGGTGTGGTAGCCAGAGGGCTATATTTTTTAAATATATTTTTATTGATTTCAGAGAGGAAGGGAGAGGGGGAGAGAGATGGAAACATCAATGATGAGAGGGAATCATTGATCGGCTGCCTCCTGCACGCCCCCCACTGGGGATCGAGCTCACAACCTGGGCATGTGCCCTCGGCTGGAATCAAACCCGGGACCCTTCAGTCCCCAGGCCGATGCTCTATCCACTGAGACAAACCAGCTAGAGTGAGAGGGTTATTTTTTAAAAATATATTTTATTGATTTTTTTTTTTTTTTAGAGAGGGAGGAAGGGGGAGGGATAGAGAGAGAGAAACATCAATGAAAGAGAAACATCATCGATAGGCTGCCTCCTGCACGCCCCCCACAGGCGATTGAGCCCACAACTCAGAAAATGTACTCTGACTAGGAATCGAACAGGTGGCCTCTTGGTTCCTGGCTAGATACTCAACCACTGAGCTACCTCAGCCAAGCAGAGAGATATTTTTAAAAATCGATATTAGATCATGTCTACTACTGTGGCTAGAGTTCTACCAGCACAGAGGAAGTTAAATTACTTTTTAAAAGATGGAAATTAAATTGCATCCTTTATTTTAAAAAGCCCTTAAATGCTTATTAACAGTGCTTTGATATTTACTCTAAATACTTCAAGATGCAAAGAGTGTTTGTATGAAGAATTAGAGGTTGAGAGAAATGAAGGCATCCACTGTTAGTGCCAGTGGACATTCATAAAAAGCACTTCATTGTGAAAGTAGTTTATAATCTAATTCCAAAAAAAACTATAGGAAACTGTGCATCATAACTCATTCACCTTCTTTTTTATTTCTCTAGTCTCTTCCTGCTGTCATTCCTAGAGAGTGGATTCCAAATATCCCTTGCTGGTCTTTCTCTCCAGCGCTCTAAGATGCCACCACAGAGATGGACCTGGTCTAACAACAAGCCTGTCCTCATTTTTGCCTCCAAGATTTGTTCCTCTTACAGCTTTCCCATATCTCAGTTTTTTTACTCACTTGTCTCAAGTTGTTCATGACATCTAATTGCCAAGTACTATCTATTGCACACTTGTATTTACTTATAGCTTCTCTCACATTACTATTTTTCTTCTCACTCTGACCATCATTTTTGATGTCAGGTAAGTTACAAAAAAATTTAATTAGAAAAAAATGTTTCACTGAATGCACATAAAATAGTTGGTGATTGGAGCAATAATTTCCCCCCATTTAGAAAACAAGAACAACAAAAGTATTGAGGGTAAATTTGTGGGTGAGCCAGGAAAAAAAAAATCAGATTTCTAACTCTACCATAGCATTTTTCAAATAAAAAATCATGCAGAAAATTGCTATCATTTTGGAAACTTGGAGTAGGATATGGACAAAGGAAGAAAATTGTAGATCTTTGATCAACCAAGAGGATGTCTCTGAAGGTCCCGAAGGAACACTTCTCAGCAATCTTCTCCTAATAGCCGAGCTTGGGTCTCCGGTGCTGTGGTACCCAAGCAGTCCTGGGTAACCGTGGAGCCTACACAGGTTGAGTGAGGAAAGCACTCAGAATAGAATCATCATCCCTAGGAGAACGCGCACCTTTGCAAAGTGATAGCATCCCAACTCCGTGCGATGCTGTTTTAACTACTGAGCACGTCTCTGAGTGTTCAGCATGCCAAGCACTGAATTTTGAAGATATAATGTCTTATTTGATTCAAACCTCACTGAAATGGAACTTGACCTGGATATAATGCTTTTCCTTTCACTAAAATTGAATTTAGACATAAATGCTTTTTTTTTTCTCCACCAGGGAATAGGAAAATCTGTTCTAGGTAGTGCATGGCATAGGCTATGACGTTGGGAAACATTTTCCTGCCAGATTTTTTTCAGACTTCATTAGTGTCTTCCCAGTGACAGACAATAAATTAGAAAGGGAGTACTTGCTTAAAATATTCTAGCGGTGGTTAATCTGATAAGACACAAGTCAAGCAAAAATGATAGCACTGATGAGATAAACAACTCTATTTCTATTTATGCTTAACTTTTTACTATGGGAGACAGGGAACCTAAAGATGAGAATGTAAGTGATTGACATAAGAAATCATTTTAAGGCAATTTTTTGAAAGCGTTAACAAAAATGAGAAATTATTAGAAGTTTTATATAAGTAGGCCACCTTCAATGCATAAAAACGTTATGATAGATGGGTCAAGAAGAATAATAAAATAAGGATAAGAAGATGGAAGAGTCTGAGGGACGCACCTGCGGTTGCCCTGGCAGAGAAGTCACTGAGTGAGGGGTCAGCCCCTGGGTATTGGTTTCAGCTCTGCTGCTAAATAGCTGTTTGCTTTTAGACAAAGCGGTCACTTCTCTTGGATTCAATTTCTCCCTCTGTTATGCAGGGGTCATAGCATCTGAGATCTCTTCCAGTTTTCAGCTTCTATGAATCCATATGCTGAAATAAATCAGGTGAAAATGTTTTGAAAAACATAAAACTCTTTATAAGGGACAGGTGTTATTCTGAGTGCTGAAATGCCTTACCTAGGAGGAGGGCAGGGGCAGATTTCACAGCTGTTAGGGACAGGTGCGGAGAGTCTCATGCCACTTGGGGCTGAGCCTTGCAGGTGTGTAATGTGCTGGAGGCCCGTGAGCTTTTTCAGCAGCACCGATAGGGTGAGGATGGGTATGTGGCCAAACCTCAGATTCTTATAACCCCTTTTTGAAAGCATACAATTTCCATAATAGCATTTTACTTCTTTTTTTGGTTTGTTGTTAATCCTTACCCCAGAATATTTTTCCCATTGATTTTTAGAGAGAGTGGAAGGGAGGAAGGGAGAGGGGAGGAGAGAGAGAGAGAGAGAGAGAGAGAGAGAGAGAGAGAGAGAGAGAGAAACATCAATCAGTTGCCTCTCACAAACATACAGACTGGGCCGGGGATCAAACCTACAACTCAGGTATGTGCCCTTGACCAGAATTAAACCCACGACCCTTAGGTATGTGTGTGTGTGTGTGGGGGGGGGGGGGGGGGCATGCTAACCACTTAGCTAACAGCCAGGGCCCATTTTACTTCTTTTAGCCTCTGAAAGGACCAAAGAACTCCCAGGCGTCCTCACAGATTGACTTTCTTCATCTGGCCTTTCTAGTCCTTTAAGCATCAGCAGACCAGAACTTCTTCATTCTTTAAGGAAAATAGAATGTTACATGATCAGTTATTATTCACCAATATTTTCACTCATACATGTTATCATTTGAGAAGTTGGAGCTCAAATGCAGTTTCTGAAGTTTGGAAAACTGACAAAATGAACACTTAAAAAAAAATATATATATATATATATATATATATATTTCAGAGAGGGAGGGAGAGGGAGAGAGAGATAGAAACATCAATGATGACAGAGAATCATTGGTTGGTTTCCTCCTGCACACCCCCTACTGGGGTTCGAGTGAGCAAACCACGCATGTGCCCTGACTGGGAATCGAACTGTGACCCCCTGGTTCTCAGGTTGATGGTCAACCACTGAGCCATCCTGGCTGGGCCCAAATGAACACTTTTGAGACAATTTCCTACTTAATGTTTCCCTATTCTCTTCTTTTCTCCATGACACTTTTTAAAATGATGTTTTTTATTTATTTATTCATTGATTAGGTAATAATTCACATGATCAGATATCAAAATGATAGAAAAGCCATCTATTAAAAAGTTTGCTTCCATTTCTCCAGTTTAGCCTCTGCCTTCTATAGGCAGCCAGGCAGTGGTTGCTTCTGTATCTAGTCAGTGTTTCTTTGTGTACATCCAAATAGTTATCTGTGTCTTCTTATTTCTTCGCTTCCTTACACAAAAAGTTGCATGCTAAATGCGCTCTTGTGCCCCTTGTCCCCAAACTTTTTAATACAGTCTGCCGTTTAGGCATTTTGTAAGGTTATGGCCACATGGTCCCATTTATAGTAAGCAGAATAGCCACATCTGATTCACTGAAAGGTTATTGCCCTGCTGAGGAGGAAATTAAATCCTATGTCGCAATTTTAATTTTAAAGTAATTCTGGTGCTGCGGCATAGCCCTGACCCTAAGCAATAATCTCATCTCATGTCTTGGAACATTCTGTTGGCATTTGATGTCCTTAATATCCCAAAGAAGTCATTACATAAAAGCACTTGAAAAAAAAAAGAAAGAAACTTGTTGAATTCAATCAAATTTAAGAAGGAACTTAGCTACTTTGCTTTTGCTTCTCTTTTACTTTCATGTTTTAAATGAGAGGATAAGACAAGTAGTAATAAACAGTTGGGGAGAAGATGGAAGCCATAAACGTGAATGTCCATTTTTACATGTATCCATCCATCCATCCATTCAACAAGAATTAGTGAGTTCCTTCTACACTCGAAAAAATGATTCCACGCCCTGGGGATATGAAAAACCAAGTTCACGCCAGATTGATGCCTAGTTTCTTGTCCCTGGCACATTCTATCACCCCCAAACACAGGCACAATTCACTCATCCAGATTATTGCTATGCCTGCTATCGCATCTCCTTGTTTCCAGTCACCCACCGTTTGGCCTGTACTGAAAAAAGCAGCCAGACTGGTTCTGTTAAAAACATAGGTCAGATCAAGGCACTCATGCTCACCACCCTCTAACAGTTTCCATCCCCTTTGAGTAAAAGCCGAAGTCCTTACGGCAACACCACAAGGCCTACATGATCTAGCTCCCTTACTTCTTAGTGAAAACACATAGTAATAAACTAAAATATAATGTTAGATATCAAACATTATAAAAATTAGAGTAATAGATGGCAGCATTTATCTTCCCCTGAAAATATTAAGTACTTAGTATGTACAGACAGATGGCTGTTGCTATTTCTTTAGACTCCAGGAATGAGAACAATCATAATTAAACGTTAAATACAGGCATTGTCTTAAATAACCATAGTTGTGTGTATTTTTTTCACAAGGGCACTCAAATATTTAAGAGAAATGGGAGGAAGTACACACTTTCATTATCTTTGCTATACTGTTTTCCTATCTAGCCATTCGCTAATAAGAGAATAAGCCAGAGACCACAGACAAAAATAATAATAATAATAATAATAATAATAATAATTGAAAACAGTAGACCTAGACAAGGCTGACTTGAAGATATTTGAGTTTTTCCTTTGGAATTTGTCAGAGTTCAGAGACAGTCTCCGTATTAATAGCCTTCTACAAACCCATGAAAAAAAATCCAACTATATCTTTCTCATCACACCCAAAGAGGGATCAAAAAGGTGCTTAGTTTCATTTGTTTCCAAATATCGAGTCAAATATTAAATGCTGGTGAAAATGTCAATACAACTTATAAGAAGATTTTGAGATTCTAATTATTTATATTTTTGCATGTAACTTTTGGCAGAACAGATCATACTGCTAGAATTTCTAAACGCTATACTTCCCTGAAGGAAAGTAGTTCATTCATCAAACTGTATTCCAAACTCTTAACGCAATTGCTGTGTTGCACTGTAGACACTAATAAGTGAATGAAGTAATAAAATTCACAAATATATGCCTCTGTTGTGTGTTTCTTAGTAGAAAGAAAATGAAGAACTGGGACCATCCAGGATATTTTCCTGTGTTTAGAAGAGGAACACTTCTTTCTTTGGAATTTCTTACTGTTACATGTGTTTGTGCTTCAGATCCAATGAAGTAGCATGGAAAGTAGAAAGAGCAAGATAATCCCGAGCTCATGGCATGGCATCCTGCCTAGCAGCTGAATAAACTCACATAGTTTCTGGGCTTCTTTGCCATAAATAAAATTAGACTAATACTACTTGCCTAACAGAAACCTAGAGAGAATTAGAGACTATAGTATGTGTATAGAACTCAGGGCTTTTGCATTTACTGCTCTCTTATTAGAATATTCTTCTCCTTACACTTCCATTAGCTGTTTCCTTCTTAATATTCAGGATTCAATACAAATATTCCCTACTCAGAAATGCCCTTATCTATTTCAAGTGTCCCCTTCCTTAACCTTGTCTATTACATCAGCCTTTAAAATTTTTCTTCATGGCACTTACTATTATCTGAAATTATCTTATTTCCTTGATTATGATCTGCCTCTTCTATTAGAATGTAACCTTTTGAAACCAGAGATCTTAACTAACTAGTTCACTGGTCCATCCTCTGCTCTGAAAAGTAAATGCATTGAATGAATTCATGACAATTAATAGTCCATGTAATTCATGGAATCTTAATTGTCTCCCTCTTCGTGGGGGCAGGGCCAATATTGATTATGGTAAGAGCACACATAGCATGTGATCAACAAATAATCTGAGAAAATACAGGAAAAATTTCTGTGCTGTAAGAACCTCTAGACACACTCCCAGAAACATGTCCTTTGGTATCTGGTATTAACTTTGATTTGCACAAACCCATATGTGTGGCTATTTTAGCTCACACACACATTTAAAAAAACACAATAAAACACACACACACACAGAAAAACACATTCTCTTCTGAATGTGACCCATCTGGCAATCCCAATACCAGCTCTATATAAAGTTGGATAATTATGTCTCTAGAGGTTACAGACAAGTAAGGTCTTCAGTCAAAAATTCGCCTCAGGATGATGAGTTTGCTTCTTTATCTTTGTTTATGGCGTCTTAAGAGCAATGACTAGTTTCTAAAGGCCTTTTCTTTCCCCTTTTGCTAAGGGCAGTGGTGAAAAAAAGAAAAGGAATTGCTTGTGGATTTGATGAAACAGCCCAAGAGGTGAGCTAGGCAGAGTCGTTAACCTGCACACCCCTTGCCAGCCTCTTCACTGATGACGGGAGTTTTCAGAATGAGGAACTTGGGATGTTCTATTGGGTTCAAATAAAATAAAGGAGCTTTATAACAGTCAAGAAAGAATCAAAGGTAAAAAGGAGTTAGAAAAACTCCCTCATTTATGGAAATTTAGCTTGCTCCACAGCACTACATTTCAAAAGGTATCAATCCCTGTTACTTTATAATTTAAAGAATTTGTCCTATAATATGGAACTTTGATTTATGAATTACTGTAAGGCATTTCACTGCTTATGGATGTTTTATTTATATCCAATAGTACAAAGTACTTGCGCTATTTTTTATAAAATTACAGTTAAATCAATATCCTTTATAAAGTTGATAACTAATGCCCACATAAAGAACAAGAAATAATGCAGACCTGAGCTCAAGCAGGGGTAAGCACAATAAAAGTAAAATAAATCCAATAAAAGCTTTTGTGACAGGTCTTTGCTTTATGTGGTCATTTACTCGCCAGTCAAAATTATATTTAGGCCTTTTATGCCCCAGCTGTACAGATAAACATGAGGCTATTTTTTTTCCCAACTTTTCAGAGTACTGAATGGCATATTGCCAAAAAAATAAATAAATAAAACCCACCTATAAATGTATTTCAAATTCAGTCTTTAAAAAGATGAGCCATTGTTAGCTATATAGAGCTTTTTTGAACATACACTGTAATTTTCTAGGAGAGCCCTATGTAGAAATTTGGGAAATATTAAACTACTATTTTCTCAAAACATCCAAACTATGGTGGATTGACTAGGACGTCACCCCTAGAGTTGCCTTCCCTGTACTGAATCATGGCTCTGCCACTTACTCGATGGGCAACTTTGGAAAAGTTACTTAGTCTTTTTGTTCTTCAATTTTGTCATCTGTAAAATGCACATAATATGAAATTATACCTACTTGATATGATTGTCTCCAATAGTTCCTGTGAGGATTAAAATTAGTTAATCATGGATAGCTCACAGAAAAGTACCTGGCAGGCAGTAAAATTCAATAATTTGTATTTAATGATGATAATAAGCTTTCCCAGCGCTGGAGCCAGAGTAATCAAAGGTAACGGATGAAAGAAACCTCAGCCCAAATCCTTCCTCTGTGATTACTGAGCTGATTGCTTCTGCTGGTCATTCCTCCTGACTGAGTAGAGAAATCTGGCTGCAGTAGGAGGAAATAAGTCAACGGCAAACGGAAAGATGGAGCCATACACTATCTCTTTGTTTTTCTGGAGAATCAAAGATGGAGGTGTTGGGAATTTTGAGGGCCAGTTGTAAATCTGACATTCTCAGAAGGGTTCAGATTCTTGCAGCTCTTTCTTTAATCTTCCAATAAATTCATTTTTATTTTATTTTGCTTTTGCCTCAGTGTGGGTTGTTTTTCTGCACCTTACAACTAATAGGCTCTTTCTGGATCCTGGGACTAGCAGAATGACACCAGATGAAGCCGTCAGAAAGATCACACACTCATTTAAGACTTGCCAGGCTCCCAGGTGTCAGTCTAGCTCCAGAGTCCCTTTCCATAGGCCTTTTGCTGAGGACCCTTTGACCCTGGCTTTAGGGACAGAAGGGCAGTATTGAATGAGCTCAGGAAAGTGAAATAGAAAGAGAAGGAAACACAGAAAAACAAAGAGATAGTGTATGGCTCCATGATAAAGAAAGAATGTGGTTTTTTTAAAGTGTGACTTCAGAATTCAGAAAATAATTCCAAGGAAGGAAATTTCAAAAGATTTGGAACAAAATGTAACCATTTCAATGAAGGTAGATTATTTTGTGTATATATATATATATCAGTTGACAAAGAATCAAAGGTAAAAAGGAGTTGAGAGAAAAACTCCCTCATTTATGGAAATTTAGCAAAGCTATCATTTAGAATGAAAGGACATATAAAGAGCTTCCCAGATAAGAAAAAGCTAAAGGAGTTCATCACCGCCAAAGCAGTATTACAAGAAAGGTTAAAGGGTTTTATTTAAGAAGAAGGAAATATATATCAAAATATGAATAAGGAATATAATGAACAACATAAACTGATGAACAAAAACAGATTCAGAGACAGAGAAGCATCGATCAGGCCGTCAAACCTCAGAGGGAAGGTAGGGGAGGGTGGGGGTAAGGGGAAGAGATCAACCAAAGGACTTGTATGCATGCATATAAGCCTAACCAATAGACACAGACACCAGGGGGGTGAGGGCAAAAGTGTGGGGTGGAGGAGCAATGGGGGAATAAGGACACATATGTAATACCTTAATGAATAAAGAAAAAAATATGAATAATAAAATAGCAATAAATATATATCTATCATCCATATATTCATTGCAGCATTATTTACAATAGCCATATGGAGCAACCTAAGTGTCCATCAATAGGTGAATGGATAAAGAAGTGGTGTTTATATATAATGAAATATGACTCAGCCATAAAAGGAATGAAATTTTGCCATCTCCAACAACATGGATGGACCTAGAGCGTATGGTGCTGAATGAAATGTCAGATAGAAAAAGACAAATGCCATATAATTTCATTTAAATGTGATGTCTAAAAAAAAGGTAAATGAATAAGAAGAATAGAAACAGGCCCAGCCAGCATGGCTCAGTGGTTGTGCATTGACCTATGAACTAGGAGGTCCACAGTTCAATTCCAGGTCAGGGCACATATCTTGGTTGTGGGCTCGATCCCCAGTGTGGAGTATGCAGGAGGCAGCTGATCAGTGATTCTCTCTCATCACTAATGTTTCTATTTCTCTCTCCCTCTCCCTCTCTGAAATCAATAAAAATATTTCTTTAAAAAGAATAGAAACAGACTCATAGATGCAGAATACATTTTGATAGTTGCCAGAGGGGAGGGGGACTAGGGGACTGGGTGAAAAAGGTGAAGGGATTAAGAAGTACAATTAGTAGGTACAGAATACTCATGAGGATGTAAAGTACAGCACAGAGAACATAGCCAATAATATTGTAATAACGAAGTATGGTGTCAGATGGGTGCTAGATTTATCAGGATGATCACTTCATAAGTTATATAAATGTCTAATCACTGGGTTGTACACTTAAAACTAATATAATATTTCACATCAATTCCAATTGAAAAATAAAAATTATTAAAAAGAAGAAAAAATAATAATAAATTTAAAAACAAAACAAGCAGAGACTTGATCATTGCTTTATGCATTGTGGCTGGCCCGCTCTTGCTGCTCTTGAGAGCCCTGACAACACCGCCATGTGAAGGAGCCCAGGAGAGGCTGCCATATGGCCCAGTCATTCTGACTACTCCAGTCAACAGCTAGCCCCCTTCCTGGTCAAAACGGTTTAGCTAAACTTGTCCATCTAGTTGAGACCAGCAGAAAAGCATGCAGTTGAGCCCAACCCACATTGTTGAGCCCTACCCACATTGTTAAGTCCAACCCACCAGAATAATGGGCTAAATAAATTGTTGCTTAACTATTATGACTTTATTGGTATTTACTTTAAGCTGTGATCTATAAGATCACAGAAAGGTATTGATTGTAAATGTACAATTCCATAGAATTGCTCAGTAAGAATTAGAATGTCCTATTTCATCACATAAGGTATGAGTTAAATCACTGCTACTTCAATCACCTTTTATAGAGAGCTCAAGAACTTCATCAAGTATAAGAATGTCTATTTTAAATGCCAAACCATTAAGAAATATAAAGGCCACATTTTATCAGAATTTTCTTCTTATATGCTTGCCAATTAGTTCTCATAATCAGCTACTTCCATTATTTCAATTTGATAAAAATTTGCTCCTGATAGAGGAAAACTGTATTAGGAAGAAAGTGAAATTATACTAATCCCTTATATTTTAAGGATAAATTTTAACTGAGAATTTATGAAGAAAATAACAGAGTAACTCTAGGGAGTCATAGATTGCATGCTAATACACTTATGGTTTCCCAAACTGAATAATACATACACTAACACAAGGAAAGAGGCACTATAATATCAAACATTATAAAGAACAAAAGACAGTCTAACAACTTTCTACTTCCTAGCTATACAAAAGTCAAACATAGCAAAAGCTATATGGCAATCACATAGTGAAGGGGGAATGGTAAAAGTGGGTTTACAGTTGTGAGTTTGCCAGTTGTATGCGAAGCAGAGTTAAGAAGCTATTATAATGATCATAACCTGCATGTCTTTTTCCATTCTACCTACTTTTGCACACTTCTGTAAATAACTGAAAACCAGTTGGAGACATGCAGAAACTTCCAAATTACATTTATTTTAGCTAAAATAAATGGCTATTTTAAAAATTTACTTCCTAGATCACTCACATAGCACCACAAATAAAATTACTTTGCTTTCTTTCCTTATCAAGTAAACTGTCTATTGCATAGCTGTTGGAGAATGGCTGGCTTCTTGTCTAATGGCCAGATAGAAGGGAAATGAGAATTTACCATTAACTGAAGGTTTTCAGAGTCAGTGTGTGTGTGTGTGCGTGTGTGTGTGTGTGTGTGTGTGTGTTGTATTTATTTATTTCCACATGAATTTCAGGTTTGACTGGTATTCCAACTGGGGGAGAAATATAAATGTTTCCATATATTCTTAATAATGGGGAATGAGATGCAGTTGTAATTATCTGACTCAAGTTTCCACTGGTCATATGTTTTCAAAATGCTCCGTGACAAAAATAAGCAAATCTATTTGCTCAAAGCTAACACATTCAAAGAATGTCTGTCAAAAAGAAGAAGACAATGAAAAAAAATTGATATTTGTGACACTATGATGTAAATAAAATGGTACAAATTTCCTGTCAGAGTAACAACAGGCAAAGGTGTCTAAGATTGCCACCTTAAGTGAAATTTAGGATAATGCATTTTGAAAACAAGATTAGCAGAAAAGGTTTAAAATTTGCCCAGCACAGTTATCCTCACTAAAAAAAAATTCACATCATTCTGAATTTTTATTGTGCAAGCAGAGAGATCAGCATGCTTTTTTGTCCCACATCCTACTGTATATCTCTTTCTTTTCACATCAGTATTCTGTACACATTCCATAGGAAATTAGCCTCCTGAATGAAGAGAGAGAGTGTGAGAATGACTGCATGAGGAAAGTCTCTCTCCAGGCCACCCTTCTCACACTCAGGGGAAACTTTGTCTTCAGTCTCACCGCTGCTCTCTTCTTCTTTTCTGAGCAATGTCCCTCGAGTTCTCATCTCCTCATCTCCAGTAGTACTTGCACTATGTCGTAGGCAGCGGTGGGATTGGTGGAGTGAGCCGGGGGAGGGGTTTGCAGGGGACACACAGGTTTTCTCATCTGCTTCTAAAGTAAGAATGCCTGAGCAGCCTTCATGTGTTAATTTTCCCCTGCATTTCAAAAGGAACAAAATCCTATGACCAAGACATAGATTTCGAGATGGGGTTCATTAAAATTACACTTTTAGATCAGCAAGGTCACCCCCCCCCCCCCCCCCCCCCCCAGGCTGGGGCCTCCTTCCAGCTCTGGAACTTTGCAATATATGTGGTCATCCAGCCACAAGACCAAATGTGTACAGAAGCATCACTTTGAATTACCATTCCAAATCAGGCCAGGTTTGTTCTTCTAAATTTAGAGACTGGTAGGTTGTAAAAGAAACTATAAAAATGATAGAGAACAACACCTATTGAGAAAGACTGATAAGGCATCTGCTTCCTCTCGTGTATTTCACAGTGTCTGCGTAGATCCTCTCAAGAAATGCTTCTCCTCAGAAGACGGCATCTCTCCTCCTGGCTTCAACACCTTTCAGGCCAAATGTTGTAGGGAACCCCCCGCCCCGCCCCAAACCCTTCATGCTTATTAGAACCGCCCTTCTCCCTGGTCCCGGCACCACCAACAGGATTGAAGGTGGGGGTGGGCCCTGAGCAGTTCCGTTCATCTTTGTGTTTTAATGGAAACTTAGCTCTCCTCTCCCAGGTATTAGCTTTTCTCCAACCCCACTTATCCCAGGGTCTGTGTGTGGGGTGTGTGTTCTTGCTCCTCACGGCTCGTAGCAGAACATTGTGGGGTTTTTTTTTAACTTTCTACAAGGAAATAAGCTCAGCTCCTTTGAAGCGTAGGCTGTGAGATTAGACCCGTGTAGAGGGCAGGTCCTGGAGCCACTTCCTAAGTCTGCAAATGGTTTCAAAATTCACCTGCCTTATTTGCCTCATCAATAAAATGGGAATCGTAGTGTTTTCCTTACAGAGATATTGAGGCTTAATTAACTCATATTTAATATTTAGACTAAGTGCCTACCTAGACTATGGCAAGCGCTCCATACCGTGGCTGCTGTTATTGCTGCCTACAGGGTAAGTGTGCGTGCAATTCCCGTCCATGCCCCTCGGTTCTGCCTGGGGTGTATTTCACAGTGTCTGCACAGATCTCCATCAAGTGTAATCTCAGGCGCCATTCTCCCCACAAAACGCTGCTTTGTCCCTTCAGCCAGATATGATTTCTATTTCCACGTGACCTCCTTAGCTCTTTATGCCTCCTTGTTGGCCATCATTCTATACTTTGCATATTGAGGGCCCCAATTAGAAGGTGAACCCCTCCTGCCTGGAGGTCACAGTCACTTTTGTTTCTTGTAACATTTTCACATAAGGGACCCTCAAAAAATCATTAGATTTAATTACAAATATTATGATTTACTATATTAGGGGACCACATTAGAAGTCAATATTCCAAAAACGTATGGACCCCGCCTGAACTTTTTTCATGACTCTCCTATTTAATTCTTTAAAGCAAAAGTGACAACCCCAACTTCCTTATACATGAGTAGAAAGTGACAACTCTAATCAACACCAGGCTTCCTCCTGGGCAGGTAATGGCAAGGAACTTTAATCACATTAACTCTCCAGCAGATTGACTGAAAAGGAATACGAGGTAAAAATCGACTTGAAGGCATTGAAGAGCAAACTAAGGCAGGAACTAGATGGGGTTTGATCACTGAAAGACCTCACGGGGTGACTTTTCCCCTGACACACCCTATCAGAAAGCTGCAATATTATTGGCTTGGGATGTGAGAGGATGGAGTTTAGGATGCCAGAGTGGCTATATTAAGAAGGGAAATCCCAGAAGGGAGGGTCGTGGCGGAGCAAGCCTGCGTCTGTGTCAGTCCCTGGCTGATCTCTGGGCAGGAGCCCAGCCGAGAGCAAGAGCTAGAAGTCTGAAAACGCCAAGGGCCAGCCTCGGGCTTGGAGTCCTGCCTGGCCAAAGGTGTTTGGAAAGCTCTTTGGACTTTCTATAGACCTTTCTATAAGGAAGGAACCTAAGCCTTCACAAGTTCCAAGTGATCAGCCAGTAATCTAACTGTCTTCTCCTATTGTGAGAATAAAATAGAGTCATACAGGCTAGAGATGGGTGCTTCAAAAATAGGACTCAGTCTTATTATTTCAAGAAGACTAATCAAGCATAGGATTTGTGTGTGGGAGACAGGGACAATGGCTACTAATCCCGAGTGAAGGAAAGAAAAAGCCACTAGCACCCAGTTCAGAATAAGGGAATGTTAGACATGATACATTATAAAATATTACAAAACATGAATTTATTTACAAATGAAATGAAATCATGCTATTTGAACAAACTTTTCAATAAGGAAAGTCTTTTATCCTTATAAAGAATAGATTAAGTTAAAAATCAAATTGAAACTCCAGGAACCCACAACATAATTTTAGAAGTCAAATAAGCCTCTCTATTTTCCAGAATAGTATCTAACAAAATATACAATGCAAAGATTAAGCTTTTCCAGTTAAAATTTTTTTAAATTCCAAAATATGTCATATTTAACTGAGAATTCATTTCCAAATAGGAGTCTCTGGAAAAGCTGTTAATTTTCAAACAATCATGCTCCTCCATTTGGTAGCGGGAATCATTCTCAATAAAACAAGGTCCTTATTTCAATGCAAATTAATATAGCTAAAAGCTCAAATCCTGAGTTTTTAGCTATATTATTTATTTTAGCTATAATATTTCTCCCTTATTTCAATATGCACATAAACATCACTTGGAGATGCCATCACAAAGACACAAATGGAAGACACAATGGCAAATGGACGATTACCTGCCTCGGAAGAGCCAGAACTAGTGTAGGCCTCATTTCCTGACCCGTGCAAACAGGGAGTGTAACCACATTTTCCAAATCAGATTTCTTCCTAAAATGTTGCAAACTTGAAATTAGACATTGTGCCCATCTCCCCACCCCCAACCTTCCCCCCACCAAACTGACAGAGGTTAACATGAGTTCTGAGTCGGCCTGCCTAGGTTTAAATACCAGCTCTGGCAAAATATTTAATCTCTCTATACTCAGTATCCTCATGTATACACAGAGTGGAAATATTAACAGTAGTACTGATCCCATAGGGTTGTTACGAAGCATAAATAACATGGGTAAAGCAGCCACTTAAAACAGTGGCTGACACAATGCTATATGGGTTTTCAAAATCTGTCATCATCATCAGTGTTTGTGGCAAAAGATCTTGACCATGCCATATGAAGTAAAGAATGTCTATGAGAAGATATATTATGTTAAATTACCCAATATATGATTACAAAACACAGAAATTATTTTTTAACATCTACCTTAGCTTCATACAATTCAGAAAACATTTTGAATGATGTTATAATTAAAAAACATGGATGCTATAAATTATTTTATAGTTCAAAACTTAAAACTATGAAAGTTAATTCAGACTAGTAAGAAAGTTTAGCACGAGAACACCTGGTAAAATAGCACAATATCGCCACCTACTGGATATTGCATTTTAAACAATTTTGTGGATTGTGCTTATGCTATTTTATAGTTAAGGAAAAAAAAACCTTTTCAAAAAGAAGCACATTCTCTTCACTAATGTTAAGGAAATTAAAATAATAGGAAAAAATTAAATGCTATATTAGCAGTTCTCTTAAACACTGTAGCTAAAAATACCTTCTAAGTTGTGTATTTCAAAATTGTTTCTAAAACAAGGTTCAGAAATTTCAAGTATGTCGAAAACCGCATAAAAGTCACCAGCTATTTCATCATGACCTCCCAATTAATGCAAAAAAATATTAGCTATAACAAACATAAATTTAAAATCATAGAACTGTGAAGCATCTAAAAAAAGCTATTTACTTTGCCTACTTGCTACCCGAGTCTCTTCTGAAGCATCCCTGACAAATTAGAAATCTTGCCTTCAGCAACCAAACTTACTCTTCTCTGGTTCATTGCCCTGCAGAGACTACACAATTAGAAAATGTATGTTTTTCATGAGTTGAAATCTGCTGATCCTTGATTTATACTTCAGGGAATATAGAATATTCCAATTCTTCTTCCAAATAATTATTCAATTATGAGAGCATATCAAGTTATAGAATCTCTGCTTCTGAGTTAAACATCCCATATGTTCTTTTAGCCATTTCTCTTGCAACATAATTATAAACACTTATCTGTTCATACTTCCTTAAACAGTTTCTAGCATTTCTAAAAATGACTATAACCAATACAAAGAAAATATGCCATGAATGGCTTGGCTAATGCCAAGATAGGTTATCACCTCTCTCTCCATATTCTACTTCTCTTATAAAAAACTTTCACAGTAGCAGTCAAAAACAGCCTTGGGAATCATACCAAGCTATGTTCTTCAGGGACACCGTGGACTTCTAGAGAGCTACCTTTCTGCTTGATCTTCAGTTTCTCCAGCAATTGAACAGAAATCGACATCTGCCTCACAGGAATATGAGTAGGATCAAACATGACAGTTAATTGTAAATCAGCTAGAAGTATTACACCCAGAACATTGTAGGCACTCAATAAACGATAGCAATTATTTTGGGTGTGCCATACACACACATATATGGTTAACTGAACTGATGTTAAGGTTCCTAAACAGTGTGAAAAATCAATACTGGATTTAATATTTTCTCTTGTCAGGAAAATACCATGTGTCTTTTGGTCTGATGGTGAAACACTGACTTCAAATGAACACTAAATTTATCAAATGCTCATTTTTTTTTATAAAGCCCAACATAAAGGTATTATTGGATTACTTAATTGCAGCAAAATTTCTTATCCTAGAAATGATTTTCAAACGTTAAAGAATTTAGTGTTGGAGTCGTGGGTAAGTTTTAAAAAATGTAACTTCAATATATCCCTTTTTATTAGAATTTTCTAAGCTATACAAGTTTTAGCATATTAAAAATGTTTTTCTTGTCAATACAGAAAACATACCCTAAATAAAAGATAATTAAGTTATCCCTAAAGTAGTAAAATTAAGCCTAATTAAAACATAAAATAGTCCTAATTGATTGAAAATTCTTTTCCCTTAAAGGTCTAATAAACATCAGTTCTATTATAATTTAATGGTTGAAAGTTATTTTTCTTTAAATAGTAATAATTTTGAAATATTTACTTACATATATTTATAAGTAAATATAAGTATTAGGCACCATGGTAAAGAAAAAAATTCAAACTCAGTAAATTTAGGCAGAAAAAGTTTAGGTTGACTCTCATTGTGAAATATGTGATTTATTTCCTAAAATTAACTAATGTTGTAATTTTTTCTAGGATATTCACTTCTTTCTATACTAAAAACTTCATTGTTTTAATTTACTCAATATTTATTAAATAACTTATTTATGAACTTTTTGGATATATGGCAGGGGCTGATTCTTTTTGAAATAAGGCTAAACATGGGCCAGGCACTGACCAGTTAGGACAAATACTCTACTCATTTGAAATGAGGACCAAAGGTTAAACCACTTGCCTTATTGATTCCAAAACCACAGTCAAATATAAAAATCTTAACTGCCAAGCTAAATGCTCTTTCTACAAGCCCATAGTCCCTAAATTATGTTTAATTTTCCATTACAAAAAATGTTTCATATTATTTTCATGATACTTTTTTTCACTTTTTAATAAAATGCTAATTGTTTTAAAGATAATAAATGCTAATTTAATGAACACGAATTGATTTCTTTATTTGAACATTTTATTTTAGAAGTGAGTCTACACAGATACAGAGAACATTTTGATGGTTGCCAGATGGGAAGGGGGGGTTGGAAGCTGGGTGAAATAGGTGAAGGAATTTAAAATGTACAAATTGTTACAAAACAGTCACAAGGATGTAAATTACAGCATAGGGAGTATAGTCAATAACATTGTAACAAGTATATACGTGTTCAGATGGGTACTAGATTTTTTGGAGATCACTTCGTAAGTTACATAAATGTCTAATTAGGGGGTTGTACATGTGAAACTAATATAATATTCTATGTCAACTGTAATTTAAAAATTAAAAAAATAAATAAAAGTACGTCTAATACAATCGTTTATTTGGGGGTATAAATAAAAACTGAGGATCTCTTCTCTTCTCGTGGCAGTTAAACTCAAACTAGAAATGTACTATAGTGAGCTACTTGTTTATAAAAATAGATTGCATGAAACTCTTTGTATTAAGGTACCTTATAACAGACGAAGCACATTTCAGAAATAACTTTAAGAAGAGGAGGAAGAGGCCAGAGAGCTAACAAAATTTCTCTTGCCAAATGACATGCTATGTTTAACCTCAGGAACTACAGTTCCAAAGCATTTAAATACACAGTCAGAGGCAATAGAAAAGATTTCTGGGTATCCCCTAAGAGAAAACACATGATATGTAAGGAAACAGCATACTGGAACCTTACTAATGCTATATGCTATATAAACATAATACTCAGCTATGAAATTTCACAGAAGAAAAAAGTTCAAACATTTAATACTGGGACTACACATATTATGTACTAAATCTGTTTGACATTCTTTAACATAATCCTACTTATATACTTTAATACCAATAATTACAAGTCTCCACAGGCTTCTTTTTTTAAAAATCACCTTTTAATCAAGAAATTAAATTAAGTCTAATTTTTTTAAACTTCATGTCAAAACATCTATTTGATATCTCTTGAAAAATGTTCAAAACACAAAGATCACAGGATATTCCTAAAAGCAATGCTCTATAACACCTTCTAATTCACAGCATTCTTTTCTAAAATGTTAAGTACTATACTTTTTGTACTTTATAGAAAGAAAAAAAAAAGAAACTAAGATTAACCTGTTTTCTCTGAATAGATCTTATCCAAAACATCTTTTAACAGGATAGGAACTTAAAAATTAACTGGGACAGCGATTCCCCCAATTTATGGGTTGGAATGGTTTACTCATTTTTGCCAGACTAGATTAGAGAGGAAAAGTTTTTCAGTCTCAGAAATATTCCTTAACACATTCATATACAGTATCAGACAAGAAAGCTGTTTTTCCTAAATTACACATTTCTTTTTTTAATTTTGACTTCCTGGAATTCAGATTGTCATTATAAATAACAACTTCATTGAGTGTGCTTTCTTGTCTAGTTAAAAAAAAAAAGTTTGGGTAAAAACATCCATCCTGCAATCACTGTTACAACTAAAAAGTCGATCTACTTCCTAAGTACTGAGCAGAGCACAAGATTGCTCTTTATTTACTGCTCCACCACACTTGTCATTTTCACCTGTACACGATTTTATATTTGCAAACACAGAATACTTTCCCATCCCACTCATTATTTAAAACCCACAGAAAGCATTAGTCAACATTTAAGACAAATAGGTTCACAAAGCTACTTAAAAATGTTTACAAACATAGAATGAGTTAAAAGATGAATTCTATTCAGTTCTAAGTATACATGTGAGTTAACATGTCCAAACACTTTTCTGTAATGGAATGATAATCAAATGAATGTACTCAAAATAGCAGACACGGAATCCAAAATCCAACACACAAGATTAGATCAGCTGTTCCCCAATCTACTAAATAAGATTAGGTCAAATGATTTCTAAACCTCTTTCAATTCTAACTTTTCTTGTATAATGGAATCAAATACCAGTTACCTCTAGTTTTATATTTGGCCTTGAAAGTTAATGTTTTTAACCTCTCAATAACGATTAAAATTTTATTTCAACTATCTCAGCAAAGAAATTATATCCTACACTTTTATGAAATGTATCCTAAAATCTCCTTTGGTAACTTTAGTGGATTGAAGTGTCCCACAAAAAGACATGTCTGCTTGGAACCTGTAAATGTGATCGTATTTGGAAAAAGGGTCTCCGTTGGTATAACTGAATTAATACTGTCATCATGAGACCATCGACATTGTCCCTGTAAGATAAAGAAGAGAAGACCGTTGGGAAAGCCATGTCAAGATAAGGGCAGAGAGACTGCAGTGACGCATCTATAACCGAGGCAGCAAGGACTGCAGAGAGCCACCGAAAGCCAGGAGAGAGGCAGGGGAGTGGTTCTCCCATCCTCCAGACGGAACCGAGACTGCCGACACCATAATTTGAGATTTATGGCCTCCAGAACTGTGAGATATATTTTTAAGCCACCAAGTTTGTTGTCATTTGTTATGGCAACTACAGAAAACTAGTACAGTAACATATGTCAAAAAGAAAACCCCTTTTTAAAGGTATTATCATTAACACAATTTATCTGTGGCCATCACATAGTTCACATTAGAAATTAGGGAAAGAGCTTCATCACTCCTAGATTTTTAACCAAAACCAGTAACTTAAATCATAGGTAGACAAAGATGAGCTTGGAATTTCTAACACTTACTATCGATGTGAGTCTATTTTGCCTTATGATTAAAATTATATTTACTGAAATGTTAAGCAATTTTTCAATCAAAAATATTAGCTGATCATTTGCAAAGTTTTCAAATATTCTGTCTACTATTGCTTTTTGGGAATTAATATATAAGTTCCAGTATTACAATGCATGCCCAATTTTCTTAAACTTGTATCTATAAAAAGTTCCCAAGCTTTTTGAGTGGCCAGCAGTACAAAAGTGATATGATGAGATAATTGTAAACAATTTTATTTTCCCAGTATTGCTCAGGCTTATGGAGCAAGTCTTAAATGTTTCTAAGTTTTTTACCACTTAACTCCCTTGGATTTGTTATATATGTTTAAAACACATATAGCCGATGTTTAAAAATAAAACATCTAGTGATCTGAGGATCACCACTGTGCCTAAAAGTTCATAATTTTCACCTGTTCAGTTGCTCATGTGGAAATGTGGAAATCTATTTTAGAGTTCAAGATATCTGTGATATTACCACATAAACCTCTGAGTGTCCTGACTATTTGGCCACTGAAAAGTCTTGTTCAGAAAGATATAAAAAGTTATGAAATTAACAACTGCATAGCAACCTAGTTCACAAACAAGTCTAGATATTGGGGGCAGAGGTATGTTAAGCCTATAAATAACATAAGGTAAAATAAAGTAACGAAATTCTAGCAGTTTCTGAGGTACTATAACAGCAAATAAGCATATGAAAAACATTAAATTCCAGAAAACGGACTTTGACTTCAATGAGTCAGTTATACTCCAACCAGCAAATATATAGACAGGAACTAGCAAATATTTCACAATTTCATATCTTTGAATAACTCTTCTCCACACATAGAATGTATAATGCCTGTTATCTGCTAATAAGTATTTGTGAACGTAAGTGAATTTCCAAACTAAAAATACAGAGACTACAGTGAGCACAAAAAACTGAATTCTACGTTTCCAAACTAAGCAAAGAAAAGCTTTCACTTTGCTAGGAGACAGTAGGTGAGGGAAGGAAAAAAAGAGAGTGAAAGAGAAAAAATAGAAGAGCTGGGGGAAGTGCAGACAGACTTCATGACTGCTCCGATCGCCAACAACAATCCCCCCATTCACTACCACGAAAGCACCAAACAGAAACAGGAGAAGGATGTATGGCCAAGTCAAGAGGAGAAGCATACTCAAGTTCTTAAAGGACATGGAATAAACCAAAAGAAACTGAAGAATTTTCCTGAATTCTGAAAACGGTCCCTTGATTGGGGGAAGCCTCTCTTCCTTCTTCTTTTGCAGCTCAGTTTTCCAAGCTTCAGTTAACTTTTGTGCGATGATGTTTCCTGCGCAGAAGACAGCCCAGACAATATTTGTCTGACGAAACATGAAGCCACAAAATCCAAGCAACGCTGACGTTTTATGATTCCCATAAAGACACATCAAATAGGCAAAAAGAGTGAAAAACATGGATCCTGCTTCTGTATAGTAGAGGAAGTTAAAGAAATAGAGTGTAGGAAATACTGCGAGGGTTAATGTTGACAAGATCCTCTGGGCACTTGAGCCAGCCTAGGAGGAAGAGAAATCACAGTTAAACTTATTTTCATGATAAAACAAATACGCTTTTTCTGTGGAGATAATGAAGAGACGTCTTAAAAAATACAAAACCACATGAGTCATACTGAAATAAAATTATTCAAGATTATTTCTGGCTAGGCAAAGACACAATAAACATTTAAATAAGTTTTTATTGATTTTTAGAAAGAGAGGAAGGGAGAAGGGAGAGAGAGATAGAAAACTGATGAGAGAGAAACTTCAGTAGGTTGCCTCTCATATGTGCACTGACTGGGAATCGAACCTGTAGTCTTGCAGTGCAGGGGACAATGCTCCAACCAACTGACCAACTAGGCCACCTGGTCAGGGCCTTCATTTACTCTAAATCACAAAATCAAATCATGCCATTGCCTTGATTAAAATTAAGGGCTGTCCATCACCTATTCAAGTTCAAAATCCTTTCCATGACTTTTAAGGACATTGAAAACTTCACCCCACCTACTTCTCCAGCCTCACAGGTCCATACTGTTATAATTCTCTAATTCCAAACACCAACTCCCTGCATCTGTCGCTCATGCTCCTCCTGCCAGGATTTACTCCCCACCCTAAAGCCCTATCTGTGCATCAAGATTCAGCTTAGGTAGCGTCTTCTCTCTGGAGCCTTACCCAGTGCCACCACACCCCTCTCTCCCAGGGCTGCAGTAAGTCTCACTCCTTCTCTGTATCTGAAGAGTGTCTTACACCTATCCCCCGCTCATAACTTACACAACTGAAATAATCCCCTTAAGTTAAAATTAACTGTTGTAATTAATATTTATTGAGTCCTTAACATTACATCAGGCACTATTCTAAGCATCTTCCACTATTAATCTCCTTTACTCTTCATAACAGTCATATCAGGTAGATTGTGTATTGTTCCCATTTGACAGATTAAGACTTGGAGTCACTGAGGGGTAACCTGCCTCAATTAGCATAATTAGTAAGTGGACAGAATTCAAACCCAGGCATTTTACCCCCAGGGCCTACATTAAGTCACATAAAAATTCCTCAGGTAGCCCTGACCGGTTTGGCTCAGTGGATAGAGCGTCGGCCTGCGGACTGAAGGGTCCCAGGTTCGATACCCGTCAAGGGCATGTACCTTGGTTTCGGGCACTTCTCCAGTAGCGGGTGTGCAGGAGGCAGCTGATTGATGTTTCTCTCATCGATGTTTCTAACTCTCTATCCCTCTCACTTCCTCTCTGTAAAAAATCAATAAAATATAATTTTTAAAAAATTCCTCAGGTGAAGTCTGTTTCTCCTAATGAAAATACAGCTTTCTTAGGAAAATTATCACCTCATTTACCTCTGCAGTTTCAATGTTAAGCACATGGAGTAAGTTCAGTAAATAGTAACTGAAATGGTTTGATTGGTGAAAAAAAATATTTACTTTAGATTTTATAAGTAAACTAGAGGCCCGTTGCATGAATATTCATGCACTCGAGGTGGGTGGGGAAGGGTCCCTCAGCCCAGCCTGTGCCCTCTCACAGTCTGGGACCCCTCGGGGATACCCACCTGCCAGCTTAGGCCTGCTCCCTAGGGATCAGGCCTAACCTGGCAGTGAGACATCCCTCTGGCAGCCCAGGAGCCCTGGGGGGATATCCAGCTGACAGCTTAGGCCTAAGCCATAGCCGGACAGCCTTAGCGCTGCCTCAAGGGCAAGAGAGGCTCCTGCCACCGCCGCTGTGCTCGCAGCCCTCAGCCTGACTTGTGGCTGAATGGCGCTCCCCTTGTGGGAGGGCAAGTACCACCAGGGGGCAGCTCCTGCGTTGAGTGCCTGCCCCTGTTAGTCAGTGCGCATCATAGCGACCGGTCATGCCCGGTCATTCCGTTAGGGTCAATTTGCAATATTACCCTTTTATTATATAGGGTAAGTTATTAAAATATTTTAATATAACCTTATTCTAAAATGGAGGTAGGGGAGGTCTTACTTTATCTTTACAAAATATACACAAATACTAAGTGCTAAAGACATTTTCCACCAAATCTCATAAAACCAATTCATCATAACGGTGATGCTGAGGGCATATAAACTTAGAGTAAAACATTTTGAAAACATACCTTGTGTCTGGGTTGCACCTTGCGGAAAAGCAGATACAGTAAATAGAAGTTGCCAACGCTGAAGAGCAGATTCACAAATCTGAGCATTCCAATGGAGCAGACAACATGTTCCGACCATCCGAAGATCCAGCGGGCAGGCTTGACCACCCCGACCGACAGCAGGTAGAGGCCAGGCAACGTGGTAATCATGGGGTCCCACTGCAAAAGGAAAGGCCGCCCATGAAGCAGAAGCGAGAGGATGACCACAAAGATGTCAGGCTCGAAAGCAACTTTACCAACAAGAAGGCATGTTTAGAAGTTATCCCGTGACACAATCACGAAGTCCTCAGCAGAGCAGATGTGCTGCTTACACTCTGCCCCTGCCCCGGCTGTGTGACTGTGAAGCTGTCACCAACCAGTGGACAACAACTTAAAATCAGGGTCTGCTTTTCAGAAAGACCCGCTTACTCTTCGAAAAGCCCCTATGGTGGTGACTAAATCGCAAATGCTGCAGTGTTTAAGTGTGGAAACATCAGCTGGAACTCTGATGAGTTTGGAGGGAAAGAAGTGTGTTTGTTTGTTTTTTAAATATATTTTTATTGATTTCAGAAAGGAAGGGAGAGAGAGATACAAACATCAATGAGAGAGAATCACTGATTGGCTGCCTCCTGCACGCCCCACCCTGGGGACTGAGCCCGCAACCTGGAATGTGCCCTTGACCGGAATCGAACCTGGGACCCTTCGGTCTGCAGGCCGACGCTCTACCCACTGAGCCACACCAGCCAGGGCCAGAAGTGATTCAAGAGACTGAACCGCGGCCTCCATAACGAAAGCTAACTAACGTGCATTGCGCTACACCCTCCGTAGCGGACCCTGCAACACGCCACAGTCCTGTCGTTTTCATATAAGTAACCCGAAACTCGGACATTCACAAGGCCACACAACTGGTACATAAACTCCAAGATTTAAAGCCAGGCCTTTCTCTAACCAGACTTCGTGTTTCTAACCACCGCCCTACACGGTCTCAGCAGCTGCGGGCGAATGACACGCCCACAGCGCGTCCTCCCCGAACAGCCTGTGAGCGGAACACATAACGGGACACATAAGGAAACCCACCGTCGCTCGGTCCATTGCCATCAACAAGGGGCAAGTTCCTGCCCCATCGGGGAAGCTGCGGGCGCAAGGAAGCGGTTCCAGGGCCTGCAGCGCTTTATTCTTGCATCTCTATTATGTGTTTACAGTCAATTATGCACTCAAACAGGATGCCACTCCGCTGGCTGCCACTAACCTGACCCAGTTAACAACAGAGCCTCCACCCCGAACACCGAGGATGGAACTAAGGCAACTCGAGGCTGCTCGGCGGCGGGCGATCCCCGCTCCCCGCCCGTCCCCGTCCCCGTCCCACCCCCAAACCTCGGCGAGGCGCTGGCCGGCGCGCGAGAAAGTGAAGTTTCCTGCCCTTTCCGGGGAGCCGCCCTGGGACCAGGGCGGAGAGCGGAGGTAACGGGGCTCCGCGTCGGCTCCTGTCATGACCCTGCTTCCCAGGAGGCAGATCTGCGGTCCATGCATCACTTAGCGAACAGGTCGCAGCTTTCAGAGGCAGGAACACGGGTTACACAGTTCCCTTCCCGTTGGAGGCTGGGAGGCCGGGGCGGGGGGTTCGGATCGGGGTGGGACAGACGGCGCGGGGCTGCCCCGGGCCGGCAGGGGCGGGTTCGGGCGGGGACCCCACCTGCGAGAGGGAGAAGCGGCCCTCGCAGTAGCGCTGCGCCTGCGGCAGGTGGAAGATCTCGTCCATGTAGGGCTCCCGGAGCGCCCGGCTGAAGGCGGAGAAGAGCAGGCAGGACACTAAGAAGGTGCAGCTCAGGGCCGCCGAGAAGTAGTAGCCCTCCAGCGGCGCCGTCCCCGCCCCCATGGCCGCCGCCCCAGGACGCAGCCCTGCGAAAGCTGGGCCGGCTTTCCGCGCCTGGAGAGACGAGCTGGAAACTCGGGATCGAAATGGGCGCGCAAGGCGGGACTGGCCGGAGGGGACTGAACTTAGCCGGAAAGCAAAGGATGCTGGGAGGGAGCGGACGCTGAGCTTCCGGAAAACACCCGGTCATTGTTTCCGGAGTGAAGAATTTAAGTAACGGACCCGGGCTGTTGGCCTGTCAATCACGTCGAGCGGGGCTCGCTGAGTGGTCAGAGCCGCCAGGAGGGGCGGGTCCGGGGCGTCAGGCTTTGAAAGGCAAGAAGCTGCTTTCCCTAGGAGTCAGTCCGGCTTGTTTTTCCTGGTCGTTCCCATTTCTCACCAGGAGGGGGAGTCAATTCTCCACGTTTGCAATCCCAAGTGCTAAAAATTTGCTCATTCCCCTTCACCCCTCTTCCCAGTTTTTTCCTGTATTCTCTTAAATAATCTGAATGATTAAAACTTGCAATTCCAAGGCACTTTATTTCATCAACTCTGGAGAATGGGAGGGGAACGTAGGTTGTGGAAGCCAATCTGAGGGTCTGGAGTGACCATTCACTGCTGAATGAACTTCACTAATTAGAGGATTGTTTCAGTTAAAAGAGATCTTTCAAAAGATCCATACTTTCAAAGGGGATGAGTTAAATCTGCATTCACAGTACACTCTGGCAGCCAGGTTACAGTACTCTATGGGAGTTGGGAAAAGCAATTATTTTCGAATTTAGGGTGTTTTAGATAAGAAAGGCTTGTGTGTGTGTGTGTGTGTGTGTGTGTGTGTGTGAATGATTGTTCCTGTTAATCTCTATTGAAGCATTCTATTTTCCCTACTATGTAATAAGTATAAGCATCGTAATGGGTAGCACTATGCATGATTTGCATTTGTAGTCCCCACAATGGCTTTCACATATTATGCACTTTGATTTATAGACCTTTACCAGCCATGTAGACTTCACATATTTCTTGTATTGGAGCTTGGGAGCATGAAGTACTTGAAGAATGCTGAAGATAGATTATGTCTTGGAATTTTGCCTTGACCATAGTTAGCAAGGTTTTGTAGAAAAATGATCTCTTGGGTCACCTCAGTCAGACTGTGTTTGTCTAGAATACTTCACAAAGGAGTCGGGATTGTTTAGAGTTGCAAACCTCAGCTCTTTTCCTGGGTCAAAGCTAATTCAGACTCTCCCAAATTAGGAAAGTTTGTCAAGTTAAACTGACTGACCCTCTATTCTGTATCAGCTATTTCCTCATTAATCAGAGGGGTAAGAGGTGAATTGGGGGTGGGATGGGAATTGACTGAAACCATTGGAATAAAATCATGTCAGGATCCTACTCTGATGTAATGCTTAGCTTTGTTTTCCCTATTAGCTCCCATTTTATTATTGAGTACATGCTGTCCTGATATGTTTGAGATTTTGTCCAGATGATCCAGTTTTCAAGAGGTTGATACAATCTATGAGTAATTGGCCCCAGATCCCATGACTTGTTCAGTTGTGATATATGTATTGGAGGGGGAGGGGATATCTTTTTCCTCTCCCCGTCTAAATTTTCAACTGGGATCTCTAGGACAAAGACAGGTCAACAACAGAAAGGTATACACATTTACTTAACAGAAGTTTTATGAGACACAGAAGACTTCATAGGGAGTAAAGTACCAAAGAAATCGTTAAACCTGAGCATTTCCATGCTAGTTTGATGAACGTTGGAAAGTTGTGGAAGAATATGATAGGACAAAGGGTATGAGGCAAGTGTTGTAAACTGGAGGAAACTTAGCAAGGCCTGTTTATTCATATTCCTTCTGTCTCTCCTTGACTGGAAA
Source organism: Myotis yumanensis (assembly GCF_028538775.1). Taxonomy (NCBI): domain Eukaryota; kingdom Metazoa; phylum Chordata; class Mammalia; order Chiroptera; family Vespertilionidae; genus Myotis; species Myotis yumanensis. The sequence continues at coordinate 174,132,188 of NW_027223754.1, forward strand.
TAAGGATGCATCTTCCCTCTGGGTGTAGGAAGGGCACCTCCTATGTGAAGATTTTGTGGCCTATTTCAGGGGAGGATCAGAAAATCCTTCCTGCACATGCCATTTCCCAAATTCCTTCAGTTTGAAATATTTGATATGCCAATCAAATAGCATGTCCTGAACATCCTCCTCTCCCACCCCGTCAGTCAATGGCCTGCAGATTACTGGCCTTCTCTAGAAATACTGTGCACTTTCTTAAAGGTAGTAGAACCAGGCCAGACATTTCTACTACCCATTTCTCTCAATAATTGCCACCAAGAGCCTACTTTAACATCTGTCCTCTACATATCACCACGCACTTAAGGTCATTAGAAAGTTTCAAGGAAATATGATGGGGGTTTAGGACTGTCTGAGCTCTTCATGAATAATCTACTTGATTTCATTTCTCAGAGGAAGCTGAAGTTAAAGTGATTTACCTGAATCACATAGGAAATTAGTGGAAGTGCTATGGGTAAAAATTAGAATGTGAGACCAAGAGTAACAAAATAAGCCCACTAGCACTGGGCAGGTGCTCAGTTGGTTGGAGCAATGTCCTGTACACCAAAAGGTTGTGGGTTCAATTTCTGATCAGGGCACATACCTGGGGTGTGGGTTCAATCCCCCATCAGGGCACATACATTGCCCTTGCTTTTCTGGCCACCCATGCTGCTTTGTCCTCTCTCTACAATCTTTTCTTTGAATTTTTTCATCTATTTTTTTTCTTCTTCTTTAATTCCAGGCTTTACACGACCGAAAACACAAAGCTCATCACCAAGCAACATAGAAATTCCTTCCTCCTCAGCAGGTGGAGAGGAGTAATTTAAATATTTACAAGATTAATATTTTTCTGTCATATGTATTCATATTCAGACACATATATTTTTTCTTTTAAATAATATCTATGTGAAAGGAACTGTGCTTTTGGGGAAAAAAATGAGTAGCTGGAGCAATAGTCCTACAGTTATTGCCGACAGTTAAATGAGAACAATTCTGGGGGAAAGAACATTCACTAAGGCCTTTGCCCTCACACTATATAAAATTTAAGAGAATCAGAAATTGATTATTAAATGTGTTGGGCTATTATACTGAGAAAATTGCAAGACCCTTAAATCAACCAAAGTAAAAATTTAGAAAGGAAGATAGTGACAATTTTGTTTTGTTTTTGCTGTTGTTATTTTGCTAATCTTCACCTGAGGATATTTTTTTTCCATTGATTGTTTTAGAGAAAGTGCAAGGGAGGGAGGGCTGGGGGGAGGAAGGGAGAGAGAGAGAATCATCAATGGGAGAGGGACACGTGGATTGGTTGCCTCCCTCACTAGCCCTGACAGAGGCCTCAGGCTCCTGCCCTCGCCCAGAATCAAACCTGCAACCTTTCAGTGAACGGGCTGATGCTCTAACCACTGAGAACACAGGTCAGAGCTATAATATTAAGTTTTTAATAAGTAGTAATATGATTTTACTAATTTAAAAATTTCAGAGTTTGGACTGAGATTTATGATACAATTGTTATTACTAAAGAGATGCTCATCCAATTTAGTGTGAAATTGAAGAAGATTTCAGTTTTCTCATTTCCCTTTCGGGTTTTTAGGCAGAGCCAGGGAAGGCCATGAGGACATCCTTGTGCTGATCCTGTGGTGCTCTGCACCCGTTGAAAGTTTGGCATGCATTGAAAATACTATTCTCTCATTATTTCTATGGTATTAATTTAGTGAGAACAGAGATAGTCTGAATTTTCCTTGTTCTTGTTCTGTTTTGTATTGCTTTTCTGGATGAGACTACAAATATAATACTAAATGACTTGCTATTATTTAATATAATCATATGAAATGCTACATTGTTTATTACTGTCTCAAAACTTTATTTTCTGTAACGGCCAAGTTCAGATGACTGATATTGTATCTTCGCAAAAATATCTGAGATAGATCTGGGTTAAGGAAGTGTTTTTTCAAAAACCTATTTCCAGAGGTTGCTGACAACTTCAGCAGGGTCAGGACCAATGTGTTCCCTTTCCTAAATCGATTTCAGAAACAGTTTAGCCCCGCTTACTAATCAGCACTCAAATATCTGCTCCACTCAGGATGGCTGTGTTTGTGGCTTTAAAAGTTCATTCCTTTCAATACTTATAATAATTCGTTCCTTTTTTTATATTGAAGATGTCTGCTCATAATCATGTCACCATGCAAGAAGTGTTGGGGCAAGTGGGAGACAGGAGAGAGCCTGACCGAGTCGCAGGGTTGCAGCGGGTGACTGGCTGCTCCTGGGAGACAAACAAACAAAACACTGCACACTCCCCTGGCCCCTCCAATCAAGCGATGGGAAACCCTTAGTCACCTGGGAAAGGTGAGGTGTTCTTACCGCAGGACCCTGACCAAGGTCCACTGATGCTGGGGGGTGAGGGGGAGATAAAGCCAAATCCTTCTGCCCCGATGGAGGGACAAGAAAGCTTTTGGGCCCGGTGTCCTGCACCAACTCACAGTAGAGGCCTGCTGCCCCTAAGGGAGGTGCAGAAACTCCCCCTCTCGCTAGAGCTGCCACAAACTGCAAGGCCGAGTGTGACTCCCTCACAGGCAGGAACAGGGACAATGGGAAAGCCCACCTCTAAGGCCCAGACGTGCGGGGCCTCCGTAACCCAGAAGATGGACCAGGGGCACTGGGCCTCCCTTCTCACCTCTCACCCTGAGCCTGGAACTGAACGACAAGCCGTCTACTGCTGTGATGTGGCAGAAGCAGAGAGAGGAAGCCGCTGCGGTGCAGGCTCATGAGGGCTGCTGGAGGTGGAACAGGTACACTGAGGGAAAACGTTTGGCATGGAAGGCCCATCCTTAAGCCCAAAGTAACAGCAAACCTCTACTAGAAAACGAAGTCCATGGTGCACCTGGGTGTACATGCATGTATATATGTGTGTCTGTGTGTATCTTGCTAATATAACGAAAGCACAGATTTCTATACAGTATCTATCTAGGGTCATTGCTTTTTCATAAATTTATGCACTTTCTAGTTTAAATTGAAAAGAGGTTTTCTGAAGTGGTTGTACCAATTAACACCTCTTCAAGCAGTGAACAGATATACTACTTATTTTGTATTTTTGTCAACACTTGGTATTGTCAGTTTTTTGTTTTACCCATTCTGCTGCCTATGTAATGGTATCTCATTGTAGCTTGAATTTGCATATCCCTGATGACTAATGGAGGTGAGCATGTTTTCATGCATTTTTTCATGATTTGAATATTCTCATTTCCGAAGCTCTTATTTAAGTCAATTTCCATTTTTCCATAAAGTTGTCTTTTACTTTTTGATTTATAGAAGTTATTATTATATTCCTGATCCAAGCCCTTTGTTGCTTTGAAATGTCTTTCTTACTCTCTGTGATTTTTAAAAATATGTGACCACTACTAAATTTATGTATTCTGATTTATCAGTCTTTCTCTTTATAGTAAATTTTGTTTATGAAATCCCTCATACTGAGGCCAGGAAGATACTCTTCTATAGTATTTTACAGAATCTCATTTGTTTCCCTTCAAATTTAGACCTGCAATCCACCAATAATGGATGGTAGTGCATCATGTGAGATATAGACCTAGCTAATTGTTTTCCACAAATGTAAGCAACATTTGTTGTTGTTGTTAATTCTTACCCAAAGGATATTTTTCCATTGAATTTTAGAGAGAGTGGGAGGGGGAGAGACAGATTGAGAGAAACATCAATATGAGACAGACACATCAACTGGCTGTCTCCCATATGTGCCCTGACTAAGGCCAGGGATCCAACCTGCAACCAAGGTACATGCCCTTGACCAGAATAGAACCCAGGACCCTTCAGTCCCATGGGCCAATGTTCTATCCACTGAGCAAAACCAGCTAGTGCTAAGCAACCTCTTATTGCCACTGCTCTGCAGTGCTACTTATGTCAGATGAAGAAATCTAGGGTCCATATTTGCATGTGTCTGTTTCTAAACCTTCTATTCTATTCCATTGCTGTGTTTGTCATTGTTACAATATCACACTATTTTACTGTAGAGCATGTCTGGTAGAGCATGTCTCTCTATTATGTTCTTCCTCTTTGAGAGTATCTTGGATATTCTTAGATATTGCATATTCATTTATATTTTACTAGAGGCCCCATGCACGAAATCGTGCAAGAGTAGGCCTTCCTTCCCCCGGCTGCCTGCACGGGCTTCCCTCACAGCCCCGGCTTCATCTGGAAGATCATCCAGAAGGACATCCGCAAGGACATCTGATCTAATTAGCATATTATGCTTTTCTTATTATAGATTAACTTCCACACAAAAAAATTTGCTATTTTAAGTCATATTGAATTGAATATGTGTAATTATTTGGGGAGAGAACTGAAATCTGTACCATACATATTATTTCAGTTACCCTTTTTGTTTCTGACCTTGGTAAATTGTCATTCCTCTTTTCCAGTGCATCAGTCAGGGTCTTGTGTACTTAAATGATTCCTTAAATTTAAACAAAAAGTTTAAAGACCTCTACGTGGAGGATGTGAGAATAATGTTCTTTACCCCATGTGTAATTTGAGAAACTGTATTACCTTGTGATGTAGGCACATTTAACCCCCAAAACAAGAACAAAACCTTTGTATTATATCCAGAGATGCATAAGGTGACTTTATTTTTAACCTCGTAATTTAAGAAATGTAATATAATAAATATCGAAGCATAGTGCTTCCATCTGGCTAACATCATTTAATATAATGTTCAACACTCGATTTCAAATTTGCCCATATTTTTGTCGTTTTTGAGTAAAATTTTGCTCTGTGGGTAAAGATTACCCATCCAGCTAGCCTACACTAATTTGGCTTTTTGGTGAGTGGCAGAATTATCTTCTCTCGTGAACATGAGTGCTCTGCAATTACAGGGACAGGCTGGCAAGACGTCCAGTTCTCCGCTTTTGCAGACTCATTATCACATGGTTCTTTGCAGTATAAGTAAAGCCTGAGCTAATTCCTCAGAAAATGGACATTTATTCGCTCTAATAAGGCAGAAGCAGCCATAAAATCTGTTCTCAGGTTGGAGGAGTTCCTCTTCTCTGCTGTTTGTTGTGTATCCTGGCCAGGACTTCCATGCCTGTCTCCTTTCCTAGCGATGAGGTGACATTCTTATAGTATAATTGGCAAACCTTGAAATCAGCTCTTGAGGCAGGTTTCTTTCCCTTTCTTTCTTTCAAGTGGAGAAAAACTATATTATTATTTCTAGACCCCTACTGTAGTGGATGCGGTTGTACTGTTAACTATACACTTAACTTAAAAAGCAATAATATTAGCAATCAAAATAAATGTTTCATAAAACTTAATTAATACAACTTAGAATGTCTATACAGATACAGGACCTTTTAAAAAATTAATTAGTTTGATTGAGATATAATTTATGCACAATGAAATTCACTCTTTTTAACAGTACAGTTCTATGCATAATTCTTCATGAGCATAGTACAAGTTCCCCATATAGTCTTTTCATGTGCTAATTAGCCAAACTCAAATGGTTGAATCAACAATAATTAATATGCTGAATATTTGATCAAATATTTTGATTTAATTAACCTATTCATAAATATACAGAATGGGGCAAAAGTAGGTAGACAGTTGTGAGTATGCAAAATTATTTATTAATTATTGAATTATTTTCCTTATGAACAACTGTAAACATACTTTTGCCCCACCTTGCATTATTTATCAATCTGATATAAAATATAACAGCTTTACTAAAATATCACATGCTTTCCTTAGTGTAGAATGCTCAATTACCACTAATATGTTAGCACCAATTGCTTGCACAACTTTATTTCTTAAAATTTTTATTTTATTTTAATTTATTATTTATTGAATTTATTGGAATGACATTGGTTAATAAAATTATGTAGGTTTCAGGTGTAGAATTCTATAATCATCTGTATTGTATTGTGTGTTCACCACCCCATGTCAAGTCTCCCGCCATCACCATTTCCCTCTTCTACCTCCCCTCATTCCTGTTTTCCTCTTATAATCATCACTAGAGGCCCAGTACATGAAAATTCATGCACTGGGTGGTGGTGGGGGTGGGGAAGGTGGTCCCTCAGCCCGGCCTGCCCCCTCTCACAGTTCAGGAGCCCTCAGGAGATATCTTACTGACGGCTGAGGCTCATTCCGCACAGGGAGCAGGCCTAAGCCGCAGTCTAGCCTCCCTCTGCAGGAATCGACCAGGCTGATCAGGAGAAGGCACCGCCCCCATCACTCCGCTGCTGCTGCCACTGCCGGCCACAGCAGCTGCGAGGCCTGAGCCCCGGGCCTTGTAGCCACCAGGGCTTATGGCTGCCTGAGCCCACAGCTGCCATGAGCCCAAGGCCTAGCAGCTGCCGGGGCTCAAGGCTGCCTGAGCCCACAGCTGCCTGAGCCCCAGGCATCACAGCCACTGTGGCTTTGTATGGATGGACGTCCACCCTAATTAGCATATTACCCTTTTATTAGTATAGATACTATTCTCTTAATCCCTTCAAATTTTTCACCAAGCCCCCCAAACTTTCCTCCCCTCTAACAGCTGACATAAACAAACAAAATAAAAACACAGATACAGACAACAGCTTGCACAGCTTTGTAATTGGCTTACATTCAATTCCACTGACGTAGGCAGGAAGCTCTGGGAATATGAGAACTTCTGAGGAGTGATATTAGTTTTCAAACTTATTATTCATAACTAGAGGCCCGATGCACAAAATTCGTGCCAGGGGCTTGGCCCTCGCAGCCCTGGCTGGCCCTCACAGTCCCTCTCAGCCTCAGCTGGCCCTCGCAGCCCTGGCTTTGTCCTGAAGGTCGTTCGGAAGGACGTCTGGAAGGTCCTCCAGCTCTTTGGTCTAATCAGCATATCAGCTCTTTATTATATAGGATTTCACTGTTAATTGTCTTTTCTTTTACATGTATTTTACAAGTATAAGGCCAAAGTTGACAAACATTTTCTGGAAAGATCCAGAGAGTAAATGTTTTCAGCATTGTGGGCCATATGCTCCTCATTGCAACTACTGAGCTCTGTTGTTGTAGTGTGAAAGCATTTATAGGCAATACATAGAAAAAGAAATATGGTTGCATTCCAATTAAAGTTTATTTACACAATGAGTGGCAGACAGGATTTGCTGCACAGATTACAGTTTGCCAATCCCTGGTATTAGCAATCATTAATAAACCTCATAGTTTCCACTTTACTATTGGCTTGTATTTAGATCTCAAAAATATTTATCACAGTTATATTAACAAAAAAAGAGATTACCAGGGAAGCATTCAAAAGCTCATGTATCTCGTGATTACCAACAGTATTATTTCCACTAAAATTAGCTACTATTTATAACCTGGAATGACATAAACACGTATATTCCTCCCTCCATCCTAGCCAGACCCCTATAGCTCTGATACCTTAGGATAGTGAATCTAGTGGGAGATAATTTAAGGGCACCAGCAATTCATCAATTCATTAATTTTCCAACTACACTTCTGCATTAGAGAGGATGCTTTTCCAGGTCACTGAATCTTTGGTTATTTTTACTGAGAGAGAAAGGCAGAGCTGTTACCTGTAAGAAATAGGGATTTTGGACCACCTTTCCTGGCTCCTTTATCTGTAGGTATACTTTCCCCGACTGGGGACTGCTTGTTAAAAAGCGTGTTAACCAGGGTTGGGGAAATGTTCCAGCATGATGCTACCATAGCAAGTTTAGTGGCACAGTCAAGGTTGAGAACTGGAAGCTTGTCATCAATGGAAAAACCATCTCCACCTTCCAGGAGCAAGATCCTACCATCGTCAAATGGCGTGATGCTAGTGCTAAATGTGTTGTTAAGCCCACTGGTGTCTTTGCTACCTTGGAGAAGGCTGGGGCTCACTTGAAGGGTAGACCCAAAAATGGTCACCATCTTTGCCCCTTTAGCAGTTGCCCCCATGCTCCCGATGAGTGTGAACCATACAAAGTATGACAACTCCCTCAAGATTGTAAGCAATGGCCCAGTCAGAGTGTCTATGTGGTTGAGCATAGACCTATAAACCAGGAAGTCATGGTTCCATTACAGTCAGGGCACATGTGGGCTCGATTCCCACTGTGGGATGTGAAGGAGGCAGCCAATCAATGATTCTCTCTCATTGTTGATGCTTCTATCTCTCTCTCCCTCTCCCTTCTTTTTGGAAATCAATAAAAATATATTTTAAAAAGATTGTCATCAATGCCTCCTGGGCCACCAATAACTTGGCCCCTTGGTCAAAGTCATCTGTGATAACTTCAGCATTGTGGATGTGATAACTTCAGCATTGTGGAGGAACTCATGACCAAAGTCTCTACCACCACTACCACCTAGAAGATTGTGGATGGACCCTCTAGGAAGCTGTGGCATGTTAGCCATGGAGCTGCCTAGAACATCATCCATGCTTCTACTGCTGCTGCCAAGGCTGTGGGCAAAGTCATCCCTGAGATGAAAAAGAAACTCACTGATCTGGCCTTCTGAATCCCCACCACCAGTATGTCAGTCATGGATCTGAGCTGCTGTCTGGAGGTGAAGCAGGCATGGAGGGCCACCTAAAGGGCATTCTGAGCTACCTGGAGCACCAGGTTGTCTCCTATGACTTTAACAGTGACACCCACTCCTCCACCTTTGATGTTGGGTTGGCATTGCCCTCAATGACCACTTTGTCAAGCTCATTTTCTGGTATGACAATAATGAATGTTGCTATGGTAACAGAGTGGTGAACCTTATGGTCCACATAGCCTCCAAGGAATAAGAGCCCCCTGGACCACCAGCCTTAGAAAAAGCAAGGCAGGAAGAGAGAGGCCCTCAGCTGCTGGGGAATCTTTGCAACTCAATCACCTACCACACTAAGAATTTCACATCCTCAACAGTTTCCATCCCAGACCCCCAGACAAAGGGGAGGGATTTAGGGAGCCCTACCTTATCATGCTCCATCAATAAAGTACACGATCCAGACAAAAAATAAATAAAGTCATCCAGGACTACTTGAGTGATTGGAAAAGATTGGGTCCTAGGAAACATCAAGAAGTCATTTGCCTGCATCTGTGCAATACCATTTGCCTAAGATTCTGTAACTAATTCAGTCTAGGCAACAGTTTGGTGAAGCCTGAGTAATAAATCTTGTGCCTGACATTCTGCCAGTAAATATTTAATAAATATCTGTTTATTGCAATGCTATTTTAAAAAACATTTCGTGAAAAAAATGTATCCTGCCTTATTAAAATAAGGAAATAAACCAGAACCCAGGGATAATCCATCAAAGATTATAACATTTCTTTGATCAAAAATGAGTAATTAAAAAATTCCATGTGACTAAATCAAGGTCTCAGCAACACAAATTTACTTCATTCATTTGTTTTGAAGAATAAATTTTAGCTTTAAATATTTATGATAGTTTTAAGTATGCTCACAAATTTATTGCCTGGTTTGGAATGTATAATTAAATCTCTGCAGTGGGAGATATTAATGTTATTAATGTGTAAAGATAAATCAGAAAGTACACAGTGAAAATGGAAGCACCAACAGCTTAGTTCAAATAACTGCCTTTCTCTCTTAGCAACTTTAAAAATGATGAGTCATTTACATCCAGAAGAGTTAAAGTTGATGTAAAATCAGACTCCTTGAGACTGCTACCATTTTCTCTTTTTCAGTATTGCAGGCAGCTAATATGTCAATTATTTCACACATGAGGTTTTAGAAGAATAATAAGATGTAGCATGACATATTTTATTCATATCTTAGAAGATTGTCTTCGATGCTATAGCTGCCCCAAGCCTAAAATAACTTGTCAGGCTAAACTGGACTATTATTATGAAGAGACCATATAACTGCATTTTGGTCTTCCTAAAAATGTTTTTCTAAGTTTTAGTTTGACCTGCTAATAAACAAAATTTTAAAACATTGCAGTATTTGCTTTCCAAAACAATAAATTGAGGCAAATATAAAACACAGAGTCCAAGCTTTAATGATAGAAATCCACTTTCATACTTTTTTAAAAGCTTCATGCGAATTTTGAGACTTTGATACATAGTCATTCAATAAAAATACTTGGTTGATGTATTACCTAAAGAAGATAAAATCATTTGTCTGACATATTTTAGAGAAAATGGGCATACCTAAAAAACACTCCGGAACCAGATTCACTTAGTTCTAATGTTAGAGAAAGCCTCCCAAAGACGCTCAGGAGTACAATAAAGAATATAATTTAGTTAGATGTCAAGAAGGAAAAAGAATAAAGAAAGAGGGAGAGCATTCTATTTAGAGATAGTGGCATGTGACAAAGTAAGGTTGTATGAAAGGTTTGAAGAAATTTACTCAAATTCTATTTTCAGAAGAAAACTAAAGAATAAGTAAAGAAATATAAATAAACATTTATTATTTTGTTCTCTCTCTCTCTCTCTCTCTCTCTCTCTCTCTCTCTCTCTTCCCATGGCAGTCAGTGCTTTAATATATCATTTTGTGCAAGGACATCAACATTACTTCACGTTCCACAATAAGTGAGAGGCATACCAGCTCTTAAAGGTCTCAAAAGTACTTATACATTCCATATTTATTGTCCACAACTATGCCCACTCTACTGGCCTTTCAAGATAATTTACATCAAACTGAAAATGATGTGGTTAAGATAAATATAGCTATTATATACTTTTTTGGAAGTAGTTGCATCCTAAATAAGAAAAGTTGAATCTTTTAAAAGATGTGGACTGGGATCACCTCTAAGTCAACACTTTATTCTGTTTTTGACAGTAAATCTGTGCTAATGGAATAATTTTCCAGCATGAATTAAATTATTGTGCTCTATATTTTTTGCTGGAGAGAGTAGGTCCCTGGCAATAGGATGTCACATTTGCATTTTGATAGCGCACGATTTTAGACTGTTCCTTCCAAATTCAGTGAAATACAAATTTATTATATTAGAATATTCTCAAGAGAAATATAAGTATTCCATTACATTTCACCAGGCACATTCATGGGACTTCCAATAAAATCTGTAATTTTTATAAATCAAAGAACCAAGTAACAAAATACCTTATTTTCCATAAAGTAGAATGCATGCATATATGTCATCATTGATAAGCTCATTTCATTTTTTCCTACAAGGACATCAATAATCTGTCAGAGTTGGTTGTGTTACAGGAGGATTTTTTCAGTGCCAGCATGTGAAGCTTATGCAATAAGCTAACAGATGAAATATTTAGAATGTTGTCAATATAGTCTTTTTTTAAATGTTATTCTTTTAAATTGATCTTTATTGTTGAGAGTATTACATATGCCCTCCCACTGCCCCCATCGACCAGTAGCCAGTTCCCACCGCACCCCTTCACAATACTATTGTCTATGTCTATGGGCTATGCATATGTGTTCTTGGGTTAATTCCCCCCCCCCCCCCCGCACCACTTCATCCCTCTGAGATTTGTTAGTCTGCCCCATGCTTGCATGCATCTCCACCTATTTTGTTCATCAGTTTATTTTGTTCATTAGATTCCACATGAGTGAGATCATATGATACTGGTCTTTCTCTGAGACTTATTTCACTTAGCATAATACTCTCTAGGTCCCTCCATGCTGTCGCCAAGGGTAAGGGATCCTTCTTTTTCACAGCTGCATAGTATTCCATTGTGTACTAGTAAATGTACCACAGCTTTTTAAAATCCATGTATCTATGGATAGGCACTATATTTTAGGAATAACAGTCTAGAAAGCACGACTTTACAACACAAACAACATGGGAATATATTTTTAAATTACATAATGATCTCACTGTGTAAAAATCAAAACTACAACAGCAAAATAGAGACACGTTTCCTTTAGATTGCAGATACCTTGGCTTAATTAAAGAAGTATTCAAGTTTTAAAATTTCAATTCGTATATAACTTTGCATAAACACATTGATTCAGTGAGGACAGTAGATGTCTAGAGACATCAGCATTAATAATGTTTGGAACCCTTGATACTGTCCTAATTTCCATGAAGTTTGTTATTGTGAAAAAGACCATTCAATAATAATAGCAAATCAAAATAAACTTAACTTAATAATTGATGTTCATTATTCATAGCATACCAATAATTAAAATTTGATTTCTTTTATAATTTACATAGTGATTTCTTGTATGATCCCTATTTTTTTCTTTTTCATTAAAAATTTTAATGTTGACATTATTGCAGGTGTCCCACTCCCCTCCCCTTTCCCATCTCTATCCCCCCATATCCCCCTCCCTTAACCTTCACCAAGCTATTGCCCATGGCCATGGGTATGCATATATGATCTTTAGCTAATGTCTTCACCTTCCTGCACAATCCCTTTTAACAATAATGTGAGTTGCAATGTCACAAATGAGAAGAATGGAGTTTGGAGAAATTGACTCAGTTACATAATAGGGAAGGTTTTCTAACCTCAAGTTTAGCATTACTTATAACTAGAGGCCCGGTACATGAATTCATGCACAGGTGGGGTCCCTCAGGGTGGCCTGAGGGGATCAGGCTCCAGCTCGTGCCCCCAGGCTCTCAGCCTAGCAGCTCCACCTGGAACCCTGCCTTGGCCTGGCACTGCCCCCTCACCTGCTCCACCATCTGCCCTTGGGGCCATCAATCAGGGCTGGGCCCCCCCACCTGGCTCCCTCAGCATCTGGGAGCTGGGTGGCAGCCCCACCCCCTGCCACCGCCACTGGTCTATGGGGCTATCAGTGGGGCGATCCTACCCTGTTCGCACCCATCTTGGCATGGCCCTGCCCACTCACCTGCTCCACCATCCCACCATGGGTCAGCTCTCATCGGGGCCCATTGGGGCCGTCAGCACTTCCACTGCCACCCACTGCCAGTGCTGCGTCACCAACGCCCACCGTGTTCCGTGCCGCCCGCTGGTGGTCAGTGCATGTCATAGCGAGTGGTAGAACTCCTGGTCTCCCGGTTGAACTCCTGGTCAAACGACTGCCCAAGGGGACAATTTGCATATTAGGCTTTTATTATATAGGATAAGCATAGTGGTAGAATAATGAACTAAGGGAAAATATTTATTTTAAATATGTTAATGTAATTTTTGATAAAGATATAAATCCAATCTCCTATCCCTAGTATGTTTACTCTATCACAAAACTTCTTAGTTTTAAAATGATTTGTATACACAGCTTTCTTTTCAAATCAGCAATTTAATTTTTTAACAAGTATTTATTAAGCACTAAGACTTGGGGCGGGGGGTGGGGGGAGCAGTAAACAAGATAGAAATAATTCTTTTATTTATGGCTTGTCATCTACCATTGTGTCCATTACCATCCACCATAGTTGTCTTTCAACCCCTGAGGCTCATGGATGTCTTCTAAAGGTACAGAATTATATAAAAAACTTTTAAATTTTGGGTTTTTTACATTAAGTCTAACCTGAAAAGATAAATATAAGTATATTTTAAACTACTGCTATACAACAGAACTTCTAGTGATAATAAAAAATTTTTATGCTGCCCAATATGGTAGCCACTAGACACATGTGGCTATTAAATATTGGAATGGGATAAGTGTGACTAATGAACTAAGACCTTTACAAATTTTTTTGAAATAATTTAAATTAAAATTTAAATATTCAAATGTAGCTAGTGGCCACTGGATTGGGAAATGTCGTTCTAGATCAGCGGTTCTCAATCTGTGGGTCGCCTAAGACCATCGGAAAACACATATATAATTTCATATTGTTTTTGTGATTAATCACTATGCTTTAATTATGTTCAATTTGTAACAATGAAATTGGGGGTCACCACAACATGAGGAACTGTATTAAAGGGTCGCGGCATTAGGAAGGTTGAGAACCACTGTTCTAGATGCTTTCTGAGTTGAACACTGCTTTTTGAGCTAAGCACTATTGCTTGTTTTTATGTTTATAATAAGACTTGACCATGTGAAGCCCAAATGATATATGGCCTCCCATCCTAATACTAAAGGCTTCCAAATAGTTTAAATATTGAAAGATGATGGGCGTTTTCATTCTTCACAAAACTATAGTAACTAAGAATGTCTTACTGAAGAGGTCCAATGCATGATAGCAAGAATCCAATTCATGTTATAAGCAATGATTCATTTCTTTCAAAATAAAATTAGCTTCCAAATTAAATTAATACCAATAAATTTAATTATAGAAACTTTAATATTGATTATTTAATTTGTAAATTTGCTTTGTATATTTTTAGAACAGCTATAAGCAAAAGGAGTTTACCTAGTTTTATGGTATACCTATTTACCAACAATGTAATTTAAATAACAATGTAATTTAAACATTTTATCAACACTGAAGAAACCATTTCTTCCCTGAAAAGGCTTCATTAATCACTCAAATTTTAGAAACACTAGTCTAGCAAATTATGTAGTCAGAATGTCAAGCAGTATCCCACTAGCTTTATGTCTGTTGCCTATTTCATTCTCACCACCACCCTATGAGGTAAATACATTCAAATATGATCACAATTTTATAGCTTTGGGAGCAGAAGCTCATAACTTTAGCAGCCTCCTTTAAATGCTATAGTTAATAAATGGTGGATTCCATATATAAACTCATATAGCCTTTTCTCCAGAATAGCATATCCCAGGGTGACAGGCAGAATAATGGCTCCCCCAAGGATATCCACTTCCTAATCTCTGCAACCTGTGACTATGTTGCCTTAAAGGTACTTTGCAGATGTGACTAAGTTAGGATTGTAATATGTGGAGACTATCCTCAATTAGGCACAATGTAATCACAAGGGTCCATGTAAAATGGAGGGAGGAGGGTCTGAGTGAGAAAAGGAAATGTGATGAAGGAAGCAGAGGTCAGAATGATGTGAAAAAAGAACAAGCCAAGTAATACACGTGGACTCGAGAAACTGGAAAGATTAAGGGGACAAATTATTCCCTAAAGTTCCCTTAATGAAATAAAATTATTTGTTTATGTTTTTTTTTTATGCTACTAAATTTGTGGTAATTTGTTGCAGCAGCATTAGGAAACCAATACAATTAGCTTATTCAAACAATGCCTACAGATCATGGAATCCTTTAAGGTAGTTTAAGGTTCACTTATTTGCTCCTCAGCCCAATCTCTTCCAGTTTAAGTGTCAAAAGAAGGGAGAAATCCAATCAACCACACTTAGGACACACTTAGAGAATTTCTGATAAATGTATTCTTCTCCTGATCATTACATTTCCAGTAGTGTTTGATGCCTGGTAATTTATAGGCCATTAATTAATATTCAATTAATGGATTGAATGGATTTCAATTAATACTTTGAAAGTATTAGCTTAACCATCCCATAATAGATACATTTGATCTAGAAAAAAAAACCTGCAGAACCTTGAATGTTGTAAAGAGGAGTGCTTTGAGAATTATCCACTGACAATATTAGTATCCTATGCTAACAGTGGAAATTGAAATTTTCCACTAGTAAATCAGCTCTATTTTGCAAAACAGAAATTATGAAGTACCAGGGTGAAAAGTGGAAGAAGCTAAAGAGAAGGGGCAGCTTGCTGTGTTTTGAAAATTATGCTTTGTAAAAATGCTAAAAGAAAAAAACTGTCAATGAAAGATACTATGTCCAGCAAAGCTGTGCTTCAGAAGTGAAGAAGTGATAAAGACTTTCTTAGATAATCAAAAGGAGAGGGAGTTTATCAACACTAGACCTGCCTTATAAGAAATGTTAAAGGAAGATCTTCTAGTTGAAATAAAAAGACACTAATTAATACTATGAAAACATATGAAAGTATAAATGCACTAGTAAATGTTAGTATACAGTCAAATTCAGAACACTCCAATACTAAAATGGTGAGGTGTAAATTACTGATAACTACTATAAAGTTTAAAAGACAAAAGTATTAAAATAATGACAGCTACAACAATTTTTTCATGGACATACAATATAAAAAGATGTAAATTGTGACATCAATAACATTAAATGGGGGGGGGGGTGTAAAAGTGTGGAGTTTTTGTATGCTATTAAAGTTATTACCAGCTTAACACAGACTGCTATAGCTACCAGATGTTTTATGGAAGCCACAAGAAAAAACTTCTAGTAGTTACAGAAATGATAGAGTAAGTAATCAAAGAATACCACTACAAAAAAAAAAAATCATCAAATAACAAAGGAAGACAACATGAGAGAAAGAAAGGAACACAGGAAGTACAAAATAGAAAACAAACAAAAAAAAGAGGGCAACAGTAAGTCCTTACCTTACTTTAACTAAAAATGGTTAAATTCTCTAGTCATAAGACGTAGAGTGACTGAATGGATAAAAAAAAACAACGCTCAAAAATAATGCCGGTGGTCTTAATCCAGCATCTAGAAGGGTTCAGGAATCTGGAGAATAGCTGTGCGTAAATTAAGAGTCCAGAGATGAAACATAATTTCGAAAGACATTAGGGGGGGCCAGAGGAGCTTGGCTAACGAAACCAAGTCCTCCCTTGTCTCAGGACCCCTTGCTATTTATTAACACAAATTGTCCTAAGGCAAGGTAGATATACACATCAAAGTGTAGGGTTAGGTATACAGAATCCATTGTCAGATTGGGGAAAAACTGCCTATGGCTGTTCAGGTGTTTGGCCAGTAGGAGGCAATAACATGTATATTAAGATGCCCTTACCTGTCTGGCAGCAAGCAATCAATTTATGCATCCTTTTCAGGTTTGAGGAAATGCCCTCAGCCATCTCCAGATGATTCAGCCCTGCTGACATTCTGGAACTGGCTTCCGGCACAAAAATATGCTGCCTACAGTAGCATGTAGTATGATGGGCATAAACACAGATATGTAGACCAATGGAAGAGAATTGAGAACCCAGAAATAAAGCCAATTGATTTTGATAAGGCTACCAAGAACACACAATGGAAAGAGGATAGTCACTTTAATAAATGGTGCTAGGAAAACTGGAAATCCACATGTAGAAGAATGATATTAAACCCTTATCTAACACCAAACATAAAAGTACACTCAAAATGTATTAAAGACTTAAATGTAATACCCAAAACTGCAAAAGTACTAGAAGAAGACATAAGGAAAAGCTTTTTGACATTGGTCTGGTCAGTGATTTTTTGGATATGACCCCAAAAATGCAGGCAACAAAAGCAAAAACAAACAAGTGGGATTGCATCAAACTAAGAAGCTTCTGCAAGGCAGAGGAAATAATCAACAAAATAAAAAGCCAACCTATCAAATAGGAGAAAATGTTTGCAAATTATCCTATATAATAAAAACCTAATATGCTAAGTGTCCAGTCGTCCGGTCATCCATTTAACCAATCAAAGCGTAACATGCTCATGATATGCTAAGGCCGCTCAACCGCTCACTATGATGTGCACTGACCACCAGGGGGCAGATGCTCCAAATGGTAGGTTAGCTTGCTGCTGGGGTCTGGCCGATTGGGACTGAGCAAGATGCCCTGGAGCCCTCCCCAGCCGGCCAACCTCCTGTGTCCCTCCCTGGCCCTGATCGTGCACCATTGGGGTCCCTCGGCCTGGCCTGCACCCTCTCACTATCTGGGACCCTAAGGGGGATGTCAGAGAGATGGTTTTGGACCAATCCCGCTCAATGCAGGAGCTGCCCCCTGGTGGTCAGTGTGCTCCGACAGGGAGAGTGCCACTCAGCCAGAAGCCGGGCTCACAGCTGGCGAGCGCAGTAGAGGTGGCAGGAGCCCCTCCCGCCTCCACAGCAGCGCTAAGGATGTCCAACTGATGGCTTAGGCCTGCTCCCCATCAGTCGGACATCCCTCGAGGGCTCCTGGACTGTGAGAGGGTGCAGGCCTGGCTGAGGGACCACCTCCCCACACACACACCGAGTGCACAAATTTTGTGCACCAGGACTCTAGTTTATATAATAATGGGTTAATACCCAAGATATATAAGGAACTCAAATAATTCCATAGCTCACCACTCCCCCCAAAAAAATTAACATTATTTTAAAAAATTGACTAAGGACCTGAATAGATATTTCTCAAGAGAAGATATCCAAGTGGCCAACAGGTACATGAAAATGTGTTAACCTCACTAATCATCAAGGAAAAGCAAATCAAAATCACAGTGGGATACCTACCTCACACCTATTAGAATGGTTATTATAAAAAAGAGAAAAGATAACAAGTGCTGGTGATGATGTGAAGAATTGGGAACCCTTATACACTGTTGGTGGGAATGTAAAATTGTGCAGCTGCTGTGGAAAATAGTATAGAGGTTCCACACCCAAAAAAACTATAATAGAACTATCATATGGTTCAGCAATATCACTTCTGGGTATATATCCAAAGGAAATAAAATCAGTATGTCAAGTATATCTGTACCCCTATGTTGATTGCAGCTTATTTTTAACATAAAAATATAGAAAAAAACCTAAGTGTCAATTCAAAGGTGAATAGATAAAGAAAATGTGGTATACATATTCAGTGGAATATTCTGCAGCTTTAAAAACGAAAGAAATCTTGACATTTGTGAGAACATGGATGAACCTGGAGGACATTATGCTGAGATAAGTCAAACATAGAAAGACAGATAATGAATGATATCACATATGAGGAGTCTAAAAATGTTGAATTCATAAAGATAGTAGAATGTTGGTGCTAGGGGCTGGGAGGGTAGGGGAAATGTGAAAATGTTGGTTAAAGGATTCAAAGGTTTAGTCATACAGGATAAATAAGTTTCAGAGCAGCGATTTTTGACCTTTTTCACCTCATGGCACACATAAACTAATTACTACAATTCTGCAGCACACCAAACTTATATTATATTTGCTGATCTGACAAAAAAAGGTATAATTTTGATTCATTCACATCAGATGGCTACTGTTGTGTTGGCTGTTGTCAGTTTTTTCATTTGAGAATCTAAGGGAAAAGAGGTCAGTGCCCCTGACTAAATAGTCAGATAATGCATGTTTTAAAAATTCTTGTAACACACCAGTTTAAAATAGCTGTTCTGGAGACCTGATGTATAGAATGATGACTACAGTTAATAATACTGTATTTTATACCTGAAATTTGCTAAGAAAATTGATCTTAAATGTTCTCACTTCCCACTATCACAAAAAATTGTAACTGTAATGAGGTGATGGTATACTAATTAGCTTGATTATTCTAATCACTTAACAATGTGTGTATATCAAAGCATCATGTTGTGCACTTTAAATATATCCAATAAAAATTATTGTACCTCTCATAGCTTGCTGGAGAATTTTAATGTTGCTATAAGTACCAAAGATAATAACTCACTTACATATATATGAGATAGTTGGAAAAAATAAAATACCTTTTGATACCAAAAAAATAATGCTCTGTAAATCAAATTCACTATTTCACACTTTATTGTGGGTGGGGAAGTGAAATCTTCACATCGCATACTCTTAGTTCAGCAAATGATGTGATCGCTCCACTTGTCTCATGATGGCGCTGTTTCCTGTTTTTACAGGACCCTGAGAGAAAAGACTGATGACTGCTTTTCCACAGGTTACAAGCTTTCATTTCTCTCTAGGTACAGTTTGTAAGAACAGAAAAATAAATCTGGAATACATATACATATACATATAGACATATACACATAACCACGTACATATACACATACACATATACATATACATTTACTTTACTTGAATGTATTCAAATATACTAGGGAAATAATAATAATATCACTTATATTTATAAAAGTCCCAGATTTATAAAGTTGAAGAGTATGAGTTTTTGATCTTTACATAAACCCTGCAAAGATTGGTCAAGCAGCTATAGACTATCATTTTATAGCTGAAAACATTTGGGCCTAAAAAGGTCTACATTCAGACAGAAGTGGTAAATCTACGACTTGAACCCACATTCCTTCACCAAGATTGCTCTTTTGATTTATTGGTGAGCAAGTCAGTAAATGAAATAAGTGATCCTAACACCTAGGAAATGAGAATCGTCCATCTGGAGAAACAGCTGATTTCATTATAGAACCTTGGATAGGATATTAAGGAAGGTTAGGGAAGGACATTAGCTTGAGTTTTAAAGGTTTATATGGGAACTAGTTTCTATCTTTTCTAGAAATCTAGTTTATTGTGCTGGAACTCAGAGGCCATAGATATAAATAGTAAGTTAGTGAATTGATCATTCATTTCTTAGGTTTTTATCTCCATCATTAAAAAATCTCATATTTGAGCTTTCTTATATATAAGTTGTAATGGGCTATTTATGTGCATGTTTTGGTGTCCTTCCTGGCTATTGGGGATGGATGTATTGGCAATGCAATGCTTGGTTTTAGCTGCTAGGCATTTGCGTATTATCTAATGTAATCTTCACAGCTGCACTAAGTTGCACAGTATTTTCCTACTAGAATCCATCAGGGATCGAGTGCTCTGCCAAGTTTATACACCGAGGAAGTGGCCACCTCACAGCCATTCTTTCCAACATCATTCAGACTCGCACTACATTTGAAGTGAGTTACTGACTCTCCTTTTTAGCCTGGCCGGCGTGGCTCAGTGGTTGAGAGTCACCCTTGAATCAGGAGGTCATGGTTCGATTCCTGGCCAGGGCACATGCCTGGGTTGCGGGCTCAATCCCCAGTATGATTCTCTCTCATCATTGATGTTTCCACCTCTCTCTTCCTCTCCAAAATCAATAAAAACAAACAAAAAAACCCCAACTCTCCCTTTTGAAGCCAGGTCTCTGCTTGATGACTGCTTGGAGGGGATCCCTTGGAGGGGGCAGGTATTTCTCTTTTATAACAGGTCCCTTTCCCAGTGGTAGCTAGTGACTGAAATGAATGATGGCTCCAAGTGATAAGAAGTGGTAATAACAGTGTCTTAAAGGAAAACTGCCAACGTTCTAGGGAAACCTCTGACCGAAGCCATAACACTGGACAAAGGAAGGACCTTAGGTGACCCAGGTAGAGATGGCCCCAGAGCCAGCCCATGAACAAGAGCACCACTGCAAACAAGCCAGTGGGCAGGTTAGCCGGCTCAAGCACTACCAGCACAGGGGAGTTGGAAAACAGAGTTTTGTCCCTGAGGAAGGTGCACATTAAGCATGACTTTCCTAATGGTGGCTCTGACTGAAGAAACCCGTTTTTTGAGATAGAATGTTCTAGATACTTTGGGAGGGGGTCTCTCATTTACTTGATATATTTTGATTCTCAAAAGGAATGTACATGGATTCTTATTTCTGTGCACTGCTTGAAAGTAAAGGTTACAGTCCCATAAAGTAAAGCATCAGGTGTCTGTTCTCTGATGTATTCTGATCACATCGAATAGTTTCTGGCACACCGTAGGCTCTCGCTAAATATTTGTTGAGTGAATGGATCAATAAATCACGTATATGGGCAATCTTCAGTATTGCAAACTTACCAGTGCATTTGTTTAGCACATGAATGTAGCACCTACTTTTAGCACAAATAAGAAAGGCTTTGGGAATGATCTAATCTAACCTCCTAATTTTACAGATGAAAATGAGGGCCAGAGAAAAACAGGTTTAACCAAGGGTACACAGAAGCCAGAAACCTAGGCAGAAATAGAGAAAAACATTCTGGGCTCCAATTCAGGATCCTTCCTTCCTTCCTTCCATTCCTCCCTCCTTCCTTCCATTCCTTCCCTCCCTCCCTCCCTCCCTTCCTTCCTTCCTTTTCTTTTTCTTTTTTTTTTAACTATTCTATATGGGCAACATTTATAAATTAGTTAAAGGAGATTTCTAGATAAGATAGAAACTAGTTCCCGTATAAACATTTACAGCTCAAGCCAATCTCAATTTGTACTTTCATTCTTCTAAAGCTTAAGCTCAAGGCCTGCTAATTCCCTTCTGTTTGTATACGTCTTAATTTAGATGTTACATCTTATATATGGGGATGCCCTGAGATTACCCACAGTTGTGCTTACCCTTTCCTCTTTGTAATGGAGGGGAACAATGTAGATGGTTGTTGGGAAGCACACAAGACTCAGTTGGAAAGTTGTAAGGAGGACAGTCTGAGAAAAGGGAAGTGTGTGGGAGGCTGCCTGTCCTGTTAATTGGAATTCTGACTTAGGAGAGACTTAAGGGAGTGTTGAAGGCAGTGCCCCTAATTATCCCTTAACCTGCAGACCCCCAGGTGTTTACTGGAATCCTTATGCTTAATCTTTTGGGTGTCCTTGCTTAAAAGAGATTACAAACAAATGTGTCCTTCCAAAATTACTTACTCTGTTGATTGTATCTAAAAGATAAACTTTATCTCAAACTGCTGCAACAGTAGAAGCCTAACAAGGCAGGCAATCGAGGCTGCCTGGTCCCTTTGTCCAGGCTGTCCTTTAGCCTCTCTTTCACAGCAAACGTTGCGTCAGAGTAATCCATTCATCCATCGCTCAGGGGTTGCCAGTCAGCCCTAGCAGATGGTCTTGATTTCTGAAATGAAATTGGGATTGACAGGAGGTAAAGTGGACATGCCAAACTGCACTTCCACAGTATGTGACTTTCTGCTGAAGACTGGGAGCTCACTTGTGTGTCTCAGTAGTTAGATACTGTCGAATGGAGCTATAGGCTTTGCCTAGTCTTGCACTGTACTTAGCATGTTTGTTTGATGTTATTTGTGCAAGGACAGTGTACTGAGTGGAAGGTGGCTACCTCCCCAGAAGAATGCTGGTCTTTGTTAGGTCACTCACAGCATTCATTCAGGCTGATAGCAAGGTTCTATTAAAATATACATTTTTGGAGCTAGAAGAGCATGATGGTTAAGACTAGGTTTTGGATGCAACAAATCTGGGCTTGAATCCTATCTTTAGCACTTCTTCAGCATACATGAGTAAAATGGAGACAATAATATGAACTTCTAGAGGTTGTTATACTTTCAAATGAAATAATATGCATAAAGCACCTAGAAGAATGCTTCTTATATACTCTACTGCATTTTAGAATTATTATTGTCCAACTTTCCTATTTTACATGTGAAGAAAATCATGGAGCTGCCTTCTGCCCATGACTAGAGATTCCAGTCTAGGCACTGATTTCTGATTTCTATAGATTTTCAGCCTGTTGTAACCAATCATTGTTCCAGGCTCAAGGTGGGTGCACAATAATGGAAGTGTGCTGCCAGCTTCTTTTCTTCCTTTTTACTCTCTTCTGTGTGCCTGGTTCTTTAGGGAAAGGGAAAACCTCGCTGACTCTCGCCTGTTAGCATCATCCATCTCTTTATGTTCTGCTTATGCCAAGTCAGAGACAGTCAGCAGGACATTACTGTAGATCACCACTGTTGATGAAATAGCATGTGGGCAATTCCTGTTACCTTATGATAAATGAAATTGACAAATCCCATGGCGCTGGAAAAGAGGGGAAAATATTGCCTCTAATAAACAGATGCATGGCTTTATGAGTTTGCCATTTTGAATAGGAGCAGGGGCATTGTGTATAATAGAATGTTCTTCAGGCAATATGTATTCAAGATAAAGCTGAAATCAATGTTGCCACCTTCCTGTTATATGGGGAAAACATTGGATATAAAAATACTAATTACAGTGCCAAATTCTTGAAAATGTATGGCACTTCAAAAGCTACATTGTCCTGCATTTGTTTACATGCTCAAAATATTGTGGCAGTACTGGGAACCCTAGAACTAAACTCTATTTCTGACTATGGCACTAACTAACTAGGAGTTTTAACAAGCCAGCAAACCTCCTAGGCCATGGTGTCCTTCTCTGTGTAATTATATTGCTGCACTACATGATGGCTAGAATTTCTTTCTATTCTACAATGTTTTGTCAACAGTGAACTCGATTCAACTGAAGTTTCTACTAGGTCCTTCAATTCAATTTATATTTCCCAAATATTTGAGTACAATATTAGGTACAAAAGTTAAAAAAGTGAAAAGAAATAAGCTATGGTTGCTTACTGTGGCAGGCCAGCACAGCCAAGGGTTCAGTGAGCCTAAGGGGGGGGGGGGGGGGGGGGGGGCGGTGGTAAGGAATGTAGAAAAGACAGACAGAGAATAAGCTCGGTGGATCTCCTGTGCCTGGTTGAGGCCATAGAGAGAGAGATCCAGACAACAACCTGAGCCTTTATTTTATAGCCAGAGGTAAACAAGGTAGTGGTCACCATAGTTACAGTGTTCTTGTGAGTTTCACTTGTTTTGGCAGCACTTGCTGCACCTCCCACAGCCCATTAGCTACCCAGATAAGATCTAGGGAGCATCATAAGGTCAAGTCTAATTATGCTAAGAGGGCTGTGCCCTCTAAGCTGGGACTTATTTGTGGCTTTGCCAACAGGTCAGTCAGAGGCTTAACTCTATAGCTGCTCTCTAAAGCTTACAGACATGTAGACCAACAACTATAATGTAACATATGATCAGTATTATAAGAAAAACTCATATGAAGTCACAACATTATGATTCCAACGAAATGATTAATTTTAGGAGAGAAACAGGTACTAGGAGGAAGTGATATTTGAACTGGATTTTGAGGGATGAATAGGAGTTCCCTTTGAAAAAATTATGGAGAAAGACATTCCAGGCAGAAGGAATCCGTTGCATAAAAAAGGTATAAAATTGCCTGCAGCATTCAAGGAACAAAAGATAGTTCAATACTGCTGGAACATTCTAGGAGGGGTTAGTATGCATGTCATAAAATGCGTAAGCCAGAGTCAGATTCAAAGAGCAGTGTAACACAGATTAAAAATGCTGGTATTCATCTTGTAGTTTGTGGATAATTCAATTTCCATGGTATTATGTTTTCCAATACAAAGTGTGCCATACAGAGAGTCATGTACTTTTATAAATGAATATGGAGACAAAGATTCAGCGTCTTACTCAGCTTCAGACCCTGGTAAACATTCGCTAAGTAGCTGAAAGGGCAGGGAAGATGTCTAGCAGACACTCTGGGTACTCAGCTTATTGCTTTTCTCTAGGGCTTTGTACCTGCCAGTGGTCTTTGATTTTCCAGGAAGCTCTCTGGGAACTCTTAACGAAGATATTGGGCATGTCTACATGTGCATTATAAAAATAGCAAGGCCTGGAATATACTCATCTCTATAGTGATCTTTGTTTGGGGGCAGACATACTGCAGCTCATCAGTTTCGCTAGAAATGAGTGCAAAGTGCCCTCTGAAGAAGGAATGCAGCCTCAGGCCACTCTGAGTACAAATGAAAGGCCACCCAAGCACAACATGTTTCCTTAGGGTGAGAGCCGAAGAGGAAGCGTATCAGGAGCAAACTCAGGTCAGTGGATGAAGGGCATTCCTGAAGCAAAATGATATCGATCCCTGCGGCTCAGTCTCAGTAGATGGAACTAGTTTTCTTTGTTTTTTACATAAATACCTTGTAACATCACAAATGTTTTCCACGCCAAACAGAAGCAGAAAAAGGAAACAATTCATACTTGTTTTAGTTAAAGACGGTCTTGGGCCCACAGCAAAACAGACAACGTAGTTTGTTGTTGTTACTGCTGTTGTTGTTTTGTTTAACCTCACCTGAGGATATTTTTTCCATTGATTTTTTTTTTTTTTTTTTTTTTTTTTAGAGCGAGTGGAAGTGAGGGAAGGGGAGAGAGAGAAAGAGAGAGAAACATTAATGTAAGAGATACACATTGATTGGTTGCCTCCTGCACATGCTGGGGCCGGGGATCGAACCTACAACTCAGGTACATGCTCTTGACCAGGAATCAAACCCTTAACCTTTCAGTGTGCGGGATGGCACGCTAATTACTAAGCAACGTGGTCAGGGCAAGGTAGTTATTTTTTTAAAATATTATTAACTACATGCAAAAGTGCATACATGGACTCATCACAAATGTTCACAAAGTGAACACTTGTGATGACCATGAAGGTGTTTGTTTTTGGAGCTGCTCACCCTTTTTTCCTTGCATTTCTCAGATTCCCACAGTGAGGCATCTGTAGGCTCCTTGCTGTCTCTGTGTGCCAACTTTGCCATCCTATTCCCCAGATCCCTCTGATCAAAGTGTGCATATCCCCTTAGTGGCTGCTTTAGGCTTTACTCAGTGCCTGGATAGGTAAGTGATTCACCTCTAAACATGACGTAATATGCCATCAGCTGAAGACCAGTTCTTGCACAGGGTGTTTGCAAAGGGATAATAATTATGGGATTTTCCAACACAATGTCACACCAGCAGGAAATGTGTTGTAATAGACCAGAACCTTGCTACTTGAATTGTGCTCTGTGTGTCAACACCAAAAACATCACCTGGGAATTCATATGAAAGCCAACTCTCAGCCCCACCACAGATTAAACGTGATTCAGATGCATACAACAATTTCCAAATTATTCCTTTAGATTTGATGCATTTAGAGTACCTGGCCCATAGTAGCCTCTTTGTATGTGTTTATTTTCTATCCTGACAGGTTTTCAGGACCTTCTAAGCCATTGAAATGCTAGTACAAGGTCCAGGGCTGAGGACACAGCTGCTGTTATCTTTCTAATTAGGAAGAAAGAATAATGAAAGAAATGAGCTAATACTTAGAAAGCCTCTGCTTGGATTCATGACTAGGGTTTATGGCAATCTGGAGATTAAA
This sequence comes from Myotis yumanensis, assembly GCF_028538775.1. NCBI lineage: Eukaryota > Metazoa > Chordata > Mammalia > Chiroptera > Vespertilionidae > Myotis > Myotis yumanensis. Next base: position 174,158,633 of record NW_027223754.1, read on the forward strand.
TATTTTCTTAAAATATCTTTCAGGTAATTGTGTTGCATTTGATTGGTATCTATTTATCCCAGAGGGTAGCAGCCATTTCCCCGGGACCTGTAAACTACTTGCCATGTTCCTTTCAGGCAGCCCGTCAAGGCACAAGGCATCAAGTAACATGTTGGGGGCAGGGCACTAGTGTGATTCAATAAGCTTGGTGGAAAGGAGAAAAATCAAGGCTGAAGAGAGAGAGAAAGAGAGAGAGGAAGGGGGGAAGCGGGGAGGGAGGCAGGGAGGGAGGAAGGTAGGATGGAAGGGAGAGAAAGAAAGAAGGAACAGGACAGTGAAAGGATGAATATGCTATTTAGGGTGTTTGAAATTTGTTCCAGGAACCTTGGGGGTGGGGGGTCAGGGGAATATGTGTCTTTTTGGAAACCATTCTGATAGTACAGTGGAGGATTGCAGGAAGGTAAGATTAGAAACCAGATCAGTTAGCAAAATATTCTAACATTCAAGGTAAAATGTAGTCAATCCCTTTGAACCAGAGTGAAGGAAGTAAGATGGAGGGTAATAGATGTTTTAAGACATAGTAAGAAGAGTGAGTTGAAAGGTATCAGGGACCGATGTGGCTGTGGAGTTGGGGGAGAAGGGAGAGTTAAGATGCTCCCAGGTTTCAGCCTTGCATAAAAGGATGTTGCCATTTACAAAAATAAGGCCTAAGAGAGAAGGAACAAGTTTTGGAAGATAGTTTCAGTTTTATACATTTTGGGTTTCAGCTTGTCTATGACACATTCATATAGGACAATCTAGTGGATAATTGTATACATGATCCCAAGTGCAATATAAAAAATGATTATGTTGTATATCCTGTAGAATAAGTGCACTAAATTAATCCTTAGTCTTTCCTCTAAATTTTTGGACCACTTCTCTATTCTGGCATCATTTCATTACCTCCTCCAATGTTCTGCTTACCAAGAGCATGTCACAGTAGGTAAAGCTTGGCTCTTGGAGATAGTAGCAGTAATAGCTACACTATTTCTTAGATATTTGACATTGGAATAATTACCTTAATTTTGAAGTCCAGCGGTCTTTCATCTTCAAGTGGCATTATGAGTATCAAATATACATATGTGGGAGAGGGAATTTAGCACAAGGTCTGAAAATAATCAGTTCTCAATAAAAGCCAGTTTCCTTCACCATCTTTTTGGTTCTTTTGTGGGTTTTGTTTTGTTTGTTTTGTTTTGTTGGCTTTTAGTTGAGGTGAGCTAACTATCCTGGCAGAATATTTTAATTAGTTGTTGAGAGTTAAGTGTCAATATTTGTTGAGAAACAGGACACTGGAACATTTATGTTAACACATTCTACATTATTATTGCAGGAAAGATGAATTTCTCTTTTAGGTTTGTTGGGTTTTTTTCTTCCTTTTATCCTAAATTTGGTAAACAAAAGCTCTCTTGCCACAGCTATGAATTAATTAGAATTTGGAGACCGTCAAACAAATACATTCATTTCTTTATGTGTGATTGTTTTACCATCTGCATTTAATAATTCTGGTATCTGAAGTCTTTTTGATTCTCCTTTTCTTACAGTTTTCAACTGGTTTTAACTTATAGATTCAAGTTCCCTGTGTTTTCTATTATCTTTTAATATACATTAAATATTGCCTGTGAAACAGTTGGAGGTGTATTATGAAGGTATTTTCTCCACAGAATATTCTTGGCTTCTGCTAGGTACCACAGAGCATTACCAATCTGCAACTTCTGAAACCAAGTTTAAGTTTTGATATCCCTTGATTCCAAAACAGTCAAACCTGGGCCCTCAAATTTGGGTCCAAATTCCATGGAAGAGCATTCTCACTTCTGACTTTGCAGCACTTTGGGATAATTACCTTTTGCAGTTTATCATAGAGATGGTTCTCTGTTGAACTGGTTCTGCAGCTAAATTATGCCTCTATCACCTCAGCAAATGGGGAAAATTAAGAACCCAATATTACAGTAACCGCAAGTACTCTCAGGGCAAATTATTTAATCCCTTATTTTAGTTTTTTTTTGGTTTTGTTTTTTAGCATGAAGCAGCTTGCTGAACTGTTATCAAACATTCTTGGAGGAAATAACAATGATACAAAAACTTTATTGACATAATAATTTATTTAAAAACTCAGCAAAGTGCCATACATGAATTATTAGAATTATTCCATTTTATCCTCTTGAGAACTCAATAGAATAAGTTACTATTATCTATGTTTTATTACTGAAGAAACTAACACTAAGAGATTATGTAATTTTCCAAATGTCATATCATCAATATATATAAGACTGGGTTTCCGATCAAACTGTTTGACTCTAAAAAATCACCTCCTTTTGGCCACTCAACATTGTATAACAGTGCCTACTCAAATGTCATCTAAATATGAACTAATGTGTAAAGTAGAAAGCTAATTATTGAGCAATAGGCAGAGGTATCCAGGAAATTCATCACTTTTCCTTTTCTTCCCAGTGATATAAGATGCCTTCAGGTGAAAACCTAACTCCATTAGAAATACATTATCAACCATGAGCAATGGTGACAATATGGTCTTTCCTGTCAAGTAGGGCTTTTGAATTAGAAGCACAGGGCCTAGTCATTGTTAAATAGCAGGGACTCCAGCTGCCTCACCTCTTTCCTTACATTTGTAACTATGCACATTCACTGTTACTCACTGAAAGCCAATTAATATTGCAACTTGAAAAAGAGTCCCCTTTGGAGAACAAATTTTTAACTGGATAATTGATCAAAAGAATTCACTGTCATTCCTAAATTTTATGCTGCTTGCTTTGACTAAGAAAGTTAAGTGAATCACTCTTATGAACAACAACTTATCTTTTTCTTACACACATCTTAAGGTTTATAATCCAAAAATCTCCAAATAATTGACACTTTAACACTTCTGTCTTTCCAATAAATATCTGTTCTTGTCTTGGCAGTGGTGTGAAAGAATGCTTAAGTGCATACATTTTTTTGATGAAAGACGATCTGTACCCATAGGTAAGGAAAATGAAGAATTAGAAAAAGAAAGAAGCCACTCTTGAAGGTAAAGGCAGAGAGTGACTAAGAATAGAACAGGAAAGCCCGAAGTGGATCATGATTCATTCCCAAAAACGTCAGCAGGATAGTGAATAATGACTTACTGGCTTAGGAAACATAAAGTGTTTAAGATCATAATTTGGGCCTAAAAACATGAAAAACTTAAACATTTTTGTTACTTGAAATCAGTGACTCAGTTGGGAGTAACATACACAATGATGCCCTTTGTCAAGACAAAGCAAATGAAGTGACCAGAGACAGGAAATGATTTATCAACTGGAAAAGGATCAGTCAAACTAAGGTATAATCAATTCTGTACTTCTAAAATGAGCATGAATTAAAAAACATCAGCTATTCCTCAAAAGATATATCCTGCTCATTTGAATAACCTTAGATCTCGATGCTCAAATACATTAAAGGTTAATTCTTGCCTGGTCTTCAAAGTGCTCCTTGTATTCCGAAGAGCTCAGTGATTATGAGAGAGGGTAGCATGACCATTATCTCTTGCCTTGTTGAAGTTAATCATATTCTACCCCTAGGGAAAAGAATTCTGTTGATTCCTCATGGTTTTATAAAAAGTAAATCTATGTAAATATGCAGAATTCAATGTAATTGGAAGGTTTAGGTTTTGTTCCCTCCCTTATTCACCTTAAACTTATTAATATAGTAAAGAAAGTTCTAGGAGAGCCCAGCAGGTGTGGCTCAGTGGTTGAGCATCGATCCATGAACCAAGAGATCACTGTTTTGATTCCCAGTAGGGGCACATGCGCTGATTTTGGGCCTAATCCCCAGTTAGGGAGTGTATAGGAAGCAGCCAATCGATGTATCCATGTTTCTCTCTCATCAGTGTTTCTATCTCTCTATCCCTCTCCCTTCTTCTCTAAAAAGCAATAAAACATTTTAAAAAGTTATAAGAGAAATGAATGTAGGAGGTCAGAAGAGTCGAATCTTTTTATTCTATTCTGTAATTGTTATTGTTGTTCTCTATGTTTTATATAGAAAGTTCTTTTCATTCTGTTCAGCAGCTAATAGTTACTTGCATGAACAGCTCATGAATATCCAAGGACAATGGGGATAATTTCCTGACTTTTTAGGACTCTTAACTAATGACTTAGACACTAAAAGTCATTAGTGACTTAGTGAATCAGATGATAGTGAATTCTAATCAGATGCTCCTGAGGATGAAATATACAACATAGTCTTCTTGTTTGTTACAAAACATAGACTCAAAGTAAAAAGAAATAAAGATATATACACAATTGGCCTTGTTTATTCCTTTTAGTGACTTGGGAACCTTCAGGGCAGCTACAGAGACAAACTTGTAGGGTAATTTTGGATGATCATTTTAAAAAATCAAGAATGATACATTATCATTCTGAACAGTAGCTGGCCAGCCATTTAATTCAATAAATACTTATTGAGTACTACTCTATGCCATGTACTGTTATATGTTTGGGGATGATAACATTAATCAAAACAGGCAAGGTCCAAATTCTCATGGAATATACAGTCAAATAGAAGAGACAGAAACTAAAGACAAATAGGCAAGAAAATATTAGACAATTGTAAGTGCTGTATAGATCATTAAAAAGGTGGCAGTGATTTGGAGACTACTTGAGACTAGAATAGCAAGGACTCTTGGAGGCGGTAATATCTAAACTAAGATCTGGATGTCATGCAGACCCTGATATACAAAGATTAGGCAGCAATAGTTTCTGACCAGAAAACAGCTAGTAGACTAGTTTTCTCTGATTAAAAACTAATACCTAAAAGAGAGAGCAAACCTTATGTAGTAGGTGATAGAACAACATGATTAGAACTTATGATACACAAGGAAGATCAGGTAGACAGACACCTGATCATGGTATTCTTTTAAGGTGAGAATAAAGAATTATTGGGCTACCGGCAGCCCAGCACTCACTAAAAGGAAATGTGTGTGTGTGTGTGTAGGAGGGGTATCATATTGAGTGGTATTATGGACTAGATGATATCCCCTCAAAATGTATATGTTGAAGTTCTGACCCCAGTACTTCAGAATATGACTGTATTTGGAGATAAGGCCTTTAATGTGGTAATTAAGGGAAAATGAGATCATTAAGGTGGGCCTTAATCTGGTATGACTGGTACACTTATAAGAAGAAAAGATTAGGACACAGACAGGTACAGAACAAAGATGCAGAAAGAAGGTAGTCATCTGCACCAGGACTTGGAAGATATCAACCCTTCTGACACTTTGCTCATGGACCTCTAGCCTCCAGAACTGTGAGAAAATAAATTCCTGTTGTTTAAGCCATTCAGTCTGTGCTACTTTGTTATGGCAGCCTTAGAAAACTAATACCAATGGCTACCGAATCTCTTCACACATAGGATAGTGCAGTAAGGAAAGCTCAGCCAAAGGGTAAATCACAAGTTATGAGTTTAGAATTCCTTCACTCCCCCATTTTTTTTTTCTCTCAGAATGTTCTTCTTTCTAGAATATGCACCTGCAATCCCTAGCGATTTCCTGGATGTCAAACATATTTATATGGTATTTGATTCTCCTTGTCTACCCATTAGTGTTGCAGGGGAAGTCATACATGAGACCAGTTAGTACACCATTCTTACATTCCTCGTATTATTCTACCAACCTAATATGTTTAATAACATAGAGTTCTTTTCTCTTCATCTGTTTTGTTCTAAAATGTTTGAAAATATAATTTTTCACCAGATTTAGATAGTATGCTTCAAATGGTCTGATTTAAATTGAGGCTCATGAAGAATTCAACCTGCCCTGGTCAATGCAGCTCAGTAGGTTGAGCATGGTCCTGTGTACCAAGAGGTCACTGGTTCAATTCCTGGTCAGTCCACATGCCTGGGTTGTAGGCTCAATTCCCAGTAGGGAGCAGCCGATCTATGTTTCTCTCTCACATCAATGTTTTTCTCTCTATCTCCCTCTCCTTCCCTCCCTCTCTAAAATCAATAATAATAATAATAATAATAATAATAACAATAATAATAAAAAGGAATTCAAACTGAAGGATAGGGACCTCAAATAGCTTGACATCTTTCAGTACAGTGAGAGAAATGTGTGAATGTTGAGAGACACACCACATGTAGTGAGTCCCAATGCATAGAGAAGAAACAAAGTTATTTAAAATATTAGATAAAATATGAGTTAAAAATCCCATGGACAGACATTCCGAATCATATAAGCATTGCTTTTTCTGTCGATCTACTTTTTGTATAGTACAGAACTTTATTGAAAGTGAGTGATATGCCTGAACAATGTATGAACAAATTATTATACTCTATCTTCCATTTGTTTGCAAATATTAGTGCTTTATATAACATCATAAATATTATATTTTATCTAGATCTTTGCAAATCTTACAAAAACCCTGCTTTTCTGTATTCTTTCTTTAACAATTAGTTCCATCTTTACCAAAATTTCATCTTCAAAATGATTTGACCCTCTATACCAGTGATGGAGAACCTATGACACGCGAACTCAATTTTTTGGTTGATTTTTCTTTGTGAAATGGCATTTAAATATATAAAATAAATATCAAAAATATAAGTCTTTGTTTTGCTATGGTTGCAAATATCAAAAAATTTCTATATGTGACACGGCACCAGAGTTAAGTTAGGGTTTTTCAAAATGCTGACACGCTGAGCTCAAAAGGTTCGCCATCACTGCTCTATACCTTGGATGATAGTGGAGTCCACAATGTTTTTTACTTTGATTGTAACCACAGAAAATAATTGTGTAATGGAATAGGGTTTGGCAGGATAAAAAGGGCCAAATTGAGGAATAGTGGGAAAAATACAAGAACAGTGCAGAAATAGCACAGTACAATTCTCAATGGTTTGTTACCCATCATTTTTTTTAGTCTCAAATTAATACTTTGTTTTGATACTAAATCTATATGAGACTCAAGAGTTAAGTACTATGACATTTTCCTTAGTTGATGTTGAAATCTGAGAAATTTAAAATCCTTTTGTGATTTATACATTTTTTTTCTATTAGATTCTAGGAGTCTCAGAAGGGTCAGCCCAAGAAATTATTAATAAAGCACTTGAAATTGACAAGCCAGTGTAATCAGCTCTCTTGGAAATAGCTTGTTAATGTACATCTCAGTAGGCTTCAGAGAAAGGTCTAAGGGACTTCCTTATAATAGAGTAGATGGGATCAATTATAACCCGGTAGATTCTGAGTTTGAAAAGAGACATGGAAACCTTTGGTTTCAGTCCAATTTAACTTGACCTTCCTAGTTATAACATTTTTCCCTCCAGAAAAGTCTTTTACTGAAAGAAAAAAGTTGAATGACGGCATTTCCTAAAATTAGGATATATTAAAATCATTGAAGCTACATTGAAATAACAGTTACAAAATACTGAGATTTTTTGTGTGCTTCATGATCAAACTTCATTTTCAATCTACTTTCATCATGGCATATGTGAAGCTTGGGTCTTTTTCTTTCTTTAAAAAACAGCTTTATGGAATACAACTGATATAGAATAAACTGCACCTACATGAGGGGTAATTTGATAAGTTTTGACATGTCATATGACCCATCTAACCATCACTACAATCAAGATAATGAACATCACCCTGCAAATGTTCTCTGGTGCCCCTTTAACATGTCTCCTCCCTCCTTTCTTTGCCCTTCCCTCAATTAATCTTCAAACTGTGTTCAGCATCTACACACTAAACAGCTCAATGGAGTGAAAGTGTGCTGGTAGGGAATAAGGAGACTGTCTTTAGTCCTGTATATGTTATTATTTGTATGGCTGGGTGACTTTTTTTAACCAAGTAATTGAATATCTCTGTGATTTAGTTTTCCAATATTTTGAAAAAGGAAACTGAGTTAAAATAATTTAATATTTTCCTTTTGATGAAATGTCTTCTGATTCTCTAGTTCTAATACAGCCACAGATGCAGTGCCATATTATCAGAGAAATTATCAGTAGTAAATTTTTTAGGAGGGAAAGATAGTTTCGAAAGGGACTGTCCTGACTCATCACTTCTCCCATTAGCCCATATCAGTGTCTTACTATTCTGCCCATCTATATGACTGGAATTGCCTGCCAAAATAAATCAAGTCTTTCTTAAAGTGAGGAATAGAGATTACAATGGAATAGAGAATAGTTTGTTCAAGGTTTCTATTCAAGGTTTTTCAATATTACAATGGATAGAATGAACATAGTGCCAAAGGAAAATATTTCAGAAATGTTCTCTATTTCTCTGAAAATGATTTCATTTGAGCAGTAGCAAGTATGTAAAGAAGTCTGTACTGTATAATATTTGATATGAAGTTAATGAGCCTTTTATTATCCTTATGATTTATTTAAAGGTGAACTCTGGAATTATTATTTCTAATTATTATTATTTTAGATGTTAATGTGAAGATTGAAGTTGTGAAAGTAAATTCTAATTATTGAATGTTCAACTCAAAAAAACCTTTTATTTAGCAACTTTCTGTTCTGATATATTCTCAGTAAATGTCTGTCACATTTACTGAGAATATATCAGAAAGTTGATACATGAAGAGGTGTCATAAAGGTAGATCCATTGAGTCATAGTGAGTTATCTCTGGATAACTGTCTATTTTAACCGTACATTGGAAATGCAATAAACAATACAATCACTGTTCTATTTAAAGAACTTTGTGCTTAAAAATACCGATTTTGATCCAGCATGGACTCATAAGGTTACTGTGACATTGTTTTTAGTGACATTTTGAAAATAAAATTTACATGTTTAGGATTGAACTAATGATTTTACTTTGGACTGAAAGGAAAAAAAATGTTATTCATAGTAAGATAGAATTAAGTTATAAACAAGCACTTGCATGACAGGTAATCCATGAAAATTTATTTTATTCAAACACCATCTATATATATAAAACCCTAAGTGACCGAACGACTGAACGACCAAACGACCAATCGACCAGTTGCTATGATGCACACTGACCACCAGGGGCAAGACGCTCAATGCAGGAGCTGCCCCCTGGTGATCAGTGCACTCTTACAGCCAACCTCCCGCAGCTAGCCAACCTCCCGTGGTCCCTCCCCCTGGCCGGCCAACCTCCCACGGTTCCTCTCCCCCGCCAGCTGGCCCCCTTGATCAGCCCTGATGGGAGGGTGGCCAGCCAGCCTCCTGTAGTCTCTCCCCCCCCCCCCCAGGCCGAGGGACCCCACCTGTGCATGAATTCGTGCACCAGGCCTCTAGTTATCTTGTATTAAGAATGTATGAATGTATGGTTTGCAATAAGAAACAATGTTCTAGACAAGAAATGGTTTATTCAGTTCCAAGCCCTTGGAACTTCTGTTTATTTTTCATTGCTCTGTGTTCAGTCCCTCAGTGCAAGGCTACCTGGTGACACTGGTAATCACTATCCTTAACAAAATGTCTCATTGCAGTAGAGTCTACATTCATTTCAGCCATTAAAGAAAGCAAATATATTGTTTAACTAGAGTCTTCAGAATCTTATTTTAAGCTTCTTTGTTTAGGTGATTATGTCTTAAGTAATGCAATCTTAAAGCAAGTTTATTTGGTTTCCCACTTACTTATTCAGGCTAGTAATTTCCCTGCTTCTAAATAAAAATGTATGGCTTTATGGATCACAAAACCCTGTATCAATTGAATAATTAGAATATGCAATCTCATGATGTCTAAACATTGAGGCCTTTTCTCTTTTCCAGCTCAGTCCTCCTGGAGAGGAGAATTCTAGAAAATGTTAAACCTGAATTGCCACTACTGTATGTGCTATAGAGACTTCCCTTTATCCTTGGGAGTCATTCTTCTGAAGTTCCCTTCCCCTGGGTAAATGTATTTCTTTTCTGGAGTGTCACTTTTTTCTTCCTCATCCTTTAAACAAGTGGAAATACACTTCAGCTTCTCTCTACTGAAGTCTCTGTGCTCTGTTAGCCAAGACCCAAGACAATCTCACCCTGGCTATGTCTCTTACAGTGGTTCTCATCTCCTTCACAGAAAACTCTCATGTGTTATTGTTGTGACAAGCTCTGGTTGTGCACCTCTCCTTCAGCCATTCTTTTGTCATTTCGATTTTTAAAAAATTTATCTTTATTGTTGAAAGAATTACAGATGTCTCCTTTGTTTGTGGTGTTGTTGTTTTTCTCCAGTGACACCTTTCACCCCGCCCCCGCCCCTCCCATGTCTTCACCACTCTCTTGTCTGTGTCCATGGCTATGCATATATGCATATAAGTTCCCCAGTTAATATCTCCTCCCCCACTCTGCCTTTCCACTGAAATTTGTCAGTCTGTTCCATGCTTCTATATCTCTGAATCTATTTTGTTTATCAGTTTATTTTGTTTATTAGATTCCACATATGAGTGAGATAATGTGATACTTACCTTTCTCTGACTGGCTTCTTTCACTTAGCATAGTACTCTCCAGGTCCATCCAGGCTGTTGCAAATGGTAAGAATTCCATCTTTTTTACAGCTTCGTAGTATTCCATTGTGTAAATGTATCCCATCTTTTTTATCCACTCATCTGCTGGTGGGCACTTAAGCTGTTTCCAAATCTAAACTATTGTAAATTGCACTGCTATGAACATAGGGGTGCATATGAGGAGTAAGAAGACATCATTCTACTCAAATGCAGGGGATACATATTAGATTTAGTGGTTATTATGATAATTGGAAACTCCTGGCCTCTATTATGTAGAGACCGTTTATCCCTATGGATGTTAACTTTTTGTTCATGCTTCTAAGATCTACCCCAGCAGTGAGTTTATACCATTTCCTGAGTCCTTCCTAGGATGCCAAGTCCCTTTTCCTAAGAAAGTGCCCCAAATCAGTGAATTCCTGTGTATTCAGTCTTATATTCTGGTCCCCTTTGATAAAGAACACAGGAGTGTTCTGTGATCACTTCTTGGTCAATGCAAACTAGTTCTTGGAACATTTTAGGTGTATATTCTCTTCCCCCCACATCAGGCTTAACACACCTCTAGCCAGGTTATGCTGAGATTTAATGCTAATTATTAGCCTGGCAGCCAGGAGAGGATGTGGAAGCAGTTCCTGAATGAGGAGCACCTATTACCTTGTGGGAAAGAGGTTTCTATGGGAAGATGTTCCAGCACAGTGGAACTGTTAGCTGTTACTGGGGGAAAGTGAGTTACCTCTGCAAGCCCAGAGGGTCCCAAGAAGTTGCTGTGTCAACATCTTTGAGACATCCACTCAGGTATACCTGATTCATGTTCCACTATCCCAGCCTTTCCTGACCAGGGACCTGAACTTTTCATAGCAGACCTGACTTGGTGAGCATTAATGCTCAGAAGTTCTAGAACTCAACAGTTAGTCCTTTGGGCAGCTGCCCAAGTATGTCTTTTCTTCCACTGCAGGAGACACTCTCTGGCTTTTATATTTAGCCACAAAACTGACTGATAAAATCCCCCAGTCATTATCCTTCTGCAGGGAATCAATACAACTTAATAATAACCATCCAGCTCTGCTGTCTTTGTAGGAATTATCCCCTAACATTTTTCAAGTTTTGAGTCACTTCACTTGCCACGGCATTTTCCTCCACTGTGACATTTTCCCAGGGCATCACTGGTTATTAAAGCTTTAGCAGTTGGACTACCAGCTTGTACCAGGGACTATCCCTGCTCCACGTTACTGCATGATTGCCATTAAGTTAGTTTGGGTTCCCCAAGAAGCAGATGACAAGACAGGCTTAAACATCGGGGGAATTGATTCATTAGGAGAGATGCCTATAAGATCAGATGTGGATGGAATCAGAGAAACCTAGGAGAGCTCTGAAATGGCAATGAGAGCCTTACCTCTTCTGAGGGATAGAGAAGGAAAGGCAAGTTGGAAGAGTTATTGACTGCAGTGCTATCTGAAGAGGGTTAGGCAAGGCTGTTGGGTCATTCTCAAGTCTAAGGTAGCAACAGAGGATGCTCATATCTACCAGGAATGCTCCACCGTTGCCTGGAGGTAGCATGATAGATTTCAGCATGCAGAAGCTGAGGTCCTTAGTTTTTCTCCCTGACATTAGAGGTATGCAATGTTCATCCTTGTGGCTTTCACACTAGACTGGGATGACGAAATGAAAACCTCATCCTTCTGCTTCACCCTGGCAGTGGGCAGGTTAGGACTTACGGGCATCAATAGCCATTTCTAAAACTCCTCATCATTAAGTGTTCTCATAAACCCTCACCCCCAAATCATTTATATCCTCAATATAAGTTATGGAACTAAGAGTTATTTTACTTTTTCTGATTTAATCAACGTTACGACCTCAATATAATGATATCATTTTGCACATTTATGTATTGTCTTTATGCCTTGGTTGAAATGAAGACAAGAAGAGCATCATTTTACTATCCTGTGAGGTTTGCATGGACTAATCTGTAAGAAGGGTTGTTGATTATTGGGTGAAAGGAATTCATTTTGGTGGTAGAAAGGAGATAAATGGAATGGAGGAGGATTGTGCAGATGTTATGGAGTCTCCCCAATCCAGTGTTAGAATTTAAATTGAAGGAAATAACTTTTAAAAAAATGAATTAATGAAATTCTTGGCAAGGATTAATATCTAGAGGATGATTTCATAAGAGTGTCAGAGAGTTTTGTGAAACCCTGGGAACAATACGGACCCAAATGGCAAACTATAGCTCAGACTTAGAGATGAGGCTATGCTACCACCTCTGGGTGAAAATAACAAATGTGTTGGCAGCATGCATGAAAATTTTCCTTAGGCTGGAAAAAACTGGGCAGTGACAGCAGTGGTCAAGCTTTTCAAGTGACTTTACATAGTGTAGAAATAGAATGATGAGTGATGAATGCATCACAGTGACTATATCCAATAAATGATCTTGAGGTTCAGCTTCCCAGAAATAATGGTGTCAAATTTCTCATGAGACTAATTTCTGATAGAATACTGAGGCTTATCTATGTGTATGAGTCAGGTGTCAGACAGAAATGGGAATTATTCGGTGTATTCTGATTATGAAGAATGCTAATACAGGAAATTAGAGGCTTATGTAACCATTGCTGGCTATCAAATGAAGGCAGGGCCAGCTTCTAGAGCAGCGGTTCTCAACCTGTGGGTCGCGACTCCTTTGGGGGTCGAACGACCCTTTCACAGGGGTTGCCTAAGACCATCGGAAAACACATATAATTACATATTGTTTTTGTGATTAATCACTATGCTTTAATTATGTTCAATTTGTAACAATGAAATTGGGGGTCACCACAACATGAGGAACTGTATTAAAGGGTAGCGGCATTAGGAAGGTTGAGAACCACTGTCCTAGAAGCTACCTCATTCCTTGGCTTGTGACCCCTTCACCTTCAGAGCCAGTTCTCAAGTCCAGTGGATCAAGTTTTTCTCACTCTTGAATTTCTCCTCTGTCTCAACTTTCTGACACAGGCAGGAAAGGCTCTCCACCTTAAAGGACTCATGGGGTTAGATTGAGCCCACCAGGATAATCAAGGCTATGGTCTCAAGGTCCAGTTACCTCAATTACATCTGCAAAGTCCATTTTGCCATGTAGTATAACATATTCACAGTTCGTGGAGATTAGTGCATGGCCATCTTCGGGGAGCAATTATTCTGCTGACCGTGCTATAGAAATGGTTTTTGAAAAAAAAAATGAAGGAAATAATGAAACATTTACATTTAATTATTAGATCATTAATAGTAATTGTGAATAACTTTTATTAATATAAAGTTAATAAATTTACTCTTAATGATAAGAAAGTCAACATTCTAAAAAGAATTGTGTCTTGGAGCTCTGTGATTTGTGACAATGTAATGTAAACTAATTGAGTGGTTTTTGTTTTTTTTTTCTCCAAAAATGATACTCAGAGGAGAGAGTCTCAGAAACTTTTTTCTGCTCTTTTTATTAGAAAACATGAATTCCAAGTAAAAATTAAAACTGCTTACCTGATATACACTGAGTGGCCAGATTATTATGACCACCTGATGTTTGTAGGCAAATTAGCCGTACACTGCATCATATGGGATATGGAAGCCGAAGGCCTGTTCAAACACCTTTGCTGTCTGCAGTTACCAAGATAAAACGTCTCCAATTCGCACAGAAACACAAGGATTGGACAGTTGAGCATTGGAAAAAAGTCATGTGGTCCTATGAATCATGTTTCCAGTTGCATCATGCAGATGGCAGAGTGAAAATTTGGCGGAAACAGCATGAAAGCATGTACCCCACATGCATGAGTACAATCCTTCGAGCTGGTGGGGGCAGTGTTATGGTTTGGGGCATGTTTTCCTGGCATGATTTGGGCCCTTTAATTCATGTGGAACAACATCTGAATAGCACCACATACCCAACTATCGTTGCTGATCAAGTTCATCCTATCATGTAGATGGCATATCCCAATGGAGATGGCTTCTTCCAACAAGACAGTGCTCCATGCCATGGTGCTCATATTGTGCAGGAGTGGTTTCAAGAACATGAGGGAGACTTTACCTTGCTTAGGTGGCCCCCACATTCACCAGATCTCAATCCAATTGAGCATTTGTGGGACAAAGTTAAAAGAGCCATCAGGCAGCTGGTCCCACAACCATCAAATCTCACAGAACTGGACAGTGCTATTCATCAGACATGGTGTCAGATTCCTGGCATCACCTTTCAACATCTCGTGGAGTCAATGCCAAGAAGAATCGCCACAGTATTGAAGGCAAAAGGTGGCCCAATGAAGTACTGATGGGGTGGTCATAATAATCTGGCCACTCAGTGTATAATGCTTACATTAGTATAACATTTTGTGTTTCATAAATCATTTTATATAAAGTAGACCATATTGCTGGTTTAGAACTAATTAAAATAAAATAGGAGAGTGATAATATGCCTAAACCAATAATTATTAAAATGTTCATTCAAAGGCTTCATATCTTGAGAAAGAATTTAAACCTAATTATTTTTAATTTTACTTTAAAATCCTCCCTTGAGATTTTGTGTACTGCTTCTTGATTTGAGTATGTTCCTAGAGAGTCTTCCACTGGCAATCTTTAAGGGTAATAAAAAGCTATTCTTTCCAAAGTATGGGCAAGGAGAGATACAGTGCAGAGTAGAAGTTGTGAACTTAGATGCAAAACTGTCCAGAAATCTGAGAACTTGAAGTAGAAGCCTGTTGTTGGAATAAAGTCCACATTCCCTAATAAGATGTTCAGGTTTATTTTTAATGAGACTTCGTCAATCCCCTTCACTCATCAGATGGTTTATCTACTCTGGCCTATTTCTCAAGCTTAAACTTCACATTTCTGTATCGTTGGTCATTTTTTCCCTTTATTGGAGTGTTCTGCCCTGTCCTTTTATATATTTGGCAAATTGTTGTTCATTTTTTAAGACATAGCTGTCTTAGTCAAATATTATTAGTGTGCAGTAGTAGAGACTCCCTGAAGCTAGATTTTATAAAATCTGTAAACTTTATAGGAGGACACAGTGGTCATCAAACAGAACCTAAGGACAAGAGGGCAGGCAGGCCCCAGGAGAAGTAATAAATTGCAAATGGACTGGAATCAAAACTCTCTTCCTCTCTCCCTTTGAAACTACATGCCATTTCCTCTCTTTCCTTCAATGTCTGCCTTATACTTACATGTCTCAGAGATTGGACTTTTAAAAAAAAAATCATGTACATGGTAGAAAATAGCTAACACAGACTACATAACCTTTCAGTTTAATTGATAACATAATGGGCTAGAATTTTTATTTCCAAATTACAAATTTCTTGGGAAACCAGGTCAATAACTTTAGCTTGGGCCAGGCTTCTATTCCTATAAGACCAACACTGGCTAATCGAGGCAGGGGTCTGTACTCAAACATGTCTTCAAGGTCCCATCCTTTAATGCAAAGGAAAGGATGCAGGGATAGAAATGGGTGTATGCAGGGCAGGAAGCCTGGATTAATCTCTTAGAGCATATTCAGAATCCTGCCAGGTAGAACTAATGAGTCCCCTTTGTGATCCTGTGGAGTGTGTCAGATGATACTATTGTTAATTATATAGCACATACATAAACATCCCCATTAGAATGTGAGCTCCTCAAAGATTGGTGGGTTGTCTAATTTATTATTATATTTCCAGGACTTAATAGTGGTATAGCCCTCAAAGAGCTCAATCTAGGATGGAAAGACCAAGAACAATACCAATTTCAATACAAGGAAATATTTGATAAGGGAAATGAGCCGTATCGGAGTTTAGTGGAACTAGAGATCCTTTGGGGTATGAGTGATTGAGAAGTCTTCATGGAGACAGCATTTGACCTGTAACTTGGAAGATATGTAGATTGCGCCAGTATATAGTTGAGAGGAAGGCACTTCTAGCCCTGAGACAAACAAGAGTGAAACTGTGAAAGGAAAATACGAAGATGTACACATGGAAGTGTAAAGGGGGGTTCAGTAAAAGTCTGTGGCTATTTAGAATCTGTAGAAGGGATGAATGAGAGATGAGGTGAAAAATACAATTAATATACATTGTTTTTAATTTCTTTTTTATTTTCTCCATCACCATCTATCCCCTCTAGGCCTTCTTCCACCTCCATGCCCCAGCCCCTACAATGTGTCCATGTCCATGAGGTCTCTCTCTTTTTTTTTTTTTTTTTACTCAATCCTTCCACCCCCTAACCCCTTCCCTCACCACCAATCAGAGCTGTCAGTCTGCTCTTTATCTATAAGTCTGTCTACATTTTGCTTGATAGTTCAGTTTGCTCATTAAATTCCACATATTAGTGAAATCATATGTCTTTCTCTGATAGGCTTATTTCATTTAGCATAATGTTCTCCAGGTCCATCCATGCTGTCATAAGGGGTACATTTTACAAGCTTGCCTTGAAACAACATTTTGTTGTTTTTTGCAACATATTTTACCAGAAGACATTCAAGTAAAAATATATGTTAAAATGGTTGCTTCTGGAATGGGAGATAACAGTGCAATATGAGGATAAACGGAAATAATAAATATGTAGTTAGGAAGTTAAGAGTCATATTACATTTTCCCCTTTGCCTAGAACACAGTATATTTTATAACAACCTCTTTATAGAGTAAGTTTATTAATAAATAATAGTCAATGAATTGTCAGATCAAAGATATGTATTTTAGTTCAATCTGTGTGGAAACAAATAAAGACTACTCACATGAGAGTAAACAAAGTCTATTTATTCTGAGCTCACTATAGCAAGAGAGTTAGGCACCATTACTTCTGCTTAGCAGAGACTCAAAGGCAGTCAAGGAAAGCTTTATAGTAGAACAAGGGAAGGTTTCAGTTGTGTCCTGACCAGAGGTGTTGGTAATGAGATGCGTTGGTTAACAATATTATATTAACGAAAGGTAGAGCATTCTATGTGATTGGTTTGTGGAACACATTTGACCTTTTCTGGTTGATCCTAAATTGGAAGTGAGGGCAAAAACTGGGGAATCTGCTGTTTATTAATGAAGTCCTGGTTCTTTGTACAGCTTGTTACAAGAATTATTGTTTGGTTTCCTGGACTGCTTGCTGGAGACAGTAGTCAGATTTGCCACAGTCTGACTTGTAGATAGTGGGTGAACTTCCTGGGCTACAGATTGTGGGTCAGAGTTCTGTTTTTACATGTGGTCTAGCCATTGTGCATTTGTATGTTCAGTCTCTCATTTGCAAGAATAACATTATATGCTTCTCTCCCCAGTCTCATTTGCAAAGATAATACTAAATGCAAAAGGGATTTTTTTGATCCTCACCCGAGTATTCTTTTTTAAATTGATTTTTAGAGAGAAGAAGGGAGAGAGAGAGAAACATCTATGTGAGAGAGAAGCATCTATCGATTGCCTCCTATATGCATCCTGACCTGGGATAGAACCCACAATCTAGGTATGTGCCCTAACTGGGAATCAAACCTGCAACCTTTTGATGTATGGACAAGGCTCCAACCAACTGAACCACCAGGGTGGGATCTTTTTGTCTATACAGGTATATTATCAAAGACTACAACAGTTCTTAGTTATTATAAATATGTTGAACAAATTCATTATACATGTAGTTATAAATGAGAAAAACAAAAATACTTTACTTACTAGCCATGAATTTTCCTAGACCTAGGAACATATGGGCATAACAGTATCATGCTGGTGATAACAATACTTCTTTAATTGGCTCTTGTACGGTATTTTTTTTATTGTTCTCCTGGTGTTTTAATGTTAGGTCAATTACCTAGAAGCTCCTGCTTGGTGCCATTTTTTGCTACCCCTCCTCCTTCCCTCCCCAAACTCAAGGCCACTTTTTTTTTTTTTTTTACTGGGTCAAGTATTCCTTGCCTGGTTCTTTTTCTCTGTTATCTAGGAAACTCTTTGTTTCCTATTTTTAAAAGATTTATAGAAAGCCTTTCTCTTTATTTAGTTGGCCATACCCAGGCAAGTATGTATTCCATTTTGTTCTGAAGCTGGAAACTGTGCTGTATATAAATAAAATACTCACGACCAAGTCAGTGTGAATGAAATGGAATTCCTCAGCCTTTGTCACTGGATAATCACCCAGTAAGTGTGCTCACCTGCGCTGTGCAATACTTGATGCTTTTGACAGCTCTCCCTTTCTTGAAGCACTTTTGACTTTGATTTTCAGAATAACACATCCTTTTTTTAAAATAATCTCTACTGTTGAAAGTATTACAGATGTCCCCTTTTCTCCCCACGCCCCATTGACCTCCTCCTCCCCACTACTGCACCCTTCCCAGGCCTTCACCACATTATTGTCTGTGTCCATGGGTTATGCATATATGGTCTTTGGTTAACCTCTTCCTATTCCCTCACCCCTTCCCCTTGGAAATCTGTTCCATGTATCCATGGACCTATTTTTGGTCATCAGTTTATTTTGTTCATTAGATTCAACACATAAGTGAGATCATATATTTGGCTTTCTCTGATTGGCTTATTTCACTTAACATAATAATCTCCAGTTACATCCATGTTGTTGAAAAGGGTAAGAGATCCTTTTTTATAGCTGCATAGTATTTCATGTATAAATGCACCACAGCTTTTTTTATCCACTCATCTACTGATGGGCACTTGGGCTGTTTCCAGATCTTAGCTATTGTAAATAATGCTGTTATAAACATAGGGGTGCATATATTCTTTCTGATTGGTGTTTCAGGCTTCTTGGGATATATTCCTAAAAGTGGGATCACTGGGTCAAATGGCAGTTCCATACTTAATTTTTTGAGGAAACTCCATATTGTTTTCCATAATGGCTGCACCAGTCTGCATTCCCACCAGCAGTGTCCTAGGGTTCCCTTTTCTCCACATCCTCACCAGCACTTGTCATTTGTTGATGGTAGCCATTCTGGCAGGTGTAAGGTGGTACTTCATTGTTGTTTTAATTTTCATCTCTTTGATGATTAGTGACATTGAGAATTTTTCATATGTCTCTTGGCCATTTGTATCTCCTCTTTGGAGAAATGTTTATTTAGGTCCTCTGCCCACTTTTTTGATTGGGTTGTTTATCTTCCTTTTGTTGAGTTGTATGGGTACTTTATATATTTTGGAAATTAACCCCTTATCAGATATACCATTGATAAATAAGAATAACACCTCCTTTTGGCTTTCCTCTTAGGTAACTGTTTAATTTCATCATCATGAACAGATGGTCCACTCTTTGTTCTTTCCTTTGTCATCTGTGGTCTCCAAGATTCTATCCTCAGAAGTCTTTTTTTTCCTTAATAGACACCCCCTAATTGATCAATTCACTCCTGTGGCTTCAAAGACTATTTATTTACCAACCCTACATATACTGGTATATCTCTTGTAAGTTATACACCTGCATTTCCAGTCCCTTATTGGATATACTTCTTTGAGGTTTGAGTAATATAATAATTGCCCTCCTTTTTCATTTTTTTAAAAAAAATTTGTTTGTTTTGTTTTTTGGTTTTCACTGAGGGAGGGAAAAAGCTTAAGGGTCCATGTGGAGAGGAAAATAAAACACTGACCCTAGATTAGAGAATTCTGATCATTTCTAAACTGGAGAATGTGGCAAAGCTTCCATTCTTTTTTTCACTCTCCTGCCAACCTTACTTCCTACACACACACACACACACACACACACACACACACACACACTCTTTTTGTCTTCAGGCTAGACTGGAAAACCATGACCTAATATTCAATGATGCAGAAAAGCAGATAGAAAACAGATGAATCTTCACTAAATTCTGATATTTTTATCCATTCTGTTAATTTAAACTTGTAGGCATCAAACTCTCTCTAACTTGATAAACAGATAACTTGTTTTTTCATACACAAGGAGGGAAGTTTGAGGAAGGTGTAGTAAGTGGGCAGAATAGTATTCCTCTGATACCTACCTGTCTCTCAGAACCTAGAAGTCAGATAGAGAAAGTCAAATACCATATGGTCTCATTTACACATGGAATACAAAATACAAAATATATATACAAACAAAACAGAAATAAATTTGTAGATACAGAGAGCAAACTAATATTTGCCAGATGGGAGCGGGTGTTAAGGGGCCGGGTGAAAAAGGTGAAGGAATTAAAAAGTACAACTGGTAGTTACAAAATAGTCGCTGGGATATGAAGTATGGCATAGGGAATACAGTTAGTAATATTGTAATAACTGTGTATGGTGTCAGGGGGTACTAGACTTATCGGGGGAGTCACTTAGTAAATTATATGAATGTCTAACTACTATGCCTATGCTGAAACTAATATTGAATGTCAACTGTAATTGAAAAAAAAATTTAAAGTCATAAAAGAAAGCATTAGGTTTCACCAGCAGTCTCCAATTGGATGTTCCAAAGGAACAACAAATTCAACAGAATCACAGCCTCTCATTTACTGTCTCACCTCAGCCTGCTTTTCCTCCTGGTCTCACTAACTCAGGGAATATAATCACTTTCCTGTAACTGAGAATAAAGAAAAGACAGAAAAATATGCAACTCCTGTCTTTTCCTACATATTTTCCATGAAGCATTAAAGTATTAAAATTAGAAAGGAAAAATGTATATTCTTTTGGCAGCAATATCCCTTTTACAACTAACTGATCCTCTGTATTTCATGATACTAGCTGCACTCTGTGGCTCTTATCAGTTCTTTGATGGACAGTCATGGATTTGCATTGTGATAGCTGATACTTGTGCCTCTAAATCCTACAGTCTTATTCCTGGCTGCCTATTTTTTTAGAATTCAATTTTTCCATCTGACCTATAATGACCTGTTCATATCAAATAGTTTACAATATACAGGAATGCTCAAAAGTATGTGTAGAAAGCATACATTTCTTTGAACCTTGTGAAATAGATGGATGATATATAAATTATTACAAAAAAGAGACTATTTTAAAACATCAGTCCTACATTAAATGCCGGGTTCTTATTGCAGACTGAACATGAAAATGGTCACTCTAAAAGTTAATATGACCTCTTTACACATATAAAAATAATGTTCTCTAGAAATTACAATTCTTAGAATTGCAAAGAACATAGCAATATTCACAGAAATGCACTAGATTTTGTCACTTATTTTACTTTTTATCTTGGAATAAAATGTATTTTAAAATTTACCCATTAAGCCTGGCTGGCGTAGCTCAGGGGTTGAGTACCGACCTATAAACCTGAAGGTCGCTGGTTCAATTCCCCATCAGGGCACATGCCTAGATTGAGGGTTCAGTCCCCAGTGGGGGGCATGCAGGAGGCAGCCAATTAATGATTCTCTCTCATTGATGCTTCTATCTTTCTCTCCCTCTGAAATCAATAAAAATATATTTTAAAAAATTACCCATTAAAAGTATATCATCTTAATATTTGATTCTGTTCATAGAAAATGGCTTAGAGTTTTCCATGAAAATAGTTTTCTTAACACTCCTCAAATATTATAAATTAAGAATTATAATATATGTAATAAATTGGACCTCTTTATAATAGCACTACTGCAAACTCTTGATTATAAAACAGTTTATTTAAATGTCAATGTGCAAGGTATCAATTTTGTTTGTTAAAGAATAATGGCTTTTTTCACTCCTTTGTTTTGAATGTAAGAATTAAATCTTTGTGGTGGTAGTAGTTAATATACTATATATTTACTATGTGCCAGATATTGCACTATGCATTTCATCTATAAATTCATTTCACTCTGTGGTGTGATCAGTACTACAGGCGTACAGTCCTTATACTGAAATCTTTGGGGCCAAATATGTTTTGAAAATGAGAGATTTTCAAGGTTCACAAAGATAATACAGTGCATATACACTGTGGATTAGGTAATACTTAGAGAGAGGGCTAGGGCAGCATTCCAAATCAAACACATCAATATTTCACTAGAGAAATTTATAGATGTTCACATTACATTGGAAAATAAGGCTCAGATTTGTTCTTATTGCCAGGTAAGTTTGTTAAAAAACTTAAAGTTTTCAGTTTTGAAAATTTTTGGGTTTTATAATTGTGCATAGGGAATTGGTGGCCCATGTTTTGTGGCCATTCCTGCATTTCACAGATGAAGAAAGTGAAGTATAGCATTATTAAGTAACTTATCCAAAATCATGTTGAAAAGCTAGAGATTAGATCCTGCTCCAGAATCTTTCACCCTCTATGATCTACTATCATCCTTGAGGCTGGCCAATAAATAGAAGACAAGTTCCCATCCTCACGATGCAACAAGTTTGTATTGCATCCCTGCAGATGTAATTCACCACCTCACAAGAACCCATTGTTCTTTTTAATGTTGAGAGGAGATTTTCTTCCTAACCTCCATTCACCATTTGTAATTTTGCCTTTAGGAGCAACAGGTAATAAATCCACTCCTAAGTGACAGTATTTCAAATATCTAAGGATGGTCCTTACCATTTTCCTTTTGTTTATTTAAACACTCCCAATTCTTTCATCGGTTACATTCTTTCCTTTTCCATAGCAAGTCTAAATGTCTTTCTGACAAGTACCATGTTTTTATTAATGTTCTTTTAAAATCTATTCTGACCAGAAGCTGATTTGGCTTTTGGTGTAGAGTACCGTGGGATATAGTTTCTGTGATAAGAACACCATTCTTATATTGGAAATGAACAAATGTTCTGACTTTTTTACTCTCTGTATTCTGCTATTAACTTATTATTGCCTCTGTGGTTAACTGATTCTCACATATTTTTATTACATGAGTTACAAGCAATTTTCACCATCATTTACTTAAGAATTTTTACTAAATGAGTTCATTTCACTAAATATATTTAAAAATGCAAAATCTAGTATTACAGATGTATTGTAGTCATATTTTTTAATATATATTTTTATTGATTTTTTTTACAGAGAGGAAGGGAGAGGGATAGAGAGTTAGAAACATCGATGAGAGAGAAACATCCATCAGCTGCCTCCTGCACACGCCCTACTGGGGATGTGTCCGCAACCAAGGTACATGCCCTTGACCAGAATCAAACCTGGGACCCTTCAGTTTGCAAGCTGACATTCTATCCACTGAGCCAAACCTGTTAGGGCTGTAGTCATATTTAACATTTCTTCATTTTGCCAGGATAATTTAGAATTTAGAATCTGTTATCTATTAGGTAACTTTTTGGCTTTATGGAATTTCAGTCTCTGCTTAATGTCTTCTTATCAAAGATTCCATCTTTGATCACACTTTATAAACTTAACATTGTATTATCTTAAAAATTATCATTCTGTATGTGCATGATAGTCTCTATGCATGATAAATTCCATATGCAATTTGCTTATTTGTTCTTCATCTCTCTCAAACAGAATGTATGCTCCATGAGAACAGTCTTTATTTTGTTCACTCATATACCTCACAATACTATAACAATGCTTGATACTTGTAGATATTGAATAGATATTTAAATTGATTGAATCTTAGGGAGTATTTAATATCTCCATCAGGGCACTGATAAAACTGTGAAACAGCTAGATCGCAAAAGGTAGAATCTTATAAGCAGGTCACTGAATATCTTGTTAAGATTGTTACATACCCAATAACTTCAGTGTTTGGTATCATTTTAAATCAAAGACAACTCTGACATTTTTAATTACTATCTTGTTACAGCAATAGTATGCTTCTTTGTGACCTTTCTCTAATCAATGAATAAAGGAATACTATAAAAAATGTATTTTACTGTGATTTACTTTGGGTTTTTTTTTTTTTATTGCTTAAAGTATTACAAAGGGTATTACATATGTGTCCTTTTTTTTTCCCCGCCCTTGACAATCCCCTGGCCTCCCCTACCCCCCAGTGACTGTGATTTACTTTGAATAAGCAATGAAGCCTTTTGAAAGTCACCTTGCTTCTCTCATACTAATAAACAAACCATCTTCTATAATAATAAAAGCATAAATTAGACCAGACAGCTGAATGACCTTCTAGATGTCATTCCGGACGTCCTTCCTGATGGAGCTGTGGAGGCAGGAGCAGAGGCAGAGGTGGTTAGGGGCAGACAGTCAGGCGAGTGGTTAGGGGTGATCAGGCAAGCAGGCGAATGGTTAGGGGACATCAGGCAAGCAAGTGAGCAGTCAGGGGCAATCAGGCAGAGTGGTTAAGGGCAATCATGCAGGCAGGCAGGCAGAGGCAGTTAGTGGCGATGAGGCTGGCAGGCGAGTGGTTAGGAACCAGCAGTCCCAGATTGCGAGAGGGTGCAGGCTGGGTTTAGGGACTCCAACGCTCCCCCCCACCACCACCCTGTACACAAATTTTGTGCACCAGCTCTCTAGTTTATTTATAATTGATTCTATAATTTTACCAAAAATCAAGATCTATTCTGTAATTTCCAGTAGTTCCTTGTTCCTAGCTTTTAGAAATTGGTGCAGTCACCATCCAGTTGTCCTCAGTTCTTCTCCCAACATATGTGATTTCTTTGATTATAAATGTTCTTGTAAGGAATGTAAATGTTCTTTTTCCCGTCTGTTATAAAATTAACCAAAACATGGATACTTGAGCACCTTAAAACTTTCTGGTCCTTCTCACTATATTATTACCTGTAATGAACTGATATTGCTTTTTTCCCATTGGTTGTTTTTCTCTTTCTATGCTAAGCCTATTCTTACTGTTATAGAAGACACATTTGTAAATGTGTCTTTTCCTGTAACCTGTTAATATTATGTCATCTTCATCAATCAATAACGCATCTCTTCTTCTTCCCCATTTGCTTTTCTATAATGATAATAATAACCAACATTTAAACATTTAAGGAGGTTTTACTCGTGACATTTATTTTTTAGAGTTATTCTCATTTAAGTCTCAAAATGATCCTAGGGGATTGGTATTCCTGCTGTCCTTATCCTTAGAAATAGGGAATGTGTCAACATACTCACTTCACACAGGTCAAAGTGGGCCAGGGCAATGGAAACCATTAGAAAGTTGTCAGTAAATTGGCTCTTGATCACTGGACTAGTCAAAACCTCATCATTTCCCACTCAATTACTTTGGTAGTAAACCTAATTTCACAAGATAAACTGTAATAAGTATAGCAAGACAGTGGAAAGAATTTGCTTTTGTAGAAAGAAGACAGACTTATTTGCTAGTAACTAGTTTAATATTTCAATCTAACAATTAAAAATATAGTGTCCATCTTTAACAGACGCTACTGAAAGACTTTGAAAAGAAGTAAAGCACATCATTCATCACAGATTTCTACTCAGAAAAACCAAAGCCTTGCCTCTCAAAAATTTGGATTTAAGTTTAAAAGTGTGAGGGTAAAAAGGCACTGCTAAATGTCAAGTCACATTTGGTGGCATGGTGAGGAGGACTGATTAAACGCATTTTCTCCCTCAAATGGTCTTGGAACTGTTTATAATGTTTTTATCCCCTGGACTTGAAACTTTCAAGGTCTATGTGCCTTTTTCTTTTCCTAATTTTTCCAAATTATATTGGTAAGATTGAACATTTATTTTAAAAAATCAGTATACTTAGGAATACATGTTTTCATTTATCACAATTTATTTTCAGAGATGATAACAAGGGTTAATAAACTTGCCTATTACAAGAAAGCTTGTTTTCATGTGCATTTTCTCTAAAGCAAAAACCTGAATGATGAAGTCAGATGATCTTTCATGAGGACAAAGGACTGACCTAATAACACGATCATGGGTTCATGGGTTCATGAAGTATCTTGAGGTTGAACAAAAGGTTTCTCCCCATAAAAATTGTACTAATTCTGGCCTATCAGTGCCTGAATCACCTATCAATAATTTAATTTCTTACCATTAAGAATATTTTTTGCCTTAGGAGGCAACACTGTGACCTGAGCGGCAGCCTCTTAGAACTTTTATAACTTGGCAGATAAGCTATCTCAATTTATCAAAGAATAGCATCTTAGATTAAAGAAAAGCATCTCACCCAG
Organism: Myotis yumanensis; assembly: GCF_028538775.1. Classification (NCBI taxonomy): domain Eukaryota; kingdom Metazoa; phylum Chordata; class Mammalia; order Chiroptera; family Vespertilionidae; genus Myotis; species Myotis yumanensis. The sequence goes on from NW_027223754.1 coordinate 174,184,944, forward strand.
GATGGGTAGTTTCTTTTAAATCTTTGTTTTTATTGTTGACACTACTACAGATGTCCCCAGTTTCCCCCTCTTTGCTCACCTCCACCTAGCTCCCCTCCTTCCCTCTGGTCATTATCACACCGTTGTCTGTGTCTGTGTGTTATATATCTGTGCTTTTTGGCTGAATCCCTTCACCTTCTTTCATTCAACCCCCCGCCCCCCCCCCCCCCTCCCCTACCACCACCACCACTCCCTGTGACAGCTGTTAGTCTGTTCCATGTATCCCTGTCTTTGTTTCTATTTTGTTTGTCAGTTTATTTTGTTCTATACCTTCCACTATAAGTCAGATCCAAGAAGAGTAGTTTTTAATGGGGCTGGAAACATCTTGAACTTGAGCTGTTTCATGGAAGGCACAAGGGGCAAAACATTATGGATATGCAGTCTTTCACAGGACAGAACAAGGTGCTCCTATTTTCATGGATTATTTTCTTTATCAGTCAGGAAACTTCCACATTGAAAAGACTGAATTTTCTCCTGAACACATAATCAATATTTAGTAATCAATATTCCATTTCTTTACAAGTAGGCTTTTCCATCCACTGATTACTATTATCACTTAATAAAGAGAATTGAAAGTAGAGGCTGTTGGATTTGAGCAAAATTTTCCTGAAATTTGAGGGTATTTTTGTTGTTGTTTTTCTGGTTGATAATCCACTTTAAAATGTTCCTGCAGTTCCTTATTTAGTGCTTGTTTTTATATTAGACATTAAACCCAGCCTGGATTTAAGACTAATTTAATTTGTTCCTTCTCTGTAAGGAAAACTACTTACCTTGATTTTCCTTCCTAGATGCTGGGGTCCAATCCCAGCGGGTCCAGGGGTCCCTTAAGGTGTGGACGGAGTCGGCGAAGAAGGAATGACACGAAGACAGCCTTCAGTTGATCAGCAGCCTAGTCAGGACCTCTAGCCAGGATCTCCAGCCAAAGTTCTGGTCGGAGCTCTGGTTAGGAACTGATGAGGTTCTGATGAGGATCTCATGTTTATTGTCTTGTTACATCCGTATTTATACCAGCCGATTTTAATCCTGTCAATTTCTATTACAAAGGTTAGGGTGTTTCTTATCTCCATTCCAGGGAGTAAAGATTATGTAGCTTAACTACCCGCCTGCCACTTAATTAAGGGGTTGTATCCTCTCCCTAACCTCAGGGAAAAATCCCCACCTGGGGAAACAACCTTTCTCAGAGAGGTGACCTTGGTTAAAACACATGGCACTAAGGAGAGCAAACATATTAAGAACAGTATGCTATATATGCCAGGTCCCTTGAAACATATGCTGTGCAGATGTTTCTTTCCTGCAGCGACTGTGTCAAGCCGCAAGGATGGACCGGCTCCCGGCAAATTCCCCCTTTTTTATTTTTTAAATGATAGCGCATGCAAATCAGTGGCCACCTCTCAGATTGGGCTGTTTAAGACTTGGAAGAAGACTGGCAAGCAATGACAACAAGCATAGCTATAAACATAGTGGATGGAGCGCACAAGGAGCCCCGTTCCTTAGGAGGTTGCTGGCCTCTTCAGTCAAGAGATTTCAGCTGTCCTCAAGTTGTTGGTTTGGTTGTCTTTGTTGGTCTGGCTAGCAGGCGGCGTCACTGGCGACGGGCTTCCCGACGTGTCAGCGAGTTGAAGGGCTGCATCAAAGGGTCCATCAGGGCCGTGCTTGATGGTGGCGTCTGCGTCCAAGGAGGAGTAAGCTGTGTTCTCTGGGTCAGCTGTTATGGAGGATGGAGGGTAGTAGAGAGAAAAAGAAAAGAAAGCAAAAGAACTACAAGGCATGGAAGCGTTCAGAAAAAAGAGGAAGAAGAAAGGGAAGAAGGCAGCATCCTGCTCCAGCCCTTTCTTTCAGCTGCCCCTTTCCCTGTGGTCCAAGGTAGAAATGGGAAACAAGTCCTGTCGCAGTGAAAGGGAAGCTGCTGTCAGCCAGGTCTCTTATCTAGGTACTGATCCCAGCTGGACCAAGTCTCTTTCTGTTCCCGATCTGAGCTGGACCAAGTCTCTATTCGTTATCTGGGTCCCTATCTGGGCTGGACATGGGAAGCGAGAAGCAGCCATGGGGGAAGGAGACCTTCCTCAGAAGGGGCGAGTGTTCAAGCCCCTGCACCATTGGGGGGGTGAGGATCTGTGCCCCACCTCTGTTGAACCCCAAGTTCTCTCCTACTGGCCCCTCTGTGACTGTGCCTGTCTTAGGTTGTTCCTCCCTGAGGAATCTTACCCGTCTTTGACTAACCAGCCAAGCTCCGGGGCCAAGCAGGGTAATGTGAGGTTCAGTTCTGTCTCCTTGGTAGTCTATGTCCCTCTGGCCTCCATGCCCAGCAACTGCCTTTGGATCCCCTCGCCTGCTGGCGGGGTCCCGGCATTGATCACATATCTTGGGGAACCCAGGTTTCTTCTCCAGAGAGAACCCAGCTCACTCCATTGGGCGAGAGACATATCCATTGTACCAGTCACCGTGACCTCAGCATTAACAGAGAACTCAGGCAACAGCTGTGGGCAATTGGATTGTAAGAAGAGGGTCCCTCTTGACACAAGGGTCAGAGGGGCCAATACAGGAAAAAGGAGAGTCCTGGGACAGGGCTTTCTCAGCCCAGGATGTCAGGCTCTTGGCACAAGACAACTCCATGTATGGGACATATACCAAACATCCATAGTCACGGCATAAAAGGGAGGTGCCCTTCCTGGAACAGTAGGGTAGGGAGATTCTAGAAAAGGCTGTGTTCAGGAGAGAAGGAGAAAGGCCAAAGAACCAGCAAACAAGTAGTTAGATTTTAAAAAAAGGAAAAAGGAAAGGAGATGTGGGGCAAAGCTGGAACATAAGGACAGACAAAAAGGGGGCACATGTGATCCTTCCAATGGACAGGTGGTTCCAGCTCAGGGCTGCACATCTACTGCAGACGGGCTCTGGTCAGGTGTGCTAGGTTGAGGCGGAGATGGAGGGCGGTGAGACATAAGGTCGGACTAGACGGTCTGGAATCCACACAGGTGAGTCTGCGTCCTGTGGAAATATACAAGCATATCCTCTCCCCCGGGTTAAAAGTACATCAGGTCCCTTCCAGGCTCCTGTAAGCAAGTCTCTCCATTTGACGAGGACTTTAGGTTTAGTTAGATCAGGGTTCCAATGCCTGTACATCGGGGAATTTCCCTCAGAATCTACATTTAGTATATTAATTACAAATAAACTATGTTGTAGAACATGATGAGGAGAGGAATATTTAAACTCATTTTCTTGTAATTTTTTAATTTGTGTTTTTAAAGTTTGGTGAGCCCTTTCTACTATTGCTTGGCCTTGAGGATTGTAAGGTATTCCTGTAGTATGTGCGATGCCAAATGTAGAGCATAAGTTTTTAAAAGCTCTAGAGGTATAGGCAGGCCCATTGTCTGTTTTAAGTGCCCTTGGTATTCCTAGGTAGGAAAAACATTGGAATAAATGTTGACTTACATCTTTAAAGGCTTCTCCTGTACGTGCAGAAGCAAGGATAACATGAGAAAAGGTATCAATACAAACATGCACATAGCAAAGTTTGCCAAAAGATGGGACATGAGTAATATCCATCTGCCATAAGTCACAGGGTCTAAGTCCTCTAGGATTAACTCCAGTAGCAGGGCTAGGAAAATGAGTAGGACAATGGCCGCAGTCACGCACAATACTTCGAGCAGCTTCTCTAGATATGTGATAATATAGACGGAGAGCAGAAGCATTTTGATGGTGAATGGCATGAGACCGCCGGGCTTCTTCTAGAGCTGTACAAACTACTGGGCGAGTTAGTAGATCCGCCTGATAATTTCCTTCGCTTAAGGGTCCTGGTAGGCAGGAATGAGCTCTAATATGTCCAATATAGAAAGCCTTTTCTCGTTTATGAATGTAAGTTTGTAGCTGAGTTAACAAAGAGAAAATGGCTGTTCTTCCTTGTGGGAGAGAGGCGGTCTCAATATGAGGAAATAATTTAACTATATATTGAGAGTCAGTGTACAAGTTAAAGGGAACCTGTTGCAATTGTTCAAAAGCATAAATGACTGCCAAAAGCTCTGTTCTCTGGGCTGACGTCTCTAGGGTTTGTTGAACATGGGTTATTGAATCAATGATTGTTACTGCCTTACCATTAGAGGAGCCATCTGTGAATACTAAGGAGGCAGGAGGTGATAATGGCTCTTTTGAACATTTAATAGGAAATATAAATGGATGTAGGGAGAGAAATTGCAATATAGGTGATCTTGGCAAATGATGTAAAATTTGTCCTGGGAAGTTACCTATAGCTATTTGCCACTCTTCTTCAAATTGTAATAGTGTGTCTAATTGTTCTCTTTTATAAGGTATTATTATCTCAGTAACTTCTCTTCCAAAGAGTTCGATACTGCGGCGTCTACCTTTGATAATGAGAGTGGCCACTAGGGAAGGATAGGATGGTACAATCTTCCTAGGAGTGACAGGTAAATGTATCCATTCTAATGGTCCTTCCTGCCATAAACATCCTGTAGGAGTATATTTAGTGGCTAGAATAATTAAGGCCCAAGATTTGGAATAATCTAGATACTGTAGTTGCTGTTTATTGATGGCCTGTTCTATTTTTGCTATAGCCTTTTCTCCTTCTATAGTTAATTGTCGGGGAGACTTAGGGTTAGAATCTCCCTTTAAAATGTCAAATAGAGGTTTTAAGTCAAAAGTGGTTATTTTTAGATATGGCCTGACCCAGTTGATATCACCTAATAGTTTCTGATAATCATTTAATGTGTTTAAATGATCTTTTCTTAATTGTAAAGGCTGATGGGTGATAGTAGAGGTATGTAATATTCTGCCTAAGTAGGAAAAAGAAGGTTCAGTCTGAATCTTTTCTGGGGCTATTTTTAGACCATAATTTTCTAAAGTAAGGACGGTCTGAGTAAGAATTTCCTGTAAAGTAGCCCGATCTTTATGAGCTAGTAAAATATCATCCATATAATGAATAAGATATAGATCTGAAAATTTCTTTCTAATAACTTGCAATGCCTGATCTACAAACTTTTGACATAATGTAGGACTATTTTTCATCCCTTGTGGGAGAACCTTCCATTGATATCTCTGATAAGGCTGTTTAAAGTTTTCTGATGGTATGCTGAATGCAAATCTTTGACAATCAGCTGGATGAAGAGGTATAGTGAAAAAACAATCCTGTAAGTCAATAACAACAACACAATACTCCTGTGGAATTGCCACAGGGGAGGGCAATCCAGGTTGTAAGGAGCCCATATCTTCCATGGTGTCATTTATGGCTCTTAGATCTTGCAAAAGTCTCCACTTGCCTGATTTCTTTTTTATTACAAATATAGGTGTGTTCCAGGGACTATTTGATGGCTCTATATGTCCCTCTGCTAATTGCTGATCAATTAATTGTCGGGCTGCTGATATTTTCTCAGATGTTAAGGGCCATTGCTCAACCCATACTGGTTGTGATGATTTCCAGACTATGGGATCAGCAGTCCTATGGGCAATGGCCCCAATTATAAATCCTGTCGAGGAGTGTGAGGTATTACTCTCTTTTCCTAATCCCTTTTCTGGATTAAATCCCATGTGCAGCATCTGTGATGTTACTCTATCACTGGGGCTATATAATAGAACTCCCATTTGAGACAAGATATCTCTTCCCCATAATGTAAAGGGGATAGTCGTAATTACATAGGGACAGAAGGTTCCTGAATGTTGATCTTCATCAGCCCAAGTTAAAATCTGAGAACTCTTTTTTACATCAGATGCCTTGCCTAGTCCTACTAGGGAAGTGGAGGTGGTATGCGTGGGCCATGAAGAGGGCCAATCCTTCCCTGCTATGCAGGAAACATCTGCTCCTGTATCCAATATACCTTCAATTGGTTTTCCCTGAATTTGTAAAATTTTTGTAGGTCTAGTAGCATGGATTTCTTGTATCCAAAATGCTGCATCACTAGATCCAAAGCCTCCGGCCCCTCTGGCTTCCTGGGTAACAGCTGTCCCTATTTTATGTATTGGTAACAGGAGTAATTGGGCAATTCTCTGGTTGGGCTGAATCTGTATAGTTGTGGTGGGTGGGGAAAGTAAAATCTGTATTTCTCCTGTGTAGTCTGCATCAACAACTCCTGGGATGACTAAGATCCCCTGTAACGAGGTGGAGCTCCGCCCTAATATTAATCCTACAGTTCCCTCAGGCAGCGGCCCAGACACTCCTGTAGGAATGGCTGCTACTGGCGAGTCTGGGGTTAGTATTGCGTGGGTTGTTGAATGGAGGTCCAATCCTGCACTGCCTGGGGTTGCTCTGAAGAGGTCACTGACGGATTGAAATTTGCAGCAGAGGGGTTGAGGGTCGATGCCCCTATTATTGCAGGGGCCTGGGGCCGGCCCCTTCTCAAGTTTCCCAATTGAGGTGATGGGATATAACCTCCTTGGGAGCGATTTGTAGAATTTAAAGGCCGACCATTTTTATGGTATTTCGATCTACATTCTTTTGCCCAATGGAATCCTTTCTGACATCGGGGACAAACGGTTTTTGGAGGATTAATATTATTCCCTGATGTATTTCCAGGCTGTCGAGGAGCTTGCCATCTGGCTTGAGTATTATTATTTCTATTTGGGCATTCTCTGCTAAAGTGCCCAGATAAGCCACAAGAGTAGCAGTTCATATTTCTTTTATTACCTGTATTATTGCTGGCTTGTCCTATGCCCTGTACATATTGAGGGTATGTCTCCCCTTTGAGAGCTGCAGCTATAGCTACACCCTGTATAAATGCTGGACTTACATCAGCACACTGTTTTATAAAATCATTTATAGTTCCCGTTCTGCGAATCGGCCTTAATAAAGCCTGACAGGTATTATTAGCATTTTCAAAAGCCAGTTGTTTGATTAGGATATCGGCAGCCTCTTCATTATTGATTACTCTCTTGACTGCCTGTATGAGGCGAGAAAGGAAATCCTGATATGGTTCCTCGAACTTCTGTTTAATCTCTGTAAGGGAGGTTGTTTTTCCTGCTGTATAAGGTAGGGATTTCCAGGCATTTACTGCACAACTGTTTACTTTAATAAGTGCCTCTTTGGGCATATACATTTGCTCCTGAGCCGTGTTAAAATCACCTTCTCCTAATATCATGTCTAGGGTTACTCCTCCTCTGGATTTTTTGCTAGTGGCTACAGCTTTCTTAGCAAGATCGTCATATTCAGTTTTCCATAATAAGTAATTGCCTCCTGAGAGACAGGATTTACAAACCTGTGACCAATCATAAGGAGTCATCCATTTATTGGCTAGGGTTTCTACCAAGGTTAGTGTGTAAGGAGCTAGAGGTCCATATTCAGAGCAGGCCAATTTTAATTCTTTAAGTATTTTGTAAGGTATAGCCTCCCAGGTGGGGCTTTCGTCCTCATCAAACTCATTCTCATATGCAACTGGGAAGCAGAGTGAGAACTCAAGATCTCCATTAGCTTCAGCTTCTCTTATCGCCCTTTGAAATTTAGACATGGAGCTCCTAGGAGCCGCAGGACCTGGTTTAGGCTTTCTTTCTAATTTAGGGAGCCTGTTTTGAATGGGAGGGCCTCTCTCCTCTCTACTGACTGGAAAGGAACAATGATCATGTTTATGATATTTATTCTCCTTCCGATCAGTAGGCATAGCTAAATTGCTCTTAGATTGAGCTGGAGACAATAATGATGTGTCTTCTCTAGGTGGATCCGAGGGACTATTTAAAGTTTGAGAACGTTCAATAGTTTCTGCCTCTGGTGCCAAGATGCCACGAATTAAATTCCAGAGGGGAAAAGCATTTTCCGGGACCTTCTGGTCCTGCGGATGGAAGGTGTGATAATTCATAAATTGCTCTCCTATTTTAGTCCAAGTTGTTAAATTAACAGTTCCATCCTCAGGAACCCATTGACATGCATATTCTATAAAACTTTCTATCTGACTGGGAGTAATCTCAACTCCTCTGCTAGCAAGCAGATGCATCAAAAGATTAACACAGAGTCTTTTTTCTTTAGACTCAGTATGACCCATCTTGTCAATCTAAGTTTTGTACTAACTACCTGCTTACCCTACTTATCCTCTATACGAGGGGTCTTCAGCACCCTACTGTGCAGTCCTATCCGTCCCAAGTACGTCCAAAGTACGGGGGGACTTACCTTCGTGCCCCACGTTGGGCGCCAGTTGCTGGGGTCCAATCCCAGCGGGTCCAGGGGTCCCCAAAGGTGTGGACGGAGTCGGCGAAGAAGGAATGACACGAAGACAGCCTTCAGTTGATCAGCAGCCTAGTCAGGACCTCTAGCCAGGATCTCCAGCCAAAGTTCTGGTCGGAGATCTGGTTAGGAACTGATGAGGTTCTGATGAGGATCTCATGTTTATTGTCTTGTTACATCCGTATTTATACCAGCCGATTTTAATCCTGTCAATTTCTATTACAAAGGTTAGGGTGTTTCTTATCTCCATTCCAGGGAGTAAAGATTATGTAGCTTAACTACCCGCCTGCCACTTAATTAAGGGGTTGTATCCTCTCCCTAACCTCAGGGAAAAATCCCCACCTGGGGAAACAACCTTTCTCAGAGAGGTGACCTTGGTTAAAACACATGGCACTAAGGAGAGCAAACATATTAAGAACAGTATGCTATATATGCCAGGTCCCTTGAAACATATGCTGTGCAGATGTTTCTTTCCTGCAGCGACTGTGTCAAGCCGCAAGGATGGACCGGCTCCCGGCACCTAGACAACAGAATCTTGGTTACAGAGTTGGCTAGAGTTTATCTAGGTGGAATTCAACAAGAAAGGGTTTTATTACTGAGGACTTTATTAAGCTAGTAAATGACATATTTAATGGTGACTAAATCTACAGGATTGTATAGTTAACTTGACATAATTATTATATGTGTTCGGATATTAATGTCAATTTCTCTTCCTTAGAAATTGCGAAACCTTTTTGCCAAGGACTGACTAAAGTGATGTACTTTCAATTTTCCTTTTGCTTTTTTAAAACATCTAAGTTATAATTTTTCTTTTATATGTGATTATCATATAAAATCTTGCTAATGATAATAAGGAGGTAATTTTTTTGATATTACAAATTAGAAAGTTATCAGTTTCTTTACCTGAAATAGCTCAAAGGTTTATTCGTAAAATTTTAAACACAGTATTTCATAACCTGTGTTTGTTTTTAAAATAAATGTAGTTTTCCTCTTTATTATGAAAGTAGCACATGTTCATAAATTTTTTGATAAACAAAGAGAAGGTAAGAACCACCCATTAGTCTGCTATACTGTATATATAGTTTGCAGATTTTTAATTCATCTCCTTGTACATAAACACTTAAAGCCATTGTATATTCTGTCTTGTACCCTTTGTTTTTCACTTAATATTCATGAGTCTCTTTTCTTTTCAATAAACAAACTTCTATGATATCTTGAATGGACATTTTGAAACTCCTTTAAGTTACCTCAATTTTGAACATTTAATTTACCTCCATTTTTTTTCCTATTATAAATAACACTGTGGCAACTATTTTTGCAATTAAATATTTGGGCACATGTTTACTGATTTCTGAGAAATGGATTTTCCAGATGAAAAGAAAAAATCATTTGAACGCTTTTCTATTGTCATTATAGCCATTCTTCTATTGTCAGCTATAGTTTAAAACACCTCCGCAACTGCCTATAACTAGTATGTGAATGTTTTTAATCTAAGTATTCTGATCACAGCCATGATAGTCTTCCCTCTTGCACTGCAGTGTGGGGAGTTTTATAAGCTTCTGGAAACTGTGACATTTATTTAAAATAGTAGCCTCTGGGTAGAACAAGGATTCTGATTACACGGGAAGCCACAATCCAGAGAATGTGTTGTTAAACCATGTACAACAATTTGTGCGGGCAAAGTTTGTACAATTCAGAATTCAGGTCATGATCCTCATCCCCCATAACTTATTAGATCCATTATAGGCACTAGAAACACCAGAAAAGGATGAAGGGAGATGGATGTCACCTCCTTGGTTCTTGTAAGGCTTGTGAAAAAGAATTCAAAAGTGACCTTGGATGGTTGCATTATAGTAAAGCAAATTTATTAAAGGAATAAAATAAGTAAACTTATCAAAGAAGCAAGGTAAGCAAATCTATCAAACTACATCTGACCTAGAGCACTTCTGGGCTTCTCAGCTAATCTGAGAAGCATTGCCTGGTAGGTTTCGAGGAGTTTTATACCCTTCTCCCTGTAGGTTTCAAGGTTCCTCTGCCAGGTATATTGAGCACAGACTAAATTTCAAGGTACCCCTTTTACTTTATTGAGCCTTTCCCAGAATTTATGAGAAGCATCTGGTGATTTTAACTAGACAAGCACCAAAACTGCTGGCTTCTCTGTTTATGGAGTGAGATAAACGCCTCCCCCCCCCCCCCCCCCCCCGCCCCCTTCTAATTCCCTTTCCCATAAAGGCTGACTTCTTTGTTTAATAGGTGAGATAAACTCTCCCTTCTCCCCTTCTCTCTTCCCGCCTCCTGCCTTAGCAGTTCCAGAGTGATTTAAGCTATGCATCCTCTGGTTAGGGAGGAGAGACATTAGCCACTAGTCCTCAAGCATCCTTGGTTGGGAAAGATAACATTTTGCTACAAACTGGCTGCAAGCTGCCCAAACTGTTTGGCCTTGTTTAATTTTCTTCTCTTAATTTCCCTATTCCTCCTTCCCTGGAATTTTCCTACCTTCTTAATGCCCTGTTACAGATCTGAAGGTTCAGGAAGTTAATAATCTCTAAATTGAAGATCCCACTTGCCTGAGGCTCTCAGTCTCACTCATGTACTACTTCTAGGGAGTTCTGTTTTATCTCTTCCACAAAGATCCAAATGTAGAACTCACCTCAACTTTCACCTATTTAAATACCCTTTCCCTTACTTTTTCAGCAAACGTTTACTGAGTACCTAACATGTGGCAACACTGGTTCTAGGTGCTAGGGATACCGCTACTAACAAAAATAAAACAAACAGCAGAAGAAACCCTTGCTCACTTAGAGCTTATATTCCAGTGGGAGAAAGATAATATAACAGAAAATAAATAAAACATACAATGTGTCAGGTAAGGACCATGTTATTAGTTTTCTAGGGCTGTCATAACAAATGTGGTGGTTTAAAACAACAAGAATTTATTCTCTCACAGCTTTGGAGGCCAGAAGTCTAAAATCAAGGCTCCCTCAGGAGATTCCAGGGAAGAATGTTTCTTGCTTCCTTCCAGCTTCTGCTGGCTCCAGGCAATTCCTCAGTTTGTGGCAGCATAACTCCAGTCTTTGCATCCCTCTTCGCATAGACTGCTCCCCTACATCTGTGTCTCTAATCTCCTTCTGCCTTTCTCTCATAAGGACAAGTGGTATTAGATTAAGGTCCACTCTATATCTATAATGAGTTCATCTCAACACCTGAACTTAATTACATCTGTAAATTCCTTTCCCCAAAGAAGACTGCATTCAAACGAGTTTGGGGCAGACATACATTTTGGGGGCTACCGTTTAACCCACTCTAGGGGGGAAAGTGTGTTGGTACACAGAGGGATAAATTTTAAGTAGAGTGAAGAGACCTCAATGAGAAGATAACATTTGTTTAAAGAACTGAAAGGGATAAAAGGCAAATCATGTGAATAGATATCTTTGCATGAGCATTCCTCACAGAGGGGCTGCAAGAGGGATTTCCAGAAGCTAGAGTGTTTCTGAGATGTTCAAAAGCAAGGAGGCCAGTGTAACTGTGTCTCCTCTCTACGGTGGACTCCCAGACACTGGAATGATGATGATGACAGCATATATCTATGTCGCTCCTCATTTAATTGGTAGTATACTCCAATTTTCTCTATCTTTTAACTTAACATCTTCATTGGCATGTCCAAAGCCTAAGCAATACTAGTATACCATCTTCTCTAGATCTTGTGGGGCTTTTTTCTCTCTTCACTCATGTCTGCAAACATAACTGAATACTAAAGTTTTGTTTCTCTGCTGATGTGAATTAATAGTTTTAACCAATAACAATTTGGTTTTAAATAGAAAACTTTTTCTTTATGTTTAAATATTGAAAAAATATTAAAAACAGAAAAAAAGTATATACTTTCTTAACTTTATACTGTTCCCATGTTGTCATGTTGCGTTCTTGGCATTTTGACTTCTCAGCTGCCTCAAATTCTAGTTTTCCATTCTTTCTTGATTCCAGATCTCTTCAGATTCCCTTGCTTTATTTTATATACAACCCAGTATGACGCCCAGCCTCTGCCATCACTACTGTCTACTCCATCCTTATTTCCCCTCTCTTGTGGTTTGTATGTATTTGAAGCTCATTGTTACATCCCCTGTACTCCTTAGTTACTCTTGATTACAACCTTGACCCACACTTCTTTACCCATATTATAAAGCCATATTACTTTCTATATGCCATAGGAATTCAGAAGAAAACAATATTATTTTCCCACCTGAAATCTTTTTAGGTTGAGCCTACTTCCCTCTGCCTCCAAGGTCAATAGTCCTTAGACTAGGAGATTTTCACACGAGTAGATCATGGCTAAGCGTGGAGTACTCCACTTGTAATTCACATATCTTTGACTTTGGAATTTAAAGACTGTCTTGGTAAACTTGTTTTTGCTTTTGTTTTTAATGTACCCCAAATTCATAGTGACTGAGATTCTGCCTCATTCCTCTTGCTCCCACTAACATGTCCTGCCTGCTAATTCACTTCTGCCTTGTGGCCTCCACCTGGAAAAGCTTCCTTCTCCATCACTGACCATCTAATCCTGCTGCTAGAACTCTCTGAGAATGATTAGCCAGCCGCCCAGGGTGACCTATGCTGATTTCCTACCACCTGGACTTGTGATCATTATGTGCCCTATTCTTACTTGAATAGGCAGCTTGATTTTCATCTCAGTCCATAGCTCTTGTATTATTCCCTGGAGGACTCTGTTCATGGTTTCTTTAGATTCACCCCTGAGATAACATAACCCTGTCCTTGCTGACATTTAGAATCTCCCTCTCCATTCATTGTCTCTCTGGCATGTCTTATCAGTACTCAGTCCTTGGTGCAGATATCTATTAAATTGCCATATTTCACTTTTAAATATCTTCAGGATTCCTTACTTAAATGATATCTTGAACACTTCATTCTTCTAGCTCCAAAAAGCCCATTTCTCTGAAGTCATCTTTGTTTTTATTTCCTTCTGAGTAGTGAATCATAAGCATTCCTACTCACTGACTAATCTAGCAAGATAATTCACTTTATTATTGTCTACAAATTCAAACGGATTCTCAGAGTAATGGTGTTTTGTGACTTAAATGAATAAAATGTTGTTCACTTCATAAGTTTTTAGAAACATTTGTCTACAGTTACTTAAGACTGTTTATAACCTTGGGCTATAAATATGGTTATTCTTCGGGGATTTTTCTTTAGAGTAGTTTTTCTGTTCTACCTCTGAGTATTCTTGTGATGGCAGTTAAATTGAAGATAGTGTTGTGGAGTACACACTATTTTGTAAGCTGAGATGATAGCTCTCAATTTACCAAATGCAACAAATTTTGAAAGCCACAATATCCTTTAAGTCTGTTGCATTGATAGGAAAATAATTATTATACAAGCAGATATCTAGGTTTTTCACTCAATTGCTATCTTTCCTAAGCCCATAAGTGAATAAATAGCAAGTAACAGTAACCCAAATGACAGTGGCTCTGACATGATGAAAGTTTATCTCTCTCATAATAGTCTGAATTTGCAAAATTCAAGGCTGTTATGGTGGTCTAAGAGTAATTGGTTACCCAGACTAATTCTAGATTTCCTTGGTGGTGTGACCTTCATCCTAAAGTCTCAAAGTTGAGAGAGCTCCAGGAATCACATTCCTGTTCTGAGCATCAGGATAAAGAAACGGGTGACCAGGGTCACTCCCTCCTGTTAGTGGCATGGTCCAGATATTTTATACCCCACTTCCATTTACATTCTCCTGTTAGTGGCATGGTCCAGATATTTTATACCCCACTTTCATTTACATTCTCTAGTGACAACTTAGTCATGTGACCACACCTGGTTAGCCATGTGTCTAAGGACAGACATCAGTCTATGACATAGGTGAAATGTTTTATTAATATGTTCTATATAAATGTAAATTTTACTGGGATAAAGATCATTAAAACAATGATACCCCAATTTTTTTCAAGCAAATGTTAAATCCAACATATGAACTACTAGAGAAAACTGAACTGTCTTATTAAAATGGTAGGCACAGCAATAGACTTATGAAAAATGCTCAAAGTCACTAATCATCAGAGAGATGCACATTAAAATGACAATGAGGTATCACCTCACACCTTCCAGAATGTCTACCAGCAGTAAATCAATAAACAGGTGCTGGCAAGAATGTGGAGAAAAAAGAACTCTAGTACACTGCCAGTGGACATGCAGGTTGGTACAGCCATTATGGAAAATAGCATGGAGATTCCCCCAAAAATTAAAAATGGAACTGCCATTTGACCAAGCAGTCCCACTTCTGGGAATATATCCTAAGAATCCTGAAACACCAATCAGAAAGAAAATATGCACCCCTATCTTCATAGCAGCGTTATTTACAATAGCTAAGATCTGGAAACAGCCCAAGTGCCCATCAGTAGATGAGTGGATAAAAGAAGCTGTGGTGTATTTACACATGAAATTATGCAGCTGTAAAAAAGAAGGATCTCTTACCTTTTTGAGACAACATGGATGTAACTGGAGATTATTATGCTAAGTGAAATAAGCCAGTCTGAGAAAGACAAGTATCACATGATCTCACTTATATGTGGAATATAATGAACAAAATAAACTGACGATCAAGTCCAGAGACATGGATACATGGAACATATCTCCAAGAGGAAGAGGTTGGGGGTTGGGAAGAGATTAACCAAAGAACATATATGCATTTATGCATAGCCAATGGACACAGACAATAGTATAATGAAGGCCTGGGGTGGGGCAGGGGTTAGTTGGAGGGGGGAAGTCAGGGGTGGGGGACATCTGTAATACTGTAAAAAAATGCAACATCTGTGAAATACAACATCTATAAAGTGAAACTCAATAAAAGGAGGTATGCCTGTAAAAAAAATAAAATAAAATGGTAGGCACAGGATGGCTTCCTGTGTCACTCATACGCCCCTGTCCCCATAAACCCACTCTTATAAAAGAGCCTGAGCCTCCTAAGGTTTCACAGATCAGCATCCCCATATTGAAGAGTCAAGCAATAATTTTTCTTTTTAATGAACAAATGACCACAAATATTATCTCCGAATCATGAAGCAACTATTAATTCATATTCATCAAATTCTTATCCTGAGAAATGTCATTGTAATTTAGGTTTGAAATAAAAAGATTTCTCAACTTTGTGAAGATGAGACAATATTGAAAACAAAATTTAAGTTTGTGGTATAATATGTAATAACTACTTAATAATTTGAAATTAAGAAAAATGATTTCCCAACTAATGTAATAACCAGTTATCTTAAAATTCTTAAAGGCTTCTGTGTGTCAATTCTTGTGCCCAACTTTGGAAAATGTTTTCTCATTTTATCCTTAAAACAAGTTTGCAAGAATACCAGGGAAATGAGGTGTTACTGAGCCCAAATTCAAATCTTCAAATGCAATAAAGAAATTTGCTTTTATGATTTTTTATAAGAAATTGTATTATAAGAAAACAGACTAATTCTGTGCCATTGCTTTGATGTAAATCAATAGAGAATCATAAAGTTTTAGAATCACTTGTTGGGAAGGAACCTTGGGAAGGGTAAATCAAGTCCAATAACTCATTTAAATATATCCTAATGGGGTAAAAGTCTATAAAGACCTCCTCCAAAAGTAGAACTTTGATTTAAAGAACATATACATTATCACTAATGGTGTTATTTTGTTTTTTTTCCTCTTCCTTCATTATACTTTGAAAGACCAAAATTATTATTATTACTAGAGGCCTGGTGCATGAAATTCGTGCATGGTGGGGGGGTTCCTCAGCCTGACCTGCACCCTCTCCAATCTGGAAGCCCTCAGGGGATGTCCTACTGATGGCTTAAGCCCACTCCCCATGGTTCTCTGCTCTCTGTGGACCTGCTTGCTCCACACCACCGCAGGCCCTGGTGACTGCTCTTTGCAGGGGCCTGCTTGCCCCTTGCTGCCATGGCCAGGGGCAAGCAGCGCCCTGCTGTAGGCTCGCCAAGGGGGACTACTTGCCTATGGCCGCCGTGGCGAGGGGCAAACAGGGTCCTACTGTCTGCTTGCCACAGGGGAGGGCTTAAAGGACTGGGGGACTCCGGTGGTGCTGAGAGGACTAGGCACCGCCATCTTGTGGCTATGGGCGCCGCCATCTTTGTCAATTTGCAGGTTCTGTCTTTATTAGATAGGATTATTGTTATTATTGCCCCCCTAAAAATAGGTATAGGTAAGACTTGAAGACAAAAAAAATGTTAGGTTACTAAACCTGCTTATCTTTGTGAAGAAAAGAGCTAATGATTGTTTTATGATTTTAATCATGGCCTGGGGAAAATTACGTGGGGATAAGTTTAACTTGGGGATCTCTAGGTGTGTCTCCAACAATTTAGGAAAATGCACTGCAAACTCATTATAAACATTTTAGTTATGGAGCTTCTTTACAGTCAATCTACTAGAAAATGTTCTAGCAAATCAATCATCTAAACAGTGGTGTGAGTAGGAGGGTAGAATATAGAATTGAATTTCTAACACTGGAGCAACCTGGGAAAGTGCTGGGGTCCAATCCCAGCAGGTCCAGGGGTCCCCAAAGGTGTGGACAGAGTCGGCGAAGAAGGAATGACACGAAGACAGCCTTCAGTTGATCAGCAGCCTAGTCAGGACCTATAGCCAGGATTTCCAGCCAAAGTTCTGGTCGGAGCTCTGGTTAGGAACTGATGAGGTTCTGATGTTTATTGTCTTGTTACATCCATATTTATACCAGCCGATTTTAATCCTGTCAATTTCTATTACAAAGGTTAGGGCGGTTCTTATCTCCATTCCAGGGAGTAAAGATTATGTAGCTTAACTACCCGCCTGGCACTTAATTAAGGGGTTGTATCCCCTCCCTAACCTCAGGGAAAAATCCCCACCTGGGGAAACAACCTTTCTCGGAGAGGTGACCTTGGTTAAAACACATGGCGCTAAAGAGAGCAAACATATTAAGAACAATATGCTATATATGCCAGGTCCCTTGAAACATATGCTGTGCAGATGTTTCTTTCCTGCAGCGACTGTGTCTAGCAGCAAGGATGGACTGGCTCCCGGCAAATCAGTCGGTAGAGCATGGGACTCTTAATCCCAGGGTCGTGGGTTCGTGCCCCACGTTGGGCGCCAGTTGCTGGGGTCCAATCCCAGCAGGTCCAGGGGTCCCCAAAGGTGTGGACGGAGTCGGCGAAGAAGGAATGACACGAAGACAGCCTTCAGTTGATCAGCAGCCTAGTCAGGACCTATAGCCAGGATTTCCAGCCAAAGTTCTGGTCGGAGCTCTGGTTAGGAACTGATGAGGTTCTGATGTTTATTGTCTTGTTACATCCATATTTATACCAGCCGATTTTAATCCTGTCAATTTCTATTACAAAGGTTAGGGCGGTTCTTATCTCCATTCCAGGGAGTAAAGATTATGTAGCTTAACTACCCGCCTGGCACTTAATTAAGGGGTTGTATCCCCTCCCTAACCTCAGGGAAAAATCCCCACCTGGGGAAACAACCTTTCTCGGAGAGGTGACCTTGGTTAAAACACATGGCGCTAAAGAGAGCAAACATATTAAGAACAATATGCTATATATGCCAGGTCCCTTGAAACATATGCTGTGCAGATGTTTCTTTCCTGCAGCGACTGTGTCTAGCAGCAAGGATGGACTGGCTCCCGGCAGGAAAGATAAAAATACAGTATTAGTTTCCTATTAGTTTACTGCTGTTACAGCAATGTTCGTTTCCTGTTGCTGCTACAACAAATTGCCAACACAAACTTGGAGGCTTAAAACAGTGATGGCGAACCTATGACACGTGTGTCAGAGGTGACACGCGAACTCATTTTTTTGGTTGATTTTTCTTTGTTAAATGGCATTTAAATATATAAAATAAATATCAAAAATATAAGTGTTTGTTTTACTATGGTTGCAAATATCAAAAAATTTCTATATGTGACATGGCACCAGAGTTAAGTTAAGGTTTTTCAAAATGCTGACATGCCGAGCTCAAAAGGTTTGCCATCACTGGCTTAAAACAACACACATTCATTTTCTTAGAGTTCTGAAGTCAGGAATTCCAAATCAGTTTCTCTGGGCCAGTGGTCGGCAAACTGCAGCTTGCGAGCCACATGTGGCTCTTTGGCCCCTTGAGTGTGGCTCTTCCACAAAATACCACGTGCAGGCACGCACGTGCAGTGCGATTGAAACTTCGTGGCCCATGCACAGAAGTCGGTTTTCAGCCTGGGCAAGTCTATTTTGAGGAAGTGTAGTTAGAAAAAGTGGGGGGTGTGGGTAGGTCGGGCCGCGGGATATGCAGTGCTGGGGAGGCCCACGCAAGTTGAGGATGGGAGAGTTGGAAGGGGTCAACCCCAGTGAATGTACCTCAATCAGATTGAGGATGTTTTTAGCAAAGGCCAGTTTAGGAGTACCCTAATTAAGTTATTAACAATGTACCTACCTATATAGTTTAAGTTTAAAAAATTTGGCTCTCAAAAGAAATTTCAGTCGTTGTACTGTTGATATTTGGCTCTGTTGACTAATGAGTTGCTGACCACTGCTCTGGGCTAAAGTCAAGGCATCAGCATGGCTGTGCTCCCCCTGGAGGTTCTAGGGAGAAATCCACTTCTAGAGACCACACATTCCTTGCATCCTGGCCTCCTTCCTTCATCCTCAAAGTCAGAAACAGCAGATAGAGAGATAGAGTTTTGATCACATTACATTGCTTTCACCTCCTTCCTCTTCCATGTGTAAAGACCTTATGTTTACATTGTGACTATCTGGATAATCCAGGATAACTTCCCTATTGTAAGGTCATCTGATTTGCAAAGTTAATTCCATTTGCAAGTTTAATTCCCTTTGTAATTTTCCAAGTAATCTTACATATTCAAAGGTTCCTAGAATTAGGATGTGGCTTTTTTGGGGGGGGCGGGGGGGGGGGGGATGACATTATTTTGCTTACCACAAAAGTTTTTAGGTAAAAAGTATTTGTTTTCCAGGACTGCTATAACAAAGTACCACAAATAGGGTGGCATAAACAATAGGAATTTATTGTCTCATGGTTCAGGAGGCCAAAAGTCCAAAATCAAGGTGTATGCAGGGTTGGTTCCTTATAAGGACTATGAGGGAAGGCTCTAGGCCAGGCCTCTATCTTTGGCTTTTAGATGGCCACCCTTCATTTATCTCTTCACATTGTCTTCCTTCTATAAAGATAGCAATCATATTGGATTAGGGACCATCTTATTGACCTCATTTTAACTTGGTACAAAAACTCTATCTGAAAATAAAGTCACATTTCGAGGTACTGGAAGTTAGACTTCAACACATAAATTCTTAGGGTACATAATTCATCCCATAGCTGGCAATATTTTTAAAACCTTGCCCAAGAATTTTACAAAGTTCTTAACCATATTATACATAGGAGCTGAGATTTTAAGGAAGGAATATTTTATATTCTAACCAGATTTACTTAAGTAATGAAGGAGAGAAAGTATTCTTATACTCTTAATACTTCCCTTCAGCCAACATAAAACATATTTTCTATTCACCTGTCCCTATAACTTAATTAAAAAAATAAAAATACATGGAGCTATAAAGTCAAATTAAAATATCACTGTTTTAGAGTATTTGCAAAGAATTAGCAATAAAAACCTAGATGACAAATTTACTTATTATAATTACTCAAATATATCAATTCTAAAATTTAATAGAAATGCTGTCTACATAGGTAAGAGCCTTAAATCAGTTCTGAAATGTTAATTGTTCTCATTAGCAATGTTTCCCTGAAAAAAAAAAATGGTAGTGTTTATGCCCTTACATAATACATTAGCATCTGCTTTAGTTCTCTTTTCCAGCCCCTAAAAAAAAAAAGAAAATTGTATTAAACTCTTTCCCCCTTTCTGAGAATCAATTAGTCTCTGTCAATGGAGGGCCTCTGCTATGCATAGTCAAGTACTATGTTTATGAACTTGAAAACATTGTAAAAGAACAACAAAGCATGTTTCCTGCCCTGGAAAATCAATCAAAGGTGTGCCATAATTTGTAGAGACTGAAAAGAATATATGGTTCTTCACATCATCACAATACAGTGCCCTAATATCTGTAAAGAAAAAGAGAAAGGGGCCATACAAAATGCGGCAAGCACAACTGAAGTATGATTAAAATAGAAATGAGCTTTTTTGTTTGTAAGAGTGACTATTGTAACATTTTCATTAAAACATAAGTATATGAGTCAAATCTCATTCATATATCTACTTTTCCCTTATTAAATTATTTCTGCTCCATGATGCCTATGGGAGGAAAAGATACTATGGTAATGCCTGCAATCTTGGTTTTGCGAATGTGTGAACATCCAACACATAGCCTCTCTGACAATTTTTAGTTTTAACAAAAATGTTTTTCTCATTAGCTGGTACAGGTGAATCTTAGTCTGGTAGTATGAAAGTCAGACCTTCAAGCAGAGATGTGCAACTAACTTCCAAAACCTAGGTTACTTAATCTAGAACAACTCTTAATTGTGAGGAAAGCTGAAAGAAATTATAAATCAGAAGTGTTCAAGTTTAATTTTATTAACATCCTGAAATAGGGCATCATGGGTGAAAATCAGTATGAAAAAAATGGACTTGCCTGGAGTTGGAGTCAAGTCCAACCTCTACATAACAAATAGATTCCAACTTCTCACAATAGGTAACGTAACATTCATGTGCCCTACACACATGTTAACATGCCTCAACATGTAACAGTCAGACATCGCTGTTATAAGACAATACCATTAGCTAATATGGCTGTAGGAAAAAGCCTTACTAAAATAAACTTATAGTTTCAAGGGAGAAATAACTTGTTTTCATGCCCTTGACTTGGCAGAATAAAAATGACTCATTTTTTTCAGAGAAGATTCTTTGATTCTGGTTATTGGCATTTCGTTGGCCACTCTTACCAGATGTTTAACAATTACATTTATAAGCTTGACAAGAGGCTTTTAGAAACGGGCTGAGAGTCTATGATTGAGAAATTTACTTCATTTTTCTCGCCTCTGTTTTCTCTTCATAATAGGATATTTGTCCTTGTGAATAACTTCCTTACCTGTGGTAGAGCCCTAGGGAGTCTGCAGTCACTGTTTCCTAGCTGGCCTTGTTAAGACAGTGGGACCCGAGTGTCAGGCAATGTTCAGACCAGCCAGGGCCTCATTGTCACCTCTTTTCACTGCTGCTTGACTGTGTCTATAAATAAAGGGCAACAGTAATTACTTCTCAAAAGGTAGGTGCTTGGCAGGCATTTTTCAGTGATAATGAAAGGATGTTAAATTAATAAAGATATACCTCGAGAAAAACAGACTCGGATTTGAAAGGCCAAAGGAAAGTGTATTTTAAAGGAAATCAATCTCTCTCTCTCTCTCTCTCTCTCTCTCTCTCTCTCTCTCTCCTCCCAGTCAGGATTTAATAGTTCCTTCTCATGTTTTCTAAAGAGGAAACAAACCCCACATCATTCTTTTTTATAAAACACTGCTCAATCTATAACCACAAATACTCAGTAAGACAAATTATTTTATGTATGCTCCGGTCTACAATGCATAATCTTCTATGGTTGTTTGAGATAAACAATAAAGAGAAACAGCCTATCACCTGGGGACATAATCATAATCTTGGGGGAATTTAACAAGGATGGGTCCAAGAGCCTCCCCCACCCCTCGGTGGGCTGAGCAGTGGAGACTGTGCGGTTCTTGTGAATCCTGTGGAGACTGCAAGGGTCCTTCTTGTGAGGACTCAAGGAGCATGGTTTCCCTTCCTCCTCAGCAGACAGTTGAGCTCACGAATGAAACAATATGAGGCTGTTTCTCCAAATTGTTTGTGCTTGTAAATATAAACCACCACAAGCTAACTCCAGGAGTACAAAAGGGTTTAAGAGGGCCTGAATGAACATAGCAAGCAAAGTGGCAACAATTGATCATCTCATACTTTCTCACTGAATGGGAAGGGATGCATATTGTTTATCATCTGTAATTATTTTTTTTTATATTGCATTCCCCCCTCAAAGCCCTTCATAAGTACTCTGAAAATATTATCTACATACAGGCTGTAGAAAATAGTATTCTCCTGAATGCAAAGTTTTGACATGCCAGAAAATAAATTTAAAAAATAATATAGAGTTTAGCAAGCTGTGTATCCTATCTGATAAAGAGGGAATATGCAAATTGACCATCACTCAGCCACAAAGATGGAGGCACCCATAGCCACAAGATGGCAGTGCCCAGTCCTCTAAGCCCCGCCAGAGTTCCCCAGTACTTTTAGCCCCGTCGGGGGCGGGGGGGGGGGGGGGGGCGGGGGGGTGGCAGGCACGCGGTGTGGCTAGACCTGCCCTCAGGTGGGTCATTACTCCTTTTGCTTGCTGCCGGAGTCCCACAGTCCTTTCAGCCAAGCTGGGGGGGGGGGGGGGCCCAGGGGGGAGGCGGCAGGTGCATGGTGCAGCCGGACCTGCCCTCAGCCCCAAGCCCCCAGCTATCCAGGGCTGGCCCGAGGCACAGGCAAGCCTCAGATGTTGGCTGCCCAGCTGCCTAGGGCCGGCCCAAGGCGCAGGCAAGCCTCAGATGGCGGCTGCCCAGCCGCCTAGGGCCATCCAAGGTTCAGGTAACCAGGGCTGGCTGAGGCTTGCGCTGCCGGCAGTGACAGCAGCAGAGGTGTGATGGGGGCGTTGCCTTCCCCGATCTCTGAGTTGCCTCCTGCCCCTGAGGGTTCCGGGACTGTGAGAGGGGGCAGGCTGGACTGAGGGCCCCCCGTCCAGTGCATAAATTTTCATGCACTGCGCCTCTAGTTTATCCTATCTAATAAAAGAGAAACATGGTAATTAGCAGTACATCCTCTACCCTTCCCATTGGCTAATCAGGGCGATATGCAAATTAACTGCCAGCCAAGATGGCAGCCGGCAGCCATGCACTGAAGCGAACAGGGAGGCTTGCTTGCTCCAGTGACGGCGGTCTCCAACATTCCCCGCCTGACTTGCCAGCCTCTCAGCTGCAACTCTAAGCAAGTATGTTGCAAATATAGAAGCTAAACAAAACCCCAGAAACCTGCTTTAGTCAGCCGGGCTTCAGCCAGCCGGACCACAACATTGTATCAAATACAGAAGGTAAACAAAGGCCAGAAACCTGCTTTCAGCAGCCGAGGCCTCAGAGCTAAAGCTGGCCCAGAATAAAAAAAAAAAAAGAGAAAAGGAGCGGTTGGGAGCTTCAGTCACCCGCCAGCCTGAAAACGGCCCTCAGCCCCTCAGCCAGACTGGCCAGGCACCCCAGTGGGGAGCCCCACCCTGATCCAGAACACCCTTCAGGGCAAACCAGCCAGCCCCCACCCGCGCACCAGGCCTCTATTCTATATAGTAAAAGGGTAATATGCCTCCAGGTGCTGGGATCAGTGGAGCTGCGAGGCCTCCCAGCACCGGGATCAGCGTGACAGGGGGCAGCGCCCAAACACCCTGATTGCCCTGCGGCTCTGTGTGTGACAGGGGGCGGGGCCACAAACTCCCTATCCACCCTGCTCTATTCGTGATAGGGGAAGGCGCCCCAACCCCCTGATCAGCCCTGCTCTGTGCCTGATAGGGGGGAGCTCCCCAACCCCCCTGATCGCCCTGCGGCTCTGTGTGTGACAGGGTGCAGCGCCCCAACCCCCTGATTGGCCCTGCTCTGTGTGTGACAGGGTGCGGTGCCCCAACTCCCCCCTCCCCCACGGGCCCTGCCCTGTGTGTGATGGCATAGAGCCATAACCTCCCCATCGGCCCTGCCCTGAGTGTGACAGTGATGGCGCCCCAACCCCCTGATCGGCCCTGCTCTGTGGGTGATAGAGGGTGACACCCCAACCCCCTGATCCGCCCTGCTCTGTGGTGACAGGGAACGGTGCCCCAACTCCCCTATCGGCCCTACTCTGTGAGTGACGGGGGGAGCTCCCCAACCCCCTGATGGGCCCTGCTCTGTGCATGACAGGGGGCAGCGCCCCAACCCCCTGATCCGCCCTGCTCTGTGTGTGACAGGGGGCGGTGCCCCAACTCCCCTATTGGCCCTACTCTGTGAGTGACAGGGGGGAGCTCCTCAACCCCCTGATCGGCCCTGCTCTTTGCGTGACAGGGGGGAGCTCCTCAACCCCCTGATTGGCCCTGCTCTGTGTGTGACAGGGTATGGAGCCCCAACCCCCCTGATGGGCCCTGCTCTGTGCATGACAGGGGGCAACACCCCAACCCCCTGATCGGCCCTGCTCTGTGTGTGACAGGGGGTGGCGCCGCAACTTCCCTATCGACCCTGCCTTGAGTGTGACAGGAGGTGGTGCCCCAACCCCCCAATCAGCCCTACCCTAAGCATGACTAGGGGTGGCATAGCAACCTCCCGATCCGCCCTGCTCTGTGCATGACAGGGGGCAGCGCCCCAACTCCCCAATCGGCCCTGCTCTGGGCCCGACCAGGGGCTGCACCTAGGGAGTGGGCCTGCCCTCTGCCACCCGGGAGCAGGCCTAAGCCAGCAGGTCATTATCTCCTGAGGGGTTCCAGACTGTGCAAGGCACAGGATGTGCTGAGGGACCCTCCTCTCCGCCCCCCCTCCCCGAGTGCACAAATTTTTGTGCACCGGGCCTCTAGTATATAATAAACCTTGTGAATAGGCGCATTAATTTTTATGGGCTTTTAAGTGTTAATATTATTTAAATTTACATTTGTTTTATATTGGCATCTACAGTGGTTATGGAGTGTCAGATTTATTGACATTTCTGAAGGCTTTAGGCATTAGGTAAACTGAAACTGCGATTGGCCTACTAGATCAGTGATGGCGAACCTATGACACGTGTGTCAGAGGTGACACTCGAACTCATTTTTTTGGTTGATTTTTCTTTGTTAAATGGCATTTAAATACATAAAATAAATATAAAAAATATAAGTCTTTGTTTTACTATGGTTGCAAATATCAAAAAATTTCTATATGTGACATGGCACCAGAGTTAAGTTAGGGTTTTTCAAAATGCTGACACACTGAGCTCAAAAGGTTTGCCATCACTGTACTAGATATTCTAATGTTAGTTAGTTTCATTCATTGAAGCAGGAGGATCTAAATTAAATCCCATTGAATTTCATCTTTTCAGGTTAGGGTATATCTAATTGCCTGCAGAGAGTTTGCAGCTAACTTGTATTCTCTGTGGTATAGTCTTGTTGTCAAGTTATACCCATCTTTTCTTAGGTCTTGTAGTTGAACTAGTTTTCTTGAGGTGGGTAGTTAGAAATGGATCTTAAAGTAATGCATCTTCTAACTCACACATTTTCCTTAAATGCCAACCTCATACTTCTGTATGTTTGCTGTTCCTAGTTCTAAGCCCTGATTAATAAATATTTTGTTGGTGATCCAAGTGATAGAGCTAAAAAAACATGTTGCTCAAGCACTATGTAATTAGTCCCCTTATACTATTCAGATTCCATTAGCAGATTTTGTTTCTGTATTTCTTTATTTTTGACAGTTCATAAAATACTGTTTATAATATGGACATATCCCAAGTGTTAGAGAATGTCAAGGCAGTTGGCAAGAAATAAAGATGTGGTTTTGGCCTCAGAGGGAATGCAGGGGAAAGGGGGGGGATGGGGCGGTAAGAGATCAACCAAAGGACTTGTATGCATGCATATAAGCATAACCAATGGACACAGACATTGGGGGGGGGGGGGCGGTGAGGGCATGTGCAGGGGGATGGGAGTGGCTGGGGAGAGGTCAATGGCAGGGGGGAGGAGACACATGTAATGCTTTAAACAATAAAGAATGAAAAAAAATGTAGTTTTGGGATTCGTAGCCCACAAAATCCAGGGGTTGTGCAAACCACAGCATCTGAATTGGAAACAAAAGTAGAACACTGTTTGGGTCCATTTAGTTATAAGGGTTCAGTAACCATATGATTCAAAATTCATTTATTGCTCACAGCTTGGGACCATGTAAGAGGCAGAAACTAAAAGCTTTTTGCAAATGCTGTCATATAGATGCCATTTTACAGATAAGACATTACATCTCATGACCCAGGAACTTTTTAAATCAAAGATTAATTTATTTTGTTTTGTTTCCTGACACTGTCTCAGTATGACTGGTTGTTGGTATAACCCGAAGACACTATTGGTGTCTAGCTTTTCTTGGATTTCACTATGGAGCATCCTCGTTTTTGTCTGGGACTCTACGTTCTCTCCCACCTTTCCTCACGTGGCAGGGAAGGGAAGGAGAGTACCCACTACACAAATAAGAGCAATGAGTTGGTGCCCAAAAAAATAGGTAACATTCATTGAACACTTAAACACGAAAATCACATTGCTAAGCACTTTACATAAATATCTCATTAAAAGGCCCTGTCTTTAGAGGCATTTGTATTTTATCAGAGGGATGACCACTTGGAACAGAATTTTTGTGACCCTGTGGAACTTCAAATTGGCAAATTATCTAAAGTTCCATTGCTGAATCCAAAGGTGTCCTAGGCTCTTGAAATCCTCTGAGCTAAATATGACCGGTTTATTTGTAATTCTACCTTTCTTGAAAGGTTCCAATGTTGTTCATTTCATGATTATTTTATCACCTAGAAATTGGTCATATAGAGGAAACTGGGGAACATGTGTAGAAATAACTGTTGATTGTTAATGATACAAACTCCCTTAAAGTAACAATCAGCAATCAGACCTGAAGAGTCTTGGATCTTTTCACCTTTAACAATGAGTGAGTCTTTTTTCTTTTAATAGTCTCATAAATTTATTTATTATTTTTAAGATCTTTGTTGTTGAAAGTATTACATATGTCCCCTTTTTTCTCTCATTAACCCCTTCTAGCCCACCCCCAACCCCTGTCCCTGGCCTTTACCACTTAATATTGTCCGTGTCCATGGGTTATGTATGTGTGTGTGTGTATATGTATGTATTGTATATGTATATATATTACATATATACATTATATATATATATATATATTCTTTGGTTGGTTTCTTCCCACCCACCCACTCCCACCCTCCTTCTGAAACTCATCAGTCTGTTCCATGCTTCTATGTCTCTGGATTGATTTTGTTCATCAGTTTATTTGGTTCATTAGATTCCATATATGAGTAAGATCATGTGATACTTGTCTTTCTCTGGCTTATTTCGCTTTATTAACAGATGTCAATATGATCCACTTTTTCTAGAGTTCATTTGCTAGTTTTCTCTTTAGAAAAGTTAACTTGATATTAATGCTACATCCTTCCAGCTGTAGTTTGTCGACTTCCTTTGGACTTTGGCCTCAGTAGAGAACAGCTACAGATATATTAAAGTTTCTAAAGGGACAAATAATGAAATAGCTTACAACACTGGCTATTAGTATTACTGCTAATGCATTTATAATTAGTGTGATAAAATCCTTAGAAATGTTTTCCTTTAGTAACTAGAGTATAATTTGTTTTACCTACCATTGATTGTTTATGTCAGTTGTATGTATTTTAAACATAATATTTTAAAATGTATGTTTGTGACAAACACTCTCTTGTATCACATGCTATGCTTAGAGGAAAATGCAGGCTACCCTTTTTCTCACTCTTCTCTGTGGAGAGCTCTGTGGCTCCGGGAAAGCATTTGGAGGGTTCTTTTGGTCTGGGAAGGTATCCTGTCTTGTGTAAAGGATGATGTTCAGAAAAGGAAACGTCATCCAGCATCAGTTGTGCAAGGACACATTATGTGTACTGTACATTTGCAATACAGCCCAAAGAACAGAAAGAGATGCTAAAAGAAATTAAATCTTAATTGTATTATTTTCATCAGTGCTTGAAAGTTTAGAATAGGTCCTCAGTGGCCAGTTTTGGAGGCAATTTTCTTTATTGTGGATGAATTACCATCTTAGTTTTTATTTTGTTTGAAATTTTAGTAGAATAAGTAGAGTAATTTAAGAGTGTGCTTTTGAGAATATAAAGCTAAAAATTATACCGTGGAAATATTTCTTTTGGTTATATCAAATAATTTACTATTAAATGAAGGAAACTTCTTCCCGCCAAAATATCCACAGCAGGAGCAAAATAATTATTAACTACATCAATAAAAATAAAACAATAGAGAGCAAAGAAAAACATTTAAAATATACTCTGTATATTCTAATTTTGTAATTCTTTTCTGTGTAATGCATTCATTATTACATTAAGAGGCACTGTATCTTAAGTTACATTGTTTCTCTCATATTAATCATTTCTGCATGATTTTTTCAAACATTTATCCACCTCTTTTTTTTTCTAAAGAGACTTGAAGAAACACATTGCTTCCAAAAGTATGGTTCCTCTGGTCTTTATAATAGAAGCTTAGCTCCCACACTTAATCGCCAGGTTTACGTAATAAACTTGTTACCTCTTTTTGAAGGTGAATGTCTTCAATTTTTAGAAGCTGTTCTTATTTTCTACAATAAAAATAGGTTAGTTTTCTTACTTAATAAACCACACTTACCATTTTCCAATATTGTTTATATTTCAGATTGTACTTCAATGATAATCAATATTGATATGGAATTTTTGGACTGGAACCCAGATTCTTTGTCTGCAGGAGTCAAAGAATGAATCCACGGACAGAAGGTGGGATAGCAAAGGTGGAAATTTATTGAAGAACAAGTGCAGACTCCCATGTGGGGAGGAGGAAAGGGTCCCACTGAGTTGCTTTCCCCTATAAAGCTTATAAAGGCTACAGATCCTTGTGCTTTAATATCCCCTCTAATTGGTCACTATTCCCTTAGACTGGTTACTATAGTAACTCCTGAGCTCAAAGGTCAAACCTCACATGAGACATGTGAGGAACCCCCTCTCCCCCGTCCTTCCTTATTGTTTTCCTATTCCCTTTGGGCTTTCTTCTTCTCCTTCTGGATGAAGGGCTTCCTTCTTTTTTTTTTTTTTTTTCCATAAATATAGTCCTTTTGCTGTTCCCAGCTACCTCATTCTATGGAAATGTACCTGTTGCAGCTTTCAGCTCCTCTATTCTATGGAAATATACCTTCTGCTGCTCTGCAGCCCTGTGCTTCTTCCATGGTCCCCTTGATTTCTAAAATTTCCTAAAATGAGT
This sequence comes from Myotis yumanensis, assembly GCF_028538775.1. Taxonomy (NCBI): domain Eukaryota; kingdom Metazoa; phylum Chordata; class Mammalia; order Chiroptera; family Vespertilionidae; genus Myotis; species Myotis yumanensis. Next base: position 174,214,164 of record NW_027223754.1, read on the forward strand.
CTTTTCCCATCCCCCAAATTCCTGTTTCAATATGACTAATATTTGGCGGACAGGAGTCCTGGTGGTGGTGGTTAGGAACCACGTTTTTAATACTCTGCCTAGACCCTCATCAAATCTCTCTTCTACTCTCTGAGATAACCTCAGTATGGGGTTTTAGCATAATTTAGAGCTTAGTGTGACATTATACATTATACTTAGTATTGAATAAGTCTCTATTTTCTCATCAGGAAGGTGTAATGTCTATATTAATCATTCTAATTTGAATTTCCCCTCCTTTTCCCCCATTTTATGTGGTACCCCCATCCCAAGATCATCCCTTTCTGTAAATCAAGATTTTATTACATAAATAAACTTTTTACTAAAGATATTTCTCTTATCCTTTTCTTCTCCTTAAGCACTTCCCCTTCTCTGTTCCACAAATTGATCACATGGTTTATGAAGTCTTTTTTTGAGGAATTATTTGCAAATAGAATGGAATGTATGTGATCATTATAAGCTAATGCTGTCTGAAGAACAAAACCTCTGGTTAGTTTTCAGAAACTTAGGTGGAGGGAGGGTTTATTTTTAAGTTTTGTGACTTTAATTATTTTAAGAAGTCAGGTTTTTTTTAAATGACTGGATGGAATGGTCCCTAGGGTGGTATTAGGAAACCTATGCTGTGGCTTTAGTCCATTAGTGCATTAATCATTGAATTTTTGTCATTTTGACAACCTATAAAATGGAACAAAAATCTTCCATTTTTGTAAGAAATAAATAAGATGATAGGTGTGTGGAGGCTGTAGTTTGCCCTCTGGCCACACATTTCTGACAGAATTAAGGAGAGTTGTAGATTTCTTTCAGTTTATTTTGTTACTTGTTGTTAGAATAGAGTGGGGACTTATGAGCGCTTTATATATCAGACTGGAAACTAAAAGCCCATCGAGTCTCAAAGTAAAAGTATTCAAACAACACAATTACTGTTATCCTTTTATAACTACTCTATAATATATATTTCTATAATATGAGTACCTTATGGTAATAACACTAATTCTTCTCTACTGCTCTTGCATCATTGCTGTCATTCATTTTACTTGTACATAATCATACATAACCATATATAAGCATACAGTGTTATTGTTATTTTGAATGTACTCATCTGTTAGATCAATTAAGAATAATAAAAAGGTTTTATTCTGTCTTCTTATTTCTTCTACAATACTCTTTGTAATTTAAATAGGTCCAAGTTTCTGAAGTATATAATTTTACTTTTTCTCTAAATAATTTCTTTTAACTTTTTTCTTTTCTTTTTTTTTCTTTTTTTTTTGCAAGGCAGTCTGCAGGTAACCGATTTTCTCAATTTATTTGTTTGAGAAACTTTTTTCCTTTTTTACTTATAAATGATAATTTCACAGATACAGAATTCTAAGTTGGTTGGGTTTTTCTATCAACCCTTTAAATATTTCATTTCATTCCCTTCTTTCTTGCCCCGTTTCTGAGGAGAAGTCAAATGTAAATCTCATCTCTATTCTTCTATATGTACAGTATGTTCCCCACTCTGGCTCCTTTCAAAGTTGGTTTGTCTCTGCTGAAATTGCATCAGGTTAGGTTTTGATAAAATAGTTTCTCCTGAGGAAAGGCTTTTCCAAGTAGAACAGAACTCTCTGTCCTATTTTAAATAGTTTTCCCCCTTCCTCCTGCCAGAAGCACAAGAGGATTTTCTGTGATCATCACTGTGAGGACCTGGTAGGGCTCCTGGAGGTAAAACTCACAAAAGTGTGGAGCTCTCCATGACTGGCCCCCCCGCTAGAGATTCTAATTTTCAAGAGTTCTCTACACTGAGCCCTCAGCAATTTGACAATTACAGTCCAGGGTTTTCAACCCCAGCACTGGTTCCTGCAGACATTTCTGCTCATGGGCTTCTGCTTCAGTAAGTTGTGATTTTCCGTATCCTCCTCTCTTTCTTTCAATTCTGGAGGTAGCAGTTTGCCTTGTGGTCACACTTTTCTGACAGAACTAAGAAGAACTGTAGATTTTTTTCAGTTTGTTTAGTTTGTTACTTGTTGTTAGAATGGGGTGGGGACTTATGAGCTACTTATATAACTTATATATATCAGACTGGAAACTAAAAGCTCATTGAGTTTTAAATTCAACATCTGTTGTAAGGCAGAGTACCAGCATTTTTACTCCCTGCCCTGCCTAACTTGTTTCAGTTAAAAAGTTGTGTGTCAATTGAAAATATTTTCTCATCTTATTCTAAACAACTTTGTCCATGGACGGCATCATTATTTGGCAAGTCCAGTGCACCTGATTCTGACAGGGACTGTGGAGTGAGTAGAATCGTATCTAATAATAGACAAAGATCGAAATTGACCGTACTTTCGCTACGCCTCCCATTGGCTAATCAACGAGATATGCAAATTGGCCGCCAACAAAGATGGCGGTTAATTTGCATACATAGGCACGAAGTAGCAGAGCGAAGACTGAAGGCAGCTCTGGCCGGAGCAGCGAGGGCTGTGAAGGCGGCTCCGGCCGGAGCGGCACCGGTTTTCCTCCGCCACCCAGGGACCCAGGCCTAGTGCACGAATCTTTTCATGCAACAGGCCTCTAGTATGTTTCATAATAAAGAAGGCCTGAATATCAACTCCCCACTTAAGAACATGGGAAGGCTAACCTAGTCAGCTCAAGTGATTTTATGCCCTTTAACTCTGCCAAGGCAATCTCAGGACTAGCTTAAGAGGGCATTAAATATATCCCCACACATCAAGTTCCCTATTTAAAATTCTTAACTAAGTTTCAACCACCGTATCATTATTCAGTTACAGTGAGCCCAGTACCATCATTCTGTGAGGGTTGTTTCTAGCCTGTTTGAAGTACACCCCTTCCACCTTGATTTTTAGAACTAAGAACAGTGGGGTTAAGGCAACGGAGCCCAATTTCACCGGCAGGAGTCCAGTGTAGCGTTCCTCTCTTGATATTCTGTTTCTTCACTTCTTCATTTCTGAGACTGTATTGAGAACATCCACATTGCAGTACAAGATTATAACCAGCCTGTCCCCAAATGGTGTCTTTCTCTGTGGCCTTGAAGTCTAAATGTCCCTTAGAAGAATATGAGAATAGGTTTTCTAGCAAACATAAGTAAAATATCCTTTATTGTTGAATTTGCATAACTTTATCTGAGAATTTTCCATACTGGCAGAAAGAATAATGCCGGGAATGGGTTCAGACTCTTTGGATCCTGGTCTTATTCCCAAGGGAGGATTTATTCTAAAGAAGTATGTGTGCTTTGGAGGACCCAAGGAGAGAGACCAATGTAACTGGCATTGAAGAAGGAACCAGAATAAGAAATTAAAGAGCTATTCATCAGTGCCTGTATTTTCAAGCCTGCGTCATCTCTCTTCCTGGGGCTGCTTTTCTCTGCTTTTCCAGCCGCCCTGCAGAGAGTGCCTGGCAGTTGTTGCCCTCGGAGGGTGATAATTAATCACACCCCTGTCCCCTACGGGTTCGGAACCAATTTTAGCGACGGAAGAATCAGACAGATGAAGATAAAAATATCAGCCTTATTCCCAGTAAGACTGGATAAGAGAATGTAAGTTAAAGTTAAGGCCAATTGGGCTTCCTAATACTTTCTCTCTTGAATTAAATCATCTTAGAGATATGGGTCTCACCCCTGTGCAGGGACAGAGTCTCCCCAGGAAACTTTCACCGTGGAGGTTCAGACAAGGCAAGAAGCTATTTGTGTGCGAGCTATTAATTCTACTCAAAGGAAACTAAGGAATGATGAAGGTCAGAGTGTCATTATCTAACCATTCAGATAAATCAATTATGAGTAAGGTGCAGAGGGAGAGAGACTGAAAGTGTTACTCTGGGAAAAGACAACTGTGAGAACAAAGCATGCATTTTTTTTTTCTTAAATTAATCATTTGGTCTTATTATTTAAGTAGCTGGTGGAAAAAAAAAATCATAGTGGCTTAATTTGGGCCAGGTGTCTTCAGTCAGTTTAATCAGTGCAGCCAGGGTAGAGGTCCTGCAGGACAAATTTGGCTGCCAGAAATTCTCCCCATTGGACTTGGGAGCAAGACCCCAAAGAAAACCAAAAGTTAGGAGCTTAGCAGACAACCTTAAAAAACATCTAATCTATGGTTTCACTCGCTACAAATGAGAAAAGTTGTTTGTTTGTTTTTTCAGATAATTGCAACTTATGGAGAAGCTACAAGTGCAGTACAAGGAACTCCCAAATTCCTCAAAGGTTTACCTAGTGTCTTAGCTGTTTTGTTATTTTCTCTGTAAACATCTGCCATTCTGCATATTTTTTGAAACTTGAGAGTAATTGGGAGATACCATGCACCTTCATTCATAAATATCTTTAGTGTGCTTTTCCTAAGAAAATGACATTCTCTAACATAACCAGAGTTTAGTTATAGATTTAACAGCAATACATTACTAGTATCTCATCCAGAGTCCATATTCAGTCTTATTCAATTGCCCCAATAACGTTCTCTCTGGCTTTTTCTTTTTTTTTTCTCCAAAAGAGACTCCCATTCAGGGTCACATATCACATGTAGTTATGAAATCTCTTCAGTCTCCTATAATGTGGCATAGTTCCTCAGCTTTCTTTGTCTCTGTGGCCTTGATGTTTTTGAAGTATACAGGACATTGTGGACTGTCCCTGATTTTGTTTTAGAATCAGATTATGCTTTTTTTGTGTGTGTGTGAGAGATATCACCAAAGTAAGGCTATGTTCTACTCATGTAATGAGGCCTATGTCCCTTTCTCACAATTTTGATGTATTAGCTTTGACTTGGTGAAAATATTTACTGCCAGGCTTCTCTATTGTAAATTTACTTTTTATTATTTTTATTAATAAATGATATGTGTGGGGATATTTTGAGATGATGCACATTTTCTATGTGTAATCAAATTTTCACTCACTACTTTTATCATCCACTAATGATTTTTCCACTGAATGATTGAAAAATAATTTTTCCATTGATGATTTTTTTGGGGTCTTGTCAAAAATCAATTGCTCATATATGTGTGTTTATTTTTGGACTCTTTACATTGTTCCTTCAATCTATTAGCCTATGCAAATAACACTTTTGATTAGTGAAGCTTTATAGTGAATTTTTTAAAATTTATCTTTATTATTGAAAGTATTACAGATGTCCCCTTTGTTTTTTGGTGTTTTTTTTTCCCATTGACCCCCTCCACCCCGACCCTGCCCCTCCCAGGCCTTCAATAGACTATTGGTCTATGCATATAAGTTTCCCAGTTAATCTCTCCCCACCCACCCTACAAACCCTGCCTCCTCTCTGAAATTCATCAGTCTGTTCCATGCTACTATGTCACTGGATCTATTTTGTTTATTAGATTCCACATATGAGTAATATTTATCTTTCTCTGACTAGCTTATTTCACTTAGCATAATGCTCTCTAGGTCTATCCATGCTGTCTCAAATGCTAAGAGTTCCTCCTTTTTTATAGCTGCATAGTATTCCAATGTGTAAATGCACTATAGCTTTTTTTATCCACTCATCTGCTGGTGGGCATTTGTGCTGTTTCCAAATCTTAGCTATTGTAAATTGTGCTGCTATGAATATAGGGGTGCATATATTCTTTATAGTGAATCTTAAAGTCAGGTAGTGTAAATTCTCTAATTATATTCTTTTTAAAAACTGTTTTGGCTACTCTAGACCCATTGGGTTTCAATTAAATAATTTAGAAATAGCTTGTCCATTTCTATATTTTAAAATGCCTCTGAATTTATGCTTGGAGTTGTAATTAATTTATAAATCAATTTGGGGAGAACTTATACCTACAAAATATCTAGTCATCTAACCAATGAAAATGGTATAACTCTTCATTTGTCTTCTAAAAAAAAATCTGCAGTGTTTTGTATTTTTCAATGCCAGGGCCTTTTATGTTTTCTTAAATGTATTCCTGTGTATTTTTAGTGCTCATTGATGAGAATTTTTATAATTTAATTTTCAATTGTTTCCTCCTATTATTCTGAAATACAATAAATTTTAATTTAATTCTTGTAATCTGTGACCTTGATAAACTTACCTATTAGATTTAATAGTTGCTCTGTAGATTCCTTAGAGCAGGAGTTAGAAAATTGTGGCATGTAGAACAAATCTGGCCCACTAGTTGTTTTTGTAAAAAAAAAAAAGGTTCATTGGAACACAGACATGCTCATTCATTTACCTATTTTCTATGGTTTTCTACAGAAGAGTTGAGTACATAATAGACCATAGTTACGGCCCGTGGAGCCCATAATATTTACTATCTGGTCTTTAAAAAACTCTCTGCCAACCTCTGCCTAATATTTCTCTATATATTTAATCATAGCTTTTGTGGATGGAGAAAATTTTACTTCTTCCTTTCCAAGTTTTATGCCTTCTATATTTTAATGTTTTATTCATTGCTGTATTCAATGCTATACCCTCTCCCTCCAGTACAACATTGAATAAGATAGTGAAAAGTGACAATACTGATTTGACCCTAAAAGGAATGAATTAAGTATTTAATCATTAAGTATGACATTATTTGTAGGTTTGTCATAGAAATTTTTTTATTGGACTGGGAAATTTCTCTTTTATCCCCAATTTTCTGAAAAAAAAATTTGAAAATGACAAACACTGTGGCTATAGCATATAGTTTTGAGAACACTAAGTGAACTAACTTTACAAATTCTCAGCATATAGTTATAAGCATTTAGTAAGTGGTCAATACATACAGCTATCATATTAGAGATAAAAATTAAAAAAATAAAGATTTCATATTAAAAAGTTAGAAAGCAAATTATATTTCCCCAAAAAGATACATTTAGAAACTGAAGATTAGAAGGCTTTTCTTTTCTTTCTGAATTTTGATGTGGATATAGTTAGAATGAAATATCAACAGTTCACCTACCAATGTGTGAAGCAAATCCTCACCTTTATGCTTCGACTTCAGTTCTTTCTTCAGTGATTCTTGGTGAGTCAGGGAAAGGTTGAAAAGGAACCTGAAATGTTATGCACTAAATTTGATTATGAGGTTGAAGTGTGTTCATTATAATATTTTTATTAACATTGGTTTTTCCGACCCCATTGAGATCTATGCAAGAATCAGACCAGACTACCTTTATGAATTTTAAAGGCAAAATAGAAGACAGTTGATATGATTGGAATTTTTCAGGTAAATCTTTGTTTTTTACAAACATTGAAATGAGAACATAATATGAAAGTGAATATTAAATAAATTTGGAATACTTTCAATAATTATTTCTGAGGAAGAAAAAACAAAAGGCACAGCTTCTGAAAATATCTTCTTTGTAACTTTACAGATGCAGCACACTCTTGAATTCAGCTATGAACAATGTTTGTTGTCTACTGAAATAACATTTTATTAAAAATTCCTTTTATTACTCTAGTTAATGGAACCATACAGTGCAATATCATTTCATGATCATTATTATTAACAATTAAAGTCATCCTTGTTCTAATTAAAAATTATACCACTGAGATACTTTTTTCCTTGTCATTTTAAAAAGAACTGATTATTGTTTGTAAAATGTACTAAAAAACATGACAAAATACTTATTTTGTTCAATATAAAATATATTCTGGGAAACAATGATGCCTCCTGAAGTTGTGCAATGAAGTGTTTCTGCTACTTTCTGGGAGACAGTGTAAAGGGGTTAAATGCACAGAGAGGTAGCTAACCTGCCTAAGTTCAAACTTGAATTGTCCTTGCTAGCTGTGCATTTCACTTTCCACCCCTGTGAAATGCCCTGTGCCTATCACTGTGTTACTAATAATATGGTAGCCCGTTCATTGTTCTCTGCAATGCTTAACATATGCAGATGTTCAGTTATTTTGTAAGTTCATTAAAAACAAGATAAGTTTGTGCCTATTTCATGAAATAATTGACAAAAAAAAAGCTTATATCAAGTATTTAGAAGAGTAAACTGGAAATCTGGTTTGCCCTTTTGCTTTCTAGACCATTACCTGTTGTGAGACTAGCAAGATATTAAATGTTAAAGAATGTCAACAGTTAAAGTGCTCTGGAAAATGAAACAAAATATTGTTTTTCTCTGCTATATGATTGTTTAGACTATGTATTTTCTTTGCTTCAATTTCTCGATTTTGTCATTTACCTTCAGGCACTTTTTTTGACAGATAAAATCAAGAGGAAGAGGTAAAAAGTAAAATTTAAGAACTCCACAGGAGAAATTCCAATAAAAGTTAAACTTTTCAATTTATAGTTAAAAAAAGGAGTAAAGGGTTTTTCACAAAGTGGAGCTGCCTCCGTTATTTTGAGCCTCCATTATTTTAAAACAAATCAAGTCACAAATACATTAACTAGAAATATAGAGTTTACTTAAATATTTAAGGAAACAGAATAGAGGGCTACCTAGTGGTTTCTTAAAAAACACTTATTCCTTTGAACAAAGTTCAAGCATGCTGAATAGAGCTTCATTTATCCTCAATTACATTAATAGCATCTAACGCTTACATTGTATCTACTCTTTGCTAGGTAATATTCCATGCCTTTTCACATATTTGACTCATTTATTCACAACAGCTCTATGTCTTACTACATAACCATTATTATCTTTACAAATGAGGAAGCAGAGACACTAAGATGAGAGACTTGACCAGGGTAAAATGACTCCTCCTCCTTATTATTATTATTACTTTACAAATATGTTTTGAGTCTCCTTTTGAGGAAAAAGAAAATGCTCTTTCATAACATATCTCTCTTCTGTTTCATTTTTCCATTCCACATTCATTGGGCTGTGTCTGCTAATTATACAAGTGATTTCAGTTTCAAGCAAACTAATTTCTATTCTTGTGGATTTCCAATGCAGGTATTCTGAAGGCATTTGGACAAACACAAGCCAAGGGAAAGATAGATATACTGAGCAAGTTTAGGCTGATCTCTCTCTCTCTCTCCCCCCCCCCTCCCCCCGCTCTCCCCCTTCTCCCTCTGTCTGCTCCCCCACTCTCCCTCCCTTTGTGCACACTGGCACAGAGAGCAGAGACTCAAGGATCCAAACTTGGTAACACAGTGAGTCAAATACATATTGAGCCATTCAAGGGTCCATTGGACCAGCCACCCATTCTGTTTCCTTTCAGTCCAGAGTCTATTGACTCCCATACCTCCCTCCACATTCAACAGACATGTTCACATACATCTGACTCAAGGCAGCTTTAAGAATGAATGTGAAATGTGGAATACACTTCTTCACATTTGTGGTCATGAATTCATATGGGATATAAAAAAACTTCTTAATGAAGTAGAAATTATACCCTGATCCAATACTTAAGCTTAAAATACATTTTAAAATTTCACCTTAGTGCTCTATTTTCTACCCATTCAGGTCCATGTAAATCAAGTTGAAAACAACTTGATTTTTAAGCAGTTTTCTAATCTAAATGCAGGAAGCGGAATAATTTATTCCTTCTTAGCCATAAATAGAGGCCCATCACATCAGAATGTTCCTTTCCCCACACCTCTACTTAACAAAGACTCATACTTTCTAAGGATAGGTTCTCAAGGCAGCAGAATCTCCTTGTTCTAGAATTCTGATTTAGTGGCTTGAAGGCCAAACCTGGGACTATATACCTTTCAAAAAGTCACCCAGAGAGATCTAAAAATTAAAATAATCTCACCTGATCAAATATTAGGTTAAAACATATAAAACTGTCATTTGTAGGTAAATAATGATCAAATATTAACAATTTCATATATTTCAATGATGATGAACACAAAAAATGCCAGCTATTGGCTCTCAAACTAGAGTCCAGTGCTCACAAATTCTAGCTATTTGTCAAATGGCTAGAAGTTTCCTAGCTATTTGACAAACTTTTCTGTGTTTGGGGACCACTGATTCATGCCACTGTGTTGGCACCAGGTTCACTTCCCATTGGTTATGTACAATTATTCTTTATTTTATATGCCCAACAAGAAATTTGGGGAAACAAAATTAAAACAAAGAAAACTTTTCCAGGGATACCTATTATCCCCTCCCCTATTCTGTCTAACAAGAAGCTGTCCTCATGCTGCTCCTGTCAGCTTATGCAGTGGAAAGACAAAGCTTTTTTTTCTGACATTTTTCCTGGGAGAAGAGGTGAATGAAGCTGGTGGAAACTGTAGCACAGAAAGCTAATATGCTCTTCTCTTGCATCAATGAAATGAAGACGAAAACTTGTCTGTAGACAATGAGAAACTCAAAATGTGTACCCACACATCTACCAGCCAGAGACCTATCCTAAAAGTAGAAGAGTTGTGTTCACATGACCATGTGCCAGATTTTTCAGCAACATCCACATGAGACATGCTATGATTGAAATTGTCATTTTGGAGTGTGCAGGAAGAAACATATATTGAATTAATTACAGAGGGGGGGGAGGGAAAAGAAGAGAAAACGTATATATTATTGGCATGAATATTCATAAAATAGGATGTATATGATTATGTTTAATCTGTAGACCAATTTGGGGAGTCATGCTACCTTAAAAATATTAAATGTTCCAGGGACAATCCAGGGACATAGGCTATAGTTCCATTTATTTAGATCTTTATTTTTTATGATGTTTTATAGTTTTCAATAAGCATGCCTGTACTTCTTTCATTAAGTTCATTTCCAAGTATTTCATTCTTCTTAATGCTATTGTGAATGGAATTGTCATCCTAATTTCTTATTGGATTTTCATCGCTAGTGAATGTCCCTTTTTTTGATCTACATTGTCATGTTACATAGGCGCCATATTGGTTTTATTATTTCTCTCTCTCTCAAGCCAAGTGAACTCTATCCATGGCACTTGTTAACATGTTATGAAAACCACATCCATGTTTCCCAACAGTCTGAACTCATAATTATAGCCAGTTTTCCCTATTTCAGCATAGCAGAAGGCAAATTGTTTTGCCTGGCATAAGAATAACTATATATTAAATCATTATTTTTGAATGATGCTAGACAACTATTTTTTTAAAATATATTTTATTGATTTTTCACAGAGTGGAAGGGAGACTGATAGAGAGTTAGAAATATCAATGAGAGAGAAACATCGATCAGCTGCCTCCTGCACACCTCCTACTGGGGATGTGCCCGCAACCAAGGTACATACCCTTGGCCGGAATCGAACCTGGGACCTTTCAGTCTGCAGGCTGACGCTCTACCCACCGAGCCAAACCGGTTAAGACAATGCTAGACAACTCTTAATCCAATTTATATTGGCACGCACACAGGCTAAAAGGGGGCTTGTCATATGGCTAAGGGACCAAAGCCATTTGAATTCCCTTGCTTTTAGTTAGTACCATGAGTATAAAATATAAAAAGTAACTTTTAAACAGTTATTGAGGAAGGAAGAAGTGCCATGTTCTGGATGCTTCTAATAAGAGCACATCCTTGGTGGTGGGGAGTCTGATGATAATAGTGATGCTGTTTGGTAAGATTGCCTTTTCCTCTTTTTCCTTCTTGTGAATGGAGCTCAATTATAAATTGGGATTTCCCTTCTTTCTGCCTCTTGGGAGGTCAAACGACTTGTCCTAGAAGTAAATTCAGGAAGAGTAACTGGACATTTTTGCCTCTGTTGCACTCTCTTCTTTCTCTTGAAAGTGCCCCTGGCTACAGAGACCCAACGTTCTCCAAGCCATAAGTTCCTGCACGGGCTGTCTGATGTGCTACTGTGGTCTGGGAGTGGGGAAATGTAAGTAAGCTTAACTCTAGGGTTCTGGGTGGGGATAGTAAACCCTCAGGCAAAAAGCCAGTAATTAAAAATACTTTACCCTCCATATTCACGCTTTGTTTCATTTCTCACCCTTTTGATGATCTATGGATATGAAATTCTACTTATTGGAGGTTCCCCCAGAAATTCCAACAATACAATTATAATAATACCAATAATAATAATAGATAATATTTATCAAATACTTCTCACTTGTAAAACATCCCTTTAAATGTTACAGATTTAATAAAATATTGATGACAGTGCTAATTCATGAGGATTGCTATCCACTTTATGAGTACAAAAAACAAACAAATAAACAAACAAACTCAAAGCACAGAAAGGTTATGTAACCCGTTCGAGGTAACAGCGTTAATAAGGACCAGGGCCAGGATATAAGCCCAAGCAGTTTAGCTCCAGAACCTGTGTGCCCTTCACCACAGCATTATACTCCTAAACGTGCAGTTTTTTTCTTCTCATTTTGCTGAAAAGGAAACCAAGGCACAGAGAAATGAAATAATTTGCCCAGGTTAGCACAGGAAAGCAGTGGAGGAGCTAATAATGAAATAGCTCCCAGTCGACCTCCCGAGTTCTGAGTCCCAGAGCAGACAGTGGGGAGGTAACTCCCCGAGGCTCTTGCTAACAGGGATACAGAGAAGGAAACCAAGGCTCAGAGGGATTGTGTTCACCCAGCGGGGACATCACCGAGAGAGGATTCTCACCCAAGGCAGTGAGGTGCTGATCCCACCTCTGTGGCCTCCACACTCTGTACTTCCACGTTCCTGAAGGGTATTCCTTGGGACGAAAGACCACTTTAAATGATGCTTTTGTTTTTGCATTTGTGGGTGACAAGAATGAGAAAATATTCAGAAATGATTCCTTCTTAAGTTTATATTTGGAGTTTATGTTTCTGGTTTTGAGGATGATGAGACAATTGCTTTCGTTACACCAGAGTATATAACGATGCTCAAATAATGGGTGTGTTGAATTTGTTTACAGACCTGTGCCTCCAGCCCAGGAAAACTAAGAAAGAGGATGCTTGCTAACAGACATTGTTTATTACCAGTTATTGAAAAGTAGTCCGCTGCTCTTTCACTTAAACTGTTTGTGTCTCTTGGCAAAGCCAAATAAACGTTTTCTGCTTTGGAAATCATCAAGGAATTGAAATGTCAAAGAACAAAGATGAAATGTCAAAGAAGGAAGGCATTATTTAAGTGAATGTTTCTCTTTTTAAAGTGTCTATGTGTTTGGGTATGTGAAAGTAAAAATATGTGACAGCAATGTGCAATTTAAACAAAATTCTATGGAATGATTGCTGTAGAGTTTGATAAAAGATTTATAGCTGTTTTGTGTTTTCTAACTTTAATTTGTTGTTTGTCGGACACTGAAATGATTCTTTTATAGTAGAAAATGTTTAAGAAGATCATCATCCATTTCTTTCAGACTCACAATATTCTGTGGCTTCTCCTTTTTCTTCATAAGCTTCTAACTAGCATGGCTTCTCCCAAGCCATTATTTTGAAGAATACAGCTAAACCAAAGAAATATTTCGTTGTTGGAAAAGCGTGGCTTGTTGCTCAGATCAGCAGGGGCTACTCATGTTTCGTTAAGATAATGAAAGGACAGTATTTTTCCTGGAATTAGATTTTAGGACACCTTTTCGGATGTTGCCGTGTTTTCATTATCCTGGTGGTTACACAATCCTTATTTTCAAGGAGCGCAACGTACTTTATAAACATTTTATTACTCCTCCCAGGGTTTTGGTATTCAATTATAAATGGTGTGGCATGAAAACATTTTAAGTTATAAGGACAGCTGTTTACTTCCACGAATTAACTATTCATATTCTATTTTCATTTTCTTGATTAAAAAGTGAGCCATTCACACTCTCAACGTAGTTTCAACCTCTGTACTCAATCAGCCACTAATCCACTTGTATGTAACTGAAAACATATTTAGATGTACACTAATCTACATCAAGTCACTCTGTGTGGTTAGTTGTTTTCTTCCTTAAATTATGAGATTCTTACAGGCATTGATGATATTTTGGGTGTCATATTTTTGTGTATTGGGGGGAGATCTCTTGGTAGATTAAAAGGAGCTGCATCCAATAGGTATAAACTTCTGCTGTTTTGTGGCATTTTAAATTTAACTTTGTAAAACAAACTCTATTTAAATAGCTATTCACCAAATTTAAAACAAAGGTAAGCCTTTGTTGTTACAGTAATCATTGCATAATATGCGATTACTGCATCTGGTATTTTATTGATTATGATATAAATGTAAGAGTTTGTAAATGGTACAACAGATAAATTGATCACCAAGAAAAGTCTTTAATACAATTAGAAGAACAAACCTCCAAAAGCAAAGTGACAGGAATAATTGATGAAATTGTATACAGCAAATGAAAAGTTAAGATAAAATTGTACATTTTACCACATGGAAAGTATGTCTATAAAGAGTCTGAAGGTGTAGAAATGTAGAAGTTATTCAGAAAGACTTCTCTATAAAGGACTAGATGACAAAATCACAGGTGGGACTGATTGCATGTGGAAATATAAAGCATTTTTATCTATTCATTGATTTAACTCATGAGCATCTACTCTGTCAGCTTATGCTAGAGGCTCAGTATAAAATATTAAACAAAACAAAGTCCCTCCCCTGAATTATGCTGAATACAGACATGCAAACAAGAAATTATGATATAATTGCTGCTATGAGAATAAGAAGGAAGGTCACTTAGTCCAGAATACTCAGAGTCATATAGAAAGATCCTTTAGTCTGTCGTGCTAAAACTGGTTTGTAGAACTCATGAGGAGTAGGGGAGTTGGGGTAAATTGGATAAACAGCAACCAACTAGGCATCCATTGCTACTCTTCAGGCAATTGATGATGATTGATGTACAACAAAAACAGTAAAACTAAAACTAAGAACTGCAAAGAATTCAGTAAAGACAAAGGAATAGTCTATTAAGTGACTCCTACAACAAAAATATTGATAACTAAAGTAAAAGTAAATATCATTGAAAAAGCAAAGCTCAGTTTTCTCTCACCATAAAATGCAGAGGGCAGAGTCTTATAAACGCAAAGAGAGACTCTGTGAACTTCTGAAGAGTGTGAGGAGAAATAATCTGTTCTGTAAGTGCAAACAAATAGGCTCTATTATGTGTAGGCACTGTCTCTGTTACTGAGAATTAAAATGCCACATCAGACACAATTTCAGACCTTCGCAATCTATTGATGGAGGAAGCCCATATGCAAGGATGTATCTGTCAAAAAATAGACTGATTAAATTATGTTTGGAAAATCACCGTAAAAACACCAAGTTTGAGGGATGATCAGATATAGCTACCAAGGGGCCTACATTTGTATTGGCACTTACAGAATGAACAGTCCATCAGCCATAATGCACTCAAACATGAGGCAGAGGCGGGGAGGAGTGTTGGTGTGTGGGTGATGAGAATAGCTTTCCAGCATTTCTGGGAATTCTAGAGGGTAGTTCTGAAGTGATAGAAACTTGTCTATCCACTTTACCATTCATATTTTATAATTTAATGTTCACATTAAGGGCCACTGAAACCAGAATTAGGCTTGATAATATCAATAAACATTTTTATACCAATATTCTGGTGGAATTCATTTAAATCTTTTTTTGGTCACTCATTTTTTAAGTTGAGGTATAAATATATACAACGAGGTGCATCTAGTGCACAGATTATAGTGCTTGATGCTGTTTTACATTGTATACATCTTTGAAATAGTCACCCACTTTCAGAAAGGAACAATCCCCGTCATTTAGGTTTCCTCTTCCAGCTTTGCAGGGAATACCACTCCGGTCATATCACACAGGCAGTCTATCTCCACAAGTTCGTTTTGCCAATTTTTGAACGTCATAGAAATGGAATCAGACAGTATTAGTGTCTGGCTTGTTTCACTCAACATAACATTTGCAAGATTTAGCCGTGATTTTATGTGTATTTCTTTTTTTGTAGCATTCCTTTATGCTTTTATTATCTATTCTCCTATTGAACAATTAAGCTATGTTTGAATAAAGCTGTTATAAACACTTATACATGTCTCCCATACCATTTGCTTTTAAATACTGCAGTATAGACATTTGGCATTTTATGTGTATTAATTAGAATCAGGCTATCTACAAGTTAGGTATTGTCAATGGCTGTAATCAGGGATCCACATCTCAGCACTTGTCCCTTGTCCTTTAATTGGAACAGCTCCATTTTAGAAGCAGCTACTTCTGAAGTACATGTATTTCATTATTTCATTTGTCATTATTTCTGGTCACACATTGCACAATTCAATTTCTGATACAGGGATACATTGCTGAAATTAGTGATTTTTCAATTAGCATAGTGAATGTTGGAAATGAGATATCATTGGTGAAAAGAGTGATAATAAAGATAATAAGATTAGCTAAAACATTTTGGACACACTGTCCACATTAATTGAACAGGCTATATGCCAACCTCCAAGTCCTGTAGCTTGTGCCCTTGAGAGGAGTGCTTGAGACTTGATTATTAAAGAACTCTTGATCCATCTATTGTCATGGTGGGTTTTGTTTGGATGATAATAATTATAAGTCATCTCTAAAGGTACAGAATTTTGCACCTGGAATATTATTGTACCTACTTCAAGTAAACTATTCATGCAAGCTCAGATCAGGTCCTTAAAAAGAGAGAGAGAGAGAGAGAGAGAGAGAGAGAGATGGGAATTTATCAAAATGGCAGGACTATTTTCTTCCTTCTTCCTTCTTTATATGTAAACTATTTTCTTCCTTCTTATAAAGAATATTTATTCAATAAATGCTGGCATGTGGTAAAATTTGGCCTCTGATTTGCTTTCATTACAATCTGCTAATGTAGTTGTGAGTAAGCAACTTTAATTATGGATCACAACCCTTACTCACCAAAACCTCCTTAGAATTGTTCATGACCAATTGGTTTAGGCAGGATAATGGATTGGATCATTGGTTCTAATTATTCACTCTTCCCTGTATGAGCTTTATATTGAACAGGTGCTATATAATTTTTCAGTTTGATCCCCTATACTTGACATTAGATTCAC
The DNA here is from genome assembly GCF_028538775.1 of Myotis yumanensis. NCBI lineage: Eukaryota > Metazoa > Chordata > Mammalia > Chiroptera > Vespertilionidae > Myotis > Myotis yumanensis. Next base: position 174,230,937 of record NW_027223754.1, read on the forward strand.
CAAGTGTTTGATCTAGCCACTAAGATATTGGAAGACCTTAAGAAAGCAAGGGTTTTACAATGCCAGCCCCATGAGAAGCAACATGGCTCAGCTAGCCCACTGGTCCCCAAAAATGAGCAGAAAGAAGCAGAATCCTCTTAGTAATATTGACTGAAAGCAAAACATTCCCATGTGACCCATAAATCTATGAGAGTAAATGATTGTAACTGAGGGGTTTTTTATGTCACTTGATTGGGTTAGGATCATTGAGGTATAAAGTTTCAGTGAATAAAATTCACCCTTTTGAGAGGTACAGTTTTATGCCTATTGAAACACATACATAGTCACGTAATCACCATCAAAATCAAGATCTAGAACATTTCTATCATCATAAAAAGTTTCCTCATGTCCCCTTTTATGCAAGCACCTCACCCCATCCTTAGTCCCTGGCAACCACTGATTTGTTATTTGGCCCTTACAGTTTTGACTTTTCCAAACTGCCATATAAATGAACTATATGGTATGAAGCTTTTCTATAGTTTGGCTTCTTTCACTTAGCATGATGCATGTGAGATTCATTCTTGTCGTTTGCATTTATCAGTACTTTGTTCTTTTGTATTTCTGAGTTGTAATCCACTGTATGTATTTAACACAGCTTATCTTTCCATTCACTAGTTGATAGACATTTGGATTCTTTTCATTTTTGGAAAGTTAAGGATAAAACTACTCATAAACATTTACAGGCATGTTCTGGAGTGGACACACTATTTAATTTCGTTGGAAGCAGAATTGCTGAGTTGTTTGTTAAGTATGTTTCACTTTGTGAGAAACTCTCAGAACTGCCTTCCAAAGTGACTGTACCATCTCACACTCTACTAACCGTGTATGAGCGTTCCGGTTGCCTCACAGGTACATTCCCATTTGTTTTTGTTGTTGCTGTTCTTGTTTTGATTTATTTAATCATTGCAATAGGTGTGAAGAGGTGTGTCACTGTGGCTTTCATTTGCATTTCCCTAATGACTAATTGATGTTGAGCTTGTTTTCATGTATTTATTTGCCATCTGTATTTAAAGTTTTTAATATCCTTTGGTGAAGTATTTGTTAAAATAGTTTGCCTATTTTTTCTATTGGGTTTTTAAAATATTATTCAGTGTGAGTTCTTTATAGATTCTGATACAGGTCCTTTGTAAGATAAATGTTTTTGCAAATATAGGCCAAAACAATAGGCTGGAAAAGTCCACCTTGACAGAAACTAACCCAATATTAATAACTGGTTGGTCATTTATGCCGCAGAATACACAAACATGTGAGGACCATCAACTGGCTATCCTCTTTAAGTCATGGAGGGAAAGGGGGTCTATAGTGTGAAGAAAGGGTCCAATTTCACCTCCTTCCTTACCTGTTATTCAACTTTAAAACCTTATCAATGCAGAGCAGCTTGACACACTTAACTGCAGATGATCATAAGGTTGCATTTTATGTGCATGTTAAATGACACTTAGCAACAGTTCTCTTGTCAGCTCTTGCCTCAAAGAGATGGCTTTCTCAAACATCATTTTTTTCCTGTCGCTTAGCAACACTGCTTATTTTGCTAGTATAGCAAGGTACCTGTGATGGATATTGACCTGAAGAGAAACACCTCCTTGAAGAACAGAGGACATAAAAGAGGAGACCTTTGTTTGCCTAGTTTGGCTCCAGGCTGGCACATGGTCCTTACTATTAATGACATTAAGATACCAATTAATCATCTTGTATGTATTAATGCTGGTTATTTTGCTACAGCAGCTGCATGCCAGCATTTCAATTTCAAACAGGGAAATGTTCTATTATTTAAAGTATATTGCTACAGTTTGGTTTTCCTGAAGAACTCCTCTTATAACAATCAAAATGTTGGTAAAGAGTGTCATAGAATTGTGAGTGTGTGTATACTTGAGCCATTGAGCATAGTAACTACTTGAAATGATATAACACATTCAATACTGTTTTGGAAAAATGCAATGCTGTACACTGCTGGCTGTAACTCAGTAGTCATTCTTTCTATCCCTAGGATTTCTTTCTGGCTGACACATCTCCCATTAGAGCCGCTAAAAATATTGGATAATCACCTTTCTAGTTTCCATTGCCGAGGATGTGACTCAGTCCTGGCCATCGAGATCTGAGAGAGAAGTCTGAATCGGCCTCTGAGAAAGAATGTATCCCCTCATAGAACAAGCACAGGAGGAAATCTTCCTCTGCCATCAAACATTATCAACCCATGCCCTTCCCGAGAACGTGGCAACCATCTCGTAACTGTAAAGTAATAAGCCGAAGAAATCAATGAAAAAACATAGTTTAAGAGATTTTATTCATCCGATAAGCCTCAAGGGAGCATCAGAAGAATGAGTGACTCCCCAAGTCAAAGTGGGACTGTAATTTTATAGGCTGAGAACAAAATAAGGGGTATACTAGTAAATCCTGGTGGTAGCCGTTTTCATTGGATCAGTTAGGTTATTCTGCTTATTTTTTTTCATGTCTTTTGCTTGCTGTCATTGGTGAAATCCATGAAGTGTGCTTTTGAGAGCTGTTTTTATATGCCTCGAGGTTTGTCTATTAATTAGCTTCAGGGGAGAGAAGGGACACAAAAGTAATGAGCCGGGGAGAGGTAAGGAGAGGAGAGCAGTGGAGGAAAAGAGAAGAAAAACTTGGCTTGCTCTATTATGTCTGTTTTAACCCTTTTATAAGATCAAAGCAATATACCAAAGAGAGAGAAGGAGAAAAATGGTTCTTGATGGCATTGCTAAACAACTGAACCAACACAGGAACCAGTAAGAGCCTTAAAAGGATGCATGTGATTACACCCACTGGGAATAGTCTCCCTATCTGAAAATTATATGATTGGGACATTAATTACATCTGCAAAAACCCTTCACACCAGCAACTCGATTCCTGTATGACTGAAGAAGTGGGAGAAGGTGAGTGTATACAAGGGGGCAGGAATTTTGGGGATTGTCTTATAACTCTGCCCATCATTTAAAGCAGTAAAATTTTAGAAGAAATTTCCGTATACTGTATAGCAACTGACCTTCTCCAGGTTTGGGCTTTACTAGTTCTTATTAAATAAAGGCTATATAACTCGGTTTTGCCACCTCATCATTCAATATGGAGATTTGAGCTTCTTTTTAGCTATGTACCCAGGCTGCCGACCAGAAAGTTAATAGGAGCTGTCTGCCAGTTCCACACTGGGAGCATTTGAAGAAGCAAGCTAATTTTAACTTTGCTTTTTATATTTTCCTGGAAATGGGAGAAAAAAAATATCAGAGTCTAGCATTCAAAAGAAAGAAAATGCTCTCACTGAAAATCTGGAGCCCCATTAGCCAGGGAAAATCAATCACAAATACGTCCCCATCCACATCCCTACTCTTAAGAGGTCTCTTGAACCCTCTTGAACCTTATGCTTACAGTGAGCAGAGGACAAACAAAAACTGCTGAAAATATAAAACATAAGTCAATCCTCCTGTGAATTTGCAGCATGGATTCTCACACTGATGTGATCCAAAACTCAAAGTTGAAAATTTAGAGTAAGCTGGAAGTTACTTTGAATGTGGTTGTGCTAAAAGAAAAACCAACTGTTCCCTAAAGGAGGTCACCTTCATTTCAGGACCTAAAAAATGTCTCATGGACCAATGTTAAGTGGCATATTGAGTCATCTTTGTCTGCTTTGGGTAAATCAAGTGTGGAATAGCATAAAATTCAGCTGCATGTAGCAAATTCTTCTACTTGATAAATAATGGTGGTTAGGTGTGATTTCTATTCACTTTACATCACGATTCATGAAATAACCATTAACAAAATGGAAAAAAAAGCTGTTCTACTAAAAAATATTAGTAATAAACAGGAAAAAATATCACGGACTTAACTCTCACAGATGCACTACACATATGCTATGCAAACTTTACATATTACGGATTTGCCATCTAAAAATTGAAGTGTCTATTGGCAAACATTCATGAAATAATTTACTCATCCATGTTGAATGACTTTGATAATGCTGTGAATGCTGTTTTATTATTTGATAAAGGTATTTTGTCTGTGGTTTGTTTTGCTTTGCCTCTGGTTATTATTTACTACTTACTTTTTAGACAAGTTTTCAGGCTTCCCCAATAGTGTAATTGGCTCATGGTAATCAGAAACTAGAAATAATTTGAAGATCACACTTTGAGAAACAGTGGTTTAGGGTTTTTAAGTTAGGTTTATGTTTATACATTCCATTGCATAAACAATTTACTTTGCTCATACTTGCGTAATGATGATCAGCAAATGTTGGAGGTAATTATGACAATTAAAAGCACTGAGCAAACATGAATCGGATAAAGTAAAGAACATACTGAATAATTTCTTTAGAATTTTCCACATTTACTGATGCAGCGAACTGCCATCTGATAGCCATCTGATAACCAAATGTATGGTGCAGACACTGATCTTCAGACAACGTTTAAAAATGTAGAATGTGAATGTCTTTAGATAGGATCATATTCCCTCCTTCTGCTATGTGCTTATTTACTTTCTATATCCAGCTTGGATCTCCACAATGTATGTTACCACTCTGGCCCTTAAAATCAGAATTTGGATCTTTGGTCTCTACTATGTGCATATGTCATGTGTGAGTGGCAAAGTCTGGGAACTATTGAGAGAGAGAAGAGAAGAGAAGAGAAGAGAAGAGAAGAGAAGAGAAGAGAAGAGAAGAGAAGAGAAGAGAAGAGAAAAGGAGAGAGAGAGAGGGAGAGGGAGAAGGAGAAGGAGAGGGAGAGGGAGAAGGAGGGAGAGGGGGAGGGGGAGAGTGAGAGAGAGAATGTAAATCACTTAAGCACCCACATCTGCAGCCACCACACCCTGGAGGAAAATGTTTACTTTTCCAGTCATTTTCAAGTTTAACACAGAGCTGCAAAATTTCCAATCTGCCTCAAAACAATGTTTTTGTTGCTTCTTATTTCTATTCAGTCATAGGGAAAATAAGTTGGTACAATATGAATATAAGCCAGGTTCTGGGAAGGTGAACACTAATAATCTTCTTTAGTTCTTCATCTTGATGTCCAGTGAGGGTAGGGAGAACCTGATATTTTGGGGTAGCCTATTAAGGAAGAGAGAACAGTGGACGTTTCAGTAAAACAAAACAATACTCTTTGCTTTGGAAGCCTGGTGATGGACAAAACTTGTGTGTGTTTTCAGGAGTTGCAATTAGTTAGATTGCCAGTGGTATAACCTAAAATGCATGCGACATTCAAGGGATCATTAATAGGATCCATTACCAAGATTATGAAGAGAGAAACTGGCCTCATCAAAGCACTTAGGAAACTAATCTTCTATTTAGTTTTTTGCATAAGATGGTAGCATGGCCAAAGGATTGGCCCAAAGGTACGTATAGGTGGATGGACTCTATTCTCAATTCCTAATACTGGCAAGAAGCCATTACTTTTCCACGCTTGTATAAATATTCTTTCTCATTTTTAATTGAGGTCATTTCATCATACTTGTATCCTTCAACATTGCTTTCATTTAGGAATCCACTACCCAAGCCATATGCATGTATTCATCCATGACATTGGCACTTTGGTTCACATTGTATATTTCTGTCCTCAAATTCCATCAGTAATTCAGCAGTTAATTTTCCTTCCACACTCTAGGTTCATAGTTCTGTGACTCCAAAAGCATTCAGCTTCACTCTACTGTAGTGATTTATACTCCTGGTCACACTCTCGGCCTTGTTATCAATAACAAGTATTTTATTTTTGAAAAGTGAAAAACTAACCTTCTATGTATAGTCATATCATTACCTTAAGCCAATTTTAACACCAACAAGCCTGTGATCTGAACTCCTCTATTGCCTCTCAACACTGTAGATTCCTTCCCTTTATTCTATCTAACCGCACAGTGCATGACCCCCAACTGGTCTAGTGCCAATACCCTGAGGAACCCTGACCCCTTGCTCAATCCCAACCTATGAGTCTGCCTCCATCCTCCTATTGTTTGTAGCCAGACTTTCAAACAGTACTAGAGAGAGACCCCACATCCATCAAGACTAGAAACACTGCAAATGAACTGCTTCCATTTAAGCTCAGCTTTGTCCCTGAGAATTTGCTTCTGCTGTTGCTTAGAACAAATGTTTCAAATACTCTAATTCTCTGCAATTCCCTAATTCCAATGTATTTCCTCTCCAAAGTTACCAAAATGAATAGATATTTATTATTCTATATTCACAAGACTATTCTACAAAAGGGATATTTGGGCATCTGGTGTTTTCTCAGAGGTCTTTCATGCCAGCAAATATTCAGTTCCCATAAAGGAATACTTTTTGAATGTAGATGGGGAATTGGCTATTATATCTCTTATCTGAAATTTCCCCAGAGAAGATGAACCTATTTGGTCATTTGGCATGTTAAAAATGTAGTTACATCCCTACTTCAGAGAACCATCTTATCAAATAAAAGACAAACATGCAAATTGACCATACCTCTGCTACACCCACAAGCCATGCCCACCAGCCACTCAGGAGCGAGTATGCAAATAAACCCAACCAAGATGGCAGTGGCCATGGAGCTGGAGCGAACAGGAGGCTTGGGTTGCCCCTGGCGATGGAGGAAGCCAAGCTTCTCACCTGCCCTGGCCGGCTGAGAGCTCTGCTCAAGGCTACAAAGTTTCAATTATAGAAGATAAATAAATCCCAGATACCTACTTCCAGCCTTTGAAGTTCTGTAGGATGCATTTACGAGATCGGTTTTCTCCATTCTTTTTCTTTCTCAGATGGAGAGATCTCTTCTAAGCTGTTTAGCTAGACCAGGTTATCCTTTGCCTTTGTCCTTTCTTCCTCTCAGTTAAGGTCTTAGGATTCACAGAAATCTCATTGAGGAAATGGGGTCTTCCCAAGGATGTAAGATGGGGATTGTAAATTTTATTTATGATACCAAAAAACAGTGTGACTTCAGTTGACATTTAAGTAATACTTGTAGCAGATACGGTGAGTACTTTCTAGTCACAGCCTAGGAACTATGTGGCTAACCTCTATCTGAATGATTTTTGCCACACTATGGGTAAATATTTGCATGCATATTTTTAGAAAGAAAACATAAGTTACAAATACTGTAAATGAGTCATTCATTACTGAAACTCCATTGTTCTGCTCAGATCTTTGTCATCAATGCTCTGTATCTTCTTAATGCAAGAACTATGTATTTTACAACATGATTATGCTACATCCCCAGGTTTATTAAACAAAATGCAAACATAACAAAAGCAGTAATAATTTGAAGCCCAAATATATTTCCATCTATCAAAAATGCTTACTGAAATTCTACTGTTTTTTTTTTTCACTGAACAGAAAACAGTACAATAAAAATTAGTCTGAGGATTTTTAAAGGAATACAAATACATAAAATTTTAATAAGCTTTTCAACTAGTTAATTTTAAATGAAGGCATAATTTAAGAGTGAGAACAATTGAGTCCATCTTCTCCTCCTCAGCTCCCCCCCCCCTCGCCCCCCAATGGTTTGTTTTTATTAAACTGTTGGCACAACTTTATCCTAAGGCTCCTCTTGATGAAACTCTCCTTGCCCAGGGTTTCTTTTCTAAGTAGACAATCTGTTCTCTCTGTGAGGATCACTTGAGGCCCCTTTGTTGGAGGTTGGCTAGAAGAGGCATTCATTCTCACACAAAGAGCTGAATTGCCTCCTTTGGAAACACAGCAGTGTTTCAGATCACAAAGTGCTAGACCTGGCTCCCAAAATTCATTTACCATTTCTTAGTTCTTTAAAGCTCAACATTCCACTGTCTTAAACTTGTTGGATAGATTCACTTGCCAATGCTATAACTTGCCAAATTGACTTTTTAAAATCTTAGTCTCACTAGCCTATAGATTGAAAATACAAATTTCTTCCAATTTTTAATAAGCCACCTGACTCTCTATATCAAAGATGTGTTTTTTATTATCTTCTATTTCCTCTTCCCTTGCTTCCTCTGCTCCCCACACATATCTTCATGTATTCACTGAGTCCCCAACTCTAAATTGTCTATTATTTAGAGTAAAGTCTTAACTTCAGAAGAGGTACAGGATTTGTGCTAAGGAGTAAATGAAGCATGGAGAGCTCTTCCCAGCACTCTCACAAATGTGATTTTTATATATTGTATTATTTGACTATGACTTTCTTCTTCTCTTGTCTCTATGCAAAGGACAGAGTCAATGTTTTGATCACGGAATCTCTAGTTTGTAATACCAATGCTTGGCTCATGGTAGGCATGTCATAAATATATTGATCAAATAAATTGATGAATAATAAAATAAACACAAGGTACCCATCGCATTGTGGAAACTTTTTGAGAGGTGAAAGAGAAGGAAAACAACCAAACTAATCATTCCACACTGTACTGACTTCCTTTCTTCCTACTGGAGTGGCGAGATGAGCACGGGTTTGCCTTCATCTTGGGACGTGGTAAATTGCTCTGTGAGCTGAGGCAAAGCCCCAAGAAAGTGTAAAATTAGGCCCTACCTACATAGGTTTAGCTCTGTGTCTGGCCTCGACAAAAACTGTAAAAGGGGGTTTAAAGGGTCCTCCATTTCCAGGCCTTTATCTTCTAAGAAGAGCTAAGAGGTCTCCAGACAGGTTCCTTTTCATCCAGTCCCGCATACTAGTATATGCAGGCTTCCTCCACCCTGTGATGCCATTTCTAAAAACGTGACTTCCCAGCTTGCTGCAGCAGGGGAGAGGGGCCTGAGGGGGCACACTGGCTCCAAGCTTGCTAATTAGCTCTGGTTTCTGAAAAAAGTTAATGAAGCTTGCAAATCTCAGATAAAGTTTTAAAAAGTTCTGACAAGTGAACCTTGCTTAAAGTAAAGGTAAAACACAAAAACCATGCGTTTAAAATATTGTCTTTCAGTAAGAATTTTTGCCTCATTTGCTACAACTTTTTATTTTATGTTTCCCATGAGTCCGATATAAAACATATTGTAGTTATAACATCTATTTTAAGCTAATACCTGAACTTTGATCCTATTAAGAATTATACTTGTATTTCCCTTCTCATATATGATTTATGCTATTGATGTAACAATTTACATACTTTGTTGTCTATTCATTAAAAATTATTGTATTCATGATTATTTTAATACTAGAGGCCCGGTGCATGGATTCATGCACTGGTGGGGGGTGTGGCCTGCGGGGATCCTCCCATTGCGGGAGCAGCCGCTCATCCCAGTCAGGCGAGCGGCACTCTCCCCCTGTGGGAGCACACTGACCATCAGGAGGCAGCTCCTGCATTGAGCGTCTGCCCCTTGGTGATCAGTGCGCATCATAGCAACTGGTCAACCGATTGTTCTGGTCATTCCGCCGTTTGGTTGCTGGGCTTTTATATATATAGATAACTTACTTTTTTAATTTTTACAATATAATTGAACATTGATTTATGCTCCACATTACAATATTAGAGTATTCTGATATACTATCGGCTGTTTCTCTAGAGAGCCCTGAATAATGCAAGTTGAAATCCTCAGAATAAAAGTGGTTACTTATTAGAGACAGCACGGTAACTTTTCAGCAAGAGGCTATAATAGACACAAAGTTTCCCAAGTAAAAGGAAAAATGTTCCCAAGAGTGATGAGCTGAAAGGAAGCCAGTGGGACTGAAGTTTGGTGGGTGAAGGAGAAAGTGAACCAATGTTAGATATAGCCATGCAGATGATAAAGCGTGATAAGACATTGTAATAGCTGTGATTCTACAGTGTTTTAGCTGGTAAATAACTTACAGGGTGTGTTAAAAGTAAGTGAAGGTATATCAGTTATAGAGATACCAAAGTACAATAATAGATAAGATTAGTGGTAAAGAGAAGGAATGAAAAGAGGTAGTAAAAGACCTGATATTTCATCTTTTTCTAGCATTTTATGCAGGTAGCCACTTTTTGTGGGGAAGCTGTCCACTTTTACAGTTATCAGTTCTTAGAAATTCCTAAAAAATTTCTGTTTGAGGTCTCTCAATGAAATAAACATCCATTGGTTAGGAAAAAGCGATGTATTTCTTTTACCTGAGAAAAATGAATCCAAGGTTCAAATCTTTAGCAGTTTATTGCTATTTGTTGTTAATTGTTTCTCAAAGGTAATATTTATACACTGTCTCTTCCAGAACATGAAAACTCCAGGCTTCTCGTCATGCAAAGGCTGGTTAGGTGAGCGTTTTGGAAAATCAGTCTGTACCTGTTGGTATCATATAAATACCCTATAGTAATTGGTCTTCGCCACTTAGAATGGCAGAAATATTTCCAAACAGAGGACCATCTGTCATTAACTCACAGGGAAATCATTTGTTGGTCTCAGGGGCTAGATGTCTATTTTTTAATTTTATTAACTTATTGGGGTACCATTGTTAATAAAATTATATAGGTTTCAAGTGTACAATTCTATGACACTTGATTTGTCTATTGTCTTGTGTGCCCACCACCCAAAATCAAATAATCTTCCATCACCATGTATTTGCCTCCCTTTAGCCTTTTCTGCCAGGGGCTAGATGTTACTCAGATCAGGAATAAAGGCAATAATTTAGGCCATGGAAGTTGAAGGGTTTTTGAGAGCTTTGCTCATTCTGAATTTTATCATTTCTGTTCACCTTTTTTGCCCTTGAGATTGACAAGGACAATGTCATTCCTGAGTGAAAGGTAAAGATTTTGAGACTTCTTTTAATACCAGTATCTTTGAACTGTAGACCCTGTTACTGAACATCACAGTGTGGTGACATACTCTCTGCAACACAAGGGCACGCACAAGCAATTTGGAGGAGTTGGGAACTGTGGTCAGAAAGTGAGGTTATTTTCATTCAGGATTTTAAATGTAGCAGTTTCTCCTGTTGAGAAGCTCTAGGGCGTGGTCCTATGCAGAGCAGAGGCTAGGGTAGACTAGACACAAAGCCTTTAAGGATGGAAAGGAACTGAAAGGCCCAAGGATCCGCTGGCTAAGCTAGAGGATCTGTTTGGTCTTCTGGATCTTTTTTCATGATTTATTTTATATTTGAAAGCGAAGTGTTGAATATTTGAAACTGCTATTTTTCAGATTGTCTTTTGTGTTATATTATCAGGTATCTTTTTTTTCCCAGTGGAGAACTTTGAAATAGAAGTTTAAGGTGATATTTACAATGGGTGTGTGGTATTCACATTATAAATCTAACCATAAGAATTAAAAATAATGGTGAACACGGTCAATTGCCTAAAGGAGGATAACTGCAATAGATGTCGGCCACCTTTTCCTTAAGCCGACTCACACAAATGTTTGAAGAACTACCATTCCTTGTAGAATAACAGCCAAAGTAGGCCCCCTTTTGGGTACTCTTCAGTATGTTGTACATGTTGTTGTATGGAAAAGCACCTGTATTCTGAAGACATTCTGGTTTGAATTTGGAGGAGCTGGGCAATATTCCTAGCCGATCGCTGCGAGCCTGTAAAGATATACGGAAGCTTTGCTCCTTTTATACTTAAAGATCCCTGCTTCCACGTGTGCTTGAAAAGGTTTCTGAGAGGCTTTAATTTGGAAATAAACATGTTTGCAAGCAAAGCCTATGCTCCTGTGAATACCTTCTACCTATTAGTCCAATTAACACCTCAATCAGTACTGTGGTTGCCTGGCCTTGTACTGACTAATCAGGGTCATGGTCATCTCTTTAGTTTGAAGCAAACCAAGAATAGCTCTTTGGCATGTGCCCCATGCTCTTTCCCTGCCTCCTTCGCTTCTTACACTCTTTTCCAACTTTGAAGCCTGAGAGGTTAGGACAAATCTCTAATGATCCCTCAGGGCAGATGCTTTTCAAGGCAAAGACCAGAAACTTTTATTTCAGGTCAATCCCCACGCGGCTGCCTTTAAAGTTCATGTGAATTAACATTCAGTGATATTTTTGTCAGCTGTGACTGCAAGCAACATCATTACAGCAGAACAGTAATGCAAATAACTCTGCATAGCTCCATTAAATGCCACATTGTTCTATAATGGAAGTGACATTTCATTATTTCTCCAACATCAAATGCATCCTGGCACTCATGGCCAGTTATACTTTGGGCACATTAGTAGCTGTGGCAGATGTGATAACTCCAGGAAGAGTAAAGAGGATAAGGATGACTGATAGGGGCATAACAGTTACCAGATATGCTTATGAGGCCCTATAAAAATGAAGCATGAATAGAGTGTATAATTATCAGTGACCTTATCCACCCATAGAGCCCATGAACCTATCATACTGGCATCCAGAAACACATATATCCTGTTTCCCTTAATTGCCTAAGAGACACTGCAAGTGAGTTATTTTTTGTGGTATACTTTGAGGTCCATGGGGGTACTTAAAATATATTTTGCCTAGCACAATACAAGTGTTCCCAGTGACAAAAGTTGTTCAATTTTAAAAAGGAACTGTTGAAATAGAATATTTGAAACAAAATGAAAAATGAGGTGCAAAAACAAGATTATAAGTAATAGAAAACTTTAGGAATGTTGACACCCAGCAGGGTGGGAAAAGAGAAGATAGTTTTGATATTGCGTTCAGTAAGGGAAGTTGGACTTAATCATTCCTAATTGTAATAATCAGTGAAATAACTATCATATAAATACAAGCAAAGTATAAGAAGGAACTTTTCCAACGACCCACAGTAAGCCTAGTAAACAGACAGCAAACATGTAGATTTGTCGAGGGAAGAAATAGGGTAGGGATCATAAATTGATTTTGGATCCAGAATTTATACGCAGCAATGAAAATGATCCTGTGATTAAGTCCAATCAGAGTGGACACTAGGATTCTGCCCCTTGCCCTATTGGCTAGATGCAAATCTATAGTCTAATTTCAGGAGAAGGTGAAGGGGGTTTTTAGATATGGCTTTCTATTTCACTGAGTGAGAGGATTATTTAGCAGGGAAGAAATAGTTCTGGTAAAAGCTGGGTGAAAGAGTCTCAGGAGGTAGAGAGAGCTCAAACTAGCTGAGTACTTTGCAACAGGAAGAATGTGATGCAAGGAGACAGCGTAAAAAATGCCTCTCTGGTTAGGCAATGCAGTTTGGTCTGCCAGGATGGAATAGCTCTCTCAGAAACAGAAGACTTAGCCATGCTTCCCTGAATTACAGCATGAATTCATGAGCATTCATAGGTTCAAGAACTTTTAATAAGAAATAGAGAAATGAAACAATTAACTTTATAATTAAATTAAAAACATATTTATTGTTTAATTAAAATTCAGTGTTAGTATTATCACATGATCCAACAATCCCACTTCTGGGTATTTATCCTAAAGAACAGAAAACAAGATCTTGAAGAGATATGTGCACTCCCATTTTATTGCAGCACTAGAGGCCCGGTGCACAGAATTTGTGCACTGGGGGGGGGGGGGGGCGCGGGAGGAGCAGGGGGGTTGTCCCTCAGCCTGGCCTGTGCCCTCTCGCAGCAGTCCGGGAGCCCTTGGAGGATGTCCAACTGATGGCTTAGGCCCGATCCCCATGGGGAATGGGCCTAAGCCAGCAGGCAGTCAAATATCCTTAGCATTGCCACGGAGGTGGGAAAGGCTCCCACCACCACTGCTACGCTGGCCAGCCATGAGCCCGGCTTCTGGATGAGTAGCGCTCCCCATGTGGGAGCACAATGACCACCAGGGGGCAGCTCCTGCATTGAGTGTCTGCCCCCTGGTGGTCAATGCATGTCATAGTGACCAGTCATTCTACTGTTCAGTCGATTTGCATATTAACCTTTTATTATATAGGACTAGAGGCCCGGTGCACAAAAATTTGTGCACTCGGGGGGCAGGGGGAGGGGGGTCCCCCAGCCCGGCCTGTGCCCTCTTGCAGTCTGGGACCCCTCAGGAGATAATGACCTGCTGGCTTAGGCCTGCTCCCGGGTGGCAGAGGGCAGGCCCAATCCCTAAGTGCAGCCCCTGGTCAGGCTCAGAGCAGGGCCGATTGGGGAGTCGGGGCGCCACCCCGTCATGCACAGAGCAGGGCGAATTGTGAGGTTGCGATGCCACCATCAGTCACGCTCAGGGTAGGGCCGATTGGGGGGTTGGGGCACTGCCCCCTGTCACACTCAAGGCAGGGTAGATGGGGAGGTTGCAGCGCCACCCCCTGTCATGCACAGAGCAGGGCCGATCAGGGGGTTGGGGCACTGCCCCCTGTCACTCACAGAGCAGGGCCCATCAGGTGGTTGGGGCGCTGCCCCCTGTCACTCACAGAGCAGGGCCCATCAGGGGGTTGGGGCTCCGTACCCTGTCACTTACAGAGCAGGGTCAATCAGGGGGTTGGGGAGCTCCCCCCTGTCATGTACAGAGCAGGGCCGATCAGGGCGTTGAGGAGCTCCCCCCTGTCACTCACAGAGTAGGGCCGATAGAGGAGTTGGGGCACCGCCCCTTGTCACACACAGAGCAGGGCAGATCAGGGGGTTGGGGTGCTGCACCCTGTCACACACAGAGCAGGGCGGATCAGGGGGTTGGGGCGCTGCACCCTGTCACACTCAGGGCAGGGCCAATGGGGAGGTTATGGCTCTACCCTGTCACACACAGAGCAAGGCCCGTGGAGGGGGGTTGGGGCGCCACCCTCTATCACCCACAGAGCAGGGCTGATCAGGGGGTTGGGGCGCCACCACTGTCACACTCGGGGCAGGGCCGATGGAGAGGTTATGGCTCTACCCGGTCACACACAGAGCAGGGCCCGTGGGGGGCGGGGGGGGGGGGCGTTGGGGCGCCACACCCTGTCACACACAGAGCAGGGCTGATCAGGGGGTTGGGGCGCCTTCCCCTGTCATGAACAGAGCAGGGCGATCAGGGGGTTTGGGCGCTGCCCTCTGTCACGCTGATCCCGGTGCCGGTAGGCATATTACCCTTTTACTATATAGGATAGAGGCCTGGTGTATGGGTGGGGGCTTGCTGGTTTGCCCTGAAGGGTGTCCTGGATCAGGGTGGGGGTCCCCACTGGGGTGCCTGACCAGTCTGGGTGAGGGGCTGATTGCTTTTTTCCGGCTGGCGAGTGACTAAAGCTTCCAACTGCTCCTTGTTTTCTTTTTTTTTTTTTTTTTTTTATATTCTGGGCCAGCTTTAGCTCTGAGGCCTCGCTGCTGAAAACATCGATACAAAGTTTCGGTCAGCTGGCTTTCAGTCCGGCTGGTTTCTGGTGTTTTGTTTAGCTTCTTATTTGCAACATAGTACATAGTTGCTTAGAGTTGCAGCTGAGAGGCCGGCAACTCAGGAGGGAAACATTGGAGTCCATAGTCACTGCAGCAAGCAAGCCTCATGCTCGCTTCAGTGCCTGGCTGCCGGCCGCCATCTTGGCTAACAGTTAATTTGCATATACTCACTGATTAGCCAATGAAAAGGGTAGCAGTCGTACGCTAATTACCATGTTTCTCTTTTATTAGTGTAGATTATTAAAAATAACCAAGAGAAAGAAGCAATGTAAATGTCAGTTGACAGATAAATGGATAAAATCAATGTGTTACACATACAATGACATATTATTCAGCCTTAAAAAGGAAGGTAATCCTTCAGTGTGCTATAGAACAGATGAACCTTGAGGATATTATGATAAGTGAAATAAACCAGATACTGTTTCCACCTACATGAAGTATGTAGAATAGTCAAATTCATAAACACTGAAAGAATGATGGTGATTCCCAGGTAATAGAGGCAAGTGCAAATGGGGAGTTGTTGTTCAATGGGTATAGAGTTTCAGTCACGCAAGAAGGAAAAGTTCAGGAGAGCTGCTGTACAACAAAGTGCATACAGTTAATAATAATTCTAAACTGCAAACTTGAAAATTTTTAAGAGGGTTCATTTCATTTATGTCTTTTAACACAGTAAAAAATTAGTCATTAATCATCAAAACTTTAAATATGTATTCATTCATTCTTTCACTCATTCATTAAACATCTAATTGAGCCAATTCTAATAGATAACACAGCCAAGTAGAAGTAAGGTTATTCTCTTATGGCGAAGAGAGCTCACATTTCACATCTTTCAGGAGATCCGGGCATAAAGCACACGGCATTAGCCATTTTGTAAGCCACTTAGGGATATGCATAATGTAACATCATTTTAATTTAGACTGCCAACCAATAGAGAGGAAGTGATCGATGTGATTGTAGCTGTAAATGGAAAGGTGAAAGCTAAGTAACTAAATGGACCAGCAGGGAGTCACTGCCTCTGGGATGAATCTTGCCCAAATCACAAATTCCTTCAAGGGATGGTGGTTCTTTTTAAGACAGCTTGACTCCAATACTTTAAATTGTAAGATGTAGGCAAGGAGTGGAAGAAAGTGCCTCTAGGAAGCAGAGATTGTTACTACCAGGAGGATAGCAGAGTAGCATAATGTCAAATACTGTAACAGAGCTATGATTTTATCCTATTTGCAAGCTAACATGTTAGCCAGCGATAGATGCTGACCAAAAATACAAGATTTTTAAGTCAGAGACAAAGGACTTTACTACTTACAGCACTGCGGGCCCCTTGAGCTTTATGTTTTTATCTGTTCCACAGGGGCAATGCAGAGCAGCCCAGGTAGACGTTGTACACACAGTGCATTTAAGTATATCACAACCTGGGAATCCCAGGATTGGGAATCTAAATCTTTTATAATGGCTGCAATGAAACCTGTCCTGCCTTTACTTCAGAGGAACATAGTTCCTTTCCATACTGGACAATAAACAGGGCTGCCCCTGCTCCTCAGGGAGATATCCTCTCTGTCTTTCAAGTCTGTTATACAAATACTAATGGCCCAGTGCACGGATTCATGCACATTGAAAGGAAATTAATTAGAATTCCTGGGGCAACGCCGCTGCTTGAAGGGCATCTATGGAGTGAAGAAGGGGTTGAGGGAGGAGAAAGAAAACTCATGCTCAGGTCTTCCTGCTCTTGGCGCTGGCTCCGGTGCAGGGACTAATGCAGGCGATCCTGGGTGGTGGCTGGCAGGGCAGGACTGGGCAAGATGAGCTGGACACGCCCTGGAGCCAACCTCCCATGGTCCCTCCCCAGCTGGCTGCACCTGGGGCAGCTTCACAGCTCGAAGGGTGTCTGTGGAGTGAGAGGGGTCCCTCTGGCAGGTGGGGTCCCTAGGCCTGGCCTTCAGGGATCAGGCCAAAACTGGCTCTGCGACATCCCCTGAGGGGTCCCGGAATGCTAGAGGGCACTCGGCAAAGTTGCTGTCATACAGGGTGTGGAATGCAACCACAAGTGTGCAATAAACCAGATTCAGCTGACAGTGCCCCAGCAACAACATAACCCATGGCAGAAGATGGAATCACACAGTCCCATGAGGAATTGGGCTCCCTCTTCTCTGGTGTCACACGAGAACCACCGCTGCTGCCAAGTCACTGCACCTTGGCATCTCCTGCGTTGAGCGTCTGCCCCCTAGTGGTCAGCGCACATCATAGGTATTGGCTGGTCAGTTGGTCGAATGGTCAGACAGTCACTTAGCCTTTTATATATATACTAGAGGCTCGGTGCACAACAATTTGTGCACTCGGGGAAGGGGGGGTCCCTCAGGCCGGCCTGTGCCCTCTCGCAGTCTGGGACCCCACAGAGGAAGTCCGGCTTGTTTTGTTCGGCCTCCCTCAGCCCGGGCCCAGGTTGATGGTTCCCGCCTCCCTCAGCCGCCCAGCCAGCTTGATCGTTCCTGCCTCCCTCAGCCACCCGGCTTGTTTTCGGCCGCCTGGCTTGCAACGCTCCCAGCGGATATATGCAAATTAACCACCATCTTGGCTGACAGTTAATTTGCATATACTCACTGATTAGCCAATGAAAAGGGTAGCGGTCGTACGCTAATTACCATGTGTCTTTTTTATTAGTGTAGATATCTTAGAAATGATAGTCCAGCAGAAAGGCTAGCATGGCCTCTGGTATCAAACCTTGGCCCCTCTGGAAATGTAAGGGACCAGTAGAGAATTGTCTTCTAACAAGTAGGAGCCCATTTAATTTAGGATAAACCATTCCAAGGAAGATTCCAGACCATGAGAGAGTGGAACAGGTTTGGCAGAAATAATTAGTCTGGAATTCAAGACTCTCGTTAGAGCAGTTACACAAAAGTTCAAAACAAGGAAAAAGTCTTGTCTAGTAAACTGCTCCCGTAAGATTAGGCTAGACATATATAGCAAAGTATTTACAGAGGGAGTCGGGCCCAGGTGTCCCACTTGTGAGAGGGCAAAGTGTTTCTAAACACTTGCAGGCCTTGCCCTCAGAGCTCAGGGCTGAAGCTCCAGGTATCAGGTCTTCATCATTGACAGTGTGTTGTGGTCTGGCAGGCCCATACAATCCTCGGGCATAGGATGTATACATTGAAGAGCCAACAAGGACGTGTTTGTGTTTCTGCCAGTTATATCAAACTAATTTGATGTTCTTAGCTTGAACTTATAGCTATAAAACACTTAACATCAATTCTTCTATATTCACTCACATATTCTTCACTAAATTGAATATTTTACATTAACCATGAATAAAGATTTCTCGTCCTTTTGTATGATCTCTTCAACTGGGTTGTAAGAAATTGGTGGGCATAAATTCCATTTATTTTTCTACTTGTAAATTTCCTCGGCCTTCTAAGCATAGGGCTGAGTACAGTGCGTTCCTAAACAATGCTTTTTGACTCGCTTTTTTGTATGGACTCTGAGAATCAACAAGTCCATCTTTGCTGAGCCACTCTAAGACAATCTAAGGGAGTTGTGGGATTATGAAAACAATTGTTTCTTTGGCTTGAACCTTGTTAGAGAGTATTACCTTTATGATGCTGAAATTAAAATATGGACAAATCAAAGTCAAATTTCCTACCAAGAGTGTCTAAATTATCCGCATATGCTATGAACTGCATTGTACATTTCTCAAGAATGATTACAAAAGTTCTTGAGAAATCCAACTAAGCAAATAATACCGCTGTTTGGTTTGGGTCTCGGAGGTAAAGTGTACCTGCTATGCAACATGGTGCTTCCTCTCCTCTGGCTCTTTGGTAGGAGAGCAGTTAATTGCCTCACAGCCTCAAGTTAACACAGACACTGCCTCCAGTGCTAGCTGTGAAGGATAGAAAAACTTATTCTTCTCCCAGAGAGGAGGGAATTATCAACAAAACGCAAGGTGATAAGTAGTATTAAAACAAAGGGCTAAGGAGGATAGAGAGGTAGTAAATATATGGTGACGGAAGATGATTTGACTTTGGGTGGTGGGCACACAATGCAATATACAGATCATGTATCATAAAAATGTACACTTGAAACCTATATAGTCTTGTTAACCAATCAATGTTACCACAATAAATTTAATAAAAGAAAAAATAAAACCAATAGTTAAATATATTTTTGTAACAAAAATAATCTTGCATATTCAAAGAGTGCATTAAAAAAGGCACAATGTTGAAAAAATAATTAAATAAACAACTTTGTACTTAATTTTAAGGGTCTCACAACCTATTATGGGGAAACAGAAATTATTCACCCATTCACATGAATGTAAAATTACAACTGTGGGAATTGCTGTAAAGGATAGAGCTATGCTGGATTTGACTGAATTAAAAGGTAGATGTTCCATCCATGTTGGCACCCCAATACATTTAATTAAAATTAATTAATTAATTAACTTTCAGATTTGGGGGGGGGGGAGAAGAAGAATCCTGAAGTGACACTTGAGCTAACATTGGAAGAATGAGTAGATATTAACTGAGTAGAAGAAAGTGATAACAGCCTTACAAATTCTAGGGAACACCCCTGTGATGGGAGTAAACAAGCTAATTATGGGGGACTAAAAGGCATAAAGAGGGAGGGTGAGGGTTGCACCACAGCCCTGGAGAGGAAGGTCTTGCAAGGTCATTGTAATCAGAATGAGGGCTTTGGGAAAACCTTTTAAGGACTGTAAATAGGTAGGTGAATATCAAATATGTCTTTCAAAACGGTAATTTTAGCTGCAGTGTGGAAAATTTATTAGAAGCTCGAAAGGAAGCACGAAGATTCATAAGATGGGCTTTACTTTTTTTAAAAAAGTCCTCACAAGTTTAGCAGCCAAGATCTGATGTTCTTTACCAGCAACAAAGAAACTGAAGTTCTAAACTCCCTGGGGTCTTAATTTTACCCTCTCTCACTGTAGCCTGAGAGCTTGCCAGGCACTTAACCCTGGTAACCTGTAATTCTCATAAGAACACTGACAAGAAAAGCATTAGAGGTCCGCAGTATGTAAAAGTCACGGCTAGATATGTCTTGGGAATGAGTTTTGGAAATTTTAGAAAAGTAATATAAGAAGCTATAACATTGCCAGTGGGGTTTGGAACAGAACCACTTAATAAAACACATTACGATTGCTACAACTAAATGTCCGTATATTAGCACTTTGTGACACAGGTAAATGTTATGAATAGTCTCCCATGGGTTCAAGTCAGAATTTTGTTGATGAATGAGTTCATATAAGTTTATTTTCTGTGTGTAGCTGATACAGGGTTAAGCCTGGGACTGACCTGTGGGCAAAGTCACAAACAATTCCCAGCTTAGAGGGCATAGTCCTCTAAGCATAATTAGGCTTGACCTTATGAGGCTCTCTAGATCTTATCTGGAAAGCTAATGGGCTGAGGGAAGTGCAGGAAGTGTAACTATGGTCAAAACAAGTGAAACTCACAAGAACTGTGTAACTATGGAAACCACTACCTTGTTTACCTCTCACTATAAAATAAAGGCTCAGCTTGCCTTGGGATCTCTCTCTGTGGCCTCAGCCAGGCACAGGGAAGATCCACGGAGACTAAGGAAAGCTAGAGCGTTCTGAACACTGTCTCGGTGTAAAACATTCTTCGCCGACTTCGTCCACACCTTTGGGAACCCCTGGACCACTGGGGCTGGACCCCAGCAATTTTCCAATAACTAAGTTACAAAAGACTGGATATTCTGTTCTTCCGAATATTTAACATTAGGATTTCAGAGAAAGGACTGTGGTGGTAGGCAGATTCTTCTTTTTATAGATGGGAAATTGAGACTAAAGATGTTACAGTAAGTAACCTACCCAGATATAGATGGCAAACAGAATTTAAACTTCTATTTGACTTTAAAACCTTACCATATAGATCTTCAATACAATAAAATGGGCATCTTCACTTTTTCAAGAAAGAAGAATGTGAGAGGGTGACTAAAGTTAGGCACTAGAGTTAAGACCAGATGCACAGTATTACAGCAATGTCACATTAGCATGACGACCCTCAATTGGTGAGGCTCATTCAATTTTCTTTTTAAAAAAATATATTGTATTGATTTTAGAGAGAAAAGGAAGGGAGAAAGAGATAGAAACATCAATGGTGAGACTCATTGATTGGCTGCCTCCTGCACACCCCCTATCAGGGATCAAGCCCGCAACCCAGGCATGTGCCCTTGGTCAGAATTGAACCTGGGACCTTTCAATCTGCAGGCCAATGCTCTATCCATTGAGCCAAACCAGCTAGGGCATTCAATTTTCAATATAAAAAGTAGTTAGAACTCAGCCCTTGAATATAAAACTTGGCTTTTAAGAAACAAATCTAATTTGGTCTTTTAAGCGAAACAAGATATTAAGTCAAAACCTATAACGTGGAAACATTACAATTTGGTATTTTAAAAGAGACATTGGATAATTGACAGATGATTCAATAATAGCTAATCAGGAATTTTGATGAACAATTTTCTTAATATGTCACATATGGTCTTTTCATGTGGTTCTATATTCTGATATATATGTATATTCATATATGTATATATAAAATATGTATATTTAATTTCATACATACTTATGTGAATAATATATATGAAAATGTTTGACATTTGTCTCAACTTTGTGAGTGAAGAAA
This sequence comes from Myotis yumanensis, assembly GCF_028538775.1. Lineage (NCBI taxonomy): Eukaryota > Metazoa > Chordata > Mammalia > Chiroptera > Vespertilionidae > Myotis > Myotis yumanensis. The sequence continues at coordinate 174,252,714 of NW_027223754.1, forward strand.
TGATTTTTCAACGCTTATTTTAATGCTCTTCCATCTGTATTCTTATTTTTATGGAGCTATCAATTGGTAACAATTTTAGGAAGCTGGGCCAAGTTCCATTTAGACACTTTAGCATTTGGCTGATCTTTTAAATCAAGAGGAAAATGCTTAATAAGTCACTAGGCAACATTCTATGCCTAGAATTATTCTAATTTTCTCACTGTCAAATGAGTTCATCTCCCTAGATATTTCAGAGACCTTACTTTGCTCATTGCAAGGACACTTTAAAGTTTCACACACTTATATAAGATTAATTTTTGTCCCTCTGGCTAAAGTTTTCACCTTTCTCCTTTGTTAATTAAAACCCTGCAGTTCAGGGATTATTTAATCATTATTTAAGTCCATGCCTTCACTAATGTGCAAGCATGTCATGACTTAATCAACTGCTTTATTCACTAAACCAATAGCTATTAAATAACTTTTAAGCAATTATGGCAAATATGAAAATTCCAGACAAAAAAATTCAAGGGTATAAAAATGCAACATGCTTTATTTTCCTACTAGAGGGCCGGTGCACAAATTCGTGCACAGGTGGGGTCCTTTGGTCTGGCCGGTGATCAGGGCTGATTAGGGCCACGGGAGGTTGGCAGGGGGGAGAGGGGTCAGGGAGGGGAAGGGGCCAGGGGAGGTTGGCCGTGGGAGCGCACTGACACTCCTGCATTAAGCGTCTGCCCCCTGGTGGTCAGTGAACGTTATACTGACTGGTCATTTGGCCGTTCAGTCGCTTAGGCTTTTATATATATAGATTGAACAGAATGCCTGCCTCAAGGTTTGATTCCCTTAGTGGCTGAATCCTTAACCTAATAAATTATTGAAAAATCTATATTCAGTAATTTAGCTTTTTAAAAAATTTTTGGTCATTCAAGATGAGGCTAATATTTGCTATTCATATTTACTTATTCTTAAATATTTAGAATGTACTATTTGGTACATATCAAAGAATATGTATAACATATATGTAAGTAAAAGTAACAATTTTTTAAAAAACCTTAAATAATTTAACATCTAGAGTTAAATTATTGCATTTTCCTAGGTATTCCTTCCCCCATCCCTTGGCATCACCACCACAATCATCATTTTTTTCACATATTCACCTTTTAAGATATAGCTATGATTTTATAACATATTTTGTATACCTAAACTACATATTGCTTCTTTGTGCTTGTTATTAAGTTTTACACAAATGACAACATATTTTCTGCACTTTTCTATAACTCACTACTTTTTAGTCAGTTTCCTGTTTCTAAGTCATCCAACCTTCAAAAAGAAAACCTCCAGTCAAAATAACTTCACCAGCAAATTATCCCCAGATCAACATTTTTCAGTTATCTAATGAGGTCAACTTAAATGTGCCAATAAAATCAGACTATGGCATTAGAAAAAAACAATTACAGGCAAATTTTACCAAAAAGTATGAATTTAAAAAATTCCTAAACAAAATATGACCAATTATAGATAACATAGATACCAAAGACAGTACCTCTGAACCAAATTGAGTTTGTCCCAGGTTTTGCTTAAAAAATATTTTTTGAATGAATGAACATGCCAGAGTTTCATTGTGGGAAATTACTTAGGACTTCATTTGTTTTTATGCATGTATTAAGAAGGTGGTATATGTTTCAATAAATACATCTAGAAATTTGTTTATGTGCTACTTATCACCTTGCATTTTGTAGATAATAAGCTTTTCTCTCTGCTCTGGTATGATAATGGTGCAAGAATTTTTTTTAAAAAAAGAAAAATAGAGATTACACAAAGAGAATTTGAATTATGTCAACAGTGGCAGACAGAGCATTGAGGAATGGGCAGCTTTTCAAAAAATCATTCTGGAGTATTTAAATATTCATGAAAGGGAAACAACTGTTGACCCCTCAATGATAATAAAAAATCAGTTCTAAGAATATTAAATATTAAAGAAAAATAATAAAGCTCCTATAGGAGAACAACATTATCATTTTAGCAGAAAAAGGTAGTCTTCAAAGAAGGCCTAATGTAAGGAAATGATAAGTGACTACATTGAAATTATTAGTTGCTCTTTATCATACTCACCAGTAAGAATGTGAAGAGGCTGGCCACACAATGAAAGGAGTTATTTAGAATTTATATTACTCACAAAATCTTGTTTCTAGAACATATAAAAACTTATTTACAAGTCAATTTAAAAAAATCAGAAAGACAAACAACCGAATAGAAAAATGGTCAAGAGATTTTAACAGACCCTTCACAAAAGAGACATCAGAATGACAAATAAACATGTGAAAAGTGTTTGTTCTTATGAGTAATTAGAAAATTGTGTATTAAAACATGAGACTCCACAGGCTACCCACAAGAAAGCTGAAAGCTAAAAGCAAGTGTTGGTGAGGATGTGAGCGAAGGAAATTCTTATGCACTACTACTGTCCACTGTAAGTGGGTCCAAACACTTTGGAAAATCATTTTTCAGTATTTCTTAAAATTGAATATATACATCCTATATAATAAAGAGCTAATATGCAAATGGTTATTCATGCTGTCATGCCCTCATGGCTCAGACAACACAGGGGAGAGAGGAATGGGGACCAGCTAGGCTGTGGCCTGGGAGAGGGTCAAGCCGTCCACCCTGCAGTCCTGGGCGCCTGCAGCTGCGGCCCGGGTGAAGATGCCCGCCCACAGTCCCCTGTGGCTGTGGCCGGCCTGGGAAAATCCAGGCCAGGTCCTGGGTGCCTGCAGCCAGCCAGAGGGAGGGAAGTCCAGGTCCCGAGTGCCTGCGACAGGCTGGAGGAGGGAATCCTGGGTCCTGGGCGCAGGGCAAGGCAGAGGCAGTTAGGGGCGATCAGGCCAGCAGGGGAGCAGTTAGGGGCGATCAGGCAGGAAAGCAGGTAGAGGTGGTTAAGGGTGATCAGGCAGGCAGAGGTGGTTAGAGGCGATCAGGCAGGCAGGCACAGGAGTTAGGGGTGATCAGGCAGGCAGGCAGGTGAGTGGTTAGGAGCCAGCGGTCCCCGATTGTGAGAGACAGTCAGACATCCCCTGAGGGGCCCCGGATTGGAGAGGGTGCAGGCTTGGCTGAGGGACTCTTACCCCCCCGCCCCACGCACGAATTTCGTGCACTGGGCCTATAGTACTTTATAACAAAGCTGTTGCACTTTTATGTATACCAAAAAATACATAAACACTGGCAAGAGACATGTATAAAGTCGTATAAGGCAGCATCATTCATAATAGTTCAAAACTGAAAACAACTCAATTGTCCATCAATAAAATAACACATGAGCCTGGCCAGCATTGTTCAGTGGTTGACCTCGACCTATGAACAAGGAGGTCACAGGTTCAATTATCTGTCAAGGCACATGCCCAGGTTGTGGGCTCAATCCTCAGTGTGGGGGGTGCAGGAGGCAGCCGATCGATGATTCTCTCTCATCATTGATGTTTCTATCTCTCTCTCCCTTTCCCTTCCTCTCTGAAATCAATAAAAACATTTTTGTAAGAATAACACCTGATACATTCACAAAATCTAATGTCTTTCAATGAAGTGAATTACTACCTGTCCCAATATAGCTGAAACTCAAAAAAACAAGGTTGAGTGAAAGAAGCAGACATAAAATGAGGTGATTTCCAGAAATTAAATAAATCAGAGACTTTATATCCAACCAAGATGTATTTCAAATGTCAAGATTATAGAAAAACGATCTTAAACATACATAAACCGAGGGAATATTTTACCTATGAGCTCTTATTGAGATACCTACAAAAGAATGAGCTTCACCCAACAGACCGCTAGGAAACCTTCAGCAAAAGAATTGATGCACTTAATATACTTAATTGTAAGAGCTAAAACAAAACTTATGGTAAGATTGAAAGAATAATATATAAATGTTACAAGTTCTGAAAAATATAAAGTAATAAAACAAATAATTTTGTTACATCTATGGATTGTCTAGATTCAGAACAGTGCTATCGCAAGGGTTGTCTGTGCTGCTCTTTTATAGCCACAGGGAATTTCCTCCTTCCCTCCACCTGGCAACCACTAGCTGAATATTTTTAAAGGAATAATTTTAAAAAAGCATGTAACTCGGTGCTTTTAAATACAGTTATATAAGTTGATACTAAAACCCAGAGGGAAAAAATAAGCATTCAGGAATAAGCTAGAAATCTCTGAAAATGAAAGAGAGAGTGAGCAGTTTTGCAAGTTATTGAAATAGACTATAAAATTTCTGTAATTAAAAACATTTGTTATCAACACAATAATAGACAGGCAGTCAAATAAAATAAGATAGTCCAGAATATGGAAATTGAGTGTCCCCAAAATGTATATATACTTTTGGGACACCCTGAAATGTATTTTAATAAATATTGCCTCTATAATTATTCAAAGGGTGTATACATTTTTGGAATACCCTTTATATTAAAACTAGTGGCCAGGTGCATGAAATTCATGCACGGGGAGGGGGGTAAGGGGGAGTGTCCCTCAGCCTGGCCTGAACCCTCTCCTATCTGGGACCCCTCAGGGGATGTCCAACTGCTGGTTTAGGCCCGATCCCACAGGGGCAGTCAGACATCCCTCTCGCAATCCAGGACCACTGGCTCCTAACCACTCACCTGCCTGCTTGCCAGATCTGCCCTAATCACTCTGCCTGCCAGCCTGATCGCCCCCAACTGCCCTCCTCTCCTGGCCTAATCACCCCTAACCACCTCTGCCACGGCCCCGCCACCATGGCTTTGTCTGGAAGGACGTCCGGAAGGTCTCCCAGAAGGTCTCTCAGTCTAATTAGCATATTACCCTTTTATTAGTATAGTCTAGCATTTCAAATCACTAGAGTAAAAATGAACCTTTAAATAATTCTTAGATATCTGGATTGTCATTTATAAAGTGAAAAATTAGAACTATACATCACACCATATAAACTCTAAGAATATATAAACTCCACAAAAGTAAACTCCAGATTAAGCAGTGATATACATGTGGAAAATTGAGACCTTTTAAGAAAAGTTTGGGAAGGGGTAGATGAGTGTAAAAGAGCATAACTAGGGTTCAAAATCTATATTAATAAAAGATTGTGAAATTTAACCACATTTTTAAAAATAAGACTTTTGCATGGCAAAAACACTATCTCAAGCAAAGTAAAAGCCTAATGACACTCTGGGAGTAAATAAGTGCAACATATAAAATAGATTAAGGAATATCAGAACTAATATTAAAGAACTCTTTAAAATTAAGGGGAGCCCTAACCGGTTTGGCTCAGTGGATAGAGCATTGGCCTGCGGACTGGAGGGTCCCAGGTTCGATTCTGGTCAAGGGCATGTACCTTGGCTGTGGGCACATTCCCAGTAGGGGCCGTGCACGAGGTAGCTGATCGATGTTTCTCTCTCATCGGTGTTTCTAACTCTCTATCCCTCTCCCTTCCTCTCTGTAAAAAATCAATAAAATATATTTAAAATAATAAATAAATAAATAAAAATAAAATTAAATGGAAAAAGACCAGAAACCTGATGGAGAAAAAAATAATGGGAAAAATATAAAATGATATAAAAAGGCCTTAAGACATATGAGATAATGTTCAAGGTATCCACCTGAAAAATTTGAAGACATTTATTCTCAAATATATATGCAACCCAATGCTCATTGCAGCATTATTCATGGTGGCCAAGACATGGAAACACCAAACATACATTTGATAGATGATTGGATAAAAATGTGTTATATATATACAATGGAATACTACTCAACCATAAGAAAAGATGAAATACTGCCATTTGTGACAAAATGGATGGATCTTGACAATATCATGCTAACCTAAATAAGATAGACAGAAAAATTTAAGAACCATATGATTTCACTCATATGTGGGATATAAAACAGAAAGCAACAAATGAAAAAATAAAAAAAAACAAAATAAACAAAAACTGAGACACATACCACAGTATGGTGGTTACCAGAGAGAAGGTGGTGGAGGTGGGGGTTAGTAAAAGGTAGAGTCAAATATATGGTGAGAGAAAAAGATTTGAGTTTGGGTGGTATAAACACAATCCAATACACAGATGATTTATCATGGAACTGTACACTTGAAACCTATGCAATTTTATTAACCAATGTCACCCTAATACATTTAATTTAAAAAACTAAAAAAATGTTAAAAAAAAGTAGTTCAATGCCACTTAAACTACACTTGAGATCCATTTCTCAACAGTCAGAGTGACAAAAAGTCAAGACCAGCAGGCAGTACACTATACCCCACAGGCTTGGGGTCACAGGTTCTCTCATACATTGTTGGAAATGTATTTTGGTGCAAGCCCTTAGGACTGTAATTTAGCATTATGTGGCAAACCTATATACAGGTTTACCTCTGAGCCAGCGATTGCACTTTTAGAAATTTAAACTTATTGAATACAGGTTAGTGGTGTTTGAGAGTTTTTTGTATTAACTATACTAATAATAGGGTAATATGCAAATTGGTAGGGATGCCATCATAGTAAGGAACAATCAGCAAGCTGTGTGCACAGCAGGCGCGGGTGGGTGGGGACTTGCAGCTTTAGGGATGGGGGCGAGGCCGTGGCAGAGAGGCCTCTCCACGTGCCTGCCCCGGGGGTCCACAGGCTCATGGAGAGGCCCCTCTTCCACAGGCCTAGCTGGGTGTCTGCAAGCCTCCCCCGGCTTCGGCCTACCTCTCTCAGGCAATCCATCTAGGAGCCCCAGATGGGTGGGTGGGGCCTACCTCTGTGGGGTGATGGATCAAGGAGCTTCCACACTGTGACAGGGCACAGGCCAGGCTAAGGGATCTCCACCCTGCCCCGAGTGCATGAATTTTGTGCACTGGGCTACTAGTTCTTCTATATCAAAATAAAACTTAACAAAGTATTCTATGGTGCTAATAATCAGAATAGTATGTTTGGGGAGGAGTTTTGGGAAGGTAGATAAGGGGTGGTCTGTGCTGCTGACAGTATTCTATTTCTTAATCTGAGTCTATATAGTTCATTTTGCTATAAATCATTGGAGTCAATATTTATGTCTTGCACAGTTTTTCTTAAATTTAATATTTGAATTAATACATTAACAGATTACTTTCTAGTTGTAAGCCCTTTGTTTTTACTGAAAAGACTAAACTATAATAATGTTCTATTATGTAAAAAATAATAAATTATGTATACTTAATGATCAACATTTAGGCTTTTATCAGTTTGAAATAAATTAAGAACAATGTTTACATGAATTTCCAGTTAAGTGTCTCTCCAGGGATGTATACTTGTGATAAGACTAAGTCATAGGATGTACACATGCACAACTTTACAGATAATGCCAATTATTCTCCAAAGTGCTTCTAACAATTTATTCTCCTGGCAATGTCTTATAGCAATTTCTCTTGACTCACAATCTCTTCACCAAAAAGTACTAACAAACTTCTTAATTTGTACCAGTGGGTGCAAAAAGGTTACTTAGAAATTCCTTTAATTCCTTTAGTTTTTATGTGTTCACCAATACTAAAAATATGTTTCTCTCTCTCTCTCTCTCTCACACACACACACACACACTCACACACACACGAGGGCCAATCAGAGAATATGGTCTATTTTACTTTTAGAAAGTAAAGACTAGTGATTTTTAGATTTTAAAATCAATCAGGTCAGGCTTTGCCCTTCTTTTCTCCTCACCTCCAAAGTGCCATGTAAGTTCTAAGAGACTCTTGTAGCAGCAGCTGTGGGTGGGGTATCTGTTTTATGGCAGTCCTTCCTTTTTATGTTGGTATCTATTGATGCTGACAGTCCCATCTGGTCCTGGCTGCTTGACAGTCCCAAGGTGTCTCTGTGTTCCCACCTGGTCTCTGGCTGCTTGATCTATATTGCAGCAGCTTCCTCCTGTTATCTCAAAACCTTTTCAGAGTCCACAAATTTCTTCAACAGTCATACCATTTTGAAGGGCATATCACTTCTAGGGTGCCAGAGACTTGATCAGTCTGCCGTTGCTCCCTATACAGCCATTCCTATTGAGATGGGAACTTCTGCAAGGCTCCTGCTCCCAGGGTCTCAGACAAAAAGCTGATCAAAAGTACTTTGTATTCTCAGATGCACACATGTTTTTGGAGATGTTCCAATGGTCTGTCAAGACTGGGGCACAGATATCCTCAGATCCTACCGACATTTCACTCTCTTGCCATGTCTCCAACTCTTTCCTTCACACCTCAGAGAACATCATCTAGTTATGAATGGGATGGTGTATGTTCTTCCATTTTTTCCCTGACTTTTCCTTAGGCTTAAAAATCAAGAGAAGCTCGCTGCCTTGATTTTTCTGGTGCTGCTGTGAAAAAATTCTCTAAAGCTATGAATACTTCTGGTCTAGTAATTCAAATGGAGTTGTAGCTTTGGGATGGGCAAAATGGGTTGCAGTTTTTGGAAGTAAATTGGAATCTATACTAATAAAAGGGTAATATGCTAATTAGACTGGACATCTTCTAGACGTCCTTCTGGACAAAGCCATGGTGGCAGGAGCCTAGGCAAAGGCAGCTAGGGGCAACAAGGCTGACAGGGGAGGGCAGTTAGGGGTGATCAGGCCAGGAGGGGAGGGGAGGGAAGTTAGGGGAGATCTGGCCGGGAGGGGAGGGCAGTTTAGGGGCATCAGGCCAGCAGACAGAGGCAGTTAGGGGTGATCAGGCAAGCAGGCAGGTGAGCAGTTAGGAACCAGCGGTCCCATATTGTGAGAGGGATATCTGACTGCCGGTTTAGGCTCAATCCCGCAGGACCATTTCCCAAGGGGTCCCGATTGGAGAGGGTGCAGGCTGGGCTGAGGGAACCACCCCTATGCATGAATTTCGTGCACCAGGCCTCTAGTAAATAAATAAAAGACATTGATTATTGATTTGTGCAAGCTCCTCCCATTTACAGAAAAGTGCTGATGTATGTAGAGTGTGTAGCCTTGTAAGAGGGCCTGTTAATCTCAATATCTGGTCTATTTGTCTTTAAAGCTTATGATAAAAAACATGCTGGTCCTATTCATAAGGAAGTTGCTCTCTGCTACACTATCATTCCATGAGGCATAGATTTGGAGAGCAACCAATGGCAATAGCACACATAGGACTGACTGCTCTTTAAATAACACTCATAAAGCAAGAATCAATTCTGCAAAAAAAAAAGAGTGGAGCAGAGCCAATGCTAAGAAGTGAGCCAAAGCATGAATTTCTTTTCCCTTTGATATTCTGCAGTATTTACTTAACATATTCCCCAGCTTTTAAGCAACAATCATCTCCCTTTGGACACTTGAGTGCCATGAAACTAGTTCTGAGACTTCTGTTCTTTGGCTTCTTCCCAGAAGGAAATTCCTGGCACTCCATTCAAATTCCTTTTGTGAAGACATTAGGCACTTCTGCAGAGAAAGTTTATAGGTTCTTAACAGATTCTTTAAATGTGCTGGGAAATTCAGTTGCCAAGTGAGAGTTTAAATATGATTAGAATAGACTGGATTATGCTATAACTAGGAAGTTTTTCCTTTTAGGTAAACAAATTCAGTAAGTTTAAAGATCATTTGCAGCTTAATTGGGTTAGTGTTTTTTTTTTTTTTTTTTTTTTTTTTTTTTTTTTTTAAATATATTTTATTGATTTTTTACAGAGAGGAAGGGAGAGAGATAGATAGTTAGAAACATCGATGGGAGAGAAACATCGACCAGCTGCCTCCTGCACATCTCCCACGGGGGATGTGCCCGCAACCCAGGTACATGCCCTTGACCGGAATCGAACCCGGGACCTTTCAGTCCGCAGGCCGACGCTCTATCCACTGAGCCAAACCGGTTTTGGCAGGGGTTAGTGTTTTTACATATCTGTATAAATGAAACACTTCCTTGTTAACCATTAAAATTTCATTCAGTTAAGACTTATTTTGATGAGATTCCTATTCAAATAAAAATGCAAATATGTTGCCCAAATTTTAATTAATACATGGGTGTGCTTTTCAGCACCAAACAAAACCCTGAGCAAATAAAGACAATCAACTCTGTGTGGTTTCATTGAGTATTATTTGGCTCTTAGTATTCTCAACCAAAAGATGGTACCTAATAAGAGTAAGGGAGAAGCAGCAGCAGTAGGTATAAACAATAAATTTTGATGATAAATGGTTAAAAGTTTTGGGGCATTGTATTTTTCCAAATTATGTCAGGTCTATATGCATCATTAAATAAACAGTCTAAAGAGAATTGGCTTAAGTTATTTATTTTAGAAAATATAAGGAAGAGAATTCATCTAGAAATATTTGCCTACTTCTGATGTTGCTATGTATAAGGTCTCCTTTGTAGTATTCTTTCTTATGTCTTTGGATGCAAAAAGAGCTAACTTTGTACATTCCAAATTTTTCAGAAATGAGGAAATTTCCTGTGTTGTTTTTATAGAGCCCTAGCTAGATAAAACATTACTGGGATTAGAAACTTCATTGAACAATAAAGACATGAACAGCCTGGCTATTTTGGTTTGGCTTGTTTTTTTGTCCTGATATAAAGATCACATGATTCTAAAAGCACTCTCCTAGGAAAATGAATGCACACTATAATACCATAGAGTTAGGATAATAATGAAAGCAAGTTTTCAGTCCTCTCCTACTCCCTTTATAAAAGTAATTTGTAAAGAGAATACTTTCCCAATTGGCCATGATCTGTGATTTTGAAAATACATTAAGGCAAACCTCTGCCACTGACCTTTAAGAGTTCAAGAGAGACTCAATTAGGTTCTGAACTGAAACCACTATAGAGTCCAGAGCAGTCAGGAAATAGTTTCATAATTACACACAATGGAAGAGAGTGTAGAGGATTAATTAGGGTTAAAGTCCAAGAAAAGATGTCTTCTTACAGCATCTTTCCAATTGCCTCACTGTGAATTTTTTATTTCCTTCATTGGCTCTGAAACAATCATTTTAAGAATTCTGGTAAAAATGTAATTCAGAATTACTGAGTCAGTCTCTGATCATTGGAATATGCTTTACAAAACAGTGAGACCTAACTTCCACATGCAAAAATATACATAATGTATTTTATAATTTGTGTAATAAAAACTCTATTATAAATAATGAAACTAATAATGTACCCACACCAGTTTAAAAATTATAATGTATACTAGAGGCCTGGTGCATGAAATTAGTGCACAGGTTGGGTCCCTAGGCCTGGCCGGCAATCAGGGCCAATCTGTGGGTCAACCAGCAGGGGGATCAGGGAGCCCTAGCTGGCACCCGCCTTGGCTGGCCTGGTGCTGCCTGCTCGCTGGCCCCTCCCCCAGCCACTGCTGGTCAGGGCCTTCGGGCTGGGGGCAGCTCCTGCGCTGAGCCTCTGCCCCCTGGTGGTCAGTGTGCATCATAGTGACTGGTTGTTCTGCTGGTCGTTCCACAGTTTGGTCGATTTGCATATTAGGTTTTATTATATAGGATATTTTCTTTGAGAATAAAAGATTATTCTCAAAATCTTTTCATCAACCCTGGATAAAGGGATATTTTATTGGCTCACCTAACCTCCCTCCTTCCTGTAACCATGCCTCAGCTGCTTTCCTTCTGTAACTGTGCAGAAACTATTTCTTTAACATGACCCTTTGTCCTTTCTATCTGTCCATTCTCTTCCTTAATCATTAAGCCCTTATGATATCCCATTATTGTCAGTATCAAAATGTCTTAAGAACAAATCCTCCGGTATGTTGACCACAGAAACAGTTTCTGTCAAACTAAAGATAATATCTTGACTTCAGTTGTATTCAGCCCCAGGCCTGTGAAATCAGAAGGAGCCTCTGGACCACACCCTCAGGAAACCAGACAGAACAATGCCATGGCTGACATCAGGACCTGATACAATGATCAACTACTTCCTACTCCCACCCCAACCAATCAGTAGAGTCCACCATCCCAAATCCTTTATCGACCTTGGTTAAGGATTTTTCCTCTATATAACCCATCCCCTGGAAGCCATTGTGGAACCTCCTGTGACTCTGGGGTATGGAACCACCTGCTCAAATAAAAACTTTACTTTCTTGTCTGGAAACTTCTGTTCATTGAGCTTTGATGGGGCCAGTCAAATAGACCCCTTTAGTCCCGTAACACTTCCATACAATCTATTGTTAACAGGGTAAGTGATCTTATTCTCTTTTCCATGTTGCAACAGCCTAATATGGAAGCCTGATGAAAGCTAATTATTATTGTCAATTAATAATAATGCATTTTATTTGTGGTAAGAAAATAAATCCATAACAACTTTTTGAGCTTACGACTAATTCAAATTAGAGTCAGTTCAAACTAGGTAATTCCCCTAACAGGAAGACACCTGGAAATAAAAATTAGGTTCCTGGAATTGGTCTAATTCATATTTCTATAGTAATCAAGGAAACTTGATTGCAGAGCTATGACTTGTACTTTGACCTGAAAAACAAAGTTGTGATGAATTCCAAAACATTTGATAATATCCATGCTTCTTCATCCAATTTTTCTTCTTTTAGGTAGAAAGCCCCCTCTTTCAATATTCTAAAACTTAATTTTCAAGGTGGTAGTCGAGGGTCCACCCCATATCAACAAACAATCCTCAGGCACCAGCAGGGTGTTCAGGAATTCAACTCAACTCTGATGCTCTCTACCCAGAGATAGCCTCAGATTCCACAAGTTAAGGGTTCAGTCCTACAAAACTGCCCTCCCCCCACCCCCTTCAGATGTCAGTTGCAAACCCAGGCTATGCTTCTGACTGATGAACTATAGATTGAAGGCTCCAACAACTCCTCACTTGCAACTTGATTGAGATGTCAGTCACAAGCCCAGATTATTACCTGTACTTCTGACCAACTGGGTATAAATCAGAGGTTCCCAAGATTGTCTCCTTGGGTTCAATTAATTTGCTAAAGCAGCTCACAGAACTCAGAGAAACATGTTATTTACTAGACCACTGGTTTATTGTAAAAGGAGATAGATCTCAGGAACAACTTGAAGGAATTGATGAGTAGGGCAAGGTATGTGGGAAGGGGTGTGGAGCTTCCATGCCCTCTCTAGGCACTCTACCCTCTCCAAATCTCCTGTGTTCACCAACCCAAAGCTCCTGCACCCTTGTCTTTTTGGATTTTTATGGAGACTTATTTACATAAATATGATTGATAAAATAATTGTTACCTATTTGTGATTGAATTCCATCACTAGACCCTCTCCCCCTACTCCCAGGTGTGTGTGAGTGTGTGTGTTGGGGGGGGCGGGGGGGCAAGGATGGGACTGAAAGTTCCAACCCTCTGATCAAATAGTTGGCTCTACTGGCAAGTAGTGCTTTCCCAAAGTCACCTCATTAACATAACAAAAGTAACCTTTATCACTCTCAGCTTTTAGGACATTTCAAGGGTTTTGTGAGGCAAGAAATGTGGATGAAGGCCAAATATATAGGAGAAATATAAATTAGAATATCAAATATCCAAAGCTAGTTTCCATGGACTCGCCAAATAATGCCTGAATGTTTAGCCACTAATCAGCTACAGTTCTTGGCAGGTAGAAAACTCATCAGAATAGTGACAAAACATAAACTCAACTTTGAAATAAAACCATATGGTTGCAAATGGAAGGAAAAACAAATTTCCCGTTTTTCTCTGCCATGAATTATGCAAATGCCAGCAAATACAAAATTGATGTGAAGGAATAGCCTGTTAAAGTCTGTGTGGGTGCATAGGGCATTTCCTCAAGGAAGCAGCTTTCATGGGGTATCAGATGATCTAAACACAGGGAGTCAGATATCTATACAGCCCGGAAATGGGTGATGGAGCCTAAGCAGGGTGGAGAGCATTCATGAATGGGAGTACAAGCTCTGAACATGGTGAGAAAGGTCTGTGCACTAGCGTTCAGGCACAGGTATTGAAACTTCAATGGGATGAGGAGGGCATCTGCATGGAATAAAGGCTGATAATAAAGATGGGGGATTGATCACCTACAATGGAACTGATACAATAAGTGTAATAAAGATCATATGAGCCAGGCTTCTCACTGTCAGAAAAGAGAATTCAAATAAGAATAGCAACCAGATCTTGGTTACTGGATAGCATTCTCCACTCAAAGAAAGCAAGACTTCTTATGTGGCAAATTCCAGGACTGAAGCAGAGAAAGTTCAAGATAAACCAGAAATATGTGGGTCACACAGCAAAGAAGTGCTAAAAGAATTATAGGGCTCTATCAGAAAGAAAGCTTGCTTGAATAGGCTCTCTCTACCCAAAGCAAGGGTAATGTTAGCATCAAAATATAGTATATATAAATTATTGATATTAACTTTGATCACTTGGTTGAGGTAGTGTACACTAGGTTTCTTTACACTAATGTAACTCATTTTCTGTTTTTATTAATGAATACTTAATGGGGAAATATTTTGAGACTATATGCATATTATATATAGTCATAAAACTTTAATCTACTAGTTTTAATATCCACTGATGATTTTCTAACTTCATCACTTCTGTATATATAAATTGTCATTCTATTTTAATAGATTTCCTTCTTCCACATTTATCTGTATAAGGTCCACATAACCCACATAATTTTATTTCATTCAATATATAACAATCAATAACTATTATTACATATTTTGATGTTCTTGAGGGGACTCCTTCAAACTGACTTCTCTGTTCTTTTTCCAATGACCCCATTTTCATCTAAGCATATCCCTACTTTCTGCTACAAGATGTTCCAAGCTCATCTAATACTTTCCCTACCACAACCTTCAAGCCAGCTATTTTTCTGCAACAGTGCCAGTCAACAGAGAGAGGACTCCTAGAGCAACTATTGACTGTCAAAATTATCCCACATGAGGCCAAGATGACCAGGCCTCCATCAGTCACTTCCATCAGTCACTGAATATGGTCTACCTGGAAAGGTCACAGTCATGATTTCCGGGTGGCAAGTTTTTCCTGAAGAGTAATCTAAACGGTATATCTGTGGTGTATCAGACCTCTTTCCATATCCCTGACTGCCTCCTCTGAGAAAATAGTTTCCGAATTGTTAATTCCACATTGTTGATTATTAATCACTGCAAAATGGAAAGCTACAAACTAAAATTCAATATTGTTTATACTTTTTGAGGTATCAAATTTTTATTCAGTGAAATGCACTCATGTGAAGTGTATATTTGGAGGAGTTTCACAAATTCATACACCTATGTAAGCTATACTCATTTGAACATTTTCATTATCCCCTGGAAGTGTTCCTCTTGCTTTCTTACTCTTACAAGGAACAACACAATTAATTATCTTTTTTTCACCATGGATTTATATTTATTTTTTTAGTACTTCTTCTAAATGCAGTCACCCAGCAAGAATTTTTGTGTCTGGCTTCTTCTCAGCATTCTCCTTTCCTCTTTTCTTTCAGATTAATCAAATCTTAATATTTTATTTTAATTCCTCTCTTGGTTATTTAGCCATACTTTTCTGAATTACTTTTGAATGGTTATTGTATGAATTGGAATATATATATATATTTAACTTACCAGAGTCTACCTAGATTTGCTGTTGTATTATTTTAAATGTTGTGGCTATATAGCTCCATTTACCTCCACCCTTTAGTTGTGCTATTATTTTCATATATATTACATCTCTACATATATAACTTACAGAATACAGTATTATAATATTTTATTTAGTCAATAAAAAGATCTTTGAAGTAAACCAACAGGAGAAAACCAGTTATCTTCTTCCCTTTGGCATCCAGAAGGAAGGAGCTGCCATAATCTGCCATAGTTCATGACTTTTTTGTGACAGAGGAAAAAGAAAGAGAAGATTGGTTCCTTCTTGGAACTGGCATATGTCAATTTTATGCTTTCATTTTATTGGTCAAAGCAAGTGACCTGGCCAAGCCACATGGTGTGGGAAAGTATAACTTTGCCACAGGAAGACACTGCAAATGTCACAGTAATGAATGAAAATACATAATCATTCACAAGAAAAGATTATACGAAATCAAAAAATCTAAGATGGGAAGGCATCCGGTGAATCAGTATTTTTGACCATGTCAGTTTGAGGAGCCTATTCAATATCCAAATGCATATTAAATAGATTATTGCTTTTTTTGTATTATGTAATTTGACAAAGATCCTTATAGTGTTGATGTAGTGGTTGGCTTTATAACTTAGGGACAAGACTGGCATTTTGTACACTAAATAGACTTCTATGACAAATCCAAATTCAGATGCTTGGACTTTCTCTAAAAGACACTATTTTATTTCCAGATTCTGAATAACAAATGTTGCAAATAATAAATATCAAATAAGTTGTTAAATTAGCATGATATTGGCATCTTTCAGCTATGCTGCAAAGCATCTTTGTGGGTGCACCAAAAGAAATTCACATCATAGTTTGTACTTGAACACTTAGGCTGGTTCCTTCCATTAATGTGCTACTAGGGAACCCATCAATTCCCTGTTCCTCTTCAGAGGTTCTCATTCTCTTCTAATTGCCCACCCAATACCATCTAAGGTGGTATAAATAGTTAATCATTTCATCTGTACTCATTACCAACCACTCTAGTTCTTTTATTCCCATAACACTACCTATTCAACTTTCTAAACACCAAATCATGCTTCTTTTCACCTAACCCTTCTAGATGGAGAGTTCTTTTGAGAAAATAAGGCATAACATTTCCAACTAGCTCTATTATAAATCGGTGTTCTTCAAACTCAGGTGGGACTGAAGAAGATCCAAATTTTTAAAATATTTTGGTTTCCTTATAAATATTCTGAGTTTCTCATTCAAGGTGAGAATAAGCAGTGATTACTTAGATAGAGTATTGTCTAGATTATTCAACTTTCCCCAAAATATTTGAGAATATTATAATCTGTTTGTTTGGTCTTCAAACATAAGAATAGATAATAAGTTAACAATAAAGGGTGCCTATACTTCAAATCACAAATACTTTGTTTCCTGACTTTTATTAAAAGCCTAGAGGTCTGCTTGTAAAACATGAGTTCCTATATCATTCTAGATATTCACATTTTTACCCCTAAATTAAGCTGAACTATTAGAAACCTAAATATTTACAAATAGATTCTCCTCCATAGAAGTTATTCACTATTTTTATTGGGCTTTGACATAATGTCTCACCTCTCATGATTAAATACAATTTAAAATAACTTTATGAAACCCATAATTGTATATGTTTTAAAAATCATTGAGGTTATGTCCATCATTTCACATTTGGAGATATATATTATTTTGTTTTGTTTCTTAAATGAGAAATATCTGTCAGAACAAAATGCCAGGAATTGCTTCCCATGAGAATTTTATGTTTTCTTCTCATGAACAATGCAATCATGAAAATGAACATTTCTTAACTTTTTCTTTTAGGTCATCAGGAGTGCATAGTCAAATTTTCAAATAAAATTTAGCAATTACATAAGTTGTTTCATGATATGAGTTTTCTAATTTCTATAGGCAAGGTTCATTTTGTATACAAACCTTATGTGCAGAGAGATAAGGTATGGATTTACTAGTTCGTTAAATTTTGTTAAGATCTCATTGCTGCCGGAGAAGCCATTTGTTTAAATTATCCATTCTGCACCTTTCCTCTCCTCCACTCTGGCATTCTAGAATGTCTCTAACACCATCTTCCCTCTAAGTCTTAGCAGATGGCTTACTTCCTTTCTACAAATAAAAGCTATAAACAAAGTCTCCCTCAAGGTGACATCAAATTTACTTCTGATTTTCTCTAAATTTTTCCAAATCTTTTAAATTATAGTACTCATTCCTTATATCCATACATCTTTTTCATTTGAACTGTGACATACATACAAAAAAGAAAAAATGTCACACCTGTACAGCTCAATAAGTTTTCACAAGATGAACACCCTTCTATAACCAGCACAAAGGGTAAGAAGCAGTACATGGACCAGCATTTCAACGCCCCCTCCCACCATGTTGCATTCCAGTTACAGTCCCTCTGTCAAGGGTAATCACTGTCCTGACTTCTAAAAGCATTGATTTTTGCTTTTGCTTGCTTTTTAACTTTGTACACATGGACTCACACAGCACATACTCTTGTGTTTGTCTTCTTTTACTCTACATGCCCAGAGTTCTTTAGATCCCAGATCTTTCTTGTTCCACTGGAGCCTTGATGAGTCAATATTCCCTTTTCTTTCTATTACATATTCTCACTCTCTGCTGACTCTCTTTCCCTCAAAGCTACAGCTTTTTCTCATTTTCCACATTGTCACATATCTTGAACAGAGTGTTTCTCATTGCCTATTTGATCATCAGCATTCTACCTTTTATTGCCTGTCTCCAATTCTTCTGAAAATCTTCTTGCTAAGTTTACTTGTGACTTTCCATTTCTTAAATTGTTAAAAGACCAGATTATTTTTATTTCTTTGTGGCATTTTTCATTATAGGACAGTTGATTGTTTCTGAGGGGTTCAACACATTCCATATTATCTCACGATTTTGAACCCCTTGACTGACTGGTAATTTTAATCTTAGTTTTTCTTTTAAAGGAAGATTTGGGAGTGTTCACTTTCACCTTCTGACCATACTTCTTTGCCCAATGAATTAGGCTGAACACCCTTATATTGGTGTGATGTCTCCTACCCAGTGGGCTTCTCCTCTTCTAGGGCTTGAATAGGAAATGGGAACAAGGTTCTCCCCGTAACCACAATTTTCTCTATAATTTACCTAACACTCCTCTGACCCTGGATATAGAATTATAGGTTGATAGATTTAGTTCTTTCTGTATTTTAAAATTTTTATTTTCACTTATTTTGTTTTCAATAAGAAAGCTGTGATCATCCTTATACTTGCTTTTGTATATATGTCTTTTTTAAGTGGCAGCTATATGATTTTCCTTTTATCACTGATTTTAAACAATTTGACTATTATGTGACTAGTGGGTTTGTTGTGTGTGTTTTGTTTTTTCCCTGTTTCTTTTGCTGAGGGCTCATTGAGGTCATCCTTGGATTTGTGGTTTCATATTTTTCAGATTTTTTTTCTGTGGCCCTCCTCCTACTGGGACTCAATTTACATGCACATTATATATTGTTGTGTTAGAGTACATGTGTAAGTAAATGCATATATATTAATTGATTCAGCTCTCAAACACTGTTTATAAGGTAGATAGCATTAGTGTTCTCATTTTAAGACAGGAAAAGGTGCAGAGAAGGTTAATAATTTGTTCACAGCTAGCAAGCTGCAGAGCTAGGATTTAGACCAGCCAGTCTGGCTGCAGGGCCTTTGCTCTTAAGCACAGTGCCTAAACCATCATGAAGCAAGCTCATATGATTTTAATTTCAACAACTGTACACAACTCATGTAAAATTCTGGCTTTAAACTAACCATTAAGTAGCATCATATCACTGTTACTGCTCATTTTGTAGATATAAAAAGTATGCATCAATAGAGCAACATAATTGAGGGCCTAGAAAATCACTTATATTAGGTATTTTTTGGTTTATTACTATATTATCTCCTATTGAAAACTTTTATTACCATCCCCTTTCACAAAAGTTGGCAGGCTATATACACAGGGTGGAACCTTGTTTTCTTAAATAAAGTCTATATGGAGTACTTTTATCAATTCATAGATACATCTTTGATTCACTTTCCCAGCTGTATGGCACTCCAATGTTGAGATGGTATACAGCTCATTCAGCCTCCTATTGGTGGATATGTGGGTTGTTTCAATCCAGTTAAAAATTTCTTTTTCTTCTTCTTCCCTTTCCCTTTCTTTGTCCTCCTCCCTCTTCTCTCTCTCTCTCTTCTACAAGTAAAATTAAATGTAGTTCAAGAGTAAATGCATGTGTAGATTTCCTATCTATCTCAAAATTCCACTTTCTAGGAATTGTGCCATCTTGCATTCCCACAAGCATTGCATTAGAGTGCTTGTTTCACCAACAGGGTTAAGTGTCAACCATTTAGATTCTTGACAATATGATATGTTGAGAAATGGTGTCTCAATGTAGTTTTTCTTTCTTTCTTTTTTTTTTTAATGATACAGATGTTTATTTCTTCTGTTTCTGTCGTGCTTAAATACAACTTATTTTCCTTTTTAAATCAAGAGTGAGATTTCTAGATATTCTTTTGTATTACAGACAGCAACCATTTCTCATACAATTTGCAGATGTATTTTTTGTTACACTTTCTTAAGGACTTTTGTGCCATAAATCTTTTCAAAATGTTTTTCATGTTTAGTGTAACAAAGTAGGAAGTAGGTTATTAAACTCATTTTCCATATATATATATATATATATATATAATAATAATGCATACTCCATAGAATGATAATGAGGATTAAATAAGTTAATGAGGAAATTATTCAGAACACTCTGGAATACAGTAAGTGATTAAAAAATGATAATTATTATCTTATTAAATGAAACATAAATTTTCCTTAAAATAAGTAAACATTTTTCTTCCTATAAAACTAAAAAAGGAATATAGTACATGGGATTTGCAATAGGCATATAGAATGAAATACATTTTTATTTCTTTGAGAAGCAATAGGGTACAGTGGTTAAAGAATGGC
This sequence comes from Myotis yumanensis, assembly GCF_028538775.1. NCBI lineage: Eukaryota > Metazoa > Chordata > Mammalia > Chiroptera > Vespertilionidae > Myotis > Myotis yumanensis. Next base: position 174,273,189 of record NW_027223754.1, read on the forward strand.
CTTGAAGTCAGAGAAAGATAAATATCACATGATCTCACTCATTTATGGAATATAATGAACAACATAAACTGATGAACAAAAATAGATCCAGAGACTTAGAAGCATTGAACAGACCAGCAAACCTCAGAGGGAAGACAGGGTGGGAGGGGGTGGGGTTGAGAGATCAACCAAAGGACTTGTATGCATGCATATAAGCATAACCAGTATTCACAGACAGTGGGGGGATGAGGGCTTGGCCTGGGGGGTGGGAGTGGGCGGGAGAGGTTAATGGGAGGGGAAAAGGAACTATATGTAATACTTTCGACAATGAAGAATTAAAATTAAAAAAAAGAATGGGCTTGAAAGTACACGGTGCTAGGTTTGTATTCCAATGGCAAATCTCTGTGACCTTGGGCAAATGAATAGTAGCCTCAGTTTTTCACCAGCAAAATATAGACCTACTTTAAGAAAATCAGGAAGTACCTATCATAGTATTTAGCATATTGTAGGCACTTGATAAATAGTAACTATTATTGATTTTAATTTATTAAGGGTGATTCTCTGGATGGGAGGATAAGAAATATTAGTCTCATACCTAACTTTACATCAAAATAGAATTTAAAGTACCTCAAATGTAAACAACATGATTAGAAATCATACTAAAACATGACTCTTATCAATGTCTTAAAAGAGATCTTACGTAACTAATGAATATTGATCTATATAGTTTGAATTTTTTTCCTTTACTGACAGAAATAAAAATATTTCAGCTACCAAAAACTAAATTACCTTTTCCAAGTCCACCAACTCAGAAAAATGTTCCACAATTAAAATGTACAGACCTATGAGCAAAATTGCTATGGAAATCAGAGAAGATGAAACACAGCCTTATAGGCAAAGCCATATTTTTATGTTTGAAATAGATAGGAAGACTGAGTCCAAGTCCCCCTGGGAGGTTAACTGACTTGTATAAAGTAGCACACAACAACTTGAGTTTGGGATAGAACTGAGAGTAGCAGCCTGAGCTGTTGACTGCAAGAAAGAATGCTTTCTATTATCACATACTAGGAAGTCAAGGAAATTAAGAATTTCTAAGAAGAGGAGTGCCACAAAACTACATAGTCTGGTTTGCCCTGGCACTGATCTTTTTTGTCTATATCTACATACTTAAAACTATCCAGATACATTTTACAAGGGGTACTTCACGAACTTGTATTCACCATTTAACAGTAGCTTTGAGGAGACTTTTATATTTTTCTTGACATACTAAAAACAATTACTTTTCCTGCTCCTTACTTGTGATATAGTTTTGGTTGTTTAAATAATAGTTTTCTTGATAAGTTGTATGTAATGAAAGGTATGCAGATATTAAAATTTTTAGACAATTATTTTGTTAATTTCTTAAAGTGCAAACTATTACCTAAATTCCACGTTTTATTTTATATCTATTTGATGAAACTGTGTCAATCTCTGTACCACAGATATCAAGATAAAATAGATAAATAAAATATAAAAATATTGTTGGGACAATTATTTTCCCTCTTTCTTGATATTTCTGGATGTACTCCATTACTCTCTTGAAAGATACAGAGGGAGGCAATTAAACCTTTGCTGCCTGAAGCTATCAAAAGTGAAAGACAGTTTTAAGGTATTGCTTGTGGGCTTATTTATTTTTGGAAATAATACTGACAGGAATGCAGGTTCTTAAGAAGAGAGGGAAAGGTGGAACTTGCGGGACATTTTTCTGGGTGCTTTGAACCTATTCAAATCACTGACAGAGTCATGATTTGACAGAACTCAAAAATAAACCTTACTTTTGGAAATAGTGTAATACACAATATAGGTTCTGTACATTGCTCTTAAATCATCAACTATTACTTAGAACATAGAATAGATCTTGATTTAATGGCATGTTAGGATGTAGAATTAAAGCATTCTCTGAGTTTTCCAATTGGAGGAAGGGTTAGTCATAGTGACTGAACTTTGTGTGTGATTTCCTTGGCCTCAAGGATGGGCTAGTTTGTCCACATCTTGTTGTTATTCTGCTAATTTACTTTTTAAAAGTCTCCACTATAAACAGAATGACTTATGCTGTGTCAAAGTTACTTTTCATTTCAACCCGAAGAAATACTAGTTTTTTGGATATGCAGTATATTCCAGAGGTAGTAATTTATCCTTTTCAAATGTAGTCATCTAGATCTGTAGTGAAGTAATCATTATCACAAGGCACATTAGAAATGAATTTCTATTAGTTGAATTAGGAGTGAGTGAGACAGATAGTTGGGAAGAAATATGAACAGACTCCACTTTCCTCTTATGAACAAGGTACACACATAAGTATGGAGTAAACCTTGCTGTCTAATCCTGAGGGACGAGCATGCAAGGTGTAGAGCCCGCTGGTCCTGTGTCCCTCCCATTCATGGAAGGCTCTTTCCCCTGTACCCAATACAGGAATGACTTTTTGCTGTTAAAATATATTGTTAAGTTAGCTCAAGGTATCCTTTTCTTTGAAATTTCTGGGTGGAGTGCCCAAGGAGAGAATGGGACATCCCTTAAGTTACAGAGCAGTGTGTATGACCATTTTGTGCCTCTCTGCTGATCAATATCTGTATGGTTGACAGAATTTGTTATAAGGCAAGCTTGCATAACTACATTTAGTAGGAAAGTATTGAGGAAGAGAAGCATGGACCTTACATACCATATGATTGACGCTATCTATATTTTCTTTTTTTTAAAAGATTTTTTTTTATTGATTTCAGAGAGGAAGGGAGAGGGAGAGATAGAAACATCAATGATGAGAGAGAATCATGGATTGGTTGCCTCCTGCATGCCCCCTACTGGGGATCAAGCCCACAACCCAGGCATGTGACCTCCTGGTTCATAGGTCAATGCTCAATCACTGAGCCACACTGGCCAGGTGAGGCTATCTATATTTTCAAATACTAGTCACTTGCTGCACAGCAGGGTGGTTTAGTTCTGTCACATCAATCCAAATGACCAAAGTATTTGGGTTTTATTCCAGAATTGAGACTTTTGCAACATATGAATTGGATGAGTGACCATCTTGAAAAATGTTAGCCTCCCTTTGTCTAAATTCATCCATTTATAAAAAGGGACTAAAATCTTTAAATTTTCATTTTAAAATTATGAAAACAGCTAATGAGTGGTCATGAGGTAATCTCAGGAACTTATAAATAAGATATTCTATCAATTTTAGTTTAATTATCAATCAGTACTCAATCACTCAAATTCCACACTTTCTCAATTCACTCCAACCTGACAAAGTATCTGACTGATAAGTACTTGGAAAGTATCTTTCCTAATATCCTACTCAAAAAGCATTTATTAAAGATCTGCTGGACCTGGCCTAAATGTTCACTATGGAATATTGCAGAGAGCAATACATGTGTTCCCTTTTTATAGGCTCCTTTACAAGAAATGTGAGGCTTGGCCTGCATCTGAACAATTAAGAAATGATAAGTGTGGGTGCATCCATAAATATTGTGGAGATGTATGAATGAGGAAAATTCAAATAACTAGATTATAGCATAAGTTACTCATGTAGTAATCAATTATGAAGAGTTCAAAAACTATGGTAATATGGGGAAATTTTGTTAAAGAAAAACGATAGCTTTGGAGTATAAGCAATAATTTGTTAATAGTAAGATTTGGTTGCTTAGCAAGAGGCGTCCCTGTGATACACAGACTATCCTGTTTTCTGGTTTACATTAGGAAGAGTTTCCTGTCAAAGTGTCGTGGGTATATGCTAGAGACAGCAAAAATGAAACCATGTTCCTTAGCTTTTAATGAAACATATCCTGGAGTTGTTAGAAGTCTAATTAAATAATTTCACACTAATGACATGATTCATGAAAAAACATTTTCAATAATTACATAAGCTCCAAGGAACACCTAACCAATTGACACCTATTATGTGTATGCTTTGGGTCTAGTGCTAATAAGTAGCCTTGCCTCAAAAGTAGCCTAAGACAATACCTGCTCTTGCAAATCTTATATCTAACTGGAGACAGAAGCCTGGTTAACTGACTCAATAATTAAGAATATAATAGTAACAAACCATCAGCTTCATAACATTGGCAAGTAAAGGTATTTATTAGAGCCCTGTATATTATAGTCCATAGCATAAAAGGAGATAAATAACCAAGACAACACAACACAAGAACCCTGTTATTCACAAGAAACACAGTAGTAAATAAGGCCAACATGGTACTTGCCCAGGAGAAAGATATAAAACAATTATTTACTTACTTATGTGTTTATTTATTATTGGGATAAGTTCTATGAAGAAGGAATCCACTACCACCAAGAGAACATCTGTACTTAAACAAACTGGATTTACTAATATTACTTACTAGAGACCCGGTGCATGAATTTGTGCATAGGTACGGTCCCTATGCCTGGCCTGTAATCAGGGCCATCTTCCCTGGCTGCCCGCAGCTGGCCCCACCCCCCACTGCCATTCCCCCCCAATTCCCCATTCCCCATTAGGCGATCGGAGCCTGCCAGCTGGGGGGTAGGACCAAGCGGTTGGCCATGCTGCCCGCTCCCTGGTCCTGCCCCCCACCCCATTTGCCATTGGGTGATCGGAGCCTGCTGGTCAGGAAAAGGGACCAAGAGGTGGTCAGTGAACCTCATAGTGACTGGCCATCTGAGGCTTGCCTGTGCCTTGGGCTGGCCCTGGGTGGCTGGGAGGCTGAGGGGACTGGGCGCTGCCATCTTGTGGCTGTGGGCACCGCCATCTTTGAGGATGTGGCAGTCAATTAGCATAGTCCCTCCTTATTGGCTGTGGGTGCTGCCATCTTTGAGGGTGGGACAGTCAATTAGCATATTCCCTCCTTATTGGCTATGGGTGCCACCATCTTTGCGATGGCGTGAGGGTCAATTAGCATATTACCCTTTTATTATATAGGATTGCAGCAAAGGAGAATGCACAACATGGGGAACCTTGGGCATTTCAGTAAGAGGGTGTTAGAAAGGACCTATTAAAGGAATTAGCTTAGGTTGAGTCATTTTGGGGATGGCCCAAGAAATCAGTTTCACTCCAGATTGAGTACTATGAGAAAATGGGGCCAAATCTATAACAATGTACCTCAATAAACTTTATGTGTCAGGAGAGCAGATGAGAACAAGGCAAACGTTGTAATTGGTAAAAACGCAATGCCCCGTTATATTAGCTGGGAGAGGGGAATGCTTGGTATTTTGTGAATTACATAGTGACTTTGTTTTTGTCAGTGCTTAGAAATAAGATATGAAATGGTGTCTTTCTTTCTCACTTTATCATGGCCTCAGAGTGACTGTCTGATGCTCATGATCCATGAGATTGTTTATGTCCAATAGGAGAGTGACTTACCTAGCTGTGAGTGACAGGCCAGTTTCTAACAACACTACAGTTACAGGGTAATTGTCAGAACAGTTCCCAGGTAGGAGGGCTTTTTTTCCCTTTCTCAAGTAGGAAACCAGATTTCCATTAGAAGTTGGTGATTTCACTTAGTAAGACTTCAGAAGTTCTTATCCAGGCAGTTAAACATACAAGTTTGAGGTTTTGATGAAGAAGGGTCTGAGCTGCAGGTATAAATTTAGGATTATTATATGTAGACTAGGGGCCTGGTGCACGAAATTCGTGCACTGGGTGGGTGGGGGGAGTGTCCCTCAGCCCAGCCTGCCCGCTCTCACATACTGGGAGCCCTCAGGCATTGACCCCCATCACCCTCCAATCGCAGGATCGGCCCCTTGCCCAGGCCTGATGCCTGTGCCAGAGGTGTCAGGCCTGGGCAGGGGACCCTCATTTCCCCCTGATTACTGGTTCTGCCCCCTGCCCAGGCCTGATGCCTCTGGCCCAGGCGTCAGGCCTGGGCAGGGGACCCCCCTCTCCCCCTGATCACCGGCTCTGCCCTCGCCCAGGCCTGATGCTTCGGCCAGAGGCGTCGACCCCCATCACCCTCCGATTGCCTGATTGGCCCCTTGCCCAGACCTGACGCCTCCGCCAGAGGTGTCAGGCTTGGACAGGGGACCCCCATCTCCCCCCGATCACTGGCTCTGACCCCCGCCCAGGCTTGATGCCTCTGGCCCAGGAATCATGCCTGGGCAGGGGACCCCCATCTCCCTTTGATCACTTGCTCCACCCCCTGCCCAAGCCTGACGCCTCTGACCCAGGCTTCAGGCCTGGGCAAGGGGACCCTCATATCCCCCTAATCACTGGCTCCACCCCCCACCCAGGCCTGATGCCTCTGGCCCAGGCATCAGGCCAGGGCAGGGGACCCCCAGCCCCCTCCGATTGCTGGCTCCGCCCCCTGCCCAGGCCTGATGCCTCGGCCAGAGGAGTTGACCCTCATCACCCTCCGATTGCTGATCACCGGATTGGCCCCTTGCCCAGGCCTGAGGCCTCCGGCAGAGGTGTCATGCCTGGGCAGGGGACCCCCAGCTCCCACCATTCCTGGCTCCGCCCCTGCTACCCACGATCTCTGGCACTGCCCCTGCCAAGACAAAAGGCCTCTGGTGGAGGCATTAGTCCTGGGCAGGAGACCCCCAGCTCCCCGCGGTTGTAGGCTCCGCCCCTGCCCAGGCCTAACGCCTCTGGCCAAAGCATTAGGCCTGGGCAGGGGACCCCCAGCTCCCCGCGATCTTCAGCTCTGCCCCTGCCCAGGCCTAACGCCTCTGGCCAAGGCATTAGGTCTGTGTAGGGGACCCCCAGCTCCCCACGATTGCAGGCTCCACCCCTGCCCAGGCCTATCGTCTTTGGCCAAGGCTTTAGACCTGGGCAAGGGATCCCTAGCTCCCCGAACTGCCGGTTCCGTCTCTGCCCAGCTCCCATTGCTGGCTCCACCCCTGCTTCCCACTATCACTGGCCGGGGCAGCAAAGGCACCTGGTTCTCTGATCACAGCTGGGGGGCAGGGCAAAGGTGGCCCTGGGGGCCGCCTTTGCCCTGCCCCCAGCTCTTAGCTCCCCCCTGGGTTTCCGATCACCATCAGTGGCAGGGGGCTTCTTCCATCCTTTCCCTTTCGCCTCCCAGAATTGTGCCTACATATGCAAATTAGTCACCATCTTGGCTGGCAGTTAATTTGCATATCGCCCTGATTAGCCAATGGGAAGGTAGCGGTTGTACGCTAATTACCATGTTTCTCATATTAGATAGGATAGTAGTTAAAGGTAGAAGATCCCTAGGGAGACAGTTTAGAATGTGGTTGATCTAAGATTTCAAGACTTCAACATTTCAAGACTGGGCACAGGAAAGAAAGTCAGCAAAGCAACAGAAAAACTACAGCATGAGAAACTGGAGAAAATAAAGAGTATTGTTATGGTAGTCTACTGAAAATAGTTACTCTAGAAGAATGGGCAACACTGCTAAATGCTTCTGAAAGGTCAGCTACGAAAATGACCAAAATTTTATCTATTTAGAGACATTGATGCCCTAGCTAACCTTAGCAAGGAATTCGATAGTTAAACAATGGCACTGATAAGAAGATTGGAGTGGACTGAACAGGGAGTTAGGGGAGAAGTATAGTGATTAGAGAGAGAGGAATGTAGAAAGGTGAAAGTGTTAGTCTTAGAGAAAAGAGAGATTTGGGAATTTTAAAATGCTAATTGGAAATATTCAGATATAAGAGAACTAAAGCATAACAGCTTCTGTAAAATGATTGAGAAAATGGAAGGGAAGTGTGGGAAAACTGTAAGGATTAAGGGAGGAGAAGATAGGTGTGGGTGCTGGTGGTGCTGGTTGGCCTGGATATTGAAGGAGTTCTATTCTGAAACCTCCATCTTCTCAGTGAAATAAGGAGAGAAGAAAGGATGGAGAGGTGTTTGGATTTTAGGGAGAATAAAAAAAATAGATGATTTTACTTGTTTCATGTTGTAATTTCAAACAGAAGGGAGAAAATTCAATCCTGAGGATTATTTTCCACTTTTGTTACACTATCTTAATCTGAAAATTATTATAATTTAGGCTAAGAAAAGTTGTTTGCCTCTTGACAAATGTAACAAAAATTCATGCATTTAAGCTATTAGCCTCAAACCCACAAAATGGTTTATAGACTGCTCTTAATGCATCCAACAGAAATCCTAAATCAAAGATAGTTTTGCTCTTTCCAAACCAGGAAATTGAAGATGAAATATTAGGAAAGGTTATTAGGACCAGAATTTCCTTCTCTCTTCATCTAAATATAATTTCATATTTTTCTATCCTTAGGGGAAATACTTCAAGTTTAGAGAGAACTGAATGAAAGCATGGTATGGCTGTCCTCTGCTTCTTTTCAGAGTATCAGTGAGGCTAGAGAATATGTTCATTTCAGAAGAAATCCATATTCAACTGTTCAGGGGACTTCAGAAAATCCAGCAACTGTGTGTGTGTGTGTGCGTGTGTGCGGGCGTGTGTGTGTGTGTGTGTGTGTGTGTGTGTAACTTCAATAAACTATTCTGTGTCGTCTCTAGATACAAATGGCACTACAAAATCATGGCTCAAAGTAGGGATTTTGTTGTTTTCATGATCATGCCTTGTTCTGCAGGCATATGTTTGTTACTATCTATACCATCAATTGGGAAGATTAACTTGCAGTGAGCATGTTAATAAAAAAAAGGACTTGATTTCCCCCTATGCAATACTGTCTTAAATATAGTTTCAAATAGTCCCATGTACTACTGGTTTGAGGCAGCTCATAGCATTGTTTTCCTCTAGGCAGCTTTGTTTACCTTCTGGATCCAACCATCCAGACAGTAAACAGAGAGCTCCCAGCTGTCCCTTCTTCGTACTCTCAACTTTCTCAATCCCCATCCACCTCCCTGCTTTACCTTTGCTGCCTACCAGCTCCTGTCTACAAGCTCTTGTGTTAATATTAATAGAGAGCTAGCCTTGAAGTTCCTCTTTGATTTCTTCAAAGTAAATGTTTACTGGAATACTCCAGTCATATCCCCTATGTTTTTGTTTGGTTGGTTAATTTTGTTTTTGCTTAAGTTAGTCAAAGACAATTGATGTTGCTTATAACAAAAGAACCTTAAATATTATTGAAATCAATTTGTAACACTTTTCACATTTACAATTTGGGAAAAACAAGGCTTCATTAGTTGCTCAGCGAATAAAAAAAATAAATTATTTGGCTGAAAATGATGACATTCTCAGAATAATTAGATTCAAGCCAGATATACTGCTGGGACACTTGCTAATTAACTAAACAAATCAGAGGGTAAACAAAACAGCTAGGGCCACTTCCTGTTAAATGTTTGCCTTTTGAGATTGATTTTCTTATTCTATTTGCTAGAAATTCCAGCTTGATTTCAATATAATACACTCTCAGAGTCTTCTCTGCTGTTTTCTTCTTCTTTCTCTCCTCCTCCTCCTCCTCTCTGCTTCCCCTCCTCTTCCTCCTCCTCCTCCTTCACTTTTGTGGCATTTATCATTACAATCTATTTTTCAATATCAGTATTTTTTGTTGGAAACTCTCAACTCCTCAAGGACCAAGCTCTTCTTACTCACCTATTATGTCCAGTACTTAACAGGGTGCCTGAGAACACAGTAGACACTTAAGATAAGTTTAAAAAGTGAATAAGTGAACAAATAAATAGATTATTTAAAGGAAACATTTTCTCCTCATAGAGAATATTGGTCTCTTTGCATTTACCCTCCACTTGACAGTCATTCCCTCCAGTTCAGAGAAAATCCATTTAATTATTTCCACAGGTTATCCATCAAGTGCCTGTGTAACGCTTTGGACTTGGGTGGTAATAAATTCTACATTCCTCAAGAACCTTTTATTCTAGTTCTGGCCTTCTCAGCCTGGACCAGTATAGTGTACATGGATAGACTTTAGGGATTCATAAATCTCGTATAGTATCTGCCTAAGTGCATTATTTTCCCTGGGAGGCAAATTCAGAGCTTTCATCAGATTCTCACTAGGAAATATCTAGGAATATTAGACACGCTCCTCTGCCTAACAGCTCCCATCTGAATCTTATGTATGCAAACTCCTGTGCTAACAAGAAGACAACAGAACACTCATCAAATAGTTAAATGGTAAAAGAAGCATCATGTGTTACTTAACCAATGGGTCAGGAGACCTCAGTGTTTCTGGAGTGGAGAGGAAGGATGGATGAACAAGGATAAACTATTCTAGGTATAATTAAACAGAGGAAGTAGAATTTGATACATGGTTTGGATTTAGATAGAGTGGAGGGAAGAAGAGGTGATTAGAGAGAAAGAAATCACAAGATGGAGAGAACATGGGAGATTGGCAAGTTTCATTTCTATACATAGTCAAATTCAAGTTAGAAAGAGCCCTGTAGTGCTCTCAGTTGATAAAGGATCACTTGCTGGATGGAAAATATGAGAAAATATAGCAATGCACTGGCTAGGTACTACGGACATAGCGCTGACCTCAAAATGTTTTAAATGCAAGGATAGAAATTTTGATAAAAGCATACAGGAGGGGAACTTTACACAAGCTAGTCAAAAAATACTTCCTGTCACAGGATTGATCTGAAATAAATCTCTGATAAATACAATTTACACAAAAGGTGAGAAGTAAGGAGAATAAATGATATGAAGGTATTTTAGATAGAAAAAGAAACCCCACCAAAGATGTGAAAGCAGCTTATTGAGAATATGGAGCTACCAGTAATGGAGTTGCTTGGAGTGAAGAGGTGTAGAGGCAAGAGCTGAAGAAATTGAGGAAGACCAGGAATACAGTTTTTATCTGGAAAGTCCAGGTTACTGCAAGATGTCTATTGTCTCATGAGTGGACTTTTTATTGCTCTTTCCTTATGATCTTAATCGATATGTTGTTTTCTTTTAAAAATAAAAACCAGACAAACCTCACCCAGCTAGCATGGCTCAGGGATCAAGCATTAACCTATGAACTAGGAGGTCACTGTTTGATTCCCAGTCAGGGCACATGCCTGGATTGCAGGCTCAATCCCCAGTGGGGGGAGTGCAGGAGGCAACCAAACAATGATTCTCTCTCATCATTGATGTTTCTATCTCTCTCTCCCTCTCCCTTCCTCTCTGAAATCAAATATATTTTTAAAAATCAGACAAACCTGCTTTTGTGTAAAAATTGGCCAGATCTTTTACTAAAATAACTTAATAAGGTCTTTGTTAAAAGCCTACTTATTGTCTGGACTGAACTCTATAATGAGAAAAGCTGAGTGAAACATATTGTTGGCCTTAAGCCTTAGAAAGAATGAACTCATCCTTATGAAATGTGACCCTGAAAGGCTGCTGGAAGAGTCAGGGTAACTAGGTTCTAGGTTCAACTGTAGGCCGAACTGGACACATTTCTATATCTGGGTTCCAGTTTGGCTATTAATAAAATTAAGGATTTCAGTAAGAGTGGTAATCCCTAGTATTCTGGTTTCCACAGACTTGTCCTTCCAAAAGAGAAGAATATCAATTGGAAATATTCATACAGTATTAACGACTATTTTTTTTGCATAAATGAAAAATTAAGCAAACAAACAAAACAGCAACAAATAAGTGTTATCACCATCACCATCTTCCAAAAGAAAGAATAACATAACACCCGAATTATGAATAGAATTAGCTTTATTGATGAAGTCACTCCACCATCCCACTCTCCTTATTTTTCTTATTTTGTCTTGCATAGTTGAAACTTGGTCTTGCACAGGCACCCATTGGCTGACTCAGGTTTGGGAATCCCCATCTTAGTCCATCCAGGTTGCTCCTTAGCTTTACCTGGAAAGATTTATAAACCAAAATTTCCATGCCCAGCCCTACTCCAGACCATAAAATTACATTTCTGAAGGTGAGGACCAGGTATCTTCATTTTTCCCTTCCTCCCCGTGTGATTCCAATGTGTGGCCAGAATTGAGAAAACATCGTCAACACCTCTAACGTCCTTCAAGCTATAAGATTCCCTAACATTTAACTTCTTTGAATTTCAGAAAGTCACACATCAGGACGTTTCTCTCCTTCATGTGATACCTTAGCAGGACTATTTTCACTGATTTATTTAATCTCCATTTAAGGATTGAGAAAGTAAAACTTTGTGTTTCTAAATAATTTTATATAAGTACTTTTGATATCTTAAGATTTATATATTAAATCACAGTTCTTAAATTTTCATCATGTTTTGAATTCTTTGTTTCTGCTTGATTAATATCCTTGCCAAGAGCTCTCTTTGAAAAGTTATAATTTATTTCACTTAAATAATTTTGGCTGTAAACACTTCATCCCAACATTCAAAGTTAATTACTATCATAAAGTGTCTGAAGTTGGAGGAACAAGTTCAAGTTAGAATTTAAATATTGGCTTTCTTTTCTAATTCATATTGCTTGAAGTAAGGTCAGAGGTAAGAGAAAATCATTTTTTCCTATTGAATAAGCTATATATTTCAGAGTCAGGTTGTTTGTTTTTAAGTAAGATAGATGCTTTGTTTTCTACATGCAGAAGGTTTGGGAGTTTATAAGACAATTTTAATTAATGGGCTCACTCAACCATAAAATAAGTGTATTTGTCTTGTATTGTAGTAAAACATATCACAAGTATAAGGACTATAATATGGCTAATCCTAGCTCTTTTTAAAGAAAATACTGTTCTAATAGGGAAAATGTACCCTTTTCTAATGTGTAGTTAATAGAAAAAATATTGGCAAAGTTACTTGATTGCTTTGAAATGACCACAATTTTCAGGAAGAAAATAAGGGAAAGTTATGTTTATAATTGATATTAAAGCTAAATCTATGCCTCTAATTTTATTGTGATTGCAATTTTCTATTGTTCCATTTTCAAAGTTTTAAAAATGTGGTTTATAAATTTCATCAGTGTTTATGCTTAATCTTATTTACATAGTATATGTAAAAATCAACATTAAATTAGTATTTTTTTCCTCAAAAAGTTTATGCCTCCTCTCTAAGGCACCCATAATTTAGAGAGATAAAAAGATAAAGAAAATTTTACTTTGCCTTAACTTATGAGTTCCAACAAGGGGCAATATCCTAGAAGTATTGGTCCACTTGTTACAGACAAGTAAGCAAATATTTCTTGGTTATTGTACAGATCATGACTAATGAGCCTAATTAAATCTTTTGGTTTGGTGGAGAAGGAAATTCAAGAAAAATTAACTAGTCCATGTTTTCTGTTTGATGATATTTGAACTTGTATGGCTATGACTCACAGGCATATTTTACTTCATGACTCAATACACAGTTATGCATGTACTAAATATGTACATAAAACTATTTAAAGCTATAGTATTTTTTATTCTAATCTAATTTTTAAATATTTAATTCCCTAAATTAATTCCATTACCTACTGGCAACTTGTCACCTCAGTTTGTAAAGTGCTGCTTTAATCTTTAAGTTAAACACTCCTTGGAAAACGACCTAGACTATATTAGTTTAGCTTTTCAGAGAAAAGCCTTCACAGTATTTTGATGTTTAGGCATATTTTGGGCATAATTTGTTTACATGTCATAAATAGACTTTAATGTCTCCCTCTCATAAGTATTATTGCTTAAACTTGAACTGGGACACAGCTCCCAAGACTGGGTTTCCATGAGGAATGACATTGACATGGCCCTGGGCTATAGAACAGCTATAATAGCTCCAGGGTCCCAATACCTGTACCTACTACATTTCCAGAACTTGTGAGTTTTATAACTGGCAGTAATTGAGACTGTGTGTGTGCCAAGTACACCAGACACTGCTCTGTCTCTATGTGCTGACTATCCCTTCAATTCACAATAATGATGTTCTCAGCTCTGTGAGGTCCCACGGAATGCCCTGGCTTTACAGGGCCTATGTCTCCCACCATCACACTCTCAATTCCTCTGTTCTGTTTTGTACTTGCTTCCTATATCTTGGAAGTGTGACTCATGCTATCATGACTTCCCCTGACCAGGGACCCTTGGAAGTCACATCTCCCACCTGTCTTCCTAGTGGACAGCTCCCTCCTACGCCCACCACAGTAGGGTGATTGGAAGGGACTGCTTACAGAAATGTAGACAGAAAGAAGTGTGTCATCTTTCCATATCTGGTCAGTCTTTGTCTTGATTGCTTTATCTTCTTTCATCCATACACACACACACACACACACACACCTGCAGGTACACAGAGATCTAGAAGGATCCTCTTATCTGACGACTGTGGAAACATTTTCTGATTTTGTGTAACTATATCTTTCATTGAGTGATGTTTGAACAGCAGATTGGTCTCTGCCTTCACAAGATGTCTTCTTATGAGTTGGCTTTGAACCATTTGCTCTCTCAGAATTCTTGCAGCTTCTTGGGCCTTTCTCCCAGTTCTGTTTTTGTTCTGCTTACTTTGAAACCTAAGGGCACTGATGACTAACCTCAGGCCAGGGTTCCTAAGTCTCAGGAAGCTCTTTTTCTGACTGAAGGAACTCGGCATAATCTCTGGCTTTGACCTTGGCTACTCCTATGGGCTATGACCAGGATCAGATTGTTCGTGTTGACCACACAGAACATCAGGAGCCCTAATTATACTGGAGAGCACTCCTGAGACTTGTATACCATCCATTCATTTACTACTGAGTCCTTTCTATTTAGGCTTTCAGTAAGCTGGAGAAACAAAGTACACTGGCCGCCTATTTCAAACATTTATTTCTCAAGAAATAAATTTAAAATATTTATTTATATTTATTTAGGGACACTTAATTCTGATTAAGATGAGGCAAGATGACACCAAAATAGTTAGTTGAGCTGCATAATGTCAAATACAAAAAAATGATGGATCATTTTCTCTTTTTCTTCACTTAAGTCTCTAAATTCTTGTTATTCATTTTTCTTCCTACTCATGCCCATTCATACCTCCACAGACCTACCGTCACAGCCTTAATTCATTCCCCCATTCCATCATCTGATACCTTGACCCTTGCAATTACTTTTAAACCAACCCTTCCACTTTGTTTTACCCATTGTTCTAATTCACACTGATTCTAAATTGATATTTCTACAAGTTATTCTATGGATGAAGTATCCAAAAAGGAATGTAGAAAGGAGATTCATATAATCAATGACTATGGTGACTTTATCTATTTCCCTTTTTGGCCCCTGAGAATGGGCAGGCACTGAGTATCATGGCCCATCTCTTCATAAGGAGGAGCTAGTCAAAAATGACAACTCAGATTTGGAGTAGTGCACATGGGAAAAAGACATATCTAAGAAAATGGATTTCTTCCTGTGATTATGAATGATTTTTTCCCCATAACATTGTGGGTTAAACTTTGGACTGAGATACCACTGAAACAAAATCTTAAGGACACATCTAAGAAGATCAGATGGACCATTTTCTCTCCTATTTTGAATTTTTAAATGACTCATAACCTTCGATAAAGAAAATTAATCTATGTTTGCATGGTCTGGCAGGTCACTCAAAGGAAAAAAAAACATGATGGGATCAATATGAGAAAGGAGATTTCTCTACCTCATAAGTTCACTGCTCTGGTGGTATGTGGTGTCAGTCTATTTTAGATGCAGCTAGAGTTGGAGTGAGGAACAATAACTGCAGATGTAAGATGGTGACACCAAAGAGCTGAGTTAAAGCTTAAGGAGGGTAAAAGAAGCCAAACACACAGGGAGAATTCTGTGGAAAGAAAAGTTCAGAGAGGAAAAACATTGCTCAGCTCTGGAAGCTCCTTCTCCTCTTTCAAAACAGAAGAGAGGGGACTATGGCACTATCAAAATAAAAAGAACACATAATTTTTGTCCTAGCTATTTCATATCTAAGAATTAATTTTATTTATATACTTATGTAATGAAACAATTATATATGAATATGAATATTTATGGTAGTATTTCTTGATATGAGGAACTCTGAATATTGGAACATTGGGTAGGTAAAACTAACCAAATAAATACATCTGCACAGGAAAGGATAAAATTATGCAGAACAAAGTTGTTCTGCAAAAGAAAAACAAAAGGCTGTGAATGGTTCAATCATTCTGTGAAACTACTATGAAAATTAAATTTTGATTTTATTTCTTTTATAGTCTCAAATATTAGAAACTTCCTATGAACAATCATTGGACCTACACTACATTCTCTAGAAAGCTAACAACTTTTTACAAAAGATTAACAAAAATTTCTTTATTAAGGTGGTGGATTTATTTAAATTCCAGTTTCCTCTGTGGGATTGTGAGACCTGGATGACCTCATTAGATCCACAAGACAAAGCCCTGTATCTGTCACATAATGACTAAAAATAATTATGTTATTATTTTCTCAGAGACTCCAGTTTGTCAAAATATATACAGAGACTAAATTCTTTCTTGACTCCATTTTAAAGATTGAAAAACTTTTAAGTCTTTTTGTACTTCCCCATTGACAGTTGAACATATTGAAAAAAGAGCAGTGTCATTTTGTCCCTGCCAATTTTATAGAAAATAACAAAACAATACAACAGCTGTCAACCCAGTACCTTACACTTTCAATCTCTTTTCAAATAACAAGGGAATAAAATAATGTAACAATCATAGAGGAGACGTAATGAATTTTGAATTTGTGATTACATATTCAAAATTGAGGTAAACATATACACAAAAAAATTACTGAAACTATTTTAACATATTGAAGTTCTAGGCCCATTCAGACCAACTGTTCAAGTTACTGAACCTGTGACAGTTTCTCTTTCTATAATATGTCTCTTCTCAAATGTTGCCGAAAATCAATAAAGAAATCATTCAGTTTTTTTCCAGAGACTAAGAAGACAATCGTTCAACTCTCTTTCTTAAACATGTTTCAGGAAACAAAAAAATTAAATAGTAAGGTCTAATATTTTCAAAATTTTGTAACTTTTGTTATTTTTCTTTCCTTGCTATACTAGCTAAGATTCCAGGATAATGTTGAATCTATGTAATCAAGTGGAGGATATCCTTGTGTTTTCCTTCAGTCCAAGGATAATTTATAAAATTTATGCCTTTAAGCATAAAGATTGCGATAGATTTTCAGTGGATGTGCATTCATGTATAGAAAATTATGTGGGTAATGTAGGAAGAAATTCTAAAATAATATACATACAAAGACTTAGAATTATTTAGAGAATATGGAAAGGTGTCTAAGATCAATATATAGAACCAATTATTTTCCTATACATGTATAGCAAGTAGAAAGTGAATGCATACTCAGACTAAAAATTCACCCAATACCTAATAAACATATCATACTTTAACATACTATACTATAATTGCAGAACAGAAAAACTGGTATCAAAAATACCTTCAAAGCTATCCAACAATAAAAAATAAAGACTACCTAGAAAAGAATACATGTCTTTATTTAAGGATATTAAAGAATTGTACTTGCTCAATAAACACAACAAAGCCATAAGACAAGACATAATAGAAAAAAAGGAATAATAATATTTAAGCAAGTTGTAAATATCTTTCTAAAACTAAAATATCAAACTAATTTAAAAAACAAGAGTTATGAAAGGGCTAGACATGAAAAATAGGAAAATCTAAGTGTAAGTCCATATAGTTGCAAACTAAATTAGTGTAATAAGAAGCCTGGATAGGGTGGAAATAGGAATTGATTATAAAAGAAGCACAAGGAAATTTTTGAGGCTGATTAAATATTTGCTATCATGATTATGGTGATGGTCTCACAGGAATATACATGTGCCAACTCACCAAATTGTACTCTTAAGATATATGCAGTTTATTGTATGCCACTTATAACTCATTCAAGTTGCAACAATTTTTTTAAATCCATAAAACTGTTACAGAAATGCCTACTATTGTAAAATTAGGGTGAACCTATTTTGTGTGGCTGGAATTGAAGCCTTCTATCCTATAATAATACCTAGAGGCTTGAGTCCATAACTTCAAGGACTTCTATCATTCTCTCTATTTTATTTCTTTCTTGATAGCATAGATTCATAGAAATAGTGCTAATATATACAGTTCCTATGCCCCTAGACTTTGAATGTCTGTTTTTTATTTAGACTTTGGGGCACTAGCAAGAGTGTAGATGTCTGTGAGTCTGTAGGCAGAGGAGAGAAATATGGAAATTCTTTGTCTGATCCAAATCTCTTAGATGGTTTTTTTTTTCCCCTTTAACATACTTTGTGTATTCTCTTCTCAATCTAAACAAGTGCTCTTAGATTCTTGATACGAAGCACTGAAATATAACTGTTTTTGAACCACAAAATTATAGATCAGCATGTTGTATGTGGCTCATGGGAAGATGATGTTATTATCAGTGATTATGTAGAGAAAGACAAGCAGAAGAAATGCAAATGAAATAAATTACAGTACTTTGGTCTGCTGGACTGAGTTCTGCTTTATGCTTTTTATAAATAGCTGAAGACACATCAGAACAGGTGGCACTGAAAGACGGGTTTGCAGGCTGCACATTTTGGAAATGCACAAATCTCCAGAGTATATGTGTGTGTGTGTGAAAGGGGTGTGTGTGTGTGTGTGTGTGTGTGTGTGTGTGTGTGTGTGTATGCTTCTGGGAATGCTGAACTACCAGATAAGATGAGGAGTTTATCTAGTTGGAAGCCCTAGAAGTAAGTACATGGTATTTAATTTCAACCCTTTTGAAAACACCAGAGGATATTCTAAAACCTTTGGAACATGAGTCCTTATTTATGTGAGCAGAATCTACATTTTCTAAACAAGCATAACATGTTCTATCAGATTTATTCTGTTTATTTTGGTTTTGCTTTTCTTATCATTTGTATTCATCTCTCAGAAATGTTACTCAAATAATTAAATTAAAACTAGAGGTAGAAAAGTACAAAGGTCCGTTACCTTAGAATGTATGTGTTTACATACATGCTTAACTGTGATGAACACCGCAACGGGGAAAGGGACATGTGGAGAGGTGCTCCCGCCACTCCCATCAACAACGCACCTTCTTATTGGTTCTACGTAATATTCCAATTTCAGTGCTGGCATACATTTGTAGACCTACAAAGGTTTACTGAACACTTTTAATACCTGAAATAAAGTATATATGTTGTCAGATATCAGTGACAATTCCACAGGTTCGATAATTATTTAAAATAATTACTTTTGCCCTAGCTAGTTTGGCTCAGTAGATAGAGCGTCAGCCTGTGGACTGAAAGGTCCCGGGTTCAATTCCGGTCAAGAGCACATGCCCAGGTTGTGGGCTCGATCCCCAATGGGGGGCATGCAGGAGGCAACCGATCAATAATTCTCTCTCATCATTGATGTTTCTATCTCTCTCTCCCTCTCCCTTCTCTCTGAAATCAATAAAAATACATTTTTTTAAAAAAATTACTTTTTCTCAAGATAGAAAATTAAGAAATACAGTGTATCTTCTCAAAGAAAGATCAACTACCATTATACCCAAGTGCACTCCAAAGCTTTTCATAAGACACACGTAATGTTTGCCTAAGAAGTCCTAATCAGAACTCTCCTTTCTGCAATGAAATATACCTTGTCCTACCTGTTTCTTAAGGTTCTTATAAGGCTCAGATAAACTGATATATTTAAAAGTGTTTAGCAGAAAGCTTATTTAAGCTGTCAATTTGCATTACATGATTTAGATAAGGATTAATTCAGCCATTAAACTATACCTCCCAACTACTATCTGCTAAATATAACAAGTCAGAACACGTCAGAAATGATTGTTTAGCGTTTGTTGGTATACTCCAGTGCTTCTGTGGAGGTCATATCCTGCACATAAACTCTAAAAAGTTCCACAGCATAAAGGTATCAAGATTTTGGGAAAGATTGAAAACAGTCCTACCTTCTAAGCTTGTATAGGAAGGCTTAGCAGGAAAGCGTTGTCCTTTAATTGCTTCCATAAACTTCCATAATTAAGGAAAATACTGTTTCTCTTTTAATACAGTATTGTATGAGTGGCTCCTGTATATACTCTGCATGTGTTTGATTAATCTCTTTTTACTTTTGAATCCATAATAATAATGATGTGCTAATAATTCCTTCTGGATATTTGATGAGAAGCCTTTAGAGATTCAAAGGTTGCTATGGAGCAGGTGAGGTGTAAAATAACTTCGGATAAACCTATTGCATGCATCAAAATTGATGTACTCATTGATATGGCAATCATAATATTTCAATTAATCCTTCTTGCTTTTCCTTTATTCTTCTTCATTTATATTGATTAAGCCAGTTTAGTTAATTATCAGGAAATGTCTATAGGGATTGAGGCAACCAATATGACTGACTGTATTTTTAGGTGAATTGACAAGATATTTTGGCAAACTTCAGTATGCCACGATTCATACTGATAGTCCTCTTTATTTTTAAAGAGAGGTAGTCAAGAAAGTGTCACTGGCAGACTCAAAGATAACACTCTAAATGCAATATTTCTTGAATTCCCCAAGGAGCACATGTCTTGAGAATTATATAAATTGGTGACATTTCCCCCTCAGAATTGTTCAGATGAATGCCAGAGCTCAACCTGTTTGCTTCTTCATTTTCTGTGGCATGCTGCCAAGGTCCGGTAGGTAATAAGACTCATTTAAAAGAGGATATTAAGGTGGCCCAACTTCTATTTAGAACTGTCACTGTTACTGGCTACTAGTGACTATCACTGATTCAAAGGTGAGTTGGGGTTTCAAACCTTCCTAATAATCTACATCTAGGAAGAAGATAGAAACATCTTTATGTTCAATGGCCCAGATTACTCCTCAAAGGATATTAAAATGATGTGGTTTTATTCATTATTTACAAATAGTTTAAACCATATAAGTACCCCACATAAATTCAGTATTTAGATATATGCTATGATATAACTTGTTGCTTACTTCCTGCTATACTTTATAGTTCATCCTTCCATGCCTTATGAATATCAATAGAAACACATGCATAATATATTTAAATACTGCCTCCAATGATCTTCTTAACCCTTCCTCATCTTTTTTTTAAAATATATTTTATTGATTTCAGAGATGAAGGGAGAGGGAGAGTTAGAAACATTAATGATGAGAGAGAATCATTGATCGGCTGCTTCCTGCAGGCCCCATACCTGAGGATTGATCCTGCAACCTGGGTATGTGCCCTTGATGGGAGTGGAACCCGGGACCCTTCAGTCCACAGGCCAACACTCTATCCACTGAGCCAAACCAGTAGAGCAACCCTTCCCTATCTTCATTCTATTTTCTAGCTCCTAATCAACAGTGCTCATTTCTATCCTAGTTCTGCCCAGACCCTGGTGTTTATTTTCGGATAGCCTCTGTCCTAAAACCAATGGAAAGCAGAGGATTGGAATACTAACAATCTTAATGCTGCCAAGTAAAAGATGCTCTTAATTAGTCATGACTGCTCTCATAATGGGTCTGTCCCCTCTCTCACCTAGAAAGAGTCCAAATACTGACCTGGTTCTTGTCACATGCTTAAATATCATCCCATCTCTTACCTCTAAAACTCATCCAATTGATTCTGATTAGTATTCCGATGTACACCAGATCGAACCAGAGCAAGCCTTGTAGGGACAGGGGAAACCTGAGAACATTCTGGCCATGTTTCTGTCCCCCTTCTCATTGTCTATCATGATCTTGGGAACCCTAACTTTGAGCTTTGATTACTTCATTACTGGTTACTCATTCGCTATCATGTTCTTTTTCTTTTCTTGCATTGAAACCCTATCTTTTAGGAAAGTAATTTGATGATTTATTGTGCTTAATTGTCCTGCCATATAGCTTTGTTAGGTCAAGGTCATGTTGTACTGAGCCAAAGGAGACATATGTAATACTCTTTGTAATACTTTAAGCATAAAAAAAAAGTTATGCTGTAAAAAAAAGTTAGGCTAAGAGGTATTAGGTTAAAATTAACTAGTATATGCAAAAGACTACCTATTTTTTAAATCTAATTTCTATGAAATGTCCATAAAAGCAAATCTATAGAGACAGAAAGCAGGTCAGTCTTTTTCTAGGTCTGGGGATTGACTATACAAACAGGTACAAAGAAATATTTGGAGGTAATGGAAATATTATAAAACTATTTTATAATGGTTGCACAATTCCATAAATTCATGAAAAGTAATAACTTCAAATAGGTTTTAAAAAGTTGTGTTTTTTTTAATTTCAAAAGGATGAATTGCTAATGGTGGAATTTCAGGAACAAAAAGTGGATACATTTTATGGCATGAAAGTGATACCTCAATAAAGCTATAAAATAAATAAATATCCAGCAACAAATAGGTTATTGGGAGGCAGAAATAGAACAAGATTGCCAGTTATTGAAGTTGGTTGATGCATAATGGGGATTGACCTTAGTATTTAGCATTTATGTTCTTTTTACACTTAAATGTGAGGCAAAGAAAGGTAAAATTAGGAGACTGTAATCACAGCAAAGACATTGAATATAAATCTGGATATTTTTAACACTTGCTTTCTTCCTAATGTGCTTTATATAGATTTAATATTAAGGGTAATTTTCAAGTAATCTCCTATTTCCCCCTCATTATTCAAGGTAGGTTATTAGTGTCTGCTTCTAATCAAATTTCAGGACTTTTCTATTCTGAGTCTCATCAGTTAACCCCTCCTCCCTCCATGTTTCTTTTGTATGCATTTCTTTGGTCTGATGACAAATAGCACTCTTTTGAATTTATGTTGGTGGCACAAGAGCAAGGAAACTTTCAATAAATGTGTCATTCAGCTTTTAATGTTGTTATTATGCTTATGCTGCCCAAAGAACCCAGGAAAGGACCTAGGATTTGTAGAGTAGAAATCAGAGCTATGAGCAAAGAAAAAACAACAACAACACTAACACAATTTTTGTTTCAAAATACTGTATATGCAATTCAAATTTTGACATATTGACAAGATAAACCTTAGTCAACATAATTTTAGAAACTATAGTGACATTTCTAGACTTATTTGCATATATTGTACTAGAGGCCCGGTGCACGAAATTCTTGTACGGGGGTGTAGGGGGACAGTCCCTCAGACCAGCCTGCACCCTCTGGCAATCTGGAACCCCTTGGGAGATGTCCCTGTGGGATCAGGCCTAAACCAGCAGTCAGACATCCCTCTTGCAACCCGGGACTGCTGGCTCCTAACCGCTCGCCTGCCTGCCTAACTGATTGCCCCTAACCACTCTGCCTGCCTACTTCATTGCCCTTAACTGCCTCTCTGCCTACCTGCCTCATCACCCCTAACCACTCTGCATGCCTGCCTGATCATCCCTAACCACTCTGATCGCCTGCCTGATCACTCCTAACTACTTGCCTACCTACCTGATTGGCCCTAACTGCTCGCCTGCCTGCCTGGTTGCCCCTAACTACTTGCCTGCCTGCCTGATTGCCCCTAACTGTTTGCCTGCCTGCCTGATTGCCCCTAACCACCTCTGCCTTGGCCCCTGCTGCAGCAGCTTCATCCGGAAGGACATCCAGAATGATGTTTGGAAGGTCGTTTGGCTGTCTGGTCTAATTAGCATATTATACTTTTATTATTATAGATGAGTGAAAAAATCATTTAAAGTTTGTATGATAGGGTTATAGGCTGAGGTAGATGAACAGCTTCAGTAGCTTCCCATGTCCTACCTTTGAACAGTTTTCTAATATTTATCTGTTCAAGTTGTTCTTGGACAAAGCTCTGATCTCTCACTAGCTGCTCTTTCAAATATTCCCAGGGATGTTAGTATGTTCATTTCTACAGCTACTCCTTTCCAGGGTGATTTTTACAAACTTCTTTTTTGTAGGCAGCTGCTGATAATGGCACACCAAGTTAAGAGTAGGCAGTTGGTTGGAGCGCATTGGATAATCAGATGAATGTGAGTAGGAACCACTGGTGTTAAATAATTATTTTAAAAATTACTCTATGTTCTTCCTTTTGTTTTATGTTTTTACTCTTAGCTAGTTTAAAGCATTAGTGATTTACAGATCTTCCTGTCCAAAAGTCCATCAATTTATCATTTAAAAGTAGTCTTTATTAATAAATACAATGGTAAATAAACATATAAAAAGATATACAATAAAAATAAAATATTCCTCCCACCCTAGTCTCCAGTCTTATTTTCCAGAAGTGCAGGCTCATTTACATATTTGCCAAAAATCAAAAATATTTTGTTATATATTTAATAATAGATTTTTAAATTATTTTATGTCAGAAAATTCAAATTAACAGATTCCTTTGAATAGCTGAATTCACTATATAGAAGTAACAATGAGTTTTTAAACCGCTATTGTGTTATTTTGGGCAGCTAGGTTCCACTTTTCTTTCTTCTTCTTTTTTTTTTTTGCTATTACAACAATATTTTGTACATTTATTGAATTCTATAGCTAATGCAAATTTTCCCTCCACATGCTACATGCATTTAGGCTGTACTCTTGTCCGTAGTGTATGAGTTCTAATTTTCCCAAACCCTTAACTGTTCTAAAAACATACGATGTTTAGATTTAATAATGTATTTAAGATTTCAGGGATTTTTTTTTTCTCTGTAAAAAGCATTACTTTCTCCTTCAATTACAAGGCGAGGCTTTGCCTGTTTGTTTTAAGGAAGTTATAAAAGAACTGCTTTTGTCTTTACTGGAAAGGTTCATAGCAAATCAGAGCTGCCTCTGAGAACAATGTGAAAAGTCAGATAAAATACCAAAATTCATGATTTCCGGGTGACCGACACTGAGGAGCTAGCGAGGAGTGAAAAGGCAAAGACTCCAGGCAGAAAGAAGCTCAGAGAACGGAGAGAATGCTCCACCACTCCCACTCTGGCACACGGGCTGATTCTGGGCATTGGCAGCACACGCAGAACCCACACTTCATGTGAGTTTTGTGAAACCAGGACAGCTTTTGACAGAGCTGGCGGGCATCTCAAGCACATGGGCCATTGTACTCTCAGGAAATTGGATGTTCTCGACCTGCACAGGATGGGAAACTAAAATCCTAAGCAGAAAGCTTCTGAAAAACAGTGCACAATATCCAGCCGTTTCACAAGACAAAGATCCGAGACCACGGCCAGCTGGGCAGGGGCAGTAGAGAATATACAAGGATCTTAGCTGAAAAATCTAATGGGCCAGGGATGAACAGAGGTGTCCTGAACTGCTACACGAGAATGACACAGTGGGCCTGACCGGCGTGGCTCAGTGGTTGAGCATCGACCTACGAACCAGAAGGTCATGGTTCAATTCCGGGTCAAGGCACATGCCCAAGCTGTGGGCTTGATCCCTTGCAGGGGACGTGCAGGAAGCAGCCAATCAATGATTCTCTCTCATCATTGATATTTCTGTCTCTCTCTCCCTCTCCTTTCATCTCTGAAATCAATAAAAAATATATATATTTTAAAAAGAATGACACAGTGGGATTTTTATAAGGACCACACGGTACTTAAATTTTTATTTTCTTTCATTACATTCATGTATTTGTTTGTTTATGTATCTTTAATCTTCTTTTGAGGTATAGAATACATGAAGGAAAGTTAGAATACTTAAGTTGATGTCATCAACACATGGTATTGGAACAAATGGAAATCCATATGTAAAAAAATTAATTCAGATTTATACTTCATGCCATTTGCAAAATATAACATTAGGTGGACCATAGATCTGAAAATGTACATCAAAATCATAAAAGGGGGGAAGGGTAGAGTTTATCTAGGTGATGAAATTTAAGTTATCAGACTTAAATTTATCAGACAATATAGACTTTTATAACTATAAGCTTATGTAAGTCTCATGGTAGCTACAAAGCAAAAGTATTCATTAGTAACAAAAGATAAAGAGAAGGGAAACGAAGCATACAACTGAAAACACGTCAGTTCACCAGAGGAAAACTGCAAGAGAGGACAAAAAGAAGAGGGAACTGTGAAACAGCCACAAAACAATGACATTATAAACTCAAATTTAGCAGAAGGGAGACAATAAATATCAGAGCAAAAATAAATAAAATAGAGACCAGGAAGACAATTGAAAAGATAAACAATGATGGTTTTTCTAAAAGATAAACAAAATTGATGAGCCTTTTAGCTAGACTAATGAAAAAAGACAGAAGACTCAAATAAAATCAGAAATGAAAGAGGAGACATTACAACTGATACAACAACTGATATGTGTGGTCACAGAGGAGAATGTGGGAACTCTCTGTACTATCTGTTCAGGTTTTCTATAAATAACTGCTCTTAAAAAGAAAGTGGGGAAACAAACCTTGTCATGGCGTTGTTTCAAACTTGTTTCTCCTATAGTGTGTCTTATTTCAAGAAAATCCTATCACCTATTCAATTGCACAAGCAAGAAAAGCAGGCATTATTCTTGACACCTTCCCATCAATCATTCTCTGTATTCAATTCAGAATCATGTTTTAATACATTTCACTTCTTAAAAATCTTATAAACCTATCTTCTTCACTCGCTGTCCATATCTAACAGCCACCACCTGTGGCCATGCTAGGACAATTGAAAGAGCCTCTGCTACATACACCTTGCAGCCTCCTATCCTCCCTTTGTACAATGCTGATGGAGTAATCTTTTCAAGAAGCAAATTATGTCATTCTCTCCTCTCACAACCATTTAATGATGCTCTGGATAAAGGCCTCACTGCTTTCTTTCTATCTATCTATTTATCTATCTATCTATCTATCTATCTATCAATCATCTATCTATATATCTATATATACATATATATACACACATATATATATAAAATAGAGAAATATGCTAACTAACCAGGACACCGTAAGGGGTCAACCGGACAGGAGGTTGCGCCGGTTCATCGGGACTGGGTGGTAGGGGCCTCTGTCCGCCTGCACTGGGGGAGGGCCTGATCAGCAGCAGCTGCAGCTGCTTCAAAGGCCTGAGAGGGAGGCAGGACCTGATGGAGGGTGGGCGGAGCCACGTGATTTCGAATTGTGCGCTGGGCTCCTAGTATATTATACTTTCTTGATCTTCATTTAGCCAAACTGACTTTCTTATAATCTTGTACTCTTTATTCTCTCCGACTACAGAAACATTGCACATGCTGTGGGCTCCATAATGACTTATTTCTTCTCTGCCATTTCCTTTGTTGAATTTTATGCAACAGTGTTATTTATTGATGCACCAGTGCTATTTTGCGACAACATGGATGAACCTGAAGAGTATTATGCTAAATGAGATAAGCCAGTCAGAAAAAGACAAATACCATATGGTTTCACCTATATATGGACTCTAACAAAATAAACTAACAAACAATATAGAAACAGACTCATAGCTGTCATAGGGGGAAGGCGAGGAGAGCTGGGAGATAAAAGTGAAGGGATTAAGTTGGGGGGTGGGGGTGGGGAGGTAGGGGGAGCGCAGCAGCCAGGGAAGATGTCTTGTTCTAAACAAATGAAAACCACTATTTTCTAAATTAATTTCACTCATTTTCTATTCTAAGTTTTTGTGTGCATGTATGAGAAATGAAGTGATAGTTGTATTTGTGTTGGCTCCATTTGCAGAAAAATTT
Source organism: Myotis yumanensis (assembly GCF_028538775.1). NCBI lineage: Eukaryota > Metazoa > Chordata > Mammalia > Chiroptera > Vespertilionidae > Myotis > Myotis yumanensis. The sequence goes on from NW_027223754.1 coordinate 174,300,503, forward strand.
CTCTAATTGTTAAATGATATTAGTTGTTGACAAGAAATGTTTCAAACAATAAATTCATCAAGTTAAGGCTACCAATAGTTGGATTTATTTGAAGCTCATTTTGTTAAAGGTAAAATATGTAACATTAACATTATTATAAATGTATACACCCAGTTAGGTAAAGTCCTCCTTGAGAATATTTTACTGTTTGAAGGAACAAAATAATGTAGAGTTACAAGACTGTCAGAAATTCATGCACATGCATACACACATGATAAAGCTGTATAAACATAAAATAAGAGTAAAGAGTTTTCAAGTAAGTATTGATTGTTGAGCTCCTTTCACAAATACAGTGGGGCCTTGACTTACGAGTGTCCCGACTAACGAGTTTTTTGAGATACCAGCTGTCTCTCTGCCGATTTTTTGCATTGAGTTGATAGAGTAATTTGAGTTAACGAGCTCCTTAACGAGCTCGGTCTAGGAACGAATTAAACTCGTAAGTCAAGGCCCCACTGTAACTTGAAAACTAGTCTCGTAGTTATATAACAAGTAATTAAGGAGCAATGTACAGATGCCAAGACATCTGATAGAAATCCTATTAAAAAGAATAAATCAGGAAATTGAACCAAGTAAGAAGAATGGGATTTATAGGTATTGAAAAAACCTATTAATCTATTTTTTACTTTTCCTAAATAATTATTGACAAGCCATGGCTATATAACCAAAGGGAAAAAAAAGTTACTATCCATTTAGTTGAACATATAACATATAACAATTTACCTTTTCCCTGTATCTATTTAAGAAATTGGCATGATTTTGTCAGTGATCAAAAGAGCCCATAGCTTAAAGCATCTTTTTTTTTTTTTACATAACTCCTAATTCTTGGCATGACTTGTCTATAATAGATGAAAAAATATTTGTTTTAAAATGCAGCTTTAATACCCATGGGTCTTTCCTAAATTACTACTAAATTAGTACTGAGAAACAATGTTATGTGATGTAAAACAGATTATACTGTAACCATAATTAAATTTGGAGATAATTAAAATACAGTAAAGAATTTTAATAAGTTGCTTTGAATAAAATAGCTTTAAAATTATTCAACATATCATATGTGTGTATATAGAAATGAAGTGTGGTTTAACGTTAAAACCTGACTAGGTCATTCTGTATTAACACAAATCCCCAAATCTCAGAGGCATAAATAACACAGCAGAATTCCTTCTGGACAAATGAAAATGAATTTTCTGAAACACAGAATTCTTAAATACTGACAATCTTTTTCTATAAAAAATTATGTTTTTTCTCTGAATTATCTGCTGTGAGAGAAATGGGTGATTATACACATTGAGCTTTCTGAAACAGTTTGCATGTAGCATTGAGACTAGAATAGTATAGCTGACTGTTTAACTCTACAGATACTGTTGGTTAGATAGTAAATTGCTACAATCTTTCCTGAAAGTTTAAAATTTAGCAATATGTATCAATAAGCTTAAAACTATTTATCTTATTTGAGCTAGTTTTTTTCACTTGAAGAATCTATATGAAAGAAATAATCAGAGGTAAAATCATAGTTTTGAAGATTGCTTAAGAACTTGAGAAAGTCATCAATATGTACTAATATAATAAGAAAAAGAAATAAAAAATGTTCTATAACAAACGAGTAAATATAGATATATGTTTGTACATATATATATATATATATATATATCTCATATATGTTTATGTGATGTGAATTGGTATATATACACATAATCTACAGACTCACACTCGTATACTGAGAAAATAGCTTGAAGAAAATACATCAAAATATCATTAGTACTCACTGATTATCTGTGCTTTAGATCCATGATAATTTTTTGTATCTTTATTATACTTTTGACTAGAGGCCCGGTGCACAAAAATTTGTGCACTCGGGGGGAAGGGGGGGGGTCCCCCAGACCGGCCTGTGCCCTCTCGCAGTCTGGGACCCCTCGGGAGATAACGACCTGCTGGCTTAGGCCTGCTCCTGGGTGGCAGAGGGCAGGCCCAATCCCTAGGTGCAGCCCCTGGTCGGGCTCAGAGCAGGGCTGATTGGGGAGTTGGGGCGCCACCCCCTGTCATGCACAGAGCAGGGCGGATTGGGAGGTTGTGATGCCACCCTCAGTCACGCTCAGGGTAGGGCCGACTGGGGGGTTGAGGCACCGCCCCCTATCACACTCAAGGCAGGGTCAATGGGGAGGTTGCGGCACCACCCCCTGTGATGCACAGAGCAGGGCCAATCAGGGGGTTGGGGCTCTGCCCCCTGTCACTCACAGAGCAGGGCCAATCAGGGGGTTGGGGAGCTCCCCCGTCACGCACAGAGCAGGGCCGATAGGGGAGTTAGGGCACCGCTCCCTGTCACACACAGAGCAGGGCGGATCAGGGGGTTGGGGCGCCACCACTGTCACACTCAGGGCAGGGCCGATGGGGAGGTTATGGCTCTACCCTGTCACACACAGAGCAGGGCCCGTGGTGGGGGGGGGGGGGGGGTTGGGGTGCCGCCCTCTATCACCCACAGAGCAGGACCAATCAGAGGGTTGGGACGCCGCACCCTGTCACACACAGAGCCGCAGGGCGATCAGGGGGTTTGGGCGCTGCACCCTGTCATGCTGATCTGGTGCCAGGAGACCTCTCGGCTCCGCTGATCCCGGTGCTGGGAGGCATATTACCCTTTTACTATATAGGATAGAGGCCTGGGGGCCGGCTGGTTTGCCCTGAAGGGTGTCCTGGAGCAGGGTGGGGGTCCCCACTGGGGTGCCTGGTCAGCCTGGATGAGGGGATGATGGCTGTTTGCAGCTGGTCACACACCCTTCAGGTTGGGGGTCCCCACTGGGGTGCCTGGCCAGTCTGGGTGAGGGGCTGAGGGCTGCCTTAAGGCTTGCGATTGATTGAAGCCCCCAACCGTTCCTTTTTTCTTTTTTCTTTTTTCTTCTGGGCCAGCTTTAGCTCTGGCTCTAGCTCTGAGGCTTCCGCTGCTGGTTTGTTTCGGTTCTATAATCGAAACAATGTATAACTTCAGCTCTGAGATCCCGGCCTTCTATATTTGTTAGAATGTTTCAAACTGCCAGCTCAGAGGCCGGCAAGTCAGGCGGGGAACGTTGCAGTCTGCAGTCACGGGAGCAAGCAAGCCTCATGTTCGCTTCCAGCTGCCTGGCTGCTGGCCGCCATCTTGGCTGACAGTTAATTTGCATAAGGATACGCTGATTAGCCAATGGGAAGGGTAGCGGTCGTATGCCAATTACCATTTTTCTCTTTTATTAGTGTAGAAGATACTGTAAATTTTCTATAAAGTACAGTTATTTCTTTTATAATTAAAAAAGTGATCTCTAGTTAAATTAGTATAATATTTTAAAACTATCTATCCCTTTGTTTTGTTTTTTTTTTAAAATCTTTATTGTTCAGATTATTACATTTGTTCCTCTTTTTTCCCCCCATAACTCCCCTCCTTCCAGCTCCCACCCCACCCTCCGCTCTCACTCCCCACCCACTGTCTTCATCCATAGGTGCACGATTTTTGTCCAGTCTCTTCCCGCATCTCCCATTCCCCTTTCCCCCCCAAGAATAGTCAGTCCATTCCCTTTCTATGTCCCTGATTCTATTATAATCACCAGTTCATTCTGTACATCAGGTTATTTATTCACTTGATTCTTAGGTTCACTTGTTGATAGATGCATATTTGTTCTTCATAATTTGTATCTTTACCTTTTTCTTCTTCTTCCTCTTCTTAAAGGATACCTTTCAGCATTTCATATAATACTGGTTTGGTGGTGATGAACTCCTTTAGCTTTTCCTTATCTGTGAAGCTCTTTATCTGACCTTCAATTCTGAATAATAGCTTTGCTGGATAAAGTAATCTTGGTTGTAGGTTCTTGGCATTCATCACTTTGAATATTTCTTGCCACTCCCTTCTGGCTTGCAAAGTTTCTGTTGAGAAATCAGCTGACAGTCGTATGGGTATTCCCTTGTAGGTAACTGAGTTTCTTTCTCTTGCTGCTTTTAAGAGTCTCTCTTTGTCTTTTGCTCTTGGCATTTTAATGATGATGTGTCTTGGTGTGGTCCTCTTTGGATTCCTTTTGTTTGGGGTTCTCTGTGCTTCCTGGACCTGTAAGTCTATTTCTTTCACCAGGTGGGGGAAGTTTTCTGTCATTATTTCTTCAAATAAGTTTTCAATATCTTGCTCGCTCTCTTCTTCTGGTACCCCTATTATTCTGATGTTGGTACGTTTGAAGCTGTCCCAGAGGCTCCTTACACTATCTTCGTATTTTTGGGTTCTTTTTTCATTTTGCTTTTCCAGTTGGGTGTTTTTTGCTTCTTCGAATTTCAAATCTTTGACTTGATTCTTGCGCTCCTCTGGTCTGCTGTTGGGAGTCTGTATAATATTCTTTATTTCAGTCAGTGTATGCTTACTTTCTAGATGGTCCTTTATCACACCATCGAGGGTCTCATTAGATTTCCTGTACATCTCATCAAGTTTATCGACAGACTCTAGAAGCCTCTTGAGAGACCTCAAAAGTGTGGTTCTGAACTCAATATCCTCCCTTGATAGTTTTGTCCTGTTTCTTTGTCTCCGCATTTTTTACGCTTTCTTGGTACACCCCCTAGTGGTCTTTGTGCGCAGTCTTGTTGTAGTTAAGCCTTGATTGTTGTAGTTAATAATAGAGGGATTTGACCTCCAGGCCGACTGGCTGTGATAATCAGCTGTGTCTGCAGTGGAAGAACTTGTGTCCTCTAGGGAGGTGCTAATCTAGCCTTTGCCTGAGGCTATCTGGCAAATGCCTCTGTGCAGGGCTTGGGCGGGGCGGGCCCCAGGGGATCAACAGGGCGGAGGAGGGAGCAGTTATGGATGCTCTCAGTCCGTCTCCAGGGGCTCTGCCTCTCTGTCCCAGCAACAGCTGCAAACCTCGGAGGGACTGTAGCCAGACAGTCCTGCTTCTCCCGTTTGAGTCTGGGTCCCTAGAGACTCGCCCGGATCTGGAGCTCAGAGTCTGAGGCTCCCTCTGGATTGAAACAGACAACTGCGCCCTCAGCCACCAGCCCGCGCCGTGCACACTCCACACTTCAGTATTTTACTTCAGCACTGCGCCTCCTCTGATTCTCGGTTCCTCCTAGTTGTAGAACTTTCATTCAGCCAGCCTTCCTGTGGTTCTGGATGATGTCCGTTCCATCTTTTAGTTGTATTTTTGAAGTGGTTGTTCGAGGCAGCAAACTCCGGTGTGAACCTATGCCGCCATCTTGGTTTTTTTCCTCTACCCCTTTGATTACCTATGGACACAGACAATAGGGTGGTGAAGGCCTGTGGCAGGGTGGGAATCTGGTGGAGGGAGGCAATGGGAGGTGGGTAGAAGGGAGACATCTGTAATACTCTCAACAATTAAGATTTATAAAACAAACAAAAAAATAAAAGTACCTACCCATTTGAATCCATTATTTTTAATGGGTTTTCCATGTTATTTTAGCACTAATTATGCAAACCAAATATTTGCTTTTGTATTATCTGCCCAGGATCCAGGACGAAATAAACATATTTTAATTACACAATATTTTTATCAGGAGTATGTGTCATAACATCTATTAGAACCAAAAGAAAGAAAAATTGACCAACCTATATTTGTTTGTTTATTAGAGAAGGGACCATAGATAAGAGCAAGTCTTGGGCAACTTAATTTAAGAAGTTTTTCCTCATTAGTGGATATTCCAAGTTTTTGGCTTTAGTTTAGTCTATAGAAAGTACTATCCCATGACTTTTTTATACTTCCCATGACTTTTTATTTTCCAACAAAAGCTATTTCTTAGTAGAATTGGTTATGAAATACTGCTTTTCTTTTGTCATATTTTAATCAACTAGTATTAAATGTTGCTGTTATATAATTAGAGAATAAATTGGTTGTTCTATTTTTATTGGTGAAAAAGAAAAGGGAAAAGGCAGCATTCAGTCCTCTCTCTCTTTTTTTTTTTAAAACATATTTTATTGATTTTTTACAGAGAGGAAGGGAGAGAGATAGATAGTTAGAAACATCGATGGGAGAGAAACATCGATCAGCTGCCTCCTGCACATCTCTCACTGGGGATGTGCCCGCAACCCAGGTACATGCCCCTGACCGGAATCGAACCTGGGACCCTTCAGTCTGCAGGCCGACGCTCTATCCACTGAGCCAAACCGGTTCCGGCCATTCAGTCCTCTCTTAATTTTATTGAAGTACCACAAGGATGTTATTTTCTAATTAATAATCATATTCATTTAGGTCTGTAAAAGCTGAGATAAGCCATATATTTTTTCAATAAGGATGCTGTTATGTAATATAATTTTTACTAAATTATATTAATTTCAATTAGGATTGCTCTTTATATAATGTGCTATCTTTTATTCGAAGAACCTTTAAATCCGGTCCAAGTATTCATAGGAAGTAAACAAAGGATAGCCCTTTTGCTATTTTGGCTTCTTTACAAAATATGTTATAGCCATTAATACTTCGTAGTGTGCACACAATAAAGAGAAGTAGCAAAAATTTAGAGTGCCTATTCCTGTGTATTGAAGAGGGCCATAATCCCACAAAATAATTCTATTTTGTCCAAAATCAAATACAATTTAAGAATAACATATTGCATAATCAAGATATAAAATTAGTATGCTCCTTCTCTGAAAACATCATTGCTTATTTAATTTTCCCCTGCTTTTACTTTTTAAAAATGATGTACCTAGAGGTAGTCATCAGCAATTTATTTAATACCCCCCAAATTTTTGGCATCAGCCACCTGAACTGGTGAGATCTCCTGTCTATCTTCACCTTCATTTCTGATTCCCTTTCCCTTTACACTGAATTGTCCAGTAATCTCATTATTTTCTTTAATTCCTTTACAAAACCTGTTTTTTGAACATGAGAGTACAAATCTCTGCAATACAGAGTTATAATTGTAGCCAGTGATAGGAATTACTAAAGTAACAAAATCAAATGCTTATTGAGGCCAAAGCAGATGTGTTTTAAAGGAGTGAGGTGAGTACTGGAAATATCATGGGGAACACTTTGTAAAGTGTATGAGTGTCTATCCATTATGCTGTACACCTGAAACTAATACAACAGAGTATTGAATATAAACTGTAATTGAAAAAAACACACTCATTTAACAAAAAAAAAAAAGGATGAAGTGGCCAAATCAGATCAATATGACAATGGAGTGAAGGCCAAAGAAGTAAATAAATGGGGGAGGGGTGGTAGAGGAGGTGCAGAATCTGATAAAATGGTAGCGTTTAGTCAAAAATTAGCTACTTTACAACTAAGGAATGTCTAGTACTACCTATTCAAAATCAGAAAATAAAAGGTTGGAAAAGGATACAAACTGAGTAATGATGAAATGCTTACAAAGGCCCAGGGGAAGCACCATGCACTAGTGTTATGGTGTAAGAAATCAACTTCAAAATACTTCAGTGTGGAGACTGTGATTAAAATGTGAGTTCGTTTTAATTTCCACCTTAGGGACAGCAGTTGCCCTAATCAAGAATTCACACTCTGAGGGTGGTCTGCTCTCTTTTAATCTAAAAGGCCAGCACCAAAGGCAGCTCCTATAGGTGTTCCAGCCATCTTTACCTTCCATCAACACCTGAGGCTACACTAATTAACATACTAAAGTTAGAGGCTGACCCATTGGTAAAATATGTGGTTTAGACATTTAGAAAGGAGTTTTCCCTGACAAAATTAGTGCAGTTTTATTTAAATAAATTTGTGTACTCACTGCTAATTGAAAGGATCTGACTCCATTAATGAATTAGCAGAATTTTATTACCAGACTCTGGTCATATTTGCCTCAGTTGCACTTGAGAAAAATTATAAAAATGGAGCAACTTCAAAATGGACTAGGAGCTGCCATCACAGAGGAACTGCCTTGCATGTCGTCTTCCTCCTCAAACCTATTTGAACTGGGCAAATCCTTTGGACTGGGCCAAAGCAACATTGTATTCCAAACAACTGTTTGCAAAGCTAACAGAAAAACAGACATTCTGGCCAGGACCGGTTTGGCTCAGTGGATAGAGCGTCGGCTTGCGGACTCAGGGGTCCCGGGTTCGATTCCGGTCAAGGGCATGTACCTTGGTTGCGGGCACATCCCCAGTGGGGGGCGTGCAGGAGGCAGCTGATTGGTGTTTCTCTCTCATCAACGTTTCTAGCTTTCTATCCCTCTCCTTTCCTCTCTGTAGAAAATCAATAAAACATATTTAAAAAAAAAAAACAACAAAAAAACCCCAGACATTCTGACTACCAGACTGAAAATTAAGGAGATTCTTTTTAAAATATATATAGTTTTATCGATTTCAGAGAGGAAGAGAAAGATAGAAACATCAATGATGAGAATCATTGATCAGCTGCTTCCTGCACGCCCCCTACTCGGGATCGAGCCCGCAACCCTGGCATGTGCTCTTAACCGGAATCGAACCCAGGACCCTTTAGTCCGCAGGCTGATGCTTTATCCACTGAGCCAAACCAGCTAGGGCAAGAAGATTCTTTAGAATTAGTACCACCATATATAGCTAAAGAATAATGTAGCTTACTCGCACCTACAAAAAATATTTTCTTCTATTTGTGTAATTATTTCCCGTCATTAAAAAAAATAAATGTTTTCTTGATTTTTAGAGAGAGAGGAAGGGAGAAGGATAGAAGGAGAAACATCAGTGTGAGAGTGAAACATCCATTGGTGCCTCCTGCATGCCCTCTATGTCAATCGCACTGAAACGTTGGCATGTGCCCTGACTGGGAATAGGACCAGCAACCTTTTGGTGCACTGGGCGATGCCCAACCAGCTCAGCCACACCAGCCAGGGCTCCCCTTCCTTTCTCATAAAATCCCCCTGCCTTCACCCTCTAATCAAAACACTATTTTGGTTTCTGCCTGAGTTAGTGCTTTCTGTATAGCTATTCTTTGAATCTCAGATAAATGCTTTTTGCCTCTCGCTTTGGCCTTTTATTTTTAGGTTAACACATCTTAACCACAAGGATTTCCAAGAATCCAAAAATGATGAAGAACTTGGCCCTCATTCTGCTAACTGCAAGACACTGTATAATTATTTTTTGCTGGCTTGCTAACAAATGTGTACGGAGTTTATTCTGAGGCTTGCTTACATTAGAAGCTGGTAGTGAGATTATCAGAGAGAAGAAGAAAAAGAAGGGAGAAAGAGAAAGGGGTGAGGAGGTGAGGTCTTAATAGTTATATATTTTCTAACTTAATTATGCTGGTTGACAAAAAACTGGTTTGCAAAATTAAGAGCAAAACAGACGAACACAGGATCCCCTGTAGAATGTTCAACGCTGACAAGTGGCTCAATATTCTTCACACATGTTTCATGACAGGTGATGGTGGTTTTGGAGGCCCCTGTGGAGGTTAAGTACTGGGAGGTAAAAACTGGGAGGTAGGGGTGCTACCTCCTGGATGATGCCATTTCAAAGGGATGGCTCCCAGGTGTTTGGAAAGGCATTCCTGGATCTGAAAGTTAACAAGAGGTTTATTAATCTTTTACATTTAAAAGACTTGCATACATTTAAAAGAGACAGAGAAAGAACTTCATATTTGTTGGGGTCCAACCCCAGCGGGTCCAGGGGTCCCCAAAGGTGTGGATGGAGTTGGCGAAGAAGGAATGACACGGAGACAGCCTTCAGTTGATCAGCAGCCTAGTCAGGACCTCTAGCCAGGATCTCCAGCCAAAGTTCTGGTCGGAGTTCTTGTTAGGAACTGGTTAGGAACTGGTTAGGAACTGATGAGGATCTGATGAGGATCTGATGTTTATTGTCTTGTTACATCCGTATTTATACCAGCCGATTTTAATCCTATCAATTTCTATTACAAAGGTTAGGGCGTTTCTTATCTCCATTCCAGGGAGTAAAGCTTATGTAGCTTAACTACCCGCCTGGCACTTAATTAAGGGGTTGTATCCCCTCCCTAACCTCAGAGAAAGATCCCCACCTGGGGAAACAACCTTTCTCAGAGAGGTGACCTTGGTTAAAACACATGGCGCTAAGGAGAGCAAACATATTAAGAACAATATGCTATATATGCCAGGTCCCTTGAAACATGCTTTGCAGATGTTTCTTTCCTGCAGCGACCGTGTCAAGCAGCAAGGATGGACTGGCTTCCGGCACATATTGACAAGTTTTCTAAAGTATATACTCTCAGAAAAGAGAGGGGCAAGATGTCTCTTCCTTATTTTTTTCAGGGGGGATTAAATCCCTGATTTTTATTTTTATTTGCCCTTACACATCTCAGTAATTCCCAAGCACACTAAAATTTGAGAACTACTCATCTAAGCCTTTGATTAAACACTTTGCTTTGTATCTAGGAATACATTTTGTATTTATGGGAATAATCTCTGTGATTTTGTGATTGTTTGCAACAATCAGACAATAGCTTCTTAGAAGATAGTTTTCAAAAACCAGGTAAAGCCAGTACTCTCATACAGATACAAAAATTCACACATTTTAAAGATTTTATTCCAACCCTGAATCATGAAGGAACCAGATGTTACAATTAGTTCAAAAGATAATCCAAAGACAAACATGTTTATAGACCAGGAATATATAAAAATCACTTTTTCCAGGGAGGGAAGGTAATTAAACCTCTATAGGGTAGGACAGAATTTGCATGTCTATACATAAGAATTAGCTGCCATTCTTATGAGTTACTGTCATGGTCCAGTCCCACCTCTATAACAAAAATACTATAAGCTGGATAGTTTATAAACAATAGAAATTTATTTTTCACAGTTCCAGAGTCTAGGACAGTGATGGCGAACCTTTTGAGCTCGGCGTGTCAGCATTTTGAAAAACCCTAACTTAACTCTGGTGCCGTGTCACATATAGAAATTTTTTGATATTTGCAACCATAGTAAAACAAATACTTATACTTTTGATATTTATTTTATATATTTAAATGCCATTTAACAAAGAAAAATCAACTAAAAAAATGACAGAGGTGACACGCGTGTCATAGGTTCGCCATCACTGGTCTAGGAAGTCCATATCAAGGAATCAGCTACCAAACTACCATTTTTCTTTGTGACTTCACATGGTGGTAGGGGTATGGACATTTTCTTAGGCTGTTTTTATAAGGGCACTAACCCTATTGCTCAGGGCTCTGCACTAACCCTATTGCTCAGGGGGGGGGGGGGGGACACAAACATCCAATGCCTAGCAGTTACCTGCAATGTACAGATTTGCAAAATAGCTCAAAGACATTGAAAGCCTAGATTCAGGTAATCTGGAGGGGTAATTTCCAGTGGTATATAATTGAAGTATAAACTTTTTCTATAAGATTAATGATTTAATTTGTAATTGATTCCAAGCATGGTATTTTAATTTGTAAGGTATTAGCTAATTTGATTATTAGTATGCAATAATTGAGAGCACTTCCAGCAAGCTAATTTATTTCATATACATATTTGATTTATTAAGTTTGCAAGAATTGTTCTAGGAGCTTTAATGATCCTTCAATTCTACACACATCTTACAGTGCTCAGAGCTGGAATTATAATTGAATCCTCTTTTATACATGACTATTCTGGTCCATCAGACTGCATAAAAATAGAATGTTACTCTTTTTTCTCTCTCATCTTCTAAAGAGGTAACCTAGAGGATGAACATAAATTAGATACAGAGTTCTCAATAGCTCAGACATGTAGAACAGTGTTTCTCAGTCTTTTCTCCTACAATTTATATAATTTTTCTGCCAAAAATGAATACCACTTGTATTATCATGTACATAAAATTATGTCATATATATGTAGTTTAATTTAATATTAAAACATACTCATTTGTATTAGCCGGTTTGGTTCAGTGGATAAGAGCGTTGGCCCATGGTTTCGATTCCAGTCAAGAGCACATTGTTGCAGGCTCGATCCCAGGCCCTGGTCGGGACTCGTGCAGAAGGCAACCAATTGATGTGTCTCTCTAACATTGATGTTTCTTTCTCTCTGTCTCTTTCCCTCCCTTCCATTTGCTCTAAAAATCAATGGAAAAATATCCTCGTGTGAGGATTAACAAAAAATTTTTAAAAAGGTAACTCATTTAGAATTTTATCTTTATCCTAACCAGTGATGTTTTTGAAATCATGGATTCAATATATAGGTATTTTAGGTTATTTTATTTTATTATTATTTTAATATTTTATTTATTTCAGAGAGGAAGAGAGAGATAGATACATCAATGATGAGAGAGAATCATTGATCAGCTGCCTCCTGCAAGCCCCACACTGGAGATTGAGCCTGAAACCCCAGCAAGTGCCCTGACCGGGAATTGAACCATGACCTCCTGGTTCATAGGTTGACACTCAAGCACTGAGCCACACCGGCTTGGCTATTTTAAATTAGTTTAAAATATATACATAAATATTGTAGTATAAATGATTGTCAATGGACTACCTACAATTATCTTAAATAGTACTCCATGTGTTCATCACAGAGTCTGACAAACACGAAGTTTGAGGAAAAGGGGAGCTCCATCTTCCTTTGTTGGTTAAAACACATTCAAAAGAGCCGAGATATTTCATGGAGTTGTCAGGTTCAGGAGTATTACTTTTTAGTTCCATTTTCAAATGAGTACAGGACTTTAAAAGGTTATAGCTCTAATGATCCCTGAAACTGAACAACCAACATGTTAAATCATTATCAAAATGAACTAATGTATTTGAATGTACTTCACAAATTGTAAAATATAAACAAAAAATTAGAACAATGAAAAGCTTCAGAACTTCACAGCAAGTCCTGACATGGCTATAGGTAAGGACTTTTACAAATTATAAATTATGAAGGGATAATATAAAATTTTTTAAAGTTTAGATAAGGGGGAGGGAGATAAGTCTTAACATGGTTTTTATTTAATTAACTAGAGGCCTGGTGCACGAATTTGTGCACAGTTTGGGTCCCTCAGCCTGGCTTGTAATCGGGACTGATCAGGGCCATCTTGCCCAGTCCTGATCAGGGCCGGCCGACCAGGGGGAGGGACTGCAGGAGACTGGCCAGCTGTGGGTGGTTGGCTGTGGGAGCGCACTGTGTCTGTGTCAATTGGTTAGGCTTATATGCCTGCATACAAGTCCTTTGGTTGATCTCTTACCTCCTCCTCCCTTCCTGCCTTCCCTCTGAAGTTGGATAGTCTGTTCGATGCTTCTCTGTCTCTGGATCTATTTTTGTTCATCAGTTTATGTTGTTCATTATATTCCACAAATGAGTGAGATCATGTGATATTTATCTTTCTCCCACTGGCTTATTTCACTTAGCATAATGCCCTCCATGTCCATCCACACTGTTGCAAACGTTAAGAGTTCTTTCTTTATTACAACAGTGTAGTATTCCATTGTGTAGATGTGCTACAGTTTTTTAATCCACTCATCAGCTTATGCTGCTTACAAATCTTAGCTATTGTAAATTGTACTGCTATGAACATAAGGGTGCATATGCCCTTTCTGGTTGGTGTTTCTGATGTCTTGGGATATATTCCAAAGCCACTGTTTTCAAAACTGCCTGATACTGGCATAAGAACAGACATATAGACCAATGGAACAGAACAGAGAACCCAGAAATTTACACAAGCCATTATGACAAAGGAGGCAACAGCATACTATGGGGTCAAGACAGTCTCTTCAATAAATGGTGTTGGGGAAATTGGATAGACACATGCAAAAAAAAAAAAAAATGAAACTAGATCACCAACTTACACCATACAAAAAAAATAAACTCAAAATGGATAAAGGACTTAAATGTAAGAAGGGAAACCATAAAAGGCAGCAAAATATCAGGTATATGTCATAGCAATGTCTTTACCGATACAGCTCCTAGGGCAATGGAAACTAAGTAGAAAATAAACAAATTGGACTACATCAAAATAAAAAGCTTCTGCACAGCAAAAGAAACCAGCAACAAAACAACAAGAAAGCCCACTGCATGGGAGAACATTATTTGCCAATGTTATATCTGATAAGGGCCTAATCGCCAAAATTTATAGGGAACTCACACATCTTAACACAAGGAAGATAAACAATCCAATCAAAAAGTGGGCAAAGGACCTAAATAGACACTTTTTCAAAATTGGACATACAGAAAGCCCAAGAGACATATGAAAACATGCTCAAAATCACTAATCATCTGAGAGATACAAATCAAAATTACAATGTGGTACCATCTCACACCTGTCAGAATGGCTATCATCAATAAATCAACAAAGGACAGTGCTGGCTAGGATATGGAGAAAAAGGAACCCTCGTGCACTGCTGGTGGGAATGCAGACTGGTGCAGCCACTGTGGAAGACAGTATGGCGTTCCCTCAAAAAACTAAAAATGGAACACCCATTTGACCCAGTAATTCCACTTCTGGAAATATGTCCGAAGAAATCAGAAACACCAATCAGTAAGTTTTCTATGTATACAAGATGCTATGTTACATCTTGAGTTACAGAGATAAATAATATAAGGTCCTTGACACAGAAGAACACTTGGATGGACACTGGGGTATTACAGGTTGATCAAAGGGATTTTAGGAAACTGGAAAAATACTATAAAAACATTGTGAGAAAATCATTAAACTTGTTGGCTTTGCTTAAATTACATATGCCCTTTTTGTCTGACTTTTCTTGTTTAACGTACTGTTTTTGAGATTTATTAAGCTTTGTATGCATTAGCAGTTGGTTCCTCTATATTGCTAGGTAGTTGCTGTTGTATGATCATAGCACCTATTGATAAACAATGAATTATTTCCAGCAATTGGCTATTATAAATGAAGCTACTATAATCATCTGTGTACACATTTTTTTGTTTGTTTTCACATGCATTTTCATTTCTCTTGAGTAAATATCTCAAAGTGAAATTGCTTAATCATAGTTCGCTAAACTAGATATGGATAAAGCAGGTTATAATTCCACTTATGATGAAGATTTTAAGGAACATTATCATTCCTAAGGAGTGAAAATGCACTGGCTTTCCACCGTTCTCCCTCTTTCTACCTCTATGATTTTGTTATCTTTTTTGTTTTGTTTTGCTTTGCATCTGTTTCCTGATTTTTGTTAAATTAGATTGATACTTTTAAAAAATTATCTTTATTATTATTGGAAGTATTACATATGCCCCCCTTTTACCTATTGACCCCCTCAACCCTGCACCCCCAGGCCTTCACCACACTATTGTCTGAGTCCGTGGGTTATGTATATATGTATATAGGTTCTTCGGTTAATCTCTCCCCACCCACCCCACCCATCCTCACCTTCCCTCTGAGATTTGTCCGTCTGTGCCATGCTTCTATGCCTATGGATCTATTTTGTTAGTAAGTTTATTTTGTTCATAAGATTCCACAGATGAGTGAGATCATGTGATACTTGCCTTTCTTTGACTGGCTTATTTCACTGCACATTGATACCCTCCAGGTTCCTCTATGCTGTCTCAAAGGATAAGAATCATTTTTTACTGCTGCATAGTATTCCATGGTGTAAATGTACCACAGCTTTTTTTATCCACTCTTCTACTAATGAGGTCTTGGGCTGCTTCTAGATCTTAGCCATTGTAAGTTGTGTTGCTATGAACATAGGGGTGCATATATTCTTTATGATTGGTGTTTCAGGTTTCTTAGGATATATTCCTAGAAGTGGGATCACTGGGTCATATGGTAGTTCCATTTTTAATTTTTTTAGGAAACGCCACACAGTTTTTCACAGTGGCTGTACCATTTTACTTTTCCAGTTATCATTGGGATAAAACTATAAATCCCCCAACTAATATGCAGACACTGCAGTATTTCTGTATTAGTTAATTGAAAGTCAAAATACCAAAAGAACCAATAATAAATAGCCTAAATGTGCAAATGCGGTTAATTACTGTGTCTAACTAAGGAGAATATTAGGAAATCAAATGTGTGTTTTTAGCTTCATATTTTCCTTTTTTAGTTTCTAAACAAATATTTATTAAACTTTACGCCAATTTACGCCAGTGGCCTTTGTCAGTGTTTGAAGAATATTTCATGGTGGATAGGCTGAAACTTAAAGCATTCATCATTATTTAAAGAAAGTGATGATAATTTATTTCTGGCATGAATTGATACTATATACAGGCTACAATATCTCACATAATCAGTACAAAAATTCTGCATCTTCTCTAGGGAACAGACATTACTAACCAATTAAAACACTAAGTAAGTAAAAAACATGCTACTCCACTACTGAAAAATTTGAGAAATAAGGATTATTTAGAAAAGTACTGTCAATTAGAATATTTTAAAATTTAAAAAATTTACTCAGACTATCTTAAATTCTTTACCTACACTGAAAAATAAGTTATTTTTTAAAACCATATGATTTACCATTACAAAGAAGATTTCTAAAGTATCATTCTTTTTATTCACCACGGAAGCTGAATTCACAAGAACATCTGAATCGGGATGTACAGAACACTGGCTATGAATATTTTTGGCCCATGAGTCACATTGCAGGGGCAGAAAATTGTCCCATTTATATTTTTCCACTGCTTGTTGTTGTAGAGGAAAAACCATCTCCCCAGATTCATTTATTTTGAATGAATCTTAACTTTCAGAGCTAGGAAAGTGTAAGTCTTATTCTTTAATCATAAATAAAAAATAAAACTGATGAAAATATGAGTAGAAAATATAGTTAAAAGAAGAGAGCTAGTATAATGAAATCATAAAAAAACTATGAAATATCATTGGCTCTTCCAAAAGAAATGAGAACAAAGGGGAAGCAAAATAATATAGAAGATGAGTATAAATAATACTTAATTCATATACTAAAAATTCAAGAGGATGTTGCATTAATAAACAAAGGAGAGGTAATAATGAGGAGAAGAGGGAAAATGCAAAATTCAAAAGAAAACTAAGTAGAGGAATATCTTGATTTTAGTAATAAATATCACAATGGAGTATGTAAAAAAACAGACCTAGATAGCAAAAAAACTGATTTAGTAAAGAAGGTCACAGCTTGTGTAATTTTAACAGAACTCAGAGAAGAAATAGAGGAAAAGTAAATGAACCATAAAACATATTCTTAAGAGAATCTAACTGTAGTAGAAGTTGTAGAAGGAGAGGGAAAGAAAGGAAAATAAAGCATAAATAATAAATTCACTGAGATAGTTATTTACATATATTCTACTTGAATACATTAGACACTGGAAACAAAATAGTTATCAAAAATCCACAGCCACTTGCCGGGAGCTGGTCCATCCTTGCTGCTTGACACAGTCGCTGCAGGAAAGAAACATCTGCACAGCATATGTTTCAAGGGACCTGGCATATATAGCATATTGTTCTTAATATGTTTGCTCTCCTTAGCGCCACGTGTTTTAACCAAGGTCACCTCTCTGAGAAAGGTTGTTTCCCCAGGTGGGGATTTTTCCCTGAGGTTAGGGAGGGGATACAACCCCTTAATTAAGTGCCAGGCGGGTAGTTAAGCTACATAAGCTTTACTCCCTGGAATGGAGATAAGAAACGCCCTAACCTTTGTAATAGAAATTGACAGGATTAAAATCGGCTGGTATAAATATAGATGGAACAAGACAATAAAGATGAGATCCTCATCAGATCCTGATCAGATCCTAACCAGAACCTGGCTACAGATCTTGGCTGGAGAACCTAGACAGAACATGGCAGGAGAACCTGGATAGAACCTGGCTAGAGAACCTGGCCACCAAACCTGGCTGGAGAACCTGGAGAACCTGGCTGGAGAACCTAGCAAGAGAACATGGCAACAGAACCTGGCTGGAGATCCTAACCAGAACTTGGCCAGAGATTGTGGCTAGAGATCCTGGCTAGGCTGCTGATCAACTGAATGCTGCCTCCGTGTCATTCCTTCTTTGCCGACTCCATCCACACCTTGGGGAACCCCTGGACCTGCTGGGGCTGGGCCCCAACAGCCACTGCCTTTATTAAACTTAATGACGCCGAAACCGGTTTGGCTCAGTGGATAGAGCGTCGGCCTGCGGTCTGAAGGGTCCCAGGTTCGATTCCGGTCGGGGGCATGTACCTGGGTTGTGGGCGCATCCCCAGTGGGAGATGTGCAGGAGGCAGCTGATCGATGTTTCTAACTCTCTATCTCTCTCCCTTCCTCTCTGTAAAAAATCAATAAAATATATTAAAAAAAACAAAAAAAACAACAACAAAAAAAAAACTTAATGACGTTGAGGGAAAAGACACTGATTTAATAATCATGCAAAAGAAGGTACAAGCTCATCTGTAGTCAGTGCTATGGAAGATTCATACATCGTATAGTGCTCGCATACCATGGGGGGAGGGGGTAAGAATTTCTTCTGCTATTTGAATGGTCTTCATCAGTAGGATTTTTCAGGTGAGGAGTAGTGGAGGGTAGAGTGGGCAGAGAGTAAGTCTCACAGGCCAAAGAGAGGGCAGAAGCAATACCTGGACTAAACAAAGGAAATGAGGTGCAAATAAGAAAGGTTCAGCGAGAACCAGAGAATATTCATTAAAGCAAACTAATACCTAGAGATATGTTTGGCTACTATAGAAAATAAAGAAGGTCTACCAACATCCAGGCTTCAAAACCAGTTTATAGTTATACTAGAGGCCCAGTGCACGAGATTCTTGCACTGGGGTGGGGGTCCTTCAGCCCGGTCTGCACCCTCTCACAGTCCAGGACCCCTTGGGGGATGTCCGCCTGCCGGCTCAGGGATCGGGCCTGAGCCGACAGTCGAACATCCCTCACACAGTCTGGGGCTTCCACAGTCCCAACCCCTTGCTCAGATTGTGTGTAATTTATTCTGTCCTATATAGATTGCAGAGAAAGTTAATCACTATATCGAGCTTTTCACAGATTTGTAGATTGGTACTGTCAGTTATAAGCATCAAAAATATGAATAACAGATAAGAGTTTCAGAACGGCATTGCATTTTGTTTTCTCTATGTTAAGCATATTTAGAAATGCTCTTTTCTTGTCCAAATGCCTAGAGTTATTTTGGGTGCCTATATCTGCACATCCCAACAGCTCCCTTAATGTAGCACAGCAGTTTTTAGTGATGTGATGATTTTCTCTTATAGTCAGTAGTAATAGACAATATCAATCTATTACACTATTGGGTGATCCTGCTATTAAAAATCAGATTGCCTGGTTAGATTGCAGCTCATTGATGTAGCTAAGTGTTTGCAATTTTGCTCTAATATGTGAGCACTTTACCTTGACATTTCCAAAAGGGAGGTTGTGAAGTAGTGATTATCATTAAACATAGAGCTCATGACTAAAAGTCATTGTGGATTTCAAAGGAGTCAGCTTTTGTGACAACATCGATAACATGACTTCAATTCTTAATCTCTTATGGCACTTTTTGAAAAAGTCTGTTTCCAGTTAAAGGAAGTAAAATTCATTGATCTTCAAAAAACATGTACATCCTGTTTTGTTATTTTATTTTAGAAAATAATAATAAAAATTAGGGTGGTCATCATTGAGATGGATGCCAATGATCCAGTTTCAATTGCTTTTATGTGCTGAGAATAATGGTTTTGCAAGAGATGCTCAGCCCTATCATCTTGCTGCTCCCTGATGGCCTCTGGAAGGCGGTTGAAACACCATTGGAAGTTCTAGCAGAGTAATTCCTGAGTGCCCTGCAGATACGACTGGGCATTTTACCCTAGGTAGGACAAAGAAAAAACCACCTCTCCTAGAGGTACCTCTTTTGCCTTTTTCTTCCCGAGTCTTATGTGTCTTGCTAAAGGATAAGCAAGTATTAAATCCCAAAAGGAGTACAGAGAGAGCACCAAGAAAAGAGGATATGTTTCTTATATCGGATCCCATTTATAATAGACTCTGGGAACCTCTATAAGGAGCCAGAGTTTCTATGAATGCCTATCTGTTCTCACTAAGCTCAAACCCCCTCCAATATGATGACAAATGGGATTTGAATCATCAGACAAATTACCTTTTGGCTGAGCGCAATTTTTGAAAGGGATGCAGCTGTGTGCTTTCAGCAATACTTTTGGTAGCTGGGGGAATGAGTGTTTATGATCTGATGTGGGGAGTCTGGTTGGCACATCACAGCACCCACCACACTCATTGATCCTAAATTTTTAAAAAAGCCTTTTCTTCTACTCCCAAGAAGACAGATTTACCAAACAAACACAAACTCACATGATAGTTTAAAGACACGGTCTCTTGCTGTTTAAGACTCTACTCCCATACCTGGGAGCTTAAAAGAAGGAAGATTTATCTCGGTTTCTGTAAATCATCAAGGTCACTAGTTGTGATACCTTGGTGCCTCTGGCTCAAGTTCACTCATGACATTACAGTCAAACAGTTGGCCACGGCTTTGATTTTATCTGAAGGCTGACTTTGTGGAGAACCTGATTCAAAACTCACTCACAAGTTGTTGGATGAGGCCTCCCACACTTCCTTGCCATTTGGTGACTTGTTAAGGGCTGAATTGTGTCCCCCAAATTCATATGTTGAAGCCATAACTCCCATTACTTCAGAATGTGACTGTATTTGGAAGTAGGACTTTTGAAGAGGTGATTAAGTTAAAAGCAGGCTGTTAGGGTGGGCTCTCATCCAATCTGAGTGATGTCCTTATAAGAAGAGAAACTTTGGGCACAAAAAGACACATTGGGGTACACCATGGGACAAGTCAGCAAGGGGACTGCTATCCACAAGCCAAAGGGAGAGGCCTAAAATAAAAACCAACCATGCTGTTACTTTGATCTTAGATTTACAAAAAAAAATAAATTTCTGTTGTTAAAATCACCCAGTCTATGGTATTGTGTTAGGGCAGTCCTAGCAAATAAATACAGTCCTCTACAGAGTCCTCACAAAATGGCATGGCTCCCTCAGAGTGAGAAAGGAAGAGTACACCCCAGAGGAAGCCACAGTCCTAGCCAACTCTCAGAAGTAACACCTTAGTACTTGTTATATTTTACTCATTGGGATTTAACAAGTCCTTCTGAAACTCAAAGGGTCAACATGGCCCGAAGGCATGAAAACCATGAGGTGGGAATTGTTATAGAACATCTTAGACTTAGAGGCTGCCTGCCAGACACTTACATAACCTCTACAATCACTCAGGTAATCTAATTTAGATGAAGAAAAAAGAAAGCATAGAGAATATTATATGATGAGCGGGAGTAAGAATAAACAACCTTTATGAGTGTCTGGATGGGCTTAAACTGGACGAGAAATTTTAAACACTGGACAGCTGTAAACATCTTCATCACATGGTGTTACATAAAAAGAAATTTAGTAGATCCTTAGCAATCACCACAGTTGCTGTGGGGGCTGAGTCCAATTCTGTTTTCTTTATTACCACCTACGTCTACTATCTTGCCTTACAAGCAGGAATAAAAAGAAGGCATTTTAATTAGGTGAGTGTCGTCAGCGGTACTTGTACTACTGCTTTGCTTTTAGTTTTCCCTCCACCCCTTGCCAGTTTTCATGCTTGGCTTGGTAACACCTCTACCAAAGTAAAGTTTGCAGTCAATTATTATGTGACAGTACCAACTATTGCCCTAAATATATATGCAAATTAAGGGTTACAAAGCGGGCATTCCTAAGGCAGAATGTTCCTGTAAAGCAAACATAAAGCCAAGCCAGCTGGAACTGTATTGGGGTGCATGGTCCTACCTCAGGACCATGATTCATTTTTCAGGACCTATCTTCAAAGATTCACTCAGAGGAAAAAAATATGTACATTTGGTTATAAGCAAACAAAAATGAAATATATGCTGTTGAAGGTGAAAAAGAGGTACTGAGAATCCCAAACAGTCTTTCAGGAAAAAAATAATTTTAAAAAGAAGAAGCTCCACATATTTTAAAAGGTAAAAAGACCACTAGGGGCATATTTATGATTAGTTCTTGCTGGAGGCTAATTCCAGCAGGGCATAATAAAATGCAAGAAGTTCATCAGAAGGCTGATGAACCTTAGGGCTTCAGCAGGGCTGAAGATCTGCATATATTATTGCCCCGCTGCCAGACAGCTGAGGGCATTTCCCCTAACCTGATAATCTTTTACTGTTTACCAAACCTTACCTTTGATATGTATATCTGCTTTGCTATAGGGCAAAATGTGGGAATAAAAAGCCAAGGGTCCAGGGGAGCTTAGTCACTAAAACTAAGTTTCCGTCTGGCACCCCAAAATGCCTTCCAAGTTCATATTTCTTCTCTAGTCTCTTCATTCATTTATGCACAGCCCCTTTTCCAGATTCCTTGAACCCCAGTAGATGCGGAAAGACCCCAGCAAGTTCTTTCTATGGTAATTTTAACAAGATAAAAAGTAAGGAGGTCATTTTGGAAAATTTTGGAGAAGACTGTAATTTTTGATCCAGGCACCACATTTTTTAAGTTACTAAAACAAATCCCTAAATTTAAATTCCGAATTATTCCGTTATTAAAAAATATTCTCACAAAAAAAGTAATTATACTCTTGGAATTGAAGTATGGTACCTATTTGCTTTGTTTAACAATAGAAAAGTTATTTTGATTTTCTGAATTATAAATCATCCCATTCGATTAAATGCCTTATTGATTGTAATGTGAAATCCCATTTGTAGTGGTCATACTGGTTTTATTTTTGTTTTATTTTTTAAATATATTTTATTGATTCTTTACAGAGAGAAAGGGAGAGAGATAGAGAGTTAGAAACATCGATCAGCTGCCTCCTGCACACCTCCTACTGGGGATGTGCCCGAAACCCAGGTATATGCCCTTGACCGGAATCGAACCTGGGACCTCTCAGTCCGCAGGCCGACGCTCTATCCACTGAGCCAAACCGGTTTTGGCAATACTGGTTTTAGAAAGCACATTCTTCTGTACCTGGGAAACAGGACAGCATAATTATCCTAAATTGTCTTAGTGGCCACAGATAATGCGTTCCAGTTGACTCAGTGGTCCCAAGACCAGGACAGTGCAATTACTCTAAATTACCTCAATGGCTCTAGATAATGAATTCCTGGCAACTCAGTGGTCTCGAGACCTGAGGGCTCTAGATAAGGTGTTTCTGTCAATTCAGTGACCCCGAGACCCAAAACTATAATTAACATGCTTAATTCTGCTCTGTAAACTGCTTTTCTGCAAACCACGTTCCTCATTCCAAACCTTGAGATGTAATCAATACCTTTGTGATCTTTGCCTATATAAGTCTGGTTTTGCCACCATCTTATCACTATGACATTTGGGGAATGGCCCCTCATAGTCCTGGATTGCAATAAATGTGATTCTTCAATTCGACTTCTTGAGGCGTCCTTCTGTGATTCGTGGGGTACATTACAACAGAATGGGGCATACTTGGAATTACAACATCTGAGGGTTAAGATTGGCTTTGCACTGGGGAGGTTTAAAACTTCGTTACCAGTACACCTCCATCTTTTCCTGTGCCACCCAAGTGGTATAGTCCTTCGGAGTCTGGAGCCTGGAGTTGGCCTGGCTGAGCCTGAATCCTAACTCTATCCTTTACTAGCTATAAGATATTTCTGAGACTCAATTTCTTAATCTGCAGGGTGGAATAATAATGGTAATCACAGGGTATTCATGAGGGTTTAAAAAACACTTTCTTATTATTCTGAAATACCCTTCAGCTTGTCAAGTACATTTTGCTTTTTTACAATACAACTTAAACATTTCCTGTTCTAGAGTATCTCCAACAAGCTTTCCAAATTCCTTCTGGGTTTTTATGCCATTTGATTTTATCTTTATTTGTGAACTTGTCACTTTTATCGTGGCTTTTTAAATTTTTTACTCAGACTCTCTACTTGTCCTGAGCTGTTTGTGAACATTAGCCACCAGGACTTTACCCTTTGGTCCCATATGGTAGGTAGGTGCTCAACAAATGTTTATTATGTAAATGAATGGCCAGCCAGACATTGGTAAGACATCCTGTTGAGTCTATGGATGTCAGGATGAAAGGGCGAGGGCTAGGTCCTCCATCTTGCCCCAGGGTAAGGGCTACGTCCTCCATCTTGCCTTGGCCACGTGCTTGGCAAGGAGCTTCTTCCCGGAAGTCTAAGACTCTGCTAGCCACACCCAGGAACAAGACTGACTTGCGCCTGGCCAATCGGCAGAGCACAGTCCTTTCTCCTCCCCTTACTCCAACCCCCCCTATAAAACCCGTCTCTACTCGGGGTTCGGTCTCTCGGCCATTTGGCTTGCCATTGTGTCGGTGAGTCTGGTGGAGGGGAGCTCAAGCTAGCTTGAAATACAGATTCTTATGCTTTTGCATCGGATTGGCTGGCTCCCTGATGTGGTTTCTTGGGGATCTTGAAATATGGGCATAACAAGGATAGGGTAAGTTATGTTAGCTAGCATCTTTGGAGAATTAAGAAAAATATCTTATTCTAAAAATATATCTATCAAATCAATATATTCTAACAAAAGCTACTCATCATTAATATTCTGTCATGACTGAACATTTTGAACAGGAGTATATTTAAATATGTAATACTTATGCTATGAAGATCACTTACAAAAAATTGTTTGTGTAAGGGTTCATGTGATCTGTCAGGTAGTCATTTTCATTCAGCATTTCGAACCATTTATTGGAGTAGGAGATCATGGATCCAGATAAAAATAGCATAAATTAAGAATTCTAGTCAGTGATTAAAATTTTTGGAAAACAAATATTTAAGGATAGACCAAAGCACTATTCAGCCTTTATATTTAACCACAAACAG
The DNA here is from genome assembly GCF_028538775.1 of Myotis yumanensis. NCBI lineage: Eukaryota > Metazoa > Chordata > Mammalia > Chiroptera > Vespertilionidae > Myotis > Myotis yumanensis. Next base: position 174,325,122 of record NW_027223754.1, read on the forward strand.
CATTTAACATTATAGCTATTGCTATTCATCCTAATTCGCTATGATAGAGCAATATCTATTCAATCATAACTTAGCTCAAATAAATCATTACTTTGTGCTTTCATCTAAATATCAAAATGCCAGAGCTTTACTTTCTACCCTGACCTTTAATGATATATTTTCTAATTAACTTTGATCTTGTGTATCATAATCAAGTCTTTAGTACTTGGTTTGAAATCCTAAGCAATTAGCACCTATCCAAATCAACATTATTTCATAATGTAAAAAAGATCCTCATTTGAATGAAATACTTTAAACTTTAAAAATAATGTCATTTCATTATCTGGAAATGTTTTTATTTAAGTGTTGCATGTATCAATATATATTTCAATAAAATATCACCAAAAACAAGAACAAAAGAAAAACAGAAAACCTGGGCACATAACTGGCACTCCAATGCTGCCCTTTCCGCTTATTTGCTTGACTAAATGATGTCTTTTGTGCCCTCACTTATTCCTCAGATATTATCTTTCCTCCATCTTCCAAATACACTAAATTCAATATTACTTTCTTCTTTCTTTCTACTTATCGAATTCTTTGTTAATAAAAATGTTCCCACCTCGCTGTCAAATTCATGAGAAATTTTCAAGGGAGTTCACATTTTCAGTTTAAATTTGTTTGGTTACACTGCAGTATTTTTTGCTTATCATCTCATTCCTCCCTGTAACTCCTGCTGCTAATACTAGAATCTGTTTTCATTTACACACAGTCTGTGCCAGGTACACAGTGAGCACTAAACGAATCTGTGTTGATGATAATAAATGAAAAAATAAAGAATCCTTCAACCTGGGGGAAGAAACCAAGCCACTCTTCTGCTCTTATAACTTGCTTTCTTCAACAGAAGAAAGAGCAGTGACACTTAAAACTTTCGCTAATGGGGAACAGTTCCCCCAATGAACTTAATTTGTGTTAAAACATTCTTTTTGCAATAGGCCTTTATGTTAATGCTGGTGCAGGTCTAGGCCCGTGTTCAGCAAACTGCAGCTCGCTAGCCACATGCAGCTCTTTGGCTCCTTGAGTGTGGCTCTTCCTAAGCCTTAGGAGTACCCTAATTAAGTTAATAACAATGTACCTACCTATATAGTTTAAGTTTAAAAAATTTGGCTCTCAAAAGAAATTTCAATCGTTGTGCTGTTGATATTTGGCTCTGTTGACTAATGAGTTTGCCGACCACTGGTAGGCGATCTTACAAATGCAAAAAAAATCAAAAAAAAAAAAAAATCCTAGTTACTTCTGTTTAATGAATTGTTTCTTGAAAACAGATATTGAATGATTCTTAGCAAAAGAACCATTTTCGACCCTAGGCAGAGTCAGGTGCCAGCATCATCAAGACTGCAGATTGTCCAGTCCTATCACAGAGATTTGAACTTAGAAATTCTTGGATGAGGCTCAGTGATCAGTATTTTAACAAGCAAAACACTCATTTAACAAATATGTTTGAATGTCTGTCATTAATATTTAACTTTACACATAGCTGTGAACAGATCAAAATTCTTGCTTTTGTGGGTATTACGATTCAGTGAGAAATTCAGGCATAAGGCTTTGCAGTTTTTAAGAGAACAGTCTTTAATATTCCCAAGATTTCTAAAAATTGTTGTTTTAATTAGGCTCTTCAATATCTCACTCTTTGCTGTGTCATTTTTATAAGAAAATATTTTGGGGAAACATAACATGAATTTTGATAATGCAATAACTCAAAATCTAAATGTTAATCCTAATTTTCTCTCTAATTTCCAATGCCAAGTACCTGAGCTATATCCTTTTTGATTACAGAATTGGTTCTCTTAGACATTAATCAAATCTCTGATGATATAAAATAGGAGAGGCTTTCAAATCTATTTATGCAAAAACATTTAAAACTCAAAACTATAATACTACAGTTTTTTTTAAATTAAGTGATGGACACTGTTATTACTTAGAAAAGAACATTCAAATTTGACTTAATATCAGTATATTAAAGAGAGAAATGATCCTTCCCAGTCCTGAACACCTTCATGAGGCCCATACTTCCCACCTTCTCCCCATTCCCCCACCCTTGTACCAAAAAAGATTTGTTTTACAAGTTGTGGAATTTTAGTACAACATTAGTCACATCAGGCTCAATAGCTGGAAATGGAGACAGATTCTGACACATAAGTAGCTCACCCCAGGAAAATGCACTCTTTTAGGCTTAAAGTGAGATGGTGCTCTCCGCAACAGGAAAATAGCCCAAAAGCCAAGAAACTATATAGTTTGCTCCAGGAAGATATGCCAGAGTAAAATAAGGGTATGCATTATTTGAAATGTCTGATTTAAATACAACCACAGTGTCTATATTTTCAGTTACAACCAGCAGATGCCTTCCTAGGCTGACTGAAAGAAAAAAATTGGGGATAAGTTGGCAAAACAGACTTGAGTCTAACTAGTATTCCAGGTACAACAAATGACCCAAACTGCTGTGTAGCACCAATACAAAGAAGACAGTGTCATTACTACTGTGAATAGACATTGTGATTTTCACTGCTATTGCCTTTGTGCCAGGAGATCAAGTCTGCATTCTGCCTCTTTGTGCCACCAACTCTTGAGAGTAACTCTGATGAGTATGTGTTTAATTGGCAGACTCTACTGCATTCCTGTGTCTTAGCTGCAAGTGAACATGGGAAAGAACTTTCAGCTTCAAAAAAGGAGACTGTATTTGTCCCCTAGGGGTCCAGTGCACGAATTCATGCACCTTGTAAGGAACTCTGGACCTCCAGGCTGCAGTGGGCACAGGGGCAGGTCTTGGCCCATCCTCTGCGCCCCTGCCCAGGCCCTCCCACCACAGTCCCGGTCCTCTGTCTACTGGCAGCCCCGCTTCCGCTGCCACTGCTCCCACATGCTGACGGCGCCGGCCTCACTCCCACCAGCTGATGGAGCAGAGCGATTGGTGCTGGCACCAGCCATAGATGTGAGCAGGGCAATGTGAGCAGTGGCTGCTGCCCTGATCGCCCCTCAGGAGCAGGGGGAGATGGAAAAGCCCTCAGGGGCAATGGAGGCTGGCAGCCACTGCTAGCACCCATTGACTGCACCAAGAGATCAGGACTGGTGCCGGGCGCTGGCAGCCGGTGCAAGCGGCAGCTCTGGTGCCAGCAGCAGGTTGAAGTGGGGCTGTTGCTGGCAGTAGGTGCTAGAGGCGGCTGCCAGCCCAGATTGCCCCTCAGGAGCAGGGTGAGATGGAGAAGCACTGAGGGGCGATTGGGGCCGACACTGGGTGCCAGCAGCAGGTGTGAGTGGTGGCTCCGGTGCTGGCAGCAGGTGCAAGCACTGGGTGGGACCGCGGCATGCCGGAGCAAAGAATTTTCAGTAACCACCAGAGGCTCCCCCAATAACAGCAACCTGTGCCCCACCTTGGTCTGGCGCCCCCGTTCACGTGCTCCACCATCCCATTGCTGTGGCTGACACCCACCATGATCCCAGCTCTGCCACCTGTTGCTGACACCTGTCATGTTCTGCACACGCCCCCTGGCGCACGACATAGCAACCAGTTGGTGCATGTCATAGCAACCGGTTGTTCGGGTGTTTGGTTGTTCTGCAGTTCGGTCTATTTGCATATTAGCCTTTTATTATATAGGATCTTTTTAAAACTTTTCACTTTGGAGAAATGTGCTATGAGAACTGTGGGAACTTTGCTATAAAAATCAGAGCTCCACACATAAAAAAATGTAGGTAAAAACGAATGTATATTTTTTCTTTTAGGGCAAGAAAGAGTTGATTATTTTCCCCTCTAGTTAATCACATACTGGATGGAGTGATTCTGAGTTACACATGTGAAATGTGACCACTGCAATCCAATTCTTCCTGAAACATAAATACACATAATTCAGGTTATTCTAAATTTGACAGAAGGGAAGAAAGATTTTCAGCGGATTCTGATACTGCTTTAGTGTTCTTCCAGGGGTAATTGTTAGTTTTAGGAGAATTCTCCTGGGATGGAAGCCATGCCTCCTTAGTCTTTTAGTTTCTTAAGCTGCAATGTAAAATTTTAAATAATTAAAAAAAATCATATTATATCTCCTTTAATAATTTAAATTTACCTTTGGCTATAGAGCAAATTAAACTCAGAGACTGCAATCTCAAACGTGTAGGTGCATACCAATTGCCTGAGTTAAAGAAAGAAAAATACAGATTCTGCTTCCAAATGTGTGGGTGGGGACTAAGATTTGCATCTCTAACAAGCTCCCAGGTGATGCCAGCTGCTGGCCCAAAGCTCACACTCTGAATGAAAAGGGCTTCATGCTTTCCTTAGCAATGGTTGATGAAAAATCCTGGGCACCTGTTGTCACAGGTGCTTTGCGGACTGTAAGGCTCTGAGCTAGCCATTCCAGTTTAATTAAATTTGGATAACACTTGGGGCTCTTTTGAAGAAAATTGCTTCGAAAAGACTAAGAATAGAAATCTTAATTTCTGTTGGGGTAAGAGTCCATTTCTGTTCAATTTACACTTACTTTGTATCTTGTGACCATGAAAAGATCACGGATGGTTTGTTGCTAGTTCTTTTGAACTTGTTGTGTTCTGTACTACAAAGTAGTAAACTTCAGCAGATAATTGTTTCTACCACTGTAAAATTATTTTGTACATTAGCTATATTTTAGTCACATCATAACTCAGTAAATAATTTGCCAGAGGAAAATTGAACAGTTGTGTTACTTTTAGGAGAAAAAACATTACCCATAATTTTTATTACAGTTAGGCCTGAGAAAAAATTGAGGTAAATGTAGTTGACCTACTTTAATATATGAATTTAAGCCACTCACCTCCCAGAGATATTTTAGAATCTGTGATCTGAAGTCAGAGACAGTGGATTATACTTTATAGAACAAAGGTTGTCTCTCAAAAGTTTTAATCTAAAGTTATGCTTCCCATCACACTTATTTAATGTAACTGAATTGTTACCAAAGTGGAGATTAAAAAAACATGACAACCTGTTTCTGAATTATTTCATTTGTGCTACCAAATAATGATCAAAAATCAAAACAATATTTCTTGTCAGATCTGTTGTCATGGCTTTCAATTATTATATTATTATTTAACAATAATTTTAAATAATACACTGATTTTATTGTTTTATATGACATTCTCTGATTGGTTTAAAGGCCATTAAAGTAATTTGATCATTATTATTTTGTTTGATATACTCAAAATTGGAAAAATATTATGATAGACATTATTTGAGTAAAAATGAAAGGTTTGCATTTTAAATATTGAATTTTGAGAGGAGGGATGGTAAACTAGATTTGTAGAGAAGATACTAATTTAGATCAGAAATGGCACAGCTAAAACAAGTTTAAAAATGAAAGAAATGTAGCTTGCATTGGATATTTAGTCATTGCTGAATGTTCTGAGAGGAGCCTCTGATATATGACATCTTTTAAGCTTTATACCAATTCTATAGTAGTTATATTCAGCTTTCATTTGCAGATAAGGGAATAAGGCTCAGAGTGGCTACTTTACCTGTTTGATATCGTATAACTTGCTTATAAGTGGCAGCATTGGGATGCAAACAAAAGTCAGCCGGACTCTGAAGGCTGTACCTTTTGCAAACTAATATAACTGAATTTGAAATTCGCTCTGGCATAGTAAGTGGAGAATAACCATTTCTTGAGTGTAGGAGAACCTGTCTCCTAATTCACAGCTGAAGCAAACAATATGGTTTGCCTTTGCCAGCACTTTGTGTTATTTACTGAATATGCTTTTAGGCTAAATGTATTTCTCATTAGTTTCACTGCTTTGATGTTCGCCCTCTGGTTACTACACATCAGTTTAATTTTTCATCTTTACCATGTCAAATGTGGCAGATTTAGTGTACCTTCTAAAACATAAACTCTTCAGCTAAAGATGTACCATTAGCCCCAAACAAATAAGTAAATAGTTTTAAAATGAATAATTTCTGAGATCTAATGTATAGTATGGTGCCTAAAGTTAGTAATACTGTCTTGTCTACTTAAAATTTGTTAAGAGAGCAGATCTTAAAAGTGTTCTCACCACACACACACACACACACACACACACACACATACACACAAAGGAAACTATGAGAGGGGACAGAGGTATTAATTAACTTGATTGCGATAATCATCTCACAACACACACACACACACACACACACACATTCACCAAATTGTATGCCTTAAATGCATGTAATTTTATTTGTCAATTATACTTCTATAAGGTTAGAAAATAATAAATAGCATTTCATTTTACCTTTACCTATTATGTTTATGATAAGTATTTGAAGCAGAAAAAGAGTATACTTGATTCCTTTTTAAAAGTGGTTCCTATCTTGAAACACTGATTTTTAACACCATATTTCACTAGCTTCATCTTAGTGAAATAACAAAACACAGATGGCCAGTACAGAATAGCAAGAGAAATCTATTTTCAGGAGAATTTTATCACTTTGCATTATATATTAAGCATGCTCCTGTTGTCATAGTCTCAATAATGGCTTGAGATTTCATTGAGTCAGTGTACCATATTTTACATAGAATCCCTTTATTATTGGATATTTAAATTATTCAAAAATGTTCCCTATCAAAAATTCAAATGCTAGGCAACAAAAGAAAAAACAAACAAGTGGGACTTTATCAAAATAAAAACTTCTGTACACTAAAAAGAACCACAATGAAGAGACAACCTAGTGAATAGGAGAAAATATCTGTAAATTGTATATCTGATAAGGGGATAATATGCAAGTTACATTAAAAAATGCACACAACTAAATAGCAAAACAAAAAACAATCCAATAAAAAATAATTGGGCAGAAGATCTGAACAGACATTTCTCAATGAAGACATACAGATGGTCAACAGGTATGTGAAAAGATCTTCAACATCGTTAACTGTCAGTAAAATGTAAATCAAAACCACAATTAGATATCACCTGTCACTTGTTGGAATAGTTATTATAAAAAGTCAAAAAATAGTAAGTGTTAGTGAGAATGTGGAGAAAAGGGAACCCTAGTGCACTGTTGGTGGGAATGTAAATTGGTGCAGCCACTATTAAGAACAGCATGGAGGATCCTCAAGAACTTAAAAGTAGAATTACCATATGATCCAGCCATTCCACATATGGATATTTATCCAAAGAAAACAGAAACATTAACTCTAAATGTTATATGAATCCCCATGTTCATTGCAGCACTATTTATAATAGCCAAAATATGGAAGCAGCCTAAGTGTCCTTCTATACCTGAATGGGTGAAGAAATTGTGTTATACAAACAATGGAATATTACCCAATCACGAAAAAGAATGAAATATTACCATTTGAGACAACATGAATGATCCTTGATGGCATTCAACTAAGTGAAATAATATAGTCAGAGAAAGACAGATACTGTATGATCTCACATATATAGGGAATCTAAACACAAAAATTCTCATAGATACAGAGAACAGATTGGTGGTTGCCAGAGGCAGGGGTAGGGTTTGAGTTAAATAGGTAAAGGGGTTCAAAAGGTAAAATAAATCATGGAGATGTAAGGAATAAAAATAATGATAATGATGATTGATTTTTATACAGCCTTTTTATGTCTAGAAACATGTACATAGTCTAAAATAACAGGTAAATTCCTGGTTAAACATATATTATATTTTAAAGGAATCTGATAATTTAGCATCTTTTTAACTTTATCCTTTGATGTCATCTTGGGTAATATCTATACCAAAAGGAGAAATAGACAAATCCACAATTGCAATTAGAGATATCAACAATTTTCTCTCAGTAACTGATGAAACAGATAAAAATTTAGTAAGGGTACAGAAGGCTTGGCTAATGTTATCAACCAACTTAATCTAAGACATAAAACTTAAGGACCAACAAGAGCAGAATACATAGTCTTTTAAGTGCACATTGAAAAATCACCAAAATATAGTATATTCTGATCCATAAAGCAAGACTCAATAAATTTAAGAGCATTAAACTCATACAAAATATTTTCTCTGACCACAATGGTGTTACACTATAAATCAATACCAGGGAGATTTCTGGGAAATCCCAAAAATGTTTGAAATATAAGCAGTACACATTTAAATAACCCATAAATCAAAGAAGAAATTACAAATGAAATTATTTTGAGTTGAATGAAAACAAAAACACACATATCAAATATTTTGGGAAGCTGCTAAAGCAGTTCTTGGAAGGAAGCTTATGGCATTGAACGCTCTATTAGAAAAAGCAAACTTCTCAAATTAAGACAATAAAGAACAAAGGTCCAATTAAACCCAATGTAAAACATAGGTAGGAAACAGTAAAGTTAAACCCAGAAATTAGTAAATAAAAAATGAATGGAGGAAAAAATTAATAGAACCAAAACTGTTTGCTTTTAAAAATTAATGAATTTAATGTATTTCTCAACAGACTGATAAAGTAAGAGAAAAGGAGAGAAGACATGTATTAAAAACATGCTGAGGCCTGGTCATTGTGGCTCAGTTGGTTGAGCCTCGTCCCATGGACCAAGAGGTTGCTGGTTTGATTCCTGCTCAGGGCACAAATCCCCAGTAGGGGGCACGCAGGAGGCAACAACTCCATGTTTTTCTCTCATAGATGTTCCTATCTCTCTCTCCCTCTCCCTTCCTCTCTCTCTAAAATCAATTTTTTAAAAATGCTGAGGACTTAGTAGTCAACTACAAAATGTTATTTGATGGAAAAGTTCTGTAAGGACATAAAGTGGCAGAAAAGCACACATAGGAAAACAAACAATAACTGGATTCACATTTAACGACCTTCTGGGCACCACCAATTTAACTAAATGAAGTTTCATGTGACATTCCAGCTGCACCCAGCATGTTCAGACTCAGTCATGTTAGAAGTTTGCAAGGTGCCAATGGCAGTTCTGTGCCATTTTTAACTTCCTCCAAACAATAATTTCAAGGTTAAACACAATATGAAATCAGTGTGGAAAATGCCGGAGCCCAGAAAGTTCTGCTGTCCTTAACTCGATACTCCTTTCAAGAATGTTGAGGGACCTTTCATACTGAGGCATTTTCTTTTCTTCTGAATAAGAAGTTGCTTAAAATAAAGGTAGTGCCATATGCTGTCTTATTTAATTATTTAATAAGAAGTAAGCTTTCCAAAATCAAGGTTTATCTAAATTGCAAAGAAAAGGAACAAATCATCTACTGTGGCAAAACATACAAAAAGGAACATAGAAAACATTATAATGGTGCTCAGAGGTTAAAAAATCTAAGTAAACATTTCGTCTTCGGTACCATGAAGAATTTCCTTTACCACTTCCTCCTTAAGACTGGCTCATGATATTAAGAGAGCAGCAATAATAGTACATAATCTAAGTAAAAATTACGATATGGAGATTTTAAAAAAATTTGTGATAAGAAACATAATATTATGTTTTGAGTTAAAAACTCTATTTATTACACTACTTTTAGCCCATAAATTATTTTAAATATTTTAAATTAGAGAGAAAATGTCCAAGCTCATCTATTGTTGTGTTTATTACAGTGCCTTGCTCACAGGAGGTCCTCCATTATTGACTTGGATGACTGGTATGTAGAAACATGTTTATCTTTTCTTCCATTACATAATACTGTAATTGGCCTTGAATATCAGATATTATAAAATTTCCTCATTAGCCTTAAGAGATCATTTAAATCAGGTAAGGCTTTTATCAACATTCATTCAGACGAATGCTTAAAGTGTGATATTACTATATGTATATACAAGTCCAACCAATAAACACTAACCGGTGTTTTCTTCAAATATCTTTTCTTAAAAGTGTTGTTAGTGGAATTCAAATTATTAAAATTTGGAAAGTGAAGTTTTAAATTGAAAATATTTTTAAAATATATGTAAATTATTGCTAAAATAAAATACTGAAAACTCAGAAAGGTATACACATAAAACAAATTAAATTATTATTAAATTGAGTACTACTATGTTTGGATTTAAAATACAATAGTGCTATTCACTTAATGTTAAGTATAAAGTTTCATTAAATCAAACATTGACAACACCTACCAGTTACTAGAAGAAGTGTCCTCCTTTCTTAGAAGACAGACTGATTTTAACCACATAGTATTGTGGGATCACAAAGGCTAAGACAGAAGACCTCAACTTGGAACTGAATTAAACTCTTGGTAGAATAATTCAAAGGTCAGAGATAGAAAACTCTGCTCTACTTCAGTCCAATAAAAGGGCAGGTTTTTAGAATTGCTACTCTGACCTTGGTCATTCCTCCCATCCAAGTGTCTTCATAACCTCTGAATTAAGAAACCATTTGTGAAGTAGAAGGAAAAAAATAAAACTAATATAAGACCATTAAGTTATACCCTCTGGAACTAATGGTAAAAAAATAATCTCTATTGTCACAGAATGAAAAATGTTTTAATAAATGAATTGCAGTCACCCAGCTCTTAAAGCCCAATTTTCAACTTCCACAACTGCCATTAACTCAAAGAGGCAGAGAATGTAATAACAACTATATTGCAATTCAAAGGACTTAAGCAAGTTATTTCCTCAAATAATAACTCTCTCAAGATGTTTATCCTTTACCTTTTCTTATGTTCACTTAGTTTACAATAGAAAAAAAAAACAAATAACACCACAAAGTTGTTGTGTTTTTTTTTGGTAAAAGTATTTAAAGAAAGAAATCTACATTTCTTCAAAGAACCAATTTGAAAAATTAACATAATTTTTCTTGATTTAAAAAAATACAGATCTTTTTATCCATTATCTTTTTTTTTATAAAAGTAATGAAAATAAATGGAGAATTTGTTTATTCTTGGGCATTCTTTTAAAATTATAATTAATTAAAAATCTTGCTATAAATTTTTATTTATAAAAATGCATCACATCTATTCAAACTTTGTGCCAGGCACTACAGAGAGCAGGTAAATCTGACACTAATAGTAAGAAATATAGTCATGTAAGATATTTACTCAAATGATATTCATCCAAAGTTAGAAAAGTCTTACAAAGTTTTCAAGATTTATTAAGTAATCGTGACTATCTAAAAGGTTTTTTCATATAATAAACACTCTATGAATTCTTGTTGTATTTAATTGAAGAAAATTTTGATAAGCAAGATCACTTACTTTTTATTCTTCCTCTACTCAAATGCTGATTTACATCTGTAATTTAGCACTTCTCCTGACTAGACAAATTTCTATGACAACAACCTCATCTTTAAAATTTTGTATGGTGGCTGTAAAATAGTTGAAGAGACTTAAGAGATAGAAACTTCTGGTTAAAAAACAAATCATGAGGATGAAATGTACATCATGGAGAATATAGTCAATAATATTGTAATAACTTTATATGGTGACAGATGGTAACTAGACTTATTGTGTTGATAATTTTGTAATGTATGTATATATTGAATCACTATGATATATACCTGAAACTTAGATATTATATGCCAATTATATTTCAATAAAAATTTTAAATAATAAAATTTAGTATATTTCTATAAATTTCACTAGAATATGTTTCTACAAACAAATGTTTCTACAAACATTGGGCATCAGTTCAAATTTAGGCTCTTTCATCTGCCAACTTCCCCCTAGAGCAGCGGTTCTCAACCGGTGGGTCGCGACCCCTTTGGGGGTAGAATGACCCTTTCACAGGGGTCGCCTAAGACCATCGGAAAACACATATATAATTACATATTGTTTTTGTTATTAATCACTATGCTTTAATTATGTTCAATTTGTAACAATGAAAATGCATCCTGCATATCAGATATTTACATGACAATTCATAACAGTAGCAAAATTCAGTTATGAAGTAGCAACAAAAATAGTTTTATGGTTGGGGGTCACCACAACATGAGGAACTGTATTAAAGGGTCACAGCATTAGGAAGGTTAAGAACCACTGCCCTAGAGTAATTACCAATATTCATTTTCTCATCCATAAAATGGGGATTACTCCCAAGGGATTGAGAATTAAATAACACAATATTAGTGAAAATGTTTTGTGCATAAGAAAATGATATACATTTTAGCTAAACTCAATGTATTTGTATAACATATTTTATACTATGTGCAATTATTCTTTAAACATTCATTATGCTATATCCCAAAGTATTACATCTTTTTCAAACTAATAAAATACCCAGGAAATTACCTTCATAAATGATGGTGTACATATATCAACTATTTCACTCCTTATTGCTTCATTGTTTGATAAAACAAATGTTTTAAAAAATGTTTTAAATTGCATAGTCTGTATGGCAATGAATTCTTCTTTTAGAGGATTTATTTTGTTTAGAGCTAATTTACTTCTAGAACAAAGTGAAAGGACCATGACTATGGCTTTGTGCACAAAGTTTGAAACCCATATAAAGAGGGAAGAAAAGTAACAGTTATTTAACACTTACTTTGCCAGTTATTTAACACTTAGAACACTTACTGTTCTAAACACTTTACAAGGATTATTCAATTGAGTCTCTGGTCAATTTCCCAAGAAAAGTATTATTATCACCATTTTAATGATGAGGAAACTGAGGCTGAGAGAAGTTAAATAATATGGCCAAGGTGCACATTTAGTAAGTGGTAGACAAGAATAATAAGAAGAATCTAGTTTCTAGTTTATTATTTAAAAATTTAGAGTTCCTCAAATATCAGTTTTTATCATTTTCTTGAAAAAATTCATTTTAAACAAGACAAATCTACATTTAAGCTAAACATCATTTTAATAATTTTTGTATTGAGTGTAACCAAAATTAACTGAATTTCAGGGATCTTTTTATTTCCATAATGCATATGGTTCTTAGTACATAAATATACTGAAATACCTATTAAAATAAGAACTTATTTAATAAGATTATTAAAATATTGTTATTATGACTAATTAAGTCAAATATCAGAAATGGTAATCACTAGCACATAATCCTACAAAGCACTCTAGAGATCTACACATTTGACTCTAACTTCTGAACAACATATTACTTTTCCAGGCTTCATTTCATACTTAGAATAAAATTTAAAGATCTTACCATAACCTACAAGGTCCCACATGATCTGTCCCCTAGCAACCCTCAGGCCTCATTTCCTCTCTCTTCCTCTACAGCTTACTGTCCTCAAATATGCACAGCAGCTTCCCCCACAGGGTCTATGTGCTGCTCCTACCTCTGCCTAGAGCAAGTTTACCCTAGATATTCATAGGCTTCCTCTCTCACCTCATAGGGGCTGGCTCCAAGTTAACTATTGTGTCTGTAATAACACTTCTCTCTCTCTATCCCTCACTCTGTATTTATGTATTTATTTATGTATTTATTTATTTATTTTCATCATATTTTCATTGTAAGATATATTTATTTCTCTGTTGCCCCAGTAGATAGTGATCTTCAGGAGGGCAGGAGCTTTATCATTTTGTTATTGTTGTTCATTGCTGCTTTCCCATGGTCTAGAACAGTGGCTGCATATGAAATATTTGTTGCAGATATAAACAGATATGCACTTATATACATAATAGTAAGACTTCTAATAGAGCTGATAAAGGAATCCTTGTGCTCAAAATACATATTGATTGATGCAGTGGCATAAGAGAATGGGAGGCTGGCCTTCTGTGCCATTAAGTCATTGAAGAGACAAGTACTCTAGTCTCTTCGATGCCTAAACACAGGTAAAGTTCTAGGAACAAATTTGGGTGCCCCAAACAAACTAAACCAATTAAATATTTTTAACAATAGTTCTATTTACATGTATCAATATTTTGGGAGAAGAAAATCTTCCTACTAGATTTAGGAGAACTTTTTATTCTTATAAAATTGACTTATGGCCCTGACTGGTTTGGCTCAGTGGATAGAGCATCGGCCTTCGGACTGAAAGGTCCCAGGTTCGATTCCGGTCAAGGGCATGTACCTTGGTGTGGGCACATTCCCAGCGGGAGGTGTGCAGGAGGCAGCTGATCGAAGTTTCTCTCTCATCGATGTTTCTAACTCTCTATCTCTCTCCCTTCCTCTCTGTGAAAAATCAATAAAATATATTTTAAAAAAATTGACTTATGAAACAAGCTGAACTTTGTAACACACAATCAGCAAAAAAACTTTTTTTTTTAAATTTCCCAAATCTGCTTTTGAATAGATTATAGTGAATCTCCATTTCTTGCTTCCAGATGATATCACTTTCAGATCCATATCTTTCTGATCATTTTATTAGATTGCATCATGATATTAGAACCATTAGATTAGGTATTATATATTGGAACTATTAGATAAGATATCATATATTAGAACATTAGATTAGATCATGATATTAGAACCATTACATTTTCAGGTACTAAAAACACAAATCCGGTGTAAATCATAACTTCAATATTTTAGCCTATTCAAAAATGTCCACAACCCCTTTCTTCTAGTCAACTCTTGCTTATTCCTCAGATCTCAGCTAAATCATCTCTGAGGCAAGAAGACTTCCTTTATATTTCTGATCAGATCAAAAGAAAACTCAGAGACTAATAGAAATATCAATACAAATATTTTACTTATAGTTCTTGTAAGTGGGTCCAACATCTGGAAAAACTAGACTTTATATATAGATAATATGGCAAGAATTTAGAGAAAAAAATTTTGAGTTTGTTAATTAGTCTCAATTTTTCCCAAAGTTGAATTTCCTCACATAATTATTACATCTACAAGGGTCAATATTTCTATAGATGTTAATAATGAAAAAAACACACAAGTGATGAAGCTTCTTTATTAGAAAGTGAGGAATGTATTGCAAAAGAAATCAATAATTTATTTATTTACTAGTAGAGGACTAAGATTAGATGGGTGGTGTGTGTGTATGTGTGGGGTATCTCAAATGCAGTCTTCTCTTACTGTAATCTGTGATATTCAAGCTTAGTCATAATGGTGGTAAAGGAAGGGGTTAGTTTTTGCTTTCTCGATCATAGCTGCCACCAACATAGACTCTCATATGACCACGTGCCTCTTCATAGCACAGTTGTGTATAGACATTCCCTTGGATGATTCTTTAGTTAGTGGTTATACCAAGCTCTATCTGTGTTTAGGCATTGAAGAGACTAGAGGCCAGGTACTATCTCTAGTTTCTTTCATGCTGTATTGTGGTGTAGCAGATGGTATTCAGTAACTGAATGAATAAATAAATTAAAAGGCTCACATCATAGAATGAACTCTGGATAAAAAAAGAATTATACCATATTTTGCTTAAAAAACATAAAGGGGGTATTATTGTGAAGTGATTAAGTAGGGTAAGACAGCTTGTGCCCGAATCCCAATATCACTAAAAATTTGAGCAAGTGACAACTATTTGTAGCTTAGCTCCTTATAAAAATGAAGTAATATAGTGTGAGCATTAGATAAATTAAAATATATAAAGTTCTCAACACAATGCCTTGCATAACAATGTGCCTCATTAACATGATTGTATGATTTTTAAAAATCTATTGGAAGCATGAGAAATAAAGGGACTAGAATAGATAAAAAAGTGCATGTAGAAAAAGATGTGAGTGAAGATTTTATAGCAAACTATTTGCATATTTTGAATCATAAGTAGAACCTTGTCAAGTGGATAATGTGATGTTCCCAAGCAAGTTGTCCCCAATTTATAAATAATTCCTTTGTACTTAAGAATGATTGTTAGTTATGACACTTAAATTTTTTAATTTAAGGTTTTCAAGTGACATTTCAGGTATTATAAATTTATTTCTTTTTTATAACAAAGTTATGTGAAATTGTATTATTTTCCTCCCTTCATTCTAGATGACTTTACAACTTCCTAAATAACATATAGCTGAAAGCAATTTGCATACTAGGATAGAGAACAAGGTAGGGTGTATCTAGAATTTTATGAAGATCAAGGATAATGTTTTCTTTAAGTGTGTTTATTTTCTCCTTTTCCTTTATGGAATGTGTAGAAATGATATTAAGCACAAAGTTCATGGAGGTTAAATTAAGTGAAATTGCATAGAGGTGACATTGGTGAAGGTTTAAGATACACCACAAAGTATGGCCTAGAATTATACATGACAATTGATCACTTTCTCTTTCCATGTTAGCAAAAACTGAAGTGAGTTGTTGCTTATCAATGTAATTTTTTAAAAACTTTTTTCAATTCCAGAAGTTAGAAATATATGCATGTATATTCTTGGGGTGGGTTATAAAAGAGTATAATATTGCACAGCTTTCACTGAAAGTCCAATAAAATTGAAGTAAGTCTTGAATTAAAAGGCTGAAGAGCCTTCAGAATTAAATCATTTTGATAGCTTTCTGATCTTTAACTACAAATTTTTCTTTGAAACTTAATTTATGAATTTATGTTTTAAACAGAGATTTGTTAAAAGGCTAAAAAAGGTTAGTATATATTGAAAAATTAAAATATTATTTAGAGGCTATAAATGATATTCAATATTCTTGATCCACTAATTTTTCCATCTCAGTGTAAAGACATCTCAGGGTAAAGCCATCTTAATTATGTTAGTTATTTTGGTTTTGGTGTTTTTTTTCATAAGGTTGTTTTTTCCCACATTCATCTACTCTGATTGCTATGGCTCAGCCTCTGAGGAAAATTCAGGCAACAATAGAAGTTAGTGAGCAACTGGAACGCAATGAAGGAGCGGATGCATGACTAGCATGTAAGTAAAGGAAGGACAGTCTTTCAATGAATGGTGTTGGGAAAACAGTCATATCCAAAAAAATTTAAACTCCACCACTATCTTACGCCACACACAAAAATTAACTCAAAGTGGATTAAAGACTTAAACATAAGACCTAAAACCACACAACTCCTAAAACAAAATGTAAGTGATAAACTCCTTGACATAGGTCTTTGTGATGACTTTCCAAATCTGACACCAAAAGCAAAAATAAGCAAATGGGACTACATCACACTACAAAGCATCTATACAGCAAAGAAAACCACCAACAAAATGAAAAGGCAATTTACTGAATGGAAGAAAATATTTGCAAATCATACATCTGGTAAGTGGCTAATGTCCAAATCTAATAAAAAATTCATACCCCTTAGTAGCAAAAAATAAAATAAAATAAAAAATCAGACTTAACAATGGGCAGAAAACCTGAATAGACATTTTTTCCAAAGAAGACATACAGACTGATTGACAAGTACTTGAAAAGATGCTCATCATCATTAATCATCAGGAAAATGCAAGTCAAAACCACAATCAGATATTACTTCTCACCTGTTAGAATGGCTATTATCAAAAAGACTTAATGAACTATCAAGCAAAATAGAGACAGAGTCATAGATAGAGAGCAGCAGGCTGACAGATGACAGGTTGGGAGGTGTGGAGAGATTGAGCAAAAAAGAAAAGAAAACTCATGGACATGGATAACAGTGTGGTGATTGCTGGGGGGAAGTTGGGTGGGAGGAAGGTAAAGAAGGGTACAGGGGAGATAAATGGTGATGGACTAAGACTTGACTTGAGGTGGTGAATATGCGATGCAGTGTTCAGATGATGTGTTGTGGAATTATGTACCTAAAGCCTGTGTAATTTTGTTAACCAGTGTCACCCCAATAAAGTCACTAAAAAGAAAAAAAAAAGACAGGAAATAATAAGTGTTGGTGAGGTTGCAGATAAAAAGGAACTTTTATGCACTATTGGTGGGAATATAAATTGGTGTAACTGCTATGGAAAACAGTATGAAGGTTCCTTACAAAATTAGAAATAGAACTACCATATGATCCAGCAATTTCACTTCTGGGAATTTATCCATAGAAAATGAAAACACTAACTCAGAAAGATATATGCACCTCCATGTTAATTGCAGCATCACAATAACCAAGATATGGAAACAACATGAGTCCATCAATGGATGATAGATAAACTATGGTATATGTTTAACAGAGTATTAGTCAGCCATAAAAAGAAGGAAATCTTGTCATTGGCAACAATGCAAATAGGCTTCCAGGGCATTATACTAACTGAAATAATACAGAGAAAGGTAATTACTGCTTGATATCTTTTATATGTGAGATTTTTTAAAAATCAAGCTCCTTACCAAAGGGGAATGGGGTTGGAGGAGGTTGAAGAGGGTAAAGGGAGTCAAACGTATGGTGATGGAAGGAGACTAGACTTTGTGTAGTGAGCACACATGGAATATACAGATAATGTATTATAGAAATGACACTTTAAACTTACATAATCTTATTAACCAGCATCACACCAATGAATTTCATTTAAAAAACAACCCCACAATTACAGAATACCTACTGTTGGTTTCTGAAGTGGGAGTTTCAAGGGTATGAGAAGTAGGTGAAGGGGGTCAAAAGGAAAAAAGAAAAAAAATTTAAATGTTTAAAACTTCAGAGAACACTAGTAAGGAATATTTAGAGAACCAGATTTTTGCCTCTTTAAAAATAAGATTATAGCATAAAGACAGCTCTACTCTCAGCCAATCTTTAAAGACAGACACATCTGCAAGTGTGCCATGCGCTAAGTATCTTCTCAGAAAGTTATTGGCCATAATAGTGATTATATACCACTTTCTTTTTCACGATATCAGTACAAAATAAAAAAATTGGCTTAGACATGATTTATTAATATACAGAATTTTAGAAAATGATATGCTTTTAAAACTTCTGTATTTTAAATGCTTCAATCAAATTTTAAAATATGTTCTGTGTTGTAAATTGTAAAATATCCTCTTTCACCATTTAGTTTGATATCAAATGCAATCTAGTTGTCAATGTGGATGTCATCATTTGGCTATAGAATTTCCTTTCAGTAACTCAATTTTCAGAACTTTCAGAAATGCTTTTAGGGAGGCATAATAAAGAATAATAAATGGAACATATAACTTTTTAGAGGCAGCACATAAATGTTTGTTTTGGTTTCAACATTGCACTAAAGGTAGTTTAAAAAATGGAGAAATCAAAAAATGTAGACATGATATTCCTTTTTCCCTGTACACACCAGTTTACATTTGCAAAAAACAAAGGCTTTCTTCCATAGTATAATAACCAAAATCATGCAATTAACTTTGTTACAATATCTAATCTACAGGCCTTGTTCCAAAATTTGCCAATTTTGACCAACAAATACCTTATATACCATTCTTTTGAGTCCAGGATTGCTTATTACATTTAATTGTCATGTTGGTCCTTTAATCTGGAACATTCCGAAATCATTTTTATTTCATGATCATATTGTATTCTACAGAGTGTGTTTTTCTGATGTTTACATATTATAAGACTCATGTTATACATTATTTTGTACCACAAAATTGATACTGTATCCTTCCTATTAGAGAGCATATGCTGTCCGTTAGTCCTATTATTGGTCATTTAACTTTGTTCACCTGGTTAAGTTGGTATAGTTCCCAGTTTCTTCAACTGTAAAGTTACTCGCTTTACCTTTGTGATTAATAAGCATCATTGAAGGGAATACATTGATGCCAAGTAAGATCATGTTTCTCATAAAACTTCAGCATTCATTTGTTATTTAACCCAAGATGAAAAAATATTATTTCAGCATGTAATCAATACAAAAATATTGAGATAGTTTACATTTTGTATGTGTGTTTTTTTAATTTGTTAAGACTTTAGCTTTTTAAAGCAGTTTCAGATTTACAGAAAAATTGAAGGAAAGGTCCAGAGATTTCCCATATACTCCCTGACCCTACACATACATGCATAACCTTCCTAATTATCAACATCTCCTACCAGAGTAGTACATTTGTTACAATTGGTGAACCTACATTGGCAAATCATAACTATCCAAAGTCCATAGTTTAGATTATAGTTCATTCTATAAATTTGGACAAATGTATAATGCTATGCATTCATCACTATGGTATCATACAGAATAGTTTCGCTGCCATAAAAATCCTCTATGCTCCGCCTATTCATCCCTCTACCACCCTCCTCCATTCCCACCCCCTAAAAAATCCCTGGCAACTATTGATTTCTTTTACTGTCTCCATAGTTTTGTCTTTTCCAGAAGGACAAATTGTTGGAATTACAGTATATAGCCTTTTCAGATTGGCTTTTTATACTTAGTAATATGCATTTAAGTTTCCTCCTTGTCTTTTCACGGCTTGATAGCTCATTTTTTAGCACTGAATAATATTCCATTGTTTGAATGTACCACAGTTCATTTATCCATTTACCTACTGAAGGGCATCTTGGTTACTTCAAGTTTTGGTAATTACATATCAAGTTGCAATAAATATTTATGTGTAGACTTTTGTGTGGACATGTTTTTACCTTCTTTGGGTAAATACTAAAGAAAGTGATTACTGGATCATATGGTAAGAGTATGTTTAGATTTGTATGAAACCACTAAACTGTCTTCCACAGTGGCTATACACTCTAGCATTCCCACCAGTAATGAATGAGAGTTGTTTTATTTTTGTTTTTTTTTTTAATGAGAGTTCTTGTTGTTTTATATCCTCAGTAGCATTTAGTGTTACAGATGTCAATGTTACAGATTTTAACCATTCTAGTAGGTGGGTAGTGAGTGGTATCTGATTGTTGTTTTAATTTCTATCTCCTTGTTAACATATGATGTAGAGTATCATAAAATGTTTATAGTTGCTGAAAACAATATGCTAAGAAACTTAAATGTAAAGAGCTACAGAAAGTAAAACTGGGGTAAAATAGATTATAAAATAATTTTATATTCTATTTAAAGCTATTGTATTTTTTCCTCTTCCCCTCATTTTAAACATCATTAAAAACATTGGTCCAGCCGAAACCAGTTTGGCTCAGTGGATACAGCGTCGGCCTGCGGACTGAAAGGTCCCAGGTTCGATTCCGGTCAAGGGCATGTACCTGGGTTGCGGGCACATCCCCAGTGGGAGATGTGCAGGAGGCAGCTGATCGATGTTTCTCTCTCATCGATGTTTCTGACTCTCTATCTCTCTCCCTTCCTCTCTGTAAAAAATCAATAAAATATATTAAAAAAAAACAAAACATTGGTCCAAAACCAAAATAATAATAAAAAGGAAAACAATAAAAGAAAGCTTCCTACAAGAACTTTCTCAATTCATGTTCTCATATTGCAATACCATTTCTATATCAAAGAAAGGTCATGTCCTGTCACATTTTTATCTTATCTGATGAGCTGTAAAGTACTCCTTAAAGAGATAAAAAGAAGTATAAATGTCAAATTGTCTTCTTAACAACTTGAATGGAGACAGTGCCCTTAATGGTGAAATCCTGTCTTGAAGTGATGAATAGATTATTCTGTGAATAATGTACAAGTCTCAATCCTACCAATCGGCTTTGCTTAGAAACCTTATAGGATTGCATACATATTTAATAATAGTATAATATATCATAGGAGAGTTGAATGACCTTTAAGTAACTCCAAGTGAACCTTTCACAAAGAATAATACTCCACCAACAGGTCAAGGTTTCAAATATGCTTTCTCCCATATTTATTTTTGTGCCATGCGTGGCATAAGTGTTTAGACAAAAGGAAGTAGTTTTCTGAATAAAGGGTTTGCAAACCTGGTCACTTTGTCTTGAGCATAAGAATCTGTTATTGACTGATGTCCTTTGATAACCTTTGTTCTCAAAAAGCTCAGGAAGATGGTGCTTCTAGAACCTCTCCCTCCCCCGACCTGCTCTTGCCGCTCACACACCAGGCTGGACGACTGGAGAGCTGTTTGCTACTCCTTACTCTTGGCAGGTCCAGGATACTCTCTCTGATCACTGGGTGCAGTGCTTTTATGCTCAGAGACCAAATATAATATTGGTGAAGTTCAACACAACTTACCAGTATCAATAAAAATCTATAAGGAGTCAGGAAAATCTACATTGAACCAAAGACTAGGAATATAGTTTCTGAAAAATGTGACTTGGAATGTAGCTTGGAGATAACTATCTACATAACTGTAAGATTAATGTGATAAGAGTGCTAATAAACGTATTTCCAAATATGAGGACAGGCTCCCTATACCCCTAACTTTGACTTTTACAATTTTCATAGGCCCTGGGTTCTGTCCTTTCTTTGGAGGCTCCAATTCAAACCATATCAAACTTTTCAAAAATGTTACCACATCCCACTAAACTTCTGCTAGGCCATTGGAAGCTTGTGTCTTTGGCACTGTACCTGTAGAACTTAGCGAACACAACAACCAGCTTTGAGGACAATTAGAAAGCTACATATGGAAAGAATAGCTGAGCCAATATTTTAAGAATGCATAAATTATTGTAGCACTTGGAGAAGATGAAGATGTGGTTAAGAAAGTGGAGGAAGCATTTGCAAAGCCCTGGAGGCAAGACAAAGCAAGCGCTGAGTTTAGGAAGAGTTGAGGCGTGTAAAAGTTGGCAAGTTATCAGATGATTACCAAAGGTCTTTAATTGATCTTGTGATTGATGAGGCATCATTAAAATAAATGTTGATAAACAGCTAAAGGAGATAAATAGCTCTTCCTTTTTTCTTTTTCATTAAAGGTCCAAAGACAAGGAATATAGGACAGAAGGAGGAATGAGGACAGAAGTGTTTTTTGTTTTGTTTTATGTGTTTTTCTAAAATATATTTTTATTTATTTCAGAAAGGAAGGGAGTGGGAGAGAGAGATAGAAACATCAATGATAAGAGAGAATCATTGATCAGCTACCTCCTGCATGCCCCCCACTGGGATTTGAGCCTGAAACCCGGTCTTGTGCCCTGACTGGGAATTGAACCTTGGCCTCCTGCTTCATAGGTCAATGCTCAACCACTGAGCCACACCGGTCAGGCTAGAAGTTTAATTGGAATGTGGGCAAGATTAGAGATAGGAAGTCCAGTGACATGTAAAAATTGCTGTTCCCAAAACCCTTAGACTTTGGAGTCCAACATACCGTTATTGGAGCCAGCTGGGTGTTGTAAGCCTGGCTTGAAGCAGGTAGTAGAGCATTCCCTACAGGATCCTGTGAATGGAAAAGATGTCTGGGCTGTGTTTAACACAGCAGGGAATTGGGACGGACAAATCCTCCTTTCCATTTTCTCCTAGAAATCCACCTCGCACAAGCTGACCATGAACAAACTCCATCTGATCATTGCTCTGAAGACCACAAAATCCCACTGGTTCTTCTTAATGAAATACCTCTCCTACCTTTCCTCTGCAACTAGGTTTGAAGTGAAAGACTTTCCTCCCTGCTGCTTTACAAAACCAGTAAAAAGCCCATGTGGCTGATTTTCAACAGAGACAAATCAGGTGTCAGAGGAAGTATTCCCCCCACCCCGCTCCGCTGCCACTGTGCGTCCCCCTGCCACCCAAGATGGCAGCTTTAGAGTTTGTTCTGATTAGCTTCTGCCCATGTAAAATGCATGTGGTGTACTTCACAATTCAAAATGCAGCCGCAATCAGTGTTTCTCATCAAGACAGCTCTCTAGCCGGGCCTCCTACGGCTGTGCCCTCAGGCTTGCTGAATTGTTTCTATTCTCTAGTCAAAGTGTGGGAAGTAAAGATCATTGGTTTAAAACTCAGCCGTGGATTCCAGTTCTGACTTTGACATTAACTGAGTGTGTGAACTACTCTTTTTAGGACTCAATTTTCTCTTCTACAAAATGGCAAGAAAATAAGTCAAATGATGCTCAAGAATCCCTTCTCCAGGTGCATTGTTACAGCAGAAACCTTTTGCTCAGTGTTGAACCTAGCAGGCATACCCATTGTGAAAAGCACATCCATGGTAGAGATCACTTGAAGAAAATAAATGTTAAAATAAATGTGTGCATTTAACAACTGCTATTTTATGTTTAATATGCTGCAGATGGGATTCTTGCTTTTAAAATTCTAACTCTCTCAAGAGGTGTGTAAATGTGGCTTTGTATTTTATTAGCCATAACTCCAGTTCTTGCCTTGTGTATTAATATTGCTTACTAGATATCCTTGTTGACTTGGCTGAGGGGAAATATCTCCCTTCACCTCTTTTTCCCCACTTTTCAGTGCTATCAGCTTTTACTCAGCTACTCAAATAATGTCTTTGACAATAGCTGTGCTTCTGGTTGCACAACAACTGGGAAAGAAGTCTGAAGAAATTCAAACAGCATGAGCTTTCAGAACCATCTATTTTGCTTTCTATCCAAATTCATCCCAATGTTTTTGTTTATAAGAAATTTGAAAAATATTTCCCTAAGGAAGAATTTGAATTAATTTGGTAATTCATTCATAATTCTAATCAAAACATCATTGTCCAGACAGTGACTCAGTGGTTGAGCATTGACCCATGAACCAAGAGGTCACCGGTTCAATTCCTGGTCAGGGCACATACCCAGGTTGCTGGCTTGATCTCCACTGGGGGGCTTGCAGAAGGCAGCCTATCCATGATGTTTCTCTCTCACCCATGTTTCTATCTATCCTGCTCCCTTCCTCTCTCTCTAAAAATCAATAAAAACATATTTTTTAAAAAAACAGCATCTATGTGTGATACTAATCTTAGGGGGTTTCATCTTGATGACACAGATGACAAAGCAGGCCCACTTCAAAGCCAAATCATTCGCTGTCAATTCATAATCTTTTAGGACAGGTCTGAAAACAATGTTCAAAGGTCAAGATATCCAAATAAAATAGAGGAAGTGAGTCAGAACAAATGTTTAGATTTTATGTCAATTCACTGTACTACCTAGAAGCTTGAAAACTGAAATAGGTTCTTGATATTAGATAATTCCAAAACCATCTTTATTTACCTTTGCTCTTGCTTGAAACTGATATGTTAAGTCATCAAATTTAATATCTCAATTATAATTGCACAATAATGCAAGGGCTGGAGGCATATCTTTTACACTTCCCATATCCACCTTGTGAAAATTCTATTTTTAAAGATTTGAAAGCATTTATTTTCTCTGTTGATTGCAAAGCTTTGCCTGAAAGCAGGTAGGGAGAAGGTTGGAATACTGCCTCTAGGACATGTCTAAGGGCCACCATAAACACACCAGTTCTCAATCTTCCTCTTGCTAGCCATCAGTGACTTCCTCATCTTCACTGTTTATTACCCTTGGCATGAGGTCTACATTGTGATGTGTTATGTATACCTGTCTAACTTACTTTATTCTAAATGTGAATGAATCTGATATGACTGAAGTTGTCTAGAAGCAACAGCGCTAAGATTGTAGAAAAAGGAGCATAAGATGGGATGTAAAGCAACAATGAGGACACACAAGACAGAGGCAAGAACCAATATATTAAGATATGTTTTTTTAAAGATGAACAGTCCTTAGCTACTTGACATCTACAGCATTGAGCTTTTATTGAATGATTCTAAAAGGTAAAGGCTTACCAAAGAAGTTAATACTCTTGTTTCCTCCTCCCCGCTCCATTGAATTTAATGATTCAATAAAAAAAAAAAAAAAGGCAGAGTGAAGGAGAATTTTTAAGGCATCTTAAAGAGAACAATTGAGGGAAACATGAGAGATATGTGAATAGCTGCTATAAGGACTGTGCAAATAGATATACAGACAGGAATTTTACAATATTTTTATATGAGAAGTACTTTATCATGTGACATCACATACAGCCATATTTACAGCTGCCTAGCCACAGTATAGATTTGAATAGGGAAAATGGCTCAGAAATAGCAGTATTAGTGATTCAAGTATTGATTTTACTTGATAAAGGATAGCAATTTTCACGATTGATTTAGCACAGTTTTAAGTTCTTGTTTTCTTAAAAATAACTGTTTTGAACTAAACATATACTAGTTATATTCACATAATGAAACTACATTTGAAAACAAGCTTAAAAATTTCCCATCTCAGTCAATAAGATATGCTTCTTATTGGCACAGCAGGAAAAAAACACACTAGGAATTTGAAAACCTAAATTCTAAGCCTGTCTATGTCATAAACTACAGAATAATCTTAAATAGGTCATGAAACTTCCTCAGGCTTCTGTTCTCAACTGCAAAAAGAAAGTCATATTTCTAATACTTTAAACAATTAAAAAAAAGAAAATCATATTTGTTGATCTTTATTATTTTATCTTCTCAGTAATCCTTAGAGTTAAGTAAGGCAGCATCATAATCATGTATAGAGGGAATTAAATCTCAATGAGGTTACACAACCCACCCAAGATGTCACAGGTAGTAAAATGACAGTTAACCTTCCATAGTTTTGCTGAAGACCCTAGTATTAGTATATATTGTGCTCATAAATTTGTTAAATGAAGCAATAATTTCCCAGGTCCTTTCCAATCATCACATTTTATCCTTCTACTCACTTTTTTTTTTCCTCTTCTTTCAACCAGCATTTAAATTAAAATACATATATATTTGGTCATCAAATTTCACTTATCATGGTTCTTAGATTTAACCATTCTTTAAATTTTTCTTGTATTTCTATATTAAGCCCAGAGAAAAGTTACTTTTTTAGATAACTCCCACTACTGCCTGCCTCTCTGAAAGCGTTTGGACAATGTTTTGATGTCTGTTTTAATAAAAGCTAACCTTATTTTGCCCCTAAAGAGGCTTTAGTAAATATTGCTTCCTTTGAGTGAGAAGAGACATAAAATAGCCTTTATTGGATTAAACACATTTTACCAGCTTTCAGTTTTTCCAGTGGCCATTCACATTATGCTATCGAAGTTAGTTGTGGTTTTCTTCTATAGACAGAATAAATTTCATCTGTAAAAATGAAAACACTATTTGTTTGGCATTTGGACACCGAAAACTGGGGGCATTAAATACCTTTATTTCAGAGTAAGCCAATTATAAAGATATAAACTCTAGCAGATAAAACATGTTAAGGTTATTTTTTAAGGAGAAAGAAGAGAAGGAAAAGAGAAAAAATTTCTAAAGACAAATATATGTGTACATATCTACTTAATATTTTTCAAGTGAATGAACATGACCATGTTTCCAATAATATAAAGAAGTCCATTTATATTCTCATGGATTTTTATCAAGACCAAAAGTGAAACAACTGAATCAGGAAGAAACCCTTTATGAGCAATAATAAAATTAAAATTGAGAGAAAAGTGAAAGTAATATGAGTATCATTTTAAGTTAAAGGTTAATTAGCTCATAAAATGAACTTCAGAAAAGGAAACTCAAGTTTCCCCATACCACACTATTAGATTAAAAACTTTTATTCTGGCTTTAATGTTTTTATATTCTAAGTAAAATGGATAATGGCTAAGTTACTTGGCATTTATGTCATCATGAATAGTTGGAAAATAAAACAATAAAGGAACATTTTAAGTTGTTACAGATTTCAAAGTATGGCAACTTTCCTA
Source organism: Myotis yumanensis (assembly GCF_028538775.1). Lineage (NCBI taxonomy): Eukaryota > Metazoa > Chordata > Mammalia > Chiroptera > Vespertilionidae > Myotis > Myotis yumanensis. The sequence continues at coordinate 174,352,282 of NW_027223754.1, forward strand.
TTTTGGTTTTAAATGTATAGAAAGAAAAAGCTGAACTGAACAGATATATATTTATTTATAATTCTAAATTCTGGATAAAGTCAGAGAACCCATGAAAAAATCAAGTGAAGACTATTTCAATTAAAGCAAATAGACTTGCAGGAGCCCATGATTGGAATGTACTTGGTATGTCCTGTGAATGAAAAGGAGGCTTGTGTGAATATGTAATAACAGATTAAGTGATATAGAATGGTAGATATCCAGGGCCTTGTAGGTATACCATGATATGATCTTTGGAGTTTATCCTTAATGTGATGGGATATGCTTGGGATTATTCTGAACAACTCACTGTTGCTATCACCTTTTACCACTTTTAGATGTTATGGTATCAACATTTTCACTATGAGACAGACTACAAAACATAAGTGACTGACCACACTGCTAACTATATGAAGTACAGGATCTAGAGTTAGTATATGATCCTGTGACATCCTTGGAAAACTAAGTTAATTACTTTAACAAGTAAAATTCTTTTACCATGGGGTTAGATATGGAAGGTGTTTTGTTCCTGTCAATATAAAGGATGTTTCAACACCAAATTCTGTATCTACAGTTGTGATACAAATCTCATTCATTCATTCATCCATTCATTCAGCTTTACAAAAGCACTTACCCTTTAAGAGATGCTGTGCTAGGCACAAGCTTAGTGTCTGTGCAGGTAAACTAGTCTAGTTCCTTAAAATTCAGAAACAATTTGCAAGCTTCACGGAGGTCATTATCTGCCACCATCTAATTGGAGACAATACATCTACCACTCATCTTTGTAACTATGTTTTATATCAGTACATTTTATAGACTCATCTTGAACACCAAGATTATTCCAATAGTTTATACTTTTAATGAACAGGATGGTCACATATTCAAATATCGAAGTTAAATGTTACAAATTAAAAATAGTTAAGATCCATGAAAATAAAAATTACATCAGAGCTTGGAAATTTTCTATGGAGAAACAAAGCTTTGAGGAATAGATGATGCTTCCATGGCACATCAACCTATATTTGAACCACTAACATATTTCAATAAGAACCCTATTTTGATAAATTAAGAAAGGGACTTAATTCAGATGGGACTTCTATTATCAGAAACTTTGTGCAGTTATTCCTCTCTCAGGAGTTATGTACAAATAGGCTATGCTATTTTATTTCATTACTACCATTGCTTATATCATTATTTATTTTTAATAGGTTTATTAGAGGTATAATTGATATGTAATAAATGAAAAATAGTAAATATGTACAGATTGATAAGTTTTGACATCTATGTAGATTCATTAAACCATCAACATAATCAATACAATAAATATGTTCTCCATACCTCGCCCCTCAAATATTTCCTTATTCAACTTTGTAAACCCTGCTTCCTGTCCATTTCTGCACCAGGTCTCCCATGGAAACCACTGTTCGCCTTCTGTACTATAGATTAGCTTGCATTTTCTATAAGGTCAGATGAGTAGAATCATAATTGTCTGTCTTGTTTTATTCTTCATAATTATTTTGAGATTTATCCATGTTGTACATACCAATAGTTTATTCCTATTTATTTCGGATTCAAATTTTAGTTTACAGACATTTCACAACTTGCTAATCCATTTATTTTCTAAGTATTTCTTTAACTGTGTCCCACAGTTTTTGATGGTTATGTTTTTATTTTTATTCAGTTCATATTACTTTTAATTTCTTTAGATTGATTCTTTGGCCTGTTGGTTATTCAGAAGTATACTATTCCATTTTCAATTATTTGGGGATTCCAGGTATCTTTCTGTTACAGATTTCAAATTTTATTTCCTTGTGATAAACAGCATATATTATATGAATTGAATCCATTTAAATTTACTGAGGCTTGTTTTATGGCTCACATATGGTTTATATTAGTAAATATTCTGTGTGAACTTGAGAAGAATGTGCATTCTTGTGTTGTCAAGTAAAAGGTTTTTTAAATGTCAACTAGGCAGGTGGGTTGCAATGTTCTTCATGTCTTCATATGCTTACTGATGTTTTTTGTCTTCTTAGTCTAACAAATATTGAGGATCTGTTTATTTCCCTTACAGGTAGTTCTACATTTTTCTGTTTCATGTGTTATGAAGCGCTGGTTTCATGTGCACAAACACTTAATATTGATATACTTTCTTGATGCATAGACTCATTTATCATTATGAAATGATGCTTTATATTCCTGGTAAAATCCTTTGTTCTGAAATCTACTTTTATTTCAATATAGACATAATAGTTTTCTTTAGGTTGCTGTTAGCATGTTATATCCATTTCCATCATTTCACTTTTAATCTATGTGTCTTTGTATTTAAAATACAGATTGTGAGAAGCATATAGTTGGGTCTTGCTTTTTTATCCAATATATAAATCTCTTCCTTTTAATGTGATGATTGATATGGTAAGGTTTAAAACTATCATCTTTCTGTTTGTTTTCTATTTTTCCCATTTGTATTTTTTCCTCTTTGAGCAATTTAATTATGATGTACTTTCATGCAGTAGTCTTCATGTTTCTTTATGCCTCCTTTTTTGCTTTTCAGTTTTTTAAATCTGTCAGTTTATAGGTGTGTGTTTTTTAAATCAAATTTTTGGGAAATAGCTAATGTTTCTTCATATAATTTTTTTCTTTCCCTTCTTTTACTCTCCTTTTGTTATCCAATTTCATGAATGTTCAGCTGCTTGAAATTGCCCTATATTTCATTAATGATCTGTTCATTATATATTCAAGTTCACCAAAATATTTTTTTGCATTAAGTATTCTGCCAATAATCCAATATGGTCTAGTTTCATCTCTTGAAGTCTGATTTAGATCTTTAAAAATATTTTACACATCTCTACTTAGCTTCTTGAACACATGAAATAGTTATAATAACTATTCTAGTGTCCTCTACTATCTCTATCATCTACGTCATTTCTCTGTCAGTATTACTTGAATAATTTTTTCAATCTTTAATTTCTTTATTAAGGTATTACATATGTGACCTCATTCCCCCCATAACCACGCCCCCACTCATGCCCTTGCCCCCCTGTTGTCTGTGTCCATTGGTTGGGCTTATATGCATGCATACAAGTCCTCTGGTTGATCTCTCCCCTTTACCCCCACCCTCCCCTACTTTCCCTCTGAGGTTTGACAGTCTTATCGCTGCTTCTCTGTCTCTGGATCTATGTCATTTCTCTGTTGGTATTACTTGAATAATTTTTTTCTTGACAATGGACTACATTTTTTGCTTATTTGTATGCTTGCAATATATTTTATTGAATGCTAGGCATTGTGATTTACATTGCTGGGCCCTGGATATTTTTGTATAATATAAATATTCTTGAGCTTTGTTATGGATGTGATTAAGTAATTGGAAATATTTTATTTAAGACTGGATTTGAGAAATTTTAGGCAATACCAGAACAGCATTAAATCTGTAGCTAGCCCTGACCGGTTTGGCTCAGTGGATAGAGCGTCGGCCTGCGGACTCAAGGGTCCTAGGTTCGATTCCGGTCAAGGGCATGTGCCTTGGTTGCGGGCACATCCCCAGTAGGGGGTGTGCAGGAGGCAGCTGGTCGATGTTTCTCTCTCATCGATGTTTCTAACTCTCTATCTCTCTCCCTTCCTCTCTGTAAAAAATCAATAAAAATATATTTAAAAAAAAAATCTGTAGCTAATCTTGCTCTACTACTGAGACAAAAGCCTTCTTATTACTCTAACCCAGCCAAGGGCAAACTACGGCCCGCGGGCCGGATCCGGCCCGTTTGAACCAATACTCCATGATTTATTAAATTTCCCCTTCTGACTAAAGGAACTCCGGTAGTTTCTTCAAATGTATCCTTTCATCAATATTCAGCTGAATATTCAAATATTATGCACATATCTGGAGTTCATTTTCTGTGTAGTTTTTTGTTACTACTCTAGACCCTATAGCTTTCCCTGACTCTCAGTTCTATCTCCTCAGCTCAGGAGAACCGATTGGTCTTAGCTGGCTTTCCTTCCTGTTCTGTGTCCTAGAGTCTCTCTCCAGGCAGCAACCACTTTAGGGCTCACATCATTGTTTCCTGTCTCCTAAAGATCAAGTTCCTTCATTGTCTGATGTCCAATGCCTTAAAAATCATTGTTTCATATTTTTGTCAAGTTATTTTAGCTGTTGCGGTTGAAAAAGTAAATCTGAGCCCTCTTGTTTCATTATCATTGTAAGAAGAAATTTGAAACAAGCTATTTTTAATAAATAGAATTTATGAGATTTAAATATCTATGTTATTATGTATAAGAAATAAAAATAACTGCTTTTATCTAAAATAACTGGCAAAAGTCACTAATCCATGAGATTAGATTTTAACAAAAAATGATGAATTATAAGAACTTGCAATTCCTTTAACAACTGAAATTATGAACCAAAGAAGTACATTTTATGATGCCTCTCTTTTTAATTCCATAAAAATATTATTTTTCTTTCTTCAATATTTTATTATCAATGAACCCATGAATTGGATAATAATTATTCATTTCATTTGTGGAGAATTATATGTGTGACTTTGAAAATCTTATTATTTAACTTAATTATTTCCTCTAGGTTTGAAACTTCTTCATGGTCCCCAAGATATGGATTTAGCTGCTTTCCTGCTGTGTATCTTCAATGTTTGGTTTAAGCATCTGAAGAGTTAGCTGATGAAAATTACCAAAGAAATGCCAAATTCTCGTTGCCTGGTAACAGGTATTAGTAGGACAGAGAGTATAGATAGGTTCTGTCTCTTCAGATATCCTACTTTGGAGAGGAAAAACCCTCTAGCAAGCAAAAAAGTAAATTGTATAAAATTATTGGGGGAACATAATATAATAATATGCACCAATGCAGTGTTTTTGTGAATAAATTCTATAAATTATGAATAAATGTTGTGCCAATGTGCATTAGGCACTACTTAGAGAGAAGAAAAAGTAAAGATACCTTGCCTTTGAGAAACTTACAGTCTAACACAAATCTTGTGACACCCTGCAGTAGTATTCTAGTAAAGATGCTTTCAATTTTTAAAGGTTATCTTTATTGTTGAAAGTATTACAGATGTCCCCTTTGTTTTTTTCCCCCCGCTTGACCCCCTCCACCCTGCACCTGCCCCTCCCAAGCCTTCAAAGCACTATTATCTGTGTCCATGGGCTATGCATATCTACACTAATAAAAGAGAAACATGGTAATTGGCGTACGACCGCTACCCTTCCCATTGGCTAATCAGCGTATCCTTATGCAAATTAACTGTCAGCCAAGATGGCGGCCGGCAGCCATGCACTGAAGCGAGCAGGGAGGTTTGCTTCCTCCAGGGACTGCAGACTCCAAGTTCCCGCCTCTCAACTGCAACTCTAAGCAACTATTACTATGTTGCAAATAAGAAGCTAAACAAAAGCGGCTTTCAGTCAGCCCCGGACCGCAACATTGTATCCATGTTTTCAGCAGCGAGGCCTCAGAGCTAAAGCTGGCCCAGAATAAAAAAAAAAAAAAGAAAACAAGGAGCGGTTGGGAGCTTTTAGTCAACTGCCAGTGGGAAAACAGCCCTCAGCCCCTCAGCCAGCCTGGCCAGGCACCCCAGTGGGGACCCCCACCCTGATCCAGGACACCCTTCAGGGCAAACCAGCCGGCCCCTACCCATGCACCAGGCCTCTATCCTATATAGTAAAAGGGTAATATGCCTCCCGGCACCGGGATCAGCGGAGCAGCGAGGCTCCCGGCACCAGGATCAGCATGACAGGGGGCAGCGCCCAAACCTCCTGATCAGCCCTGCTCTGTGCCTGATAGGGGGGAGCTCCCCAATCCCCCGATCGCCCTGCGGCTCTGTGTGTGACAGGGTGCAGCGCACCAACCCCCTGATCGGCCCTGCTCTGTGTGTGACAGGGTGAGGCGCCCCAACCCCCCGCCCCCACGGGCCCTGCTCTGTGTGTGACAGGGTACAGCCATAACCACTCCATCGGCCCTGCCCCGAGTGTGACAGTGGTGGCGCCCCAACCCTCTGATCGGCCCTGTTCTGTGGGTGATAGAGGGTGGCGCCCCAATCCCCCTCCACAGGCCTTGCTCTGTGTGTGACAGGATAGAGCCATAACCTCCCCATTGGCCCTGCCCTGAGTGTGACAGGGTGCAGCGCCCCAACCCCCTGATCCGCCCTGCTGTGTGTGTGACAGGGGGCGGTGCCCCAACTCCCCTATCGGCCCTACTCTGTGAGTGAAAGCGGGGAGCTCCTCAACCCCCTGATGGATCCTACTGTGTTAGTGACAGGGGGCAGCGCCCCAACCCCCTGATTGGCCCTGCTCTGTGCGTGACAGGGGGTGGCGCCGCAACCTCCCCATTGACCCTGCCTTGAGTGTAACAGGGGGCGGTGCCCCAACTCCCCTATCGGCCCTACTCTGTGAGTGACAGCGGGGAGCTCCTCAACCCCCTGATGGATCCTACTGTGTTAGTGACAGGGGGCAGCGCCCCAACCCCCTGATTGGCCCTGCTCTGTGCGTGACAGGGGGTGGTGCCGCAACCTCCCCATTGACCCTGCCTTGAGTGTAACAGGGGGCGGTGCCCCAACTCCCCTATCGGCCCTACTCTGTGAGTGACAGCGGGGAGCTCCTCAACCCCCTGATGGACCCTGCTCTGTTAGTGACAGGGGGCAGCGCCCCAACCCCCTGATTGGCCCTGCTCTGTGCGTGACAGGGGGTGGTGCCACAACCTCCCCATTGACCCTGCTTTGAGTGTAACAGGGGGCGGTGCCCCAACCCCCCAATCAGTCTACCCTGAGCGTGACTGAGGGTGGCATCGCAACCTCCTGATCTGCCTTGCTCTGTGCATGACGGGGCGGCGCCCCAACTCCCCAATCGGCCCTGCTCTGAGCCTGACCAGGGGCTGCACCTAGGGATTGGGCCTGCCCTCTGCCACCCGCAAGCAGGCCTAAGCCAGTAGGTCGTTATCTCCCGAGGGTTCCCAGACTGCGAGAGGGCACAGGATGGGCTGGGGGACTCCCCTCCCCCCGAGTGCACAAATTTTTGTGCACCGGGCTTCTAGTATTGCATATATGTTCCCCGGTTAATTTCTCTCACTCCCCCATTTCATTTTGTGTTTAATATAGTGACCACTTAAAATTGGTTCTTTCGATTTCCATATTTGTTCAAAAATAAATTATTCACTAAAGTGTCTGGATGTATATAAGACAGAATAAAAGAACACTGAAAAGCACTGGTGATTCCATTCATCCGAATAATGAGGCTAAATCTTTCCAAATTTTGGCTTCCAAACATTTATCCTTTATTAATTGGACATTTTAATATATATATAGTGAAAAAGTTATACTGAATCATTTAGACAGTCTCATTTACCACAGCTCGATGAATTAATCATTGTGAATCACAATACACCAGAGGGCTTTTTTCATGATTTCAAGATTCCCATAGACATCTGCCTCCTTAACACTTGTACTTGGATGTTTCAAAGTCAAATCAACATTGTCAAAATCAAATACATTGTATGATTCTTAAATTTAATCCTATCCTATATAATAAAGAACTAATATGCTAATTAAACCAAATAGCAGAACAACCATCTGGACAATCTTCCGGATGAAGCCCCTTGCATGAATTTCATGCATCAGGCCTCTAGTAAAATAATAAGCAGTTCCATCTAGATTTCAGTTCCATTTTTCCTAAAAAGACTTTACTCATACCTATCTTCACATCTAGATTTCAGTAAGCTGAGAGTTATTTTTACTCCTCTGTTCTTTAACCTCCAAATATAATTTATACCACCAAGTTATCAAATTGACTTTTGCAATATCTGCTATCTCTCTTCATTTCCACTAGCTCATGTTACCCTAGCTTATGCTATTACAATCCCTGTTTCCTCAAGTATATTCTTCACTTCCTCCAATATGTTCCCCACACCTTAGTCAGAGCAATCTTTTCAAAACAAAATCTAATCATCTGTTGCAACCCCACATACATCATATGCTTAAAACAATTTAGCTTCCACTGATCTTTAGTTAAAAAAATATAATTGACATGGACTACAAAGTCTGGTTAAAATTTTGATTCAACATTCTATTCTTAGCCACACTAAACTTCTCTTAATTTATCAAAATGATCTTCTTTCATAGACTTTTACATGTGCTCTTCCTTCTGTCTATAACTTTTTTTTTACCAATAACTAATCTCCCTTCTGTATAATTAATTTTAATTCCTACACATCCTCTGACCTCAGTTCAATTATCATTTCTTCAAGAAAGCATTCCTTTTTCCCCTAAATTAGTCTAGGCCTTGCCATTATGTTTTTTTCACAGCAGCTTGTACTTTTCTTCACTGTACTTATAACAGTTGTAAATTTTAGAATTATTTGTGCTACTATTTAGGTTCTCTTGTTTTCCAAATGAGCAGTAAGATCCAAGGGGGAAGAATTACGCTCACAGTGGAATGAAAGACAACCCGGCAGCAACTTACATGTACCCCTTGACTGAGGACCAGAGGAATGAAGGAATATTACTGGATGCCTCTGCAGACATATATGTTCTATGTAAGATGGTCCACCACCAGCACTCAAAAGCTTGGTACTACTGAGGCTGCTCACCTAGTTAAGACACCATCATGGGGAATTGGGAAAAAAGTCCATAATTGACTAAGATTGAGTTTCTGCAAGCTAGTGAAATTGACTTATGGAAAATGTTAAGAGAGATTTCTTACAAACTGTAATTTATAAAGACTGAAATTTGCATCTATTGTTCCTTCATTATATACAATTACAAAAACAGCAACAATTCAATTTTCATCCATTCAAAATACAAAGGAAATATTAAGCAAGTTTCCAAAACAGATTTCTTCTCTTTTTACCTTTTTTAGTCTTTACTTTTTAAATCTCAGTTGAGAGGAACAGGGAAAAGGCAGTCTCTTTAGTCATGAAAACTTACTAGAGTTGGCAAATTACACTTCATCCTATTGTAAGTGGAATTTCACTAATTCCTAGTGAGGGACGTGGTAAATGCCACAGACATTCAGCTCTGACTCCCTCTGATGCCATTTAATGAGCTCCCTGCTGTATTTAGTTATGTAAATACTGTTATTGCAAAGTCTGCTGAAGATTACGGCTGTGTTTCCATCAATGTAAGCACAATATCTTTACCCCTGACAAGTGTCCTCAGGGCATTGCAGTTTGGTCCTTGTTGCTATTTCTGTTATTTATGTAAAAATAATAATAATAATAATAATAATAATAATAATAGAATCTTTTAAAATAGCTGTTTCACAGTGATTGTAGCACTTTCAGACCAAAGAGAAAGCATGTAGATAAATTCAGAATTGCTTCCACATATAAACCTATTAGATTCAGGTAAGATTCACTGAGGTCATTTATTCCCCCTGTGACACTTTAAGGAAGGACACTTACTATTCTAAGTTTTCCCCAGCAACCATTAGATTTTGCCTATTAAATTATAGGGAAAATTGTAGATACCTGATTTTAGATCAGTTTTGATGACTAGTCTTTCAGGTATGGCTATTCCTAGCATTTATCAGTTTGAAAATATTTATAGAACACGTATTTTGTATTAGACATTGGGCTACATCCTAAAAATACGATGGTGAGAAGACTAAAGCTCAGAATAGAAAGGGCGGGCTATATAAAGGTAAAATTGTATGTCTTACATATATGTGTTATTGGCTTAACATTTTTAACTCCTACAAAGTAGATGTGAACTTGAGAGGCCAGAAAACTCTTTTGCTCTCTATGTCTGTGACATGAACTGATTAAAAAACTCTTGACTCCAGTCAAGTGATCTTTAAGGAACTGCTGAAATCTGTGGGGAAAAAATGATATACAGGGATGACAAGAAACTTTAAAAATAACTGATGTTGTCAGGTATCCCAGTAGACCTGTATGGCATTGACTTTAAAAGGATACTACAGAATGGTATCATTCCCTTAATCAAGTGACTGAGGACTTATCAGAGCAGGAGGACTATATTTGAATTCTAATTTCCAGGAGAGCTGCTAAAAAGGAACAGCATGGAAGGTAATTTTAAGGTGTCTGTTGTTATGCCCAGATTTCAAGATTCCCAAGAAACCACATCAGGGAGCCAGCCAATCCGATGCAAAAGCATAAGAATCTGTATTTCAAGCTAGCTTGAGCTCTCCATCCACCAGACTCACCGACACATCGGCTAGCCAAGTGACCAAGAGACCAAACCCCGCCTAGAGACGGGTTTTAAAGTGGGGGGTTGGAGTAAGGGGAGGAGAAAGGACTGTGCTCTGTCGATTGGGCAGGCGCAAGTCGATGTCTTGTTCCTGAGTGTGGCTAGCAGAGTCTTAGACTTCCGGGAAGAACCTTCTTGCCAAGCACGTGGCCAAGGTCGTAGCCCTTACCCTGGGGCAAGGTGGAGGGTGTAGCCCTCGCCCTTTCATCTATCTTGGACTTTAAATTTCTTTTTTTAAAAATGGCCTATACCTAGAAAGGAATAGCAGTTACAGTAGTTGTTGTTAGCTCCAGTGGTCAAAGCAGAGGAAACCTTTGACAATTGCAAAAGTCTCCCAATGTTTATTGGCCAAAAATGCACTTTTGAACTTGAAAGCGGAGTGAAACAAGAAATTATTATAGTGAAATAAGAAATAGCTCTGCCAAATCTAAAACAATGATGTTCTAACTTAGCTTTTCAGAGTATAAAGGTAGAAAATTGTATTATTTTGGTTTTGCTTATCATGAAATGGTGAAGTTGAAGATTACATGTTAGACTATATATCTACAAGGATTATTTCATGCTGAAGTTTGGGATGTGTTTGGCAATCAGAAAGGAGATCAAGACTAAAACTGTGACAATCATAATACCATAAAAGTAAAGTTCCTTTTTGCATCCATTTTCCTCTTTGCTAATGTTACATAATATTTTTGCATCCATTTTCTTCTTTGCTAGATGTTACATAATAATTTTGCATAGAAAGAAGTCATGGCAAGAATTTGTGATGGTGAAGTGCCATCATTATTTACTGCCTGTAAGCAAAGACACTTGTTCAAACATGCATACAACTCTACTTTAATTCAAGGTCTACCAGTAGTTCACCTCCGTACAACTTAAGTGCTCTCTGATCCTAAGGTCCAGGGAAAGAGATGGGAAGAAAAATGTGAGTAAAGCCCTTTTGGGAGAAATGAAAATGTGTCTATTATCTACCTGTACTTGTCAAACTGCAAGTTGTCCACCTTATCCTTTCCCCTCTTCATGGATATTTAGCTGACCAGGTTACATTTCCAGCCTCTCAGCTATTTCAAGTCACTTAACTAACTTTTTTCCCAATAGTATATGAGCTGAATGGCCTGTGTAAATCTTCTTCACTAGCTTATTAGTGATGGTTGCCTGCAATTTTTTAAAAAATATATATTTTTATTGTTTGCAAAGAGGAATGCAGAGATACACAGAAACATCAATGATGAGAGAGAATCATTGATCGGCTGCCTCCTGCACCTCTCACACTGAGGATTGAGCCCACAACTTGGGCATGTGCCCTGACCTGGAATTGAACAGTGATCTCCTGGTTCATAGGTCACACTGACCTGGCTGCAATTCTTTTCTCTGAGCTAGATGGTGGATGAGCCTACAACCCAGCTTTAGTCAGGATGGCAAGAGAATATAAAGGATGGTGCACAAGAAGGAGAAAGGCACCTGAATTTGTGAATTACTATTTGTAGCAGAGCAACTCTCTGAACCAAAACAGCTGGAAATTTCCACCGCAGAGAAAATTAGCTTCTATCATGTTAAGCTACTATATTCTGAAGAGGAATTTGTTTAAGCTGCATTGTGTTTACCATAACTAATTCATTTATGTATTTGGCCTCTTGCAGCCTAGGAAATAAACTACTCAGCCATGTGCTTTGGTCTGTCATGATTATTACAATTTTGAGCAAAGACGGAGGACACTACTCTTGCAGTTGAGGGGGACAGCACAGATGACAATTTGTGGATCTGCTGTTACTCGTTGTTGTTGCTACTGTTGTTTGTGAGGACAAAAGATTTACTAGTATATTAGTTATTATTATCTTTCCACTCCAAGTCTACCTTTCTATACTCTACTTCTTGCTGGCTCTCTGCATGGCACATTTCTCTTTGCCAGCTGGCTGTGTACTAGAAGACTGGGAGGCCGGGAGAGGGGCCAGACATCAGTCTTTGATTTTTCTGTTTGGCTTTCTGATATCATTAGTGTCATCCTAGAAAAGTTTTTTTTTTTTAAATTTTGTTTTATTGCTTAAGGTATTACAAAGAGTATGACATATGTCTCCTTTTTTTATTTTTTGCCCCTTGACCTTCCCCCGTCCTCCCCTACCCCCCCCCCCCCAGTATCTTGTGTCCATTGGTTATGCTTATATGCATGCATACAAGTCCAGTTGATCTCTTAAAGCACCCCCCCCCGCCCCAACCCTCCCCGCTGTAGTTTGACAGTCTGTTCAATGCTGCTCTGCCTCTGTATCTATTTTTGTTCATCAGTTTATAATGGTCTTTATTATCCATAAATGAGTGAGATCATGTGGTATTTTTCTTTCATTGACTGGCTTATTTCACTTAGCATAATGCTCTCCAGTTCCATCTATGCTGTTGCAAATGGTAAGAATTCCTTCGAAAAGTTTTTTTTTTTTCATTTGGCAGTATCTGTTCCATTGGCACCTGCTGCATTTAGTACGAAGTTTTTTCAATGCTTGCAACTAAATTTATGACTCTCCAATCAAAGAGCTGGTATCCCTCTTAAAAGGTCTGGTTCTAGCTCCATGGTACATTGTCCTCTTAACTCAGAGAAACCAGCACCAGCGGGGGAGTATCTCCTTTTCTGAGGTCTGGGTTTCAGAGACTTTCTTCTAAGTATCTAAGTACTAATGATTTCAAATAATTCCAACCCCTTACTTTTTCTCCCTGTCATAAGAGAAATTAACTACTTTGTGCAGCTGCTAATTTCATATTTTAGTGCTCACTCTTTGCCTTTGCAATTCCCTAATACTTTATTAACAATCCTTTTTATTAAATTTTCTCTCTTTAAATAACATGACTCTATCTCCTAATTAAAGCCTATCTGATATAATTAAGAAGAAAATGAAGACATTATATATATTGATATCTTATACAATGATTTTCCCTCTTAGTTCCTCTTCCCCTTGACCTTTCTTACAACTCACTAATTTAATAGAACCAATAATTACTGACTCAGAAAATAGACTTCATAGCAGAAATCAGAGAAGACTAAATAACTGGCATTTATGCGACAAATATAAAGACATACATGACATATTATAGAGAATACCTTATGAGTAATAGTTAATCAGCTAGTCAAAACTAACTGCAGGAGTAAAATGGGGTCACAAACTCTAATGTTCAGGCAGTTAAGGTAAATGAGTGAAGCAGACAAGGTGTAAAAGAAAAATCCAGCAGAAGAATGGCATGGCAATAAATGACAACTGGCTTATGTCCTCAACATCAGGAAGCCAATAAAAAATGGAAGGAACTACCAAACTGGACAATGTCAGCTCATCAAAGGATGACAGCAGGTCAAAAATGGCAGTGGTGGCTGAGTCCCGGGTTTCTGGGCTGATATATCAGTTTCAGCCACAGCTGGCTCGGCCTATGTCCATTGGTGCCCATGACGAAGAGGGCTCAGCTTGCATGTGGAAGGCCCTCACTTCCATTGCACTCCTGGGGGTGGGAGTGAGCATGCTGAATGTCTTTCTGACATGGCACCATGCACAAGAGGCTGAGATCATTGCTTATCCCCATCTCTGCATCAGGCCCAAGTCCTTTCCCTGGGGAGCTGGTAACCATATTCTATTCCATAATCCTCATACGAATGCACTTCTGATCGGCTATGAAGATAAATAAAGAGAACCTGGACCACTATCCAGTGGGGACCACAGTCGGGTTTGGACCATTATTCTGCATGCGGACCACAAAAGTGTATGGGATCTTAAGCTGACCTTCTTTCCTAATATCATATGATGACTAGAATATACTATTCTTCCATCTCTTTGCTTATGGAAGGAGATGGCTCAAATAAATAACTTAGATTGGACATAAAAAAAGAGAAAACAGCCATTGTCTGGGCAACAGCAAGTGTCTGGACAATTAGTACTGTGTGGGAACAATGACCTATTGGTCTTCAAACTTTGGATATAGTCTTTTGCAAAAAAGCAAAAAATTTGGATTTTTATCTGAAATCATCTTAGTTGTAAATGTTTCACTTTTCAACTTTTGGAAAAGCATTCTGAAGACAAATCATGATGTTGGGCCTGACCTGATCTAGGTATCAGCTTGTGACTAATGGACAAGACATTTGTATTCCTCTGAAATAGAGATCTTATCAAGCCCCAAGTATAGGTTAAAACAGAAATTCTTGGGAAACTTGGGCAAATGTGTTTAGGTAGAAGAAATTTAATAAGAGTCAGAGAGCTTTTTATAGGAAATTAGATTGACTTTTATACCCCCAGAAGGTACTCAAGTTACGTACTCAATAACAACTGACAAAGGAATGAGAAAGTTCCACAGCTTTTTGAGATCCAGCATGGTGGGAAATAGCAGAATTATCTGTACATAAGTTAACTTAAGAATCTGAGGGAAACTCGGAAAATTGAATAAACCTTGATATCATGAATGATAAATACTACAACTATTAACAACATGGACAAAACAACTAAACACGGGACAGGCATGAAGACATATTGTTGGATACCAGCATGGATGACTGACAACATTAAGATCCAAAAGCCATCGACCCATCATGACACATTGGTTACATAAGATCCTAGAAGATCAGATGCTACTCTGTGGAAAAAAGGATCTCTGAATTAACTGAGATTAAGTTTCTACCACCTTGCAGAATGCTAATTGCTAAAACTTCAATGGAATTAAAAAACTAAAGATAATTTTAACATTGCTTACCTGAGTGTGCCTTTGGAGATTCGTGTCTGCTACAAACTGATTGAACGTAAATCTTAGCTTTCTAAATCTGCACTGAAAAGAACAAATATGTATTTTTAGAAGACATTTTATGCTGCTGACTTTAAAATTTATATCTCTAGCCCTGACCTCCCCCTTGAGCTCTAGCTTCTTAGCTCTAATTACCTTATTTGGCAACTTTACTTGTTTGCTAATTCGTAGATGAGCAAACCAAACTCTTCATTCTGCCAACTCTCCCAAATCTAATCCCTTCCTCAGTACTCTCTTCCTCAGGACTGGGACCACCATATGTTTGCTACTCAAGTCAAAAACATAGGAGAACCCTGGCCTGTGGTTCTCAGTGGTTAGAGCATCAGCCTGAGCACCAAAGGATCATGAGTTTGATTCTGGGTTAAGGGCACGTACCTGGATTGCAAGTTCAATTCCAGGCCCCAGTTGGGATGCATGTGGAAAGCAACCAATCGATGTGTTTCTCTCATCAATGTTTCTCTCTCTTTCTTCCCCTCCCTCTCTTCCACTCTCTCTACTAGTAAAAATCAATGGAAAAAATATCCTTGGTGAGAATTAAGAACAACAACAAAAAAACCAAGGCCCAGCCTTCATGGCTCAGTGGATAGAGCATCGACCTGCAGACTGAAGGTCCCAGGTTCAATTCTGGTCAAGGGCGCGTGCCTTGGTTGCAGGCTCCTCCTCAGCCCAGGCGAGGGTTGGGGCTCATGCAGGAAGCAACCAGTCAACGTGTTTCTCTCACATCAGTGTTTCTCTCTATCTTTCCCTCTCTCTTCCACTCTCTCTAAAAATCAATGGAAATGGAAGAATGTCCTCAGATGAGGATTTAAAAAACAAACAAACAAACAAACAAAACCTAGGAGACATTCTTTTCTCCCCCCTGCCTTCCCCCCCATAATCCTCATAAATTCTATACAAGGTTGATTACTGTGGACTTTACCTCCAAGTATAGTCTCTATCTGTCTACTTTTCTCCATCTCTATTACGACCACTCTCAATCAACCCTCATAATCTCTTGACTGTACCACTACATTAGCCTTCCTGTGGTATGCAGAGCCAGCCCATAACAATCCATGAGAACCAATTACATTTTCAAGAATTTTGCAAGTCAAAATGTGTTGGGTTCGTAGCTTAAAATTGCCCATGAATGGAAACATTTACACCATGAAAATAAATGAACAAATCAGGGCTTTTCCTCCTCTCCAGAGATCAAATTAGTAAACACATCAATATATTACTGTTCCTGTTTCCACATTTGTATCTCTTCAATCCATTGACTTTACAACAGCCTATGTAGTTTTTTAACAAATGAAACATGTTGAGTGTCTGCCCTGTTTAAAATCCTCTAAGAGTGTCCTGTTGGACCTACAAATATCCAAAATCCTAAAGGAGGTTTAAGAAATTCATTCACTCCCTTCCCTTCTGGCTTCAACTCTTACCTCTCCCTGCCCCTTTTTCCACACTTCAGAGATGTTGGTCGTCATTTTGTCTCTCTGGAACATTAGACTGTTTCTGATTTGGAGCCTGTACACCAAACGTTCCCCCTTCCTAGAATGGGCTTCACTTATATCTTGGTTGGTTCTTTCCTGTCATTCAGCTCTTAGTTAAAATGTCATTTATTCAACAAGGACTCTGAACTGCCCAATCTGTCTCTGTCTAAATCATGCTTCCTCACACCCTAATGATTTTTCTTTATAGCCTTCATCACTATTCAGTTATAGTATTTATTTACTTACTTACTTATTTACTATTTATCTCTCTCATTAGAATGTAAGTTCTGTGAGAACAGGTGACTTTTTCTAACCGTTCTTTCCTCAGTACCTAACAAATGATTTGCAGTCACCAATACTTTTGAATATAATAAAAATATTTTATTCTTACCCAGAATTCCAACATTGATCAAAAGTTGTTTTTGTTGTTTTGTTATTAGTGTATTTATAACTTCGTAAAGCCTTAATTTGGAAAAATCAAGGCATCCTGAATAATTAACAATGTTTTTTTCTCAAGTATAAAGATTCACTGGAATACTCTTTCTGTACAATCCCAAGTTCTAGAAAATCAGAGCATTGTCATGCGAAGTCCCTCCATGATTCCAACACAGGATAAAAGGCTGGTAGAAGCACTGATGCATGGACATGGCATTTGCTGCTTTGGACTATAATTTATCTGTTTATTTTTCTGTTGTTGCATTAGATCTAACTTCCTCCAGGGCAGGGGTCATTCTTTTACGTATTTTGTATTCCTAATACTGATCCAATGCTTTCACATACTAGGGCTCCACAATGTTTGTGGAATTAAAGTGCGTTTAATGATTAAAGATGTTTCTAGAATTTATTAGAGCCCTAAATAATGAGCAGTTTGTCTTATTTTGGAAATGAATCTAAAATGGAGAAGCAGAACAAACAAGGTATCAAATCAAATAGGTAGAAGATGAATGATTTGAGGTGTTAAGAAATAGCTACACTATACAAACCGAATGTGTATTTATCCTAAATGAAATGGGGAAAAAGAATTTATAAAAATCACTTTTAGAGGTAATGCTACCTTTTTTTTGTCTGGAATCAGGGTCCTAAAATCATAATCAGTTTTAAAAGATTATCACAAAAATGTTTTCTAAGGTGGTGGGATCAACAGGATTGACAAGATCTTCTCGTTTGCAGAGTATTGATATGCTATTTAAGCTAATGGTTGGAACTGAACTGAAGAATACAAGAGGTAGCTGGGCTTAAAATTTCATAGGGAAAAGAAGAAAAGAAAAGAAAGATACTGGAAACAGAGTGACCTGAGAAGGGATTGGTGAAAATTCCAAGAAGGATTTCTAGTTGATTGCTATACAATATGTGATAAAAATCCTGCCCTTCAGCAATCCTATAAAATGTTCAATACATTCCCATTTGCTCATTAATGCTTTTGAGATAATAGTTTCTTTAGGAAGGGTAATATCTAGATTTTATTACTTCATATGGATTCAGTAACTAGAAATAGTTTTCTTTCCCTGAAGCATCCATTAAAAAAAAATAGGTCTCTATTTTTCAGTAACCTTAGCAAAAAGTTGCCTGTTTTAAGAGCATGCATGGTTTCCCATTGCTCTTAGAATAAATATCAAAATCCTTAATAGAGACTACTAAACCCTAATCTAACCCATGATTATCTCTGAAGGTCAATCTTCTCTTCATTTTCACCTTGCTCTCTGCCACTCTGACATATTGGCCTTCAAAATCCATCAAATATTCCCATGTTACTTGTTGTCACAAAGGTCTTTACTACACAATTTCTTCTTTCTAGAATGTGCTTTCTTCCACCTTTCACCTTTACCTATTGCCCTTCATTCATTCTCAAATATCAGTTCAAGAATTGGTTCAGCAGGGAAGTCTTTCCTGACTGTACATTCTATAGCAAATTTGATATACAACTATGTTTATCTTTTCAGAGCTTGTGCCTCTGTTTATAATTATATACTTATTAGTGTGATAACTTGCTTAAGGTTTGAATACTCTACTAGGCTGGAAACTTCTTGAGAGAGATGTCATTTTGAAATTATCATTTTATCTCAGTGACTGGCACATAGTAGGTGCTCAACCACATAAAATGCCTCTTCTCGTACCTCCCTGACCTTTCATTCTTTATCTCTTTAGCAAGTTCATTTTTCTCTCCCTGATCATTAAATGTTTTAGCTCCTCAAGGTTTTGTCCTAGGTCTTCTCTTCTCATTCCTTACTCTTCATAAGATGATTTCATTCAATTTAATGGATTTAATTACCACCTATACAAAGATCACACTCAAATGTCTCACCCAACCAAACCTCTTCCATAACTCTAAATTTATTTGTTTAATAGCTGACTTTATCTTACCAAATGATTATCATATTGATAAATCAAATTTAACATGTCTAAGGCTGACCTCATGATTTTTCCACTGTAAATCTGTTTCTCCAAAATCCCACTCACTTGTGCTAAAAATCTGGTAGCTATGCTTATGGAAATAAATGCAAGTATCTTTAGTTCTTCCTTGATCGAAATTATAGTTGATAACAGAGGTCAGAGAAAGGAATGGAAATTGTTGACACAATTGCTTTTTAGTGTGCAAAGCACTGGCTAGTCATCGTCATCAACTTAGCAGATAAGGAAGGTCAGTAAATATTTGCTTCAGTAGAACTTCTTATTGATATGTAGGTGTTTTTAATATATTTTAATAGAAGTCCTTTCTCAGTTGTGTGTGTTATACATGACTTGATATTTGGAAAATTCATTAAAGCATAACTTGTCAGTTCATGAGGCAGCTAGAAAGTTCCATATAAATATTAAATAAGAGTTCATTATATTCAGGAGGTATATTTATTCCTCAGGTAGTTTTACAGGTAGCTCAGGACAAGCACAATTACTCTCAATTTCTTTGAATTATAAAGCATTGGATCACTAAAAATAGTCACTTAACCAAGATGAAAAGCTAAATACAATACATAATTTTATTTAGGTTACAACTGGGTTCCTCTTAGGAGAAAGTGGGTGTGAAATATACACCCCCTTGACAGAATGAGATCACTGTACTTGATCAGATCGCTCAAAGGAGATGAAGAGCAGGGCTTCATTGCACTTCAGAGACACTGGGTCTCTTGGCCACATTCCACCTCCTGCTTTACTGCAAAGTAGAAAAAGGAAGGTTTATGCACATGTCTAGGTGTATGTCCTGCCCTTTTCACTAAATCAAGAGGAATAAGTCCACTTGGTTACAAACCCGTGAGCTCTTGAACTTTCATCTGTCTACATCAGTGGTTCTCAACCTTCCTAATGCCTCATGTTGTGTTGACTCCCAACCATAAAATTATTTCGTTGCTACTTCATAACTGTAATTTTGCTACTGTTATGAATCATAATGTAAATATCTGATATGCAGGATGTATTTTCATTGTTACAAATTGAACATAATTAAAGCATAGGGTTTAATCACAAAAACAATATGTAATTATATATGTGTTTTCCGATGGTCTTAGGCGACCTCTGTGAAAGGGTTGTTCAACCCCCAAAGGGGTTGCGACCCACAGGTTGGTGACCCACAGGTTGAGAACCACTGGTCTAGATTATTGTGCCTTAGAAAGGTATGTTCTATTCTTTCTCAGGTCCATGAAGGTACCACAAAGTTCTTGTTAATCATCAATACAAAGTTTGCCCTGTCTTGTGGGAAAAAAATATTAAATTGAAAAATCTCAAAAGGGTCAAAAATAGATTGTAATTGTGATCATGGTTGTTTCAACGTTTCTGAACATTTTCCAGCCTTCAGTATAAAAGCACCCTAAGGCCACCAGATTAAAATTAATCAAAGCCTTTGCAGGGCTTACTGATCTTTGGGCACAAGGAGAAGCAGGCTCCAATGTCAATCCACAGGCCTCTAGGAGTCTGGTGGGAAGGAATGGAGCCCAATAGAGCTAGATCTGCCTCCCGACATTATTCATGGCAGAGAGGGAGCAGGTGTTCTCTGTGTGGGTCCTTTGCAGGGAAGGCCCATTAGTGATGGCAAAAATAAACATGGCTGGTGCAAGGTGGCACATGAAAAACAGGAACTACAAAAATGTTCACAGATCTAAATGGGATCCATTTAAAAAGAATACCTTATCTGAATGCTCATACTGATTCATTACACCATTTAATCAGCATCATCACTCACTTGGTTTGTCTCCTACATCACACATTGTTACTTATCCATTTTCTCTGCTGGTTCATTCTCTTCTTCCTGACTTTATTATTTGATTTCTTTTTCTCTTCTCTATCTGTTCTCACTCTCGGCAACTTCACCCAGTATCATGGGTTTAAATGCCATCTATTTTGAATCTCCAGTCCATAATGCTCCCCAACACTTGAGATTTATTTTTTAAACTACCTACTGGAATCACCACTTGGATGTTTAAATATACCTGCAAAATAAAAATTAAACTCGTATTGTGCCCCCAACCCTTCTTCTCTGCCTCATACACAGCCTCCTCGATCACTAATGATACCATCTCAGCCTTCCATTTGTTCAGGACAAACATTTTGAATTTTCTTTTTTCTTATGACCTATATCCAACCTTCCAGAAAATCCTGTTTGTTTTCTCTTTAAAATATATTCAGAGTCTGAATGTTTCCCATAATTTCTACTCTTACTACTCTTATGTATTGCTATTTCTTATTTGGAAGATTCAATAGACCTCCTAACAGTACTTCTTGCTCTAATGCCCAACCCAACTAAGTCAAGTCAGAGCATAGCAGACAAAGCATCCTTTTACTATGTAGGTCAGATTGCAGTAAGTAGGTCACGTCTTTATTTCTCACAAAATTCTCCAGTGGCTCCTCATACAATGGCCTACTAAGATCATCATATGTCCCCACTTCCCCGCTCTGACATCATCTGTTCCTCATTTTACCCCTCTAACCAATCCCACCTTGTTTTTTTTTTCTACTCTAGCCGCAGGGCCCTCTTTACTGTTTCTCAAATACTCAAGCAAACACTCACCATATAGACTTTGCACTGTTTCCTCTGCCTGGAACAGTCTTCCCCCAGATACTCACATAGCTAACTCTTCACATCCTTCTCAGATGTCCCTTTTCCAATGAAGTGTATGATCATTCTGTTGAAAACAGTAGCCCACCACCACTAGCCCCCCACTCCTGCTCATTCCCAGTAATAATCCCCTCTCGTGCCACCTTAATTTATTTTTTCCCCATAGTATTTACCATTTGCCAGTTCTTTGCATGCAGTACATTTTACTTTTTATTGTTTACCCCATTCTCATAATAGAATATAGGCTCCATGGAGGCAAAGGTCTTTTTTTTGTACCTGATATTTTCCAAACACATAAAATAAGGTTTGACTCAGAGCAGGTGCTTAATAAATATTTGCTGAATTATTGAATAGAACTATTACATATTTACATATGTAAATTATTTAGTTTCAATTGTACCATTTAATGTTTAATTCTCTCCTAAACTGTATCCTCAGTAAAGGCAAGTATGATACCTATCTTCTTCACCATTTACGCCTAATATTAAATATACTATTGGGCATAGAGTAGGCACTCAAAATATTTGTTGTAGGAGTGATCACAAAATATAGCATTGACAGATCCTTTATAAATTACTAAAAAGATCTGCATGTGTTTTAAGCATGGCAGTTTCTGTATTCTGAACCCTTTCATCAAATCAGTCCTTTTCCTATGGCATGTTGTATTATTCACCAAAGGGTCATAATAGCAGCCAGCTGTTATGTCTGCCCCATAACTTACACATTTATCAATTGATCGGCCAATCCATCAGTCAACCTTATGGAGAACTTTGGGCAGAGCTTGTTAACTTTCAGAGTCCCTGGTCTTGATTCACAGAAATATTCAAGGTAATCCTTGCACCTAATTCCTATATCATTCATTTAGCAATTAACCTGGAACATTTTTCCAATAATTCTAATGATATTTTAAAACTTTTGTTGTAATTCAATTTGTGGTGTTTTTACTTGTGTATTTGTCACATTTCTCTCCAGTTTACAGGCTGCTTGAGATCAGGACCTACATCATATTTCTTTGAATCCTAATAATATAATATTTTTGCCCCTTAGGTTAAAAGTGCATGATTATAGCTTAAGCAATAACTTACATGTCTAAAAATCCTATCCTAATCTTTTTCTAAATATCCTAAAAAAATTGTCACTAATTGAGTTATCAAATGTTCCAATTATCTCAGAGGAACACTAGAAAAAAATATAGATAAAATTGGTCTGCATCACTATTACCAGAGTTATGAAATAACCAAATAATAGTTAAAACTACTAGTAATCAAAAAGAAATTCAACCAAGCGGATTTGAAGATAGAATTAGCTTTATTAAGTGATTCATGAATCAGGCAGCATCCCATCTAGCAATTTAAAGGGTGCTCTGAGGGGTTGTACAAAATGGAAGGGTTTTATAGAAAAGGGTTCATCGCAGCACAATTCACCATAGCTAAGATTTGGAAACAGCTTAAGTGCCCATCAGCAGATGAGTGGATTAAAACACTGTGGCACATCTACACCATGGAATACTATGCAGCTGTAAAAAAGAAAGAGCTCTTACCATTTGCAACAGCATGGATGGACCTGGAGAGCATTATGCTAAGTGAAATAAGCCAGTCAGAGAAAGATAAGTATCACATGATATCATTCATTTGTGGAATATAATGATCAACATAAACTGATGAACAGAAATAGATCCAGAGACACAGAAGCATCAAATAGACTGTCAAACCTCAGAGGGAAGGCAGGGGAGGCTGGGCAGGTGGGAAGAGATCAACCAATTAATTTGTGTGCATATATGCATAACCCCTGGACATAGACAATAGTGGGGTGAAGGCCTGGGCAGGCTGGGAGAGGTCAATGGGGGAACAGGTGAGGAAATGTAATACTTTCAACAATCAAGATTAAACGCACACACACACACACACACACACACACACACACACAAAACCCAAAACAAAACAAAACAAAAACACAAGGTGGTACAAGGGAGCTATTCACAAAAGAAGAAAAAGCATTATTTTTAGACCAGAACATCTTCTTGGGAAGAGACCAAGAATGGCAAGAGACAAGGCTTTTTCATTATACAGATTGACTCTTCTTTCTATGGGAAATGGGGAGGGCTCACATGACAGATTATTTTTGTTGTTGTTGTTGACCAGAAAATTCCAGGCTGCTGGAGTAAGGGGCTTTAGCATGAGTGACACCTTTCGGGGCCTATGGTTTTCTTCTGTAGCAGTAGAAAACATTTCCAAAGACCTCAATATAGAGGGATAACCTTAAATAAGGCTAGAGCTAGACTAGGCTACACATATACAGGCCAAAGGAAGCACAAGTCTGACAAAGAAAACCTGTGGTTTCAGAAAAAGAGCAAATAGGCAAAACAAGGGGGTCAGAGCAGACCTTAGACATGCTATCTTACCTACATTGACAAATTGAGTTTAAATGTTGCAGCTCTAAGGATATTCTTCTAAAGAGTTCTGTTTTAAATTAAAATCTCCAAGAATGCCTGCCAATAAGGCTCAAATTCATTAAGAAAAAAAATGATATGAAGATGTCTGTAAAATTCAAGGATGCATATTATTCATTATCTGTTTTTTTTTTTTCTTCCTGAAGAAACTAAGAAGAAACATTAGCTTTGACAGGAAACTGAAGCCTTGAAGTGATATTGGATGGAAGGCTCATTTTACAAAGACCTGAATTCCCTACAGGTTACTGCTGATCCAATTTGAAGTAATAATTTAAGGGTGGAAAAAATATCTCATTATCTGTCACTTTTCATCAAATTATTCTTAAAGATGCTATAATTATTTTATATTATGTCCTTTGTAATGTTTAAGTACCACCAAGAAAAGGGTGGTATTTCAGAGTGAAATTTTATTGAATTTGTTCATCTCCAATTATCAAACCTGTGTGATAGAAATGATAATAGAATGTTCTCTTCTCCCAACTCTGAAGTGGTATTAATGGGCCATTTTTGAAGCAGTTTTCTTTGTTAACTCAGTGAAGAATGACTCTTCCACAGCCTAAGTACAGAAAGAGATCTAGAAAGAACTTCAGAGTAGGCTTGCTGTGTGATTCTAAATTGTTCTATAACATATAAGAATGGCAATACCTGCCCCTCCCTTCTTCCAGGTCATTATCTGGGCCTTAAAGTAATATAAGATCTAACAGCTATCCATCAAAAGCACTATTTAGCTGTAGAGATATTCATGCTGTTTGTCAGAAATGGGAGAGGGGGTGCAAATGACATTGGCGTTTTAGAAAATAAGTTTTATTCCTGACAAGCAAAGGGTGTCCCACACAGGTATAGACATCTGTACTATATGAATTCTCTTCCTTTCTGCCTCATTTCCACCTCAACCACAGAATTTGTTACACACAACCCCTTATATATTATGACAGTTTTATCGCTAATACAAGAAAATCACAAACCAGAATTTGATTGATTCAATCATAAAAGACATCTGTTGTCATAACAAGGAATTCTTCATTCCTTAAAAAAAAAATAACTAACTATGCATTCAAGTTAGTTCTCAATTTGGTCAGAGGGTAAAACAGATGACAATTTACCCAGACACAGATTCAACCATCCTCACGCGACAAGTAATCATTCATTCACCTGTGTCACATTTGCCTACAATATAAGCTAATCGTTATTATATTACTAGCTTAAGTTGGCACAGCTTCAATACCCACAAAAGTCACTTAACAAAGGCCTCAGGTAAAATAAAAGCAATTCTGAAAAGGGTAAGTCATGATATTATCACCAATACATTTTTATAAAATGTACCAAATCAACTAATGGCTCATGTCTCAGTACCTTGAGAGAATGGGAAAATGAACTGGTGATTGGGTTTTTCATGAGAGAGTAGGGTAAAAAATATGCCCAATGGTTAGGCCACAATCTGAGAAGACAAGGTCAGTTGTGGCGACATTACAGCAGGGCTTTGCTCGCACAGGAAGTAACAGTAAGTCACTTGGATACATGGCACTGAAAGAAGACACCAAAGCAAGAGAATATCCCCAAACAGGTGGTAGAACTACATCAAAGATAGATTTCACTTAATTTTACTCAGCACTTGTGTAACACTGCAGAGTTTATAATATACTCTTATATACAATGTGTCTTATTATATTCATAACCATATTGTCAGAAATAGAGGCAACAGCAATCACTCCAAACAGGGGAGGCCATCATTCCAAATTATTAATGAAGAAATTAAAGTTCAAAGAGTTTTTTTCTTATCTTTAACTTATTTATTTAAAAATATTTTTTGAGCACATGGGACTGTCATGGGTTTAGAAAATAAAGTACTCAGCAAGATAGATAAGATGCCTTATCTAATGGAAATGACATTCTAGTGGAAGATTCAAATAATAAAAACACACATAAATAAATATAATTACTCTCAATTACAATAAATGCAATATAGGAAACAAATCATATATAATGGTCATAAGGAACATTCAAGTATTTAAGGAAACACCACCAGTAGATTACATAGCTCTCAGATGACTATGGGAGCCTCTCAAAAAGGAGAGGTTAATTGGAGAACAGACTTACTTATGCAAACTTTGTGGGCAGTTATCACTACAGTGTGGTCATCTAATTAGAGAAGATGGTAAGAAATTTGTTCTTGACTCTAACTGAAGTAGACAATGACATCACCTCATCAAGTCAGCTCAATTCACTAGCCAGGTTTGTTACAGATGGATAAATGCAGACCAAGGCAGAGTCTGTGCAATTGCTTTAAGGCTTTCATACCTGGGTTAATGCCTCAGGCCAACTAAAGAAGTGAATACAAAAACTGAAGGAGAAAGATACCTGTCTTTCTAAAATGGATTGTAATGGTTCACAAGTGTTTTGTACGTTTGTTTGTTTTTGTTAATCCTCACCTGAGGATATTTTTCCATTTTTGGGTTTTTTTGTTGTTGTTGTTGTTGTTTTTTTTTTTTAGGGAGAGTAGAAGAGAGAGGGAAAGACAGAGAGAAACATGATGTGAGAGAAACACATTGATTGGTTGCCTTCTGCATGAACCCCAACCAGGGCTTGGGCAGGGGAGGAGCCTGCAACCAAGGTATGTGCCCTTGACTGAAATTGAACCTGGGACCCTTTGGTCTGCAGGCCAATGCTCTATCCACTGAGCCAAATTGGCTAGGGCCACAAGTTTTCTTCTACTGTTTGGATCTGGGACCTGGGAGACATGGTTGAACTCAACACAAAGTCAACATCTCCTGTTAGTAGTCCTGTTGGTATTTGCCTCGATTAAATGCTTTAGGAAACTAATTAACAGATTTGGTCACAACCTCTGTCAGATTAATCACAGTCACCACCAAACTGACACATTTGGAAAATTTCCCAGAAGCCAGGATAGCATAGAAAAGAAGCATGTACATTATTGGGAAACAATTCTCTATTTTTCTCTCCCATTGCTACAAATCTTGCTAGTAGGGGTGTATTGCTTCTCTCTTCTTTTCTAAACAGTCTTATCGAGGATGTTTATATGATGAAAAGCCTTCAGAGATAGAGCCGCCACCCTACACTGAAAAGGATAGGATTGCTTACAGTCTTGAAAGAGATAGTGTCTCTCTCTCTCTAGAGCAAAGAGTAGGCATGCTTACTCTCTAGTATAATAAACATAACTTTTTTCTCTGAGTTAAAATGACAGGCTTTCTTACTGTCCATTATAAAAGATTTTATTTTCTTGGGCTTGGAGTCCCTCTCCTGTAACATAACTAATTCAGTGTTTATCCAGCATTCATTTGGGTTCATGTGTGTTGGTCCTGTGAAACTGATGTTAGGCATGGGGACCGTATGAAAAATATGCTAATATTCATACTGCCTGTTGTGTCACAGTAATAAACTCCTTTCCCTCTGACCCAAGAGTCTCATATCTTCTGTCAACCATGAAAGTGTGGCAGGCCAATGTGTTAGCATGAATGTAGGGTAATGTATCAGACACTTCACCGTTTTAGAGACAATACTAAAAAAAAAGTGTGTGCGGAGGGGATTATTCTATAGAGCATAATCCAGTTTTGTATATAATTTAGAAATCTTATTTCAGCATTTATTTTTCCACTTGGTTTCTAATTCCAGTTTGTTAAATCCATTTCAGCCACTGTTGTTCTGCTGGTTATTGCATTAGTTATTACAATAAAATGTGTATGGATTCATCATGCATATGAGAATTATATTTTTAGCCATTTGAAAATTTTGCTTTTACAACAGTATAAGCTCACGAAGGATAGGCCCCATGACTGCTACCCCTTCTTGATTTCCTTGGAATACTTTGCCAAAGCTAATATTTCATAATTAAATTTTAGATAAATAAATTACATCTTATATTTTACCAAAATTGTTAAATATCCCAAGTCTTTCAAAACAAATATGACAAGGTTTTAACCAAAGAATAAACTTATCCTATCTAATAAAAGGCTAATATGCAAATCGACCAAATGGCAGAACGACCGGTCACTATGATGCGCACTGACCACCAGGGAACAGATGCTCAATGCAGGAGCTGCCCCCTGGTGGTCAATGCACTCACACAGGGGGAGCGCCGCTCAGCCAGAAGCCGGGCTCACAGCTTATGAGCACAGCAGCGGTGGTGGGATAAGCCATCAGTTGGACATCTCCCCCAAGAGCTCCTGGATTGCAAGAGGGCACAGGCTGGGCTGAGGGACCCCCTCCTCCGAGTGCACCAATTTTGTGCACCTAGCCTCTAGTATAGCTATAAAACATCAAGAACATGGAAAAGAACATAAAAAGAGATCCAGACAGCTTATAGAGTTATTGCTATTATTTTCCAAATGGATAAAAGAATGATTGACTAAGGTATGAGCCAATGAAATAGCTTGTGACATATCTAGTTGGAATTAGAGGTTTAACCACTGATTATTAAACATGTTCAGATAATTCTAGTTTTTCTGGGATTTAAAATCATGACTTTGTTTTTATATATCCAATGTCAGTTTATTAAAGTAAAACTAATCAAACTTAAAAATATATAAACTGTTTAATAAAAAATTATTTTAAATATAATTAGTGCTTGCTAGGAGTTCATATATTATACTTGGACATGTATTGCATCTGAGCATACCAAAAAGACTACTGCTCTTCTAAACATAGGCATGTATACATATGAATTTCTAAATATAGAAATACATACACATGCACAAAAATATGCAAAGAAAAGAGTGAATGGTTTTGTTCTCCCTTTACTACAAGCCGAGAGCCATCCCATTTATGCATCAGAGGATTTCAGTATTCCAATATTATTCTCAATCCATTTGAGGAGAAAATGCCACTAAAATTCAGTATGCAGACAAGCGAGCACACTATGTTCTTCTAAACCTAATTACCCAAGTCTTCATTAATACAGAGGGAGGAGAAGTATTCAATTAAAATAATTATAAAACCTATAGCTCCTCCTGATAGAGCACAATTCTTATATTTACAGGTTTTCTGTCCTGTTAAAGCAAATGTCCCTGTAGAAAACCTGAAAGTCATAACACAAACTGCACAAAGTAAAAGAACTGTAGGCATAATATCCAACTAACTTTGATGCAGGTAATTTTGATGCGCTGTACATTCTGGAACATTTCTTGGCAGTGGTGTCTTGGTGGCATCTGTCAGTAGCAAAGCTAGGTGATTATGTTTGCATAGCTGTCTAAGTAACATTGGAAAAACTCAGACTTATACGTCAAAGAATTGGAGGAGGGCTGATTGAGAAAGCAGCACTCTCTCACTGAAAGACATGTTTTTGCCCACTATTTTTTTTCCTTTTTCTGAGACCACAATTGGAGAACCTAAAAGCAGTTGATGCAAAAATAGATTTCACTGAGTTCAATGACATTTTCAGAAAGATTTGTTTTCCAAACAAATTTATGCCTTAATAAACAATACACCTGACTCTCCATTCCATTAGTTTTTAGAAAAGAGGGTAAAAGGCTTTAGGTTAGAATAGAAGTGTAAAATTAAAAACTTTTTTCAATATCTGACTAAAAGTCTTCTCTTCACCTTTTTTAATTAATAACCTAGTTATTAATAACAGGAAAGGAGCAAAGAGAAGGCCAAATATTATACACATGTCATTTGGGCAGCTTTGCCAGAAAGCTGCAGGTTTACCTTCCCCAGGGAGCCACTGTGGGTCCGTTCCCCTGCAGATCACTGGGGAAAGGGACTGGACAGGAGGGAAGATAGACGCATGCCCAGTAAAGTTGGCGGGGGAGTGGGGGTGGAGGTCTAGTGAAGGTTCTTGCTGTCAGTCACACCTGGGAACATTGGCCAGAATAGGGATGGCCACTGCAAAGGCACAAAATTTGGGATATTTAACCCCCTGAACAAAGTAACTCGCTCTCTCTTGGTTGACTCCTGGCTTGTGTGGCTCTCATGCTCCTGCTTCCTGGCATTCACACAAAGGCTCACCACCATGTGGACCCCCACACACAATGGACTAATGGACTGTAACTAGCCTGATGCTGAACTGGACCCAGCTGCAATATGGAATGGAAACTCTGGACACTGGCTTTGCTTCTCACTCTACTGAAGCCCCAGCTATACTTCTGCCAGAACTGAACTAAGGGAAATGGGACTTTGGAAACCAAGGGATGTAATTCCATGCAGATAAAAATCACTCATCCTCCGTATGAATCTCAAAAAATTCTCTTGAGATATCATAAGGACTCTACCCCCAGCACTCAATGGGGAAAGGGCTACCTCAACTTCTCTGTTAACACTATCACATGAGCCAACTTTTTAAAACATTTTTAAGAGACCTGCTGTTGCCATTTCTTTTGTGGTTCTCCTGAGGCTACCACAATCCTGGAATGGCATAATCATCCATTTTATTTATAAAGAATTCTTGTTACTCCTTCCTACCTATATAATTAGATAAAGTGTCTATAACTGTTGTTAGCTGAGATGATTTTTAATGAAACTTCTAAATTCTGAGTGACAATCTGTTTTTAAAAAATGAGCTTAGTTTTTAAAAAAAATAGGTTGGGCGAACATATAATTAGAATGTTGTAAGCAATTTGTACAATTGACTGATTTTTCTGTAAAAAGTTCCAAGATAATTGCATGATTTCCTTTTCTAATTTCTATTCCCTTGATGATTGACATAGTAAAGAGGATTGAACAAGAAATTTTGCTCTGTGGAAATCATTCTGTACCTATGGTATAGGTATACAATTAGAAGTGGTCTAGTATATAATAAGTGTAAGGCTTAGAATAATAAGAACTTAAACTATTTTTCAAAACCAAAGTAAAGGGCGGGAAAAAGTGAATAGTCAAAACTGTTCACATTGTTATGAAGTATAAATTAATCAAGAGTTAAGAATATAGTTAGAAAGAGCTGCATTAAATTCCCTGCATTATCTTTTCCTAAATGGGTTACTTTGACAAGTTAGTTATCTTCACTAAAACCTGTTACTTAATCTGTAAAATGGGCATAATACTAGTACCTATCTCATCAGGTAGTGACAAAACCTGAGTCTTGAAGAAGTGTGGCAACTGACAATGTTGAGTAACTAAGTAGAAGAACTGGTATTTATAATAATAATCCACTGTACTTTTATATTCATAATAAAAATAATTAATTATTAAATTAATAAAATAGTCATTAAGTCTATTAATGGTTATTGATGTCATATAAACTCTAGTTTCATGATTAAAATACATTAGGAATTTTCATATTTCTTCTATTGTTAGGCAGCCATATGACCACTTAAGAGCTATAGCAAGTAAAGATAACCCTACTCCTAGGTCCTAGGGTCAAGTGTGTAGGTAAAGACAAAGACAAAGGAATTACATCTATGTCTCTAGTAGTGAAGAGATACTGGGCTTTAAACACTGTAGGCTTCTAGATAAGCAGCCTACATAAGTAACTTCAATAAATAGGGTTTTCAGAAAATAAGTTAGTTTTTTAAAAATATATATATGTATATATATATGTGTATATATATATATATATATATATATATATATATATATATATATCTTTATTGATTTCAGAGAGGAAGGGAGAGGGAGAGAGAGATAGAAACATCAATGATGAGAGAGACTCACCAATTGGCTGCCTCCTGCATGCCCCCTACTAGGGATCAAGCCTGCAATCCAGGAATTGCCCCTAACCGGAATCAAACCCTGAACCTTTCAGTTCACAGGCCGACACTCTATCCACTGAGCCAAACCGGCCAGGGTAAATAAATTAGTTTTAATAGCATGTGTTTTATGTTCTTTAATCAAAAGAGATTGCTTAAAATATTAGAAAATGGCTGTGAAAATCATCCTATAAAAAAGCCTAATATGCTAAGTGTCCCACCGTTCATTCGACCATTTGACCAGTCGCTGTGATGCGCACTGACCACCAGGGTAGGTTAGCTTCCTGCTGGGGCCTGGGTGATCGAGACTGGGTGAAATGGGCCAGACATGCCCTGGAGCCCTCCTGCGGTCCTTCCCTGGCCCCGATATCATGTACCAGTGGGGTCCCTTGGCCTGGCCTATGCCCTCTCACAATCCGGGACCCTTCGGGGGATGTTGGAGAGCCAGTTTAAGCCCGATTCCCCCAGGCCAGGCCAAGGGACCCCACTGGTGCATGGATCTGTGCACTGGGCCTCAAGTATACATTATAAATGGGGGAAAAAACCTACATAGAAATTTAGTCAAACTCTAGATACAATTTTAATATTGTTTGGATCAAAATTCCTTTTGGAGATCCTTCTGAAAGATTTCCAAGAAAAGACATATTACCTGAGGAAAGGAACCAATTTATTAATCACTCACAATATTCTGGGAATTTTACATTCATCATTTTATTTAGTATTTTTAAAAAAACCCCACAAAGGCTTGTGGTATTTTCCTTAAGTTTTCAGATAAGAAATGCACACCTGGCAAGTGTCATAATGCGGCTTTTCATGCAGTTCAATCTCTCTTCCAAATCCATGCTCTTCTACTTTACCCAAGTTTGCAAAATAACCATGCCCTTTCAGATACAGATTGATGCAACCCTGAGAATAAACTAAGCATATTTCTCCTGAATTTTCTTACCAATTTTCAACTTTTGGTCTCAAAAAGAGACATGTTAATTACCAAACAAGGTAGTCTCTGACAGTCAAACGGCATGTGTATGTATTATGTGCTGTTGAGTCGCCTCCAACTACCAGCAACATTATGAATGAGTGATAGCCACAGTAACTTGTCCTAAGCAGCCCTACTTAGCTCTGTAGACTCATTTCGATGGCTTCTTTTATGGAGTCAATCCATTTCCTATTGGGTCTTCTTCTTTGCTGACTTCCGTTTCCCCCAGCATTATTGTCTTTTCCAAAGAATCCCACCTTCTCAGGATGTGCCTGAAGTGGGACAGTTCAGTTTTGTCATTTTTTGCCTCCAGCAATGTTTCATGCTTAATTTGCTCTAGGACCCATTTGCTCACCTTTCTAGTGGTCCAAGGTATCCATAGAGCTCTCATCTAATATAATAAAGAATCAACATTTCGCTTTGTTACAAGACAAGTATCTGTGTGCAATTTTTTATAAAACGGTGTTAAAATAATTTGTGAATTTGTATTTGGTATATGCAAGTAAGCAAACAATTTACTGGCTCTAACTTTTCTAATTAAAAGCCAAACTTATTCTACTCACATACTCTACTTTTTCTTGTTTACCACCACAGATCTTTAGTCTCTCTCTGCTGATCAGTGAACTGCTTCACTAGTGTTAAGTACTGATTCTTCAAATGAAGTATAAACTCCTATTCTACTATAGCATTTCACGAAAAGGACATTAACTAACTACCCCTCTCTTCATTATTCCAAACTCCTTTAGTTAACTAAGTTAACTCCTTCAGCTAACTACGTTTAGTATCTAACTCATCTTGGCAGCTCCTCAGGAGACTCTTCAGCATAGAATCAGACACTCTACAGGGGCATTCCTGAGGTTTATACTTTCACGGTGACGTCAGGTTGCATACAGCACTTTCCTTGATTATTTTTCTAAGGCATCACCAAATCTGACATATTCTGATGGGTGAATTTTGGGTCTCAGTCACTGGTCCAGGTATTGAAGCAGGTCCAGGGCTCCTTTGTGAAAAGTATATTGTTCTTGCCTTGCCTGCATTATGAGGAACCACACTGCCTTAAGCAGATGAAATTCATCAAGAAACATGACCTAGAGCTGCTCAGAGCTCAGTTGACCTTGCCAGTGATCATGTGGCTCCAACAACAACAACAACAACAAAACACACAAAAAACCAACACAATGTTTCCAAAATCAGCAACTTAGGGCACAAAGAACAAAAAAACAACCAGAGATCTTGTGTCTTCTCTGTAATGTCTAACAAAAGGCTGGCTAAAAAAAAATAATGCTTAGGAATAAAGTTTAGAAAAGCTGTAGTTCCAAAATAAGTTGATTCTCAGCTCCATCAGGCAAGTTTTTAAAAAGGCAGATTCCTGGGCCTCACTGACCATCTAAAAATTAGAATCTCCCAGTGATGGACCTGGGAATCTCTTTTTTTTTAATGTTCCCCAAGTGATGCTGAGGATCAGTAAATCCTTTAGTGAATGCTAGTGGATAGTCTTCTCTCAGTGTAATAAACTCTAGATTGAGTTAGTCTTTGTACTTGAAACACAATAGCCCAGTTCTTTACATCTCCTTTTTCTGTCATGTTATGTCTTCAGCTTTAATGAAATTATGCCACAGAAAGGAGCTTGTGAAATCTACTTTTACATTCATAGTAAAACTACCCATTATGCCAGTTGATATCCATAATATAAAATACTGAATAAGAAATTTTTTAGAAAATTATATCAAAATAATTATCATTCTACTGATAAACTGTCATGTTTCCACCTTTTGCATAAGGAGGATGATTATAATGCATCTTGGTTCCTTCTTGTCTGAGTTGTCAGAAATCTGAGTTCATTTTTATTCTGTACTCAGTAAATTTTCTCTCTTTTTAAAAAAAAAAATATTTTATTGACTTTTTTACAGAGGAAGGGAGAGGGATAGAGAGTTTGAAACATCAATGAGAGAGAAACATCAATTAACTGCCTCCTGCACACCCCCTACTGGGGATGTGCCCACAACCAAGGTACATGCCCCTGACCAGAATCGAACCTGGGACCCTTCAGTCCACAGGCCGACGCTCTATTCACTGAGCCAAATCAGTTAGGGCTGCAACTTTTCTCTTTAGCTTCCTCCTTTTTCCCCGTTCCTGATTTCCTCATTTTACATCTTCATTCATTAACTTTATTATACAAAGCATCAGTGTAACAGCTCCAATCTTTAGAGTCCCTATATTATATACCAATAACTATGCTAAATACTTTATATAAAATACTTTATGTCCATAACGTCTATAGACTGGGTGGCTTATAAACAACTCAAATTTGTTTTTCACAGTTTGGAAGGCTGCGAGGTTCAAGATCAAGGCGCCAGCAGATTCAGTGCCTGGTAAGAGCCCATTTTCTGGTTCATAAAAGGTCTTTACTATGTCCTCATACAGTGAAAGGGGACAGGGAATTCTCTGGGTTTCTTTTATAAAAGCACTAATTCTGTTCATGAAGGCTCCACTCCCAAGACCTAATCACCACCCAAAAGCCTCACCCCCAAAAGGCCCACCTCCAAGTACCATCACATTGGGGATCAGGTTTCAGCATGTAAAGGAAGGCGGGCAAACATCTTTATCATATGACAAACCTGGAAGATGAATGGATATTAATATTAGCTTGTTTTCAACTGAGAAAACTGGCTTAGATAAAGAAATTAAATATCTTTCCCAGAGTCATGCTTTTAGTAAGTGGCACATACATGATTTCAATACAGAACCAATTATTTTGTCTACTATGGAATCTAACCTTTAAGATAATTCTTTTGTGTGTTTTAAATAATTTTGGGTGGCAGAAGTATGAATGAAAAGAAAAGGTAGAAAAATAAAAAGCATGTTAACAAGTGATGCTTTTATGTGATTGTTAATGGTTTTATTATGTTAGGCTCTTACTTAATTTAAATCACTTCTCCATAATCTGAAATACTCAATTGTTCAAAATACAGCAGTTGTTAGAGGAAAAAAAATTTTCTCTACCCTTCTAGATTCTTCTTTGTGGTCTAAAAATTAAACTGACATCGGACAGATTAACAGGAGAAAATCAAATTTAATTATGTTTGTATGTAGAATCTACATAACCATGAGAGATTCAAAATAGACAAAATGAGGTTTATATGCCATTTTGAGCTAAGAAGAAGGGGAGAGGGAGCTAGGACTTCAAAGGGGAGGAAGGCAATCCACAGAAAGATAAAAAGAGCAAATGTTTGGTAAACAAATACAGAAATAATGAGACACAAAAATTCTAATACATTTTACTAGGTTCCTCCTTGTCTACCACACCTAGTTAACATTATACTGTAGTTTTCTATGGTGATCACTCCCTTTCTGGATCAGATCCTTTATATAAATTCATTTAGGCAGTTAGGGGGAAGATCAAAGGCCATTTCTTAAAATTAAACAACTTAAAATATCAATATCTCCCAAAAGGCATCTTTTGGGGTAGCAAACTCTGCCCACCCCCCACGCCCCCCAGCAGTTTGCTATAATTTAGGAAAAAAATTTCCACTCAATATAGTAAACAAACTGGATTATTTGCATATAATGCAGTTGAATGTATCTTTCATTATTATTTCTAAATACCACATTTCCATTCAAGTGGAGAGAAACTAGATTTTCTACAATAAAGTATGAAATGCACAGGAAATATACATAGTACATGCTAAATGATGTAAAAATATATTCAAATGTTTATTGGAAGCTCCAGTGGTTTATAATCGGAACACTAATTATAAATTTCTACCTAATGTATTATTATTTTTGATAAGTAGTGTTTAAATTCCTTCTCAACAAAATTAAAGATAATCTAAATTGCTTAAATCTGGTTTTCAAATATGGGATAATTATATACTGTATGATCAATATAATGGCTTCAAGTTAATATGATAATCCAGGGGATAGTCATTCCAGTCTCTCCTTCTATAATTTTTGTTTTTGGCATTGCAAAGGCTCAGACATCTGCTTTAAGTACAAAACACATAACTGCAAAAGGAAATGCACGTAGCATTGTGCAGAAAGTGGGCCAAAAGAGAAAAAATTTCCAAAAAGAAAAGTCGCTCACATTTTTAATTTTCATTCTGTGACTTAAAAAAAAAAGAAAGAAAACTGCTTACAATCTCATTTGATGCTCTATTGTCTATTTTGAAGACAAACTATCTTTGTGTCTTTGATTTCTGAAGGGAATTCCCTTGTGAAGCATGCACCACCCTAGTGTCTCATAGTGTTTTATCCGATGAATTTCACTTGTCATCACTTTGGACTCACATGCAATAATTCCAGTGAATATGAAAGAGTAGCAAAATTAAATTAAAGAAAATTAAATAATCATGGCCATTTAAAACTGGACCATGTATTAGGTAACAATCTGTTTCCTTACTAAAACAGTATTGGTTCTGACTATATAAACTTCCATTGTAAAAAGCCAATGAATATAGCTTCTAGTATGAACAAAATTCTATGCAAAATTATGCCTGTTAAAAAAAAGTCCTGAAAGTTATGATGTCATAGAATAAACCCTTAGTAATAATTTCCTAATTAACATCCTTGTCATATAGAGAGATTCTAGAATTCCTATTATATTAACACAAGGGTTTTCTCTAAGAATTCATGGAATCACAGATTTTGGGGCTATGAGGCAACATCTAGTCCAATTTGAAGCCTGCAATCTTATGTATTTATTAAATATTTAAATGTGGGCATTATTTCTGTATTTAAATTTTCCTGACTTACTGAGATTTGACATGTATTATAGCATTCCATAAAACAGAGGTCTGTCTGACTTTAAATCCTTTTTTTTTTAATATTCACCATTCTATATTACTTGTATTCAAAGGTTTTTACTTTTTTTTATTAATCTTTTTAGATAGGGCAGTAGGCAAAATGCCATAGACTGGGGGACTTATAAACAACAGACATTTACTTCTGACCGTGCTGGAAGCTAGAAGTCTGCAATCAGGGTGCCAGCATGAGCCTGCTCTGGCCAAGGCCTCATCTGGGTTGCAGAATGCCATCTTTTCATTGTGTGGTGGAAGGCAGAGAGGGGAAGCAGGTTCCTTCCTGACTTTTATCAGGATACTAACCCCATCCCCCATGGTCTCATCTAATCCTAATAAGCTCCCAAAGTCCCCACCTCCTAATGCCATCAAATAAGAGAATGGGGGTAGTGTTTCAATGTATGAATTTGAGGGTTGGGGTACATAAACATTCAGTCTTCAACACTCATATTATTCAGCAATAAGAAGGAATAAACTATTGATATACATAACATGGATACATTTCTAAATAATTATAGAGTGAAAGAAGCCAGACAATCAGAATACATGCTGTATAATTCCATGTGATAAAATTCTATAAAATGCAAACTAATCCATAGTGACTAAAAGCAGATTCGTGTTTGTCTGGGGTCGGGTTAAAAGAATGAATGGTGGGGGAATTGATAGAAGTACGAAGGAATTTGGGGGTGGGGGGTGATATATGTTTATGTTCAGATTTTTCTTGTGATATCATAGGTGTATGCATATAAAATTGAACATTTAAATTTAGACAGTCTATCATATGTCATTTATGCCTCAATAAAACTGTTTTAAAATCACTAATTATAATAAATAAAAATAATTAAAAATCTGGGTCCTTTCTGTAAGAAACTAGGAGCAACTTTTAAAATGTAGATGTTGCAAAGGTAATGTAAAAAATCATAACACATCATAGGCCTAGCCTTCTAATTAGCCAATGTAAAGGTATAATTCAGTCATTATTTTATTAGTATTTTAGGAAAACAAACAGACTAAGGAGATAAGAGAAAAACAATATTTTTAGTCATGCATGGGTATTGGGAATAAGAATAATAATTAAGAAAAGAGATAGGTTGAGCAAATCAACTAAAATAAACTAGGACATATGAAGACATTAGAATAGGGCATACAGGCCCTTAAAACTGCAATTCCAGGGCAGTAATTTAGGTCACCAGGGACTAGAAGGAATCGTGTGTCAAGGATACCAACAAGGGAAAAGAGACTGTAAGTGCAAGAGTAGAAGACAAGAAAACTAATTTAACTGTGATATGTCATTTGATATATTTTTTTAGGGTTGTTCCAAGATGGATTGACTTAACAATGTTGCTATATATTACTTCATGTAAAACCAACTGAAGATTTATTTTCAAAAAAAACCTTGAAAATGTATAGTAGATTGTGTGTGTGTGTGTGTGTGTGTGTGTGTGTGTGTGTGTGTAGCCTTCTGTTCATTTTAACAACTTCTACCTCCATTGGTCCAGACACAATTTTGTTGAAACTTGGCAATTTTTGTATGTTAAGCAGATTCAGTTACAGTGCACAGACTTATAAATCAGAACTTGACATTAGAATTATTTTGTACCTTGGCATATATACTACATAGAAACGACTCAAATTTGAACATACCTATAATTTATAACCTGTTGATTTCCAAAATAAAGCAGAGGCAATTCACTCTAGAAGATAAAATTTTAATTCAATAAATTAGAAAAAAAGAATGAAGAAAACATTACTAGATTGAATTATTGAATATAAGACTTACCTCTGTTTTCTGACACTCGAAATCACAAACAAATTAAGATAATTTATATTCATTACATAATGAAAGTAGACATCAAATTTACAAGAGAGAAATATTTTATCAGTACAAATTTCTAAGGGTTCATCACATGTAATAGAGCTTTTTACAAGTGGCACTGATAGTGTTGATATCTATTTTTAGCAACAGTTAATGGGAATAAGCTTCTAAACTCTGTCTCTTTTAAGACCCCAAAACATAGTTGTAACATGTATTCTTCCAAAGCGATTTTGTTAAGCTCCTGGTAAGCAGACACTGTCTTGCTTCTTATTGGTGCAAGACCTCATGAAATAGCTAGGACAATCATATGCCCTTGTTTTCCCAGGACAGTCCCAATTTCTGCCTGTTGCCCCAGCTTACTGATTAACAGCAAAAATACTGAAAAATCCAAATTATGTTATTTGTATATCTTTTATGGAAGTACTTTTCCTGTCACTTCTTTTCCTCTCTCCTGACACCACCATTTTCTTTAAAACAGTTGCCATTGTTATAAACAGATTTCCTTGTATTTAACTATATAAGTATAGTTCTGGCTCAATGCCTACTGATAAGAAGATTAGCTAAAATTTTCCACGTCAAAAATTCAGTCATAAGAACACTGAGACTAAATATGCACTTTTTCACATATGTCAAGGCTATCATTTCATTGCCTCATCTTGAGTTTTATTTTTAGGGCTAAGAAGACTGTAAGTCAGAACCATGGTGAGAGAGAGGTAATTGATGCTCTGGCACAAGACAGGAAGTTCATGTAGTGCAGGAGGGAGACTGTTGGCAACAGAAGACAGCAGGAGCTGCAGAATTCTCACATCTATCAAAATTTATGAGATCAGCAAACAGTGGAACAGTTTTTGTAGACCTGACCTTTTATTAGTGTATGTGTAAATAAAAAGACAGAAACACTGGTTCCTTTTCTGAAACTACAGTTGTGTAATAAGCACAAATTTTCAATTTTCCACTAATTCAGTCTACCTACATAATAGGTTATGCTTTAAAAGAATTCTTCGATTTCCTAGTTTAACACATGTGGATGGACAAATATTGAAGTGTTTTGCTATGCCTAGGCTATGTTCTGATGCAGTACAAGGGTTCAGGCAATGAAGGTAAGATATCTATTTAGCGTCAGTACTAGAATGACCGAAGAAGGCCAATAAAGAGAGCTGAATGCCAGGGCCATATATGATTTAAAGATTGTAGGGGAAAAGTATGCCCAAGAGGGGAAAAATAAGAACTAAAATCACTATGTAAATTAAGTCAAATATGATTATAAGTAAAAAACACAAACAATTCATGGGCTTGAAATAGAATGGCAACATAGGAGATGGTAAGAAGTTATCAAAGTCCAGAATTTGCTAATGTGAATGACTGTATAAGAGAAACAGATGAGTCAAGATAAATCCATGATTTCTGCCTCCCCCCCAATAGGATTTTCATTAATTATGATTGAGAAAAACTTTAGAAATAGAAATATTATTAACTTGTAACCAATAAGATTTGTATGAAGTTCTTTGCCAAATATGTTTTCATCTTTCCCTAAAATAAACAAACAAACAAAAAAAAGAATGTATTTTACCTCAAAAACATAAGATGATTCAAATTACCAACCAATGGCAAAATGAGGCTGGGGTGGGTAATTGTATTGTAGTGATCTGCCAAAGTAGGAGAAAATTACAACTTTTTAATTAAAAATAGAATTATTTAATATCCAATTTGCTAAATTTCTACTTCCAGGAAAATTTGAACCAAAACTTTAAAAGATATATTTGCATGAATTTTTTTTCTTGATTTTATGGTTTAGAACTGCTTCCAGAAAAATTTCAAACACAAACCTGATCATGTCACATCGCTGCCTAAATGACCTCAACGATTCTCCATCAGCCATAAGATGTCCAGGCTCCATAGAATAATATTCGAAGCTGTGACCTGGTCTCTAATGTTCTTCAATCCCTGCCTTGCTCCTTTGAGAAAACAGGAATGTTCTCTTGTTTTTATTCCTTCATGCACCAATTCCTTTCCCTCTATCACCTTTATCCAGTTAAATTTCACTCTGTCTAAATACTACTCATAAATTGACTACTGTAGGGGGCACTTCTCCACCCCACATCAGGCTAAATGCCTTCCTCTGGACTACCAAATCTATAAACAGAGAAAAGACATAAAGCTGGTCCAGTGTCAAAACTCCCATGTCCCAAGATCTAATTTTTTTTTTCTTAGTGTTTGCTGGGACCTCAGTTAAATCACTCACTTAACCTTCTTAAGTTTTAGTGTCCTCATATATCTATTTTAGAAATAGAAATATTGCCCACGTCATGAAGTTAAAAAGAATGAGTGAGTTGAAGCCTCAAAGTTCCTATTATTATCAGTAGGGGCCCAGTGCACAAAATTCATGCACTGGGGGGGGAGGGTTCCTTCAGCCCAGCCTGCCCCCTCTCACAGACTGGGAGCCCTCAGGGGATGTCCTACTGATGGCTTAGGCCCGCACCCCATAAGCTGGCCTAAGGTGCAGTCTGGCATCCCTCTATGGGAGGCGACCGGGCTGATCAGGGGAAGGCGCCAGCTCCATCACCCCACTGCGGCAGCCACTGCCAGTCACCGCAGCTGCCAAGGTATTTTCATCAACACGGACTCCAGTCCCTTCACCATGAAAAAATGACAACTTTCTTTAGGCATTTTCAAGATATGTCTTTCATAGGATATGACATTTCTTTCTTTCTTTCTTTCTTTCTTTCTTTCCTTCTTTCCTCCTTTCCTCCTTTCCTCCTTTCCCCCTTTCTTCCCTTTCTTCCCTTTCTTCCCTTTCTTCCCTTTCTTCCCTTTCTTTCCTTCTTTCTTTCTTTCTTTCTTTCTTTCTTTCTTTCTTTCTTTCTTTCTTTCTTTCTTTCTTCTTCTTTCTTTCTCCCTTCCTTCCTTCCTTCCTTCCTTCCTTCCTTCCTTCCTTCCTTCCTTCCTTCCTTTCTTTCTTTCACCTGAGGATATGTTTCCATTGATTTTTAGAGAGTGTGGAAGAGAGAGGGAGAGACAGAGAGAAACATCAATGTGAGAGGGACACTTTGATTGGTTGCCTCCTGCATGAGCCCTGACATGGGCCCCAGCCAGGGAGGAGCCTATAACCTAGGTACATGCCCTTGATCATAATCGAACCCGGACCTTGCAGTCAGCAGGCCGAGGCTCTATGCACTGAGCCAAACCGGGTGGGGCAGGATATGACATTTCTTAGTCCCTCCAGCAGCAGACCTTCATTTTTTCCTCCAGGAGTGTGTTGGAAAAACCCTAGATCACCTTCTTCGATTCTTATAACCCAAGTTACCAAGAACACTGCAAGTGGCGGCATACAGGGAGCTTAGCCAATGAGCAATCAGAAAAGGTGTTTACGCTCGAACTGGTTTGGCTCAGTAGATAGAGCGTTGGCCTGCAGACTGAAGGGTCCCAGGTTTGATTCCATTTTTGGGCATGTACCTTGGTTGGGGGCACATCCACAGTGGGGAGTGTGCAGGAGGCAGCTGATCGATGTTTCTCTATCATCGATGTTTCCAATTGTCTATCCCTCTCCCCTCTTCTCTGTAAAAAATAAAAAATATATATATTTTTAAAAAAATAAAAGGTGTTTCCTCTGCAGCTCATGCAAGGGGAGCCCCTGTGTTGTGTCCACTGGGCTAGGGGTGTGTTCCCCACCTCCAGGAGGGCACGCCCCTGAGGCCAGGAGCCCCGCATTGTGGGCATGCAGACCAGGGCCACGAGGCAGCTGCCGCTGCCGCTGGGGACATACCTCCCAGACAGGCAGCCCTGCATTGTGGGCGCTGGGCTGTGGGGCATGGACCTGGGCCGCCGCTTGTGCCGGCGCAAGCTCAAGCAGTCATGGGGCAGGAACATCCACTTGGTGCCTGCACCCGTAGGCCCAGAGTGGCCGCTCAGGGCCTAAGTGCAAGCCTACAGGCTAGGAGCTGCCTGGGTCCCAAGGATGTTCCCATGACCCAGGCTGCTTGGTGCTTGTGTATGCAAATTAACCCACCATCTTTGTTGAGTTAATTTGCATACTCACTCCTGATTGGCTGGTGAGCATAGCAGAGGGATGGTCAATTTACATGTTTTTCTTTTATTATCTAGGATTATTGTAATTAACATGTATCCATTTTCCCCACTCTAGTGTAAGGTCCCATTGAAATGAACATTCATTAAATTTTCAATAAAGAGTTGTAGATTAGAGCTCCTCGCTTTTGCATATCTAACATTTTTTTTAGTTAGAATGCAAGAAACTAGATGTCAAATAGATGCTGTGAGAGTAAAAGTTATAATTATGTAGATTCTTGTCACGATTTAATTATCTCCAGGTATTCATCTAGGTAATTTAAATATATTTACATAGTTTCACTTAAATTGTCTTAAATAATAAATTTTAGAGGCAGGTAACTAAAATTTATTATCGTTAGAATATTACTTTTCTCTAGTATAATTAAGCTATAAAATCTGTTATGTCTACAGGAAAATCTATTTGTTGTAAAACTTTAAATATTATCATGTTTTCATTTTATGTAATCAAGTAGAAAAATTAAGAGTAAGAGTCTAAATTCACTTTACTTGCAAGCAATCAAAATAGATTCAAAAACTGAGATTTAGTCAGTTATTTTCTGCTAACAGCTATGAGCAGCTCATCGCAATGTTCCTATCTAATCTTTTATA
This sequence comes from Myotis yumanensis, assembly GCF_028538775.1. Classification (NCBI taxonomy): domain Eukaryota; kingdom Metazoa; phylum Chordata; class Mammalia; order Chiroptera; family Vespertilionidae; genus Myotis; species Myotis yumanensis. The sequence goes on from NW_027223754.1 coordinate 174,396,115, forward strand.
TATATTTTTTAATTGATTTCAGAGAGAGGAAGGGAGAGGGAGAGAGGAATAGAAACATCATTGATGATGGGATCATTGATCAGCTGCCTCCTGCACGCCCCTTACTGGGGATAAAGCCCGCAATCCAGGCATGTGCCCTGATGAGGAGTGGAAACCTGATCTCCAGTTTCAGGAATCCCTGTTCACTCACTGAGTGGACACCAGCTGGGCTCTCTCTAATCTTTTTACTATTCTCTAGCTTCCTTCCTATTCTGTCCTAATCATGATCACTTTTTCCATGCCACCAACTCCAGCCCATCATATTCTCTTAATTCTCAGCAGATGATTTCATGGAAGTTTAAGTAAGGAAATAAATACCATAATATTCCCTCAACTTCCCACCCCACCTTGATATTTCCAAATAGTCTTACTGCCTGCTAAAGTGAGTATCTTCCCAAGCTGAACCTAGTCCTCACCACCTGACTCTATCCCCCACCTCTATCTCAAAGATTTTTCATCAGTTGCCCTTTCTTCTGCATCTTTAATCTTTCTCATTATAATTTCTTAAATTCCATCTACAGAAAGGTTCAAGTTCACATAGTCCTTAAATACTTTTCCTTTGACTCTTTTTCCTTCTCCAGCTCCAGCCCCATTTCTCTCCATTCATGTTTCTACAATAATTTTTAAAAAGATAAACCTATATTGTTTGGGTTTTTAAACTCTCACTCACTTCTGAATCTTATTACACATGTGGCTCCTACTCTCACCATGCCACTGAAGTTATTTGTCTTGTCACCTATGGCATTCTAATCTGAAACTGCTTTTATAATGTTTCCCTTCATCACATAGCTTATCACACCTCTGTAATGTTGCTTATTTTTGGTCATGTCTTCTGAACGTTTATTTCCTTACGTCCATGACACTATTATCTTCTAGATTTTTCCTTATATCCATCCACTCTGTCTCAGTCTCTTCCACTTTCTAAATGTTAATGTTCCCAAGTATCTGTTCTCAAGTTCTCTCCTGCCTAAGATCTACTCAAGCCAATTCATAATTTTTTATTTCATCTATTCACCAAATACTTTTAAGTCTATAGCTCCAGTTCATTTTTCTTTTCACCAGCTTATAATGTTCTTTTGAGTTACAAACTCACATTCCCAAGTACCTAGTGGCCTTCTTTAAATAAACCTTTTGCACACATTATAAACTCAACATTCTTAAAATAAAATTCACCTTCTTTGAAACCCACTTCTTCTCCAGAGTTTCTTAGCTTCACTAAGAACACCACTATCTAACCAATCAACAAGAGCTAAAATTCTGAAAGCCATGTTAGGTCTTCTTTGTTCAACAATTTTTGTTGATTCTCTCTGTATATATAATATATATGTATATGTATAGGTGTATATGTGTTGTACTTAATTTAATCTATTAATAGCTTTTAATACACTATCTGAATAGAGAACCACTATATCAAACTATATTTGTTTTTAATATGAGGTAAATATAGTTTAAAATAACTTTAAATATAGTATGCCTATAAATATCACAAAATATATTTAAATCTTTAGAGATTTAATTATTTAAAATGTTTAAAAATTTTAAGTCCTATGTAAATGGACATTTTTACTGGGCTCATGCCCAGGAAATTATATCTTAAGGACGTGAGCTCCTTGGAATAAAGTATTTATTTTTCTTGTATTATCTACAATATATAGTTGAGTTCATTATACCTAGTAGCTTACTCCATAAATGTCTATTGAGTGAAGTACATAGGTTAATAATTAGCTATTCAGTGGATATAAAATTTTATTTATTAAATATAAATAAGTTCTAGAGATCTTTGTAGAATGTGTCTCTAGTTAACAATACTGCGTTATAGGTAAGATAAGTAAATCATATAATATATATTCACTTCTTTAGTATGTTCTCAGGAATTTTCCTTAAAGTTTAAACCTTAATTACCATTAATTTCTTTTTTATCTGAAGTTATGCTGAGATTTGGACAAAAAAGAACAAAGAGAAACAAAGTAAAAGAAGAAAAGTTAGGATAGAACTTTCACTCGAACAAGGTCAGCTGTCAGGTATATCAGTAGGAACAGTGCAGCAAGACTTGGAAGGGATTAGGAAGAACCCACAACAAGAATGGAATACAACCATGGAGTGACTTCTTTATGGAGGCAGCAGTGCCTTTTGTTTCCCAGCTGGTGCTAAGCTTAATTTGACTCTGCAAGCATCAAGAGGAAAAGACTATAAGAAACAAGAACAGTTAACACTGCATTCTGCCTATGACCATTTTTCAAACATGTCTCAGAGAACCAACACCTTATCTCCTACACTTATTTTGTGCTTAGCCAGTAAGACACACAGGTGATCACAGAATAAAGAATTTTTCTTCTGCTGAATGCATTTGAAAATAGAAAGGTTTCTCCTTTAGGTAAAACGATGAGTGAGCAATAGTCATCATCATCAGATAAGGAGCAGGAGATTAAAATGATTCTTCTTTTAATTCCTGAATACATTTATCCTTCTCTGATTTGATGATAACCCAATTCACTGGAAAGGAAAGTTTAATAGGTGAAGAAAATGAATAACACTGATGATTTGTTTCATAGCTTTCTACTGAAATCTATACTTTGGGAATAAATAAATTTTCCTTAAGAGTGAAATAAATCTATTAAATCATTTGCTGAAGAAACTTACAATTTAATAACAATCCCCCTTTGCTATTGCTCACCCCTCAATTAGATTGAAATAAAGTTAGAATAAGCAAATGTGTAATAAAAAAAATCTTAGTAATGCCAACTCTTTCTTCATATGTAAAATTTTTTAAATTACCAAAAACTTTAAAACCTGGTTTGAGAGTCTTATTAAAGGAACACTAAACATTAGCTATAAAAATAAGCATGATCCCACTTGTGCAGAGCTTAAAAGAAAATTACAGTGGTCTTATTAAGAATCAAAAGAGAGTCTTAATGAGAATGAGTCAGCAGACCTAAAAAGAAATTTTAAAAGCTCCATGATCTCTTTTTCATCTCATTTTGGCTTGATATTTTTTGTGCATTGCTCTATGTTTTGAAGACAATTTAGAGTTTATGAGCTCTAAGCAAAATTTTATTTTTCTGTATATTGAGCTGGGAAAGAAGAAAAGAATGATAGAAATTGAGGAAATAAAAACTTTTTCCCCAGGCATATGTATATTCTTTTAAAGATGTTGACATTACTATCTGTGCAAGGGAAATTATAAAAAGGTCAAAGACTTATTTTTCTATAAGCCTGAGATATAACCTTACTACAGAAATAACTTTCACTTATTTCTAATATAGCTCAATCACTGGCCAGGTTAAAAAAAAAATTAAATCAACAACAGCAGCATTACCTGGGTTGTATATCATTACACTTCAACTACTTCTATAGATTGTTTATGGTTTTGTTTTATTTTGTGTGTGTGTGTGTGTGTGTGTGTGTGTGTGTGTCTGAACAAATAAAGAAAACAAAGGATCTAACTAGTTCTAAGTCTGTTACTGATTTCTTACTGATTTTTGTTCTTGTTTTTTTTATTTTCATATCTCAGTTTCCACATTTCTAAAAGTGAAAAATTGATGTTCAAGAATATTGTCGAAGTATTTACTATGCTCTGCACCAAATATAATATCTGAGCAAATAGAAAAATGAACATAAATAATACTGCTAACAATTATTCAGACCCAATGTCATTTGAAAACATGACTTATGTGAGGAAGGAAAATTGTAACTGCACTTAGTTGAAGTTAGAAAGGTCAAAGTACTAGGATATAATTATGCTTGACGCCAAAATTTCCAATGCAATCATGAATTTTTAGAATTTTTTTCATTTTCTGAGGCCAATATTACCCTAAGGCCTAAACAAGACAAAGACGTTACAAGAAAAGAAAACTAAAGACCAATATCTGTCATGTCATATATCCAAAATTCCTCAACAATATACTAGGAAATTGAATCCAGCAATCTACAAAAAGAATTATACACCATGACCAAGTGGGCTTTATCTCAGGTATGTAAGATTGGTTCAACATTAAAAAATCAATTAATGTAATCCACGATAGACTAAAAAACAATCACATGATCATATCAATAGATGCAGAAAAAGCCTTTGACAAAATCCAATACCCATTCATGTTAAAAATTCTCAGGAATATAAAGGAACTTTCTGAATCTGGTAAAGAATATCTACAAAAAACCTACAGCTGACATCATACGCAATGATGAGAAACTTGAAGCTTTTCCACTAATATCAGATACAGGAAATGATGCCCCCTCTCACCACTCTTTTCAACATTATAAAGATATAAAACTGTATTTCTTCAGAGATGACATGATCATCTATGTAGAAAATCTGAAAGAACTGACACACACAAAAATAATATCCTGAAACTAATAAGCAATTAGAAAAAGGTTGCAGGATGCAAGGTTGATATACAAAAGTCAATTCATTTTCTATGTACTAACAATTGACTAACAGAATTTGAATTTTTAAAAAAACGTAATACTATTTATATTAGCACCTTGAAAATGAAATACTTAGGTATTAATCTAAAAGACATGTATAAGATCTGTAGGATACAATTATAAAACTGATGAATAGAATCAAAGAGCTAAATAAATGGAGAAATATTCCATGTTCGTGGATAGGAAGACTCAATATTGTAAAGATGTCATTTCTTCCCAACTATATCTATAAATTCAATACAATCTCATAATATCCCAGCAAGTTATTTTATCAATGTCAACAAACTGATTCTAAAGTTTATATGGAAAGGCAAAAGACCAGAATACCCCAAAACAACAATGAGATACCCCTACACAACTATTAAAATGTCCAAAATCCAAAACACTGATATTTAATGATGTTGAGGATATGAAGCAACAATAATTCTTATACATTGTCAGTGTGGATGCAGAATAGTAAAGCACCCCAAAATGGAACACTTGGAAGACACTACAGCAGTTTCTTACATAACTAAACATACTTTTATCATAAGGTCCAGCAATTCTGTTCCTTGGAATTTACTAGGAAGAGTTGAAATCTTGTGTCCACACAAAAACTTACACACAGATATTTATAGCAGCTTCATTCATAATTTACTCAAAACTTGGAAGCAACCTAGATGTCTTCAGTAGATGAATAATTAAATAAGTCATGGTACATCCAAACAATGTAACATTACCCAGCACAAAGAAGAAATGAGCTATTGAGTCATGAAAAGACATGGACCAACCTTAAATGCATTTTGTTAAGTGGAAGAAGCCAATGTGAAGAGCCTACATAAGGTACGGTTCATTCCAGAATCATTCCAGAAATGGCAAAACTATGGAGACAATAAAAAGATCAGTGTGCCGAAACCGGTTTGGCTCAGTGGATAGAGCGTCGGCCTGCAGACTGAAAGGTCCCAGGTTCGGTTCCGGTCAAGGGCATGTACCTGGGTTTCGGGCACATCCCCAGTGGGAGGTGTGCAGGGGGCAGCTGGTCGATGTTTCTCTCTCATCGATGTTTCTAACTCTCTGTCTCTCTCCCTTCCTCTCTTCAAAAAATCAATAAAATATATTTAAAAAAAAAAAAAAGATCAGTGGTTGCAGGAATAGGGGAGATGAATAGGCAGAGGTCAGAGGACTTTTTTTTATTGTTTAAAGTATTACAAATAGTAGTACATATGTCTCCTTTTTTTTTCCAATTGACCTTCCCCCAGCCTCTCCTACCCACCGGCACATGCCCTCACCCTCACCCTCACCCTCACCCCCCTCTCAGTGTCTTGAGTCCATTGGTTATGCTTATATGCATGCATACAAGTCCTTCGGTTGATCTCTTACTTCCCCCTGACGACCCCCTACCCTACAACACTCCCCAGCCTTCCCGCTGTAGTTTGACAGTCTGTTCGATGCTTCTCTGCCTCTGTATCTATTTTTGTTCATCCATTTACAATGTTTTTTATTATCCATAAATGAGTGAGATCATGTGGTATTTTTCTTGCACTGACTGGCTCATTTCACTTAGCATAATGCTCTCCAGTTCCATCAATGCTATTGCAAATGGTAAGAATTCCTTCTTTTTTATAGCAGCGTAGTATTCCATTGTGTAGATGTACCACAGTTTTCTAATCCACTCATCTGCTGATGGGCATTTAGGCTGTTTCCAAATCTTAGCTATTGTAAATTGTGCTGCTATAAACATAGGGATGCATATATCCTTTCTGATTGGTGTTTCTGATTTCTTGGGATATATTTCTAGAAGTGGGATCACTGGGTCAAATGGGAGTTCCATTTTTAACTTTTTGAGGAAACTCCATATTGTCTTCCACAGTGGCTGCACCAGTCTGCATTCCCACCAGCAGTGAAAGAGGGTTCCTTTTTCTCCGCATCCTCTCCAGCACTTGTTGTTTGTTGATTTGTTGATGATAGCCATTCTGACAGGTGTGAGGTGGTACCTCATTGTTGTTTTGATTTGCATCTCTGGGATGATTAGTGACTTTGAGCATGTTTTCATAGGCAGAGGTCACAGGATATTTTTAGGGCAGTTGATGAATGTATGTCATTATACATTTGTCCAAACTCATATAATGTACAACACCAAGAGTGAAACCTATGGTACACTTCAATTTTGAGTAACTATGATGTGTCAATGTAGAGTCATCTTTGCTTTAAAAAATCGGGGACTTTTTAAAATTCCATAATGCCCTAAAGTGCCAGAAAACATCTTCAGTCTTATTAGATAATGATTATGAATTTTTCCATCCTGGAATTGTTTATTTTGAGGTGGTATTAGCTGGTAACTTCAAAAAATTTTTTTACCAATTCTGCTCTGGGTCTTCTATTTGCTCTCCAGACAGCAATTTGTTCCCATGGAGTAGAGTAAGAAATATGTGAGCAGCCTGGCTTAATATTATGTTTTGCTCTTTTTGATTGTAGCACATCCATTATGCAAAGCAAAAATAACATTTAAAATTTGTTGCTGCATAGTTTTTCCTGCTGTACATTCTGCATAAAATGAATCATTCCTTAAATAAGGAAATCTGCCTGAGTTTAAAATATATAAAGAACTTTAATTAAATGTGTGACTCATAATTCTACATTTGTAAATGCCACCTTTTTGAGCACTGAGAGTGTGCCTCAAAGATGTTCTTTTCCCCTGCTGAAAGGCAGTACATTGTGAAATGTACACTGATGTTACAACATAAATAACATTCAGAATTCAAGTATCATTTCATCAATGGAATCATGAGAATGGACAGGAAACTAGATGAAAATTTCTACTATAGATTATTATTTCCCAAGATCACTAATTCTTACATGTAGTACAATTTGATACAAAAAATAAATAATTAAAATAAGTATACAGTTTGCTTTCACTTAAAGTATTTTCATTAGAAAGGTAAGGAAATCACAATAAATATTCAGTATTCTTATTTTCTTTTTTATATTCATGCATTTTTTCTTAATTTGAAGTTGTAGTCATCCAAAGAACTTTAGTTTCAGTTGTATAATGCTATGAAACTATTACAATGGCCCTGCTGAAGTGAAAAGGTTACCTCTGTAGTGAATACTCATAAATGTTTGTTATTAAAGCCACTAGAGGTCTTGCTATCTCTACTAAGTGTAATGATATCAAGAAGCTTTATATTTATCATCTGCCTTATGGCAGAAATAAAGCTAGAATGCTTCCATATCATACATATTTTAATGAACTTGCACAGAACAAAAAAGATTGTCAGGCTCCATTTATGTGTAAGAGACAGAAAGACTCAGTTTATTAAAGAGCTATTCAATTTTTTAGCATATCTAGATCCTAACCCATATAAATGAGCAAGCTACATTGTCCAAATTATAACAGGTTACTTGCATCATGCTGTGCAAGAACAAAGTAGGTATGTTAAGGATTGCAACAGAAGCAAAAGTTTCCACAAATTCTTGATAGTGTAAAATATTGAATTGGAAAAACTGTTACTAAGTTTATTATTTGTCCTTTTATAATTATCTTATTTAAAATGCAGGACACTTTAAAAACTGTTTTCCATGTGTTGATTACTTTTTCCATTAGATTATTTTCTTCTATGATGTGATCCAGTGCCCTCTGCTGAAAACTAAGATGTACTTGCTACGTATTTCATATGCAATGGTAAAAATCATTCACAGTAAAATAAATTATAACTTCTATAGGAAATTGATTTTTTGAAGATCTTATAGAAATAATAGATAGTAACACAAATACTGTTGGTGCCTTAAAGAGTTTTATTAGGAAGGAGGTGAAATCATCATACAAGAAACACTTGTCTCTATTATCCTATATAATAAAAGTCTAATATGCAAATAGATCAAATGGCAGAACAACCAAACAACTGGTCGCTATGAAGTGTGCTGACCACCAGGGGGCATGCGCAGAACATGGCAGGCATCAGCAGCAGGCAGCAGAGTGTGGAACATGGCGGGCATCGGCCTCGGTGGGATGGTGGAGCAGGTGAGCAGGGACACCAGACCAAGGCAGGGCACCAGTCGCTGTCATTGGGGAGAGCCACTGGTGGTTACTGAATATTATTTGCTCCCACACGCCCTGGTCCCACCCCACACTCACACCTGTTGCCGGAGCCAGTCCTGCTCGCACCCACTGCTGGCAGCTGGCACCAACTCCAATTGCTCAGCGCCATCAGCAGGTGCAAGCAGTGGCTGTGGGCCCCCAATTGCTCCTCAGGGCTTCTCCACCTCCCCCTACTCCTGAGGGGCAATCAGGACAGGAGCCACCACTTGCACACAACCACTGATGGTGTCAGGCCCACTGGCACCCACTGCTGGCACTGGCCCCAATCGCTCTGCACTATCAGCGGGTGTGAACGGGGCCAGCACTGTCAGTGTGTGGGAGTGGCAGTGGTGGGAGCAAAGCTGCCAGCAGACAGGGGACGGGGGGGGGGGGGGGCACAGCAGGAGGGGCCAGGCAGGGGTGCGGAGGATGGGCCAAGACCCGCCCCTGTGCCCACCGGAGCCTCGTGGCCCACAGTTCCTTTCAAGGTGCATGAATTCGTGCACTAGGCCCCTAGATATATGTGTGTGTGTGTGTGTGTGTGTGTGTGTTTGTGTGTTTGTGTGTGTGTGTGTGTGTGTGTGTGTGTTTTACTTATTTATTTTATTGTCTTTTTCTCCAAAAAACTTTGGTCTCTGTGACTATGTATTATTACCCATCTGCACAAAATTTTCAACTATGTACATTTTTCATGATATACATAACTACAAGTTACCTTAAATTATCTTACTTACAGAATTTGTTCTCTTAAGCTCTTATAATTTTGTGCCTGTTTTCTGAATCCATTAGCATAAATCTCTATTTTTAATGCATTTTTTTCAAATAGTTATATACTGAGTATTTTTATTTTAGTGGTTATTTCATAGTAAACTCTGATGTTCCATTAGAAAATAGACATGACATGTTCCTTATTTAGTTCTGCATCTAATGACAAAATGTCTCTAATATCTCATACTATAAAGCAAGGATGCAGTTCACGAATATCTGCCATACCAACCACGTTTTCTTGGCGGAAAACATGCGGTAAATGTTATGTTTTTAAAAGTTAAACACCTCTTATAAATCATACCATAATACTATAGTATACTGGATACAATTATCCATTTCCCTTGAAAGGGGATGATTCTGTATTGTATTGGATACTATCATGTATTACCAGTCATTGTTTTGGGGCATATTACATTTGTGCTAAACATAAAGGAAGGAAAGTAGAAAATGCACAGATCATATCTGAATAATCTGATTATTCCCTACATGAATCCTAAAGAGCTACCATAGGAAAAAAATAGTAAAATATTTGTAATTGAAGTTACTCACATGGAAAATACACATGAACTACTTCTGATCTATTTAAATATAATGTCTAGATTAGAATATTTAAAACACTGTCACATTGTTTCCCTTAATGCTAGCCTTAAAAACAGTATTTGTAATTGTAGTCCATCTCTTAAGTACCTTCTGATTGTTCTCTCAAAGTAGAATAATAAAACAATAATGTATTTACTTTTTATTAATAAGATACCACATATACCTCTGTTCACATACCATAATAGCAGTACTTGATGTTACAAGTTATAATCAGGTTCCAAGGTAAAGTTTCTCTTCTGAATTTCAACTACTTCAATAAATATATGTATAGATATATATTTACAGGTAGAAATAGATATAGATATAGGTATAGATAGATAAAGATATAGAGAAAATCTCCCCATAATTCTAATTTAATAATCTAAGGACACATGTTAATATCTTTGAATTTCCCATTTAATCTGACTGTTAGAGCCATAAAATTGAAATAGTTAAGAAAAAGTTCAGATGCAGTTGGATCCATTCAGGAAAATAGAAAACATCTACATATTTCCACCAAAGAACTTTAATATAGAAAATTGGTTACATAACTTTCGGAGTATTAAAAGAACAAAAGGGAGATGCTAGGATAACTCAGAGATAACAACTGTAGAAATTAGCATACCACCCTAAAGAGAACATAGAACATTTATCTCAATGTCTCAAAAAGTAAAATAGTACATAAATAACCAAAATAATAATTATTTCTATATTCGACTTTAAAAAGTTTAAAGGACATTATCATTTCCTAAACAGATATATGTACTGAACAATTAAAGAACCCCACCCACACCACATGTCCCTGGACATAAATGATTAACACTGCCTTTAGTGATACACGCTTTAAATTCTACACATGCTAGTAGAGACAGTAAAAAAGATATAATGCTCATTTCACTGTTCCTTAGTTGAATATATTGATAAACCTTAAGAGGTAATGTATTACACTGAACTGAGGTTGATCTGCCAGGAATCTAGATAATGAGAGTTAGTAAAATAGTTGGAGTTGGCTCTTGCAAACGTTTTAACTCACTATGAGACTGCCTGATCTCATTGACTTGAGTACATAGGCCATAAAATCTGATGCTATCCTATATAATAAAGAGGTAATATGCAAATTAACCCTCACACCATCACAAGATGGCTGCCTACATCCAGGCCGGCAGGGGGGTTAGTGAGGGATGACCAAATGACTGAACAAGCAGGCTGCATGGGGCAACCAGACCGTTGGGGTCCATGAAGGGTGACCAGGCCAACAAAGGGGGCAGTTAGGGGCAACCAGGCTGGCAGGGGGGTCAGTTTTGAGCGACCAGGCCAGCAGGCAGGTGAGTGGTTAGGAGCCAGGGGTCCCAATTGGAGAGGGTTCAGGCTGGGCTGAGGGGACCCCCCTCATGTATGAATTTCATGCACCAGGCCTCTAAACATAAAACACTATTTGTAGCTCCCGTCGTTTAAGACTATATGTATACACTAAAAGTCCCACTGGTAGCTCAGCTTCCTCTGTAGTTTTTCTGGTGTAAGTAATCTACTACTTAAGATGATTTGCTATCTGTGTTATTGAAAATTAAAATGAATGAACAAGTTGGCATTCCACATTACACACTGTAAAGTCTCATGATTTTGGTTAAGGTGAGTCTCCGGGGTATTCAAGATCAAGATTCTCGACTTGAACGCCTCGACTTCCCTGGGTATTCCTGCACTTGTTGCCTGCCTCTGCATTCAAACACCTTTACTTCCAAAATGAATTGCTTTAAACGTTAACACTTTGAAAGCTATTTTCCTGATTTCCTAACATAATATGCCATTTTCTCATCTCCTAGTAGATTGTAAATGACAGGAGGTCAGATACTCTCTTGTAAAAATGTATAACATAGATGGAATTACAGAGCAAGAAGGGACCTTAAAGATTTCCAACAGCCAAACCCTGATGCCATGTGTTGTGGTTAGACCTTGAATGTAGGTCTTTAATTCTACTCGTCATTTATCAAAATGAATGTAGCTCCTACCAGGCGATCAATAAATTCTGTTGAGGAAATAAGCGAATACATGAATAAAGGTATCAATGAAATAATGAATGCATAGTATATAACATCCCAAATTCACACAAATATGGCAATTAGTTCCTATAGAAGCAAGACTTGCCGAACAAGCTCCTTAATGTTATCATTCATGACCCTGTCAGCAATTGTTGTATAATCATATGTCAACTTTAAAATACATAGCACAGGTTATTCGATCTGAATACCAAAGTGATATTGCCAGTTTCAGATAAGGTAACAAATCTTGAGCTTGACATAAAATACTATACTTTGGACTTGTATAATCCTGGAGCCTGCCTTCCTCATTGTTAGCCTGAGAAATTATACTGCATTATGTCAAGGACAAAAAAAATGGTGTTGTTTCCACTTAAAATATATTATACACATTCTTTGATGCATCATTAAAATAATGACAAAACTATAGAAACTGTTAAATTTTTGCTATAAATATAGGTTACGTGGGTGTTTAAAAACTAGGTCTTCTCCTAAAGAGGAACCACTATACCAATTTTCAGCTTAAAAAAATTCATAGGAACACAGAGGATAATAGTTCACAAAAGTTCAGCCAGAGTTACTGCATTTCATTGCAAGGTATATATCTGGTAATGAAAGCAATACTTTCTGCCACATTTCTTATAAATAATAGGTGCTCAATATAGTTTGGTTATAAAAAAGGAAAATGAGCCGAAACCGGTTTGGCTCAGTGGATAGAGCGTCGGCCTGCGGACTGAAAGGTCCCAGGTTCGATTCCGGTCAAGGGCATGTACCTGGGTTGCGGGCACATCCCCAGTGGGAGATGTGCAGGAGGCAGCTGATCGATGTTTCTCTCTCATCGATGTTTCTAACTCTCTATCTCTCTCCCTTCCTCTCTGTAAAAAATCAATAAAATATATTTTAAAAAATAAATAAATAAAAAAATAAAAAAGGAAAATGTTATTATCTTCCAGATTGTTCTTATTAGTATTATATATGCTATATTTTTTAGGTAGTAGGTTATATTTTTATAAAGAAAGGCAATATTTAATAAACATTACTCTATTGGTATAAATCAATTTTAAATGCTATTATTAATGGTTTATTTTAAATTTTATTTATTTTTTCAGTAATCACTTTTTAAAAATATATATATTTTATTGATTTTTTTACAGAGAGGAAGGGAGAGGGATAGAGAGTTAGAAACATCGATCAGCTGCCTCCTGCACACTCCCTACTAGGTATGTGCCCACAATCAAGGTACATGCCCTTGACCAGAATCGAACCTGGGACCCTTGAGTCCACAGGCCAATGCTCTATCCACTAAGCCAAACTGGTTAGGGCTTCAGTAATCACTTTTAATGCATATTTATAAATTATATATTTTTCTCATGCCTAAGAAAAGTTCAAATTATTCCCAAGAGTGCAGTATGTAAAATGAAAGTCCTGCTCACCTACCACTTCTAAATACATCTTAAATATTAACAATGAGACAGAGGATCACAAAGAAATGAACTGTCATTTCTAGTTCTTACTGACAATTGCATTCTCGTATTTCCTTTTGTGAACAGGAAAGTACGTAGATAGAAAACATACAGTGATTCATGGTCCCGGAAAAGACTGTTGGAAAAGACTGATGAGCCACCTCAATGTTCTCAGGAAATGAGTGTCTTGTCACTCTGTAGTTGTTATCATTATAAATTTGGACAGCTTTTAATCCACCTTGCCTTCCTGGTAACAAATTATATTTTTCCCTTTTTAGCGCATTTATTGGGGTGACACTGGTTAACCAAATTATAGAGGTTTCAGGTGCACAATTCCACCATACATCATCTGTCCATTATATTGTGTGTTCACCACCCCAAGTCAAATCTTCTTCCATCATCATTTATCCCCCCTAATTTTAAACTTTTAGATTTTCACTTCACTTATATAGGAATACCATAGATATTTACATTTCTTCCTTTCTCTTACATTTAAGACTACGTATTTCTTTCACTGTACAATTTAGTAAAGGCTGTATCCACATTTTAATAGGTGATATTTTCAATATACTTTTAACTATATTATCATACACATAAAATATTATTCTTTGTTCTGCAAGGCATTTACAAATATATTATCTTTAACATACTATTTTTTATTAACTGAATTGTTCTCAGAGCATATTATCTGTATGGTTCCCAATAACTTGAAAATTTTGAGTCTTCATTTATGGCATACTAATTTCCAATTTTGGTAAATATTCCATGAATGTCTAAGAAAGACATTAATTGTTCAATTTTTTATTTCATTTTACCTACTTTTTTAAGCTTATTAATTTTGTTATATATCCTTATTAATGTGTGCTTGATCTGCCAATTATTTAATAGATAGGTTGAAATATCACATGGTGTTGGTAAATTTACCCACCAATGTTTATAACGATTTCAATGTTTTTCTAATATATTTTGAGAGTAGGCTATTACAAGCTTAATGTCAGAAGTAAATTATGTTCATAGAGTCCTGACCTGTTAAATTATAGTTTGACCCTTCTTTTATAGCTTTTGCTATAACATATATTTTATATTGACATAGTAATATAAATATTACTTGAGTGAGTAAAAACAGAAAGTTTTAAGTGCTATCGACTTATTCCCACCGATTTACCTGTTCAAGTCTTATTTAAAGCCTGATTTGGAGAGACTATTCCTGTGTTTTATTAAGAGTAGAAAATAGCGCCAAAACCGGTTTGGCTCAGTGGATAGAGCGTCGGCCTGCGGACTGAAAGGTCCCAGGTTCGATTCCGGTCAAGGGCATGTACCTGGGTTGCGGGCACATCCCCCGTGGGAGATGTGCAGGAGGCAGCTGATCGATGTTTCTCTCCCATCGATGTTTCTAACTATTTATCTCTCTCCCTTCCTCTCTGTAAAAAATCAATAAAATATATTTTTTAAAAAAAGAGTAGAAAATAGAACACTTTTTCACTGAAAAATATTATATCCTTAAATGTCAGACTTTTTTGTATGTTCCACCTTGATATTGCCAAAAGAATATTTATATAGGAAATTACAGAAATAGACACACAGAGACTAAGACACATAAAAACACTATGAAAATATCTCAAATAAGAAAAAAAGGATCCATTCATATTTTGGCTTAATATCAGAGAATATTTCACATTTGTGATCAAATATTTGACATATTTGTATGTATTTGGTTATTTGCAATACCACCTGCAATGGGTTGACTATTTAACATGTATCAGGCACTAAACTATGCATTGTGTATGTATAATCTCAATAAGTGTGTACACATGGGCAGTTCATTTGATTTAACCTTTGTACCAATCTCCTCATATTTAAAAGAATACAGTAATATCCATTGGTCAATTGCTTTTTAGTGTTATAAATTTATTGGAGATACACTCTTCTGTGAGTTTTCCTGAGAGGCAGAGGGGAAACTTTTGTAAATTTTAAAGAAAGAAAACTCCTAAGTCTTGTATTCCTATAGTTAATACATTTGAATCAATAAAGAGAAAAAAGTAAGCCTTCAATAGGTGACTTTTTAATTTAAAAACAAATTGTGCATGCACTCACACATAGACAGGAATGATAATTACCTCTCTGAAAATGTTTCTAAGTAGTGAGGACAGTGATAAAGGGCAATTTAATAACAACAATAACTGATGGGCTCATTGCTAGAATTTCATTGATATACTTATCTACAAAAATAAATTTCCTTACACACTAATTTGTTTTATTACTGTATTTATATAATTTTCCTCCTTACCTAAATATTCTTATATATCAGTACTTATATGTTCTTTCAAGAAGGTTCATATGAATGGAAGTATGAGAAAACCATGTAAAAAGGGGCAGGATAGACTGCCAGGCAATAGAAAGACCGAGGCTCACAACCACATTCCTGGCCCTTTATTTGGGAACTGGAGCACCAAGAATAATAATCTACGGCAGGAGGAGTGGAAAAGGCAGTGGTTCAGAGGGCCACAGTACTATATGTTCCATTTTGGAACTCATGGCAGGTGAAGAGAGGTAGTATATCATCCTCCAAGGAGCACAAGATCTTAGCTAACAGACTGGGGAAGTTTATGAAAGCTCTCAGTAAGAAGATAGGAAGACAAAGTCAGGGCATTTAAAACAGAGGCTGCCAGAAGCAAGATGAAAAACCTAAAGAAAACATATATTTCTTTACAAAGTTGGGGAAAGGTGTATTCTTCTACAAGGCCATAATTCCCCTGGGGACAGAGTCTTTCTTATTCATTTTCTATTTTTGATCAGTTCCTCTTCTTACTCCTTCTGTGGTTCCCCCAAAGGACCTATGAGTGAGTATGCTTTTACAGAATAGATGCCTATCAAATATCTATACAAGATATTTATGAGTGGAGACACTTAGGTAAAGACTATAGAACTACACTCAAAGGTTATTTGAAAGGGATGGATGTAACCAGGAGAGAGAAACTCTGTAGGGCCATTCTGGCCATACCAATAAAGACAGTGACTATCAGAGGCAATTTTGAATACCTGAAGGTTATTTTTTAAACACTCTGTGTGATCATAGTGTCTCCAGAAATCTTTGTGCAAAGTATAACCTTTGTCTGAGTTTCAGTTGTAATTAAGGTTTGTATATTTTTCCGACTCATCAATGAAGAAGGAAAGAACAATCATCAACTCGTAGGAGCCAGCATACACAGCACACCAGGTTCAAGATTAGTGGTGGCAAAGATAATTAACAGATAATGTCAATGCAGTGAAGTGTTGTCACAGATAATGGCCTCCTGCCGCTCCATAAATATTGAAGTGAAGCCCATTTTTCAAAAACATACATCCAAGTTGACATGAAAATTATTATCCCATAAAATAATAACCTTTAAACAATCTCCTATTGCAAAAATTTATTTCTGATAGATCAGCACTTGCTCTAAAAATGCTAGAGAAGTTATTTTATAAGCATGCTATCACTGTGTCCTAACAGTTATTTGTTACCATATTCAATGTTATGGTTATTCAACTGGATCATAACTGGGCTTTTAAAATTTTTTAACCATTTAGAAATATTTATTTTAGTGTATATTCCATGACAGCTAATTGTCATCTTACTCGTTATACAGTTACCTTGTACAAGCTCTACTTGAAATAATGATTAGCACCTAAGTGTCTGAATGGCAGACCATGCCTTTTATTATCAATAAGCATATATTAATTGATGATGTTTTTAAATTCATTTGTGACATTTATTTAATACCTTCAATGGAACATTATAGTTTAATATGCCTATTTTTAAAAACAAACTTACATCCCCCCCCCCCAACGAAGGAATCTATCTTTTCAACTTTCCAGGTGATTAGAGGTAATAGTACAAACCCAAATGACAGCAAAGTAATCACAATGATGATTTTTACATGCCTCATGAATCAATATTGAAGGCTATTGCCAAAATTGGAGACCTTTGTATAACATTTCATCTAAACTTACTTTGTTAAATTCATTTTGTTCCAGTTATCAATTTTATTGTTTCTCAGCTAAAGATACTCTTTTATGTCTTGCTATGCAATAACAGAAATCATAATGTGATCTTGTAAACATTTCCCCTTTGCCAGTTGGCACAATGTTCAGCTTTGCTAGTGCAGAGTGCTGGAGGGACCCACCAGGAGGAACGGTGTTTTCTTCCCGGTTTCAGGGTGCTCCTCTTAGTAAAGACCTGCACTGGACAGCAGCCAGCAGCACTTCGCCTTGGACAGCCTACCCCAGAAGGCAGCTTCCCAGGTCGTCACCCTTGCAGGACATTACCAGTGAGTTCGCAGTGCAGTACCTCAGCAAACATTCCCTACTGTCTGGCTCTCAGCCCTGGAGGGAGGTTCTTCCCTGTTCATTCCTTCCTTGGTTGTTGTGTCTCAGCCAAAAAGACAGGGACATCTCATATCTGCTCTTCTTGTATTCTTCAGAGTTCTCTTTTCCCATTAGTAGGTAACCCGTTATAATTAATAATTCGTCATATTAAATTTTCACTGTTAAATTACTCGGTGGTTTCTGTCTCTTGATTGGATCCTGACTAGTATACTTTCAGTTTCATCCCATCGGTTTTTGTAAAAAATGTAGTGGGTTCTTCACTTCCTTTTTGAGGTGAAATTTACTTAATATAAAATTAACCACTGAAAAGTGTATAATTCAGTGCATTTATACATCCTCAATGTTGTTTCACCACCACCACCACTCACCTCCAGCTAGTTCCAAGACATTTCATCACCCCAAAAGAGCACCCTGTTTTCATTAAGTGGTCGCTTCCCATTTCCCCTTTGCCTTAGTTCTTGACCATCACCAATCTGCTTTTCGTCTTTATAGGTTTGCCTATTCTGGTTATTTCATATAAATGGAACCATATATTGTAACCTTTTGTGTCTGCCTTCATTCACATAATAATATAATAATGTTTTCAAGCTTCATCAATATTGTAGTATGTATCAGTACTTCATTCTTTTTCTCTTTGTAATTTGCCATTAACTGATGCATCATATAAGCCTGGGTGTTTATTAAATCTGTCTCCCCACCACTAAAATGAGAGAGCCCCATGAGGACAGGGACTCTATGTCGTTCACTGCTGCCTCCCTGACATATGCTCAGTGTCTGCTCATGTCAGTCTTCAAGTAGGGATTTGTCCATAGGATGAAGAAATGAGATTTGACACTGGCTTTAATTACACAGTGCTTTTGATTCAGAGCTTTACAAAAGTAGAAAAAATTAATGTGACTATCCATGTGTCCATAAATTTGATGCTGAATATGTTTTTCTTATTGTCTCCACTAAAGAACTGCTATTAAAATACAATTATGCCTTGTTCAACCAGAGGTATCCATTAGCAACGTGAATTAATTAAAGTATGAGTCATCAGCAGATGACATGCAGATTACCCCCCCCCCCCCTTAAGATTATTGTTTTCTGTTTTTGTAATTATAAAAGTAATCTCGCAAAAAGCACAGGCTATGTACTGTTTTGAAAAGATTTCCAAGAAGTGCTTTTCATGAAAAAAAAACACGAAGATTAGTATTCATGATTTACTTTTATCCCAGTGGATAATAATATAATGGTTATTGAGAGCTTACTATTTGCCAAGCACTGGATTATATATGCTACATGAATTATCTCATACAATTATTTCAATAACACCTGTCATAAGTATTATACTTACATGTTTCCCAATTACATATCTTTTATGTTTGTTTTTTCTTTTTTTATTGATCCCTTCACCATTACTCCACTACTACTCCTAACAATCTGTTCTCTGATCTAAGAGCATTTTTTTTAGATTTCATATATAAGAGAGATAATATGACATATGTCTTTCTCTCTGACT
This sequence comes from Myotis yumanensis, assembly GCF_028538775.1. Classification (NCBI taxonomy): domain Eukaryota; kingdom Metazoa; phylum Chordata; class Mammalia; order Chiroptera; family Vespertilionidae; genus Myotis; species Myotis yumanensis. Next base: position 174,415,345 of record NW_027223754.1, read on the forward strand.
TATTTCACTTATAATTCTCTCGAGGTCCATTCATGTTGTCAGAAATGGCAATATTCTATTCCTTTTTATGGCTGAATAATATATATATTATATTATATTATATTATATTATATTATATTATATTATATATTATATTACATTCATTATATTCTTGACCCATTTACCCATTGAAGGGCACTTAGGTTGTTTCCATATCTTGATAGATAATGCTGCAACAAACATGGGGGTGCATATATCTTATCCACTTAGTATTTTTCTTTTTTTTTGGAATAAATACCCAGAAGTAGAATTGCTAGATTGTATGGTAGTTCTGTTTTTAATTTTTGAAAGAACTTCTATACTGTTTTTCATAGTGACAGCACCAATTACAGTCTTAACAATAGTGCACCAGGGTTTCCCTTTTCTACATCCTTAACAGCACATATTATTCCTTGTCCTTTTTTTTTTTTTAATATATTTTATTGATTTTTTACAGAGAGGAAGGAAGAGGGATAGAGAGTTAGAAACATCGATGAGAGAGAAACATCGACCAGCTGCCTCCTGCACACCTCCCACGGGGGATGTGCCCGCAACCAAGGTACATGCCCTTGACCGGAATCGAACCTGGGTCCTTTCAGTCCGCAGGCCGACGCTCTATCCACTGAGCCAAACCGGTTTGGCTCCTTGTCCTTTTTATAATAGCCATTTTAACAGGTGTGAGGTGATATCTCATTGTAGTTTTGGTTTGTATTTCCCTGATGATTAGTAATGTTGATATCTTTTCATGTACCTCTTAGCCCTCTCTAGGTCTTCTTTAGAAAAATGTTTGCTCAGATCCTCTGCTCATTTTTTAATCAGTTGTGATTATTTTCGCTATTGAGTTGTACTAGTTCTTTATACTATAATTTGGATATTAGCCCCTTATCAGATATATGATTTGCAAATACTTTCTCCCATTCAATTGGTTGCCTTTTTATTTCATTGATGGTTTCCTTTGCTGTGCAGAGGCCTTTTAATTTGATGTTGTCCCACTTACTTTTGCTTTTGGTGTCAAATTTAAAGCATCATTGCCAAAACCTATGTCACAGGACTTACCACCTATGTTTTTTTCTTGGAGTTTTATAGTTTCAGGTCTTACATTCAAGTCTTTAATCAATTTGGAGTTAATTTTTGTGTCTGATTAAGATAATGGTCCACTCGTGCACTGCTGGTGGGAATGCAGACTGGTGCAGCCACTGTGGAAACAGTATGGAGTTTCCTCAAAGAATTAAAAATGGAACTCCCATTTGACCCAGTGATCCCACTTCTAGGAATATATCCCAAGAAATCAGAAACACCAATCAGAAAGGACATATGCACCCCTATGTTCACAGCAGCACAATTTACAATAGCTAAGATTTGGAAATAGCCTGAGTGCCCATCAGCAGATGAGTGGATTAAAGAACTGTGGTGCAGCCCTAACCGGTTTGGCTCAGCTGATGGAGCGTTGGCCTGCGGACTCAAGGGTCCTGGGTTCGATTCTGGTCAAGGGCATGTACCTTGGTTGCGGGCACATCCCCAGAGGGAGATGTGCAGGAGGCAGCTGATCGATGTTTCTCTCTCATCGATGTTTCTAGCTCTCTATCCCTCTCCCTTCCACTCTGTAAAAAATCAATAAAATATATTAAAAAACAAAACAAAACTGTGGTGCATCTACACAATGGAATACTACACTGCTGTAAGAAAGAAAGAACTCTTACCATTCACAACAGCATGGATGGACATGGAGAGCATTATGCTAAACGAAATAAGCCGGTCAGAGAAAGGTAAGTATCACATGATCTCACTCATTTGTGGAATATAATGAACAACATAAATTGATGGACAAAAACAGATCCAGAAACAGAGAAGCATCAAAGGGGCCATCAAACTTCAGAGGGAAGGCAGGGGAGGGTGGGGGGAGAGGGTAAGAGATCAACTAAAGGACTTGTATGGATGCATATAAGCATAACCAATGGACAAAGACACTAGTGGGGTGAGGGTATGTGCAGGGGGTGGGAGTGGCTGGGGAGAGGTCAATGGGGGGAAAGGGAGACATATGTACTACTATATGTAATACTTTAAACAATAAAAAATTTTAAAAAAAAGATAGTGGTCCATTTTCATTCTTTTGCATGTGGCTGTCTAGTTGTCCCAACTCTACTTATTGAAGAGACTGTCCTTTTCCCATTGTATATTCTTCTCTCCTGTATTATAAATCAATTGATTGGGGCTCTTTATTCTGTTCCATTGATCTATGTATCTGTTTTTATGCCAGTAACATAGTTTTAATGATTATAGCTCTGTAATATAGTTTAGAATCAGGGTGCCTCCAGATTTCTCCTTCTTTCTCAAAATTGCTTTGGCAATTAGGGGGGAGTTGTGATTCCATAAAAATGTTAAAATTTGTTCTATTTCTTGGGAAAATGTCATTGTAATTTTAATACAATTGCACTGAATCTGTATATTCCTTTGGGTAATACAGACATTTTAACAATATTAATTTTTTCCAACCTGTAGCATGAAATGTATTTTGATTTACATGTTCTTTAATTTCTTACATTAATGTCTTGTAGTTTTCAATATGCAGGTCTTTCAACTCCTTGGTTAAATGTATTGCTTGGTACTTTATTCTTTTTATCTTTATTTTTTATTTAAGCACTAGAAGCCTGGTGCATGAAATTAGTGCCTGGGTAGGGTCCCTAGGCTTGGCTGGTGATCAGGGCCGATCTGAGGAGCAACCAGTGGGGTGATTGGGGGCCCCAGTTAGCACCCGCCTTGGCTGGCCTGACACTGTCTGCTTGCCAGCCCCACCCCCTGCTGCTGCCACCAGTCGCCTCCCTCTGCAGGGCGACTGGCCAGGAGATCAGGGGGGCCCCTGCTGGCACCTGCCTTGACTGGCCTGGGGCCTGCAGGTTGGGAGCAGCTCCTGCGATGAGCATCTGCCCCCCTGGTGGTCAGTGCACATCATAGCGACCGGTCGTTCTGCCATTTGGTCGATTTGCATATTAGGCTTTTATTATATAGGATAGTTGGTATATAATATTATATTAATTTCAGGTGTACAATATAGTGATTTTGACATTTATATTTAGGCCATTGATCCAGCTTGAGTTAATTATTATATCTAGTATGAGGTAAGAATCATTTTATTCTTTTTCATGTGGATATCCAATTGTGACACCATCATTGTTTAGAGACCATTATTTCCCCATTGATTGGATTTGGCACTCTTATTGAAAATCAAGTGGATGATGTATGGGTTTAGTTCTGGACTTTCAATTGTATTCCATCTTTCTGTATGTCTGTTCTTATGTTGGTACCACACTTCTATTAACTGCAGCTTTGTATTAACTGCAGCTATGTATTAAGTTTGAAATAAAAAATGTGAGTTCTCCAACAGTTTTATTCTTTTTTATTATTGTTTTGGCTATTCAGAGCTCCTTGAAATTTCCAATGAATTTGAGAATTGGCATTTCTAAATCTATAATAAAGGATGTTAGAATTTTAATAGGAATTGCATTAAAACCCTAGTCATTTTAGGGTAATATTACCATCTTCATAATATTGTCTTCCAACCTATTAACACGGGATCTCTTTCCATTCATTTAGGTCTCTAAATTCTTTCAGTAACATTTTATAATTTTTAGTGTATAAGTCTTTTACTTTATTGGTTAAAGTTAGTGTTTATTCTTTGGGTAATGTAAATGGAATCGTTTTCTCAATTTCCTTTTCAGATTATTAATTGTTCTTGTATAAAAATACAACTGATTTTTTATGTATTTAATTTTTCTTTTTTTAAAGTTTTTTCTTTTAATTTCATTTTGTATTGGTTTAGGTGTGTATGTGATTGTTGAAAAACAACTGCACAGACCAATTTTGCTGAACTCATTTATTTGCTCTATTAAAAGTTTGACGGGAGTTCTTTACTTCATGTATGTCTTTAACTTACTGTCTAATATATTTTACTTACACCATAAAGAACTTTAACATTTCTTATATGACTTTTGTTTCTCTCTGAGTGTCTTAATTACCCTTTCATTTTTGAAGGATAGTTTCCCCAGATATACAATTTGGGATTGATAACTTTTTTCTTTCCACTGTTTTCTGGCCTATATGATATCTAATGGGAAATCAGTTACTAATCTTACTGAGGATCATTTGTAGGTGATGAATCACTTCTCTCTTGCTACTTTCAAGATTCTCTCTTTGATTTTTGACAGTTTAATTATAATGTGTCTGAATGTGAATCTCTTTTACCTTATCCTATTAGAGTTTGATGAACTTTTGGATTTGTAGCTTTATGTATGTCATCAAATTTGTAAGGTTTCTCCAGCTATATGTCTTATTTTCTTTCTTCCTCTTTAACTCTCTTGCTTCTCTTTCTGGGGCTCCCATAATTCTATGTTACTACAATTGATAGTGCCCAAAAGCTTCCTTAGTATCCGTTTATTTTACTTCACTTTTTTTCTTCCCTATTACACAGAACAGGTAATTTCAATTGTCCTATATTTAAGTTTATTGATTTTTTTTCTGCCTACTCAAATATACATTTATCCCCTTTAGGGGATCTTTTATTTCAGCTATGTGTATTTTTTTCAGCTCCAAATTTTCTACTTTGTTCCTTTTTATAATTTCTATGCCCTTATTGGTATTATCTGTCTAATAAGACATTAGTATCCTGATTTCATTTAGTTCTTTGTTTCATTTCAATTCCAATGAAATAAGCTCAATAATGTTTCAAAATTTTAATACCATTTTTGTTTATAGTGCTATTCAAATGTTAATTAGAAAAATGCACATATATAGCAAACACAATGTTGTCTATTTACCAGCATTCATTACAAAAGAGAGAGAGAGAGAGAGAGAGAGAGAGAGAGAGAGAGATTGCCCTTGTTTGAATTTTGTTATCCACAACAAATAAAAATGCAAGAATAATTATATACATGTTTAAAATGAGAACATCCAGAATGAGTGTGCTTTTCCAATGTGATGCCTCTGCACAACTGATTTCTGTTGCTCTTCCAGGATTCAGCTAATGGAAAATAGGCTATTTGTATTGTTCTCAAAATGCTTTTCTTTTTCCTCCAAGGAAGCAAACAAACAAATTAACTCAAGAAAATAATCTGGGCTAACCCATTTGTGAATTTAAAAATCAATGAAAAAATAGATTCACCAAACCAGAACTGATATATGCCAAGGCTTTACAAAATCCTTAGGCATAACAAGAAGACAGAATTAAAGAACATGTTCCTGCCAGCCTCGGAGGGTGGAGTTAACCAGGAAGTCCAAAATTAAAGTTGTGGCAAAAATGAATCTAAAAAAGCAATTATTAGGGATGTATGTGTGAAATGGGGAATTTGGCTCATAAAGGAAGAACAGGATAGAAAGATCAATCAATTCAATTAAGTGACACAAATTTTAATGTCACTTTTTTCTTACCTCTGTATTTTTCCACCATAGCCATAAATTTAAAGCCACTTGTGGGACTTTGTTAAAATGCAGGTTTCTGGAATCTCCCCTTGGAAATTCTGATTCATGGTATGATCCAGGTATGAGCACTGTAGAAAGCCCTGCAGGTAACTCTGATGAGTGTCCAGGGGTACATTCTGACAATTCATGTTTGGATATTTAATGTAAATATATATAACTTTATTTTATATATCTGTACCTATTTTATTAGGCAAAATTATAATTCCTACCCTCTTTTGGGATTCCACATGGAAATAGATACATAAATTTAAATAAATTTATTTTATGGACACTTGAATTTTTATTTAATCAAATAATAAGTAGAAAATAGGGAAACATGTTATAGCCCTGCAGAGTAGTAAATATCTTCAAACCTTAAAATTCAGTAACTACTCAATGTAAAGTATGAAGTTTGTGTGTCTCAAACCTCAGAATTATTGCCTAGAAAGTCAAATTAAACCTGATCTAATTCATGTCCTATTATTTCTGACATGGAAGCAAAAATGTCTGCTATGTCCTTTCTCATGGCTTGCTCTGACCTTTCAGTACAATGTTATTACAAGTACCATGACCTTTGCTCCTCCTGATAACAAATAAGAGTATAAATATGAAATAATAAATTGAGTTTTTATTCTGTTAACAGCTTGAGTGTAGCCACTCTGGAGATGGAAGGACAACCTTAAGTATAAAAGTTTGGAAGGGCATCAGGGCAATGATGAAGCAAGAGTCACTCTCTGAGTAGATTATAACAGTGACTCTTATACTTTCTCACCCAAGAAAAGCAAATTTCCCAAGAAAGGCTACAAGTATCTATTACTCTTAGAAAATGGAACCATTGTTCATACAGTTGATACTTCACATGTTTTAAAGTCTGAATAAATTACATTTACATTTTAGCCCCAAAACTCCCTAGCTGGGTATCTTTGGACAAAGGGCAAGATGCCTAATCTCTCTGTGACTCTATTTCTAATTCTGTAACTTGGTAATAAATATAAATATACTTCAGCATTATAGTGAGAATTAGAGATTCACACACACACACACACACACACACACACACACACACACAGCTACATCTGCTTCTTTTTGCACAGACCAAATAGGTGAATGAGGATATGGTAGGAGTCACCATCCCTGAATCTTTCAAGTCCTCAGTGGTGACACCAAGTCACGTGATATCTCCAGGAATGGGATATTGCTTTTGGTTTACTATCTTCTTAGGTAGAAGCAGTTCAGTAACCTCCACATGGCTCTTCCTACCATAATAGGGGAATACTATGGGATTTCACAAGTTGCTGAGTACTTCTATCCCAGTCATACATTCTAGAGCCGAGGAAGTAACCACCAGATGGGTTAGAGGGCCCACTGCGAGACAGACCTGAGTGAAATGCAATGGAACACTTGAACTCCATGAACCGCTACACTTAATATTCATTTCTACACACATTCCCCAGAGTTCTGTCCATATAAATTGGAAAAATCTTTTTGTGTCTAGTGCATCTCCTTGTGGGTCACACTTTGTACCTCACCCTTTAGGTCCTGCTGTGACTAGCATGTAATGATAAGTCTAGTAGTATGTCCTGAGGAGAATCAGTGGTATCTCATAAGACAAAGCAAAATGAATACTCTCAGACAGAGATAGAAGAGATGCTCCTACTGGAAAAAGAGGCTCAGCAGCATTTAGGGACTCAGTGTACTTAACTTCATTGAGATCTTCCCGCATGTCTCCAATCCAATTTTCAGGATTCCGCTCCTTCCTAACAATTCCTTCACTTTAATAGAGAATACCTGCAAAACTTGGAATTCTATCTTCATTGTAATCCAACTGCTCAGATGAACCTAAGTTTGGTTTTCAGGAATCTTAACCCAGTGACGATAGGAGTTAAGGGTTTTTTTCAAGGTAGACACACAGAAGCTTTCAGATCATGTATGTGAAACTGAGCTGGAAATTTAAAATCCTGAACTCATTCTTTACCTTTCTTACTTTATCCAGTATAGTTAGAAATAATCAATCAATCTCATTATACTCCTTAATTTGACTAAAATGTCCTAATCATCAAGTGCAAGGTCACCCAGAACCTTGCCTTTTGTAAATATTTTATTTGAATTATCCAGTGGTAATGTTTTGCTTTTCTGTATAGCCACAATAAGGCCATGGACTACAAGATTCCCTTTACCACTCCAAATAGAATTATCAATGTCTTTAAATCTAGTAAGATCAGCGAACCAATTCCAGAAAATCCAAAACCATTTTTGAAAACTCATCCGAAATTTTTCTTCTTCTAGAACCACTCATGGTACCAAAATATGTGTTCATCAGGATCCTCACAGAGAAATAGTACCAGTAGGATAGAATGATGATAGACAGACAGACAGATAGATAGGCAATAAGAGAAAAAGATTTATTTCAAGGAATTTGCTTCCAAAATAGTGGGGGCTAGGAAGTCTTAAATCTGTAGGGAAGGCTGGCAAGCTGGAAACTCATGGGCAGAAACTAAACTTGTGGTGAAATTTCTTTTTCGTCTGTTTTGCTCTTAAGGCCTTTCAAATGATTATGGAGGATAATCTCCTTTACTTAAAGTCAACTGATTGTAGATGCTAACCACAGCTATAAAAATACCTTCACAGGGAACACTAGGTTAGTGTTTAATTAAATAAGATTATTACTACCTAGTCAAGTTGATATAAAACTAACATGAATGAGGCCTATGTCTTTATTATGTAATTACGGACCCAGTGCACAAAATTCATGCACAGGGAGGGGGGGGAAGGGGTATCTCTCAGCCCAGCCTGCACCCTCTCACAATCCAGGACCCCTTGGGGGATGTTTGACTGCTGGTTTAGGCCCAATCCCTCTCTCAATCCAGTACCGCTGGCTCCTAACCTCTTGCCTGCCTGCCTGCCTGCCTGCCTAATCTCCCCTAACCCCTTTGCCTGGCTGCCTGCCTGCCTGATTGCCCCTAACCACTTTCTTGCCTGCCTGATCGCCCCTAACTGCCTCTGTCTGCCTGCCTGATTGGCCCTAACCACTCTGCCTGCCTGATCGCCCCTAACTGCTCACCTGCCTGCCTGATTGCCCATAACCACTCACCTTCCATGTCTGATCACCCTTAACCATTCTGCCTGCCTGCTGGCCTGATAGCCCCTAACAACCTCTGCCTCAGTCCCTGCCACTGTAGCTTCATCTGGAAGGACATCCGGAATGATGTCTGGAAGGTCGTTCAGCTGTCCAGTCTAATTAGCATACTACGTTTTTATTATTATAGACATTATGTAATTTGATGCATATATTTACCATTCTGTTTAAATAACATTTTATTTTACACCCAATGTCTGGTTAATATTTATATCTCTGTTTCCACAGTTTCATTTTTATAAAAATAAGTATTGGTTGGTGATTTTATTCCAAAACAAAAACCTTGATACAATGTCATTAGCAGGTACATTGATATTCCAATACAAGGGTAGGCACAGAGTTCATTGGTGTCACTTCTTTTTTTTTTTTTTTTTTTTTATATATATATATTTTATTGATTTTTTACAGAGAGGAAGGGAGAGAGATAGAGAGTTAGAAACATCGATGAGAGAGAAACATCGATCAGCTGCCTCCTGCACATCTCCCACCGGGGATGTGCCCACAACCCAGGTACATGCCCTTGACCGGAATCGAACCCGGGACCCCTCAGTCCGCAGGCCGACGCTCTATCCACTGAGCCAACCGGTTTCGGCATTGGTGTCACTTCTTAAAATTTTTTATAAGTCATGAACATCTTCCATGAAATTCTGATGTAAAAGTATAGAAAAATATGTTTCTAAAAGCTTCCTCAGTGTTTTAAACTTTATCTTAAATGGAAGAGGTAAGCTCCATTTCTTTAGTGATAATTTCTGTCATGCTCCAATTCATCCTAATGATTTTGAGCTCCTTACATAATATTGTAAGACGAAGAATCCTACCCCTTCCAGATAATAGTCCTCCAACTATAACACCCAGTAATAATTTCATTTATGATAAACCTTTGTTCAAACGTAGTGCATAGTATGGTCTTTCAATTTCAAAAACATGTATTGAAAATGGTTAGCTTTTTGCCACCTAAAGTGCCCCTAGATCCTGAAACATTACCTGGCATAAAGGGTATCCACAATTAATTTTTCAATTTTAACACACAAGCTTTATGAAATATAAATCACATACTATAACATTCAATCTTTTAAAAATGTATAATCTAGTGGGTTTTTTTTTTATACAATTGCAGAGTTGTCTAACATCACCACTACAGAATTTTTAAATTTTTTCATCACCCCAGAAAGAAATCCCATATCCACTAGCAATCATTCCCCATTCCCTCATTTTCCCCTTACTCTAGAGCAGTGGTTCTCAACCTTCCTAATGCCGCGACCCTTTAATACAGTTCCTCATGTTGTGGTGACCCCCAATTTCATTGTTACAAATTGAACATAATTAAAGCATAGTGATTAATCACAAAAACGATATATAATTATATATGTGTTTTCCGATGGTCTTAGGCGACCCCTGTGAAAGGGTCATTCGACCCCAAAGGGGTCGCGACCCACAGGTTGAGAACCGCTGCTCCAGGGAGTGATTAATCTACTTTCTGTCTCTATGGGTTCTGGCTCTATGGATTTGTGTACTCTGAATACTTCATATAAATGGAATCAGATAATATGTGGTCTTTTGTGATTGACTTCTTTCGCTTAGCACAATGTTACAAGGTTCATCCATGCTATAATATGTATCAATACTTCATTTTTATTGGCAAATATAGTCCAGTATAAAAATATAACACATTTGCTTATCCATTCATTAGTTCAGGGGTGGGGAATGTCTGGCCCACAGGCCATATAAGGCCCATGAGATCATTTGGTCCGGTCCTACCAAAGCATTAGGGGTGAGTTAATTAAATGTTTGACCAAATATAGCAGGCTAACTTTTAACTTGATAATTTTGTATGGCCCACAAATGATATTATCAATATCTAAATGGCCTTTGGCAGAAAAACGATTTCCCTCCCTGCATTAGTTGATAGATATTACTAAATATCTAAAAATAATGATATGAATATTAGTGCACAATTTTTTTGTGTGTGAACATATTATTTCAACTCTTTTGAATAAATTTCTAGGAGTGGAATTTCTGGTTGTATGCTAACCCTATATTAAACAGTTTTAAGAAACTTCCAACCTATTTTCTAAAGTGGCTGCACAATTTACATTCCTTGCTTCTTTTGCTCACTCACTGCTGTATCTCCAGCACTTAGAACACCGCCTAGTAGGTCTCAATGAATGAATAAGTTGAATGAATGAACAAACAAATGAACATAGTTCTAGTACTTATTAACAAGTTCTCACTTTAACAAATTAGTGGCAAGCAATTATTTATAAGAAGAGTTTGTAAGCAAGGAAGTCATCCCTAATCTCATTCTCATTAGTTAAAGCAGGAAGTAATTTCAAATAGTTACCTACAACTCAGGAGCACATCTCAAGGGATAATCCTCATGAACATCATTTTTCTCAAGAATGCAGGAATTATACATTTAAAGTAACTAATAGTGACATATTGTGATTTATTTATAATTAATACTTAGAAGATCAGCTCAGTATATGCCAGTAAAACCAAGGTGATAAGTTTGAATTCCATAAAAGGTGGTTTTCTATTTGCTCGTGCTGGGACCACATGTTGCATTCCTCTCCTGAGGCAATTCAGCATTGCAAAAGAATGTGACTCCAACTATGTCAGTAGAAACCATTAGCTCTACTAAACAAGGAGCTTTGAGCTCATTGACAGTTTTTGAGATCTATTGATAATCACACAATATTTAAGTGTACACGTAATACTCTGGATACCTGAGTTAAAAACCATTCAAAAGCATGTTCTTATTTAAAATTTGTCAGAAATTCACCTTGTGCCCTCATTTGTTATTTACTCTGCTAAGAGTTGTGATGTGTATCTATGAAAGCACACACTCCTTAATTATCAGACATTGATGTGCTGCTGTATTTGGAACACCAGGCTGGTACTTGTTTCAATCTGAAACAATTAGTGAGCTGAAAGAATCCTAAAGTCACTTGAGTCCAAAGTAACATTTGTTTTCTTCAGTAATGTCAATGATAATGAAGTATGACCTCACATGGAGAAATATTTTCATGCTCCTGGCATCTAATTTAAATGAAATCAGGACATTTTTCAAGGCTTATTTTGATGTGGTATAATGAAATGCAGTTCAAAGAAAAGCATTTAAGGAAGATATGCATGGTTGTTCTTATGACAATGATGGAGAAATGTGAGCTCTACGAAAGTTTAAGGAAGACAGCAAAGCTCCCACCATTTATTGAATTCCTATAAAATTTAAACATTGAGATCTCTGCTTTATACAATTATCTCATTTAATCTTCACATCATAAATTGACATATTTTTAGTTTATAGAAAATAACTTGTAAGTTTTGGAAGTGTTATTGCTTAAGAATTCTCAGGGAGGAAGTTGCAGTGCTGGGATTTAACCCTACAATGTTTTCAGAGCCCAGACTCTTAATTACTAAACTATAATGCTTTGTTCCAAATGCACTTGAAACCTATATATACTCAATTCACCATAGCTAAGATCTGGAAACAGCCTAAGTGCCCATCAGTAGATGAATGGATTAGAAAACTGTGGTACATCTACACAATGGAATACTATGCTGCTGTAAAAAAGAAGGAACTCTTACCATTTGCAACAGCATGGATGGAACTGGAGAGCATTATGCTAAGTGAAACAAGCCAGTCAATGAAGGAAAAATACCACATGATCTCACTCATTCATGGATAATAAAGACCATTACAAACTTTTGAACAATAATAGATACAGAGGCAGAGCTGCCTCAAACTGACTGTCAAACTGCAGTGGGAAGGCCAGAGAGGGTTGGGGGGCAGAAGGGAGGGGAGTAAGAGATCAATCGAAGGACTTGTATGCATGCATATAAGTGTAACTAATGGACATAAGACACTGGGGGGTAAGGGAGGCCAGGGGATTGTCAAGGGCGGGGGGTGGGGGAAGGACACATATGTAATACCCTTTGTAATACGTATTATAATATATTTTTTTTAAAGAATAATAAAAAAAAAGAAACCTATATACTCTTATATATACTTTTATATATACTCTTATTAACCAACTATAAGCCCGGTGCACAAAATTCTGCACTGGGGCGGCGGGGCTTCCCTTGGCCTGGCTTGCGCCCTCTTGCAATCCGGGAGCCCTCGGGGGATGTCTGACTGGGGGAGCAGGCCTAAGCCATCAGTCGGACATCCTTAGCACTGCTGCGGAGGTGAGAGAGGCTCCTGCCACCACCACTGCACTCTCCAGCTGTGAGCCTAGCTTCTGGCTGAGCAGCACTCCCCCTGTGGGAGCGCACTGACCACCAGCGGGTACTCCTGCATTGAGCATCTGCCCCTTGGTGGTCAGTGCACAACATAGCGACAGGTCGTTCTGCTGTTCAGTTGATTTACTTATTACCCTTTTATTATTAAGGATATCACCCCAATAAATTTAAATTAAAAATGTTTTAATTGCAATATTGAAAGGAATCCATTTGTAAACTTCAGATTTATTTCAAACATTATTCCTATTGTCACTACCACTATTATATTACAATAATAATGCACAATTGTTGTAGAACACTTAAATAATGCATATAAGCTAAGGAACAAAAACAAAAATAATCCACTTGTATCAATGTCCTGTGTTCATTTAGGGAGAAAAGAATCTTTCTCCCAGTGTTTAGTAAGATTTTACTAAGTCCTAAAAGGCTTACAGAACTTTTGTAGAGGGTGTGGAGACTGATTCCAGGTTATGCTTTCAGAAATTAATCCCACAGCCATATTATTGATCCTTCAAAGATTAGAAGTTAGGATTCAAAACCACGCTGCCACTGCCAGGTCTAGAAAACTGTTCCGCTATCTACCCTGTGCCTGCTATACCCACAACAGCAGAATGGACGTTCCATGCACAGCTTCATAACAATCATAGTGCAAGTGGCTTGACTTTGGGACCCCTGATGATGCTGCAGCAAAAAAAAAATTCAAATGCTTCTGAGACATGCTTGCCACTAGAAATAGAGAAGTGACAAAAGTATAGCTTCTGCCTTGCTGGCACCTTCCAAAACTCTTGCAATGACCTGGGGCTCGTGAATGTTAATTACATACAGAACACAAGCTTCAGAGGAGTCTAAGGAGTGGAATTTCTAACTTTCTAGTCTCTACAGTATAGGAAACCATTAGAGAAGAATTCGGAGGAGATGTTGAGCACCAGTGATCATAGCCACTAATCCCAACTTCTAGCAGAAGGACTGTGAGCAGTTTGGTGCTTTTTCTTACTATCTTTAAATCAATAAATGTGTACCTGCTTCTTTATAATCTGATTTTTTTAAAACAGCTGAATAGTTGTTCAATTTTATGGATATACAATAATTGATGTAATAAATCACCCATTTTGAAAATGCAGATTGTTCTAACATTTTAATACTACAAATAATGTTTCAAGAAGTATTTTTACTGCTAAATCAGTGAACACATTTATGATATTTTGATATTTTCCTTAGATGAATTGTTAGAAGTGGATTTCTAAGTATGCAAAGCTGTACTGGTATTAGTTTAGAGAAATATTGTATCAATTTATTTTCAAACCAGCAGTGCACACAATTTCAGTTTCCCCCAAATCTGGCCCACTCTAGGTCTTATCATTTTTTAAAAGGATTATAATATTGTAAAACTTATTTATATGTTTATTTGTCATATATACATTTTTTAAAAAATCAGGTTTCCTAATTCATTATTAAAATTTGGATTATTTTAAAATTAATTTGTAAGAGATCTTTAATTATTATTAAGACGTTATTTTAATATTGTCATTAACCTTTTTTGCTTATATGCAAGAGTTCAATTATTCTCAGTTCAATTTTTAATGGAATTTTTTCAGTATAGTTTTGTCGTATATGTTTCAATTTTTACAATTTAAGATTCTCTAAAAGAAATTTTCATTTTATAAATAATTTTACGTATTTAAGGCATTTAAAATTAAATGAGCTCTATGGTGATAAATTAGCTTTAAAAAGATAACTTCAGTGAGATATAATTCACATATCATAAGAGTCGCCTTTAAAAGTCTGTGATTCAGGGGGTGTTAGTGTATTCACAGACTTGTGCAAACATCCAGCTATTTAATTCTGGGACATTTTTCTCTCTCCACAAAGAAACCCCCATCTCTATTAGCAGCCATTCTCCGACCACTTTGAACCCTGGAAGCCTATAATCTATTTTCTGTCTCTACGTATTTATATGCTGGACATTTTGTATAAATAGTATCATACAATATGTATTATTTTGGAACTGGCCTCTTTCATTTAAGACACATTTTTGTGGCTAACCTATGCACATGTCAATAATTTACTCCTTTTTATTGACAAAATATTCCATTGCATGGATATGCCACATTTTGTTTATCATTCATCAACTGATAGAGATTACCACTTATTGATTACTAGGAATAAAGCTGCTGTTAACATCAGTGTACAATTTTTTGTGTGTGAACACATGTTTCCAGTTTTCTTGGATAGATAGTAAGTTGTGAATTAGTGCATAGATACCTAGTAGGAAGTTTCAAACTATTTTCCAAAGTGACCACATCATTCATTTATATTTCCACCAGAAATGTATAAAAGTTCTACTTAGTCCACATTCTCTCCAAAACATATTGTTTGTCTTTTTAGTAATAACTGTCTTACTAAATTTGAAGTGGTGTTAACATTATAGTCTTAATTGGCATTTCCTTAATGACTAATGTTGACCATCTTTTTAAAAGTATTTTATCTACTTATTTTTGTTGTTGAGCATCTTTTCATATGCTTAATGATCGTTTATTTATCTTCTTTGGAGAAATATCTATTCAAATCCTTTGCCCATTTTAAAAAATTGTGTTATCTGTCTTTTTATTGTTGACTTGTGAGTTTTTTAAATATATATTCCGGATTAAAAAGTCCCTTATTATATGTGTGTTTTGCAATATTTTCTCCACATGTGTGGGTTACCTTTTCACTTTCTTGATGGTTTCCTTTGAAGCACAAGTTTTAATTTTCATGAAGTTGAATTTGCCTTTTTTTCCTTCATTAATTGAGCTTTAGGTGTCATATTTAAGTAACCATTTGCTAACAAAAGGTCACTAATAATTTCCTATCTTTTTCTAAAAAGTTTATAATGTTAGCTTTTATATTTAGGCCTATGATCCATTGTGAGGTAATTTTGATAATGTGAAAGAAAGGTCCACCTTCATTCTTTTGTATGTGGATACCAGTCGTACCAGCCCCATTTGTTGAAAAGAATATTCTTCCCATTTAATTGTACTGGTACCCTTGTTAACTATCAATTGTCCATAAATATAAGGGTTTATTCCTGGGCTCCCAATTCTATTCCATTGATCTATGTGTCTATCTTTATACCAATACCTCACTACTGAATTACTGTCAAGCTTTGCAGTAAGTTTAAAAATGTGAAGTGTGTGTCCTCCAACTTTCTTCTTCTTTTCAATATTATTTTGATTATTCTGAGTGACTTACATTTCCATATTAATTATAGGAATATTTCATCAATTTCTGCAAAAAAGCAGATGGGATTTTTATAAGGAGAGCATTATATCTGCAGATCAATTTTTTGAGTCATGAACATGGGGAACTTTTCATTTATTAAGGGTCTTTAAATTTTTTCAACAATGTTTTGTAGTTTTGAGGGTTCTGTTCTTGCATTTCTCTCATTAACTGTGTTCTTATGTATTTTATTCATTTATTGCTATTATAAATAGAACTGCTTACCTAATTTCATTTGAATTGTTAATTGCTACTGTACAGGAACACAGTTTTTTTAAATATAGGTCTTATACCCTGCAAACTTGCTGAACTTGTTTATTAGCTGTAATAGTTTTGATACAGAGTCCTTAGGATTTTTAAGATCATGTTCTCTGCAAACAAAGATAGTTTTACTTCTTCCTTTCAATATGGATACCTTTTATTTCATTTTCTTGCCTAATTTCCCTAGCTAGAATTTCCAGTACAATGTTGACTAAAAAGGGCAAGTAACCTGACCTTAAGAGGAAAGCGTTCAGTCTTACTATGATGTCGCTGGGTTTTTTTATGTATGCCCTTACTAGGTTGATGAAGTCTCCCCATATTCCTAGTTTATTGAATATTTTTATCATGAAAGGTTTTTAATATATTTGTTTTTAAAGTCCATCATATTTATCAGCCAGTATTCAAGATTGATAAGTAAAATACTTAATCAGATTACACTATTACAATTTAGGTTTAAAAATATTGGTGTTATCCTGAATTTCTCTGGGTTTTCCTGATAACAGGTGAAGAAGGAATCCCAAAAATATTTTTATGAATGTAGCAATATGGAAATCAGTTGTAACCCTATAAAAATAACTATTCAGAACAATAATATACTTCTTACTTGATAAGCACATTCTATGTTTTAGTACTTATTCTTTAATGTTGGGAGCCAAGAATATCACAAACGCTTCAACAAATTAAAATTGAAATATTGTGAGAACAATAATCATTCTCAGACAGTCATTTCTCATGTTAACCCAAAGCTGCCTTCCTGGAATCTACACTTTTTATCCTATTTCTGTTCTCAAGAGTAGAACACAATTTCATCATCTTTTCTGATGAGAAGTGTACTTGATATTAGGAGAATCGCTTGAAGTCTACCAAGTTAGTATTGCTTTTTTCTAGGCTAGCTTTCTCGCAAGAACAGGACTTGAAATTCAAAAGTTGCTGAAAATGTACATGCTATTTTTTATCTTGTATAAATTATATGAATATTTGCTCAATGAAGAAACTGTAATCACAGTAAATTTATGAAGCCTTTGGTCAATATATCCTCCCTATGGCACTTCTCAAAATAAACTAGTAATGTTTAAATTTTCTGATGTTTAAAAATTGGTATAGCACACTTAAGGTCCTAGTTCAAACTTGTCAATCCCAGATAAAATCTGCTTACAAGATATTATACTGTTTCATTTCTTCACTAAAAACCTAAATTGTTGTTTTATTCCTAATCTGCCCATCATTGTTCTCATTTCTGGGATGTAGTGGGTGAAAAAGTCAGAGATCTGGCTTTCATGGAGTCTGTACTCAAGTATGGGGAAGATAGAACATAAACACATAAACAAGTGAGCAAGAGGTACAAACTTCCAGTTATAAAATAGTAAGTCATGGGAATACAGTATAGGCAATAAAATTAATAATATGGAATTAACTTTGTATTATGACAAATACAACTACCCTTATCATGGGAATACTTTTGTAATATATATAAATATCAAGTCATATTAGGTACACCTGACAAAGATATTATATGCTAATTATACATCTTTTTTTAAAATATATTTTTCGAAAGAGGCTAGTGCTATAGAGATATCCTAGTATGATTCAAAACCTCACTTTAGCCAGTGTTTCTCAGTGGATAGAGCGTCAGCCTGTGGACCAAAGGTTCCAGGTTCCATTCTGGTCAAGTGCATTCACCTTGTTGTAGGCTCCTCCCAGGCCTGGGGCCTGGTCAGGGCATGTGTAGGAGGCAACCAATCAATGTGTTTCTCTCACATTGATGTTTCTGTCTTTCACTCTCTCTTCCACTCTCCCAAAAAATCAGTGAAAAAATATCTTCAGGGTGAGGATTAACAAAAAACCCCACAAAAACCAAACTGTCATCCTCAGAGAGTAGAAACCGGAGAACATTGCCTCAAGAATAATTTTAGGGAGGTTAATGATGTGCTGTGTGAGGTTATTCATCACTTCTTGCCTCTTGAGAAAGGTGCATTGCTACTAAAAGGATTTTGTGGGTCTCAACTGTTTTACTTTAGAATGAAATGTTGATTTGAGAAAGGCCTTGACAGGGAGTAACAAGGCTAAATTGTAACTGGTTCATTATCACGTAATCCTAATCCAAAGAATGATGGTGGTGACTTGTATTGGCATAGTGTCCCATAGGTTTTTGAGCACTTTCAAACTCACTGCCTTATTTGAGTCTCAGGACAATGTTTTGATAAAAGTAAAACACAATATTATTCTAACAGTAGAAAAGTAAATTGAAGTTCAAAGAGTCTGGGTAAGTTATATGCCACACAGCTGGCAAATGACAGAACCCAGACCACGACTAAGCTTTTCTATCTAATTTGACTGACACGCCCACACTTTTGCTATTTTAGATTGGTTATTTGAAATGACTACTTATGAATGTTGGGGAACTGAGTTCTGGTGTACATTGTTAGGAATACTTTTTTGGTTTTAAGGAGGCCATACAGAACAGTGACTCTCTAGGTGTGGTCCCAAGACCTGCAGCATCATCACCTGGGAAGTTGTTGAAAATGCAAATTCTCAGACCACACTTCAGGCTTATTGAATCAGAAACTCTGGAAGTGGGGCCCAGAATTAACAAATGACATACATTATTCATGGGCCCAGAATTTTTATTGTAACAAGCCTTCCAGGTAATTCTGCCTACTTCCATATCCTTTTTAAAAAATTAAAAATAAATATTTTAAAGTTTCATATTAACTTCATTTATACACATACATATTATATAGATTAATATTTACATATGGCCATATCACTTAGTTTTTTAGTGCAGTCTTTGAAAAATATACTCAAAATAATGGCAAGAATTCAAAAGTAGTAGCACTTATTTTTGTAAGCAGGGATTGTGAAGAAAATATGTTCTTACATATTTCTGGTGGAAATGTGAATTTAAATGTGATTTCTTGTAGCAGAATCCTCTTCCTTGGGAATCCAGATCATATAAATGAAATCTCAGAATGTAAATAAATATTATAAAGATGTTTACCACTATGCACTACTACAACATGTGTGAATGCATGACAGAGGACCTACAGCGGTAATGAAACATAAAGTGAATCCCCATAAGTAGGAAAACAGTTGAATAAATTCTAGTATATCATCCCATTGAAAAACATATAGTCATTTAAAATAACTAGTTAAAGGTACCCAGTTGAACTGAAGGAATTTCATTGATTATTGTTGGGTACAAACTACACTTTTTGGGAAAACAGACAATGACAGAACAACACCTATTTATCTCCACATCTACCTACTTGCTTTTTTAATTATATGAGAGAGGAGAATAATTTGACAAGATGCACGCAAATTTCTTAAATGGCATAATTATTGGGGGCAAGGACTGGTTGCTAATGTGAATGAAGAAGTAGGTAAAGGCCATACTATACTTTTATCATAACATGTTTTTATCAAGTACAGCTGCTAGGCTGAATAGCACTTTAATCTCATTCTGCCTACTGTATAATCATCTCATGAGGTTACAAGAAAAATCAGCATACTGCAATAGTTCAGAACCTAAATTCTATAACCTTAAGGTCTTATTCCAAATCCAGGCCCTGTCTGCTACCAATGCAGCATGGCCTAAGGAAGACTACTCCGGCTCTCTGTGGCTCAGTTTTTAAACCTGTAAAATGGGAATAGAATAGCACCTATCTCACAAGTTTATTGTAAGAATTAAGTGGGTTAATATACTAAAAAGCTTAGAACTATGCCTGTCACTGTTCTAAATGTTAGTACCTGAGTTACTATAGCAATGAGCTCACAAAGTACTTAGTTTTATATAGCAAATATAGATTATCATTGTCAAATCATATGTATAAGATAAATAATAGACCTGACACAGAGCAGGTGCTCCAAAGTTAGTCTCTGTGCCTAAGATACAAATGACCATGTTATTCCTTTTGGAAGGACATATTCCATTACTGCCATTCACTCTTCCTTCACTCCCTCCTCTCCCAACTTCCCTGGAAAGAACCATTTATTAGTTTCTACTATACCCTGGTATTCCTGAAACAAGGATAAGGCTTTTATTGATGACAACTAGAGGGGAAAAGATAGGGTTAATAAATGGCCTACATTGTTCACTTAGCAAATATTTACTTAGTGACTATTATTGGCGGCACAGTACAAGACACTTGGGAAAGAACAGAGACAAAGGCAAAAAATGTTCTCTACCTAACAGAGTTTATCCAATTATTTGATTTAAATTCCATGTGCTACAAAAAGGAAATAGCGAATAAAAAGAAAACACAAAGTCAAAGAATTCAGAAGAGGAAATAGAGGCCAGGTCAAGAAGGCCAAATCCAAGGTGCTTGATGTGTCTAAAGCACAATGGGAAGGCACCAGAAGTGACACAACCAGAATTGCCCTTTAAGAAGCTCATTAAGAATGACAGATTAGAGACATGCAGCTGTTCCTTTCCCACCTAAAATTACACTGAAATGACAATAGAGCAATGAAAGCTATAAATCCAAAAGAACAAAAAGGAATAGAAGAGGACACAGAAGACAACAAAAGGCCAAAAGATCTCAGCAGTTTTAGAAGGTGGAACAGGTGAAGGAGTAGAAACTGCTGAGCAGAGGGAGCTAAACTTCTGGGGGACAACAATGGGAGGCTAGTGCTTCACCTCACAGAGCCTCAGGCAAAAACAGAAATGGCGGTACCTTGTACTAATTCTGAAAAAGATGGGGCAAGGTGAGAGGCTGAAAGAGGTGGGGTTGGAGTTGTAATTCTTAAGGCCTCTTGAGGCTCAAGTCTCCAATCACACAACTCTTTAGTCAGGTAATTACCTTTCCCCAAATTTGCAAATAAGAGAGTCTATCCCTGATTAAACTAGAAAGGCTCCAACTCAAGACACCAAAACTACAAGAGAGCAGAATGAGGTCCCATATTGAAAATGGAGGGTTAAGTACAAGCAGGGAGGTTTTAATTATTACTCCACATTCCTAATGAATGATTTAATAGTCCCTCTTTAATATTTGGGGGTTCTCCAATTAAAATACCCTGAATCACCCATCAGTGAAGCCCATGGTTACAAGCCTTACTAATGCACTTGGAGCTTCAACTCCATACTATATTGCTCTTAAATATAAGTGGAAAGTATTTTTAGTCATTTATATCAGCAGACATCTGAAAACATCCTACAGCGTGAAGAACAACTAAACAACAACAGGATGTTATTTAGAGAAAAAAGACACAAGACAGAAATGGGGAGAGTAAACTAAAATACATTGTTAATATGGTTAGAGAAATAAGCACAGATTATCTTCTTCTATCTATATATATAAAACCCTAATATGCAAATAGGCCGAATGGCAGAACAACCGAACAACCAAACAACTGGTCACTATGATATGTGCTGACCACCAGGGAGCAAGCACGGATCATGGCAGGCGTTGGCTGCAGTGGGATGGTGGAGCAGGTGAGAGGGGTGCCAGACCAAGGCGGGGCACCAGTTGCTGTCATCAAGGCAAGCCTCTGGTGGCTACTGAAAATTCTTTGCTCCCATGTGCCATGGTCCCGGCTGGTGCTCGCACCTGCTGCCGGTGCTGGCCCTGCTTGCACCCGCTGCCGATGCCAGAGCCGCCGCTTGCACCCGCTGCCGGCGCTTGGTGCCAGTCCCGATCACTTGGCACTATCAGGGGGTACAAGTGGCGGCTGCTGACCCTGATTGCCAGTGAGGGCTTCTCCACCTCCCTCTGCTTCTGAGGGGTGATTGGGGCAGCCAATCGCTCCACACCGTCAGCAGGTGCAAGCAGGGCCGGCGCCATCAGCAGGGCTGCTGGCAGACAGGGGACTGGGGGCGTGGTGGGAGGTGCCGGGTGGGGGCACAGAGGATAGGCTGAGACCTGCCCCTGTGCCCACTGCAGCCTCGCAGCCCACAGTTCCTTTCAAGGTGCACGAATTTGTGCACTGGGCCCCTAGTGTATCCATAAAATAAAAAACAAAAAAATCAATAAATAAAAAGCATGCATATTTTAAAACTATGAGAGCTAATAGTTGAAACCGTAGTAATATCATTATTTAGAAGGCTCAGAAGAAAAAGTCAAAGAAATCTAAAATCCGAGTACAAGGAGTAAAAGGTGATAGAGATGGAAATAGAAGAGAAATACAAATTGGAGATTCAATTCTGGTAGTAAAAAATCCAACATAAATGAGTTTCAGGGAGGGACTGCACAAAAAAAATGAAAGGCAGATAATTATTGAAGGAATAAATCAACAGAATTTCTCAAAATTGAAGAACTCAAAACTGAGTCTCTGAAATGATTAGTACCTTTCAGGATGAATGAACAAAGTGAATACAATGCACAATGAGAAGACATCAAACCTTCAGAGTTGAGTTATAATAGAACTGAACTTCTCAGTAGCAATACCCATCCATGCAAATCAGAAGTTTGGTCATCATCACCACTTGGAATGATGGCCATCCTTCATTTTTCTGAATTAAGGAATACAGGAGCAGGCCAAAGTGTGTATAGGAAGTTAGAATTGGGCTCTTATGAATCTGAGCTAGCTATAGAACACAGAGAAGTAAGGTAGGGATATTTTTCCCCCAGGACTATAACTTTTTCTTTCTCTTTCCTTCCTTCTTTCTTTCTTTCTTTCTTTCTTTCTTTCTTTCTTTCTCTCTCTCTCTCTCTCTCTCTCTCTCTCCCTCCCTCCCCCTTCCCTTCCCTTCCCTTCCCTCCCCTCCCCTCCCCTCCCCTCCCCTCCCCTCCCCTTCCCTTCCCTTTCCTTCCTTCCTTCCTTCCTTCCTTCCTTCCTTTCTTATTAAATTAATTGGGTGACATTAGTTAACATGAACATACAGGTTTCAGGTGTGGGTTTCTTTGTTACAAGACCTGTGTATTGCACCATGTGCTCACTACGGAATTTTTAAGGTAAACTGAAATTTAATATGTGTCTTGGATTTTCATCCAGACCAAGCTCAGCTGTTATGAGATTTCCTCATTTACCCAACCTCTTAGTTCTTGTCTTGAGGGTAAAGTAATGTTTGAAATTATAATCTCAGAAATGATTCCCAAATTCCCCTTACCCTAGGGCAGTGGTTCTCAACCTTCCTAATGCCGCAACCCTTTAATACAGTTCCTCATGTTGTGGTGACCCCCAACCATAAAATTATTTTTGTTGCTCCTTCATAACTGTAATTTTGCTACTGTTATGAATCGTAATGTAAATATCTGAAATGCAGGATATATTTTCATTGTTACAAATTGAACATAATTAAAGCATAGTGATTAATCACAAAAACAATATGTAATTATTTATGCGTTTTCCAATGGTCTTAGGCATCCCCTATGAAAGGGTCATTCGACCCCCAAAGGGGTCACGACCCACAGGTTGAGAACCGCTGCCCTAGGGATATCTTTGCTTGAGAAGATAACCTCTACCCCTCCAGACTTTGACAGGGGTGTAGGAAGGGGAGAAAGAAAGAATCGGAAGAGGCTTGAGCAAGCAGGGAAATGAATGTTGAATGTTCAAGTTTATCACTCAAGAGATTAGGTTAGCTCACAAGGAAATTCTCTTAGGTTCTTCCCCTCCAAACCAACTCTTCCTCTACTTAATGCAGAGGTCACTCAGAAGGAAGCTGAGGCAGACACCCTTACAGTGTATATTTTTTTTACTATCAATGTCTCATAGAGCACTTCACACAGCAAATGGTGCTCAGTATCAGTCTAACATGCTCTTCTTTTCTTTATTGTTTAAGCAACTTCAAAGTGTGGGTGAGGAAGAATATGCAAATCTGTATTGTTTGGCATACTTATCAAGCTCTTGCTAGTTGAAATAATTGGTGATTTTTTTAAAGATTGTAAATTGAAATTCTTGTCATCTTATCCTTCATCGTTGAAAAAAAAAACGATCTTGAATGCAATTTCTTCTTTTCCCAAACCCTTACCTGAGATGTTAATACACAATAAGAAAAACTGGTTTGATTCACCTACTAATGAGCTGTGAGATAGTCTAAAGAACAAAGGGAAAAAAACATCAAAACCTTATGGTATTAGTTTTAGATGAAAACAAAAATTTTTCAAGCAAATTCAGAAAAATTAATGAATATCCACATGAAATTAACTCTGTTGTGGAAACAGTAGTAAGAGCAGCAACGGGTCAGGAACAGCATAAACAAATACCAGAAAAATTATTTTCTGAATGTGCTTACTTAATATTTAACACTGAAATCAAACATCGGAGGGTCATATCAAACAGACCTTCTGCATTACTCCAGTTAAGCAATTAGAGTCTGCAAGTAGTATAAGGTACTCATTTGGTCCTTCCATACAGCAGTTTGTTCATACAGTAAAAACAAAGCACAACATTGCATTTCAGTCTAGATTGTGGAGAACTGGAGAGCAAGGACAATCGGAAAGGGCCTTATTAAGGTGTGTTACTTCTCTTCAAACATACAGCAGATATTTAATATTTTAATTGACAGTGAATTTATTTCTTTAGTCAATCAGATCTAAAAAACACCCAAAATCAATGTGCATAAAGACAAAACCAAATGAAGCCTGCAGATTTTAGTTTGTCTTCATTCATGATAAAAATAGTCCTAGTTATAGCAATTGTCCTATGAATCAGGTCAAATGATTCAACTAATAAATGCTTACCTACTGGCTGGCTGGGCCTAATAATTATAGTAAGCTTTGCCATAGTGTCCTTACAGAGGAAATAATTTATCATAAACTGACCAGAAATAAGATTATCTATTCTACTAATAAAAAATATGCTAACAAGTTCAGGAGATTCCACTTCAAAAATAAAGAATCCTCATCTAATTAAAGGTTAAATCAATCCTCAGGTTACAAAATGGGATCAAACTCTGCCTAAAAACAATTTAAAAACAAGGTAAATGCATGTACTCTAACCTTGTGGTACATGCTTATCAACATTATCTTGTAGCGTTAGCTCCATAAGAAAGTTGCACCCGTTTACATTAAAGAAGTATAAGAACAGGAAAGTCCAAGCCCCTCATTTTACCGACTGAGATAAAGACCTGAAAGCAATTTCTTCAAGGGTAACCTTTCTCCCCTTTAACATACATGCCTTGTCTTTTCTGTACTTAAGTCCCTTGCAAAAGTGACAAAGGGGACTTGTCAAGTTGTGCATTCTCAATTGCCGATTACGGATTAATCGACAGAATTCTGACTATTAATACAAATAACACACTTCGTTTTGTGATCTTCTAAGAGGGTCAAAAAAAAATCAAAAGCAAACTATTCAAATTTGCCTATTCAGTGTATTTATGCATAAAGAATAACTGAACTGGGTGAAAAACAAATGCACCTCATGTTGAATTGTACTAGCGTTAATAATAAGACCTCTACGTTAAATATTCTGTTAAACCATCACCGTTAGAAATCATTTTTAAAATGCTTTCCAGGGATGTCTTTCTTCTTTCTATGGACGTCTGGTTAGAATATTCACCTATATATTTTTAAAATTTAACTTTTTCCATTTGTCTCCCGTTGGATCAAAGCTTCATTAAAGGAGAAGCGGAAAGAACACAGGAGGACATGCCTGTAGGAAAGTTGAAAGGACTGGAGGATTGGGGGGGCGGGGTCTGAGCCTGGGGAAAGTACAGAGAAAACGGAGATCTCTCCGCGCCGCTGCGCACCCACCTGTGCACCCCCGGGCTCAGCAGGGAGGCCCAGCTCCAGCCCGGACCGCCCCCTCGGGCGCCCACCCCGCCCCAGCCGAGTGCGCCAGGGGCGCCGTGCGCTCCCCCTGGAGTCGTTCCGGACCCGCCCGGAGCTGCGATTGGACGCGCCATCGTCAGGCACCCGCCAGGAACACAAAAGCGCTGGGGAGGGGAGTGGAGGGGGGCCTTCTTGGGAGTCCGGGGCTTTAGCTTCATTCCGTCTCCCCATCTCCTCCGCACTCCATGCCCCGGCTCTCTAGGCAGCTCGCCTCGGCTTGCTCTCAGCGGCCGGGAGTCGGCGCACCCCTCGCCGCAGCCGCCTCTCGTGGGCTCCCGCCCAGCCTCTCCGCCTGCTCCCGCGCCCTCCGCTCCCGCCATGGGGCCAACTTGCGGCTCCTAAGAGTTGCCGCCTCTCAGCCGCGCGCGCTCCGGTCCAAGTCCCCGCGGGCGGGCTATGGCTTAGGACGCCAGAGGGGCCAGCCGAGAGGTCAAGGCCAGGGGAGGGCAGCCAACTGAGGCAAAAGAAGCCGCACGATGAGTTTCCACAAGGAGGACGGAGGTAGCAGCCTGTGCCAGAAGGCGCTGCACATCGTCAGGCAGCTGTGTTTCGCGGGCCAGATGGCTGGGGAGAAGTGCTCGGGCTTCTCCTCGCCTGACCGAGGCAGCCAGGGCGGAGGCAGCACAGGTAACCGGGGAGGGGAGGGTCCCGCTCGCTCGCGTCCTCGCGCCCCCCTCGGGGCTCCCAGTTCCGTGCCTCCCGCGCCGCGCTGGCGGCAGCTTTAGGGCGCAGCGCCTTCCTACCTTGCTCCTTCCTCCTACTCGGCAGCTGGCTACTTGGACTGTGGGCTTTTCCTGTGTTGTCTCCCCATCTCCACCCGCCTGGCTCCTTCCACTTCTCCGGTCCGCTCCTGGCCCGCCGTCTGGCTCCCCGGCTTCTGCGCCCCTTCGCCGCACACTCCCACGCCCCGCGTCTCCCTCCGGGAGCGGAGCGGCTGGCGCGGGCTGCGGCGCAGGGACCGCTCGCGTGGGGGACTCGGGCTGCCCGACCTGGCCCCGTGGCGCGGGCGTGGGGAAGGGGCCTGGCGTCCGTGCTTGGAGGCAGAGATTTGCCTTGCACCAGGGGCTGCCTTGGCCCCGGAAGGCAGAGAGGATCTTGGAAAGGGTAACTCGAAGCTGCAACCTGTTGAGCACTTGATAGTTTCCAAAGCCCTTTCATGTATATGTGATTTTCCAGGGCTTCATGTCAACGTTGGCAAAGCAGCAGGGATTATTGATCACCCATCAGGACACATACAGAGTGAGTGCAAGAGAGGGAAAAAGGTTATAAATCCTTTCCTCGCACACGCTCTCATACACACCCCAACATACAGGCATCTTCCTACGCCTTTAGGAAACTTGGAAATAAATGGGGTGGGATGAAGGAGGACATTGGCCATCAGAGATCTGGAGATGGGAAGAAATCACAGGTGGCAGACTTCTCTCAAGAGGGAGGGACCGAGGGAGGGACCTTCTCAGAACCTCTGTTTTGGTCACGCTTTGGGGCAAGGGTCTTAACCACCTGCGCAATGATGGGGTCAGCCTGTTGTGCTTTTCAAGTGGGAGAGATGGACTCCCGGTTTGTGGTTCGCGTGTTATCCAGGGTCCCCCCGAGAGAGTCACTTGTTGCTTTGGGAGATAAACACTGGCTATGGGATTTGGGGCATAGCGCTGAAAGGTTTCCATCCCTCCTGGAGGGTCTTGTTTCTTCCCCTTTGCTTCCCTGTCCCTTTAGCCTCCCAGGGGGGCTTTGTGCATTGCAGTTAGCCAGGGCAACAAGTAAGAGCTGGACCTCTAAGCTGTAGGAGGAGCGCGACTGCAGGGGGCCTTGCTTGCTGGGAAGGAGGCCAGAAGGATGCACACCCCCCCCCACCCCCACCACCACCACCACCAAAACAGAGGGAGAGGGCATGCAGGTGGGAATAGATTTGGTTTACCTTTTGCCTACCGTGATTTAAATGGAACATCTGCGGGGTTTTGAATTCTCTGATCACAGTTAAGAGAAACCTAGAGAGGCTCCCGTGTGCACTTCGCAGAACCTGAGGAGATGTTGCTCCTTGGACCCCGGAGCAGCATGATCCATTATTGCTGCTGCCCACGTGCTGGAAACTTAGACGTTTTATGATTCCATAGTAAACACAACAGAAGTCTTTTCCATTTGTTCAGTAGGTGTTAAATTCCTAGGAATGTATGAAACTCAACTGTTAGAGGAAAGCGACTGGGTGAACATCACATATATGCGTGTCATTTGTATGGCTGCTAAGCATGGGGAACGTGTGACTATAACGTTCTCTGTGGTGATACTGGATAAGCTCTTCTGAAATGTATTTAGGGATTCACATGCTAAAGATTAGACTCAGAAAAGGGTGTACAGTGGAAGAAATGACCCGTCTAAAGACCCGTTTTGGGGAAGGTCATTTAACAGTTGATGCTGTGCAGAAAAATACTACTTTCTTCCCTTCCTTCCCCCTTTGTGATCATACACCAAGTAGTGTTTTCCTGGGTCTCGGACTGGCTGATAATGTGGAAAATTTGTGAGGGCTGGAAACCAAATGGTTCTAGCTTCTAAAACTTTGTAAATGCATAGCTCCCTTAGCCTAAGGTAAAACACAGTGCTGTATATGAATTGAAGAAGGGGTTCTGAGCTTAGTCCAAGCACTACAAGAAGTAGTTGTCATCCTAATGCCTTTGGACTCTCCCTTGGGAACAAAAAGGGGAGGTTAGTCTAAAACAAATACATGGACATTTTTCCCCTTACCGGAAAATATATGCTATTCAAGTGTGGTATTTAATTTGACATATGAATATGTATTGAGTGGCTGTCACTAAAGAAGACACTCTACTAGGATGTGTATGAGATACAAAGATGCACCAGATTTCATTACACTTTCCATTTGTAAATCTAGGCAACAGAAGTAAAATGTTTTAATTGGCAAATAAACTCCTAATATCAAGAGGTATCTATAAGTGAATTCTAGGATTATTTACCAAATCTTTAATTGTATTAATCCACTTAGCCTCACGTGTTTTAAAGTGGATTTTCTTATAACTTATGCACCTGTGCCCTTTATCATAGGTCCCAAAATAACACTTTCAGTAGGTGATCCTTCTACTCACTGTTCACCTAATTAGAAGCACAGTACTACTGGTAGGAGGACATTGACATTGAATGGTACAGTGGTTATTTACTTTGAATGTTAAGCAGCACTGCCCAGATGGTGTCAGTTACTCTAAGGTTGCAGTGACAATTGCAGGCATCCAGATTGTGTGTATTTTTAGATGCCTTCACATGGGGTGGAGGGAGAGAAATTGAGGTAATCCCAATTAAACTCAATCTGCATTAAAGAAGTCATGAATTACATATTTAAATAAGACATTATCCTACTGGCTTTTAAAATGCCAATAAAGAGCAAGTTTCACCATCCCTTTCACTGTAACAGCAGTAGCAGTGATTGATACTGAGGGTCTACCAATTAAGTTGACCGATTCCATATTTTAGTAAAATTTGTAAAGACTTAGACTTCCTGCAGCTGCCAACACTAGTTTATTTACTCTTTTGGAATAGTTTGTTAAAGACATCACTGATGTCAACATCACTAGTACACTAGAAAGTTCATTATGTGTAATTTTTAGAAAATAAGATTTTCACAGTCTTTTTACCACTGATCTCCCCCTCCCCTTAAAGAGATATGTTTGCCTTAGCTGGTTTGGCTCAGTGGATAAAGCGTTGGCCTGTGGACTGAAGGGACCTGAGTTAGATTTCAGCCAAGGACACATGCCCAGGTTGCAGGTTCCACCCCCAGTAGGGGGCGTGCAGGAGGCAGCCAATCAATGATTCTCTCTCATCATTGATGTTTCTATCTCTCTCTCCCTTACCCTTCCTCTCTGAAATCAATACATATCTATAATAATAAAAGTGCAATATGCTAATTAGACCGGACGGCCGAACAGTGGAATGACTGTCCAGATAACCTTCTGGACGACCTTCCGGACCACCTTCTGGACAAAGCTGGGGCTGCGAGGGAAGCCCGGGTCCTGGGTGCCAGAGGGAAACCAGTGCCGGCAGAAGGGGGAAGGAAGGCCTGCTCTTGCACAAATTTTGTGCATCAGGCCTCTAGTATATATATAAAAAAGATATGTCACCCACTAAATCATCATAATGCACAATACTAAAACACGGGAAAAATACAAAACAATATATTGGTCTCAAATATTATTTTTTAGGTATATTGTGACTAAATAGATGTAATATTTTCTGAGCTGGATTTGGGTTCATTTCCAGTCAGTCTTTAATTACTGCTCCATGTCCAAATGCTTTTAAAGTTTTAGAAAACTAGGTTGTTTGCAAGGCAGACCTCATAAATCATAGCTAACCAAACCCACGTAAACTTAGTCCTATCACAATTGTATAGGTCTGGCTTAATATAAATAGTTGGAATAAACATTTAATACATCAATGATTTAATTTTGCATTTTTTCACTTTTAATTTGAAACTAAAATTTTAAAATAAAAGTTTAGATGTAGTGCTGAGTAGGCAAATGGCAAAGAATTTCATTGAAGTTAATTATTAAGAAAAGAGATGGCTACGTGAAATTTTAAAAGTTACATCATGATTTTCCTTTGTGATTAAGGAATTTAAATTTTAACAGAAGAGTTTAAAATGAGTAAGGGGACTTAATAAGTTTTTCTCTACAGACATAAAGCAATGATTACTCAGTTAATTTATTTATAATTTTTATATCATTAAACTGCTGAGTTTTACACATTCTAATCTGTGTATAAAGAATTACAATTTAGAAACAGTGGAAATTTTTCCTTGTGATTTGTAGATTTGGAAAAAAGCAAATAAACCACAATGAATTCAGAAATATGGACCATTTGAAGAAGATGTATAAGAGGATTTTGTCCTTCCTCTCCATTGTCACTCCACTGATGAATGATCTGGTTCTACTATTTCTGGTCTCATTTTTGCTTGCTCATCAATACATGTTGTGCTTTATCTAATTTTCTCTAAAGATAAATGGACAACTCCCTTCAAAGGCTAAACAGGTCCCAGCAAGCATCTAATTTTCTTAATTCTAAAACATCAATATTTTTGGAGTATTAGCAGGATATTTTCTCTTGAAACAAATTAAGATCTGTAAATTCTCTTTATTTAAGCAGTAAGTCTCTGACATCTGATTCTTACAAGATTGATTATATGTACAAAGTATATAGCTACCCATTTTATTCAAATCACATTTTCTTTAAAGCCTAATCATTATTGTAATTTTGTTTCGTGGCAAAAAATAATGTTATTTTG
Organism: Myotis yumanensis; assembly: GCF_028538775.1. Lineage (NCBI taxonomy): Eukaryota > Metazoa > Chordata > Mammalia > Chiroptera > Vespertilionidae > Myotis > Myotis yumanensis. Next base: position 174,446,696 of record NW_027223754.1, read on the forward strand.
GGAGTATATCTGCATTCATTTGTTGAATAAAACTCTGGCAGAAAACAAACATCATAAATATTTAATAAAATTTCCAATGCCAATTAAAATGATCTATACTTGGAAATGTAATTGTGTTCTTCCTGATTTACATTTTAATCTACTAATGATGTGCGCATTAAGTCAATAGAATATAACTCTTTGAGTGCAATTGTTTGTTTACTGTTTTGTCCTTAGTGCCTAGAAAAATCCGTGGCTCCTAATAGAATCTCAATGAATGAAAGAATGAATAGTTGAATCAATGAACTTGTCCTCAAGAAGCCTCAACTTTCTTATTTATAAAATTATGGGTGGTATTTAATAATCTCCAAATCACTTTTATAAAGAAATTGTATATAGTATGTTTGTGCCTCCAATTTCTAATACAGTATCCTATGTAGATAAGCATTAAAATATTTACTTTCTGGAATGACAGGAATTAAAGTACTTGAGGCATTTAGAAGCTAAAATGTAATGAGCAACATCCTCATGAAAAAGCAATGGACACCGTCACTATATTTGTGTTGTATAATAAATGTATGAGTTTATTGAAGTTCTACTAAAGTGTATATGTCTGTTTAATATATCCATGTATAGTAGTAAAAGGAAAGCATGTTTCCTTAAGTAGAAATGAGCCTGAAAATAATATATCATTATTCAAATTGCTGTTAGTCATTCCAGTTAGAACTAGAAAACGTTGTTTTGCAGTTGTGAAAACTAATGCAGGAAAAGTTGGCAATTTCCCCACAAATCACAACTAGTTAATGATGGAACTAGGAACCCAGGGCTCCTAAGATCCTAGGTTCAACAAAAAGTAGGAATAAGAAGAGATCCTAGGGGCATTCATGGTGCTAAAGAGCACTGGAACAAATGTTTGCAAAGATAGACTCTTAACTATTACTATACTGTTGGCTGTAATTAGTGGTATACCATAAGGTATCAATAAGATTTCTTAGTGTACAGTTATGACCCAAACCCTAAACTTTTTAATTAGATTTGCTGTCATCCAAATATAAGATACGATGTTCATTTTTTACTTGAATATATGCATGCATATGCACTTAAGTATAACAACTGTTTACTCATTTCTTCCAAATATGATTGTTTTATTTCAACAGTAAAATCTTGTAAAAGGTTTTAGTGTGTTTCAATACACAACTTTGAACTGATATAAACATAACTCCTTTTATATGTTCATAAAAAATCCCATATAATGAAAGCAGATATTAAATTACCAGTTAATTTTTTTAAAATTTTTTAAAATATATTTTTATTGATTTCAGAGAGGAAGAGAGAGGGAGAGAGAGAGATAGAAACATCAATGATGTGAGAGAATTATTGATTGGCTGCCTCTTGCACGCCCCCACTGAGGATTAAGCCCACAACCTGGGCATGTGCCCTTGATTGGAATGGAACCTGGGACCCTTCAGTCCATAAGCCAATGCTCTATCCACTAAGCCAAACCGGCTAAGGCATTTTTAATTAGAAAAACAATACATTAAAATTGCATTGGTTTATTTTCCCACCATATTTTAGCTAAGTAATTAACAGCTCATATTATTATTAAAATTCAGTATTATGAACATTAAGACAGAATATTACAAAAGAGCTGAGAGTTATCTATTTAAAGATTCCAACGTATGATTGGTATGAATGTGTCAAAGAAAACTAGACCTCCTGATAGGGAGTGTTATTAAAGATCAATAAATTATTTTACTTGTATCTAATTTGTACAATACCAATTTGTTCTGTTGGTGGAATACCCAGCACTGGTCAAGTTTAGAAACAAAATCCCTAACTGAGGAGATAGCTGCTTGTTATTATCTCATACATTAGCTTTTCTTTTCCTCATAACATTAAATATCCTAAGTGGCCACTGAAGCTGTGAGAGCTTACATTAACATGACTTATGTAGACTATTAGAAAACAAAACACCACATATAATTGGAATTGTGCTGTGATAGCCTCAGAGCTAAAAAAGTAGAATCATCTTGGGGTGGTTGGGACCGGATGGGGAGGCGACTGATATTAATAACTATTTATTTCATTCAGGTACATCCTGAAGTGTGTTATAATCTACTGTCTAACATTTCATCATTAAATAGAGAACAATTACAGTCAATTTTTTAAATCTTGTAAATGTCAGTTTGTTCATAGGGCAGGATTGTTTTAAATGAACAGCAAGGACTATTGTATTCTCTTCAGCCTTCATTATCCCCATAGTTCTGTTTCAGAAGTCATAGATTTAAGGAATAATTGATATAACAATATTAAAAAGCTTACTATCATTCCCAATATGTTTCTGTATGAGTTGTTAATGTATACACAAAGTGGTTTTAGTCTTGTACTTTTATTCAACAACTATTTATTGTGCACTACTATGTGAAAGCCATTGTTCCAGATAGTAAAATGTGCTGATACCATTAATTGAATGCTGTGCATAGTTGTACACGTTAATTTAAATATGTAATTAATATACAATCACGGGTTATAAATCATTTACTCAGAAATGAGCTTATATAAAGACTTTTGTTATAAATTTGGATATTTGAATACCATATTGGAATGTCATACTATCTTAGAGCAGTGGTTCTCAACCTTCCTAATGCCGCGACCCTTTAATACAGTTCCTCATGTTGTGGTGATCCCCAACCATAAAATTATTTTCGTTGCTACTTCATAACTGTAATTTCGCTACTGTTATGAATCGTAATGTAAATGTCTGATATGCAGGATGTATTTTCATTGTTACAAATTGAACATAATTAAAGCATAGTGATTAATCACAAAAACAATATGTAATTATATATGTGTTTTCCGATGATCTTAGGTGACCCCTGTGAAAGGGTCGTTCGATCCCCAAAGGGTCGAGACCCACAGGTTGGCGACCCACAGGTTGGCGACCCACAGGTTGGCAACCCACAGGTTGAGAACCGCTGTTTTAGAGCCTAATCTAATTTTTATTGAATCTAAGATGTTATTGACTATGAGATGCACCATTATTTTTACATGGTACCAGAAAAATAAAACAATCAAATGAGTTAAATCAACTTTAAAGTTCTGAGTCTAATCTTTCTGAATGCTTTTTTGATTCAGAAAGATGCCTTTGATAATCCACTCATTATTAGACTGTATGCCATCAAGAGTGCTGTCAAGAAAGTTATTGATGCTTTTTCTTAAAATAATTTACAAAAACACAAAGGCTATTTTTGTTGTGCTCCTAAGCTAGCTGTACAGTTATGTGGAATGTAGGCAATGTTGCCAAACTCAGCTGACACACACTATTTTCCCACATAATATCAACAAAAGTTTGGCTTAAAGGGTCAAAGATATGCTTCACTGTTCTCTCCAATGTTTTCTTCCCAGCCAGTGAGATTCATTCAGTTGCCTTCAGTAATGATGCTTTTCCTGTGGTGTATACATAAAGAAAGCAATGGCACCATTACTTCCTGGCTATTAGTGATTGTAACAAGCGATGGATACTGATATTCACTCTGATTTCAGGAAGAGAAAATATTTAAAAATATTGATTTTATAATCAAATCTATAATAATAAAAGCGTAATATGCTAATTCGACTGGTCTGAATGACCTTCCAGACAACCTTCTGGATGACCTTCTGATGAAGCCGGAGCTGCGAAGGCTGAGGCAGCTGCTGCGGATGCGAGTGCCGAGCCCCTTGCACAAATTTCATGCATCGGGCATCTAGTATGATATAAAGTTTTTTTTAATCATTTACTGAAATTCAAAACAAAGGCAAAAGTCAATACTATTCAAGTGGAAACTGTAAGTGGCATTGCTGCAAGGTTAAGTACATTGAATGATTACGTATTGAATTTGTAGATAAGGAAGAGACTGCTAATTGTTTCCCAATGTTCACTTTGCCCTTCCGTTTCACGGGTTGGAATCCTTTCTTTTTAAGTGGCATATGGCAGAATTAAATTTAAAAAAAAAAAAACTTAAAAAGGACAACTTTTCTCAGCCTTGCTTGTAGTTTGTGCAGCCATATGACTAAGTTCTGTTCCTTGGAATGTTAGCAGCAGTGATGTGCACTTCTTCCAGACTGTGCCCTTAAAATGAAAGGACAGTCACTCATCATCCCTTGTCCCTTGTTATTCTTCCTCCACTCAGCTGCCTGGAATGTGGACATGGTGTCTTGCCATCTTGGACTTTAAGGAAAAGGCAAAACCCTTTGCATAGCAAAGCAAAAATGCAGAAGAAACCAGGATTCCAGACACCCTGAAGCTAATGTACTGCCCTGGCCTGCTTAGGCCAGGACAGTTAGTTACCTGAGCGAGAAACTTCTGTCTTGTTTAAACCACTATTAATTTTGTCCCTTGTTATAGAAATCAGAAGTATGCCCTATTACAATAGTATTACCATAAGTAATTCCAAATTTTCATCTTAGCAGCAGCTTGCCTCAACTTCCCTGAGGCACCTCACTTCAGCTTTTTTGAATAGGAGTTTTACTTTGATTTAAGTTTTATTCCCCCTCTTTCTTGACAGAATGATGCCATAAATGTGGTCTGTGGTCAGGCAACAATGGGAAACCACCATAAAAAACAAAAGGCTAGGAATATCCGTGAACTAAATTAGAATTTGATTAATTATGAGAAATACTTTTTTGTACATTTTGAAAATGTACTAGCATTTAAAAATTTGGAAACATATGATACAGAAAGTGCAGATAAGAGTATCAACTAAAGCAGTGGTAATTGGGAATTCAGAGCATGCCAGTTGGTCTATGCTTTTCTGTGCTATAATAGCCATCTGCATGGGGAGTAGGTAATTAGAGTTAACAGTTTTCACAATCCATAGTGAATAGGACCATGTAGATGTTATGATCTGGTTATACAGAGTTTAGTAAAAGTTTCTGAGAAATTGGCATTTTTAGGCTTACTCTGTTTTCTCAGTTTTTCAGAACTGTGTCACTTTATTTCAAGATACCAAGATGTGATTGTAACAGAGTATGATTCCTATAGAAAAAAAAAATGAGTCAGAGATATACAGTCAGACAGAAAGTGGTAGAGCAATGGTTATATATGTGTATGTAAGCAAACCAGAATTTGAGCAATTTTAAATTTAATTATCTTAGAGCCTACTCTAATTTTTTTTTAAATTTCATTAACTCTTAGTCTTACCAAGATATAATAGGATGAATGTTATATAGTGGATTCTTTTTAATTATACAAAGACATTAAAAATTTTAGCCAGCAAGTCCTGCTCATCAAGTTGGCCCACTGCAATGAGCAACTTCATAGTCCATATGGAAAGGGCAAGCCATTCATACTTATCACCCCAGACTCCCTGGTGGCACCTTTTCTACAGTGATTGTCTCTTCTTCTCCACCTTACCTCTTTTCTTTATGATCATGCCCAAACCCTTGCTATTATGCTGAAAAAATACTACCTTAGAATTATAAATTCAGGTACCTCAGCCTACAACCAAAAGCTCCTATGATTTCATCTTTCTCATGTAGAAACTTCAAAACTTTCACCTTTCTACTTCTCTGTGAATTCCCTATCAATAAAATATGGCATCACACTTATGAGGCATCCTTCATCATTGCAATCACTTTCTCCTTTGAGGTTTATCACAGTCTCCTGGATAGGGAGGGACCTCATTCGTGGACAAATTCATCTGTCTGTCTATCCCTACACCAAAGCAACTGAATAATTAGGTGATTTTAAAACCAGGCAGACTAGTATCACTTTATTAGTATAAAATTAAAAAGAAGCTTCAATTTTGACCAAAAATCCTATTTTTTCCTATTGAGTTTTCTTTTGTTCTCTATGTTTCTATTTCGAACTTTCCCACTCTACTTAAATATTCCAAACTATTCCCAAATAACTGGCAGTTAACCCTAACTTCCACTTGGGAGAGAAAATACAAGAATTTTCTTGACTTCCTACCAAAGACATACAAACTTACCTCATTCCAGAACCACCCTCCTTTGCTTACAAAGGAAGAAGTGATCCAATCATTTTACCTTTGAGTCAGGCCCCATCCATTTTCATGTGTTATGGGACTTCATTATTAATTATTCACTCTGCTTAACTTTCTATCTCTGTCTACTCATTCCTTCCCATAAGGTTTAAAACATACTTAAGTATTACACATCCTACTAAAAGTACCTTCATCAACGCCACATTCTATGCTAGTTGTTGCTCTAACTCTCCTCTTTTCCTAAATCTGGTTTCCTGAAGGGATTATCTACTCATAGAATTCACCTCCTCACTCCATTAACCTTTGTTTCATTAGTCTCATTGAACCACATTAATCTAGTTAACACAACCTTTGTTTCACTAGCATCACTGAATTCATTAAACACCTAGTTGTTAAATGTAATGGTTACTTAACCCTCAAATTATTCACCTCCAAACTTATGAAAACACATTGATCTGATTCTTTTTATACCTTACTCTTTACCAACCTTTATTCATGCAGGCTTTTTGTTCCTTAAAGTTGTATTTCTTAAATATTGGTGTAATCAGGATTTTGTGGAGGAGTTTATCTTCTCTTTCTTGGATTCAGATTCCACTATTTAAGTAAGTCCTTCAATTTTTTCTTGAGTTGCAGTTTGCTCAGAATTTCTACTGGCATGACCACAGGTACCGGAAACTCAGCAAGGCCAAAGCTGAAGTCACGGTCTTCCTTACATCATCATCCTGTTTGTTTCCTAAAGTGTCGCATTCTTGTCCTTCAGTCCACACTCTCACTACAGCTTTGACTTACCAATTATCTCCGGAATCTGATCTTTTCCCCCATTTGAGAAACCCTCATTTGGAGCCGCGATAATCTTTTATGTGGATGACTATTGTAATTCTGTTACCTAGTTTCTCCTCTTCTACTCTGGCTTGCACTCTTCTCCTTAGCCAGAGCATCATTTCTGAAATGTATACCGGACCATTTCAGTAATTGACTTAAAAATGTTACTAGGGCTACTTGTTTTTCACTGCACTAAATCCAAAGTCATAATATTCTTTATGTCATGGTTAACTGTTGAATCACAATCACAAAAGAGTCATTAAAACATTTTGATGACTTTATAAATCCTCCCATAATCTTTTGATAGGTTATTTTTTATTTTGTTGAACAGATTTTGTTTAAAGAATCATGTCATAAAGATCTAAGTATTAAACAGATTTTTAAAATATTTTTAATGATTTGTCATAATTGTAAGCAATGTAAAATTATATAAAATGCAAGTAGCTTATTTTTATAGTCTGTTTTATTTTTCAAAACAAAATTGTATTTAATCTACCTTCTTTCATTTGTTGCTATTGAGGGGAAATACCTTTTCCCCTTGCATTGTATTTCTGGATAGAAGGAGATCCAAGATGGGAATATTTATGGAACCTTATCTTACTCCTATCTCTGAGATATGACTTAGCTGTTACCCTTCCTTTGAGGTGTATGCTCAGGAAACAAATATTCTCTGCTCCTCCATGTAGTGAATTTTACAGGATTGAGTCCTGATGGGGAACACCTATCGTTGTCTAGCCAGGCCTGTGCCTGTATGGGTAAGTTTAATTAATTCAAGGTGATATATTAGCAAGTCCACTTTCTAATAGACCTAAGGTGATATTCCCAAGTATTTTAATTGCTACCAGCTTGAATACTGTGTCTGTCCCTCAGCTGTGCTCTGCACAAATAAGTAGGAAAATAGAATGTTATTTATTAGCTTCCTAAACATTAACATTTACTTAGAAATATTGGTCTCCATTTTTAAAAATTCACTCTTCAGTACCAGATATCATCATAAGATGAGTCTCTCCTCTCCTTTCTAAATTGTGACCCACCATTCAATTTATACTCAGTCCATGTCTTTGCTTCTTTTCTCCTCAGTACTTACTCTTGGTTTTAAAAAAGATAATTGATAATAATAGCAACCCATTTTCATATATATTATGTGAATTACTTAAATATTTTATATACATTTTCTTATTTAAATCTCACAACATTTCTATGAAATAAATATTCCTACTTTATTGAGGTTCTTAAAACCTAAGCAGCTTGCCAGAACCGGTTTGGCTCAGTGGATAGAGCGTCAGCCTGTGGACTGAAGGGTCCCAGGTTCGATTCCGGTCAAGGGCATGTACCTTGGTAGCGAGCACATCCCCAGTGGGGAGAGTGCAGGAGGCAGCTGATCGATGTTTCTCACATCGATGTTTCTGGCTCTCTATCCCTCTCCCTTTCTCTCTGTAAAAAATCAATAAAAACTATATTTAAAAAAAAACAACAACAAAAAAAACCTAAGCAGCTTGCCCAAAATCACGCAATGGTGGAGCTGACATTTGAATCCATGTCTAAATTGTTCCACAGTACAAGCTGTTATACTGTCTTCCTAGTAGAAGGGTTTCTGCATATTCCCTCCAAATCAGTCAACTTTAGGTCAGTAGCCACCTTGAACTCCACAGACATTTTATTGTCTTTTTAGACAACTCCCAAAATATATACTCAGTAGCTCCGTAAACATTTTTGACTTTGTGATATATACCAGACACTAGAAATAAAAAAGTGAATAAATTCGGATTTTGTTCTGAAGGATAGGGGAGTGAGTGTATTGGTAGTATGGGAACATTTAGAAAAGCAAAATAAGTACAGATCCATAATCCCTTATCCACAATTATGAAACCTCAAATCTGACAACTGAACATTATTTCGTAAATTATGACAATTTGGTATTAACACCTCACCTGAATTGGCATTAACTACTTACAGTCTTCAATCATCCCACTCAGTGTTAACTAATTCATGTAGTTCATTATAGATATATTAATATGTTTAATTACTAGATGTTATCCCGGATAATGTGTACCATGTTACCTTTGTAATATCCAAAAGAAAATAATAATAATTTTGAAACATATGTTCTAAGAGTGTGGGTTAAAGATTTATAGGCCAATCAATTATTATAATACTAGTGTCAGCGTGGTGGGTGTGCTTTAAAAGCCTGTAGGAATAGGAGAAGCAGAGAGAGCTTCAGGCAAGAGGCATTATTGTATCTCATTATTGAAGAATGAATAGAAATTTTCCAGGCAGCCAAATAGGAGGAGAAAATATAGTGGAGCTACATGAAACAGCCTGAACAAATTCATGAGAGAGTAATGATGTAGTCAGAGTAAGAAGTATAGGTAGGAGAGTGGCAGAAGAATGAAGCTGAGTCAATAGCCAGGAGTCAAATCACAAAGATGCTATGGAATGCCATGCGAATTTTGGCTAAGGGGTGACCTGGAAGGATGTTAGGCTAAGAGAGCTGAGACAGTGAGTATATAACTCAGTTGCCAGGACATAACTTGGTTTTTCTTCATGCTACCCTGGAATTATTGACAGCACAGCCTTTCACTTTCAAAAGTGACTTGTTTGAAATGTTTTATGGCTCCCCCAAATGATAGAACCAGATACTGATTTTAGAAAGAAAATTGTCAGCAATAGGCAAGATGGAACTGAGGTCAGAGATTTCCACAGGGCTTTTCTCTAAGATGAGAACAAACTTATGAATGCCAAAGCTCATCACTAAGGAACAAGGGCATAAAAGAATTTCATAAAATCCTTGTGGGTGGAGTAATAAAAGATCTCTAATGCCTGACCCCCATTAGTAAGAAAGGAGGAGTGTTCCATTATAGACTGAAAACTACTCCCCTCCCTTTCCCTACCTCACATTGTCCCACAGTTTTCTTATATCTTGGCATTTGGCTCTAACTCGGTAGAAGTTTGCCTGTTGGAGAAGTTAATTGAGTTAAAATATTCATAAAATACAATGTAAATGGAGCTGAAAATACATGAAGATTAGGAAGCCATAACCGTCATGTTTATTCTTCTATTTTAAAACCACAGTTAATATTCAGGAAGCACATTCATTTTATACTTTTTGTCTTTCCCACAAGTATGGTGCTGATGAAGATCAAAAGTAAAAATAAAGTGAAGTACAAAATATAAAATATGATCACATATTCCTCACCAAGGGAACATAAATGGGAAATATATTCAATTATTGATAATCAACTGGAAAGTAAGGAAAATATTAATGTCTCTGTATCACATCATATCAAATTAATTTTTATTCTTATAATTAAGTAGCAGTAAAAACTTGGAATTATTTTAATTTCTGAATGGATTTTCATTAGCTACAAATTGGGAGTTTAAACAGAACCATTTATCTTACTAATCAGGAAAATGTAAATTAAAACAAGGTATCATTTCTCCCGTCAGATCAGTGAAAATTAAAGTACAATAATATTTCTCTGAAATTATAGGAACTGACAAACTCATATGATGTTTTTGTTACAGCCACTCTGGGGTCACAATTTGGAAATATCTAGTAAAACTAAATATGTGCATAACCTGTGACTCTACAATTCTATTTCTAGATATTAACCTTAGAGAAACATCCCCAAATATGCACATGGAAGAGGGTACAAAGACACTAATTATAGCTGTGTTGTAATAGCTGGGCATAAACTAAATATCCATTATGATGAAGTATTATGGAGTGCTATGTGACATGAACTTAGACCGCAAGTGTTGCTGAATAAAAAAAATAAAGCAAATTGAAGAGTAATATGGAATAAACCATTTATGTAAAAAGTAAATATGGAGTAAACCATTTATGTAAAGAATATATTAAACAATTCTGTGTCTTTATGTTTTTCAAGAGGTATTTTTGTTTATTAGTGCTTGGCCTGGACAGATACACACCCAACTGAGATAAGTGGTTGCTTCTGGGTAGGAAAAGAACGCCTGGATTTACAGTGCCAGTTAAAGGAAATTAGGTTTGTTCTATATTCTTTTGCTAAGGTTGCCAAAACAAAGTTCCACAGACTGAGTGGCTGAGATAAAAGTGTCAGGAAGGGTTGATTTCTTCTGAGGTCTCTCTTTTTTGCTTGCAGAGGACCACTTTCTCCCTTTGTCTTCACATGGTCATCCCTCTATGAGTGTCTTTGTCCCAATCTCCTCTTCTTAGAAAGACACCAGTCAGTCATATTGGATTAGGGTCCATCCATATGACCTTATTTTGCCTTAATCACTAATTTAAAGGCCCTATCTCCAAATGCAGCCACATTCTGAGGAACTGGGGGTTAGGACTTCAACATAAGAATTTGGATGGGGTAGAGCAGGGGTCCTCAAACTTTTTAAACAGGGGGCCAGTTCACTGTCCCTCAGACCTTTAGTGGGCCGGACTATAGTTTAAAAAAAAACTATGAACAAATTCCTATGCACACTGCACATATCTTATTTTGAAGTAAAAAAACAAAACTTCAAAAAAAAAGGCCCTACTAACTGCAAAATAAAAAAAAATAGACCTCCTAACTTCAAAAAAAAAAATAAATCCTAACTTGTTCTTACCTCGGTCCTCAGGCAGCAGCAGGCTCTGCACAGGCAAGCTTGTGACTCGTCTGATCACACCGGAGACTGAGAGGAGGAGTCAAGAGACAGAGAGAAGGAGGGGAGTCTGAGAGTGGAGCACATTCCACAGATGCGCACTGAGAGCCCCAGGACAAGTCGGCTGCTAAGCAGGACAGGCAGCGGTGGCAGCAGAAACACCCGGCGGGCCGGATAAATGTTTTCAGCGGGCCTCATGTGGCCCGCGGGCCGCAGTTTGAGGACCCCTGGGGTAGAGGAACAGACATAATTCAGCCTATAACATACTCATAACATTTTTATTTAAAACAAATGACAGAAATTGGATTCATATTTGACATGAAGGCTAAACTAAATTTGTGAGATAAATTGCAAAGTTATTTGAATCTAGAACAATTTTCCTTCATAGGAAATCTATTTGGTCTTCAGAACTTGAAGAACACTAGAACACCAGATTGCTAGCATTGATTACCTAGGAATATGAAAATGGATGCAGGTAGGGAGAGATTTCCTTTTTTAAAATAGACTTTAGTTTTTAGAATGGTTTTTTATGTACAGAAAAAATTGTAAAGATAATACAAATTTTCTTTTATTATGATTTTATGTTAGAGTAGTACATTTATTGCAATTAATTGAACCAGTATTGGAACATTGTTAACTGAAGTGTATACTTTATTCAAATTTCCTTAGTATTTACCTAATATCCTTTTTTATTCCAGGATTCCATCTAGGATATCACATTGCACTTAGTTGTCATGTCTCCTTAGTCTCCTCTTGGCTATGACAGTTTCTCAGACTTTATTTATTTTATTTTTGATGACTTTGACAATTTTGAAGAGTACTGGTCAGGTATTTTGTAGAACGCTCTACTACTGCAATTTGTCTTATGTTTTTCTCATAATTGGACTCAGGCTACAGGTTTAAGGCAGGAAGACCACAGAGGTAAAGTGTCATTTCCATCATGTCATATGAAGTGTACATGCTATAGATATGATTTATCACTCTTGATGTTCAACTTGACCACCTGGGTGAGGTTTCTCCACTGTAAAGTTACGCCTTTTTTACCACTTTCCATACTATATTCTTTGGCAGGAAGTTACTCTGTGCAATCCACACTTGAGTAAGGGCATGTGCTCCACCTTCCTGAAGGCAAAATATCTACATAAATTGTTTGTAATTCTTCTTCATAAGAGATGTGTCACTTCTCTCCCATTTATTTAGTCAATCTTATTAATGTTTTTATTATATTTCTTTGAATCATTTTACATAATAAGTATGTATTAATTTGTAAATATTTTTCAATAAGAATATTGTAAAGGGACTTAGATAACAAATCCTAAACTAGTTTTGGACTTTGGAAATTAGGAGCATGCAAGGTTATCAAACTATAGAGTTTGAAAATACAGCTAATAGTGCACACATTCTCTATTAGTAATATGTTATTCTCATTTACACTATATAAAGTGGTTTATACAAATATTTAATGTTATTTCCTGCTCAGAGAGAGAGAAGGTTGAATTAAAGATGAAGGAAAGAGAAGCTTTTTCTGCTTATGCAGTTTCTGAGTTTCTTAAGCTTCATGTCTTCATGGCAGGTTGCAAGTAGCCAACCTTCATTTTGCAAACTCTTGCACCCCTTATCATGTCCTTGGAAATAATATGCATCTCTCATGCTTTTTTGATATACAACCAAAACTTTCCCTGGGATGGAATTTTTCAAACATCTCCTTTGAGAATTTTCTGACATAATTACTAATTTCTTCTCCCTACCAAGATGACTTAAAATTAAAATTTTTGAAATTCTAAATGAGGAAGCTGTTACTAGTAGTTATAATATAAAATCACCTCGCCACTTCTGCTCTTTTATGTACGTATCAATGAACTAGTATTTCTTCACATTGTAATTTCTCCCCAGATATTTCGGTCAGCTTGTTAGCAGTCGTCGTCAGCTTCTGTGGCCTGGCCCTGTTGGTGGTCTCTCTTTTTGTCTTCTGGAAGTTGTGCTGGCCTTGCTGGAAGAGCAAACCCGTGACCTGCAGCATCAACGCTCTTCCGCAGGCCCCTGAGAGTGCTCCTGACGAAGTGCTTGAGACTGAAGAGAAGAAAGAGCTTAAAGAAAATGGAAAGCCAGCACTGAAAGCTATTGAGCCTGCAATAAAAATCAGCCACACTTCCCCCGATATCCCAGCAGAAGTTCAAACTGCTTTAAAAGAACATTTAATTAAGCATGCACGTGTACAAAGACAAATTACTGAGCCTGCATCTTCAACCCGGTAAGGGAAGTTGAAACATTTAAAACTCTGTGTGTGTGTCTGTGTGTGTGTGTGTCTGAGTGTGTGTGTGTGTGTGTGTGTGTGTGTGTTGTGTGAGTGTTGTGTGATTTCAGAAGAGAGAAAAACAGTGGGAAAGGAGAAAAAAGATAAACAGAAGAAATGTGAAATACATATGAAACATAATTGAATAGAGGGAATGGGTAGGACAGATGATTATTATTTACTCTTTCCCTTGAAATATTATTAGTTGATAATTACTGCTTATAATCTTTCAATTTAGTTGAATTCAACCAATAAATATCAAGAAAACAGACATGGTATGAAATAATCTAGAAGTTCACAATCAAAGCCTAGGAACAGAGGTTGATGTTTAGTCTACAGTTGTTTAGCACGACACCATAAACGTGGAGTTGCTGGAAATATTCATTGCTTCTTTGAATTTGCATAGACCATACTCTTACACTGGACAGAGTATGGTAAGTTCCACAAGAGCTCTGTTGAATATCAGGAACAGACATGAAAGGAACAAAGAGAGAGACATTTTAGCTCAGCCTGGAAAAAAATCATTTAAAATTTGCTTGAATGAAAATAAGTTGTTATAGTGTATTTTAGATTGTGTTAACTATAATGGAAAAAGAGAGTCTTATGAGGAGTCATTTTTTTCTACTAAGTGTGAGTGGTCTTCAATCCTTAAAATGAACAACATACTAGTAGCAGTTTTTCTTTATTTCCCAGAAGTAGTAACTAATTTTAACCTAGTGCAGGGTAATAAATGGTACTGCAGGTAAATTGCTAACTGACTTTCTGATCTTACCTTTCTACCTCTCTAAATTGAAGGTGCAGCCTAGCTTTCTGACATGACATATTTTTGTGTGTTTAGAAAGCTATCAAGTTGACAAACTGGGCATGGGTCATGTTTGCTACTAGAATTGAAAGAATATATTCAATATATCTTTTATGAAGTAAAAAAGAATTATATTTATCAATAAATCCTCTTCTTTCTGAAGTAAATTCCAAAGGTATAAGTGAAAATAATTATTGTTTGGGGGGATAAGGAATTTTGAGATAAAGAGGATATAAAGGAGTATCTTTTCAATTTTGGACTTTTCTATTTAAATTTTATAACCAAGATATGCCTCATATTTAGTTATTATTTTGACAAGTTTTCCTGAGTGGTGGCACTTAAGGTTATGTTTAAAAATTTTTTATGATTTTTATGTAACATGACCCAATATATGTTTATTTAAATTCATCTATTATGGATATTTATAAAATAATTATCCCATGTGCCACTTTTTAAAATATCTATAGGAAAAGCTGCTTTAAAATTATCTCATGTAGTTACTTGGTAATCACTACTATCATTGCTGCACACTGTGGCCAAATATTATATGTAATAAAGTATGAAGACACTCAGGAATTTCAGTTAAAATATTCAATTAAATTACAAACATTTAAAAAATATTAACAACAGCCATGAATATATATTGCCTTATTAGCATTCAGAATTATTCAACTCTTTTAGTCAAGAAGTGTACCCTCCATAAGGACACTCAGTTCATGAAGAAAAATTGAGGTAAGCTATGAAAATTGCTTGTTTTTCTCTGCCCAAAAGCTTTTTGGAAACCTCAGAAAAAATACTATCTTCAAGGTATTATCTCTTGAATATAAAGAGTTGGCTTATCTTTTTATTCCTAGCTAGGGGAGAATGAAAGAATATGTACTGAGAACACGTGTGAAGACTTGGTCTTGGCTACAGAATTAGTTTCTAGAAACAATATACAATAGGGGTGAAGACACATCATTCTAGACCTGGTTTTCTCAGTAATTATGTACAATTGAGTAAATCAGAAAACACTGTTTCTTTGAATCTTAGAAAACATAAAATTGGATTGTACACATCTCATATTTTCTAAAAGAAAAAGTGAAATAGAGATTCATAGTTTTTCTAGAACTTTAATATTTCACCAGCCTTTTTGAATTTTCTTGTTTATGTGAGTGGCGGGTAAAGAAAGAAAAAAATATTAATTTTTTGCTTGCAATTTAGTCACTTTGCCAGGCAACCTTCCTACAAATCCTCCGCCAACCTGCATGAAGTAAGTGTTGTTAATTATCCCCATTACTTGTGAGTTAACTGAAGCCTAGAGAGATTTCAAAATTTGCCCAAAGTCATGCAGCTGGCGAAGAGTTAGAGTTTAAATTTATCTAGATGAAATACATTTTAAGCAATAAAGCCAAGCAGATACAGTTTTTTGCAAAGATATTGGTTATAAGTCTGCTGAGGACAGATATTTTGGAGGTTAGAGAATGAGAGTATCATTCTACTCAGAAATAAGGAATTATATATGGTTATTATGAATGACTAGAGTCATGATTTTAATGTTTGGCCTAGGGATGAATTCCATGCAGAAAATTTGATTATATCAGTTCTCAAAAATCCCAATCTACATTAATTACTTTATCATGCTAGAAAATTACCTTTATATGGAGAGGAAGAGGAAGTTGCTGAGTTCATTATACAGTCCACTTAGACACAGAGATCAGTGGTACATTATTATAAATCAGATTATTCTGCTCAAATGCTAACTTTTCACTGAGATGTAGCAAAATCAAACCATATACACACAAAAAAAATGAATTTAACTTAATGCTTGGTTTCCTCACCTTATTAAGATATCCCAGCTACTCTTCTATATCTGGCTCAGGCAATAGAGGACAAACATCATACTCTTTCAAGTTTTAATTGTCTCTAAACTTAACATTCTGAGTTGTTCAGAAGTTAACAGCATTGCTAGAAACTGCCACATTTTTCCAATTTCTCATCTCCCTGCTCAAATACCTGGACACTGGCCCCATCAGCCTGCTAGGCAACCAAACAACCCAGTGGACTTTCATGTGGTAACTTCATTACACATTCTTCTAGCATCCATCTTGATTGATTTTTTTTTTTCATCCGATAGGCTTATTCTGTACATACTTATTTCTGGGAATAGATAGTGTATTCTGCACACTCTTCTACTCTGCTAACTCTAGGGAGCTGGGAAAAAATAGGCTACATAATGCAGAGATAAGATACTTAATACCAACTTCAATATAAGGAATTACAAGTGCAAACTGTATAGTGAAGAATGCAAAATTCAGATAATAGGAAAATCATTGCCAGCTGAGGCATGGAGCAGTGCCAGCCAGTAAGCTGAGGCTAAAGGGAACTAGGAATTTACATAAATGGCAATTGGGAGGGGTTGTGCATCCCACATGGAAACGTTTTATGTGAAAAGACATAGAACAAGAAATCTCTCTAAGAAAACAGCTGGTAAATCATCTTAATCCAAATATAGGGGAATAATAGAAAATAAAATCAGCTGGAATTAAAGTGTGAGGAGAAATCATAGTCAATACATTCAAAGTCTGTCCTGTCAAAAATATTTGCAGAAGACTCCCTTGAGTAAAGAGCTGTGCTTTAGGAAAATAAATTTGGCAAAAGTCCATAGGACAGACTAGAGAAGAAGACATCTACTAGTATTTTGTATCTAATACAGTATTTAAAGCATAATAAAAATCAGGAAGTAGCAAGCAACAACAAAAAGACAGAAACCTGAGAAAAGTCATAAAGGGAGAATGTAAGATCCCTTATAAAAAATAAACTAAGTGTCATGTTAGTCTTTTCAAGTTTAGTCCAAACATTTTAAAAGCCTGACATTCAAATTATTACAATCTGATGATACCAAACTACCATTATAGCATTTTAGGTACTTACACACACATAGCACTATACTGCTATTTGAGGCAGAGAATCGGCCAAATTCTTTTCTGTATTGCTCTGGACACCTTGACAAAGCACTATGGGAACTCAGGGTAAATAAACTTGGGCAAAAGTAGGTTTACAGTTGTTTGCATGGAAAATAATAGAGTAATTAATAAATAATAATACAAGAGTAAACTTATATTTTGCATACTTACAACTGTAAACCTACTTTTGCCCCACCTTGTATTTGTTGAATAAAAAATATCAACAACAAATGAATGCAATGACTTCATCTTATCTTTTCTAATAGATATTTCATGGTTGCCAATGAGGAGGGTCCCTGGTGTTTTGTTTTGTTTTTTTTATCATCCTCCAATAGACCTTAACTCTGCCTCTGTGCTTTTTGCACTTGCTGTTTCCTTGGTCTGGAATGATGACCTCCTTTTTGTTTTCCGTAAGATCTTTAAAGATAATGTGTCTGAGAGTCTACTTTTTCTGCCCAATCATAAGCTATTATCCTGTATTATTTAAAGTCATAGTTACAATGTAGCAATTAATGCTTATTGTCTTAATATTGAACTACTGCTGTTCTGCCAGAACTATTGCACGTTCTCCTTTAAAAGCAGCATTGGGCGGTGATATAAACTGTACTTATATTAAAAAGAGGTTAATAGTGGTATACTCTCAGGCATGAGTATGAGGACCAATTTTCTGGGCAGTCATTAGTGGTGTAAAGGTGAAGTGAATAAAAAGTGGCAAAATAATTTGTTGGGGATGATGAATAACATAGGTTAGCCACTATTAGAGAGGATTCTAAGTACCTACTGAAAATAATTAGGAAACTTAATGGCAGACCCAATGAACAAAAGCAGAAAAATGTACATGGGAAGAAATCATTGACTCATATGTGCTGATGGATTTATAATTAGTTTTGGTTGCTTAGAAAAGTAAGTCTTAAAATCATCAGACACAATGTCAGAAAGAACACTCAATGTATACTCTTAAACTCTTAAACAAGAGGTGAAGAATTATGTAAAATATGTAAAACTGGATTGCATAGTATTCTTTAAGATATTTTTTAAATTAAATTTCTCTCTAAAGATAGCCAAAATTGCAGTTATCCATTCCAGGACACTGTAAGGACTGGAAAGCAACATGTAACACCAAGGGAGAGTTTAAAAGGTATATAGCTGCCCTGGCCAGTGTAGCACAGTTTGTTGGGTGTCGTCCTATGTACCAAAAGGTTGCTGGTTTGATTCCTGGTTAGGGTACATGCATGGTTGTGTAAGAGGCAACCCATGCATGTTCTGCTCTCCCATGGATGTTTCTCCATCTCCCTTCCTCTCTCTCTAAGAAGGAATTAAAAATACTTTTTAAAAAAAAGTTTATAGTTAACTAGGATATCAAAAAGCAGGACTTGTCCACAACAATGGGAGAAACTGAGATCTAGCCTCTTTAAATAGAATTGCATGAATCATGCTGTACAAGTGCTTGAAGTTGTTAAATAACCCCCTTTATGAGACACTAGAGGCCTGTTGCCTGAAATTCGTACACTCGGGGGTGGAGGGATGTCCCTTAGCCCGGCCTGAGCCCTCTCGCAGTCCAGGAGCCCTTGGGGGATGTCCAACTGATGTCATCCATGGGGAGTGGGCCTAAGCCATCAGTTGGACATCCTTAGTGCTGCCACGGAGGTGGGAGAGGCTCCTGCCACTGCTGCTGCGCTCACCAGCCATGAGCCTGGCTTCTGCTGAGCAGAGCTCCCCCTGTGGGATCGCACTGACTACCAGGGGGCAGCTCCTGTGCTGAACATCTGCCCCCTGGTGGTCAGTACATGTCATAGTGACCGTTTGGTCGATTTGCATATTAGGGTTTTATTATATAGAATATGCATTTGGTGTACCCATTAACTTCTTTTCTGAAATGGGATGGCTCTTTGAATCAATCAAGGTCAGGTATAAAACCTTACAAAATAGATTCAAACTTGGGGAGTTTGTTTTTCTGGCACTGATAAATATCATCTCTTTAAAAGCACTGACTTTAAATTGATGGGGCCCTCTTTCTTCACAGTACAAACAATGTTTGGGGGGTTGATTCTATTAGTCACAGAAACGTTAATTAAATTATTTTGATACAAATTTCAAATGGCATTTCCTTAGTTCCAGCATATATTATTATGAAATTAATAAAAGCATGAATACTACTGACTCCACCCTTATAAAGAACACAATCAAGTAAAAGGATTTTAGAAAGGAATGTTAATCTGAAAACAGGGAATTTTAGCACACTATTTGTAGTATGCTCAATGAAATGTGGAATATAGAAGAGGTGTCACCCAGGGTGGTAGGTGAACTCACTGGGAAGACTAAGATATTTTCCTCCAAAACCTAGCTGTGCTCACCAGGAAGTAGGCTCCTGATAACTAGCAGACACACTGAGCTAGAAATGTAAAGCTAGAATACATAGTTTAGATCAAAAGACCCTCTAAGAACTAGTTATACGAAATAAAATGTTCTTATATTTATTATTTTGACCAGAGGTTTGTCTATATTATTACAGAGGGTTTTTTTATGTGTAAGGCTTCATTTTGTATTGCTTCTTTTTAGTAATATTAAATATGTTCTCAGAACTTTATTTGTAGATTGAAAACTACCAAGATATATTTCCCAACCTAACTCATAGCTTCATGGCATTTCTGTAAATACATATTAGAGCAAAAGCAATTGTTTATCACCTGTTACGATTTTTATACTTTTTTTTAACATGGAGAAAGGTCAGGGGGGAAGTGTTTTCAGAATAACCTTTGTTTGAACCTTTATTTTTATTAATTGCTATTAATTTATAGATAGCTGTTAAATTATTTGAACAGAATAAAAATAGATTACTTAAATGAATTTTAATTATTATATTGCATAATTGAGAAGAAAATAGTTTTCCCTCCAAATAACTTTTATTGTTATTGGATTGTTTATGAGATGTCTAAATTTTTTGGGAAAAAAGAATTCAATTAATTTATTAATTCAGTGATATTTATTAAACACTTGTTATGTGCCAGGCATTTTTCTAAACATTTGATATATATTAGGGAACAAAATGGCCAAGAATTCCTACCCACATTCTTGTGAAAAAGAACCACACAACATAACTAAGTAAATTACATGATGTATTAGAAGGTAATAAGTTTTATAGAAAATAATAGTGCAAAATAAAGAGATTGGTGGGTCTAAATGGGAAAGGGGGCTGCATTGTAATTTCAAATATGATAGTCAGTATAGACTATCATATTTGAAATGCTGAGATGTTTCGGCAAAAACTTGAAGAGGTGGGAGGGTGGGCATGAGAGTGCCTGGGGAGAGCTCTCCATGCAAAGGCCCTGAAGCTAGAACTTGCCACTTGTGTCCCAACTGCAGCCAGGAGGCCAGTGGCTATAGCAGAGAGAGCAAGACGAAGAATGCTGGGAGAAAAATCAGAGTGGTAACAGGAGCTGAAACATTTGAGCTAAAACATTTTTGGCTTTTACTCTGAGTAAAATGAGAAGCCACTAAAGGGTTTTTATTCAAAGTGGTGGCATGATCTGACTTATGCTTTGAAAAGATAACTCTGTTGTTTTGAGAATGAACATTGATAGAATGTTCAGAGGCACAAGGATAGAAATAGAAAGGTCATTAAGGAGGCGATATAATCCAGACCACAGGTGATGGTGAGACCAGGAAGGTGGTATTAATGATGGTGAGAACTGGCTGGATTCAAGATCTATTTTGAAGGTAGAACAAACAGAATATCTTTTTTTTTTAATATAATTTTATCTATCTCAGAGAGGAAAGGAGAGAGAGAGAGATAGAAACATCATAATGAGAATCATTGATCAGCTACCTTACAAACGCCCTTAACCCGCCCCACCACACACACGCACACACATACACACACACTGGGGACTAAGCCTGCAACCCTGGCATGTGCCCTGACTGGGAATCGAACCATGACCTCCTGGTTCATAGGTCCACACTAAACCACTGAGCCACTCCAGCTGGACTAAACAGAATACCTTGACAGATGAGCTGTGGCATATGAGTAAAAAGAGGGGAGTCAAAGAAGACGCCAAGGCCCTCGCCTGGGCACCTGGAAAGATCAAGTTGAAATAGACAAGACTGTAGATGGGGTGAGTTTCAGAGGCAAGAACGGGAGATCTATTTCTGTTGAGTTTCAGAATTCTATTAGAAATCAAAGTGGAGAAGTTGAGTAGGCAACTGGATAATAACTTGAATTCTGGAGAGAATCTGTGATATGTATATAAATTTGGGGTACAGGTATATACAGCTAGTGTCAAAAAACAGGAGATGATATTATCAAAAATATGATTATGGATAAAAAAAGAAAAGAAAATCAGAGATGAATTTCTGAGGGATTCTAATGTTAAGACATAAGGAACAACATAGTAGAATGAGAAGTAGAGATGCATGAAGTAGGAAGGAAGCCAGAAGGAAATAACCCAGAAGCCAATTGAAGAGAGTATGTGAACAACCAGGAGTGACTCCGATCTTCCCAGCTTGCTTGAAGACTGTGGACTGGCCTGTGAGTTTAGTAATATGGGGGAAACATTGGTGCCATTCTCAAGATTAGTTATGCTGAAGTTAGGATGTGAAAAGCTAATTAGAATGGGTTTAAACAGACTGGAAAGAGATAAATTAGACAGTGAACATACCATCCTTAACTCTTTCAAGGAGTTTGCTGCAAATGTGTTAGAGAAAGAGGGCAGTACAGAGAAAGTGAGGGCAATAGAAGGTTCTTTTAAGATAGGAGAAATCTTCTGCACAGCAAAAGAAACCATCAACAAAACAACAAGAAAACCCACCTCGTGGGAAAACATATTTGCCAACGTCATATCTGATAAGGGCTTAATCTCCAAAATTTATAGGGAACTCATACAACTTAACAAAAAGAAGATAAACAATCCAATCAAAAAATGGGCAAAGGATCTAAATAGACACCTTTCAAAAGAGGAAATTCAGAAAGCCAAGAGACATATGAAAACATGCTCAAAGTCACTAATCATCCGAGAGATGCAAATCAAAACAACAATGAGGTACCATCTCACACCTGTCAGAATGGCCATCATCAACAAATCAACAAACGACAAGTGCTGGAGAGGATGTGGAGAAAAAGGAACACTTGTGCACTGCTGGTGGGAATGCAGACTGGTGCAGCCACTATGGAAGGCAGTATGGAGGTTCCTCAAAAAATTGGAAATGGAACTCCCATTTGACCCTGTGATCCCACTTCTAGGAATATATCCCAAGAAACCAGAAACACCAATCAGAAAGGATATATGCACCCAGATGTTCATAGCAGCACAATTCACCATAGCTAAGATCTGGAAACAGCCTAAGTGCCCATCAGTAGATGAATGGATTAGAAAACTGTGGTACATCTACACGATGGAAAACTATGCTGCTGTTAAAAAGAAGGAACTCCTACCATTTGCAACATCATGGATGGAACTGGAGAGCATTATGCTAAGTGAAACAAGCCAGTCAATGAAGGAAAAATACCACATGATCTCACTCATTCATGGATAATAAAGACCATTACAAACTTTTGAACAATAATAGATACAGAGGCAGAGCTGCCTCAAACTGATTGTCAAACTGCAGTGGGAAGGCCAGAGAGAGTTGGGGGGCAGGAGGGAGGGGAGTAAGAGATCAACCGAAGGACTTGTATGCATGCATATAAGCATAACTAATGGACATAAGACATTGGGGGGTAAGGGAGGGTAGGGGTTTGTCAAGGGCGGGGGGGAAAAAGGACACTTATGTAATACCCTTTGTAATACTTTAAGCGAAAAATAAAAAAAATAAAAAAAGATAGGAGAAATCAAGAGTATGCTGTTATGTTTATGGTAATCTATCCTAATAAAAGCCTAGGTGGTCCTTGTGCAACACCCTTATGTCATCACAAGATGGCCAACACAAGATGGTCACCACAAGATGGCCACCACAAGATGGCCAGCAGGGGAGGGCAGTTGTGGGCCATCAGGCCTACAGGGGAGGGCAGTTGGGAGGGACCAGTCCAGCAGAGAGGGCAGTTAGGGGTGACCAGGCCGGCAGGGGAGCAGTTAGGGCGTGATCAGGCTAGCAGGCAGAAGTGGTTAGGGGCAATCAGGCAGGCAGGTAAGCGGTTAGGAGCCAGCAGTCCTGGATTGTGAGAAGGATGTTCGACTGTTGGTTTAGGCCCAATCCTATAGGCCCGATCCCCCAAGGGGTCCCAGATTGGAGAGGATTCAGGCCAGGCTGCGGGACCCACCCCCCCCCCCCCACCCCCCGTGCACAAAGTTTGTGCACTGGGCCTCTAGTAATCTAATAAAGAGGGAGAATTATGCAGGAATTAGAGAGGAGCATTCTTGAAGGTAACATGAGAGAAAAATGGGAATTAGTCTACAAGTGGAATGATTGCCTTTAGATAGGAGCATGGGTGGTTAATTTAATATCAACTGGAAGGCAAAATATATGGGTACAGATTCAGATAAGAGGGTGGATGAGGTATTGTGAGTCTGGAAGGTTTCTGCTCTTTGCCTCAGTTTTCTTACTGAAGTGCAAAGTCTGGTCATTAATGGAGACAGGGACTGAGGAAGAAGTTGATGAATGTGTGAAGAGAGGTGGAAAAGTGTGAAATAGTCTTCTTGAGATCTAGGAGATTTAAGAGAGAGAATGGGTTGCTGTGCAGCATCAGGGTCAACATGAGAAATGTGATCTTGAATTTAAAGTGAAACCGTCAGAGTTGTTTTATGTTTTACTCCAGTCAAATTCACTTGCACATGTGCAGGTGTAGCAACGATGGAAAATTGAATTTAACTGATTCTGTGGTTTGCTCTAGAACTAAGAAAGTAGAGAGCAATAGGGGATTGGGGATGTATGCATAAATTGGCTTTAATAATTAATCGTGGGGTTGAAACTGGGTAAAGAGGGGAAATTATATTAAGGCATCAGTGATTATGAGATGGTAATAAGATCTGTGGATTGGAGTTTCTGTTGAGTTGGGAAAGTTATCTAAGTTGGAGTAGAAGAGATGAGATGTTGATCAGAGAGAAGCATGCATCAAGTAATATTGACTATATCTAGCTACTTTCAGGTGTTCAGATAAAATGGGGAAAGTTTTTCCTTCACCATCTGTAAAAGCACTTGGGTGGTGCTTTCCTAGATTTGAAGGGTAAGAATGGGATCAGAAATAATCGAATGGCCTACACTTGGATTGGTTGAATATTTGTGTGACACTAAATAGCCACTTATTTCTGTCATTCCAAAAGAAAGAAGAGAAGAAAAAGCAAGCAAGAAGATCTGTGTTGTCATGGTAATAGTTTAACATTGTAATAATTAAAGCTTCTCTTAGCTGAACTAGCTCAACTGTGACTTAGAATATGCACTATTTACCCTATAATTAGGGCACGGGCTTACTAGAACAAAAGTGTTACTACCCTGATTCCTGTTAGAAAGGGGCTCTTTACAGCTGTACAGTTATATTCTGAGGCATAAGAAAGAAATTACTGATTTTTAGGGAGAGGATGGAAGATTAAAATTTCATTATATTGAAAAGTATAAGTGAGTGTGAAGTTATGGAACCAATCTATAAAAAAATGAATTATTTTTAGTTTTTTTTTCTCACAAAAATAAAAATTGGTGCATAAGTGAAAGTGATTTTTGATAGAAATATTAGATAATTTAATAAAATATTCAAAATCTCTTAGGAACATTGAGTATTTAAACTGGGTTATACCACGCCCTTTTAAAATGGACAATAATATGTACTACCTGTATTCCTTTTTACATTCTTATTATATAAATGCTCTCTGATGGTTCCTTGACAATAATTTAGCTGAGGGGTCCTCAAACTTTTTAAACAGGGGGCCAGTTCACTGTCCCTCAGACCGTTGGAGGGCCGGACTATAGTTTTAAAAAAAACTATGAACAAATTCCTATGCACACTGCACATATCTTATTTTGAAGTAAAAAAACAAAACGGGAACAAATACCTGGGCTGGGCTGGGCTGTGGGCTGCATTTTGTGCCATGGGATCTCGGCAGCATTGGCTGCGATTTGGTGAGGTGTCACTCCGGGGTGGTGGTGGGGCTTGTGTCTCACTTGGGAGAAGCCAAGTGTTGCTTTGTGGGCACCAGGTTCATGATACCATTTCACTGTAAATGGCCAGTGCACATCATGGCAGCTCCTGTGTTGCGCGTCTGCCCCCTGGTGGTCAGTGCACATCATAGCAACCGGTCAGATGGACACTGAGCATATTAGCCTTTTATATATATAGATGGTTACTTAAAATAATTCAGTCAAATGGGCCACCACTATATCAGCACAGGGTTAAAGGGCATAGCTACTAGACTCAGACTGCCTCAAACAAATTGGTCAAATTTCAATTTTAGCACCTGCCTAGCTATGTGACTTTAAATAAGTTACTTATTACTTGTGCCTCAGTGGCCTAATTTGTAAAATGGGGAACATATGCTAAGCACCTTATAGGGTTACATGAGGACCAAGTGAGTTGATGAAGAATTTACAGCTGTACCCTCCACATAGTAAGCACTCAATGCTATATTAACCTTTACTAGCAAAATCTGAAGAGTAATATCACACTTTAATTTTTCATTGTGAAAATTTTATAGCATAGTAGAGGCCCGGTGCATGAAATTCGTGCACAGGGGAATGGGAGTGAGGGTCCCCTCAGCCCAGCCTGCACCCTCTCCAATCTGGGACTGGTGGCTCCCAACTACTCACCTGCCTGCCTGCCTGATCGCCCCTAGTTTACTCCCCCCGCCACTGGCCTGGTCACCCCCAACTGTCCCCTTCTGCCAGCCTGGTTTTCCCCAACTGCCTCCCACCACCGGCCTGGTCACTCCTAACTGACCCCCTCTGCCAGCCTGGTCGCCCACAACTGCCCCCCTGCCAGCCTAGTCACCCCATGCAGCCTGCTATTCAGTTGTTTGGTCATCCTTCACTAACCCCCCTGCCACCCTGGTCGCCCCACGCAGCCTGCTGTTCAGTTGTTTGGTCATCCCTCACTAACCCCCCTACTGGCCTGTCACCCATCTGGTTGTTTTGGTTGTGACGGCCCGTGGCTTTTTATATATTAGGATACTTTTCATTTTTTCCTGTTTTAATAATCTTTTATTTCATCCATATTTTCATTGAGTATTATTTCTTCAAAATACTGGAATATAATTTTTTTCCCTAAGCCTTCTCTCTTCAATAGAAGTCTCTAAGACTTCACACTGAAGACCTCTATCTTGGTCATGAGGAGAAGATCATGCAGAATGCTGCAGTGTGTTTTCACCTGTGGTCTCTTCCTTCACTTTACCAGCCTCAACCATTACCTTAATTTGCAGCCTATGTGCTGAACTAGAGTCCCTTTTTTGTTTCTTTCTTTCTTTCTTTTCTTTCTTCTTTTATTTTTTTCATCATTTTCTCCCCTATTACCTTCTTCCAATTAAATCTCCCTTTACCTCCCCACCCCCAGCAATTACAACACTCCAGCTTTTTGAGAAGCCCATATAAATAATACAGTAAAAGGCAAAAAGTCCCTGATACTTGTACAGCACATTTTGGGTTGTCTTCTTCATTTGTATAAAAGGAGACTATTGAGAGGTTGAATCTGTTTCAATACAACTTAAGCATTTTTTATGGTGTTCAATTAATTGTTTAGTAATTCAGTCCAGTTAGAGAAAATAAGCTAATTAAATGTAAGAGAGTGAACTTGGAACACCTCAGATTATAATTCTTATTTTTTAAAATTCCATTTTATTAATATACATAATAATGATATATTAAATATTTAGACCCATAAAACTCAAAGAACCACAGAATGACAGAGGATCATAGAAATTAAATATTAAAAAACACTTAGAGGTCTAGCATCTCACCTGAGACAGAAATGTTTTTGTTCCACATCTAACTTTGTTTCTAAATTTCCTGTTTAGGGAAGTTTATTACTTCTCCATTTTAGACAGCTCTAAATATGTTTAACTGTTCCTTTATCTAAGCCAAAGTCTGGTTACCTCTAACTCCCATAAATCCCATGAATTAATGTCATGACAACACTTCAGATATTAGAAGACGGCCAGCATTAATCCCATTTTTGTTCTCTACTCCTGCTTCTTAATCTTCTTTCTGGATTTAACAGTGTCAGATCCTCTAACTACTTCTCAAATGGTATCATGGTTAGGTATCTTACTTCTGGATACTTACTAACTTTTTATTATTCTTAAATGAGTCCTTATGTGTGCATCAATGGATCATGTATTAATTAAACAGTGTCATCAGTATTTGTGCTATACTAGTAAAATATGTAGACCTGATGTAATTAGACAACAGGTAAGTAAAGGATTTTGAAGTAAGTGCTAGATAGGTTTTAAATGTAAGAGAGAGCTGAAAGGAAAGTCAGCTGAAAGCTACTCTAGAAAATGAAGTATAAGGTGATGAGGATCTGGATTGAGTAGCGATAAAAATGGAACAGAATGGGCACTTTACATGTGGTGTTTCAATGCAAACATTATCAGGATTTAGAAAATTCAGTAAATCCCATGGATAAAGGTGATTCAAAGCATACTGCAGGTTTCCTAACATGAGTGACTGATAAAAAATGTTAACGCTATTGTCAGAGACTAGAAGGGAGACCTAGTTTGAGAGCAAATCGGAGAAAATAATGAGTTTGTTTGAAATTGAGACAAAATTAGGGCATCCATTTGGAAACCTCTCTTGAAGATAATAGAGAATGGAACTGGAAATGTGTGTATCTGAGTATATCTAGATAACCATCAGATTCAAGATAATAATTGTAGTCCAAGAACTGATGATTAGTCTAATGGACAGATGAGGAAAGAAAAGAACAAAAGACCTGGGACCAAGTTTTGAGGAGAGACATGGCTCATGCCAGAAATCAGGGAGGAAGTATAAGAGTAGCAGATCTTAATGTCAGTCACATTTACAGAACACTAGTACGGTTATGGAGCTAATGTTCTGGAAATATTGACTCGGTGAAACTATAAGAAAATCAGTTTGAATTTTTAAAACTTGATTATGTTATTATGTCCCAAATTCTAAAAGTCTACCTTTTTTTAATCCTTAGAATTTCTGAAATCCACTCCCTGTTGAAAAAAGGACTAATTTGGGCTGTCACAACTATATATGCTTTTTAAAAGTAAATAGTCATTTAGTTATCTTAAGTATTAGAAATAATTAACACTCTATAAGAAAATGTGGACTTATATTTTTTATTTTAATGCTTCAGTCACTGAAACATGGAATCCATGAGACATAAATATCCAGATGAAAAGAAACCAGCCATCTGTATGATTTTTCTACACAATGTTTACATTTAGATATGCCCAGACAATTGATGATTCATAGTATTTTGTGAAATATTGAACCTGGTTGGTAATTGGTTTCTTTACAACTAAAATTACAAAATTGCAAAGGTCATAAATATTTGCATTTGTGTGTTTCCAGTATTTCTATAATTTTAGGAGACATTTCCTTTGAATATTGCATTTCTGGTTTTTTTAAAGTATCTGTGTGTGTGTGTGTGTGTGTCTATGTTTTATTGGTATAAATATAATGCTTTCATTATCATGGGGGTGGGAGACAGTTTATATGCCACTATTAAATATTGTCACCAATAGTCTACCTAAATGATCTTGTGTGTATGTTTGTGTGTGCAGCCACAGTTCTTTCAAGAGACACCTACCACGGCAAATGCACGTGTCCAGTGTGGATTTTAGTATAGGCACAGAACCTGTTTTACAAAGAGGAGAAACAACAACCAGCATTGGGAGGATAAAGCCAGAGCTCTACAAACAGAAATCAGTCGACTCTGAGGGCAACAGGAAAGAAGATGTCAAAACCTGTGGGAAACTTAACTTTACCCTCCAGTATGATTATGAAAATGAACTTTTGGTTGTTAAACTCATCAAAGCTTTAGATCTCCCTGCTAAAGACTTCACAGGAACGTCTGACCCGTATGTGAAGATGTATCTTCTCCCAGATAGAAAAAAGAAATTCCAGACCCGTGTGCACAGAAAGACTTTAAATCCTCAATTTGATGAAACTTTTCAATTTCCAGTAGCATATGATCAAATAAGCAACCGAAAACTGCATTTCAGTGTTTATGACTTTGACAGATTTTCTAGACATGACATGATTGGAGAAGTGATTCTTGATAATTTGTTTGACGTCTCTGATCTCTCCAGGGAAGCCACAGTATGGAGAGATATCCATTGGGCTACCGCAGTAAGTAATAGTTCTACTAATATATTGCTTTTTATTTGACCTGCAGTGGTATATAAAACAAAGTATTACCCAGCTTATTGAAGTAAGTTTACAAAGTCATGGAATTTATGTGCAAAGAACCTGCAAAGGTAGGACTTGATTACATGCA
This sequence comes from Myotis yumanensis, assembly GCF_028538775.1. NCBI lineage: Eukaryota > Metazoa > Chordata > Mammalia > Chiroptera > Vespertilionidae > Myotis > Myotis yumanensis. Next base: position 174,476,520 of record NW_027223754.1, read on the forward strand.
AGTAATAACTCAGGTATCTAACAGTATATAGCTAACATTAGTAATTGGATAAATTTTTAAAAAAGTTCTTACAAGTTACTAAAAATAATAATTCTTCTAAGAATCCCAAAACACCAATCAGAAAGAATATATGCACTCCTCTGTTTATAGCAGGTCTATTTACAATAGCTAAGATCTGAACACAGCCCAAGTGCCCATTGAGAAATGGATAAAAAAGCTGTAGTGAATTTATGCCATGGAATACTATGTAGCAGTAAAAAAGAGGATTTCACCCTTTGAGACAGAATGGAGGTACCTGGAGAGTATTATGCTAAGTAAAATAAGTCAATCAGAGAAAAACAAGTATCACATGATCTCACTTATATGTGGGATCTAATGAACAAAATAAACTGACTAAAAAAATGGATTCAGAGACATAGAAGCATGGATCAGACTGATGACTTTCAGAGGAAAGAGGGGAGAGAGTAACCAAAGAATTTATATGCATATATGCATAACCCATGGACACAGACAATAGTTCAATGAAGACCTGAGGGGATACAGGGTGGAGGGGGTCAATGGGTTTTAAAAAGGGGACATCTATAATACTTTCAATAATAATGATACATTTTTAAGAATAAACATAAATAAAATAAAATACTTATTTGTCACCTATTCCCAGCACTTAATTACCTCATAGTTAATAATTGCCTTATTTAAGATGATTGTGTTCCTCAGATCAAGCCTAAAATGTATTTTGATAATATTTTGAAAAGTCTTTGGTTTGGTCTAAAACAGCCCATTCCTTCAGAAGCTTTTTTGGAATAGACACACTTACAGTATTTGAAATGCTGAATGGTCAACAAGTGATTTTTTACATTAGAAGTTTTAATTACAAAATGCTTTTACTGATTGTAAATAACTTTAATATGAAAAATTTGGAAAAATGCACAGAGTCAAAGTACTCTATAATGCTATCAATTATATATAATATCATGACATACTGCTTTTAAATTTTTTTCCATGCATTTTTAAAATTACTAAGATCAAACTAAATTTTAAAATATTTCCACTTATTTTCTTTCATGCTATACTTGTTTTGGTGCATGATGTTTACATTTATGATCCATTTACCTAACCGTTCTTTTATTGTTGGACATTTGAGTTCGGCATAAATTTTGTTATACTAAAAATTATTGTGTTTTTTATATAACTGCTTTTTGTTGTTTTTTATTAATCCTCACCCGAGGATATTTGTCTATTGATTTTTAGAGAGAGTGAAAAGGAGGGGGAGAAAAAGAGAAAGAGAAATATTGATTGGTTGCCTTCCCGTATGCGCCCCAACCAGGGCTAAGGACCTAGCCTGCAACCAAGATATATGCCCTTGATCAGAATTGAACCCAGGACCCTTCAGTCCACAGGCCGATGCTTTATCCACTGAGCCCAACTGGCTAGGGCTATAAATTTGTTTGTTTGTTTTTATTTGAAATTATTTGTCCAGGATAAAATTATAGAAATAGAATTAGAGAGC